>NC_045773.1:4402500-5870000 GCF_008692025.1 Phocoena sinus | reverse complement strand
AGAAATTTTGCAACCAGTGTTTGACTTCAACTCTTTTCTTTATCATCTTCTAGTACCACCATATCTTGCTGCTGTTCTGGGTCTGGTCTCTGAGCTTGAATATGCCAAAGAGCTACCTGTGCCTCCAAGAAGTGGTAAGCAGGGCTCTTCCACGTGCTGGAGTATGAGGGAGGGTGAGACGGGTGGTACCATGAGTCTGAGAAGGGTGTTGCTGCTCTATTGCTGCCAAATATTCTAATATTCCTCCAGTTCCCAAGCCAGTCCAGAGCCCTGGTCCTGAATGTTCATTTCCTTGCTGTCCATGCGAGCACTGCCAAAACCAGAGGTTGCACCATGTTGACCTGTGAACTCAGCCTTAAAGCCCACAGGAGGGGCTCCTGCTGAGTTGGTGAATCTCTGATAATGATGGGAATGTGGAGTATTCTCAGAATATGGTGGAGGAGAATCTTGACCATCACTAAGGAACAATATATAAACTCCAAAGTCAATAGCAAGTAGCACCACGATGGTAATCATTCCACTGATGCCACATGAATCTGGGGAGTACAACTTATTATAATAATCAGAGAAAGAGTTAAAGCCATGGTTTTCCCTAGACTCTCTCAATTTCTTCAGGCGAAGTTCCATGTGATCTAAGTTATGCTCCAAGGTATAGGAGCCTCTTAGTATATACCTTCAGAGGATTCATAGCTTTTACGACCTGGCAGTTTTTCCATATTTGTACTTGATATCTAAATCAGTCTTACATTCCCACTGTACATCATAACCATCCCACCCTTTGTTCTGACACTGTATGAATTTGGGGGTATAAGCATCCCATCCAGCTATGCCTCCAATACATTTCACTATGGGATTGGAGCCAACCCTCCACTATAGTGGTCCTAGTGGAGGGTAAGAGCTTTTACATCCCACAACAATATTCTGTGTAAGTCGTTCCAGCCCTGGGCAGGGCCCACGGTCAGCAGAAGTGAAAGGAAGCTGAGGAGAGGGCAGCGTCTGGCTACTTCCAGCCCGCCAGCCTTGGCCAGGGTGCTTGGTGAAGATGGCAGATAAAGAGGGGTGGAGGGGAGTGGCATGAGTTATGTCATAGTCTTTTATTTTATGTGCATCTTACATCTTTAATTTTTCATTAGCTTTTGGCAATGACTCTTCTAATGAAACTATTTTGTAGTTTTGAAGCCCTCTGGAGGCTTCTGCATGACAACTAAGTTAGGTAGCCTATTCTGCTTGTTTGATTTGGGAGCCCTTGTTTTAAAGTGCACTTCTTAATTGATCTTGTCTTGGAACATTCCTCATAAAGGCCATTATAATTCTAGGTTGTCTTGCTAAGATTCTGCCATTTTTGTGGGTATCCACAGCTCCTGGGACCACAGTTCTTAGACATAAACAAGCGGTGTGCCAGAAGGTGTGCTCGGTTCTTGGGAATTTCAGGATCCCATTTCTTCAGCTAAGCTTTGGGTCTCTTGGAGACCCAATCCGCACTAGGTCGGGGATTGTGTGGTGTTTTACAGTGTGCCTCGCTGCATGGAAATTTTCTTGAGGATGTTGAGTGACCTAGTGTTACTCTAACCCATTCTGGGATCAACGTATTCTAACACAGGAGTCCTGGAGTTAGGTGGTGAGTGCTCTAACAGCTTTGAAGTACTCAGTCCATGGCCACCAGTGTTGCAGCTTTTGGCTTCTGAGATTCCCATTAGAAATAGCCTTTCCCTCCTGTGCATGCTAACACACCAGCAGTAACCAAAGAGCTGTTACTGTGGACGGGCCAAGAGAAGGCCTCGTGTGCACCGCCAGCAATTCCAGTGTAGAACCGGGGAAAGGACTGAACCAGCACATCCCCAACAAATGGGGACTGTGGACTGGGATTCCAGTCAAATGGGGCACTGCGGACTAAACCAGCAGCATTTCCCAAAGTGGAACCAGGGACTGGGCCAAGAGCTTGGGTCTTGGATTCTAGTAGAACTGTCTGCTAACTCAAGCTGACCTGCCCTGGGCTAGAAAGCCAATTACATCAGTGGCTCAATGCAAAGAACATAGCTCTGAACCAAGGAGAACCCTTGGAAATGGCAAGAAAGGCAGAGAACTAAAAGCATTTGGGGGTACCACTGCCTGTGTTTCTTGTTGCCCCCAAAGTTGTTGGGAGTTTCCTCCAGATCCCATTGCTGCTACAAAATTAAAAAACAAAATTCACCTGAGTAAACTTTAAAGATCTTATTGCCTTTATTCAGTGATTCATGAACCAGGTGGTGTCGCATCCAGCAGACGGAAAGGGGCTCTGAGGAGCTGTACAAAATGAAAGGCTTTTATGAAGGGAGCAGGACGAGGAAGTTATACTAGCACAAAGCAATTGGATATGCAAGGTGACCTTCCTTTAGTGGGGGCACAGGCTTCTATCAGGCAGGTTCAGTAGTGCTGACCAAGTCATTCCTGACTGGTTTAAGATTCTATTCCTGAAATTATAATTAAATTAGGTAGTAAATCTCAGTTTGGTGACACGGAGCTTAGTATAAGTGACTCCATTTTGGGCCTGTTATCTCTTTTTTAACACAAATTACCATAAACTCAGTGGCTAAAAACAACACAAATGGATTATCTGACAGTTCTAGAGGCTAGGAGTCTGACGCCATTCTCCCTGGACTAAAATCAGTGTGTTGGCAGGGCTGCATTTTTTCCTGGAGGATATAGGGGGAATTCATCCCTTTAACTTTTCCAGCTTCTAGAGGCTGCCCACATTCCTTGATTCAAGGCCCCTTTCCTCTATCTTCAAGGTCAGCAATGTTGCATCTCTCTGACCTAATTCTTACGTTCTTTTAAGAACTCATGTGATTAGGTTGCACCCACCCAGATAATCTAGAAGAATCTCTTCATCTCAGAATCCTTAATTAAATCACATTTACAAAAGCCCTTTTGCCACATAACATAACTTACTCTCAGGTACAGGGTTTAGGATGTGGACATTGTGTGGGACCATTGCTCTCCTACCACAGTGCTTCATTGTTACTTTAAAAGAACTGCCCAGGGCTTCCCTGGTGGCGCAGTGGTTGGGAGTCTGCCTGCCGATGCAGAGGACACGGGTTCATGCCCCGGTCTGGGAAGATCCCACATGCCACAGAGTGGCTGGGCCCGTGAGCCATGGCCACTGAGCCTGCGCATCCGGAGCCTGTGCTCCGCAACGGGAGAGGCCACAACAGTGAGAAGCCCGCGTACTGCAAAAAAAACAACAAAAAAAAACCCAAAAAGAACTGCCCAGACTTCTCCTTCAGGGTCTCTACCTCCACTAACAAATGATAGGATATAGTTTAATGCACCCATCTGACAGATGAGAAAACTGAAGCCCTGGGAGAAAGGGGCATTTATTAAGTGCCTACTGCATGCCAGGCCCTGTGCTAAGAGCCTCACATGGCTTGTCTCCCTTAATTCTCCAAACAACCAGAGAGGGATGTACAATACTATTGTATATACAATACGGCTGAAGGACTCTGCAGCTGCAAGGGACAGAAAACCCAGCAGAAACTGGCTTTAGCAAAAAACAGTGATTAAAAACCCTGAGGTTGATCTTCAGGCCCAGCTGGATCCAGGCGTTCAATGGATGTTACCAAGAACCTTTGTCTCGGGACTTCCCTGATGGCACGGTGGTTAAGAATCACCTGCCAATGCAGGGGACATGGATTCGAGCCCTGGTCTGGGAAGATCTCATATGCTGCAGAGCAGCTGAGTCCGTGCACCACAACTACTGAGCCTGTGTGCCACAACTATGGAAGCCCGCGTGCCTAAAGCCTGTGCTCCGCAACAAGGGAAGCACCACAATGAGAAGCCCGTGCACCGCAATGAAGAGTAGCCCCCGCTCACCTCAGCAAGAGAAAGCCCGTGTGCAGCAATGAAGACCCAACACAGCCAAAAATAAATAAATAAAAATTTAAAAATGCTTTAAAAAAAAAAAAGAACCTTTTTCTCTTCATCTCCTGGCTCTGTGTCGGCTTCTTTCTCAATCATATTCTCCTTTTGTGGAGGCAAAATGACCATGAGCAGCTCCGAGCAGAAACCCTAATCTCTCTGAAATCCCTGGGGAAAGAGACCTTCCGTTTTTCAACTTCCAACAGAAGCCCTGGAGTGTCATTGAGCCCCCAGGGGTCTAGCATCCATATCTGAACTATCAAGGAGGGTGTGAGGGTAGAATGTGCTCATAGGCTAGGGCTGAAATACATGCCCAACTTGAAGCCTGGAGGTTAAGGCCAATCTTTCCCAAACACAGGGCTTGGGTGTGCAGGGGTTTCTCCCCAGGGAAAGCAGGTGCTATTATAGAAGTGACGATGCACATGTGTAAAGGAGTTAAAAAGCCAGTGTTGGGGAAAAAGGCTCATTGTCATTATCATACCCATTTTATAGGAGTAGAAACTGAGGCACAAAGTGGTTCAATAAAATGCCCTACATCACATAGCTGGTAAGTGGCCGTGCCAGAACTTGAACCCAGATCCCCTCCGCCTGCATGTGATAGTCCCAGAACTCCGGGCAGGGCCCCTCCATGCTTGGGTCTCTCTCCCACTTTCTCTGAACCCCCAGACTGTGTCAAAAGACACATTTTAGTTGTTAGCTACCCCAAGGTCAGGCTGGGATATTGCTGTCTGTGCCCTGACATTTTAGACCTAGAAGTCCCTCCTCACCTGCAGAGGCACCTCTAATACAGGGAGGAAACAGGTGCTCAGGCACCGGACCACTGGCCCCTTTCAAGTCCTCCTCTGTGATGGCAAATTCCACTAGGGCTCCATACCATCTTACCAGGATTCCAAACAAAAGACACAGCTTACTGGCAAAGGCACCACCTTGGCCAAACCATCTTTACAAGGAAAGTGCGGATGAGGGAACAAAGATGATGCTCATAAAAGAGATAGTCTCCTGGGAGATGCAAGAAACAGCTGAGAGGAAAGAATTGAGGCTTTGTGGGGCAGTTCCTGGAACTGGGGCCAGAAACCGACAGGATGAGGGCCTCTTCCCAGAGGGTAAAGAAGTTCATTAGGCTAAACAAGCCAGACCCCCTAGTGCAGGTGGTTAATGTAGGAAAGCTGCTCCCCCAGGGGTGACAGGACCAAATACATAACATCATTCCAGAGGAGACAAGGGGCAAAGAGTCAGTGTTTATCAAGGGCTTACTATGTGCTGAGCACCTCACGTGATGAGGCTCTTAATCTTCCTAATCACCGTTCTGAGCAAGCACATTAATTTACACATTTTTACAGAGGGAGAATCTGAGGCTCAGAGAGGTAAAGCAACTTGATCAAGAGCACACAGCCATCAGATGGCAGAGCTGGATTGAAACCCAGATGTGTCTGACTCTGAAGTCACTGTTCTTTCCTCCCATGACGTACATTATTAGAGGAAATGTGGACATCCCAGGAACATTTCCAGCTCACTGTTTCTGGAAAGCCCCATCAAAAGCAGAGTCTTGGGTTGGATGGACCAGGTGGTGGTACCTAGTGGTCAATTCTCAAGTTCTTAGAAGCACAAAATAGAGAAATGTTAAGGGGAGGAGTTGATACAGATGACCAGAGGCTCAGGTAGGTGTGCATGAAGATCTTCTAGGTACATGGAAGGAAGACGAAATTATGTGGCAAGGCAGTAAGGCCAGATGGTAGGCAGCCACTGCCCCAGGTCCCTAAAGGGTCCCCACACTGCTCCAGCTACCTTCCTTGGGAACCCCAAACTTTCCTGTGATCCAGGAATAAAAGGGGGTCTTCAGGACACAGCTGCTCTGCCAACTTCTGGCTGTTGTGTTTCTTTTTTTTTTTTTTTTTTAATTTATTGTATTGAAGTATAGTTGATTTACAATGTTGTGTTAATTTCTGCTGTACAGAAAAGTAATTCATATGTATATATATATATATATATATATATATATATATATATATATATACATACACACATTCTTTTTCATATTCTTTTCCATTGTGGTTTATCAGAGGATATTGACTATAGTTCCCTGTGCTCTACAGTACGACTTGTTGTTTATCCATTCTATATACAATAGTTCGCATCTGCTAAGTGTTTCTTTATATTGCTCATGCTTAGATGCATAGATATTGGGGTCTCACTCTGCCCTGATCCCTAAAAAATGTTGAATCTGCAGTAGGCAGAGCGTACACATTTATGGTACTAGGTACACTTTCTCACGCAGCTAAGAAATAGTTACTGTTTCTTCACTGCCTATTGTGTGAACTCACAAAAGCCCTGGGCAACGGGTATTTTACCCCTAGAGTAGTTGCTGTTGGGGTCCCAACACCAGTAGGTCTCTGTCGCCAGGCCAGCATGTCCACTTTCCAGCTCGTTGACTGCCAAGAGCTCACAGCCACCCCCCTTCTCCAGAGAATTGCCGTCTGTTGACAGGAACCTCACCAGGTGGTTATGTCCTTTCAAGAGCACCGCACAGTCAATGCTGACATGGGGATGCATCTGGAGTGGGTAACAACTTTGTGACATGATCAGTCCCACAGCCCACAGTGGATCAGGCTAAGGCTGGACCTTACCTGTGGCCACTTCCCCACTTGGCTCCCTGCTTCCCTATCCTGTTTCCCTCACCCCTTAAAGCTTTTTCTTAAGTGCTCTTCCTCAATAAATCACCCAATGTCCTAAGATAGCCCCACCCTATTTTACAGAACAGGAAACTGAGGCTTAAATAGGATGCCCCCCACCCGCCCCAGCTTAGTCTGTCCGCAAAGTTCAAGCCCTTTCTGTTCCTTCATCCTGCCTGGACAGAATGGACAGCAGACAGATCAGGAGAGGAAACCCCAAGTCCTGGCAGGGATGGGCAGCTTCTCCTCGCCCAGCTGCAGCCCAGGCTTCCTCTGGCAGAGCACCATTCCTGTTTCCCTCCCCCGCACTGAGTCATCACCCATGCAGAGCGGTGAGAAATCATGGAGCAGGACTGGGCGGGCAGCAGGCACTTGAAATGAGATTTCTCAGAAGCCTCCGTCCAGCTCTGCTCAGGAAAGCGGGGGCTGTGCAGGATGTTCCTCCCCACGCTTGGTTGCTTCAGGATCGGAGGCAGGGAGACCCAGAGGCTGCTGTGCCTCCACCTGAGCCTCTCCTCAGAGACAAACTCTCCAAGGTGTTTCAGGAAGCTCGGTTGACTCAGCCACCAAAGCTGCACAGCAGGGTAACAGGAGACAGTGTCCCCAGAACATGCAGCAAAGGCTGAGCCACACACCCCTGCATGTCCCCAGGGCCCAGAACATCAGAGGCAAACTCTTGAGCCCTGAATCCCTGCTTCTTCCCATTTGGCTCCAGACACCCTCCCTCCAGTCACAACTTCTGGCTCTCAACTTTTTCATTTCTTTTAATTGAAGTCAAATTTACATACACTGAAATGTACCAGTCTTGGGTGTGCCAATAAGTGAATTTGGATAAATGTGTACCTGTGTAATGAACACACTTCTCAGCATATAGAACATTTCCATCATCCCAGAAGGTTTTTCGTGTTCCTTTCTGATTAACCCCTGTAGGCAATCACTGTTCTGATTTCTATCACCATGAATTCGATGTACCTGTTCTTGAACATCTCATAAATGGAACCACACAGTATGTACTTTTGGGGGTCTGGCATCTTTCACTCAACATCTTATCTGTGAAATTCGTCCATGCTGGGCAGGCAGCAGTCGTGACTCCTGTCTTTTACTGAGTGGTATTTCATTGTGTGAATACACCGCAATTATTCCTCCATTGTCCTGTTGAGGGACGTTTGGGTTGTTTCTACTTTTTGGCTATTATGAATAAGACTGCTATGAACATTCTTGAATAACGCTGTGGACATATGTTTTCATTTCCCGTGGATTAATAACTAGGAGAAGAATCGGTGGGTCATGGAAGTGGTATTGCTAACTTTATAGGAAACTAACAGACTGTTCTCTAAAGTGGACATATCATTCTACACTCCCACCAGCAATGTTTGACATTTTGAGCTGCTTTATAGCGTCACAAACATTTGGCTTTTCAGTGCTTTTAATTTTAGAAATGGCGTTTCCCTGTTGACTTTTGAAGTCAAGCACTTCTGCACATGCTTATTGGCCATTGGTATATATTATTCTGTGAAGCATCTATTCAAGTCTTTTGCCTATTTTTATTTATTTATTTTTGGCTGTGTTGGGTCGTTGGGTCTTCACTGCTGCACGCGGACTTTCTCTGGTTGCGGCGAGTGGGGGCTACTCTTCGATGCGGTGCGCAGGCTTCTCATTGTGGTGGCTTCTCTTGTCGCAGAACATGGGCTCTAGGTACGCGGGCTTCAGTAGTTGTGGCACGTGGGCTCAGTAGTTGTGGCTTATGGACTTAGTTGCTCCATGGCATGTGGGATCTTCCTGGACCAGGACTTGAATCTGTGTCCCCTGCATTGACAGGCGGATTATTAACCACTGCACCACCAGGGAATTCCCTTGCCTACTTTTTAAAAATGTGTTTATTTTTATTTTTGTTAACTATTTTTCCATTTATAAATAGGAGAGAAATATTCTGCAAATCACCCTTTCTTAGAGAGGAATGATTAGAAATCAACTCATTTGTGCTGTTGAGACACGCGTAGGTAGTTCCAAAGTGTTCCTCTTATTCTGTAGCTAAGGTCTCTTGCTAGGGGATTTCCAGCTATTGGGAGATGGAACCTCTCAGGAGATTCTCTTGCAGTGAGGATGGAGGTTATGATGCATCCTTGGTTGGTACTATTACATCTTAAATCTCTGTAGAGAATACTGGATTTCATATTGTCCATGCACTTCTTTCTAGTTCATTGATTAAATATATTAATATTAGGTTAATCAAATTTATAAAAATTGAATCAGTCATATTCTGTTGAGATAACTTAATTAAGCTCTTGGTTTCCTATCAAGCATCCATTTTCCCCTTCTTTCCTAATTCTTACTATGTTCGATATCCACTCCTTCCCCACCCAGCCAACTGCTGGACCCCAAGATCCAGACTGGACCTCAGTGGTCTGAAAGTAATCCTATTCCTGTTTGCATTGATTGCCTTAGGATGAGCACATGAGCCAATTCTGACTGTGAGCTGTGAGGGCGTGTCTGTTGGGGGCTTTGGGGGAAGTTTCCCCTTTCTTAAGAGAAAACTTTTAAGAAGATGAGCTCTCTTTTTTGCCTTGGATGGTGCTTTGTGAGGTGATGCCTGGAGTAACGTGAGATATCTTACTACCAGCCTGAAGAAAATCTGACACTGAGGGCTACGAGCAGAGAGATTTAACAAGTCAGGATTCATGAAACCAACATTCAGTTACTGGATCAATGAATCCTGAAGGCTCCTTCTGCCTCTGGACTCCAAGTTTCACGAGCCAGTAAACTTGCTGATTAAATTAGTGGAGGTTGTACTTCTGTTATCCGCAGCTAAAAGGGTCCTAATACAAGTGCTGGGTATGCATGCTGTTCTTTTAATTGTTTTCATTAAACTATATAACATTTAAAGTCCACAGTCAATGTTTTCAGTATATTCACAAGGTTGTGCAACTATCCCCAATATTTAATTCCAGAACATTTTCATCATCCGAAAGGAAACCTGTACCCATTAGCAGTCATTCCAAACTCGCCTCTCCCCACAGCTCCTGGCAACTATTAATCTGCTTTCGGAATCTGAATTTGCGTATTCTGGCATATATATGTATGTATGTATATATATATATAAAATCATGCAATAAGTGACATTTTCTATCTGGCTTCTTTTACTTGGCATAATATTTTCAAGGTTCATCCACGTTGAGCATGTGTAAGTACTTCATTCCTTTTTATGACTGAATAATATTCTTTTGTATGGATATATCACATTTTGTTTTATCAGTTCATCAGTTGCTGAACATTTGGGTTGTTTCTACTCTTTGGCTTTTTTGAATAATGCTGTTATGAACATTTGTGTAAAGGTTTTCTTGTGAACATACGTTTTCAGGTCTTGGGCATATACCTAGGAGTGAAATCTTTGGGTTTTGTGGTAATTCTGTGTTTAACTTTTGGAGGAATTGCCACTCTGTTTTCTATAGCAGCTGCCCCACTTCCATTCCAACTAGAAATGTATAAGAGTTCCAGGTTCCCCACATCCTTGTCAACACTTGCTGTTGCTGGTTTTTCCTCTTTTATTATAGTCGTCATAATTGATGTGGAATGGTATCTCATTGTGGTTTTGATTTGTATTTCCCAAATGTTGAACATTGTTTCATGTGCTTATTGGTCGTTTTTATATTTTCTTTGGAGAAATGTCTATTCAGTCCTTTGTCCGTTTTTAAACTGGATTATTTGTCTTTTACTGTTGAGTTCTAAGAGTTTTTATGTATTTTGAACATTAGACCCTTTATTAGATATACGATTTGCAAATATTTTGTCCCTTTCTGTGCATTGTCTTTTCACTTCCTTGATGGTGTTCTTTGAAGCACAAAAGGGTTTAATTTTGATAAAGTCCAATTTATTTTTTTCTTTTTTTGCTTGTGCTTTTTGTGTCATATCTAAGAAACTGTTGTCTAATCCAAGGTCACTAAAATTAACACCTATGTTCTCTCTAAGAGTTTTCCAGTTTTAGCTCTTACATGTGTGTCTATGATTCATTTTGCATGTAGATATCCAGTTCTCCTAGTACCGTTTGTTGAAAAGACTTTTCTTTTCCTGTTGAATTGTCTTGGCACCCTGTCAGAAATCAATTGGTCATAAAGACAGAGGTTTATTTTTGGACTGTCAATTCTATTCCAAATGTGTGTCTACCCTTATGCCAGCACCACAGTCTTGATTACTTGATAGGTTTGAATTAAGTTTTGAAGTTAGGCAGTTTGATTCTTCCCAACTTTGTTATTCTTTTTCAAGATTGTTTGGACTATTCTGGGCGTCTCGCATTTCCATATGAATTTTAGGATCAGCTTGTTATTCTTCCAAAAAAAAAAAAAAGGCAACTATAATTTTGATAGGGAATGCAATGAATCTATAGATAAATTTGGGCAGTATTGCCATCATGAGAGTATTAAGTATTCCAGTCCATGAACACAAATGTCTTTCCATTTATTTACGTCTTTGGTCACTTTCAAAGGTGCTTTGTAATTTTCAATGTAAAAGAAGTCTTTCACCTCTTCTGTTAAATTTATTTCTAAGTATTTTAATCTTTTGGTTGTAAATGGAATTGTTTTCTTAATTTCACTTCTGGCCCATTCATTGCTAGTCCACAGAAATACAGCTGATTTTCAGATACAGATCTTGTGTCTTGCAACCTTCCTGAATTTAATTATTAGCTCTAATAATTCCTTCCTTCTTTCCTTCCTTCCTCTTTCCTTCTGCTTGCTTTTGGTTCAATTGGCTCTTCTTTTTCTAGTTTCTTAAGGTGTAAAGTTAGGTTATTGATTTGAGATCTTTCTCCTTTTTTGTAGGTATTTACAGCTATGATGATTTCTAATTTTATTCCACTGTGGCCAGGGGACATGTTTTATATGATTTTCAATCTTTTAAAAGTGTATAAAGACTTGTTTTAAGGCCTACTATGGTCCAACTTTGTGCTGTTTTTTGAGATTCAAAGAAAAAAATATGTTGAAAATAAAAAGATGGGAAAGGCTGTATCATGCAAACCATAATCAAAACAGCTTGAGTGGCTATACTAATATGAGAAAAAAATAGACTTTAAAACCTGTTAGTAGAGACAAAGAAGGACATTTTATAATAATAAAAGGGTCAATGCATCAAGAAGATGTAACGATTATAAACATATATGTACCTAACAAGAGAGTCCTAAAATACATGAAGCAAAAACTGATGGAATTGAAGGAAGAAACGGAAAACTCAATAATGTCAGAGACTTCAATACCACGGTTTGAATAACTTGTATTTACCTAATAACAAATGACGTGGAGCATCTTTTCACGTGTTGAGTTGACACCAGTCTGGGAGCTTTGAGCTGGCTCTTGCCTCTCCTTGGGGAACTCTTCCTAGGTATCTTCGTAGCTCACTCCATCACTTCCTCAGGGCTTCATTTAGGTGGATCTTCTCTGTAAGGCCTCCTCTAGAAACAGTCTAAATTTCAACACCCTTTCCAAATCATTCCTATTTCCTTCCTTTTTTTTTCTTAAATCCCTCTCACCTCTCACAAACGTACGATGCCCTGGCATTGCATTATTCCTCTTGAATTTCTATTATCTCACTAGTCAGCTCTGAAAACAATCCCAGTACAGTGTGTTATTATTACCATCGTCATCACCACCTGCTGTTCAGACCTGGATTATAACCTGGGCATGTGGTGCTGTCATTATCTCCATGTCTGTCTCCTTCATGAGACTGGGTGCTCTTCAAGGGCTGGGTGTGCTCAGGGCTGTCCGAGCTAAGTGCCCCCCAGTGCCCAGGACAGGGTGTGACACAGCCAAGGACCCTCTGAGTGTTTGCTTCGTGAAGCCAGGAGGCCCTGTTCTGGCACCAGGTAGGGACCATGAATCAGACAGCCAGACCAAAATGAAATTGGGAGGTGAAACCTTTCTGTGAACCTCTGGACTTGACATGGCTGCGCTCAGGGCAGAGAGAGGAAGGCTCTGATGGTTCCCCAGGCTCACTGCTCAGGCCCCGAACAGAGAGGTCAGGACTGCCGGGAAGTGCAGGAGAAAGACACAGGGTCTGGGACCCAAGCAGAGCTGGGTTTGAGTCCAGCACTGACACCATTTATGTGACTTTCGACAAGTCCCTTCATCTCCATGAGCCTTGTTGCCTCATCTGTAAAGTGAGCACAACAGTACTTACCTCAGAGAGTGGTCATGTGCATTGGGGCACCTCTAAGGCACCTGACACAAACTAGATGCTGAACACATGACTATAATAATAGGTAAAGTTTACTGAGCGCTTCCTGCGTCCAGGCATTACACACAGCTCTGTACAAGCACAATCTCACTTAACCGTCACAATGTACTCCATCAGGGAGTATCATCCCCATTTTACAGATGAGGAACATAAGGCTTAGGGAAGCAGCGTGATTTTGCCCCAAGTGACCCAGCTAATTAGTTACAGAGCAGACTTGAAACACAAACCTGTCCGGCTCAGAATTTGTGCTCTTAGCTGATGCTACATTGTTCACCTGGGCTCTCCTCACTCTCCCCCTTTCCCCTTTCTCAGGGTTCCCTTCTCCCCTCCTTCCCCTCAAGGAGCAGGAGACAGCATTACGTAGAGGTCAGGAACCTGGGAACTGAAGATAAGCAAGTCTGTGTCCACATCCCAGCCCTGTCATTTATTGGCTGTGTGGCGTCGAGCAGGTCACTGGCACATTTTGAGCCTTAGTTTCTGTGCTGGTTTCCTAGGGCTGCTGTAACGAATTCCCACAAACTCGGTGGCTTAAAACAACATAAATTTGTTATCTCGCAGTCCGTAGCTCAGAAGTCCAGGGGGCTCAGCTGGCTATTCTGCGTAGGGTCTCACAGGCTGGAATAGAGGTGTCGGCCAGCCCAGGCCCTTACCTGGAGGCTCTGGGAAAGAACACGCTTCCAAGTAGAGTCAGCTTGTAGGCAGAATCCAGATCCTGTGACTGTAGGACCGAGGCCCCGTTTCCTTGCCAGTGGTCACCTGGGAGCTAGCCTCTGCTCCTGGGGCCACCCACATTCCTTCTCATGCAGGTCAAGTCTTTCTCATGCTTTGATGAAACCCTCCAGCTTCTCCTGTGGTTCATTTCCTACTCCAACCAGGGAAAGTCTGCTTTTAATGGTTCACGTCATTAGATTGAGTCCACCAGGATAATCTCCCTGTTTTAGGGTCTGTAAATTTAATTACATCTGCAAAGTCCCTTTGCCACGTAACATAACATATTGTCATATTCATGATGGGATTAGACCGTTGACATCTTTGGATGGGGCTGGGGTGGTGCATTCTGGCGACCAACCGACCCGCAGTTTCCTTTCCTCTGTTCATTCATTCGACAAGTGTTCATTAGCTTTGTAGCAGACACCATTGGTGCCTTCAATACATGCCCACCCCAGCTTCCTGCTGCCGCCACCTGCATCACCCGGTTGGAGGCTTTCTCCAGCTGTCAGAGTAACTTTGCAGAGCCCATAGAGAAGGACAGAAGTGCTGGGGAATTCATACCCACCCAGGAGCAATCCTCAACCTATAGCTGACGGGAGCTGGTGGATAAATACCCCAAGTCCATCACTCTTGAGATGCTGTACTGCACGTGTGTCTTCGCTTGCTCCCAGCAGACTTCATCTCCAGTTGTCCACGGCGGTCCCTTAATTAATAAAGCACACTTTCTGGGCTGCCTTCCTTTCCCCGCCTCATTCCCTACTCCCGGCCTCAGACCTCCCCCAAACTATACTTCTGCTGGTATCCTTGTCTCAGGAAATGCTTCTGGGATAACCAAGACAAGCCCTTGCTATATGACAGGCGCTACTCCAGGCACCATTATTCTCTCTATTTTGCAGATGGGTTAACTGAGGCAGGGAGCAGATATGTAATTTGCCCTCACAGCTAGCATCTAGCAGAGTCAGGATTTGAACCTGGGCAGTCAGGTACAGGGCCCCTGCTGTTATAAACTAGACCATACCAACTTTCTCCTTAGCCATAAATTGGGAGCAATATTCCCTGACTCATAGTGTCACTGTGAAGATTAAATGAGATAGTGCTTGTAAAGATTAAATGAGATAGAGCAATATTCCCTGACTCATAGTGTCACTGTGAAGATTAAATGAGATAGTGCTTGTAAAGATTAAATGAGATAGAGCAATATTCCCTGACTCATAGTGTCACTGTGAAGATTAAATGAGATAGTGCTTAGTTAGCATCCTGAGTCCATCATAGTGAGCTCTCAGTAAACGGCAGCTCCAAACCAACAATAACGATAACAACACGACTGACAGTAAGAAGAATAATTGCTCAACCCCAACTCTGAGGCCTGAGGGAGCCTGGTCACTGCAGGCGGATGCATTACCTGAGAGGGAATGAAGAGCCTGGCTAAGTGCAGAGGAAGGCGGTGGGTGTTGTTACAGCAACTGTTGAGCCTTCTTGTGTCCTCCCAGCCAAGTGGGCAGCGAGCAGGGGAGGAAGACGCTCGTCAAAGGAAGCCAGCAGGAAGCAAACGGGGGCAGACCAAGGGAAGACCCCCTCCCAGCCCCATCCTGGCCCAGCCGCTGTGACTTCCATTCCTTGGGCTGAGACTGGTGGGGGCCAGGTAGGCTGCTTCCCTGCTGGGGCTGGGGGCACAGAGATACTCAGAGGCCAGGCAAAGTGGGAAAGCACAGGAAGCCATAGCCCTCGGGCCCTCAGACCTGAGTAACCAGACAGTAAGCTTTGTGGACCAAGGAATGCAGTCCCTCACCCAGGGCGGAGTGAGGGCTCAGAAGCACTATTCCAAGACCAGAATCTGGCAGCTCCGCATAGGGATGGGTGTGACTCTCGTGGACCCCAACACAAGAGTCTGCTAATGGCTAATGGCGTGAGTTTGGTTTCTTAAGGCGCAAGCAACAGAAACAGACTCAGGCTAACGTAAGGCAGAGGGAATTTGGTGAATTCATATCAGAGGCTCAGAACTTCATGAAGGACCTGCCTGGGACCTGGAGGACCTGCCTGGGACCCATGCAGGATCCAAAGCAATGTCAGAGGGCTGATGCCGGGACCCTGGGAGTGAGACCAGAGCAAGGGCATTCTGGTCAGTACGCCATCCCCGATGAGTAAAATCCAACCACTTTCATCTCTTTGTCCCTCTGTTAGAGTCTCAGATTCCAAAAGGGTGTGACCAGTGGGCTAGTTGATGGGCCATGGGTCAACCCCCTTTAGCTAGGAGTGCGTGAACTTCACTCCCATTAGCTGTAGCCAAACGTAGAGATAAATCCTCGAAAGGAAATTGTCAGGATTGAAGTTGAGCTCCTTTGTGCCTTCCTTTGTAGATTTGACTTGGGAAACATTCAAATATTTTACGCAATTATGAAACAAAATTCAAGTTAAAAAAATCACTAAGTAAAAAATAAAATCTAACAAATAAACCTTTGCAAAAGTTGGTGATATAACTGCATAGAGAGAATTATTTCTTAAAAACAGAGTAATCTGTACATCCCTGGTGGGATATATCCAAAGGGCCCTAAGGACAAAAATAACTGCAAAAAGAAAAAAAATGTGCTAAGTATCTACCATGTGTCATGTCTGTGTGAGTTGCTATGAAACACTGATGGATAAGGCAGACATCCCTGCCCTCATGGAATTTTGTTGTTTTGTGGCCCCCGCTATCCCTATTCCTTTCCAATATCATCCCAGTTTCCTTAAAATTGTTTTACTCTGGAAAATTTTAAACATATACAAAAGTAGACAGGATAGTATAATAAAATCCATGTATCCATCACCTAGCATCACCCATTATCAAGTTTGTTTCATTTTACCCCCACCTCCATTCTTCTCCCTCGTCCTGTATTATTCTGAAGCAAATTCCAGACTTCATATTATTTTCAGAATGCCTTCATAAATATTTCAGTATGTCTCTCTAAAAGACAATGACTCTCTCAAAAAATAAATAACCACAACATCATTATCACACCTACAACAAATAACTACCCTTTAATAGCATCAAACATTCAGTGTTCAGCTATCCAGTTATTTCATGAACACTATAAAATGTTTTATGTATTGTTTGGAATTGGCTACACATTGTGATTGGTTGATATGTATGTCTCTGAAGACTGTTAATTTATGGATTATCTCTCCGTTATTTTTCCCACTTACAATGCATTTCTTTAAAGAAAAAAAAAAAAAAAAGCTGGGTTGCTTTTTCTGTAGTTTTCCAGAAATCCGGAGTATCTGGATCTTGCTGATTGCGTCAGCATGGTGTGGTCTCACGTATTCCTTTGTCCTCTGCATTTCCTGGAAGCTGAGAGCTGGCTTAGAGCTGTGCTGTCCGGGACGGCTGTCAGCAGCCACTTGTGTCTACTGAAGACTTGAAATGTGGCGCGTCCAGACTGAGACGTGCTGTGTCAAACACACGCCAGATTTCAAAGATTAACCATGAAACAAGCATGGAAACTACTTCACGGATCATTTTTCATATTGATTATGTACTGAAATGATAATATTTTGGATAGGTTGGGTTAAATAAGGCATACTATTCAAATTAAGTCCACCTGTTTCTTGTTACTTTTTCAGTGGGCTTCCTAGAAAATTTTAACTTACGTATGTGATAAGTTGATTCGCCTCCACGTGTATTTCACTGGCTAGTGCTGGGCTAGGGGCTCGATCAGATTTCCGTTTAATTTTATGGCAATTTCAGGGCCCTGTGGTGTTCTTCCATCACGAAGCACTTAGTGTCTGCTGGCCTCCCTTTTAGTGATGTTTGCAACCACTGGTGCCCAAAGCCTGGATCCACTAATAGGGGTTGCGAAATTATGATTTTCTTGTTCTATTGTTTCCTCGATGTATTCACTGCCATTCTATGAAGAAAATTCTTAAGTGAATAGTCAGCCCCTCAGAGAGGTTTTCCCCAATGTCCCTGTGTAAGGCGATCCACGGTAGATTCTTTCACTGCGCTGTTGTCTCCTCCATGGCCTTTTCGCCACTTGCCATTATCAGTGCATTAGCTTGCTTGCCTGTTGATTGGCGCGGGCTTCCACTACTGTGTAAGCCTGGGACGGGAGGGCTACTCTGGCTTAGTCAGCCATGAAATCCCAGCGCCCCAGCCTGCGAAGGTGCTGGGGAAGAATTTGGGGAAGGGATGGAGGGATTCAGAAGTGCACAAGACCCCAGACCATAACACAGGAAGCCTGAGCTCTCATCCAGCTCTGCTGTGTGCTGAGAGTCACTCCCACCTCCGGAGGCCGCCATTTCCTCAAGTGGGGTGAGCAGGTGGGCAGTCTGGCCGCCGAAGCATGGCTTCAGCTCTGAGGGGCTCTCCCTCCGCAAGAATAGCCTCCCATCAGCTCATTCTTCTAGAGGCCTCTCTCCCGCTGGGGCTGAGCTGGGGCCAGGTGGCCGATGATTACAGAGACACCCCACAGCTAAGAAATCCAAAAACTAATTAACCTCAGCCCGGCAGACTCAGGGGAAGCCAGTCTGGCCGGCGCACTGATGGCAGGTGGCATTAATACCTAATGGTACATTCTGATTGCTGTCTTTCCCCGAGTCCCTCCTGGTTCCCAAAGCACTTTCAATCAGACAAAGAGCATCCACACGGAGCTTCTGAGCCCCAGCCCCTGGGGGGAAGAGGCCATGAGACAGAAAGCCACCCTACCAGGAGCTAACAAGTAAGTTGGCCAGACGAGATTTAACATTCAGAGAGGAGGGAAGCGCGGAGCACGCTGGGGTGATGGAGCCTGCTGCACCCACCTCCCAAAGCTGTCGGAGAAATTCGGGGATGTGACTTTCTTGGCACTCTGCTGGGTGTGTCTAAATGCTCCCAGCAAGCGTTGGGCCCTCACGGCTCTGTAGGGTCATGTCGGTGAATAGGATTATCTCCCCCAGGCCTTTTGGGAAACTGAGGCTCAGGATCAAGAATGACTCGGGAAGGCTATAGAGCTGGAAAGCCAACCCATACTGCTTTATTCTTTCACTCAGAAATGTTCACCCGTCCTGCTGTGCGCTGCACGGTATGCCAGGCATGGAGGGTGCACACGTGTCTTAGGGCAGGTTCCCGGGAAGGGGAGCCCGAGTCAGGACGCTTATGCCCGTGGGCTGGGTACTAAGTGAGGACGCCTGGCCCTGTACGCGGCACCACCGAGTCAGTCTCACCTTGAGGCAAGCGGGCAGGATTTTGTACCTGTGTCCGTCACTGGCCGTGGGCTATCCCAGCTGTGGAAGGCAAGGGGGCTCCTCCTTGGCCAAGGGCAACTCTCAGGAGAACTGAGAAGGGCAGTAAGAGCACACATTACAGCAGGTATACAGTAGGTAAGGAAAACAGTCCGGGCCTTACAGTCGTGGGGTAAATATCAAGGGAAACCCTCCCAAAACTCACTAAGACCTCCTGACACCACCCTAAAAGGATACTTACACTCCTCATGGGAAGTAAAAAAGGATGAACTGTCATTAAAGACAATGTTATGGGAGCTACTGTGTGCTAAGCACCGTTCTAAGCGCTTGAGATACAGTAGTGGAAAAATGAAAAAGGCAGAGCTTATATTCCAGTGGGTAGCAGGGCTACCCAGTGTGCATCTCCAGGAGGTGACGTTGACCTATCACACTGTAGTCTGTGTAAATGGTGACCTCAGGAACCGTGCAGTGCACAGCCTGTGCAACAGGACACAGCTGACCCAGTTGGGGGAGACAGACAATAAACATAGGTGAGTAGAGTATGTACCACGTTAGGTGGTGAGAAATGCCGAGGAACACAAGGCAGAGAATACAGGGAGGGTGTGGTCCTGGAGGCTGGCATAGCCAGGGACAGGCTCACTGAGAAAATGACTACATCAGTCAGCGTCCCGGCAGGGAACAGCTGGCACGACAAGGGGGTCACAGGAGGAGAGTTAGCAGAGGGACTACTTACAACAATATGGGCAGGATGGAGGAAAACCATGGGGATAGTGGCGTGGGGCTACCGTCCCACTGAGGGTGGGAGAAGAGGAGACAGGACAGAGGACAAAGAGGAGGAAGGCTGTGTGCACACGGCCTGCAACAGTCATCTGGGAAGGGAGCCTGGGGGAATAAATATCCGACCTCACTCTATTCTCCCCTCATCAACCTTCTCACAGTCCCCCCCCCCCCCATGGGCCAAACCCAATGGGAGCCAGAGGACAAAGGAGTCTGTGGGGTTTGTCCCTATAGTCAGCACCTGGGGGGCAGAGCAGGGTAGAAATAGGTTTTGAGTAGATCCAGGTGTGCAAATAGAAGATACTCGCACAGTGGCATTTGAGCAGAGACCTGAAGGAAGCAAGGTCAAATGGATATCTGGAGAAGAGTATTCCAGGCAGAGGACAGAGCGTGGGCAAAGACTCTGTGGTGGGAGAGTGGTTGGCATGTCTACGCGTCAGCAAAGAGAGAGAGAGGAGTGCGTGAAATCCCAAGATGGCAGGGGTGCTGGGGAAGAGACTGATTGTCTAGGCTCTTGAATGTGATGAGCAGCCCTGGAGGGTGCAGGGCAGAGGAGAGCGTGCTCTGGCTTAGGTTTTGACAGCATCCCTGTGGCTCAGTGCATAGACCAGGCGGAATGGAGCAGAGGTGGAGGCAGGGAGAGCAGGGGGGAGGCTGGGCAGCAGCCCAGGTTGGAGACATGGTTGCTGGGACGGGGATGATGGGAGCAGACGTGGTGACACAGGCTTGGATTCTGATTCTATTTTGCAGGTGGTGGAATGGAGTTTTCTGATGGACTGGCTGTGAGAGGTGGGAGAAAAAGAACTTGTTACTCTTGTCTATTATCCTTCAGCAACTTATTTACAGCCCATGGGCACCCTTTCTAGGAGGTCACTTGGTGAAGGAGAACCTAGGATATCTGCAAATTCTCTGTGAAGCCTCTGGGGATTACTGCTGGCTGTGGGGAGGGGATGGAGCACAATGATAAACGTGTTATGGTTCTGCTTAAAAGTGATGAGCCTCTTAGAGTTGCAGTCTGAAATGCTTGGTTACAATGAAACGGTAAGGCTGAGATTTACTGCGTAGTAACGTGGGAGTGGGTGAGGCTAGAGAGGAAACAAAATCCGCCATAAATTGAGAGTTGCTGGAGTTGGGCGATGTTACATGGGTGTTCGTTACACTCCACTCTTTTCTCTGGTGTAGCTTTAGTTTTTCCAAATAAAAGATTTTATAGGACTTTTTTTTTTTTTTTTTTTTGCTGTACACGGGCCTCTCACTGTCGCGGCCTCTCCCATTGCGGAGCACAGGCTCCGGACGCGCAGGCTCAGCGGCCATGGCTCACGGGCCCAGCCGCTCTGCGGCATGTGGGATCTTCCCGGACCGGGGCACGAATCCGTGTCCCCTGCATCGGCAGGCGGACTCTCAACCACTGTGCCACCAGGGAAGCCCCCCCAAATAAAAGATTTTTAAAATCCTTTTTGTGGATCCTTGTGATGGATCTGTTCTGTGTCTTGACTGTGGCAGTGGTCACATGAATCCATGCGTGGGATACATTTGCAAAAAACTGATTCTACACACACACACACACACACACACACACACACACACAAACAAGTATATGTAAAAGTGGTGACATCTGAATAAGGTCAGTGGGTTGTGTCAATGTTGATATCCTAGTCGTGATATTATGCTAAAGTTATGGAAGATGTCACCCCTGGGGGGAAATGGGTGAAGAGTATGTGGAACCTCCCCACAGTACTTCTTACAATTGCATGTGAATCAACAATTATCTCAAAATTAAAAAAAATTCAAATCCCTGTAAAAGATTAGAGGAGAAAATAAGTGTTGGTAAGGATGTGGAGAAATCGGAACCCTTTTGCATTGTTGGTGGGAATGTGAAATGGTGAAGACACTGTTAAAAACAGGAAGGCGGGCTTCCCTGGTGGCGCAGTGGTTGAGAGTCTGCCTGCCGATGCAGCGGACATGGGTTCGTGCCCCGGTCTGGGAAGATCCCACGTGCCGCGGAGCGGTTGGGCCCGTGAGCCATGGCCGCTGAGCCTGTGCGTCCGGAGCCTGTGCTCCGCAACGGGAGGGGCCACGACAGTGAGAGGCCCGTGTACCGCAAAAAAAAAAAAAAAAAAAGAGGTATTTGTACACCCATGCTCATAGCAGCATTATTCACAATAACCAAAGGGTGGAAATGATCCAAATGTCCACGGACAGGTGAATGGATAAATAAAATGTGGTAAATATGCTAAGTGAACTAAGCCAGGCACAATAGGACAAATGTCATACGATTCCACTTATGTGAGGTCCCTAGAGTGGTTAAATCCATAGGGACAGAGAGTAGAGTGGTGGGGGCTGGGCGCTGGAGAGGTATAGTGGGGACGCAAGTCTTTAGTGGGTGCTGAGCTTCAGGTTGGGAGATGAAAATGTTCTGGAGCTGGATGGTGGTGACGGCTGCACGAGCGTGTGAATGCATGTCATGTCATTTAACTGGACACTTAAAAATGACTAAGGTGGTAAATTTTATGTTACGTGTTTTACAACAGTAAAAGACATTAGGGAGAAGCAGGTCCACCCATGTCTCTAAAAAGCTAAAAGTGGGTAATAATCCATGTTATCAGGTTCCCATATTCTCTGTCCAGAATGACATCATCCAAGGCAGAGGGAAAGCCATGGACAGACTCTCTGTGCCTGCCTTTCCTTTTGGTGCCATCAGAAGAATCCCAGGCAGGGCTTTTTCAGACAACAGTGATATCCCCAATATGGGAATCCCTGAGACAGTGAGAAATTAACCATCAATGGTCAATGAACACCTGTGGTGACAGCCATCTAGGAGCGATCAACAGGTTCTGATAACATATCATGGGACCTGAGCAACTAGTTAACTCCTACACACCCTTCAGATCCGAGCTCCAACATCCCTTTCTCAAGGAAGTCTTCCCTGAATTCCTGGACTAGATCATGTTTTCTATTCAGAATCACCATTTTGCCCGGTTTGCCCAGGATAGTCCCAGTTTATGCCATTTGTCCAGGCATCGTTATTAAGTAGCACTCACTTTCATCTCAAAGGGGTCCAGGTTTCAAAGGTAAACCATATGTTCATCCCACCTATTACAGATTCTCTGAGCATCTCTTAATGGTGACTAAGACATCATATAATGTCTGTCTCCCAGCTGTGGTATGAAAGCTCCCGAGGGCAGGGACATGCCCGTCAAGTGCACTGTTTATCCACAATGCCTAGCACAGTGCTTTATGTTTAATGTGAGCTCAACAAATACTGGTTAGGTAATGAATATTTCATTACTTTGTAAGTGTCTATGGTGGCCGTGGAGCTGCCCCTTGAAGATTCCCTCCTGGGAAGAGTGTATTTGGCCGACAGCCTCCAGCTGCTGCCCCAGCTGCTCCCAGACAATGACTGCATGTGGTGGTGGTGGTGGGGTACCAGAGCTGGGCCTTCCCCTCCCAGTAGGGGCTTCTCTAACAGCCAGTCTTTTCTTCGGGGCCCCCACCCCCGCTGGCCCAGCCAGTGTTTTCTCAATGCCACACGGCAGCCTGAGGCTCCTTCTGCCCAAGCCTCTTCTTGCCTCTCTCCTGTCCCAGGTGTCCAGCCACCACTGCGACCCTGAGACTCTGCTGTCTACTTTGTGCTCTCTTTCTGCTTTATTCCTCACGAGGAGCTCCCCAATAAATCCCTTGCAGGCCTCTTGTCTTGAGGTCTGCTTCTTGGAGGACCTGAACAGGTGTTCCATCACAGTAAGACTGTAAGGTGGGATCCAGGGTCCAGTGTTTCCCCACCAAGACACACCTCTTCCCTTGGAAGGAGGGGAGCCCCAGTCCAGCCTGCTCTCCCATCGCTCGTAAGCCGGAGAGCATGACCTCGGGCCCGTTCTCCTGTGCCTTCACAGATTTTTCTTTGCCATTTCTCTACTTACTCTTGCCCAATTAGCCCAGGAAAATTTCTTCCTCGGCTTCTCTCCTCTCTCTCTCTGTGTCCCTGTCTCTGTTCTCTCACTTTATCTTCTTCCCCATGGGCTCAATCATTGATAGTTTCCAACTCTTTCTCTAACTTGCTCCCTCCAAAAATTAGCCTTATGAGCATGAGTTTTTCCCGTGGTGTAACCTAAATCTAAACAACTAAGAGTAAAATAACAAGCAACATACAACTTGTGAAGCCCTTGAAAATGTCCAGACCTTGTCATCAGCATCTTCACCAATGTTGCGCCTCCTCTAATTAACCTGCTTTTCTCCAAGCTGCAGTGTTCAAGATCAGTTAAGTAGATAAAGGGCATTGATTAAACAGCTCTAGCTCTGGTGGTACAAAAGCCTGGCTGCACGCCCCCTGGAAACTTCCTAAAAGCAGCAATGCCCAGGCCCCACAGCTGAGCAATTAAAACGCTGATGCCCGGCCCCATTCCAAGATTTTTAGATTTCATTGTTTGAAAAGGGGGCCTGGGCGTCTGCTTCCTGTAGGATTAGAGTGTGCAGCCAGGGTCAAGGTCCACTGATACAAGAAGTTTCACACATGCTTTGGTTAATTCGGTCAGATGAGCAGTACTATTTTATTTTGCAAATGAGGAAGCTGGGGCTCAGGGACCTGGAGAAAGTAGAACCCAGATGTCCCAGGTCTGTGTCTGGTACTGGGCAGGGGCAGACTGGAGCAGAGACAGAGGAGGAGACGAACTTCCTTTCCCTCCCCCAGTCCACATCCACCCAAGCAATTCACAGCTGTCACTTATGGTACCATCCTTTACATTAAGGCTGGAGGGCCTGTTTTGTTCTGTTTTGTTTTTAACATATGCAGATATCCTGGAGCAGTTATTTACAGCAGCCATCTCAGGGGTCAGACTGTCATTGTCATGGATTTGAATGCAGAGCCCAGCACAGGGCTGGCCAAAATTCGATGCTTCAGAAACGTTTGTTGAAGGATTGTTTAGATATATACCAGACAGGACGAATGAATAGATGGATACACAGAGAGACAGACATAAATGAATGATGATAAGCAGATAAATGGATACAAATGAATGGATGGGCAGTTGATTGAATGGTTGGATGGTTGGATGGATGGATGGATGGATGAGTGAATGCAAGAATAAATGTGTCTACACCCTGCCTTGTGTCACAAAGGATTTGACATACTTAAAGGGACTTGAGATACTTATGGTAAAATTAAAAAATAAAATTTTAGCACCCTCTCTGTACTTGGCTCTGCTCTAGGCATTAGAACACATCCATGAACAAGAGGCAAAGGTGTGTCCCCCTGTGAACCTTACGTATGAGCAGCATGAGACAGACAATAAACAATAAAGATAATAAATGAGTAAATTATCGAGTATATTAGAAGGCTAAGAGCTATTGGTGAGAGAAGAGCACAGGGAAAGGGAGACTGGAAAAGCCAGAGAGTCAGGGTTGGGATGCAGTTCTAAATGGGGAGATCAAGGAAGGCATCATGGAGGAGGTGACCTCTGAGCAAAGAGTTGAAGGAGGCAAAGGAGGGAGCCCTGCAGAGATCTAGGAGGAGAGCCTCCAAGCTGGGGAAGGGCCTGTGCAAAGGCTCTGGGTGACGGTGCGCCAGCTGAGTTTGAAGGATAGTATCAGAGGCTAAGCAGCTGGAGCAGAGGGAGTGAAGGGGAGAGTAGAAGGGGGTCAGAAGTCACGGGGTGGCCACAAAGGGTCTTGTAAGTGATGGTGAGGACTTTGGCATTTTTGCTGAGTAACAAGGGAGTCCTAGTAGGGTGTTGGGCAGGGGAGGGCTGTGATCTGGCTTAGATTTTAAAAGGAGCCCTCTGGCCACTCTGTTATAAATCAGCAGGCTTTAGGAGGTTACGGTGGAAATAGAAAGAGCAATGAGAAGTCGTCCAGCTAAGTGGGGATGGGAGCTCACACCGGGTTGGTGGCAGCCAAAGAGATGGGAAGTGGTTGGAGTCTGGATATATTCTGAAGGTAGATCCAATAGGATTTCATGGCACTGAAGAGATAATAAAATGGTGATTGTTTGAAAGCCACTAAGTTTGGGGTGGATCATTACACAGCAGTAACTAACCCAAACAGGGAGACATAAAGGGGTAGCTAGAAGGGAAGGAGGAGTAAAGAAGATTGGTATGTTGTTGTTGTTATTGTTGAAAGATGGGAAAAATAATGGTGTGTTTGTATGCTGATGAGAATGATCCACAGGAGGTTAAAAATGGTGCTGGGGAAGAAGAGAGAGCGTGGCTGGAGAGATGTCCGAGCAGAGGAAGGGGGATGGGGTCCAGTGCACAAAACAGATGCATGAGAGAGTGATCAGCTCACCTGTGGCAACAGGTAGGAAGGCTGAGTAGTGGGTGGAGATGCTGGTGGGAGGGTAGGTGTATGGTCTGTGTGATGTTCCAATTGCTTTGGTGTTTTCTGTTTGTTTTTAATTAATTTTTATTGCGTATAATTGCTTTACAGTGTTGTGTTAGTTTTCTGCTGTACAGCAAAGGGAATCAGCTATACGTATACACATATCCCCCTCTTTTGGGGATTTCCTTCCCATTTAGGTCACCACAGAGCAGTGAGTAGAGTTTCCTGTGCTATACAGTAAGTTCTCATTAGTTAGCTATTTTATACATAGTAGTGTATATATGTCAATCCCAATCTCCAATTCATCTCACTCCCCTTCCCCTTGGTATCCATGTTTGTTCTCTATGTCTGTGTCACTATTTCTGCTTTGCAAATAAGATCATCTATACCATTTTTCTAGATTCTACATATATGCGTTAATATACGATATTTGTTTTTCTCTTTCTTACTTCACTCTGTATGACAGTCTCTAAGTCCATCCACACCTCTGCAAATGACACAATTTCATTCCTTTTTCTGGCTGAGTAATATTCCATTGTATATATGTACTGCATCTCCTTTATCCATTCCTCTGTTGTTGGACACTTAGGTTGCTTCCACGTCCTGGCTATTGTAAATAGTGCTGCAGTGAACATTGGGGTGCATATATCTTTTTGAATTATGGTTTTCTCTGGGTATATGCCCAGGAGTGGGATTGCTGGGACATATGATAGCTCTATTTTTAGTTTCTTAAGGAACCTCCATACTGTTCTCCATAGTGGCTGTATCAATTTACATTCCCACCAACAGTGCAGGAGGGTTTCCTTTTCTCTGCACCCTCTCCAGCATTTATTGTTTGTAGATATTTTGATGATGGCCATTCTGACCATTGATTCTGACCATTTGATTATTAGACCATTTCTCTAATAATTAGTGATGTTGAGCATCTTTTCATGTGTTTGTTGGCCATGTGTATGTCTTCTTTGGAGAAATGTCTATTTATGTCTTCGTTCTGATTGCTTTGATTTTCTCAGTGGACAGGAAGCCAAGAGTGAGGACGGGGGAGGAGGCACTAAGGGTTTAGGGAGCGGAGGAGTGAAAACAGCCGTGGAGCAGAGCTGCAGAGTGAATGAATACGGAGATAGGGTCCAATTGCCAGACGGGGCTCACAGCCAGGGTGGTTAAGTGAGTGTGGAAAACACAAATAATCAGTGAAGACATAAAGACCTGAGGAAATGCAACTCAGACTAAAAGCTCAAGACCAGGGACAAAATGAGAAGCAGCACGTGGAGGGGGAGGCAGGGAAGAAAGGAAGAGAGAGAAGAAAAGAAAGAGGGGAATATGGTCATGTTTTGGATCAGCGTTATTAGGCAATTGCACTGAAGGGTGGATGTGTTTCAGCTCCTGCGCAGGGAACACGTTGTGATGGGAAGGGCGGGCAGGGAGCAAGGAGGGTGCTGGGAGCCTGGGGCAGGAGTGGAGCCGGCAGCTGACTCGCCTGCCCGCACCACCACCTCTCATGTCCGCACCCCCCCAGGTGACAAACAGGCCTCTTTTTTTTTTTTTTTTTTTTGAGGTACGTGGGCCTCTCACTGTTGTGGCCTCTCCCGCTGCGGAGCACAGGCTCCGGACGCGCAGGCTCAGCGGCCCAGCCGCTCCGCGGCATGTGGGATCTTCCCGGACCGGGGCACGAACCCCTGTCCACTGCATTGGCAGGCGGACTCCCAACCACCGCGCCACCAGGGAAGCCCAAACAGGCTCCTTTTTAATTTCGTTTCAGTTCTACTTGCCCTGGGGTGGAGCTTCTGTTCCTCTCTCACTTATCCCTCAGGCCCCCAAATCTCTCCTTCTCAGGTTTCTGAGGAGAAAGCTCCTCAGAGGAGCCGGTCTTCCTCCCAGGAGACTTCTCTCTCCACAGGACATCCGTAACAAAAGTCCAGAGCACAGAGGCGAGAAGCATTCCCAGCAAATTCGGTCCAGCCACACACATCCCAGGCTTAGTGACCCCTCGCCAGAAGCACACCTCGGGGTTCTGGGAAGAGAGCCAGACGCCATCAGGAGATGGCCCCCCCCCCCCAAGATCCCACACTTTTCTGTGTGTCCGCCAAGCACTCAGCTGCTCCCCTGTTCCCAGCAGAATCACCTGTTAAAAAATGCAGATGACAGGGCCCCTACCCCAAGCTGGTAGTAGGCTCTAGGGAAGCTTATTTACCTCAGATTCCCCTGGTGACCCTAAGACACAGCCAAGGTTGGAAACTGCCTGTTCCTCTCTTTGAGCCTCGGTTTCCCCATTTGATATCAAAGTTACTGCAAGAGTCTAGATGGAGGTTTTTGGAGGCAAAGGGAGGAAGAGGTGGCCTGACAGCTTCTCCAGTCCTTGGTTTGAGGAGTCTAAGAGGACCCAAGTGGACCAGAGGACTCTGCCTCCTGATGCTTGGGGCTGACTTAGGCTCTCACACCCCCAGGAGCCTCTCAGGTGACTGGATTGAGTCCCCGGCGGGCCGGGTGTCCAAGGGTGTCACTGCACACGCTGAGGGAGGTTCCCTCCCCTCACGGGCGCCCTTCCCCTTCCCCACACAAACCCCCGCTCCTCCCTGACCAGTTGTTGCCCATCCTGCGATTTCTTTTGGAAATCTCCACTGCCATCTCTTTACTATCCCCTATTTCAGAAGGGATGGTTTCTGTACAGCATGGAGGTGGGGTGAGTTGGCAAACTGGGAGAAGACTCGACCTGGCTGAGTCACTTCAAGAAGGGGGTGGGGAGAGCAGTGCCAGCCAAAGGTCACTTCCTGTGTGTCTTTTGTCCTGACAATAGGCGTGGCAAAGTTGTCAGCCAGGGGAAGCCCAGGACGGATTTTTACTTAAGAAAAGTCACTCTGCTCCTGTGTCGATGGAGGGGGAATGGACTGGAAGAAGCCAGCTTTGAGGTCTGCACACGACTGTGAAGCCTGAGATCATTCGGGCAACCGCTGCGCAGGCTGGGGTGTGGAGAGGAGGAGGAAGGAGAGGTGACAGCTGCGGTAGCTGATTGGCTGGTGACACGAGGGGGCGGAGTCAAGGGCGCCCGAGTATCTGGCTTTGAGAGCCTTGGGGATTGATTGTAGACACTGTTTGAGGAGATGGGAAAGCGGAGGAAAGGGACCATGTTATCTCCAGATTTAAGCCCCTAGTGCCAAGTGGCAGACCGGTTGTAAAGGTGCTGAAGTGCTTCCATGTCCTCTTGGTGAGACCTCGGAGAGACTGTTTCTGTTTTCATGGCAGGAGAGTGACCAGGGCTGTGGCACCAGGGTTAAAGTCCCCATCAGACCCAAAGGAACCCTGGTATGAATTAGAAAAAGGTGACGCCCCAGAGAATGCGAGAAAATGTTTGCAAATCAAATGTCTGATATGGGTCTAGTATCTAGAATATATTAAAATTCTTAAAATTAATGCTAAAAAGCGAACAACCCAACTTAAAAAAAATGGACAAAAGATCCTGAATAGACATTTCTCCAAAGAAGATATACAAATGGCCAATAAGCACTTGCAAAGATGCTCAGCACCATTAGTCATTAGGTAAATGCAAATCAAAACCAATGAGATATCACTTCACACCCAGTAGGATGGATATGTAAAAGGAAAAACAAAACAAAACAAAACAAAAAACAGATAAGTTGGCAAAGATGTGGAGACTTTGGAACCCTTGAACATTGCTGATGGAAATGTAGAATGGTGCAGCTGCCCTGGAGAGCAGTTTGGTGATTCCTCAAAAAAATTAAGCCTAGAATCACCATATGATCCAGCAATTCCATTCCCAGGTATATATCTAAGAGAATAAAAACATAGGTTCAGGGCTTCCCTGGTGGTGCAGTGGTTGAGAGTCTGCCTGCCGATGCAGGGGACACGGGTTTGTGCCCCGGTCCGGGAGGATCCCACATGCCGCAGTGCAACTGGGCCTGTGAGCCATGGCCTCTGAGCCTGCGCGTCTGGAGCCTGTGCTCCGCAACGGGAGAGGCCACAAAGGCCACAATGGTGAGAGGCCCGCGTATCGCAAAAAAAAAACCCAAAAAAACCATAGGTTCATATAAAACCTCATACAAGCATACAGGAATGTTCATAGCAGCATTTTGTATGACAGCCAAAAAGAGGTAACAACCTGTGTGTCCCTCAACTGATGAATGAATACACAAAATGTGGAATAGCCACACAATGGGATATTATACAGTCATAAAAAGGAATGAGGTACCTATGTATGCTGCAGCATCGATAAACCTCGAAAACATTATGCTGAATGAAAGAAGACCGTCACATCAGACAACACTGTGGGGTTGATTCCATTTATATGAAAGTGAAGAATAGGGAAATCTATAGAGACAGAAAGTAGATTAGCGGTTGTGAAGGAATGGGGGAAAAGGGCAATTGGGAGATACGGAGTTATTTGCGGGGGCGGGGTGGAAATGTTCTGGAAATGGATAGTGGAGATGGTTGCACAAAATTGTGAATGTACTAAAGCCACCCAAGGAGCAAAAGAAGCCGTTCTTCCCCTTTAGGCACGTGGTTGACTTTGGCACCAGCTCCAAGATCTCTCTGCACAGTCCTCCAGCTGAAATTCCACCAACACAAATTCCCTAACCAAGCCTCTTCCACACGCCCAGACTTGCTCATTCTTGTCACTCTAGCTACGCTCCTTTTTTGACTTCACATACCCTGGGAGCCTCCCGGGGACTCACTCTGCCCCTTCAGACCCTCCCATGCCCCCACCCTTTCCACTAAACCACCTCCCCATTTTAAAACCCTGCTGCCTGCTCACCTCTTCCTGGAACCTCTCTTAGAGGAAACCCACTGACCTCCCATCAACCATTTGCACTTGTAAAAACACCCAATTGCCGGGTTTTACCCTGGGCTCTGCCACTTAAAGCCTGTGTGACTTTGTGAGAATCATATAACTTCTCTGGGTCTCAGTGTCCTCATCTATAAAATGCACATTGCCATGTGTCTTAGTCTGCTCATGCTGCCATAAAATACCATAGCTTGGGTGGCTTAAACAACATATACTTATCTTTTCTCAGTTCTGGAGGCTGGAATCTGAGATCAGGGTGCCAGCATGGTTGGGTTCTGGTGAGAACTCTCTTCCTGGCTTGTGGCAGATAGCTGTCTTCCCACTGTGTCCTCACATGGTCTTCTCTCTGTGTATGTGCATGGAGAGAGAGAAAACAAGCTCTCTGCTGTCTCTTATAAGGCCACTAATCCAGTGATGAGGCCCCACCCTCATGACCTCATCTAACCCTAATTACCTCCCAAAGGCCCCACATCCATATACCATCATATTGGGGGTTAGGACTTTGACATATAAAATTGGGAGGGGGGAGGCACAAACATTCAGTCCATAATGCTATGCTTATCTGCCAGATGGGATTCCATGGAATTATGGATGTGTAAAGCTTTGTAAGTGCAAAGTGCCAGACCCCTATGAAGGCTTATTATTTTTCATCATTAATGTATAGACATGCACGTGTTTCCCTTCAGGGAAATACCAAACACTCTTTGCAAGCATCTGACCTCTACTAGTCTGGTGCTCAAGGGCAGGGGATGTGTCTGCTGCTTTTTGAGTGTTCTCTCAACCTATAAGGCTCGACTACCAGAAGACAGAATCCAAAATTCTCTCCCTCCTGGGATCCTAGAGCCGTGTTTTGCCTTGGATCATAGGTATTTGAGTTTCTGACTCTCAGGCCTGAGCATAAAGTCCTTAAGGTCAGGGGTTCTGCAGGGAGAGACTTCACTGTTCTAAACCTCAGTTTTCTTGTCTATAAATGGGGATAATAAGAGTACCTATCTCATAGCATTATTGGGGGGGAGGGGTTAAATGAAAAACCACATGGTAAGCTCACAATAAATGTTGGTGATGAAGATAAAGATGAAAAAAGAAAAAGATATAAATGATGAATTAGTTGTCTCTTGCTACATAACAAATCACTCTGACGTAGTAACTCAAAACGTCAGTAATCACTTTTTCTCTCTCATGGTTTTTGTGGGTGAAGAATTCAGGAGCACCTGGGCTAGGCAGTTCTATCCCAAATTCTCTCATGAGGCTGGGTTTTAGTCATCTGAAGGCTTTTAAAAAAATTTTTAATGGTACAACCACTTTTTATTTTTAAATTAATTTATTTTTTGGCTGCGTTGGTTCTTCGTTGCTGTGCACGGGCTTTCTCTAGTTGCAGTGGGCGGGGGCTACTCTTTGTTGCGGTGCATGGGCTTCTCATTGTGGTGGCTTCTCTTGATGCGCAGCGCGGGCTCTAGGCGCACAGGCTTCAGTAGTTGTGGCACGCAGGCTCAGTAGTTGTGGTATGTGGGCTTTAGAGCGCAGGCTCAGTAGTTGTGGCACACAGGCTTCGTTGCTCCGCGGCATGTGGGATCTTCCCAGACCAGGGTTCAAACCCATGTCCCTGGCATTGGCAGGTGGCTTCTTAACGACTGCACCACCAGGGAAGTCCAATCTGAAGGTTTGGCTTGGTGGAAGGATTCATTTCCAAGTGGCTCACTCACATGTCCCGAAATTAGTGCCGGAGGCTTGGTTCCTCTCCAGGTGGGCTTCTCCACAGAGCTGTTTGAGTGTCCTTACAACATGGCTTCTGGCTTACCCATTGAACGATCCGAGTCCAAGGGGGAAGCTGCAATACTTTTTATGATCTAGATTCAGAAGTCGTACACTGTCACTTCTGCAGAATCCTGTTGGTCACACAGGTCAGCCCTAATTTAATGTGGGCTATACATGAACATAAATACCAGCAGGTGAGGGTCATCGAGGCCCATCTTGGGACTAGCTACCACAGTATATTCTTCATGGGAGACCAAGTGTCCAGCCAGTAGAAAGTGGCACATCCAGGATTTGAATTTAAGTGTGTCTAGCTCAGACTCCGAGATCTTAACCATTACCTTATGCTCACACCCATGATCTCCATGTAAGCAATCACTTATTCATTCAGCAACCCTTGTCTAAGCACCTACTGTACTATGAGTGTGCTAGATGCTGGTGATGCCTTTGCCCTCAAGGAGACTCACAGTCTGGAAGGTGTGTGGGTGGCAGAGCTAGATCCAGCTCTGAAGCATCCTGGCTTCTAGTTCACTACCTTTTCTGTTCTGGGATGCTTGCATCACAGGGGGAAATCACTGAAGCTTGGCAACTCTTTTAGCAAAAGGAGGTGGAGGGGAATTACAGAAAATGAACTGAACTTGCAGCCAGAAATCCTGGGTCAAGATCTGTCTCTGACACTGATTTGCAGAATGCCTTTCGTAAGTCCCTCTTCCTCTCTGGGCTCAACTTCCCCATTTGCAGAATTACCTGTAAGGACCTTGACTGTGTGAATAGTTCACTCATTCAATTATCATTTATTGAGTACCTACTGTGGGCCCGGCACTGTGCCAAGTGCTGGAGACAGAGCTAGAACATGACAGAATCCCTGCCTTCCAGCTGTTCACATCCAAATGGAGGCTGAGAGACAATCAACAAACCAGGAAAAAGACCACTACAGACAGCCTGTGAACTATGAAGGGTGAAGCGATTGGTGGAGCATGACTTCATCCAGGGAAGCCTTCTCCAAAGAGCAGCAACTGAGCACAGACTGAATGATGATGAGGTGCCTCTGGGGAGACGGGAGTGCGAGCGTCCCAGGCAGAGGGAACAGAAGGCAAAGGCCCCGAGTCAGGACAGAAGTTTGCTGTGTCTGCTTACAACAGGGGTGCCAGGGTGCTTGGAGGGAGTAAGTCCAGGCCCAAGGGTGAGAGATGAGGACAGAGGGGTGTAGGAAGTATGTGGGCTGAATTCTAAGTGGGTTGGGAATCCTTTAGAGGGTTTTCAATAAGAGTGGCTTGCTGTGTGTCAAAAGGGCCCTCTGCCTGTTGTGTGGGGAGTGGGTTGCAGAGGGCAAGGGTCTGGGTTCTTTTTGGCCAAGACCTCCAGACAGCCCAGACTGGGACGTGGAAGGCAGGGACACCCTGTATCACCAGTCCCTGAGCTCACCAGCCATCTATCTTGCAAGGCCAGTGGGACATGGAAGTTGGCTCCAGGGGAGCCAGTTGCCAGGAAAGGCAACCTGGAGCTTGGGCCCCAGAAGCCATTCCTTAAATTCTCCATGAAGTTTTCCCAAACAGCCTTGGAACTTCCAGTGCCTTTTCTAGACAATGGGAATTGACCTCTGGTTGGGTTAACATAAACTCCCTCACCCTGGCATTCAAGGCCCTCCCAATCTGGGCCCCAGTCTACCTTCCAGACCCACCTCCCATGATCTCCAGCTTGCTCAGGACATCTCAGCTTCTCACCATCCCTGAATGCTCTCTTTACTTTCCTCCCTCCAAGGGTTTGTTCCCCCTGTTCATTTACCTGAAATACTTTGCCTCTCTGAACCAGATCTTGATCAGTTATCTTTCAAGCTCCATCTCAAAATGCATATCTTTCATAATGACATTGCCTGTCTCTCTATTTGCATATTTTTAAAGGTTTTTATTAACATTTTTTATCATGGTAAAATAGACATAACATTAAATTTATCATTTATCCATTTTTAAGTGTACAATTCACTGGCATTAAGTACATTCACAATTCATATCCCCACTATCCATTTCCATAAATTTAAATCATCCCAAATAGATGCTCTGTATCCATATAAAAGCTTCTTAGTGGAGGCTGTATTCATTAGAACTCTTTCAGTTACAAGTGGCAAAAGGCCAGCTCAAACAGTTATTCTAGGAATAGAATCCATTGGCTCACATAGATGAAAAGTCCAGGTTAGTCTTCAGGCGTGGCTGGATCTAGGAACCCAAGCAATATCATCAGGCACACACATCTCTTTTTTGTGTGGTTACTGCCTCTCCCGGGCTTTCAAAGAGTGCTGTGGGCTTACCTCTTCGTGGCACCAGCATAGCATATTATTTTTGAAATGTTAGCCTCTGTGTTTTTAAGGAAAATTTGATTTTTTAAAACTGAGGTATAATTTACATATGGTAAAATGCACAAATATTAAAAAATTTTCCTATCTGTATACCTGTGTTATCATCCCAAAGATCAAAGTTTAGAACTTTTCCAGCAGTCACTTCCGGTGCCCCTCCTAGGTCAATAACAGTCACCCTCCTTCTCCCCAAGAGGTAACCACTTCTAAAACTATAGACTAGCTCTGCCAGTTACTGAACTTCATATAAGTATTGATAGAATTATATAATATTTACTCTTTCGTGTTTGGTTTCTTTTATTCAGAATGATGATTTTGACTTTTGTGTTTTGTGGACAGCAATAGTTCATCTACTTTTATGGTTGTGTGGTATCACATAGTATGAACTTACCAAAATTTGGTTTTTCAAACTCCTGTTGATGGATGTTTGGGTGGTTTCCAGTTTGGGCTATTATGAATAAAGTTGTTATGATTTATGCACTGTCTTTTGTAGACATATGTTTTCATTTCTCTTGGAGATATACCTAGGAGTGGAATTTCTGGATCATAAGGTAGATCTATGTTTATTAAAGTTGCCAAGTGGTGTTCCAAAGTGCCTATACAATTTCACATTCCCAGAGTTCCAGTGGCTCCACATCCTGGCCAACACTTGATGTTGTCAGTCTTCTTAATTCTAGCTATTCTGGGGGCAGGGGGAAATGGAGGGAGCTCATTGGGTTGTTTTTCATTCTTGTTAATTTCTGTTACCCAGAAGCCTTACATGTAATCCCCTGCCACCACCATTACAACAAAAAAATAGTAGGCTATTGTTTCAAGGCTACTGTCCTTTTCTGACCCTGCAGAAAAAGAGAAACCAGAATCTTTTCCTGGTTTTTGAGTTTCAAAAATTTAGGGTCTCAGGGCAACAGGAAAAGGCTTTTGTGCATTGATGACATGATTGTTATGGGAAAATGCAGGGGGTTTAAGAGTAAGGTTCTGCCTCCCTGAAACTAGACAAAAGTTTCTAGAGAAGAGTGAGGAGAGGGCTGGAGCATCAGCAAAGGGGGATATGAATGGTGTAACCCCTGAGGAAAGTAAGAGTAGAACCTGCCTCTTCTAGGGGCACAGCCCTAAACTTGGAGAGACCACAGAATCCCCAGATAAGTTCAAGGAAATTTAATGTGGAAAGGACCTGTGCTTTTCTCCTAGGCAGACTCTCTAGTAGAAAAATGGCGGTGTGTGGCTGGGCAGAAGAATCTCATATGTCTAACAGAGTTCCCTGTGCCCTGGGGGCCATCAGAGCTGAGCAATGGTTCCCGTGCACTTGGAAGGGCCCTGGAAGCAGCTGAGAGAGGGGGTGAGACTTCAGAACAAGGGACAACTTAGCAGTGGCCTGCGTAGGTGGGTGACCCCTCCTCAAATAGGAATAAAGATGTCTCAACAGATGTCAGCATGGATAAGTGATGATGCACCCCAGATGCTCCCCACAAGATCCCTAGAACTGAGACATCACCCCCAGAGAAATAGGAAAATCTCAACTTACCTGAGATTAACGTTTCCCACCTAATATGGGAGATCATAGCAGAGACTGAGCTCGCTTAACCAAAATAAAGTTAACTTTCTTGCTCACCTGAGCTCATGGACTGAACTTGGACCACTGTTGCACTTTCCACATGGTATTAGGCTTGTCTCTTTATATTCCTTTCCTCTCCTTGAGACTGTAACTGGAGGTCAGGGATGAGGTCTGATTCATCCTGGAATCAGCGACCTCCTGGCCCAGAGTAGGGGCTTGGTGAAAATTGGTTAAATATTGACTGTAAGCTCCCTGAGGGCAAGGAGAGAAAGAGGGCTACACGGCTGAGCAGCTACAATGGGTAAAGCCCTGTGCTGTGTTATCCACATTGGCTGCCACGAGAGGTCAGACTTTGATGATCCCGTTTTGCAGATAAGCGCATTAACAGCCAGAATTCACTGAGCACTCAGGCGCCAGGCACTCCACAGACACTAACTCGTGTAATCCTCACTACAAGCTGATGAGGCCGACACTGCTATTACCCCCATTTTACAGATGGGGAAACTGAGGCATGGAGCACTGACGTGATTGTGATGGGATTTGAATCCAGGCTGCATGATTCCAACACCCCTGGGCCCATTCCCAGCCCTGTGCGCCTGCTCCCTGCATGGTCCACTCTTCCTCTTTAATCCCTGCGCATCTCACTGGTGAACTCTTCACAACCTCCACACCTACTCTGACTTCCTTGATGCTCAAGAATGGAAATATTCACTCTTCCGTCCTTCACTCCTTTGCTCCCATAACACTTTATTTTTAGGATTTGTATAAGTAAGGATTTTGTTTATCTGCATGTAAGAGAAAATCCTAAGTAATAGTGGCATAAGAAATAAGAAGTTTGTTTCTTTCTTATGTAAAATAAGTATAAAGATATATAATCTGGGGCTAATAGAGCAGCTCCATTGTGTTGGTGACTAAGGCTATTTTTTCTGTTCCATCATCCTAGTATTGTGATCCCTTCACAAGGTGACAGTTTAGGTCAAAAGGGTTACTAAAGCTCCAGCCATTGCATCTACATTCCAAGTAGCAGAGAATAGAAAAGGAGATTGGCTGTTCCCTTTAAAAAGACTTCCCAGAAACCCCCACAACCTTTCCCCTTACATCTCACGGACCAAAATTTTGTCACATGATCACAACTCACTACAAGGGAGGCTGGGAAATACAATCTTTTAGTTGGAAGTTGAGAGAATGGCTATTAAGAAGAAAATCAGTCTCTGCCATATCATCAGTTTAGCCTTTGTCCCATCATATCTGGGATGGTTTATCTGAATATCTATCTCCACAGCTAGGATTTCTTGAGGGCAGATTCTTGTCATCTGTATCCACATATCTCAGAGTCTAGCACACATTGGAGCCACTTCTAATGGAGGAGTAGGTAACTAGGTGTTACATTTCTTTGGAAGTCCTGATTCCCCTTGTATGGTTCTCTGGCCACAACAAGTCTCCAGTAATTGTTAAATTGAAATAAATTTAAATGTTCTTGTCCTCAATTTCCTCATTTTCAAAATGGGTAAAAATGACCTCAAAAGTCAATCCCAGTTTGGACATACTCAGTGTTTGTTATATAAAATTGGAAATAGTTATGTTAAAAAATGAAAACCTTGCCAGTTAGGTACTGTGTATAGCTTTTGTTCTTTCTCTGATTCTTCTGTATAAACACACACACACACACACACACACACACACACACACACACACACACATATATATATATATATATATACTTTGCATATAAATAGAACCCACTGTACATACCATTCTATAAATAGCTGTTTCACTTACTAACATATGAAGTGATTTGTGCTTACGTCCATGACAAACTAGCTTGTAGAGATCAAGCCTCTCAATAAACAACTAGAAAACCTACATAAAACTGTTGAAAAGAAAAATAAAATCAGTTAGAAGGCTTCAAAGGGCTATCCAGGAAGCCAGGACTTGAGGAATCAAGATCCCAGAGTAGGAGAAACACATGGAGGTGAGCCCGATATTCTAGGTGCTTTTCCATGAATTTGCCAATTTCAAAGTAGCTGGATGGAGAGACTGAGCAGAAAGAAGATGCTAAGACACAGAGAGGCCAAGCAGAGTTTTCCACAGTCTCACAGGGCCGGAGAGACAAAAATAATTTTTGCTGAACACATTTCTGGGCCATTACATGTTCCCCTGGAGCATATATGAACATTCACTGGAGGTCACAGAACTTATCCATGCTAGAATTTCCGCACTGGAAAGAACTCCAGAGATAATGTAACCAAACACTTCATTTTGTGGCGGTAGCAACTGAGGCCCAGAGATGTTGAGTGACTTGCCCAGGGTCATACAGCAAATGGGTACAGCCTCCTGGTGCAACCCCTTCTTGCACTGTATCGCTCTGTAGCTGTTGCTGCTCTTCCAGCCTTCAGCTCCCCATTCCTCTCCACACATCCTAGCCAGAGAGAGAGAAACAGACAGAGAGAGAGGGAGAGAGATATCAAGTTAACCTCACTTCTGATTGTGATCTTTTAATAAGTGAAAGTGCTTTTTAAAAAGGAAACCAACACAAACCCTTTTATAAATTACTGGGCATTTTTCCTAATTAACAAAGTAATACAAATTTATTAATGAAATGTTAGAAAACATACAGATAAGTGAAAACCGAAAGCACCCACAAATTTTTCTCTCCTTCCCATCTATCCCTGATACAGCCACTTTAAGCTCTTTGATACATAAATATGTATATTTTTTCACAAAATGAGTTTATGCATACCTAGTCACTTATAACTTGCTCCTTTAACATTCGTATGATAATCAGGTTTCACATAATTCTGTATTCTCTAATATGATATCTGTATCTCTAATATCTGTATAATAGCTCACTCTATCGATGTACCATAATTTATTTGACCAATCCCCTATGGTTAGACATCTGGATTCTTTTCAGTCTTTTACTATTATATGCAATCCTGCGATGAACATCTTTATGCATATCTTAGTGATAGCCATGATTATTTTCTCAGGAAAAATGCTTAGACTATGGACTAATAGTCTGAACATTTTTAAAGCTCTCAACATCTGGCTCCAAATTACCCTCCAGGAAGCCTGTAGCAAGGTACACTCCCTGCATCGGTGTGTACGCAAAACCGATGTGCTTTACTTGAGGGGGGATGGAAGGAGCAGGCTTGTCATTCCAGCTTGATGTGCGCCATTCTTGCTCACCTTCCCTGACACACAGAGCTTCACAGCATGCCAGTCTAATTAATTTAGAGTGGAGAAGTTAGACTACCTGCCCAAGGCCAGAAACTCTAGAACTGAGTCAAGGGTCAAGTTGAAAGGATCAATTTTGACAACGCTAAATCACATGCTTGCTACTTGGTCCACTTTAGCCCTGAAGGAGGCACAGCTGCTCTCACAAACTAACCAGGAAAGTAAACAAGGGAAGGGCCATCTTGCCTACTTTGGGCAGGCGTATGAAAAATGCCCACTTGGGTCTCTCAGCCTCCAGAGTGCAGTCCCCTGAGGAAGTGGCCAGGTTCATAATGTGATGGGTGGGGAGCTAGACTGGCACTCTGCCAGATCTACCAGTCCACAGCTTGGTGCATAGTTGGAGCCCAATGTGAGTGGCATCATTTCCTCTGGGTCTTAGGCGCTTTGCAGTTTTCCAGTCTCCCCTGTGCAAATGAGAAGATAACTCCCTTGGTTAGCAGGGGATCTCAATGTTCTCAGCTAAGACTTTAACTGAGATTGGTTTCAGGTCAAAAGACACAGATTCTGTGACTGATCAGCTGGGTTCTGTGGCTGGTTGCTGGGTCACCTTGGGCAAGTCCCCTCCCTTCTCTGGACCTTCTTAGTTTCCCCACGTGAACAAGGAATCAGTTGGCCTAGATTTGGTGGGACGTGTATCCTGTTTCTTAGAGGAGAGGAAAGAATGGAGGGACTCAGTTCCTGAGCACCCACCAGAGGCAAACACTTTGCATACATAGGAGTATTTAACACACAATGGCTCTGTGAGGAAGTAGACATCTGTGCCTGTCCAGCACCGATGCCCTGTTGTTTTGTTAATAGCACCCTGCTTTTCTTTTACAAAACCATCCCTTACCCACTTCTAGTCCTGTGACTTGGGAGGGGCTGACCCCCACTCCAGTTGTAAGCATGTGACTCAGGCTTGGCCAGTCAGAGCAACCATGATGGTTTCAGGGCTGGGCATGTGACCCAAGCCAGGCCAATGGGAGTCAACCCTAGGAATTTTGCTGGAGGTCTGGGGAAGGAAGTGATCTCTCGGCTTGCGATTGCTTAACTGGCCATTTCCGCGTCCCTGTGGAGAGACCCAGCCTGCTAATAAAACTGATATAAAAGTAAACAGTCAAGAGGTAGAGGGAGACAGATTTATGACAACTTCCCTTGAGCTTCTGACATGGTCTGTGTCTGAATCCAGAATGACTTCCTGCATTTTTCAGTTTAAAGCCCCTTTTGGCTAAAGCTAGTTATAAGTGGGTTTAATGTACCCTGCTACCAAAAGATCATCACTAAAATCCTGGACGTGGCATAGGCGTTATTATTCTCATTTACAGTTGAGGAAGCAGAGGCTCAGAGAAGCAAAGTAAGCAGAGGACTAACAAGTGGCAGAGTAGATATTTTTAATCTACTTCTTTTTAAAATTAAAGTATAATTAACTTACAATGTTGTGTTAGTTTCAAGTGTAGAGCGAAGTGATTTGTTATACATATATTCTTTTTCAGATTCTTTTCCATTATAAGTTATTACAAGATATTGTTTATAGTTCCCTGTGCTATACAGTAGGTCCTTGTTTTTTTACCTATTTTATATATAATAGTGTGTATATGTTAATCCCAAACTTGTAATTTATCTCTACTTCTTTTTAATCCATACCTCTAGTCTCTACGCAGGGGCTCAAGTGGTTCCCCCTTTTTAGTTTTCTTTCACAAACCACAGAAGTAGGAATAGGCTTGTGGAGCCAGACTGATCCAGGTCCCAGACCTGGTTCAGCTGCTTCCTACCTGTCTGATCTTGAAGTGACTCACTGGCTGTATTCTCTGAACAAGTCTCCTTATCTCTTTGTGCCTCAGTTTTCTCTTCTGCAAAATAGGATAATAGTACCTACCTCATGGGATTGTTGTGAGCAGATATATTAGATTATGTAACACTCTTAGAATAGCCTGACACAGAGTAAGTCTGACACAAGGGCTAACCATTTTTCTTCTGCTGTCTGTATACTCTTAGTAAGTTGGCTACTCCCTCTCCACCCCACACACCCAGCATATGGCCTGAGTTATCTCATGATACATCAGTCTCAAATGGCACAAGAAAACAACACATACCCTAGTCACCAGGGACTTCAAATAATGTCTGACATACTGTTTCTCAACTGCTGATGTTTCTAAAAGTGCTGATCACTATGGACTGAGCAGGCCTAAAACCAGCCCAAGAAGTGAAACTTTGGAGAGGAATTCCAAATAATCAAGCCTCTGCTGAGTTGCAGAAAGGAGAGGGGGGATGGATATAGACCCAGCCATTTCCAAGGTATTTTTCCCCCTTCACTCCTATCAGCTGTAGAGAGCAGAAATGCATTTCCTCGAGAGTTTATAACAGTTGTGATTGGTTCAAGATGGCGGAGTAGAAGGACGTGAGCTCACTCCCTGTCGCGAGAGCACCGGAATCACAACTAACTGCTGAACAATCAAGGACAGGAAGACACTGGAACTCACCAGAAAAGATACCCCACATCCAAAGACAAAGGAGGAGCTGCAATGGGACAGGGGGAGGGGCGCAATCACAATACAATCAAATCCCGTAACTGCTGGGTGGGTGACTCACAAACTGGAGAACACTCACACCACAGAAGTCCACCCACTGGAGTGAAGGTTCTGAGCCCGACATCAAGCTTCCCGACCTGGGGGCCTGGCAACGGGAGGAGGAATTCCTAGAGAACCAGACTTTGAAGGCTAGCGGAATTTGATTGCAGGACTTTGATAGGACTGGGGGAAACAGAGACTCCACTCTTGGAGGGCACACACAAAGTAGTGTGTGCATCGGGACCCAGGGGAAGGAGCAGTGACCCCATAGGAGACTGAACCAGACCTACCTGCTAGTGTTGAAGGGTCTCCTGCAGAGGTGGGGGGTGGCTGTGTCTCACCGTGGGGACAAGGACACTGGCAGCAGAAGTTCTGGGAAGTGCTCCTTGGCCTGAGCCCTCCCAGAGTCAAGCATTAGCCCCACCAAAGAGCAAGTAGGCGCCAGGGTTGGGTCGCCTCAGGCCAAACAACGACAGGGAGGGAACCCAGCCCCACCCATCAGCAAACAAACGGATTAAAGTTTTACTGAGCTCTGCCCACCAGACCAACACCCTGCTCTCCCCACCACCAGTCCCTCCCATCAGGAAACTTGCACAAGCCTCTTAGATAGCCTCATCCACCAGAGGGCAGACAGCAGAAGCAAGAAGAACTACAGTCCTGCAGCCTGTGGAACAAAAACCATATTCACAGAAAGATAGGCAAGATGAAAAGGCAGGGGGCTATGTACCAGATGAAGGAACAAGATAAAACCCCAGAAAAACAACTAAATGAAGTGGAGATAGGCAGCCTTCCAGAAAAAGAATTCAGAATAATGATAGTGAAGATGACCCAGGACCTCGGAAAAAGAATGGAGGCAAAGATCAAGAAGATGCAAGAACTGTTTAACAAAGACCAAGAAGAATTAAAGAACAAACAGAGATGAACAGTACAATAACTGAAATGAAAAATACACTAGAAGGAATCAATAGCAGAATAACTGAGGCAGAAGAACGGATAAGTGACCTGGAGACAGAATGGTGGAATTCACTGCTGCTGAACAGAATAAAGAAAAGAGAATGAAAAGAACTGAAGACAGCCTAAGAGACCTCTGGGACAACATTAAACACAACAACATTCGCATTATAGGGGTCCCAGAAGGAGAAGAGAGAGAGAGAAAGGACCCGAGAAACTATTTGAAGAGATTATAGTTGAAAACTTCCCTAACATGGGAAAGGAAATAGCCACCCAAGTCCAGAAAGCGCAGAGTCCCAGGCAGGATAAACCCAAGGAGAAACACGCTGAGAAACATAGTAATCAAATTGACAAAAATCAAAGACAAAGAAAAGTCACTGAAAGCAACGAGGGGAAAACGACAAATAACATACAAGGGAACTCCCATAAGGTTAACAGCTGATTTCTCAGTAGAAACTCTACAAGCCAGAAGGGAGTGGCATGACATATTTAAAGTGATGAAAGGGAAGAACCTACAACCAAGATTACTCTATGAAACAAGGATCTCATTCAGATTCGATGGAGAAATCAAAAGCTTTACAGACAAGCAAAAGCTAAGAGAATTCAGCACCACCAAACCAGGTCTACAACAAATGTTAAAGGAACTTCTCAAAGTGGGGAACACAAGAGAAGAAAAGGACGTACAAAAACAAACCCAAAGGGCTTCCCTGGTGGCGCAGTGGTTGAGGGTCCGCCTGCCGATGCAGGGGCCACGGGTTCGTGCCCCGGTCCGGGAAGATCCCACATGCCGCGGAGCGGCTGGGCCCGTGAGGCATGGCCGCTGAGCCTGCACGTCTGGAGCCTGTGCTCCATAGCGCGAGAGGCCACAGCAGTGAGAGGCCCGCATACCGCAAAAAAGTAAATAAATAAATTAAATTTAAAAAAACCCAAAACAATTAAGAAATGGTAATAGGAACATGCATATCGATAATTACCTTAAACGTGAATGGATTAAATGCTCCAACCAAAGGACACAGGCTCCCTGAATGGATACAAAAACAAGACCCATATATATGCTGTCTACATACAAGAGACCCAATTCAGACCTAGGGACACATACAGACTAAAAGTGAGGGGATGGAAAAAGATATTCCATGCAAATGGAAATCAAAAGTAAGCTGGAGTAGCAATACTCATATCAGATAAAATAGACTTCAAAATAAAGAATGTTACAAGAGACAAGGAAGGACACTACATCATGATCAAGGGATCAATCCAAGAAGGAGATACAATAATTATAAATATATATGCACCCAACATAGGAGCACCTCAATACATAGGGCAACTGCTAACAGCTATAAAAAAGGAAATTGACAGGAACACAATAGTAGTAGGGGACTTTAACACCTCACTTGCACCAATGGACAGATCATCCAGACAGAAAATTAAAAAGGAAACTCAAGCTTTAAATGACACAACAAACCAGACAGATTTAATAGATATTTATAGGACATTCCATTCAAAACAGCAGATTACACTTTCTTCTCAAGTGTGCATGGAACATTCTCCAGGATAGACCACATCTTGGGTCACAAATCAAGCCTCAGTAAATTTAAGAAAATTGAAATCATATGAAGCATCTTTTCTGACCACAACACTATAAGATTAGAAATCAATTACAGGGAAAAAAACGTACAAAACACAAACACATGGAGGCTAAACAATACATTACTAAATAACCAAGAGATCGCTGAAGAAATCAAAGAGGAAATCAAGAAATACCTAGAGACAAATGACGATGAAAATACTATGATCCAAAACCTATGGGATGCAGCAAAAACAGTTCTAAGAGGGACGTTTATAGCAATACAAGCCTACCTCAATAAACAAGAAAAATCTGAAATAAACAATCTTACCTTACACCTAAAGGAACTAGAGAAAGAAGAATAAACAAAACCCAAAGATAGTAGAAGGAAAGAAATCATAAACATCAGAGCAGAAATAAATGAAATAGAAACAAAGAAAACAATAGCAAAGATCAATAAAACTAAAAGCTGGTTCTCTGAGAAGATAAACAGAATTGATGAACAATTAGACAGACTCATCAAGAAAAAGAGGGAGAGGACTCAAATTGATAAAATTAGAAATGAAAAAGGAGAAGTTACAACAGACACCGCAGAAATACAAAGCATCCTAAGAGAATACTACAAGCAACTCTATGCCAATAAAATGGACAACCTGGAAGAAATGGACAAATTCTGAGAAAGGTATAACCTTGCAAGACTGAACCAGGAACAAATAGAAAATATGAACAGACCAATCACAAGTAATGAAATTGAAACTGTGATTAAAAATCTTCCAACAGGGCTTCCCTGCTGGCGCAGTGGTTGAGAGTCCACCTGCTGATGCAGGGGATACGGGTTTGTGCCCCGGTCCGGGAGGATCCCACATGCCGCGGAGCAGCTGGGCCTGTGAGCCATGGCCGCTGAGCCTGTGCGTCCGGAGCCTGTGCTCCGCAACGGTCCACGTATCACAAAAAAAAAAAAAAAAAAAAAAGTTCTTCCAACAAACAAAAGTCCAGGAACAGATGGCTTCACAGGCAAATTCTATCAAACATTTAGAGAAGAGCTAACACCCATCCTTCTCAAATTCTTCCAAAAAATTGCAGAGGAAGGAACACTCCCAAACTCATTCCATGAGGCCACCATCACCCTGACACCAAAACCAGACAAAGATACTACAAAAAAAGAAAATTACAGACCAGTATCACTGATGAATATAGATGCAAAAATCCTCAACAAAATACTAGCAAACAGAATCCAACAACACATTAAAAGGATCAGACACCATATTCAAGTGGGATTCATCCCAGGGATGCAAGCATTCTTCAATATATGCAAATCAATCAATGTGATACACCATAATAACAAATTGAAGAAGACAACCCATATGATCATCTCAATAGATGCAGAAAAAGCTTTTGACAAAATTCAACACCCATTTATGATAAAAACTCTCCAGAAAGTGGGCATAGAGGGAACCTACCTCAACATAATAAAGGCCATATATGACAAACCCACAGCAAACATTGTTCTCAGTGGTGAAAAACTGAAAGCATTTCTTCTAAGATCTGGAACAAGACAAGGATGTCCACTCTCACCACTATTATTCAACATAGTTTTGGAAGTCCTAGCCACGGCAATCAGAGAAGAAAAAGAAATACAAATTGGAAAAGAAGAAGTAAAACTGTCACTGTTTGCAGATGACATGATACTATACATAGAGAATCCTAAAGATGCCACCAGAAAACTACTAGAGCTAATCAATGAATTTGGTGAAGTTGCAGGATACAAAATGAATGCACAGAAATCTCTTGCATTCCTATACACTAATGATGAAGAATCTGAAAGAGAAATTAAGGAAATACTCCCATTTACCATTGCAACGAAAAGAATAAAATACCTAGGAATAAACCTACCTTGGGAAACAAAAGACCTGTATGCAGAAAACTATGACACTGATGAAAGAAATTAAAGATGATACAAACAGATGGAGAGATATACCATGTTCTTGGATTGGAAGAGTCAATATTGTGACAATGACTATACCACCCAAAGCAATCTACAGATTCATTACAATCCCTATTAAATTACCAATGGCATTTTTTACAGAACGAGAACAAAAAATCTTAAAATTTTTATGGAGACACAAAAGACCTCGAATAGCTAAAGCAGTCTTCAGGGGGAAAAAATGGAGCTGGAGGAATCAGACTCCCTGACTTCAGACTATACTACAAAGCTACAGTAATCAAGACAATATGCCACCAGTACAAAAACCGAAATACAGATCGATGGAACAGGATAGAAAGCCCAGAGATAAACCCACACACTTATGGTCAACTAATCTATGACAAAGGAGGCAAAAATATACAATGGAGAAAAGACCATCTCTTCAATAAGTGGTGCTGGGAAAACTGGACAGCTCCATGTAAAAGAATGAAATTAGAACACTCCCTAACACCATACACAAAAATAAACTCAAAATGGATTAGAGACCTAAATGCAAGATCAGACACTGTAAAACTCTTAGAGGAAAACATAGGAAGAACAGTCTTTGACATAAATCACAGCGAGATCTTTTTTGATCCACCTGCTAGAGTAATGGAAATAAAAATAAATGGGACCTAATGAAACTTAAAAGCTTTTGCAAAGCAAAGGAAACCACAAACACATGAAAAAACAACCCTCAGAATGGGAGAAAATATTTGCAAACGAACCAACGGACAAAGGATTAATCTCCAAAATATATAAACAGCTCATGCAGCTCAATATTAAAAAAAAACAAAGAACCCAATCCAAAAATGGGCAGAAGACCTAAATGGACATTTCTCCAAAGAAGACATACAGATGGACAAGAAGCACGTGAAAAGCTGCTCAACATCACTAATTATTAGAGAAATGCAAATCAAAACTACAATGACGTTATCACCTCACACCAGTTAGAATGGGCATCATCAGGAAATCTACAAAGAACAAATGCTGAAGAGGGTGTGGAGAAAAGGGAACCCTCTTGCACTGTTGGTGGGAATGTAAATTGATACAGCCACTATGGAGAACAGTATGGAGGTTCCTTAAAAACTAAAAGTAGAATTACCATATGACCCAGCAATCCCACTACTGGGCATATACCCAGAGAAAACCATATTTCAAAAAGACACATGCACCCCAGTGTTCATTGCAGCACTATTTACAATTACCAGGTCATGGAAGCAACCTAAATGCCCATCCACAGACAAATGGATAAAGAAGATATGGTACATATATACAATGGAATATTACTCAGCCATACAAAGGAACGAAATTGGGTCATTTGTAGAGACGTGGATGAATCTAGAGACTGTCATACAGAGTGAAATAAGTCAGAAAGAGAAAAACAAATATTGTATATTAACGCATATATGTGGAACCTAGAAAAATCGTACAGATGAACTGGTTTGCAGGGCAGAAATTGAGACATAGATGTGGAGAACAAACGTATGGTCACCAAGCGGGGAATGCTGTGTGTGTGTGTGTGTGTGTGTGTGTGTGTGTGTGATGAATTGGGAGATTGGGATTGACATATATACACTAATGTGTATAAAATGCATAACTAATAAGAACCTGCTGTATAAAAAATAAATAAAATTTTAAAAATTTTTAAAAATTTAAAAAGTTGCTACCACAAGTGCTAACTCAGTTCCAAAGGGTGTATCAGTCTGGTAAAGTGTAAAATATGGGGGCCCTGGAGACTCACCAGGGAATGGGAGGGGGCTTACTATTGATTCAGGGTGAGTTCTGGTTGTGGGGTTATGCTAATACACAGGGGGCTGGTCAGAGGAACAAATGGGGAATCCTTTGCCTCTCAGTTTCGTGAAAGTCAGAGCTGGGGCCCAGGATAGTAACATGGTCCATCAGTTATCCAGAATCCAAAGTCTCCTATTTCTGGGCATTACCATCAGCCCTTTAATCCCTACCTTGTAGACAGGATCAGTGGTCTCTGAGCTACCATTTATGGAGCACTTGCTAAGTGCTTTACATAAATGACCTCATGGAACTTACCAGCAGCCCCATCAAGTTGAAGATTACAGTACAGTCATTATGACTTTGGATCTTGTAGCCAGGCTGCATAGGTTGGATTCCCAGTTCTCCTGTGTGACCTTGAGTAAGTTACTTAACCTCTCTGTACCCCAGTTTTCTTCTCTGCAAAACAGTGATAATAATAGTTCCTGCTTTTTCAGGGTGTTGTAAGCACCTGGAGCATTTAGAAAAGTGCATGGCACAATGGCAGCTGTTTTAATTAACCTTCATTTCACAGATGTGGACACTGAGGCGGGAAGGAGAGATCACTCGCGTACCATACACAGCTCATGAAGCTGGGCCTCAAACTGGCTCTACACCATTTCACCACCACTGAGTGGAATTTCCCTCTACTCAGAAGAGGCTAAGATACCCCCATGAAATGAAATATCCCCAAACTCACACACAGCCACCCCTCCCAGTTCCCTCCTTCTTTTTTTTTTTTTTTTGGACGCGAGGCGGGCCAGGGATGAAACCCGGGCCCCCTGCAGTGAAAGCACGGAGTCCTAACCGCTGGACCGCCAGGGAATTCCCTCCCTCCTTCAAAAACACCCACCTCTCCCACTCAGTTTGAGTGTCTCTTTTGGAGTGTTGAGATAAGATAACAGTTGAGCGGTTCCAGTGGAGTTGTCCTGGCGCTGAGGAGAGAGGGGAAACTGCTTCTCTTCTCCAGCTCTGGAAATGAAGGCAGCCGGTAAGAATTCTCAGGCTCCTAGAGTCAGGGCAGAGGAGACCTGCAGAAGAACCACACCCCCATCCTTACGCTTCAGGATGCTAATTGGAACACACTGATTTTTGAAACGAGCTCATTTGAGCGGCTGGGGAGAAACAGCTGAGGAGTGTGGGGTTCTTGACCTTGGGGGTCTCTCTAGTTCCCCGTGGAAGCTCTAGGGGTAGGGTGTCTATCTGTCAATCCCAGTCTTTGCCTGGCTTTGTCTGTCTTTTCCTAGTTTGGCCTCTCTGGCAGGGACACGGAGAAGTGGGGTGTCACTAGATGTCTTTGTCAGTCGGGCTGTGGTTCACTTTGTCAAACATCATCGCATCTCTGACTCTCTCTCTCTCTCTCTCTCTCTGCTTCTTTATTTTGACTCATCTATTTTTGTCTGCCCTCGGGTGTGCGTGCGTGTGTGTGTGTGTGTGTGTGGCGGGGAGGATGTTCTCGCCAGGGTTCTGATCCTGCTTTCAACCTCTCCCTCCAGACCCCAGGAACCTCCGCACCGTGCAGAGCCGGAGGCCGGGGCGCTCTGCGGGAGCAGCTTTGACCCTGGGGCAGGTGTGGGAGAAGGGGTCCGAGCCCGTGGCGCCCCCTCGCTCCCCTTCCAGCGTGCGCGGAGAGGGGGGCGGCCTAGGAGCACAGAGCGGGAGGCGGGGGCACTGCAGGCCCGGGGGCCCAGGTCTCCGCCTCCCTCCCGCCTTCCGGGCTGGCGCCCCTCGGCGCAGCTCCTCCTACCGCGCCCCGCCTCTGGGTCCGCTCCTTCGGCGCTCCTGCCGCCGCAGCCGAGCACCGAGCAGCCTGGCTGCCGCGGACGCCTCGCCACCAAACTTTCCCGGGAGCCGGCGCCGGTGAGTCGGAGCGGAGAGCGGGCAGGGCGCGGGCAGGGGCTGGAGTGCGGCCGCGGCTGCGGGGCGAGGCTGTGCGTGGCCGGGCTTGGATCTGGGCATCCCCACGGAGCCGCAGAGCTCCCGGAGCCGCCGGCGTGGGGTGAACGCGCTCCGGGGCCCTGGCGACTGTGGGCGGCGCGGGTAGGGTCCCGGAGCGCGGCTGGCTCCGCGGCATCCTGTCTGATACCCAGCTCTGGCCCCCGCCCCGACGCGCACACACCTGTGGCTTTGCCTGGGTTCGCCAGCGTGCGCGCCCCAGGCGTCTGCCTCCGGCTCCGGCAGGGGGGGGCGAGTCTCCGTTTTTCCCAGAGCTGCCCTAGGCTCTGAGTTTGATGTTCCCCGCAGTCCGAGCCCATCTCTTGAGTGCGTTGAATATGCCAGACACTGGGTATCCGTGATCTCTTTCGGTTCTCCCTTTAACTTGATGAACCGGCATTATACCCATTCTACAGAGAAGGAAAGAGGCTCAGAGAGGAAAAGTTGTGACCAGGAGCACCACCGAGTCAAGGAGAGAGCCAGGGTTTTGAACCCGAGTCAGCCTGACCCACACCACTTAATGACATGCGGGCAAGCCCCAGGTTCAGCGTCACCAGGGGTCTGGTGTAGGAAGTGTGGAGACCACTGCCCACGCTCTCCTACAGCACGGCTGCAAACCCGGGGCGGACCACCACCGCCTCATTGTGCCTCGCAGAGGATCCTGTGGAAAGATGAGTGGCCCTTACTGTCAGGGAGTGGATTCTGGCGGCAGAAGCCCGTTGCGGCTGCCCTTTCAGGTGACAGGAGCCAAATTCCAGAAGCTACTCTCGATTTTTCTGGAAGGAGCCAAGGAAGTCAGGAGCTGGAGCGCAGCAGTTCTTCACGGAAACTTCTTTCCTTCTCTGGGTGCCTCTCCCCTCCCCCCCCGCCCCCCAAAGAGACCCCACCCCGATCCCTTAATCTCTCTGAGGTGTCCGCTGCGCCCGGGAGCTGGTAATGCAGAGATGCTCCAGGCAGGGTTGCTGTCGTCCGGCAGGGGGCTCCCACCTCAGGCCTGGAGCCCGATGATGAAGGAATGGTGCTGGGGCTAAGTACTATGTGAACCAGGTCCCCCGGCCGGAAGGTACCTGGGGCACTCATTCCATGATGCGGGCTAGGTCCCTGTGACTGGAGCACAGATGGAGTGTGTCTCCAGAGCATGAAGGAGAGCAGAGCTGGGGATCCGATAGGGAGGTCTTGAATGCCCCAATCTTAGCTTTAATCTTGGAGTCAGGCAGGAGCAGAGACTGGGAGAGAGAGAGAGAATGGACCCGTCAGAGTATCATTATGCGTTATCCCACTTAGTTTTCACAGCAGCCTTGCAGAGTGGGCACTATTATTACTGGGCTCATCGAACAGATTGTCTTTTGAGGCTCGCAGAGGTTAAATAACTTGCCTGGGGTTGCCCACGTGGTCCGTGGAGGAGTTGGGATTTGAACATAGGTTTTCCTTGACTCCTTCCAGATTGTCAGTGACACTCAGGCTGTAGATGGGACCTTAGGTCCCTTCTGCTTGTGATTGGCAGCAGCAAAGGTGAAAATAGAGAGATGCCAGGCAACAGGGTCCCTGATGCCCGTGCACCGCTCTCCTCTCTCTGTGACAGGTGTCGTGTAGGAGGCCTGCTGCTGAGTGGTTATCACTCACAGGAATCCCTGACAGCCCCACATAAATTCCCTAATCTGACCCAGGGCTAGTTGGACCCTCACACGGGAGCCTGAGGCTGCCTGAGGCTACCCTGCTGTCTCAAGAGGTATTTCCCCTGATGGAGGCAAAGTCTGTAGGGAAGCCTGATACCATTTTCATGTGTGAGAGAGAATCCGTCCAGGATAGAGGGTGGAGATGGCTCTGCACTGCCTGAACATGATTTCAGAGCTGGGTGGAGGCAGGAGCTGCCTCCGAGCCCCTGCAGCCCAGAGGAGTGTGGACAGTGCTGGGCTGGGGGTGCTCCCGCCTTGGCTGGCTGTCCGAGGTAGGAAGAACTTGTACCTGATCTTCCTTTCCTCGGACGCTCTCAGAATTCCATGTTCCTGTTTGCGCTTTCCTTTTTACAGTCCAGGAGTGCCTGGTGGAAGTGGTGTGGCCTTTCTATAACAAAGAGGAGGCATGGCAAAGAGATCAAAAGTGTGGATTCTGCAGCTGGCTCAGATCCCAGAGCTGTCACTTACGGGCTCTGTGGCCTTGAGCAAGTTGCTACACCTCTCTGTTCCATTTTTAGGATGGGAGTATTCCTAGCACATTCCTCACCGGGTTGGTGAGAGAACTAATTGTGTTTGTGCGCATACAGCACCTAGATGCAGTACACTTTTATGAGGCAGTACATAAAAGTGCTACTTAGATGTTAGTTGTCACTGTTGTTACTGTTAGGGTCAAACAGGCCCAGCTTGGTAACCTGGCTCTGCCACCTGCGAGCTGCCTGCCCGACCTCCTTAAGACTCTTGCTTATTCGTCTATAAAATGCGAGTAATCTGGTGTTAGATGTAATGTAAGAAGTCTCAGTGTAGGCTCAAGCTTTAAGTAGCCTAAAACCTCAAGTTCCAGTGCAAACTTGTTTAAAACTTCTGGTGCTCTGCGAGGTACTCAGCAAACGCTGGGCATTACCATGATTACCACCGTTAACGGCAAACCGCACTCCTTCACACTGCACCTTGAACTTGATGCTCTGGTATGTTTCTGAGGGGCATGGATTTGGGACAGTTTTCTGGCTTGTGGGGCACGAGAAGGATTCTTACCTTTCTGCCCAGGTTCTCTCTTCATGGTCATTTCTCAGGGACAAGTGTGGGCCTCTTGATGGTTGTGGGAAGGCAGAAGGTCGGTGTGAAGTTCATTTCATAAGGTCTGCCCTGTCCTCACCAACGCAAAGACGTCAGCAGAACACGCCACCCCAGCTGCCTTTCAGATTGATATTTTGTGCACCTTCCAGGTGGAGAAGACATATCCAGAGTTCTGGGGTTTTTTCCCCCTTAAAGACAGAATGGTGTAGTAAAGAAAGTTCAGGATTAGAACCCCAGCCCTGGCCCTTTGAGCAGAGTGACCTTGAGCATCAATTTCCTCATCTGCAAAATGGCCATTAATCATATCTTCTAGTGTCTGTTTCTCAGGGTTAATGCCAGGGTGGAAAAGAAAAGGAATAAAACAGGTAGTGTAAATGGCAAAGAATTACAAGCAATTGTAAGTAATTCTCATTAGCATTCAGGCTGGGCATTAGCTGTAATTGCACCTGATCCAAGACGTTTTATCTGAAAGACGTACCTGGCAGAGGATCATTCAAGCCCAGTCACCTGCTGCTCTCCCTTTCACAGTGACGCTGAGCATTCCTGAATCTCGGGATGTAATTATCATAAAGCTCCCGTATCTTACTTATAAGTGACTCACTTCTGCTGTTAATGGTGGCAGAGGACTCAGGCGCACACTCACTGGGAACAGTGCTGCTGATGCTGGGGGGAGGCGGGTACAGGATGCCTCTCCTCTTCATGCGTTCATCTTCCCTGCTGTAGTTCTCCAGTGATAATGCATGAGAATCACATGGGCCAGGATCGAAGCTGACAGCTCTCAGTTTGTGCAGCAGCTTGGATGGCAAGACCCATTGAAACTTGTTGCTGCCGGCAGGGTGGATGTTAGAAACCGTTACATCACAACAGAGAGGATGGAGCAGAGGAAGTTGAGGAAGGCACCTCGGGGAGTGGTTAAGAGCATGGATTCTCATGTCCAGCAGACCTGAGTTTGAATCTTGGTTCTGCCAGCTTGTTAGTTGTGGTATGATTTTTGTCTGTCTTCCCATCTCGACTGTCAGTTCTAAAAGAGCAGGGACCATGTCCAACTTACTCACCAGGGTATTCACAGCTCTTGGTACATAGAACGGGCTCATGAATGTCGAATGAATGAATGAATATATGAGTGACAAGTTGCTTGTTTGAGCCTCAGCTTTCTCATCTGTAAAATGGGGCTAACATAGCACCCGTCATATAGGTTGCTGTGAGCACTGAATGAAAAAATGTTGTATACAGAATAAGCACTCACCAGTGCCTTTGATGACAAGTTGATGAGCAAAAGCAAAGACACAGCTGGCCTAATCTGGGAGAGAGAGCTTTTTCCCTACCCTTAGACCAACAAGGGGCAAAAATGCTAGTCATAAGAATCCCTGCTTTTATACAGCACTCTGCAAAGTGCTTTCTTTCTTTTTTTTTTTTTTAGGTATAGTTGATTTATAATGTTTCAGGTGTACAGCGTAGTGATTCAGTCATATATATATATAAAACAGGTATTGAATATAGTTTCCTATTAGGTCCTTGTTCTTTCTTTATTTTATATATAGTAGTGTGTTTCTGTTAATCCCAAATTCCAAATTAATCCCTCCCCTCCCCCCACAAAGTGCTTTATTATCTATTGACTCCTCACAACTAGACAGGAATGGCTATCCATGTTTTACAGGTGAGGAAACTGGAGTTCAGAGGGCTTGGTCAAACACACCAGAGTCACACATTTTAGAAGCAACAGGAGGTAGAATATAAGCCCAGGTTGCTCTGATCTGCCCAGGTGTTCCTGCTGAGCTCTCCGTTGCCCCTTGGGGGTGGAGGGTGCAGTATTTAGACTTCCATGAACATGGTATCTCTCTTCATTATTTAGGATACAGTTTAGGTCCAGTTTCCTAATGTCCCTTGGTGGTCTTGCACATCTTTTGTTAGATATATTCCTAGTTATTTGATATTTTATATGCTGTTGTAAATGGTATATCTATATCTATCTACACATATATTTTTAAAAAAATTATGCTATGTTGGTTGCTTTTTTGGAGAAATATTTTTGCATTTTGCACATCGATTTTGTATGCAGAAATCTTGCTAAACTTTCTAATTCAAAAAAATGTATTTGTAGATTATTTTGGAGATACTGTGTATACAATTATAGGAGGTGCAAATAAGTTTTGTTTCTTCCTTTCCATTCCTTTTTTCCCTTTGGGTTTCTCTCTCTCTCTCTCTCTCTCTCTCTCTCTCTTATGGAAGAGCTGTCTACATTTGACAGTTAGGTATAATGTTTATCTAGGGTTTTGGTAGATAATCTTGTGAGATCTTAGTTCCCTGACCAGGGATTGAATCCAGGTCCCGGCAGTGAAAGCGCTGAGCCCTAGCCACTGGACGGCCAGGGAATTTCCTTGGCAGATAATCTTTACCAGATTAAAGAAGCTCCTTTCTATTCCCAGTTTGCCAAGTGTTTCTTTCCTTTTTAGTCACATATGGAAGTAGATGTTTTTCCTGCTTCTGCTCAGATGGTCGTGATTTTTCTTTTTCAATCTGTTAACATGGTGAACTACCTTGATTTTTGCATTTCTGGGATAAACCCAACTTGGGTTGTCCTGTTGCATCTCTTTTGCTGGGCTATTTCTCATCCCCTTTTTGCTGAGGACTTTAACATCATGAGCTCATGAGTGAGATTCACTGGCAATTTTCCTGTTTGGTGTTTACTTGTCAGACTTTGGTTTCACTGTTATGCTGGCCTCATAAAACAAGGTGGGCTGTGTTCCCATTTCCTTGGTTCTCTAGAAGAGATTATGTAAGCTTGGTGTTGTTCTTGTTGAGAGTTTGGTAGGATGGACCAGTAGGATCCCCACTGGGTGGAAGCTGAGTGCAGGGTGGGGAGGACAGCTGGTTTCAGCTCAGTCCAAGGCAGAACTTTCCAACGGGGAGAGGCTCGGGCTGCCTCAGGGGGAAGTGGGCAGAGTCTGTGGACCCAGGTGTCCTGAGTGCTGTGGGGAGAGCCCGCCTTGGGCTCTGGGTAGGGTTCTTCCAGCCAAGGATCCCAGATGAAGGAAGTCCAGCCCAGGGTGAGAGTCTGGTACCTGTCTCCTCCTGCTTCTAAAACTGCTGCGTCTGCAGACGGGGTATGCTGTGAATTACTACTCTCCGGTGGCACGTGACTCCATCCATGCGCACGTCCTCTTTCCCCCTCTGCGATAATCAGTTTGCCTGAAATCCCCAGATTATGACCTGGGGCCACACCCCTCCAGCCATTTCCCTCTGACCCCCGGGGTGGCTAGATTTGGGCAAGTTTCTCAGCTGAATCATCGCTCAATCCTCTTTTACTAAAACACGAGGCCCTGTGCTAATTTTGATCATCTCTTTTTTCTTTTTTTTTTACATCTTTATTGGAGTATAATTGCTTTATAATGGTGTGTTGGTTTCTGCTTTATCAGACGTAAGGTAGATAGCTAGTGGAAGCAGCCGCATAGCACAGGGAGATCAGCTCGGTGGGTCATCTCTCTTGATCCCCATAACAAGGCCATGAGGTAGCTACTCTTACCCCCATTATTCAGACTAGGAAGACAAGGTTTCTAGTTGTGAATTGTTTTAATAGTTTCATCTTTCACGGCAAATTACCACTGTCTAAACTGTCTGGGTTTGGGTGTAAGATGAAGGTCTCACTCAGTTCTCTTTTCACGTATTTCTCTAGTTGTCCCCATCCCATCTACTGGCTCGCTCTTCCTTTCCTCGCCTCTGCCACCTGCGTCAGATCCTCAATTGCTCTGCATCTTTAGAGGCAGAGCTGCCGCGTCGTACAACTCCAGGGAGCACCATTCACACGGTTTTCTATTTCAGGGTTTGCAACCTGGACACCCACTCCTCAGCAACGGGTCTCCTTCCCAGCTGTTCAGGTGTTGAACTTTCTGCTGATTCGGGCGGCCAAGCATCAGACAGGGTCGTGGCAGGACCAGGGCAGACGCTGGCTGGGCGCCACGCAGGTGGAGGAGAGCACTGCAGGTCTGTGCCATGCTGCTCGGAGGATTCTCTGCGGAGCATAAATGTTAACAGCTCCCAAAGGCATCTGCTTTCCCCTTCTTTTTCTATCTTTTTTTTCTTTCTTTCAAACTTTCTAGGCAGGTCTCACTTGGTTTATTCTTTTAGGAGAACTTCATTTATTTACTAGATGGCTTTTCTCTGTTCCTGGAGAGAATCATCACTAAATAAATCCATCCCGCTGGCCCTCTCCCCCAGTGCAAGTGAAGCCCAGTTCCATTGCCATCGCACACATGTGATCCCGAGTGTCTGCCAGTGTGACTGTTGACGCTGGCCCCCAATGGAAGCCTGTTTTCTTTCCTTTGTCCGAAGCATCTAGCTGTTTGTATGGCACGTCCACCCTGAGGGGCCCCTGATAGAGCTAGTTTCCACCTCCCTGGAGGATGACGGTCTAACTTTTCCAAGAGCCTCTCGAGGGCTCCCCACAGCAAATTTGGGGGAAACCATAAATTCTGCATTTAAATCAGACCTTCTGAAAACAAGTTCATGTCAGGTAGAAAGAGACAAAATGTAATCGTGCATATAAATTCAATTGTGTAAATGATACTTGTAAATTCAGTTTACGGCAAAGAGCAAAGGTTCCAGGCCAGATGACGTAGGTTTGGATCTTGGCTCCCCCACTTTGCAATGTGTCTCAGGCAGGCCATCCACCCTATCTTTGCCTTGATTCCCTTGATTAGAAAGTGGGGTTAGTGACTGTATTAACTTACAGGATTGTTATGAGTATTAAATGAGTCATGAGGTTTGAAAGAATTAATATTTGAAAAGCACTGACAGCAGAACCTGGCAACTCGTAGGTGTTTATTAAACAAACCGATGAATAAATAACTATCTTACATGGATTTCTTTTTACCCAAAAAATTGGGGGTCATTTTGTCAGGTTTCAAAATAAATCCCACTGGATTTAAAATTTTTGAAACTGTTTTAATCCTATGCATTAATTTGTGACCCACCTTGTGTGATGAGTGTTTCTGTGTAAAGATGTTTTCTCAGATTAAACTGGAGGCTTCTTGAGGGTGTGCTGCATGCTACTTTGTTGAAGATCTCCGAGGTTAAGATTCTTTTTAAAAGTTCTAGAAACTACAGGCAAGTGGGTTTGGTGGCAATAGTTGGGGTTTCAGAGTTTTGACCTGGTGCCATAAATAGTTACCTTTTTGGCCTCGGAGGAAGCGGTTTAACCTCCCTGGCCTCAGTTTGCACATCTGTAAAAGGGGAATCCTAATATTAATAATAGTACCACCACTCACAGTGTTATTGAGAGCCTCTTCCCCTAGGTCTTGCAATGGCTGGCACCTTCCCATCACTGAGGACTCAGACGTTCCCTCCTTGGAGAGCCCTTCCCCGACTACCCCGTTTTGACCCCTGCCCAGTCCAGTCCCTGTCTGTTGATTTTCTTCGTCACTGCCACCAGATCGCCAGTACAGGAGTGTAGGGGTGTCATCTGCCTGGTTGACAGCTATACCTGCAGTGCCTTTGTTAATAGCACCTGGCACCTAGTAGGTGTGTAATGAAAACTTACTGGATGCAGGAAGTGAGTTCACAGCTAGATCCTGAAAGACAAGGGCGTGCCCTGATCATGCAAATGGCAGTAAAGACCACCAAGTTGGTGAAGATACCAGCACCTCGTAGCGTTCGAGTACCTGAAAATGCTTTTTAGGCGTCTCAAAAGTAGTAAGTAACACTGAGCAAAGATGAGTTATTTTCACGGTTGTATCAGGAGCTCAGGAAGTATTTGTCAGTCATTTATTGATTGGTTCTCACAGCACCGAGCACCGGGCTTGATGAGGGAGGCCCTGAGAATCTCCATTAACAAGGTAGGAACAGCGGACAGGGTCTTCTCCCGCTGCTCAGTCCTGTTGGGGGGCGGGGGGAGGCCCGTAAATAGCACTCCTCTGCTTGGCCTGAGTTCTGCACCAGCTGAGTATTAAGACAAAAAGCAAGGTAGCCGGAGAACAAAACGTCACCGTTATTACTGATCCGAGTGACACTGGAGCATGTGGGCTGGCTAATGCTGAAGGCTAGAATCGGATGGGTTTCCTGCCTGCCCCAGGGGTGGGCAGGGCTGGGTCCCTGCAGAGCCTAGGTCTTTCTCCTAGGCTCCGTCGGCTGACTGAGAGCCCAGCAGACAGGCTGGCTCCTAAGAGCAGCCCAGCAGAGCCTGAGTATGACTTGCCTATTTCATCTCTCAAACTCTCTTATAAATACGTGGCATCTTGCACAGGCCCCGGAGAGTGAATGAGGAGTGGGAGAGAGCCCAGGGTCTGAAGCTAGAGGACCTCTCACTCTATGGAAGGAAACAAGAGGCAGGAAACAGGCAAGAAGCCCTGTAGCTGGAGGAGTGAGGTCAAGAGAGGCAGGGATGTGCAGAGGCCGCTGGTGCCTGCTTCGTATGTGCACCAGCAGAGTATGAAAGCAGAAGAGTCCCTCACCTTTCTCATCCCTCCCAGCCAGCTGATGGAGGAAAGGAACTGTCATCTATTGAGAAGGCACTCCCGGCCAGGGCTTTTGGTTCATCATGTCACCCCGTCTTCTCCACAGCCCTGTGAGAGAAGTGTCAGTGTGCCCATTTTAGAGATAAGAAAACTGAGGCTAGAGATGTGGACTAACTTATGCTAGAGTGGAGCTGGGAGACCAGGAATGAGGCTATTGCAGTTGTCCAGGTGAGAGAGGAAGGTCACTCAGACCAGCGGTGGTGGCCCTGGAGAGAAGTGGACAGACTAAGACTGTTGGAGCAGGTGCAGTAGGACTGACAGGTGGCCGAATGTGGTGGGGCTGGATGGGGTGGTACTAGAGGACGGTGTTAAAGCAGTGCTTCTGGGTAACTTGTGGTGTTTTTGTTTTGTTTTTTGCACTTTGGATAGAATAGCTGTGACCCTCCTGGGCAAAGAATATTCAATGAATTAAGAATTCCATAGATACTACATCTGCACATGTCAGCTGAACTGAAACTGATGGTCAGTCACTCTTTTTAAAAAAATTATTTATTTTTAGCTGCTTTGGGTCTCCGTTGCTGCGCGTGGGCTTTCTCTAGTTGCGGCGAGCGGGGGCTACTCTTCATTGCAGTGCGTGGGCTTCTCCTTGTGGTGGCTTCTCTTGTTGTGGAGCACAAGCTCTAGGTACGTGGGCTTCAGTAGTTGTGGCACGTGGACTCAGTAGTTGTGGCTCGCGGGCTCTAGAGTGCAGGCTCAGTAGTTGTGGTGCATGGGCTTAGTTGCTCTGCGGTATGTGGGATCTTCCCGGACCAGGGCTTGAACCTGTGTCCCCTTCATTGGCAGGTGGATTCTCAACCACTGCGCCACCAGGGAAGCCCCGATGGTCGATACCTCTTAATTGGAAGTGCCAGCTGGGGTGCGCTCAGGGAGATTCTCAGGGAGAATCAGACATGCCGGGCTAGGGTGGGGCGAGAGGGAAAGATGCTGGGTCTGTAAGAGGCTTGTAAGCAGAAGGTTTGGGGGGGGTGTCTCAGGACCCCTTCTTCCACTTCCACAATCCCCTGAGAGGTGCTGCTGCCTGGTCATGTTCCCGGAGCCCAGCCCCCCTCAGCGTCCTCCCTATCCCAGCCTGAGCTTAGGCCTGGTCCTCCCTCCCCAGGACCCCAAGAGAGCTCCCCTGCCCCTAGGTGGCCCCCTGCCTGTTTCCCAGGGAAGAATCTGATCAAATCACTTCCCTGCTCGAATTCCAGTGTCATCCTCCCTCTGCAGCCATTAAGTAGAATGGGGCCTGGGTTGCACCATTTAGAAGGATGTCTGTGATGAGTTCATGGTTAAGTGAAAAGAGGAAATGTCAGAATAACACTGGCAGCCTGAGACAACAGAATGCAGTGGTCAGAAGCCTGGGCTCTGGGGTGCACTGAGTTTGAACCCCGACTCTGCCACTTAGTAGCTGTGTGACCAGGAGCAAGTTCTTAACTTCTCTGTGCCTCAGATTCCTCATCTGGCAATGGGAATGATAACAGTACTCACTCCCATAGGCTTGTAGGGACTGAAAAGGAGTTAATATGTGTGCAGTGCTTGGCTCCTAGTAGCATCCATAAATGTCAGCTATTATTATAACTATATAGGTTCACGTACATTAATAGGCACCTCTCTCCATTTTAACCTCATTTGTCAGGGCTCAGAAGCCTCTTCCAGGAAGCCTTCCATGAACACACCCCACCGAGGCTGGGCTAGGACCCTTCTCTGGACTCACATCTACCACACACGTATTACTCCTTACTGTGACTGTCTGTCTCCCCACAGCTTTAAGTAGCTTGGGGACATGGGCTGCAGCTTCCCCATTATATCCCTAGTGCCCATCACAGTGTCAGGGACATAGTAAGCCCTCAGAAATACTTCTTGAGTGAAAGAATGAATGAGCGTGAGCAGGGCTTTGAAACCTAAGGTTTCGAGGGGTAGAGATGTGAAGGAAGGATATTCCGGGCAGAGGTGGGAAGGCATGTGGTCATCCAGCAGGTGACCTGGTCAGGCCACATCATAGCGTGTGATTAGGGAGGGTAACAGGAAGCAATTAAGGTGGGCAGGGGCATGAGAGATGTTCTGTGTAGGGGAAGCAGATGTAATAGGGGTGGGCATGGGCTAGGAAAGGATCTATAGGGCCATCATCCCCTTCTCTCATTTCTGCCTGCTCTCCCAGACTGGCCAGGTGCTTCTGTGACACCATGCGCTCATCATAATGTAAAATAAATACCTGCTTTACCTGTCTCTTTCCATCAGCAGATTGTAAACTCCTCGAGAGATGGAAATGTGTGGTGTTTTTCCCCTCTTTTTTCTAAAACTCTTCCTGCCCATAAAGATAAGCTGTTTCCTCATCCACCCCTGCTTTTTCTCTGCCACGTAGGGGTACAGACATAGATTGTGTTGTGTGTTCTGATATTGGGATCCTAGTAGAAGTCACTCCAGTTCTTCTGGGAGTAGATGATATGTAGCTTCTCCACTTAATCAAACCATTCACCCAACTCTGCTTCCTTTATGGAGTTCTTAAATCAAGCCAGAAACAAGAACAGCCTTGCAGTTCATTACTGGGTCAGACAATGACATTGGCCTTTGACCAGTGGCCTGCAGAAGAAAAAGTCCTCGCTTAAGTTCTCGGGGCTGAATGAAATCTTTGCTAAACCCAAAGAGGCAACGTCCGGGCCAGCAGCAGAGGAGCGGTAAGGTAGAGCTGGATTTGGAGAGTTCGTAGGGCTCGTGCCCCTGCCGTGCACAGGTGACACTACAGTGGACAGGCAGACACAGCCATTGGTTTTGCAGGGTGATGAAGACAGATGCTGGAAGAATAACAACAAAGTGGGATGTGATGTTCTCAGATGGGGAAGCACAGTGCTGACTGAGGCTCAGAGAGGCTAAGTGGCTGGCCCAAGGTCACACAGCTAGCTTAGCTGAGCTGAGGTTTGAACCGAGATACTTGGATCCCTTTCTTCTGTGCTAGGAAGCCCCTCACGGTGAGATGCTAATTGCCTGAAGTGTTTTTGGAAATTGCTCAGCCCTAGGTAACCCTTCCAGTTTTTCGCTTGGTAGCTTACGTTGCATTTGTCCATTCAGTCCGTCCTATAAATATAAAAAGGGGGTGTTTCTAGGTGCTAGACCCTGTCCGTACCCTTTTTCCCGAGTTCCAGGCTACATAGTAGGAATAAGTCATGAAACTAAGCCTTGGATTTCCAATGTTGAATGCTCACTGATACCCAGAGACGTTGTTGTTTTCTATTACAAGCAGAAAAAACACACAGGCGAACAGGGAAGAAAAATCAAATGAGCATTTGGCTCTGTGGATTGAAGAGAAAGCTTGAGTGAGTTACAGGATGGACACCCCAGGTTTGTTCGGGCTGATGTGGGGCCTGGTTGCCCCATCGGTGCTGGGCTCCGTAACAGCAAGGACACCGTGCCAGTTCTGAACACGCAGAGCTTTCTCTGTGTCCTTGGTCACTAAGGGAAACCAAGCATTTTTCTAACGAATGCCTTTTACTCCCTTTCATCCCAGGCACCAAGCTGTGTGTCTATCCATGCACTAAGTGTTACTTTGCAAACACTGCAGCTGGGAGCAGGTCTCCGCTTCTGTGCTTGCTGGTTTACAGGATTGCCCTCAAGCATCTCATCAGCATCGGCTAACACGACGTGGTGGTACTGATGGCGCTAGCATGTGAGGGCCTCGTGCCAAGCCCTCTCTATTTGTTGCCCCATTTGGCCCTCTAAGCAGCCGTGTGCGGTCGGGACTGTTGTCCCCGTCCTAGAGATGAGGAACTCAGGGTCATGCCGCTAGAAAGTGAAGGACCCGGGCTTCTAAGCCAGGTCTGGCTCCCAGCCCCATTCTCCTTACCACATTTGTTTAGGGGAAATTAGAGCAGCAAGGGACTTTGAGGGATGCCGGAGGGAGGAGCGAGGGGCCAGGAGAGGGAGGGTGACCTGCCCGGGGCCACACCTGCTCTAACAGCAGAGCCGGCTCTAGAACCCAGCTCTCCTGACCTCTGCGGGCACCACCGCTGGCTTTGGGCAGACTGTTCTCCTTCCGAGGCTCATCACAGCCGATCCAGACCCTGAGCCAGAGTGCTACACAAAGGCTCTTGGCAGGCTCGCCCTGGCTGCCTTTCACTCCCCACCCCCGTACTCTTCATCTGCCCATCCATGTGGGACACCTCACCCTTCCCCAGGCACACCTCGTGCTTCCTCATCACTGTGACTTTGCTGCCAACATACCCTCCTGCCTCCTCTGCCCACTCAAACCCTAAGTCCCCAAGAGTTTTATTCTGAGGTTTTTTAATTGTGATAAAATATACATAGCAAAATAAGTGAATCTCATGGTATGTAAATTGTATCTCAGTAAAGCTGTTTAAAAAAAAAGAAAGTAAGAAGAGGGGTCTGGGGTTGCCTGTTCCAAGTTCCCCCTTCAGTGGTGCCTCTTCCAGGGAGGCCTCCCTGTTAGCAGGTTGTTTGGGGTTGCAGGGACTAGAGACATGTCCAAGTTAGCCTCAGTTAATGGGGCTTATTGCCTGGATATAGGGCGATGTAGCAAAGACAGAAAGCAGTGTCGCCATCACACTGCCAGAGACTGAAGGCTTGTCCGGATCCCCTGGAGGCTGTTTTCCCTGCAGCCGTGTCCACGGCGTCTCCACTCCTTGCCCCCCCCACTTTGGCTGTTCCTGCTTATGCCAACTAACTCTTCTCTTTTCTCCGCTCCACCTTTCATTTATTCAGCAAACATTTACTGAGCACCTGTGTGCACCAGGCCCTCCTCCAGGCCCTTGGGATTTCCTGCAGAAGAAAGCAGACAAAGATGCCTGCTCAGGTGGAGCCTGTTTCTACCTCCTGGCCCATGCCACCTGCTGCCTCGTGGTTTCTGTGGCTCCTGGCTTCTGCAGCCTCATGGCTTTTGATTTCTGCCCCTGATTCCTACCAACTGCTCTGCTTTGTGCGTTTCACACTCAGCCTTTCTAGAGAGAATCTTACTAGTTCAGTTAGCGAGCACCTGGTTGCCCAAAAATTTTGCCCCAGGCCACTCCACAGATAACCCATGCATGGGGGTCAAGGACTCTTGTAGGTGGTGAGGGACAGGGATGCACAAGATGGACAGTCCTGCCTTCCTAGAGCTTTCACTCTCGTGAAAGAAGTACGTCGACAAATGCATGTAAACTGCAGTGTTGAGCAGTTGTTGATGATGAGCAGTGTGGGAGAATGGGAGGGATGGCCTCTGCACCGTGTGAGAAATTGAATCATGTTTGTGTCGAGGGAGAAGCATTCTGGGCAGAGGGAACGTCAAGGTCCTGGGCTGCAGGTGGTTTGGAATGTTCTAGAAAGAGTGAGGAAGCCTCTGCAGCAGGGTGAACAAGAGTGAGTGTAGGGGATAGGGTCCGAGAGGTCACGGGCTGGATGTCCCCTTGTCGGCCATCGTGAGGACCTGGTTTTTGTTCGGAAGACATTGTGAGCCACCGGAGGGTTTGGGACCTCCGATGACAGGATAAAATGTGTGATGAGAAGCATCGCCCAGCCCTCTGTGTGGACGAAACACAAAGGAAGGGGAACAGTGGCCGAGCGAGGCCTCTGAGGGAGGCTTGCCGTCCTTTGAGCAGGGGCCGAGGTAGCCAGGCCAGGGGATAACGTGGACGTGAAGGGAGGGGATCAGCTTGGCGGTCTATTTTGAAGGTAGAACTGAACATAACGGGTGTCCCTCTGAGGCACTTTCCTTCAGTCACCCAGGTCGGTGCAAGTACCACCCGCTTTCTGCTCCTGGAGTGCTCGGTGTGGGTGCCACCACTGGGTTTCCTGCTCTATAACAAGAGGATAGTAAGCGTGTCTCACTCCCAGGGTCACTGGGAGTGTGCAGGGCCCTAGTGGGGCTCCTGGCACAAAGTGTATGTCCAGCGGACCAGAGCTGTTCTTTTCAGGAGCACTGGGTCGGGGGCGGCATGCCGTGGGGGCTCCTGGGCCGACTCCTCCCGGTGGATCCGGGCAGCTGTGCTCTGCTTGTCCGGGAATCCTGGGATGGGAGTCTCTCCAGTTGGAGATGGAGGAGCAGAGCCCTTTACTGAACCCCAGCCAGGAGCTCAGGGCTTCCCCCAGCTTGCTTCAGTCCTCCCAGCCCCTCCGAGCAATGGGACTCACCGCCGCATTTTACAGAGTCTCAGAGAGGCGAAGGGATTCACCCATGGGCCTGCGGCATGAGGCAGAGCTCCGGCCTGAACAGCTGAGCCCTGGCCAAGAGGCAGGAAGTGATTAAAGGCCTGGGCTTCAACCACAGAAGTCTGAGTTTGAATCCTGGCTCTGCCACTGACTGGCTGTATGACCCTGGGCGTGGCCTTTACCCGCCCCCGCCCCGTGCCTCAGTCTCCTTATCTGTAAAATGAGATAATAATAGGTTCCTCGCCTAGCTGGGATGAGGAGTAAGGGAGGCGACGGACGTGGAGTCTTGGACAGGACCCACTCTGAGTAGGCACTCAACAGCTGAGAGCGCCCTGCCCTCACCCCCAGGCCTGTGTCTGTGTGGCTCCTGCCTGGCATCCCTGCCAGCACTTTGAAGTAGACACCTCGTTGCCAGACACTGCCATGGAAACCAAGGGATGGGGGAATAGGAGAGGCCCAGAGGAGGTGTGGGGGAGGGGAGGTCCTTCCCGCGCTCACCCTCCTGCCCACCTCGGCTGGCTCGTTACAGCAGTGATGGGTCAGAGAAACGGAGTGCAGGCGGGCGTCGAGGCGGTGATGGAGACAGGCCGCTGGGCTCCCCTGGAGGCTTGGTTCCTGTAGAGAGTGTGGAATACAGGGGCCCAGCTGTAGGGCCACGTGCGGCCACCTCCCAGGTGCCCGAGGCTTGGGCCGGCTGGAGTGGGATGTGACTCATTCTAGAATCCCTGTTCCTCTGCCCGTCCCTCTTCAAGAGGAGGTGCATTCACTGTCTTTCCCTTTGTAACAACCTCCCCGCCCCACCTCCATCAGGTCATAGCCATGGCACTCCTGGCTGCCTCTCTGAATAGATGTCCAAGTGAGGTGCTCACTGCCTTGCAGGCAGGAACAGCTCTGTTTGAGGACCTGGTCCCCCATCCCAGTGTCCTTCTACTTTCACCACCTCCTCCTCTGCAGTGTGTAACCACTGTCAGGTCTGCACCTCCGCCATTTCCAATGCAGACCTCAAGCTTTGCAGCTTTGGGAACTCAGCAGAAGGGCCCCTTCGCTTGGTGTCACACAGAGCTGTGTTGGAATCCCCATGTGCTCAGCCACTTAGGTGCTATTGACAGCTCACTGGTCCCTGTGAGTCTCAGTTTTCTTATCTGTTCCAGGGGGTTGATAGCAGGACCCACATCACAGGATTCAATGGATTAACCCAGGTTAGGCACCTGCAAACTGCATTATTATTATTATCATTTCACACCTTTCTTTAAACTCAGGAACAAAGAAGGAGGCAGAAAACACATGCGCACACACCCACATTTTGTTTATAAAATTAAGTCATCTTTCTTTGAGATGGAAAGAATCGGCTAAACTCTTCCCTTAGCGACGTTGCCAGCTTTGGATCAGTTTGGCAAACATTTATTGTGCACCTGCTGTGTGCCAAGCTGTGTGCTAGGCACCGAGGAGACAGAGGAGACAAGGCATGATCCGCGCTTTTGAACTTAAAGCCTGGGGGGGAGGCAGACCCAGACTCAGGCAGTCTCCATATAGTAAGATATGCGTTATGGCCTAGATACTCACAAGGGTTATGCGTGTGCAGAAGCTGGGGTAGCGGTGGAGGGGTGGGGCCCTGATCTCAGCCTGAGGATGTGCCAGCAGGGTTTTCAAAGATGAGTAGGTCTTAATTCAGCAAAGTAAGGTGAGAAGAGCTTTACAGGCAGAAGGTACAGCCTGGGCCGAGCAACGCAGCATCCACAATAGCGTGACGTGTGCAGGAAACCGTAAGGGATTAGGTTTTGCCAGGGCATAAAGTAAAGCCTAAGGGTAGGGGGCGGGGGGAAATGGGCCCTCCTAGAGAGGTAAGCAGGGTCACCAGGGATCGCCTCCCTCCCTGTCTTGGTCTAACCTGGAATATTTTAATTTATTTTAATTTGTTTATTTTTTTTATTTGTCTGTGCCGCACAGCATGTGGGATCTTAGTTCCCCGACCAGGGATTGAACCCGTGCCCCCTTCACTGGAAACGTGGAGTCTTAACCACTGGACTGCCAGGGAAGCCCCCGGACCTGGAATATTTTAATGGCAATGAGTGATAGTTTCAGGGTCACCATGGGACCAAGGGTTGTGGGAGGAGCCTTGCTCTTTGTGGGGTGGTCCTAGGACCAGCAGCACTGACATCACCTGGGAGACTGTTGGAAATGCAGACTCTCAGCCCTCACCCAGGCCTGCAGACTCAGAATCTGCACTTAACGAGGTGACACGGATGCACCTTACAGATCGAGATGCACTGGTGCCAAGAGGCACGCGGACGTCCCCCGGCCTGCTTCCGGCCCGCTGGTAAGGTGGCCTCATCTAAAGCAGGGGCAAGTGGGACATCTAAACACAACTCTCTTACTTATTCAGTCAAGGGAAATCTTTTCTCTGCTTCTTGATAAAAACAGTCTCCACATAAAAGATATTTGGGCGAGAGAGTCGGCAAGTGCTACTTGTCTCCTTCCATGAGATGGCTTATCTTCAAGGACGGGGCACCCAGACCTTGTGAGTGTCACTTGCTTGACGGCCCCCATTTGTTCATCTACGTGTCCTCTTGAGAAAGGGAAAATGACTGCAAAGTCTCCCCCATTTCCAAAGACCTTGAAAATCAGGCGCAGTGATCTAGACTTCTGCTGGGGGCACTAGGGAGCCATAGAAGAGTTCTAAGGAGTAACAAGTTGAATGTTGCCTGTTGAAAGACCACTCTGCCAGCAGTGAGGAGGTGGTGGGAAGGGTCTGGAGACATGAGTGCAGAGGCCACATAGGGGCCCAAGTGTGAAAGACAAGGCCTGGGTTCAGCCAGTGGCCTTCTTTGGTCAACTGCATTAGGCCTCAGAGGGCCCATCCTTTTTCTTACTAAGTGGGCAGTGGCTCAATGATTCTGAGTTCATAACCTATCTAGTCTGTTGGCAATCAAGCAGCAGCTAAGTTTGAAGCAGCAACTCAGAACTGGCTGGGATGAAAATTTAGAACCCTCTGTGGGTCATATGTGGCCAATGATGTCAGCTGTTTAGATCTAGACAGATTAGGAGCTGTCGGCTGGAATCCCAGCCTCTCCTGGGAACCCCTCCTAATTCTCACACCAGCCCCTGGAGTGAACACAGAGGGCCTCTTGAGGGACTTGGACCCGGGGCCTAGCTGTGGAGCACGGAGGAAGAAGAGAAGCAGAGCCTCAGAAGTCCTTTTGTTGCTTTTGGTGAATCTTCTGGGAACAAACTAGAGCAGTGTTTCCCAAAGTTACTCTGTGGAACCCTAGGTATAAGGAGGGTCCATGGCTGAAGAAGTTTGGAAATGCTGTATATCGCATCCCCGTCTTAGGGATTCACAATACCCAGGAAAGGGTGGAGACTTTGGGTCGGACAGAGCTTGACTGAATCTCAGCTCCACCATTTACTGTGTGATCTTGGGCAGTGAACTTCACCTCTTGGGTTGATTCAGCCTCTCTGAATGGGGATAATGGGGATAAATGACAGTACTGATGACATAAAGTTTTATGGGGATTCATGAGATAATGCATGGCATGTCTTGCACATTAGGAAACACCAAATAAAAGGTAGCTGTAAAATTATTATATTTTTAATATTTATTAAATTATTAGTTATCATAATTTATTTTAAATATGTAAATTATTATCTTATTTTACCTTTAAAGGCTCTGAGAAGTCCTGCAGTAAAATCTGCTTGGCTTTGCTTACTCAGTGTTTCTGAAATGTATTTGATCTTGGAGTCTCCTTTTTCACATTACATATAGGACTTTCCTAAGGAATTCGTGCTCTTTGGGACTCTGGGAAATACTGATTTTTGTGTTTGGGGAGTAGTCTGGGGAAGCCAATGTCTCTGAACCAGGATCCAGTCCAAACGTGGATCCTTCTGGGTGTAAAGAGTTGTGTTCCACCCTCAGTTTCTCCTCTATCTCCTCTTCCCCCAAGATTGTCATTCAGGAAGAAAGGCATGGGCTAACCATGCCAGGATTGTAGGGCTTAGAAATAGGTGGTGAGGCTTGAGAGTAGCCCAGGCCTTGGAAAACTCCTGCTCATCCTTCAATACCCCATTCCCATGTTAACTTTGCTCGGAAGCCTTCCCACCTTGCCCAGGCAGAGTTAGTTGGCCATTACCACATAAGAAGGCCAACGACCCCTAGTGCATACCTCACACTCAACACGGTCCATGTCAAAACCGCAGTCATCTGTTACATGACTGCCTCTCCCAGCTGGACCGTGAACTTCCTCAGGGTGGGCATTGCGTGTGTCATCTCAGTACTCTCGGGCAGCACTAGATCAAGACCAGATTTCATCCATCACCTTCTAGGGATTCCTAACGACTCTGCCAAAGACAGGAGGAATGAAGAGGTAGCTCTGGGTCTTATGAGGCTGGGGGCCGCCATCTCAGCTCTGACAACTCTGCTGGTTCCCATTGCCTGGGGGAAAGAATCAGTTCCCTCTGACTGCCAAATGCATGGTTCAAGACCTTCCTGGGGTCCCTGCGTGCAGAGGCCCAGGGAGCAGAGATGACCGCTGGGATTCCTGCTGTGGAAGGGCAGAGAGAACCACAGAGGAATGATGATAAGAAAAGGGAGATCCCTGGGACTTCCCTGGTGGTGCAGTGGGTAAGACTCTGCGCTCCCAATGCAGGCGCCCTGGGTTCGATTCCTGGTCGGGGAACTAGATTCCGCATGCATGCTGCAACTAAGAGTCTGCATGCCGCAACTAAGAAGACCGCACACTATAACTAAAAAAAGATCCCTCATGCTGCAACTAAGACCCAGCGCAGCCTAAATAAATAAATGGTTTTTTAAAAAAAGAAAGGGCAGGGCTTCTTTGGTGGTGCAGTGGTTGAGAGTCCGCCTGCCGATGCAGGGGACACGGGTTCGTGCCCCGGTCCGCGAAGATCCCACATGCCGTGGAACGGCTAGGCCCGTGAGCCATGGCCGCTGAGCCTGCGCATCTGGAGACTGTGCTCCACAACGGGAGAGGCCACAACAGTGAGAGGCCCGCGTACAGGGGAAAAAAAGAAAAGAAAAGGAAAGAAAGGGCAGCTCCCAGCGCCCACTCCAGAGTTCATACACCATGACCTGTCATGTTGGTGGTTTGTTGAGAGCTAGGTGAGGGCCCTGTGGATGCTTAACCTTGGAAGGAGACAGCTCTGCAGGCCAGGGGCGGGCCTAGTGCAGAGGGGCTGATCCGGAGGCTCAGAGGCCAAAGCTGGAACCAGGGGGCGGACCCTGCTGCCCCCACAGCCGAGGGGCTCAGCGCAGGGCACGCCAGGGCCCCAGCAGTGATGGGAAAAGCTGGGAAGGTGAGCTGGAAGCCAGCGTGGAGACTCAGGGAGCTGTTGGGCAGTAGCCTGCTCCCCCGTCACCACCCAGGGCAACGCTCAGTAGAGGGTGAGGCCTGATTCAGGCCTGGGTCGAATACGGTCCCGATGGGGGAGGCTTAGTTTCATGGTTCGTGCGGATCAGGACCCATCCCCCCATCAGTGTCTGGAGATCAGGGTGCTGAGCCAGACTGGATGTGGGCAGTGGATGGTGGGGGATGCCAAGGCCCGGTCACATTTCACGGTCCCAGCTGGGGAGGATTCCCTGGAGAAATGATAATAACAGCAACAATAACGGTGACAGCAGCTTCTGTTATCGCTGAGCACTTAATCGGTGTCTTTCTACAGCCAGCCTCATATAACCCGCACTACAGCCCTCTGAGGTGGGTGTTTTATCCCCCTTTTCAGATGAGGGTGCTAAGAATTGGCAAGATTATACATATCCCCCCGGGTCATATAGCTAGTAAGCAACAGTGCTGGGTTTCAAGTTTCAGTCTTTCTGGCTCCCAGACCCTGGCTCTGATCCTTAGGCTGTACTGTCTGTCATCCCAGGGGAAATTGGATAGATTCCCAGTTGTCTAGACCAGGCCAGTGGGTCTGAATCCTTCAGTCTCAATGTTACCTTTATAACAAATTGTGATGCTCTCTTTACAATCCTGAAATGCAGTTCATGCATAGATCATATAATCTATCTACAAATACTGAAAATAGTAATAATAATACACTAGTCACATGGTAAAGGAGAAATAAAAGGAAAGCCATTTTTTTGTTTGTTTCTGGTTTTTTTGGCTGCATTGGGTCTTTGTTGCTGCGTGTGGGCTTTCTCTAGTTGTGGTGTGCGGGGTCCAGGCGCGGGGGCTTCAGTAGTTGTGGCTCGTGGGCTGTGGAGCGCAGGCCAGTAGTTGTGGCGCATGTTGGTGGTCTTAGTTGCTCCGCGGCATGTGGGATCCTCACGGACCAGGGCTCGAACCTGTGTCCTCCTGCATTGGCAGGCGGATTCTTAACCACTGCGCCACCAAGGAAGCCCAGAAAGCCATTTGTAATAAAATAATAATATATATTCCACTACATAAATGCTTGGGCACGCCCACACTTGAAGATTTTCTGAAGCAGTCATTGCCTGGAGTCACATCTAGGATCGGGTAAATACACAGCTACCAGTGCAGATGGGTACAGATGTGTTGAATTGGCAAACACCCCCAAGTGATTCAACCGATGGGAAAGCTCCAAACGGAGCTGTACATCACCTTCCCTCAGTTTATATCATCGGAGCAACCTTAAGACAATTTAGAGCAGATTAAAGCTGTGCAGTGAGCTTTTGTGTTCATATGTAAATGGATTGGGGGGTGGATTTAGATAGTTATAAACAAGTTTTTTCCACCTACGTGCCTTCTGGGGGATTTTTAGAAGGTGGCAGGACAGAGGACAATGCTCTGTTGTGTGGAACTCCACTGGCCACTGCCCACTAATCCCACTTTTGTCTTCCACATCATTGTGATAGCTCAGAGCGCCCCCTCTGTTTCCAGATGCACTATAGAAGGTGGTACCCCCCCACACCCCCCGCTTGAAACTACTCTCCTAGGCTTGCATGGTGGGGCTAGGTGGGGGTCTGAGGTTTACAGAGGCACAGTGGGACCCACAGCTCCCACCCCTCCAACAAACAGTGAATTCCAGGCCCTCTGGCCACAGCTTCAGGTGCCACCTCCTGGTGAACCTGAAAGTGGCCAAGGAGTGGGCAGGCTAAGGCTGTAGCCAAGTAAGAAAGGGGGGAAGAATTAATGAACACTGTTTACTCTCAGCTGGGCCCAAGGTCATATGATTAATGAGTGGTGAAGCCAGGATTCAAACAGGACTGACTCGAAAGGGGATGATTTCTATCATACTTTAAAAAGTTAAGGTTGTAACTTGGGGGATTAATGGAATGGGAGTCTCAAGATAGACAGTATTCTATAGTGTTCAGAGCACAACTTGGATTCAGGCACAACCCCAATCCTACTCTTTATCAGCCAAGTAACTTTGAAATGGCATTTCTCTCATTCTTTCTGGTAAACTCCTACTCATCCCTCAAATCCCAACTCAAACTTCACCTTGTTTGTGAGTTATCCCCGACTCCTCCAGGACAAGGGAGTATTGCCCCTTCTGGGCTCCTAAGCTCCCATCCCTAACTGTCACCATGGCACTAAGCACCCTGTGTTGTGATCCCTGCTCTGTCTCCCTTTCTTGATGATGAGCTCCTTGAGAGTAGAGACCTTATCTGATTCATTTTAAAGACCCCCAGTGCCTTGCCTTCACCCCCGGTGTCCAACATAATGCCAGCCGGGTGCATCACAGGCATGAATGAGTGCAGAATGAAGGAGCGTTTGATTGAATCAACTCACTTTGCCTGCTGAGCTGCTGTCAGAGCAGACCCTTCGTACTGGGCGACTAAGTGGAACAGGTCACAGTCACCTGGGATTTACCAGCTATTGATGGCCTCTCTTTAAACACTGCAGCTTCTCTACTGGCACCGATGGAGACAGGACTCAGCGTGTCCCTGCCTCAATCCAGCCTCCCTCTGAAGAAGTTTCTTTCCATGGGGTTTCTTTCAAACACGTCTGCATCCTGCAGTTGTCTCTGTTTTCTGGGTCCCTCCACCCCCTAACCAGAGCTCTCAGCAGCCGAGAAGAGGGGGTTGGACTGCATTTAGCTCCAGGCCACGGAGGGAGGAGTGCTGCTCACCTGACCCTGTCGTCACCCCATAGCACCCAACTCCCACCTCATGCCTGCTTTTTCCTCTTCTGTTTTCCTTGGGATCCAGGCTCATAACCCTCTCCAGCCACTGGGTACCAGCCTCCTTTTCCTCTAGCTCTGCTTGTCATCCTCACCCCTGTGGACCATGCACTTCCCCAGCTCAGTCTGTGGACGCATCCCTCTTGAAGAGGGTGAGGAGCTCATGGGCTGTGGGGGCAGACCTGGGTACAAATCCCAGATCCTTAATTTCCTAGTTAGGTGCCTGGGCAGATGGTGTTGGTGCTTCACCCACAGCCCCTCAGGTCCTTTGCAGTTTCTGGGGGAACCCTCCTCCAGCTCAGCTGTGCTTTTGCCACCAAAGGCTTGCACCTGCAGCTCTCCTCTGGAGGCTGCTGATGGGCCACAAATGCAGAAGTCTAGACATGCCCAGGAATTTACGCCTCCCACCCCCATCCCCGATGCCCATTACCAAACGCTGTGGAGTACGGGAGTCGGAGAGCCCCTCTCCCGTGCCTGGCTGGGGCCAAGCCTGGGGGTGACTCACACTGTAGAGTGGGCAGGACTCTGCCTGAGATCCCCGCCTGCTCCGCTCCCTCCCCACCCACCCCTTTTCTGCCTTTTCCTCAGAGCACTTCCTTCATGTATCTCTTGTCTCTGGGTCTGCTTCAGGGAACCTGAATTAAGACAGTGACTTGGGCAGGTCCCAGCACATTTCAGAGCCTTGGTTTTCTCATCTGTAACTTGGGGTTAGTCGTGTATACTTCTTAGGCTTGTCAGCAGGATTAGATAAAATAGTCTGCGAAGTGCCTGGCGTGGGGTAAGTAGTGAGTGCACAGTTCCTCTTAGTGATCCCTCTTTTTGGAAAGTCAGCCAGAGGGGCATTGGCCTGGGAATGGGAGGCCTGACTCTTGTTCTAAAATCGCTGATCATCCTTTAGTAAATATCTTTGCCTCCCTAAGCCTCAGTTTCTTTTTCTTTCTTTCTTTCTTTTTCTTTCAGCAGCTTTATTAAGATGTAATTTACAGTGTGTGTAATTCACCCATTTAAAGGAAACAATTCAGGAGTTTCCAGTATGTTCACAGAGATGTACTACCATCATTACAATCTAGTTTTAGAACATTTTCATCACCCCAAAAAGAAAGCCCCTGCCCATTACAGTTACTCCCCATCTCCTCCCACCCCAACCCAAACCCTGACAACCACTGATCTACTTTCTGTGTCTACCGATTTCCCTATTCTGGACATTTCATACAAGTGTAGTCATATAGTGTGTGGTCTTTGATGATGGCTGGCTTCTTTCACTCAGCATGATGTTTTCAAGGTTCATCCATGTTGTATCATGTGTCAGTACTTCATTCCTTTTCATGGTTGAATAATATTCCACTGTATGGACATACCACATGTTGTTTATCCATTCCTCTGTTGATGGACGTTTGGGTTGTTTCCATTTTTTGGCTATTGTTAATAGTGCTGCTCTGAACAGGTTTTTGTACGGACAAACGTTTTTATTTCTCTCAGACATATATGTATATATTTAGGAGTAGAATTTCTGTGTTATACGGTAACTGCATTTTTAACTTTTTGAGGGGTTGCCTGTTTTCCAAAGAGGCTACACCAATTTACAATCTCATCAGCATGTTTGAAGTTTCCAATTTCTCCACATCTTCGACAGCACCTGTTATTGTCTTTTTGGTTGTCGCCAACCCGGTGGGTGTGAAGTGATATCTCACTGTGGTTTTAATTTGCATTTCCCTGATAGCTAATGATGTTGAGCATCTTTTCAGGTGCTTATTGGCCATTTATATATCTTTTTTGGAGAAATGTCCATTCAGAGTCTTTGCTTATTTTATAATTGGGTTAAATGTATTTTTATTGTTGATTTGCGTGAGTTCTTTATATTTTCTGGATATTTTTCCCTTATCAGCTACATGAGGCCTCAGTTCCTTTGTTTGTGACTTGCTGTGTTCCTCACATTAGGCACAGAGTATGTAAGGTGCCTGACACATCCTGGGTAGCTGTTAGCTGTTATCATTACTGGAACATTCTTTTAATTCACAGGGCCAGATAGCCTCTAGGTATTATCTGATCTGACCCTCCCCTCTATCTACCCATTTCACAGATGAAGCAACTCAGGCCAGAGAGAGGTTACTTCTTTCTCTTGGCTTCAGAAATGGCTTAAAGCAGATCTGGGATGGAGCCCTGACCATGTGGGCAGGTCACCTCCTCTCCTTCCACCTCAGTGGTTTCATTTGCAAAACAGATGTGAGGGAGGGGGTTACAGCTAGCTGGCCCTGAGCACTTCATGTGTGCAAGGGCTGTCTGAAAAATGTAATCTCGCTCAGTCCTCCCAACTTCACTAAGTCGTAGGTGTTCCCACCTGCCCATTTCACAGATGTGGAAACCGATACTCAGAGAAGTGAAGTCCCTTGCCCAGGGGCTCATGTCTAGGAAGTGACAGCATCAGGATTCAGTCCCAGGATTTTCCAACACCAACACCTGTCCTCTCGTCTGCTGTGCCTCCTGGGGAGCACTTTTCTCTTTTTCTTCATTTTCTGATATGTATTGTGGTTATATCATAAACTTTCTAATAACCACAGAGGAAACCTGAGGGAAAAGAAAATGCTTTTATCACTTCTTAGATCTCCTGACCTGATACCTTCAAATGCAATCCAGGCCTAGCTGAGTCCCACCTTTATAAAGGGATGACCTGGGGAGGCCAGAAGTTTAACCATCTCCAAGGCCAACCCCAGCCTAGATTGTGCTGAGTTTGGGGGCAAAGATCCGTTGGGCCTCTCCTTCTAGAAGTCAGGCAAACCTGCTTCCTCACTGGGGGTGGAGGTGGGGTCTCTTGGGGCGGGTGCTCTGTTTCTTTCTCTTCTGTATCACCACTGCCCAGCACTGTAAACCATCATAGCGGGTTCTTAGGCAGCACTTGGTGAATGATAACAGTTGGTCAGAGAGTTGCCTTCTGCTGATTAAGTCTTAACTGTGGTCAGCCCCTGACTTTCCACCTCCAACTGACATGTTAATATAATGAAAGCAAATAGTTATATAAAATTTACTATATCTGATTGGCACTATTCTAAGTCCTTTACATATATTAACTCAGTTAATCTTCACACAACCTATAAGATAGATATTACTGTTACTCCCATTTTACAGATGAAGAACCTGAAACAGAGAGGTTAAGTCACTTGTCTGAAATTGCACAGCTCAGAAGTAATAGAGGCAGAATCTGAACACAAGCGGTCTGGCTCCGTGCTCTTTACCACTGAATGTTTTGCTCCCTTTCTTAAAAACTGCCAGTGAAACACAACCTGCCCTCCTTCCCTCGTGTCTTGAAAGGAGGCTCCCTTTCTCCCAGGCAGGCATGGGAGAAAGAGCCTCTCTCACCATGTCAGGCATTAACAGTAGGAGGGGAGGAAACACTTTCCTAAGGTGCTCAGATAATGATTTCCAAGCACAAGGGAGAGAGAGAATCACTCATTATGACAGGCTAACTGGGTGCGGGCTTTGTCCCTGGGGCTTCTGGCTTTATTTTTCCATGGTGTTTAGAGTTTTTCTTAAAATGAATGACGTTCATAAAAGAAAAAAAAAAAACCTGCCAATAGCTGCCCATTGGATGGCAGGTCCCAAATACACATCCTTCAGTAAAAAACTAGGGGCTCTAGGTCTATCCACACCTCTACAAATGACCCAATTCGTTCTTTTTTATGGCTGAGTAATATTCCACTGTACATATGTACCGTGTCTTCTTTATCCATTCATCTGTCAGTGGTATTTAGGTTGCTTCCATGACCTGGCTATTGTAAATAGTACTGCAGTGAACATGGGGGTGCATATGTCTTTTTGAATTATGTTTTTTTCTTGGATATATGCCCAGTAGTGGGATTGCTGTGTCATATGGTAATTCTATTTTTAGTTTTTTTGTTTTTAACATCTTTATTGGTATAATTGCTTTACAATGGTGTGCTAGTTTCTGCTTTATAACAAAGTGAATCAGCTGTACAGATGAACCGGTTTGCAAAGGCAGAAATAGAGACACAGATGTACAGAGTGAACGTATGGACACCAAGGGGGGAAGCGGAAAGCGGGGCAGGGGAGTGTGGTGTGGGGATGAGTTTGGGAGATTGGGATTGACATATATATGCTTAATATGTATAAGATAGATAACTAATAAGAACCTGTTGTATAAAAAATAAATTAATTAAATTAAATTAAAAAAGGAGGGGCTGTGAAAAAATGCACGTGCTTGGATGCTAGGGCTGCAGTTTTGGATTCAGAAGGTCTGAGGAGAGGCCTAGAAATGGGTATTTCTAACAAGCTTCCCTGAAATTCTAAAGTCCGCCAGAGAGGGCAGGAGCGTGGAACATAGCACTGGAGCCCAGGAACCTCCATTTTCAGCCACTGAGGAATAAACTCCTGCTCACCATTGACAGTGGAAGCATGATTCAAGTTCCATTCCTACAAGTTGCCTCCTCTGGGAAGCCTGCCCTGATTCAAAGTAGGTAATCACTTCTTCCCTGAACCTCCCACAGCCCTTTGTATACCATTAGACTTGACATCATAGAATAGCTATTGTATTTGGTCCTTTTGAACAAGAATTGTGTCTCATCTGCCTCTGTACACCCAGCAACCTATTCCGTGTGCCAAGTATAAAGTTGGTGCTCAATGAGTGTTTGTTTGAACAAACAGATGACTCAGTCGGTTCCACTGCAGCCCTGTTCGGAGAGGTATCGTGGTCAGGCTATTCAGGCTGAAAAGACCTGATTTTCTAACTTGCCACTTGCTTGTCGTTTTGACTTTGGGCCGCTCGTGTGCCCCATCTGACTCTCAGTTTGCTCATCTGGAAAATGGGACTAATATTATCCCTCCCTCTCGGAGGAGCTCAGCTGATACAGGCAAACAGTGCGATGGTGCTTAAACCCCAGGTGTGGGTGCTGGTGTGTGTGGGAGCAGTGGCCTGGGGCTGTGTTTTCCTGTTCTGGAATGTGGGTGCTCCGAGAGATGTTGTTCACGTTGAACTTCTGGGTTCTGGCCTGCTTTTCCCTGGGCTCACAGCACTTTGGTGAGGGCGGGGTGAAGTTCAAAAAGAAGCAGGTGACGGTTCTGGGGAACAGGCACCGCTGGCTCTTGGATGTTGTGTGGGAAGACTCAACCTCCAACCACCTTCCCAGCGTTCCCACTCTGCCAGCTTCCGTCCTTTCCTGCCCACCTTGCAGGGCTCCTCAAGGGTTTCCTGGGCCCCTGCCAAGCAGCATGGGGCCCTACGCTGAGCCCTTTACACCTCGGTGGCTCTGAGGTCAGAGTTGATTCCGCCCCCCTCTCATTTGGAGGACCTGGCCTTGCAGGTCCTGTGTCCTTGGGGTGTGGACAGCCAGACCTTTAGACTGATTAACCGGTCCGTCAGAAAGCTGCATAGCTCAGTCCCCTGCTAATCGTAGCCCAGTGATGGCGTTATTTGCCTCAGAAGGAGGGAAGAGGCGCTCTGCCGTGGTGCAGTGTCCTCTGTCATCCTAGCTGGGGGCTTTTTACTATGGCATCTTCGTCCAGCATCAGATGATTGCATCCTCGAAAACATGACATCAGTGTTATTATTACTATTACCGTTTGCAGTTGGGAAACTGAGGCTCTAAGAGAGGAGCTGACTTACCCAAGGGCAAACCACTTCACTTCTCGAGAAAAGCTGGAGTCCAGATCGGAGCTGGCAGAGGCCACTCACTGCCTCTGAGCGAGTGAATGGGGAGGGAAAGGCTTGTGTGTTATGCTTGTTTATCTCCCTGCTTTGGAGGATCAGGGTCTGGGACCTCTCTGACTTCTCCCTAACCCACCCTAGAGTTAGGAGACCACCCAGTTATGGGAGGTAAAGTAGCACAGGCTGGGAGACCTTGGTTTCTGGCCCTCACCTACCCCACTAGGGTGCTTTGGTTTAATGTGATCATGTATAAAAGTGGCTCTGGAATAAATAGGCAGTCAGTTACACAGAAACAGAAGAGAGATTCGAGAATAGTATAGGTGACTTGGAAAATCACTGGAGAAAAGATAGATTACTCAATAAATGGTGTTGGAACAATTGGAGAACCACCTGGATGCAACTCACTCCTTTCACCAGAATTAACTCCAGATGGATCATGTACATTTTTTTAAAAGCTTAAATACAACTACCTGAAGAAATAAGAGATTTTGAAAATAATCTCAAAGTGGGGAAGGCCTTCCTAAGTATAATGTATAATCAACAATATACCAAATTTTTGGTAAATTCTAATACCTAAATATTTCAAATGTCTTCATAACAATACTATAAGCAAAGTCAAAAGACAAATGAGTTACTTGGAAAAAATAGTGACAAACAGATATCCCAGACCTGAGCTAATTTTCTTAATATCTAAAGAGTCCCTACCAATCATTAAAAAAAAAAAAGGATCTAACCTCACAGGAAAAAAAGTGGTGAAAGAAAGAGAACAGGGAAGGAAATACAAATGGCATTTAAGGCATGTGAAATGATATTTCAACTTCCCTTATTATAAGTGTAAATTAAACTACAATGAGGTATAATTATATCAGATTGGCAGAAATTTTAAGTTAGACAAGACATCCTGTTGTCAAGGTTGTGCAGAAACAGACACCCCTCATAAATTTCAAATGCTGCACAAATACTACAGCCTCTGTGGAGATTACTTTGGATCTTACAAATTTTTTAAATGCACAAATCCTTTCACCCAGCAATTCCGCTTCTAGAAGTCCATTCTACAAGACAGAACTTGCACATGTGTGAAGTGCTGATTGTATGAGGAGAGTCTAAAGTGACAAAAGCTTGGAGACAGCCATAAATAGCCACCTCTAGGGCACTGGCTAAATAAATGGTCATCTATCCATATATGGCTTACTGTGCATCTATGGAAAAGAATGAAGCCAGCCCATATAAACATATAGAATGCTTCCCCAGGACCATTTGTTTAAAAGAAAGGAAGGCATGAGTAAGAGAGGAGAAAAGAAAGAAAGGGAGGAAGGAGGAAGCGAAGAGCATACGATGCATATGCGTGTGTGCACTTAGCCTGGCCCTGGAAGGGCACACAGGATACTAGTGACAGATGCTCTGGGAATAAGATCTGAGCTGGCTGGGGTGATAGGGCTTGTTTTCTTACTCTATTTTCTTTAGTATCATTTTTTTCTAACCCTGTCATAAATTTAGTTATCACATGTCCAAATAAATAAATAACAAACACACACACAAAACACCTGACACATAAGAGGTTATTTAATATCTTTGTGTATATATACACACACATATATATATACACACACCACATCTTCTTTATCCATTCATCTGTCCATGGACATTTATGTTGCTTCCACGTCCTGGCTATTGTAAAATAGTGCTGCAATGAACACTGGGGTGCATGTGTCTTTTTGAATTATGGTTTTCTCAGGTATAATGCCCAGTAGTGGGATGGGCTGGGTCATATGGTAATTTCTATTTTTAGATTTTTAAGGAACCTCCATGCTTTCTCCATAGTGGCTGTATCAATTTACATTCCCACCAACAGTGCAAGAGGGTTCCATTTTCTCCACACCCTCTCCAGCATTTACTGTTTGTAGATCATTTGGATGATGGCCATTCTGACCGGTGTGAGGTGATACCTCATGGTAGTGTTGATTTGCATTTCTACTAATAATTAGCAGAGGCAGGAATAGAGATGCAGATGTAGAGAACAGACATGTGGATGCAGAGGGGGAAGGGGAGGGTGGGCTGAATTTGGGAGATTAGGTTTGACATAACATACACTACCATGTGTTAATAGATAGCTATTGGGAACCTGAGGTATAAGCACAGAGAGCTCAGCTAGATGCTTTGTGATGGACCTAGATGGGTGGGAGGGGGATATGTGGCAGGGAGGTCCAAGAGGGAGGGGATATATATATATATATATATAGATATATAGATATATATATATATATATACACACAATATATATATACACACACATATAGCTGATTCACTTTGTTATACAGCAGAAACTAACACAACATTGTAAAGCAATTATACTCCCAATAGAAAAAAAAAAAGAACATGGTTTGAAAGGTGTCTGATGCTGAACATTAGTAGTAATAATGATGATGTTGTTGTTTAAGGTTTCTCTGGGCATCCCGCAGGCTTGGTCTGCTTGTCCTGAAATTCTTCCTCTATGGGCTTCAATTTTATCATCTGTAAAGTGGGCCCATCTGGGTCTAATGTGGGTGATTCCTGACCCTGCAGGTCTGGAAGGCTTCCTCGTTTTCAACAGGAGCTGCCCACTCCTCTCCCCCCGCCCCCTATTTACTGGAGGCCCCTCAGCTCTCTGCAATTTCAGAACTGCCCTTCTTCCCAAACCTCAGAGTAAGGTGAGGATGGAGGGGACCCAAAGGCCTGGAATAACCCAACCTCAGGGTCATTACTGTGAGCCCTGCTTGCTACTGATACAAAGCTCTCTTCTTCTCTGCTGATTGAAGTGCTAACAGATTGCAGTAAATCAAAAGTTTTAATCTTCTGTGACACAAACATAGATGTTTTTAAATGGATACAGGGGAATCCTAAGAAACTAGGAAGGTGCATTTGGAAAGTCAACTGAAAATGTGTCTTTCAAGTATTTTTTCTCTTAACTACAAGGTTATATACAGAATTGCAAAACATTTTGAAACATAAAAGGAAAAGAGAATGTCTTCAGAAATCCCAACCCTTAAATACAGCTCCTACTATAACTGTTATTTTTATTGTGGTTGTTAACATGGGACATGGTACACATTTAGTTTTATAGCTGCTCTTTTCCATTTAACATATGTCATGAGTGTTTTCCCACAATGCTTCTGTATCCTCAAATTGTAATAACTATATAATAGCCCATCAACTACTTGTGCCTTTACTGATTTAATATTTCCCTGTTGCTGGGCATTTAGATTTCATCTCATTTTTCCTATTATAAAGATATGTGATACAAAGATTTCCTGCATATAATATAGAAAATGGTTTTTTAAAGGGGCCTTAGGACAAGTCAGAAAAGAGATATAAATGGCCGGAAAACATTTGGAGGGAAAATATCTAACTTCATTGATAAAATTAGGATACCTATGAAATATCACTTGTTTAATTTCATCAAAATTAACATTCAGATTTGAAAATGACAGTATCCAGTTGTCAGTGAGAATATAGTGAAAGCATGAAGGTACTATAGGTTTATGAAGAGCAATTGAGTATATACATATCAACAACCTTAAAAGTGTTCATACCTTTAGACCCTGTAATTCCACTTGTGGAAATTTACCTAAAGAAATAACCAGATATATGCACAAATATTTATATATAAGAATGTGCACTGCAATTATATTTATATAGTAAAAAATTAGAAACACCTTCAAATGTTGAGATGTAAGGTTATAGGTATAAATTGCGGTAAATCTGTATTATGGAATTTTTATGTAGCTGTTAAAGATCATGTTTTGAAGAATCCATAATGACACAATGTCATGAGGATGCAAAGCCAAACAGTCAAAATACTGTTCTCCTAATTTTAGAAGAGATTCATGGTTATACATTTTACTTATGTAACGTTATATATACATGTATACACACACGCATAAACATATACACACATATAATGTTATTTATATAACTTATGCATAGAGAAAAGGCTGGCAAGAAACGCACCAAAATATACATCAAAATGTTAACTTTGGGGGAATGGGATTAGGAATAATTAAGAGTAGTTTAATTTTCTGTTTATACCTTTTTTCAATTTTCCATAGTAATCCTTTCCTATTAGAGTAAAACAATGCATATTTTTTAAAAGCCTGATCATATGAAGACTAATGAGATTATCAGATCAAATAGGATTGTATAATCATAATCTCATAAAGTCCTCTGATTGACATCCATTAGGGGTTGCAAATGCTAGGGCCATGGGCTTCAGCCAGACAATAGATGAAGCTGATTGGGTTGGTCTGCTCACATTTCATGTATAATTTTGTCTTTCCTGCTTCTCTTGAAAAAAATCAAGAGATTTGCCAACACCGGGCCCACATTCCCACTTGGCAAGTGTGGCCGGAGCTGAGAGGCAGCTGGCCCATTTGATTGCAGCATGCACTCAAGCTGTCCCAGCCCTCCACTCCGTCCACTGGCCTCCACCAACCCTGTTGTCCGTGCCTAGCCTGCTGGCGTAGGAAGTCCTCGTGACCCCTGCTCGCCCTACTCCTCTGCTTGGAGGTCAGGTTCACGGCTTAGTTACCTGCATGTTCCTAGCCCTCCTCTTAGGCTGCTCTGCGTGCTTGTTAAATGAGTTTACAGGTGAGTAAGGGGACGCCCAGAGAAGAGTGGTGTGTTGTCCAAGGGGACCCAGTGACGTGGTGGCAGAGCCAGGACCAGAGTACATCTCTGAGCCCAGAAGAGAACATGGTGACAGGCCATTCCTTCCGTGGAAAAGGATCTTTCCTGAGCTCCACTTTCTCCACCCAGGGTAAGGGGGGTGATCAAGCAGCAACTCTCAGGAATTCTCTTGGGTAGATGTATTCCACGTGTCATGACCCACAATAGTTTCAGTGAATGTAGGGCAGGAAGGAGGACTTTGCGAATGCAAGGGTTTGGGAAGAAGGGGAAAGTATGGAAGGGACACTGGTCTACCCTTGACTCATCTGGGACTCATGGGCAAGCCATACTGCCTCCTGCTCTGATTTCCGTGCCATGAACCACCCGCCCACCCCCACGTCACTCAAGGGTTACGAGAAGGGCTCGGAAGTATTGTTAAGATATGCAAACTTCTTGTCACCTTTATCCTTGCAGTCCCATCTGCTCTTCCTCTTTTTTCCTCTTCCAAGTGTAAACTCATGGCCTAGACATGACCTGGGCGTTTTGCCTTAATTCGAAGGGCATTGGCAAACTTCCTCAAAATGAACATTATTTATCAAACTTCTGAAATACTTGTTTCAGTGATAAACTGCAGGATGAGAGTAAGCATCTGATAAAGGGGGGGAGAAAAGAGAAAATTCTTTTGGCTAGAAAATGATTACATCATCAGAGGAGGCTTCTTTTTGACTTGTGCCTTCATTTCTCTAATAAGCCTGGCACGGTGCTAAGCACTGTGGGAGAGCCAAAGGTGAACGGAATTTGGCTCCATATCACATAAAGAGCGATGCTCATCTAATACTCCATGCACTCCCCAACAGTTTCCCAGCCCCTGGCAGCCAATCAGGGCCAGTAACTAGTTCAAACCAGTCAAGTCCATAGCACTTAACTGGCCGTTGGAGAGCCTCCGGCACTCACTTCCGCTGTGGTGTTGATCTACAATGTTTCAGATGAGGAAGCTTCATCCTCTTCATCCTGGCTTCCTGAGTCACCATGTGGAGCAGAATGCCCTGCTGACCAGGACGGGCCATTTGCTTTGTTATACCTCTGAGATTTGGGTGTGAATTTGTTTCTGCAGCGTAACCTAGCTAGGCTGACTAATACAGTCCCTACTCTCGGTAATAAGAGCTACCATTTATCGAATGCCTACTGTATGCCCAAGAACGTAACTTGTTTTATTTCATTTAATCCTCACTGCAGCCCTGTGAGAAGCTATTATCATCTCCATTTCTCAGACGAGGAGCAGTTCAGGGAGTCTGGCCCACTGTCATGCAGCTAGTAAGTTGCAGAATCAGGATTCAGCCTCAGGTCTGTCTGACTTCAAGGTTGCTGTTTCCTCGTAAACTAGTTTCAAGTTCAAGAGACCTTAAACAAGAAAAATGTATTCTGCAGGTGAAGGTTGGAGGCTGGGGGAGTGGGACGAAGGGGAAGTCCTTAGTTTTCCATGAGGAGGAACATCGAGGTTCAAGATCCGCAATCAGAACGCTGGTGTTTTGGAGACAGAAATGCCATTTTAAACGTTGTTGTATGTGTTGCATGTGTAGATGCCATTAATATCTGTCAGACGCATCCCTGCTGTTTGCTCCCACCAGCAAGAAGAATTCGAAATATAAGCTGTTTGCTGTTTCATAAGTATTTTAACCCCAGAAACAAAGCCAAGGTTGTAAAAACATAGAACAGGAAGGGACCTCCTGTGAGAGGCCCTCACTTTTTTGCGTGGAGGAGGGTGAAGCCCAGAGATGGGAAGTCTCCCGTTTCAGATCACACAGTGCGTTCCTGGCAGCCCTCTCGGCTGTGCCTCACGTACTGAGCATTGGCAGGAGCCCACGGAGGAAAATGCTCGTCTGCTCTGTAAGATCCTAATGCTTCTTGAAGGCAGGAGCGGCATCGGACTTATCCACTCGTCCCCATCCCTTCGTGCACACATTTGCCAAAATCTAAGTATTCTCACATCAGTTATCCCTTTTGGACTTCACAGGAACCCTCTGAGTGAGCGAAGCAGGTCTTGTCCCCATTGTACCAATGAGGAAGTCTCAGCGAGGTGGAGTGAATTGTCCAAGGTCACACAGCTCTGTTTAACTGCAACCCAGATCTCTTTACTCTCAGATAAACCTGTGATCCTTCCAAATCCAGAAGACAAGTTCCTGTCCTAGACCAGCCCAGCGGTGACGAGCATGGCTCTGCATTCACAACCCAGCCATTTGATCCTTCTGTGACTCAGTTTTTTCATCTGTAAAATTAGGAAGGTAATAGTACCTCAGGAAGAATTAAGTAAGCTAATACGTCCGACGGTCTTAGAGTAGTTCTGGGGACACAGTGCTCGGTCAGCATCAGCCAGGACCCTAATGAGATCCCGGGCAGTGGTGGATGGATCGTTTGGCACTTCTCAGGGACCTTAGGGGTCCGTGAAGCGTAGCAGTTTGTTGTTTTGCTGAGACAGAAGTTAATGGCTCACAGGGAATGGTATTATGATGATCCTTTAAACACACACCGCTTTGTGGAAAATGGCCACCAAGGGAGTGAGAATGGTGCAAATCCAGGTAGCTGGATGAGAGTCGGGCAGGAAGCCTGTGCCTCTGCAATGTGTGTAGGGAGGAAGTCAGGAGTCTCTCTGGTGCCTCATGAGGAGACTTTGGGAAACTCTTATGGATGTTGGTAGAAGGGTGTCATCCAGGTGGTATTTAGCCAGGGGCCCAGGAACACCCACTTGTGCCCTGCAAGTCCCAAGAGAGAATATAAGTGCCCAGAGCACACTGAGCAGAGTGTCATTCTGCAACTGTGGCTCCAGCAAGCCACCAGAACCCCAAATGAGCATGACTGGACCAGACTGGAAGGCCTCTGCCCACTTCCCTGGTCCTCACTGGGACCTGAACTCTTCCCATCCCAATAGTGAGAAGAGACCCGGCCATCACATGCTGCTCCAAGGCCAAGCTGACCCAGGCTGGTTACCTCAGGCCTCCTGGGGGCAGCGCGGTGGGCCAGCCACATGGAAGAAAGAGCTAGTCTTGAAGTTTGCTGGTTTGGTAGGAGTTGTCCAGGCACAAATGCAAATAGATACACAGTGTACCTGTATGGGTTGGGATAAAATGGGCCAGGCCCCAAATCTGGGGTCTTTATGGGGTCTTTTCTGAAAGACACTTGTGTTTTCTAGGGGAGAGAGAGAATGATGTATTGTTAAGGGTGATACGGTGCAGTTAGGGAATCTGGAACCTGAAGGCAAGCAGACCTATGTTCAAATCGCAACCTTGGCACTTTCTAGTTGTGTGCATTTGGACAAGGGTTCTAATTTCTCCAAGCCTCCATTTATCAACTCTAAAATAGGAATGATAAGTCCTACCTGCTTGTTATAAGGATTAGAGATGACGTAGGTACTTGTGAAATGGTGGCTGTCACGTCGGGGCCCCTGGTCTGTACCAGGCTGTATGCCAGATGCTTGCCTGCTCGTCATCTCAGTGTTCTGCAAATTTCACAGCCTTGGCCTTCCTCGTATACTAACCGCACTATCGTTTACTTACTTTCTAAGTCAGTTCACTTTTTTTTTTTGCCAGTATATAACATTTTTTATTTTAGAAAATTAGGTAGCAAACATCTTGTACTCATAAGCTGCATGATGGAATTCTCCAGTAATTTATTTTTTAATTCTGTTGAAGTATAGTTGATTTACAATGTTGTGTTAATTTCTGCTGTTCAACAAAGTGACTCAGTTATACATATATGCATGCCTTTTCCTATTCTTTTCCACTGTGGTTTATCACAGGATATTGAATGTAGTTCCCGGTGCTATAACAGTAAGAGCTTGCTGTTCATCCTCAACTCACTTTTTAATTTAAGCCTCATCCTGAGCAATCGTAGCCATGAAATTATGGGCTTGATGTGCTTTTTTTTTTCCAGTATGCCTTAAAATATATGCATAACCATTAAAACAATAATTTTCTTTGTGTGAGACAAAGAAGAAAAGAATCACTGTGCTTTCCAACATTTATCTGCACAGCACACTTTGGGATACCCCGAATGTCCATGTTTAATCCTCAAGATGTCCTGTCAAGAGAAGTACCCCCTGTTTGAGATAAAGAAATGGATCTGTCCTGTCAAGAGAAGTACCCCCTGTTTGAGATAAAGAAATGGATCTCCCGATTAACCAGACATCACCTTGGTAGCTTTCAGAGGTCAGTTTGACATTTCTTCAAGACATTTTCTTCTTAAGAGGGATCTTTCAGATCCTGAATCTCCGTGTCTGTCACCAAAAAGAGCAAAACACTGTAGCGAGTGGTTCCTGGACCCTGCAGATTCCTGCAAAGTGGTTGTTCTTTTTGAAAAGATTCAAATTCATCTCCGTCCCTTGTAAATCAAACCCAAACCTCCAATGTGAAGGGAAACCATAAACAGCTTTGAACGGGGCTGGCTGGACAGGGCCGGAGGTGACCTTCGAAGCTGGGGACCATGCTTAGGCATATCTGCCCTGTGGTCCCTCAACAGCCTGCCCCACACCCTGCCACTCCTGGGTTGGCTGGAAATCCTGTCCACCTCAGTGCAGTGGGTGGGAATGACCTCTTGTGTCCCTGCCGGAGCTCAGGAATCTGCATGCGTTCCTCAGAACGTAGTGACTTTACCATGGCATTGCCTCAAATTATGGGGTGTCTGGAGACTAATCCCGGGGCGCTGCTACAGCGTGTGTGGTGCTCTCGCACTTTTGAAATCCTCAGTGCAAGTGTGCTGCTGAGTTCGCTAGGACTCTGTGGGTTGCAAGGAACAGAAACCGCCTCGATCAAGGAACTCCTCATAAGGATACAGAGGCATCGCAAGGAAATCAGGGCAGGGGGGCAGAGGAGCCTCAGGAAGGGCTGGAGCCATGGCCGAAATGGAGCAGAAGCCCCCTGTCCTTCCCTGCAAGCCCTCTCTCTCCCAGCCACTTCCTGGGTGTCTGATTCACTCCCGTGTGTCTGAACAGACGGACTGTCCTGCTTCCAGCATCCATGGGGCAGAAAGTGGCCATCCATAGCTTTAGAGTCTTGTGCCGCCCAGAGAGAGACTGAAGTGCTGTCTCCATCAGGCCTGATCCCTCCCGCACTCCCAGGGAAGGAGCTACACCCTCTGGCCCCTCCAGCCCATCCTCCTCCCTACAGCCAGAGTGATGTTTTCAAAATGCAAATGTGATTATATTCTTCCTTCCCAATAAGACACTTCAGGGGCCCCTCGCGCTCTTAGGATGAATGCGAAACTCTTCATGAAGTCCTGCGTGGTCGGGCCCTGCTTGACTCTCCAGCCTCATCCTTCACTCCCTCTGCCCAGCCCCACTGGGATCCCCTGGATCCTCAGCCAGGCCTTTGCTGTGCTGTTCTCTCCTCTCCCTGCCTCCAGCCTCCCCGGCCAGGTCACGCTCCCTATTACAGACACTCATGACCTTTGTCACAGATGCACGTTTACATTTCACAGATGCACGTATCATGAGTCTTTGACCTTTACCTGTCTACCCCCATTCAGCTGCCCACTCCTCCAGGATGGAGGCATGTCTCTTTACTCCCCTGGTGTGCAGGAGGTGCACCTCAGAAACAGCGGTGGTGATGCTTCAACCTCATCGCCTCACCTCCCCGAGCCCTTCAGAGTATCTGAACTTCAAACCCGTGTAGTATGTTTGAGGTGCTGCCCTGTTGGGAACTGTATGTGATGCTGTCATAGGGAATTACATTCCAAATCACAGGTAGCCATTCAGCTACTCCAAGTGTGGTCCACGGACCAGCGGCGTCGGCATCACTGGCGAGCTGGTTAAAAATGCAGAATCTCAGACTCGAGCCCAGCCCTGCTCACTGGGAATCTGTATTTTCACGAGTGATTCACTCGCAGTTAAAGTTTCAGAAGCACTGGGTTAGGACACACTTTGTACACGTTCCTGTAACCTCCCTTGATTTCTTTCCATTTCTCACTGCTTCTTCAGTGTTGGGCTTCTCTTCTACACCGTGAGCTTCCTGAAGGCTGGGACCCTGGAAGACCTCAGGGCCAGGTACATGTTCTGGCATATACAGGCAAAGATACTTTTCCCTAAAATCACCCCCCAGGAAAGGTCCACACAAGGCCTTTCATATTACAGGATGCTCTATGAATTATTTTGTTTTGAACAAAACGAAATAATGTGTCTGGGAAAGGCACATTATCTGAAAATGACCTCAGTGCTAGTTTGGATGTTTTTAGCGGTCACACAGTGGATGCCATAAAAAATAGGTAAAGAAATGCGACCCGATTTAGTTGTCACGTCTGTTCCGTGTGACTTCACAGCTGTAACTGCTGTGTGTTGCTGTACGCGGGCCCTTTGAAGATCATCTTCAGAAGTGTGTGCTTATGTTGTGGGGTCACAACCTGCAACCACAGAATTAATTTAGAAAAACAAGACTCCTCACTGAAGGCTGCCCTCCTATCTGCACAGTCTCTAACACCACAGCGTTAGCTCTTAGGGACAGAGCAAGGAGGACCACGTTTGGAGGTTGTGACTGGAAAGTCCTTACTCTGCCTTTACAGACTGGTGAGTGCAGGCGAGTTTTCAACTTCAGCCTTCATTCTGTGCCTGGAAAATGGGGATGCTGCTCTCTGAGGCCACTTGTCTTTCGGCATCATTTATTCCAGTGTGTAGCTGAAGCGTCAGTTGTCCAGCTGCCCCCCAGGACCCTCAGTCACTACCCTCCTTCACTACCTGTAGCCTCTTCCATCTAAAGCACGGGAGCAAAGCTGTAGGTCATAAGAGCTGCAGTTGGTCCTCTGTGCCCTCACGCCTCCTGTTCCTGCACGCCCTCCACCTTGCACGCCCTCCACCTTGCACGCCCTCCACCTTGCACACCCTCCACCTTGCACGCCCACAGTGCTTGCTCGCTGCTCTCTCCACAAAGTCCCCCCTAAACCAGCTTCCATTCCCCACCCTCACTTTCCGATTCCCCACGCTCCAGACATTTCTCTCTCTGATCTAATTCCCATTTTGTCAGGGCCCTGCTGCCAGAATTTTATTTAATGAAGGAACTGGATGACAAAAGTATGTGAATGACTTGAAGGCCCATCTCTTATTATAATAGCAGTTGCCGCTCTGTACTGGACACCTGGTTTTGCCTGGCTTCTGGGTTGGATATGCAGGTGGCTGGCGGTGCTGTTTTCTGGGGTGGAGAAGAGGAAAGTGGGGCTTCCTACCAAGATGGCTGACTGAGCTTTCAAGGGAGATGCCACCCCTGGGCCCACCCCTAATGGTTGTGGAGCCCAAGGCAAGAAAGAGTACAAATGGTCTAGGAGTGGCTGCAGTCACGGGTTTTGGGGGCGTGGGGTGGGAATTGAGGTTGTGTGGGGCCAAATTGTAAGGGCTCTTTCATGTCAAAGACAGAGTTTGTCCTGTGGGACATGGCGAGCCGGTGAGGAGTGAAACAGGATGCTGGAATGATCTGATGGCATCTTAGGACAGTCCCTCTCATAGCAACATTGAGAAAGGATCAGAGAGGGCAAGACTGGAGGAGGGCAGCCCAGTTAGGAGAGGGTCATAGCATTCCTGCCACCTGAACCAAGGCAGTGACATGAAATGAAAGGGGATTAATGTGTAAGAACTTTCCAAGGCAGAAGCGGGATGGTGAGGAAAGAGGATGACTTCCTGCTCTACAGGTGTGTGGCTGGTCCTAGGTGCCCCAGGAGGAGGCTGGGAAATGCCAGGCGTGAGGTGCCACTCCAAGAGGAGTAGTCCAGGAGGTGTTTGGGTATGTGGGCCTGGGCTTGGCAGATCTGGGCAGATTTGGGCGTTGAGGCAGGGTTACAGAAGACTAGAGCTGCTGTCCAGATTAGAGATGATGGTGAACCAGCCCAGAAGCAGTGGCAAAATGATCTAGCAGAGTGGATAGAGTTGAGAAGCACTTAGGAGGTAAAATGGGCAGCACTCGGAGATGGTTGGGACGTGGAAGATGAGATGGGGGTGAAAATCAAAGTTGACTCCCTGTTTTCCAGATGCCACAGCATCTGAGAGGAGGGCAGTGCAGTCCATGGGACAAGGAGCAGTTTTGGGGGAGAGATGATGGCTTAGTTTGGACGTAAGGAGTTTATTAGGGAGGTGAGTGGGAAAGGAGGATACTGATGAAAAGTGTTAATGCACAGATTACTTCTGTGGGCAACGGAGCCTCAGCCCTCCTGGGGACCTGCTGAGACCCTGTGGGCCACGCCAGAAACTGCTTGAGCATCACTCCTGAGGGGATGGTTAACTCACCAGCACTTGCAGCCTGCTCCGCGGCGGGGCGTGGGGAGAGAACGTCCGCAGGAGGAGAGCCCCTGTCAGAATACACAGCTATCTCAGAGGAGACCAAGGAGTCCGCTAGGTTTGCGACAGGTGATGAGACAGCTCGGGTGGGTTGAGTCCCAGGCATCTGAGACTTCCAGCTTGAGATGTCCCCAGGCAGATGGTGGTGACACTGTAGTAGCCACCAAGGAGCCCTGGATGCTGTGCCCTGGAAGGATGGGTGTTCATGCTTGTTTAGGGCCCTTGAGTATCCATGGTCTGGTCAGACCCGCCGTGCGTACTCATCTCCCCTCCCTGGGCTGGCTGCAGAGCCCATGCTTCAGCCCTCAGTTCCCTTCCCGAAGAATAGGCCTCGGCTGTTTCTACACCTCTGCCCTCCCTCCTTCTGTATCGAGAGCACCACTTGTCAACAGTTCCGAGAAATGGGGCTCATTTAGCAAAGAGGAAGCTGGGGGCCTGGGAGAAGACAGGTCCATTTGAGGATAATCTGCAGATCGAAAGACAAGAGTGCCGGGTTGGGGTGGGGAGCGCATGACATTGGCGACGCCACGTGGGTTTCCAGGAGTCGGAGGAGAGGCTTCTGCAGAGCGGAGGGTGAGCGAATGAGCGAAAGACGAGGCGTTGGTGCCAGGCCCCTGTCTCTGCTGCATCCTCTTAGCCGCAGACCAGGCAGGGTGTTGAATGGGTCCGCATTTCTGTTTCTTTATATTTGCAGTGGGATAACATGCCTAGGCCAGCATGATCTTACAGAAATATACGCAAGCCCCAAATATAATTGTAAATATCTAGTAGCCACTTCCTAAAAAGTAACGAGAAGCGAGTACCATTCACTTCACTAATGTGTTTTATCCTCAGTATATCCCAAATACTATCATTTCAGCATGTCGTCAACATAAACAATTTTGAATGACATATTTTACACGGAGGTGGTTGGAGGGACTAATTCTTCAGACTCTAGTGTGTACTTCACACTTACAGCAGATGTCAGTTCAGACCCACCACATGCAAGAACTCACCAGTCACCTGTGGCTGGTGGCCACATGTCCTGTGGTGCAAGCCCAGGCCGCCTGCACTGGAGAGCCACAGCGGGGAGTTCAGCGCCCACCCACCTCTGCTGGTCAGATCTTCATTGTAGGGTCCAAACCTCATAGTAAGATAATTACGATACTGGAGGATTACACTGTGGTGTGAGCTTTATAGGCAAGGTCTTATTTGAGCCTCACACACACCCTGTGAGATATGTACCGTTATCCCTATTCCACAGGTGAAACAGTTCAGGCACTGAAGGTTTCAGCAGCTCGCCTATAGTCCTGTTTCCTATTAGTGGGGACTCCAGGATTCCAACGCAGATCTCTTTGACTCAGGTCTTGTGTTCATACATGAAACATACTGCCAGCCCCAGGAGACACACATTCTCATTCACCTCAGGGCCTTTGCACGTGCTTTTCCCTCTGCCTTCAGTGCCCCTGCCCTGCCTAGCTAACTCCCACTTTTCCTTCCGGTCATGGTTTGGACTATGCCTCCTCCAGGAAGCCTTCCCCACATACATCCTCCCTATCTTGGGCAGGGTGAGCCACCTCCCCAGCGTCCCTGGTATCCCTGTTCCCCTGCCATAGCACTCATCGTGCCATGTTGTAATTGCCTGTTTACCTGTCTGTTCGCCTCCTGGGGAGAGGACTGTGTCTGTCTGGCCCATCACAATCCTCCCAGCATAGCACAGAGCCTGGCACATGGTAGGGACCCAGGCATATCTGTCACATGCTGTTATGGATCCAAGATGCTGCCTGGCTGAAGACATACACAACTGACCACCACTGTTGGTTCTGTTACAGATGTTCCCCAGATAAGGAACCTTAGAAACAGTCACTGTGGTTGATATGTGTAATAGTCACAATTGGCAGCCATTCCCCTGTTTCCTGGCAAATAGAACCCTCATTTTGTTTGGGTAACTACCCTTCAGGGAAGGTGATTCTGTTTTTAGCTCAGCCAATGCTGGGAAATCTACCCCTGTTGCTGGTGATTCACTCAGTAGTGGACTTAAGACGTGAGGAAAGTTAGTGGGGCTGGGATCTAGGTGTTTCTAGAAAAGATCTCCTTGATCTTAGGGAAGAAACTCAAAGGGCAGGATGTTGTCATGTCTGGGTGTGACCTCCAGGTATTGGCAGCCATCTTGTGACCAAGAGGTGATCTGCTCTGAGGACATTCCTGACAGACACTGAGGATGGCAGAGCCAAAAGGTGGAAAAGGAGTCCTTGATGACGTCCTTGAGGAGCTGAATTAACCAACCCTGGAGCTGCCCTAACTTGGGATTTCTCGTTAGAGGGAGGGCATTTCCTTATTACTACAGCCAAGTGAGTTGGGGTTTTCTATTCCTTTTAGCCTAAATCATCCCAACAATTACACTGTGGTGGAGAGATAGTACAGTCTGAGACCTGGTGGAGATCAGAGCAGGGATGTGGGCTCCAGCTCCGGCACTGACGGCCTGGGACCTCTTTGTGCAAAGCTCGGATGCCCCTTCTCCACAAAGCCTTCCCAGAGGCCCACCAGAAGGTGGGACCTCCCTCCTCTGGGTTCATCTGTCTGTGTGTCTCTGTGACCCCTGCTTGCGTCTTCTCTCCCTGCGGCTCATGGGCTCTCCGAGAGTGGGGCTTGTGCGTTTGTCATTTCTGTATCCCCATGGTTGTACCTTGCACATAGTAGGTGCTTGAAAAATCACTGGGCTAATTAAGTTGAAGGATGAGTAAATTAATATTGCTACTTCCTAACTCATAAGAGAGAAGATATTTCCCCTAAGCATTCCGTCTGGCTGAGAGATGAGTAATCGTTTCCTGGCTCTGAGGCTCAGCTGCTTCATTTGTAAAATGGGAAAGTTAGACTAGATCTTCAGCTCAAAGAGACTCCATGACCTGATAGCATTATACAGTAAGGGACTGCTATGTGCCAGGCTGTGCGATACAGGGAATTAGACGCATTCCCGTCTGTCAAGATGCTCAGGGTCTAGGGTGGAGGTTCTTTACCTTTGAGGGGGGAACAGACCCCTTTGGTGGCCTCTTCCCGGAAAACTGCTCCTGCCCTCAAAATTCCATGGACAGTTGTAGGGGATCCATTCAACTAGAAAAAGGCATGCCGAGGCCCACCCCTGCCTTCCAGCACTGTCTGAGCTGGAACAGGGGAAACAAAGGAAGAATACCATCCTTCCAGAGGGGCCCTCTGGGCAGAAGGGGAGGCAGCATCTCCACTTCCAGAGGTGCTGACAGAGGCAAGCCCTGGTGACTCCAGGAGAGGGACTGGGGCTGCCCGGGAGTTCAGGAGAAGGCCCTGCTGCTGGTTTAGGAGTTCGACAGGTGCTCAGAGGGAGGAAGGCGCACACCCCAAGGTGGGGAAGGCACCTCGTATTATGGAATTGTGCCCCAGAACAAAGCGGGACGGGAGGCTGGAGAGGTGGGCAGGGGAGGTGGTGGAGGGCAGGGGAGGGGTGGAATTCCACATGGGAGAGGAGCCCAGAGGACGGGGCCGGATACAGGGTGCTTCGGGGTGTGCCAAGAGTGGAGAGCAGGGTGGGAAATCTCGACAGAGGTTTGTAAGGACCTGACATCAGACGCGGGCTTCCAGAAACCTGACTGAAAAATCAGCGCAACCTCAGGCTCTGTTGGTCAAGGGTCGTTGAGAGGGAACTGCCCCCCGAGAGGGAACCACCTGGGGAAGAAAGCTCCCCTGTCCGGGCTTTGTCCTGAGCCCGCCGAGCTGCGCACAGGTAGCTTGGCCAGCTTGGAAAAATAAAAGCAGAAACCTTCTCGCTTTGTGTGGTCACATGGCGGCTCTTAACGCGGGCCCCCTGTACCCAGCCTCCAGGGGCTGTTGTTAACATTTCAGGAAGTTAAGGGAAGTCATTTACCTGCTGCCCAGGCCTCCGTTTTTGCCGGAATTGCCTCGACATGGCGTCTCCGCACGGCACCCTCACACTGGGTAGGTGCCGGGCGGATGGAACAGGATGCCTTCGAGTAATCCAAAGCTAGGAAAGTGGAGTCTCCCTTAATACATTTACTTTTGTGGTGGATGAAATTATTTCATGCAGGAAAGATTAAAAGAAGCCTTTGGCAACCAATTAACTAGATCATTTCTAAGGTTCCTTCCAGCTTTTAGCATCCCAACCCTTTGCGGTGTTGGACCCCGGGCTCCCCGCCCACCTCCATCCAGGGCCAGGCTGGTCTTTGAGCTAGTTACACTCCTGCTTCTGCCTCTTCCTTAATCAAAAGGAATGGGGAGATGGGGAGGTGGTCTGTCGAGGAACTATTGACCTCGATGTGCCAAAAATCATTTAATCATTTGACAATACCATGATGGGGGTGGGGTCACGATTCCCATTTGACAGATGCATTCACTGAGGCTCAGTGAGATGTGCACATTCATCCATTAGACAAATGTGCATTAAGGACCTGGTATATGATGAGTCCTGAGGTGGAAGCTGGAGGTACAACAGAGAACAGAATAAAAGTGTTCCGTACACTCCTGTCTAGGAGGGGAGAGAGGGCCCTGATGAAATCACCCCACAGGTAAATGGTGTTAGGAGAATTTAGTCTGGGCTAGGAAGAGCTTCCTGGAGGAGGTGATGTTTGAGCCAAGATTGGAAGCGCGAGTAGGTATTAACCAGGCAGAGGGATGGGCCCTTGGCAAGCAGAGGGTATAGCACTTACAGAGCGCTTGAGACAAGAAGGAGCTTAGAGTTTTCCAAGGACTAAGAGGTGTGTGTGGCGAGGGCGTGATGTAAGGTGCCGCGCAGTGAGTCATTGAAGAGGTAGGCGGGGATCAGCTCCAGACAGCGTTGTAGGCCTTGAGTGCATAGAGAGGACACAGAGAAAGAGAACCCACTGTGTTCCAGGCTGTCATATGTGTGATCTCCTCTGCTCCCCCAAGCCACCCATCCCATTTCCACACGGGAGAACTGAGGCTCAGAGAGGGCAGGTGACTGCAGGTCACGCCACTCGTCAGAGGCAGAGCCAGCCTTCCCTGATCCACAGCCTGGCCCTCCTCAGCTCCCCAGCTCAGGCCTGGACCCGCCAGCAGCCAGCCCTCCCTCCCAGTACCTCAACCCTCCTTTTCCAGGTGTGAGATTTCCTGCAGGGAGTTCCGGGCTCCTGCCACCTTCCTCCCCTCTGGGCCCCATGACCCCCACCTGCAGGCACTGCCCTGCCCTGGCCTCTTGATGTGGGCAAGGAGGGGTTGAAGCAGTTCCCTGGAACCAGACCACCTGGGTTCAAATCCCAGCTCTACCACTCCTTGGCTGTGTGTCTTTGGGCAAGTTTCTTAACCTCTCTGGGCTTCAGTTTCCTCTTCCATGAAATGAGACACTGATAGCATCACCTGATAAGGCTGCTGTGAAGATGAAATGAGGTAGTGCATGGAAAGCACTTGGCAAGCACCTGGCCCATGAATGTTGGATGTTTTCATTAGCTCTGCCAGTTCCCCAGATTCCATATGGGTAGTTCTACCCACAAAGCCTAGGCTAATAGAGTTCTCAATGCTGCTGTCAGAGGCCCCCTGTCTTAGAGTTAGACTTTCTTCAGGTCCTGGAGGCCCTGTCCTTGTGGTCCCATCTGGCTGTGAAGCTGCCCTTTTGCATGGATGGCCACCTGTTGGTTGGCTGTTTTCCCACTTTAGATGTCAGAATTGGCCTGCTAACCTGCACTTAACCTGTGGCACCCGACCCCACTCCCTCCCACCACCACCTCTATGGCCCCTCTACCTGTGGCCAGATGTACTTATTTATAAATGTTATTCCACTGACATCATCATTATTAGAGCCGATATTTTTGGAGTGTTCCCTGTGTCGAGCTCTTTACCTTTAATTATGTTATTGCATCCCCACCACAATTTACAGATGTAGAACCTGAGGCTCAGCGAGTGACTTGCCCAAGGTCACACAACTGGTACAGGGTAGAACTGGAGCTCAAACCATGTCTGTCTGACTCCTAACCTGATTCGTAAGCCCTCTAGTCAAGCTGCTCTTCAAGTCCCAAGTGCCTGCTGTGTGCCAGGCCCTGTGCCCTGCGCCTGGGGCGGAGAGACAGCTGTCTTTATCCTCACGGAGCACAAAGACTTGAAGGAGGGGACAGACAATGACAGAGCAGGGTGGAAGTGTGGTGGTGGAGGGGACTCAGGGGAGTGGCGTGTGCAGGGCCGTGGAGAGGACCTTAGTCTTCCTACGGAGGAGTCAAGAAAAGAAGGGGGGCTTCCCTGGTGGCCCAGTGGTTGAGAGTCCGCCTGCCGATGCAGGGGACACGGGTTCATGCCCCGGTCCGGGAGGATCCCACATGCCACGGAGCGGCTGGGCCCGTGAGCCATGGCCGCTGAGCCTGCGCGTCCGGAGCCTGTGCTCTGCAATGGGAGAGGCCACAACAGTGAGAAGCCCGAGTACCGCAAAAAAAAAAAAAAAAAAAAAAGAAAAGAAGGGATCTCAGAGGAGAGAACACTGGGCCTGAGGGTTGAAGAAGAGTGGAAGTCTCTGGAGGTTTGCAGTGGAAAGGGTGTGACTGGAGGAAGGAGCGGCAGGTGTAGTGGCATTGAGGTGTGAGGTACTGGGGTGCATTGCAGTTTAGGGGCCAGGGATCACCAGTGGGCAGGGAACAGCAGTGGGAGGGTGAAGCAGGAAAGGTAGGTAGTGGCCAGGTCATGCTGAGCGTCAAAGGCCAGGCTAAGTCAGAACTGACTAGAGGTAGGGAGTGGTGGCCTGAAGTCTGAGCTTCTCCACTTACCTGCTGTGTGACCTTGGACAAGACCCTTTACCTCTCTGAGTCTTGGTTTCTTCATCTATGAAATGGAGGAGGACTAATCAAAAGGCCTCTCTCCTAGGGTAGTTGTGAGGAGATGCACAAAAACAGAGCACAGTCTCTACGGAGTGAACCATTAATCAGCACAAAGTGCTTCTCTTGCTGGCCAGGCGGGGGGTGGGGTGGGGGGAGTGCCTCAGGAGCCCCTGCGTGAGAGCTGGGCGCTGTGAAGAAAAGTCAAGCAGGCTAAGAGGTTAGATATGACACGAGAGAGGGCTTGGGGAGAATTATTTAGACCAAACGGACAAGGAAGGTTGCATCTGAGCAGAGATCTGAACGAGGTGGAGTGCACCATGGGAAGGTTTTAATTAGCAGTTTTGCGCCCAAAGCAGGCAGCTAACAGGGCCCTCAAAGCAGCGTTGTCAAGTCATAAGGAAAGGGTGCAGCCAGGCGCTACATGGGGGCTCCTACTCCAGTGAATTGCAACCGTAGAGGCCAAGCTCTTTTATTTCCAACTATTATGGGAGTACCTATTGTCAACATGTAAATCTGACAAATTGAGAAATGAAACAGCGTTTCATAGTCACAAATAGGCCTTTTTCGGTTATCTTTCATGATCACAGCTAGGTCTGGCACCCTCTCCAGTTATGACTACATCCAGGGCAGCTGCAAAACGCGGGGCTTGGGCTTTCCCAGGTAGGACCAGAGAGCGAACCCTGGGCAGCTCAAGTTAGGATGATACGTGCAGGGGATTTAGATGAACATTGACAGAGACTGGGATTTCAAGATTCTCTTCTGTTCTCATTTGCCCGGGCGGGTTCACAACCCTACCTGGAGTCCAAGTGTGCTTCTCATGGTCTGAGAAAGGACTGGGGGCCACTTTGTCCTGTGGGCTTAGATGCAGAAAGGTTGGGCTCTTGGCCAATCTCCGTTGTTTGGGACAGTGTTTCTTAGACCACCGATAACAGAATTATCTGGGACTCCTTATTAAAAATGCAGCTTCCAGGCCTTGTCCCCGACCTCCTGAGTGCAGGTCCCTGGAATCTGCGTTTAACAAGCTCCCCAGTGGTTCTCACGCACTGCAAAGTTGAGGGGTGGTGGACGGGTCAGGGCACCCATCAGAAGAATAGTTGTAATTGGGACTGTCCTGGGACTGTCAGGGCATGCGCTTGCTGTCCTGCTGGCTGGTGGCCCTTCCCGGACAGGCTGGTGGCGGGCTGGGGCGTGGGGAGGGAGGCTGGCCACATCCCACGGTATGTATTTTACGTGTTTTTGCCTCGGAGAGAACTGCGGCAGGAATAAAGGCAAGGAATTTCAGGAGTTGGTGTCTGTCATGCTGTGAGGCAGTGTGTGTGAGAAGGCTCTGCCATACTTCAAATGAGAAGAAAAAAAGAACTTGATATATATATTCTGGAGGCAAATGTGTCACTTTCAGATGGATTCTTTCCAGCCTGGACACAATTTTTATTTCTCTCTGGTGAGTCATTGTAGAAGCTGCCTTTTTCTCGCTGCCTCTTGTGAACAAAGGACACATCTCAGGGAGAGGCTGAAACCTCCCAGGGACAGGACTGGGAAATTTACCCTTCACCAAGTCCAGTTAGAGGATCCAGTGAGGCCATCACAGAGCCCCACCCAGTCCTGTGCTGTGGAGGAGACACAGAGACTCCTGACAACCGAGGGGACGGTCGTGCTGCCCTTAATAATCGGCCATCCTTTTTAGCTCAGATCTTGCCCTCTCTTGTCTTGTTTTCAGACTGTCTGGCTGCCATCCTGCTGGTTTTAATGAGAAAACATTCCCAAGTACCTTCTGACATTCATTCATGCATCCATCAGTTATGTAGCATAGTAATTAGAGCATGGGTTCTGGGAGCCATCCTCCAGTGGCTTTCCATCTCACTCAAAGTCAGAGCTAAAGTCCCTCCCACATCTGCAAGGCCCTCTGTGATCTAATCCCTGTCACCTCTCTAACTTCATCTCCCACTCACTCAGCCCTAGCCATACTAACTTCCTTGCTGTTTATTGAACACGTCAAAGATGTGTCCACCCCAGGACCCTTGCACAGGCTGTTTCCTCCTCCTGTGGTGCTCTTTACCCCAGATCTCTGCAAGACTCATTCCCTCACTTCCTTTAGGTCTCTGCTTACAAGTCACCACGTTACCCTGACCGTCCTAAATAAAATAGCACTCACCCCGAACATCACTAACCCCCTGTTCTCCTCAGAGCATTTATCAGCACCTCACACAGTATTTATTTACTTGTGTGTTTTTTGTTTTTTTTTCTTTTATGATCTGTCTCTCCCCATCAGAATGATATCTTCTTGTGGATGGGAACTCTGACTTGGTTACTCCTGTTTTCCCAACATCTGGAGTATATCAAGTGCATTTAGGGCCCTTAATAAGTAATGATCAGTTGATTGAATGAATGAATGCCTGGCTCTCTTCCTTACTAGCTGTGTGACCTGGAGCTCCTTAGCATCTCTGAGCCTCAGTTTCCAAGTCTATAAAATGAGCAAGGTTATGGGGGTTTGCATTGTAAATGAGACAGTGCGTAAGTGCTTAGCATGGAGACCAGCACACTCCAAGTCCTCAGTGAATGATGACTGACCTTAGACTATTCTTACTTAGACCAACAAAGTAAGACAGAATGTGCTAAAGAAAACGAAAGAGATTTGCAAAAGGGCTGTTGTGTTGAGAGGTGGCAGCAGTTCCGCCCAGATGGCTGGAATCAAGAAAGGCTTCTCAGCGGGGATGGCATTGGAGCCGGGCCTCTGGGTTGGACAGGCTCTCAGCAGGTCATACTCAGTTTGTGGAATGATAGTACAGGATGAAGGAGCAGTGTGAGTGAAGAGGCAAAAGGGAGAGTGGTCAGGCATGCTTCCTGAACTTCAGGGACTGCAAAATACGGGGAGGGTGGGGGGAAGCAGAATAAGGTGGAAGCATTTTTTTTTCTCCCTGGAAGAAGAGAAACCAGTGAGTGCAACAATAGAACTAAGAGAAAGTCTGATTTTCGGTCTCCTTTTTAGAGCAGACGGCTTTGCAGTCAGTAAAGCAATCCCTGGGCATCGTTTTGTTGGCTCTCCACAATTCCTTCTCCAGGGAGGCAGGATTTATCAGGTGTTTGTATTTCTACTCTGGAGGTCACCTGCAAATAACCCTGAATGGAGTATCACATCCCTATAATACCTATTGGTTATGGTGGAATTTCTGGGCACGGTGGTTTCCTTCTGTCTTGTAGACTAGGAAGAAATTCACAGCACAGGTGTACGGGGAAACCAAGAAGGAAGGTGTGAGGCAGAAAGACTAAATGGTTAACTTAAGAAAACAGGAGGACTAACATTTTTCATTCATTCATTCATGCATTCAATGAACACTGAGCACTTACATGCACGAGACAGTATATTCAGGCCAAGGGCCCAGTGGCCAAGACTTCAGACACTTTGTATATGTTTAATTTTCTACCTGATTGAAAAAGACGTTTCTGTAACTTAAGGGAAGTTGGGGAGGCCGCACAGGTTTCATCTCAAATGTCAACTCCAATTGATTTATTATGGCTGCCCAGAGAGGGTTTCTGAGACAACAGTGTGGACTCGGCAGAAAGGAATCTGGTGATTGATTAGTAATGTCTGCCATGGGTCTAAGCGGGAGAACAGTAGGTCAAATACCACTCATTTGCAGGAACGAGATGTGTGTACACCTATAATATGCTGACCTGAGGGTTTGCAACAGAAGAAAATAGTTTCTTGAGTCTGCACAGTTCGTGAGGGTGATGTGGCTGATAACTCACCATGGAGAGCTCTGGGCATTCAGGACAACAAAGGGGGAGGAATTGATGCCCCAGGACGGTAACTCAGAAAGGTAGGTCTCCTCAAAGGGGTGGTGTCCCCAGACTTTTACAGTTGTCTCGTCCACCTCTCAGTGGACACTTGCTTCATGCATCTTCCCCAGGCATTAAACTTTGTTCTCATAGAAGCATTCTTTTTGCATTCATATTTCACCTTCCTGTGTCATATGTAATTTGCTAATTGGTATACAGTAAATGCAATCAGAACACACAAATTTGGAAACAGAGCTATCTCTTAGTTTTTGTACAACGCAATGGTTGGGAACAGAAGGTGTAAAACTAGAGGTGTTGGGTCGCTGTGTTTACTTGGGGGTGGAGGGTGGCGAGTTGTGGTTAATCCAGTGAATCAGTTAAGTGGAGGTTAGTGAAGAGAGCTTCTCCTGTAAACAAATAGTTGTCTTTAAAAAAAAAGGATTCACTCTTCATATTGTTTTGTAACCATTTTTTCCCCTTAAACAAAGAGTAGAGGCATCTTTTTATGTCATCAGATACCTTCTCACGACAGTATTATAGATGGCTACCTGGGATTTAGTGATAGGGATCTACCATTAAATTGATCCCTTTTTGTTGGACCTTTATGTAGTCTCCAGTTTGGGACTATTACAGGGAACGTTGCCTTTCAGCTCCTCCAGTGGGTGGTGGAGAGCTATGAACAGTGAGGGTGGGAGGAGCAGAGATGGACAGGAAAAGGGACTGGAAGGTGGGGATGTAAAACGGGGCAGCCTCTGTGGAGAACAGTATGGCAGTTCCTCAAAAAGTCAAACATAGAATCACCATATGACCATCAACTCCACTTCTGGGTATTTGTCTGAAAGGATTGAAAGCAGTGTCTTGAAGACATACTTGTACACCTGTGTTCATAGCAACATTATTCACAGTGGCAGAAGGATGAAAGCAACCCAGTGTCCAGTGACAGATGAATGGATAAACAAAGTGTGGTCTATAAATACAGTGGAATATTATTCAGCCTTAAAAAGGGGGGAGATTCTGACACATGAGATAACATGGATGAACCTCGAGGACGTTATGTGAAGTGAAATAAGCCAGGACACAAAGGACGAATACTGCGTAAGGTTTTACTTATCCGAGGTTCCTAGAGCAGTCAAATTCCTAGAGACGGAAAGTAGAAGGGTGGTTGCCAGAGGCTGGGGAGCGGGGGTGGGGAGGTATCATTTAATGGGGACAGAGTTTCAGTTTTGCAAGATGACCAGAGTTCTGGAGATTGGTTGTGGAACAGTATGACTATACTTAACACTACTGAACTTTACACCTAGAAATGGTTAAGATGGTAAGTTCTGTGTTATGTGTATTTTACCACAATTTAGAAAAGGTTTTTTTAAAGGAAACATGTGAGTAGATGTAGACATTAAGCATCCACAGCTGCTAAGATTATCCCAAAATGAGGCAAGCAGACATTGTGGACCAGCTAAAGAAGCACCTGAGTCTGATCCAGTCTCTGGAACCAGCTGCCAGTTTGCAGAGGGACAGAGGAGCCATTAAACTGGACCCTGGGTGTGCATTTGGCAGCGTCAGACTGAGAGGTGCTGCAAACTCCCAGGCTCTTCCAGTGAACACATGAAAGGAAATGAAAAGGATGGATGAGGAACCCATAAATTAAAAGAGACCTAAGAGATCAGATTTTTCAGATGGGCCAGAATGTGGTGTCCAGAGATGCACATTTGGGTAATAAAACAACAACAAAAAAGACATAGGAAGTGATTCCTTAAAAGTCAGGATAGTGGTTACCGTGCGGGCATGTACCATGGGCTTCCAGGATTGGGGGCAAAGTGCTGTTTCTTTTCTGAGTGGCGTTTGCCTTATGATAATCCACTAATTCATACACTAGATGTGTGGTTTTCTGTGTTTATGTTTTATTTTACAACAACAATAATAAAAAAAACAAAAACCCTTTTTAAAAGGAAGGGAGGGGGCTTCCCTGGTGGCGCAGTGGTTGAGAGTCCGCCTGCCGATGCAGGGGACGCGGGTTTGTGCCCGGGTCCGGGAGGATCCCACGTGCCGCGGAGCGACTGGGCCCGTGGGCCGTGGCTGCTGGGCCTGTGCGTCCGGAGCCTGTGCTCCGCAATGGGAGAGGCCACAACAGTGAGAGGCCCGCGTACCGCAAAAAAAAAAAAAAAAAAAAAAAAGGAAGGGAGGACAGGGACTTCCCTGGTGACGCAGTGGTTAAGAATCTGCCTGCCAACGCAAGGGACACGGGTTCAAGCCCTGGTCCGGGAAGATCCCACGTGCCGTGGAGCAACTAAGCCCGTGTGCCACAACTACTGAGCTTGCGCTCTAGAGCCCACGAGCCACAACTACTGAGCCCACATGCCACAACACTGAAGCCCGTGCGCCTAGAGCCTATGCTCTGCAACAAGAGAAGCCACTGCAATGAGACGCCCGCGCACCGCAACGAAGAGTAGCCCCCACTCAATGCAACTAGAGAAAGCCCGCACACAGCAACGAAGCCCCAACGCAGCCAAAAATAAGTGAATAAATCTTTTTTAAAAAAAAAAAAAGGAAAGGAGGAGATTTTGGGTACAGACAGAGAGGAGAGTCACACTGATCCAGATAAAACCCAGGTTCTGCCTCCTGTCAGCTCCGTGACCTGTGGGGAGTTACTTAACCTCACAGTGTCCTCATCTGGAAAAGAAGTTATAATAGTACTTAGCTCCTAGCATTGTGCTGGCCTTTTAATAAGACAACGCATGCAATCCCCGAGCACCATGCCTGGCCCAGAGCAAGTGCTGTGAATGTGAGTTGTTGTGCTCCTGGAAATAAGAAGCCCCAAATGCCATTCTCATCTCCACTCTGACCTGCTGCGTCATCCTGGTAAAGTTGCTTCTCTGTGGTTGGATGCCTCCTTTCCCTGATAATCCCCGTCGCATGTAAGATTGCTAACCGAGGTTGTAGGTTGCTTGCTGGGACCTGTGGAGCTCAAGGCTGAGCCTGCCCAAGCTTGCGTTTCCTCCAACAAAGCCTCCGTCATCCCCGGAAGCAGCAGGCGAGGAGAGGTGTGGAATTGTCAATGCTTCCCATGTCACCGGCAGGTGAAAATGCACCCCCAGACACAGGACCGAGACAGTAAATTGCTTTCTGTCATTTTCTGCAGGGAGAATCATGCTGGTTTTACCCTAGTAAGCTTGGGTTGTCTCCCATAAGCATCGGTTGCCCTCTCCTGCCTTTATCAGGCTGGGTGAACATGGAGAACAGCCGAGTGGAGGGCAGTGACAACAACCTCGGGGGAGGGTTACCTGCCCACCGGAGCCGCTCTGGACAGAATCCTGCTTCCCCGGTAGCGTGAAAGTGACGGCCAGTCCTCGATTGCTTAACTGAGCTAATGGGGGAGATCAAGTCACACGGAGAGCCTGGAGTCGCCGCTCCCTGAAGTATCTGGACAAAGGAATATGTTTGCAAGAAAATTTAATTTTACGTCTAACAGTTCAGTCCAGGTACTGGTAGCTACTAGACACCTCCACTCACCCTACCTGGGATTCCCAGGAAGAGTCCCTCTAAAGATCCCTTTCAACTGGCAAATCCTTTCATGTTAGGAAACCCCTCCCACCTCCACTCCATCTTGAATGCTGTAGGGAGCTGCCTGTTTTCTTGTTTATTTATTTACTTAATTTTTCTGGTAAAATATACATCGCATAAAATTTACCATTTTCACCATTTTTAAAGCGTCCAGTTCAGTGGCATTAGGTACATTCACATTGCTGTACAACTGTCACCACCATTCATCTCTAGAAATTTTTTCATCTTGCAAAACTGAAACCCTGTACCCATTAGACATTGACTCCCCATTCCCCCGCCTCCAGCCCCTGGCAACCACCATTCTACTTTCCGTCTGTATGAATTTGACTCTTCTAGGTGTGAATAGAATCATAGTGTTTGTCTTTCTGTGACTGGCTGTGTCACTTAGCATAATGTCCTCAAAGTTCATCCATGTCGTAGCAGGTGTCAGAATTCCATTCCTTTTTCAGGCTGAATAATATTCCACCGTATGGATACCCACGTTTTGTTTATCCATTTATCCGTCGATGGATACTTGCATCAGTTCCACCCTTTGGCTATTGTGAATGCTGCTGCTATGAACATGGGTATATAAGTTTTTCCTTAAAATTGTTCATCAGTCCTTCATTCCAGTTATTGGGTAGTTGTTGTGATTTTTATGGGGTACGAATAGGTACTCATAGTTTGCTAACACGTCTCTTAAACACTTACCCCTTGGGCTTAGGAACTGGAGAAAGAGCAAAGTAGCAGGTGGAAGGGGCCAGGTGTGGGTGAGGGACAGATCATGGGGTACATTCCCATCTGGAACTTCCCTGGATGGGGAAGTTTCTCTTGACAGCCATTTATGAAAACTGTGATTCTTTTCCATTTCATGGTGTCCGTGATTGTTTTCATAAGAAGCTAAGTGGTTTACATGTGATTACAAATCCCAGGTGTTGTGTGGAATTTTAACTAAAATACCAAAATCTAAGGCTCTTTGCCTGTCACTTATCCCTTTGTTCAACTTCCTCCGAGTTCACGGCACGATTTAAATTGCTTATAACCTGTGGAGGTTTTAATGAGTTCTAGAAAACAAGGAGAGGGAAAAACTGGTGGAGAAAAGCAGGATTGAAGCAGATACACATTTAGGAGAAAGACAGCAGCCTGACAGAAAGCAACGGTGGTCCAAGTTGCCGACTGCTCAAGTGCTGTGTGGCAGGCCGACTTACATGCGTGTCAAGGCTGAGCAAGTGGTCCCCTATATCCGGGGTGGTTTCAAGGCACTGGGAAGCATCCACCCTCCACCCTGGAACAACCCTCTCTCCTTCTCCCAGTCAAGGTGCCTCGCCTTCCACCCTTCGAGCAGTAGTAGTCGTTTAAATGCGTCAGAAAGAACTTTCCCTTTTCGGAGCTACTCTCTTAAAACGCAGATGCTCCATAAAGAGCAAACTGAATTTTCAAGGAATAAGGACTTTCTGGGTTCACCTAGCTTGCTGGTTATCAAACTGTGCTCTGAGGGCTTCTGGGGAGTTTGGGGCAAAGAGAAAGGGAGAGCCTGTGGCAGATGGGGCTGCGGGTCCACTGCTTCTTCACTCCAACCAGAGCAGTCTGCTTTTATCTGACAGAAATTTTTACGAGAACCCGTAGTTGCACTCCCAAGGAAGGGGGTGGGGGGTGGGGGAGTTTGACAGCCTCTGATCTAGCGCAAACCCCTTGTTGGACAGAGGAGATGCAGAGAAGTTGAGAGGAGGGTTCTAAGTCTCGCAGCAAATTCATTCAACAGATACCGAGCACCTGCTATGGGCCAAATACATAGTAGACAAAGATGTGCGCACACATCCCGTGCCATGAAGAGCGGGCTCTTCTGTGCAGGGTGACTGCGCAGCAGCCTTCCCCACCCACGGCACGCGACCCTCACGCCCCATAGCAGTGACACCGTCTCTCCTGGACGCGCCAGAGGGAACAGACGTGCCTTCTCTTTAGTGTATTGTCATTCCCCTCCCCCCGTACTGTTTCATGTGCTATGTGTACCTACTGTGTGCCAAGCGGTGCCAGCATGGGAGGCTCCAGGCTGATCCAGACACGGCTCTGCTTCCGAGTAACTTCCCGCTTAAAGAGATAGAATTTCTACTTAAATGACCACATTACAGAGTCAGCCCTAAACGTCCTAAGGAGGCACTGATACCTTTGCAGCCTTGGTGTTTGGCTGGGGGACAGAAGAGACCTATGTAGCCAGGGGAGGTGGCACTGGAGCTGGGCCCGTCTTATCTTCCCAGCTTGTAGGTTCGGAATTTGGATGTCAGAGTCAGGCAGCCCAGCAGGGCCATATAATAGTGTGGGCTTGGGCAAGGGATGGGGACAGAGTCTCAGCTGAAAAATGTGGGTGATAATAATAGTTCCCACCTCAGGGTGATGCTGTGAGGATTAAATGAGAAGATGCATGTCCAACTCAGCCTCAATAACCGTGGTTCTTATTTCTAGGCTTTAGAGATAAGGTGGTGGTGGGAGAGAAGCACTGCAGGCAGAGGCGCCACCCAGCCACAGAGCAGAGAGGGGAGAGCGAGCAGTGTTGAACAGGATGCGCCATCCACTTGTGCTGAGAGCAGAGGAAAGGAGATGCGTGGGAAATGGCTGGGAAAAGTGGATCCAGGCAACAGAGGGGCCCCTCTGACCCCAAACTGAGGATCTGTGCCCCCTGAAGTCATTTATTAGCTCTAATAGTTGTCTTGGAGATTCCTTAGGATTTTCTATGTGCAAGATTATGTTATCTGCAAATAGAGACATCTTTACATCTTCCTTCAAGTTTAAGTGCCTTTATTTTGTCTCCATGCCTCGTTTCTGCATTGATTTTAACTCCTTTTGGTTTTGACTAGGTGAGAACCAGGTGTGGCTATAGAGTCAGGCATCCCTAGCAGGAAGAACAAACAGCATTTGCAAAGGTATAGGGGATGAAAGAGCCAGGCCTATTCAGGGAAGGTGGAGTGTCAAAAGATGAGGCTACCCAGTAAGTTGGGTCCAGATGAAGAAGGTTCTTGTATGATAGGGTCAAAGGTTTTAACATATACCCAGTCACTGCCTGGCCCTCTGCCTCAGTTTCCAGAGTAGGATCTGTTTCTGAATGTTCATCTCTTGGGCTTTTGTTGTGCTTATTGCAGGAAAGAATAAAGAAGAGAAGGCACTGGGACAGCTAAGTGGATTTATGGTGCCCTTCAACAGGTCAGAGAGATTGGAGAGTGGGTAAGAACAGAGCAGCGCCAATGCAAGCTGAAGTTTTTTGCTGGGGGGAAGGGAGATTTGAGGGCAAGCAGCTGACACAGGAAGCGGCACTCTGGCATGACAGATGGGAGAAGAGGTTCTTTAGAATTTTTTTTTGTTTGCCTCTTTGAGAGTCTTCAGTAAAGGTTTAAGTTATTTTCCATCTTTCTTTTTTTTTTTTTTTTCTGGATGTTGGACTTGAGTTTCTTCTGAATGTAATACCATGGTTGGACTGGACACAAGGCAGCCCAGTTTTATTTGGGTTACACTTGAATGATACTTACGGGACTTACCCTAGGTATCCTGTTACATCCTGACAGCAGTGGCAAGTCACTAAAAGAGTTTCAAATAGGAGGAAGTGGTTGAACTAGTGGTTTTAGAAAGATTATCTGCCCTTTGTGTGTAGGATGGGCTGAAGGGGCCAAGACCAGGATGGGGATGGCCAGCTGGGAAGCTGTTAGGACGGTCTGAGAGAAGGAGATACGTGTTATCAAAGTCTGCACCACAGAAGGTAGCACTAATGGTCATCACCTCCACCCTTCAGTAATCTGTGGTGCAAAATCTTAAAGCAGTGAGGGGGCAGCAGCTGGGAAGGAAAGTGCCTTTATCTTGGCGTAATTAAGATCTTAATCATATCCTAAGGCCCTGGATTGTCTTTGTGTAAATACACACCCAGAAAGAAATTTGTTTCAGCAGCACAGGACTTTGGTCTTCCCCTTGAGACTTGCCTTTGCCTTCTGCAGGGTTTGGAGGAATATAGAGAGAGAGTACTTTTTTTTGGTCTCTTGACTCACACGCACCCTCCACGAACTCTCCCTCTGGGAGTGAATAGAGTCTGTGCTTACATTTGCCGGAGGAAACAGCCCAAAGTAAGGTTTGCTGTCAGTCACTGGGGAGGTGATGGCTGCGGACTGGCCAATTAATCAGGAAGACAGAAAGTTCTTGGATGGACTAGGACCCAGCCTCAGCGTTCCCTGAAGTGCTTTGGAACGAGGGGGAGAAGTGGGCGTCTCAGTCACGTTTGCATCTCCAGCAGCTTGGCCTTGCGTAACACCTGGTACCACGTTATTGCCTAATTAATAGTTCCTGAATGTATTAATGAATTAGCATCACATGAAACCCTGAAAATGGTCGTGTTGAGTCAGGACTCATGTGCTAAAGGCAGGGTTTCTCCATTTACTCATTCATCATTTACTGAGCTCCTCCTACCACTGCTTCGGGTTAGGACAATGGTTTGAAATCTTAGCTGCACTTGGAGAGTTTTCGAAAATCCTAAGACCCAGACCGCACTCCAGACCAAATAAATCAGAATCATGTCCAAGGGTGGGACCTAGGCATTCGTATTTTTTTAAAGCTCCCCGTGTGATTCCAATGTGTAGCTAAGGTTGAAAACCACTGGGCTAAGTGCTGAATTATAAGTGCCTCTGCCCTTGTATTGCCTCTGCCCTTGTAAGGATCAGTCTAATGAAGGAGACCTGGTTTCATTTATTCATTCATTTATTCATTCAGTAGAAGACAGAGATTTAAATGTCTTGATAGAGATAAGGAAACAATACTGTGGGATCCCAGAGGAAGGAATGCTTAGAGGTGGCTAAATGATGGGTTTTGTACAACAAACAGAAGTTCATCAATAACTCCCTTCCTCCCTCTCTGTGTCCCTCCCTCCCTCCATTCTTCCCTCCCTTTGTTCCCACCTTCCTCCCTTCCTTTCTCTTTTCTTCCCATCTTCTTTATCAACCTTGCCACAACCCCCTCCCCTCTTTTCATCCTTCTCACCTACTCTGTTCCAGGCAGGCTCTGAAGTAGGCCCAGAAGGAGACAATAGTAAACGAAGATGTGGTCCCAACCCTCAAAGCACATTCTCTTCCAGGAGGAGGGAGTGACATGTACAGAGCCTGAAGCCTGAAAGAACCTGAGTGTTTGGGGATAGTAAACTCATTTTTACTGGAGTTGAGTGGGTCAGACACAAAGGAAATGTCATGCCAGCAGCCTGAAGAGTTTTCACTTTTCCTTAGAGGCATTTAGGAGCAAAACAATTGTATGATGAGATTTAAAACAGTATTTACTGCATTTTAGGTGGTACTTTATGACTCTAAATGGTGCTCAGATATGGCATTAATTAACACTGACTCACATGGGCTTGCAGTCCTTCTGACTACATCCAGGAGAGTCTCCATTTGGTGCTAGTAGGTCTTTAACACCTATCTTACACCTGCTCATCTTTTTTTTTTTTTTTTTTTTTTTTTAACAAAGCAGAGCCTTCCTCGAAATGTCTGGCTAGAATTCAGTCACACTGTTTTTTGCCACTCTATTTATTCTTATGGAAAGTTTCTATAGATGACAAAAAACAGATGACTAGTTTTTCATATATAGTAAAATGAAGTTAAGCTAAAAAAAAAAAAAAGGTGGATCCATTAGAAAATATACAAAGGAAACGATGGTATAGGAGACACATAGATCCAGTGAAGATTATGATGGGGGTAGGTAAATAACTGAAGGAGAGAGAAAATTCATCAGTTTTTCTTTTTATGGTTCATGCTTTTGGTGTCAGATCTAAGAACTCTTTGCCTTGGCCTGGACCCTGAAGATTTTGTCTAATGTGTTTTTCTAAAAGTTTTATGTTTTACCTTTATGCCTGTGAACCATTTTGAGTGCATTTTTTAAATGAAGTATGAGATTTCAGTTTTTTCCTATGGATGTCCAATTGCTCCAGCACCATTTGTTGAAAATACCCTTTCCTCAGTTAAATTGATTTTGCATCTTTGTCAAAAATCTCTTGGGCATATTTGTGTGAGTCTGTTTCTTGGTTCTCTATCCTGTTCCATTATTCTCCACTGATACCACAGTCTTGATTACTGTAGCTATATAATAAGTCTTGAAATCACACAGACTGATTTCTTCCATTTTATTTTTCTTGTTTAAGATTATTTTAGCTATTTCTAGTTCCTTTGCCTTTCCATATAGATTTTAGAATACTCTTGTCCTTCTCTGTAAGACATCTTGCTGAGACCTGGATAGAAATTGCATTAAATCTGTACATCAATTTGAGGAGAACTGACTTATTTACTATGCTTACTTATTTCCTGTGAATCTTCTAAGCTGTGGGCATGTGTATCTCTCCATTTATTTAGATCTTTTATTTCTTTCATGAGCATTTTGTAGTTTTCAGCATAAAAGTCCTGTACAGGTTCTTCATATGAGAATGTATTGACTTTCCTTTATTCCTTAAGGATATTTTCATTGAGTATAAGACTCTGGGTTGACAGTTCTTTTCTTTCAGCATCTGAGAAGCATTGTGTCACTTCCTGCCCATCTCCATACTTTCTGAGGAGAAATCTGCTGTCATTCTTGTTATGGTAAGATGTTTTTTCACTGGCAGCTTTCAAGATTTCTTTCCTTGTCTTTAATTTTCAGAAGTTTAATTATTATGTGTTTTGGTGTGGGTGTTTTTTGGGGGGGGCTGGGAGGTTATCCTGTTTGAGGTTCATTTACCTTCTTGATTCTGTAGGTTTATGTCTCTTGTCAAATTTAGGAAGTTTTCAGCCATTATGTCTTCAAGTATCTTTTCATCCCCACCCTCTTTTTCATCAACTTCCAGGACTATGATCACAGGAATGTTAGCTCTTGTGTTACTGTCCCGCAGGTCCCTGGGACTATGGGTTTTTTGTTTTGGTTTTGTTCTTTGGTTTTCTTCAGTCTCTTTTTCTTCTGATGTTCAGATTGGGTAATTTCTATTGTTCTGTCTTCTAGTTCATTGATTCTTTCCTCAGCTTCCTCCATCCTGATGTTGAACCCTTCCATTGAGGATTTGTTTTTTTTTCAGTTATTAGATTTTTCAGTTCGAAAATTTCCATGTGGTTCGTCTTTTTATCTTCCGTTTCTTTGCTGGGACTTGTTACTTTTTCATTTGTTTCAAACATGTTGCCATTTGGACATTGAGTATTTTTATGTTGATTACTTTAAAATATTTGTCAGATAATCCGAACGTCTCTGTCATCACTGGCTCATTACTTCCAGGTGGGAATAGAAGTCCAGGTTCCCCACTTGGCTTCTGTGACAGTTGAAGGGGGAGGGGGTCTTCATTACTGATAAGTGGAGTGGGCGGGGAGGAGTTCTGGCTCCCCACCAGGCCCCCAGGGATAACTCCCTGGCTGGGAGGGGTTGATGTGCCTCCACTTGCACTGTGGAGGTGGATGCAGGGCTTGTATCCACCTGATGGGGATGAAGGTTCCCTACTAGGGATTGTAGGGACACCACCCCAGTGAGGGGGGGGGGTCACCTTGTCATAGCCTGACAAGGGGAGAAATCTTGGCTCCCCACTCAGCCTTGGCTGGAGAGGATGGGAACAGGGCTCCAGTGTTTTCTGTGGTGTTTGGCTGCAGTAGAGCAGTTATTGTCTAGAAGTTTTCTGTTTTCCTGGCCTGCACCTTTCTTGTGTTTATGTCTAGACACAGCAGGCTTTTACTGTGGCTTTTTTTTTGGTTTGTGCCCTCTGGTGTTTTGAGTTGCCAACTTCTTTAGCTCAAAGTCTCAGATGTATTTGGCCAAATGAAAACCCAGGGGACTCATTGCTGTGTCATTCTTTGGGTCCTGGATTCCAAAGAAATCCAAAGAATAACTAGTGTGCCTTTGCCTCTCCATTTTTCAGAGTCATCGTATGTTTATTTTAAATATGATGTCCAGGGTTTTCTAATTGTACTTAGCAGAAGAATAGGGGAAAGTACCTGTACCCCATCTTCCTTGAAGCAGATGTCTTAGTATGTTTTAAAAGCTTCCCAGGATCTTGGTATGTTTTAAAAGCTCTCCAGGCCAAGGTTGAGAACCACTGGTATAGGCTGTAAGCTCCATGAGGACAGGGATTGTGTTTATCCTTCACCTGTCATAACATTTGTACCTGATCCCTTGATACGTAAAGACTTTTTGGGCAGATGGATGGATGGATGGATGGAAGGAAGGGAGAATGGGTGGATAGATAGACGGATGGATGGATGAGTGAATGAATGAATGGCAGGATGGAACCAGCAGCCAGACTGTTTCACACACACACACCTGTGCCCCAGTACATACCTGTCACTGACAAGTCTGGCCCTCGAACCAGTGGGAGGGCTTGACCAGCTGGTGGCGCTGAAGAGCCCTGGTGTGGGGTTGGGGTGGCCCCTGCACAGCCAGGCACCTGGTCACCTGATTGAAGGAGGAAGAGACATTAAAGAAAGTCCTGATCACCTGGGAGCTCTCGCTTGTAAACACTGCATCTGCCTCTCCTTTCTCTTCTGCTAGCTCTTTTATTTACTTCAGTATCTTAAATTTTTTTTCTTAAGAAGAGGGCAGTCTGGATAACTTTGGTCTTTGAAAAGCCTTTCTCGCAGCTTAATCTCCAGGGATTTGGAACAGAAAGAAAACATTTTTCATGTCCTGAAATGATATGTGTGCACGTGCTGGGCCTGGTACCGTGTTTGCTGCGTCCTTGACTGACGTCAGCACGGATGTTCATATTTCCAGTTCCATGAAATCATTATTTAAAACATTTATTCACGTTCCTCTCTTTCTCACTGTAGTGAAAAGGAGGGTTAGTGAGGGTGGGGAGGGAGGTTTCTGCAGCTCATTCAAATGTCTTAGCAGGTGGGTATCACTTGGGCCTTTAAATGAAACTTGCTCTTCAGTCGCCCTTGGAGCTTAGTGCAGGTCAACCAGTAAACTGCCGAAGTCTCTGTTTGCACATTTCTAAAATGGGGGCAAGAATGATTCCTTTCTTATGAGGTTACCAGCACTGTGAGGATTAAATGAGGAAGACCTCCCAGCCCAGTGCAGGTATGTAGAAAGTCTTTGAAATATTACTTTTCTGTTTCTCCATTGCTTTTCTAGGCCAGAGGATAAGAAATAATGGAGCTGGACTTTTTATACTTCTTTTCTTGGCCATTTAGTGATGATTAACTTTCAGCTTCCCTTTCCTTTACCTAACTAAAAAAATCCCAGCCTGTCACACCAGGGGTGGGGGACGGAAAGGGCAGACAAACAATCCAACAAGTCCAACCTTCCAAAACTCTTGAACCAAATTATACAAGGAGAGAACACCATAGAGGTACACGAAGAAAGGGATGATGTAGCTAAATCATTTCTGTGTTTCCACTTCTGATGATTAACTAAGAAGTTATGTGTAGCATTTCACTCTGCTTCCTTTATAACCAACCATGAGGTACATTTTGTCTAAAACTTAGTACCAGCTAAAGCTGTCCTTCTGCTAAGCAACTAGTTTGCTTTCATTTAAATGACACTAGAATCTTGTCATTGATCCCGTTTTCCTCTTTGCTCTGGCTCCTGGGAAACTCAGAGTCAAAACTGTGGCCCAACTATAGTGGTTCTTTAGGACCCACCTTTAGTTTCATCCTTCTTTGTCTAACAAGTCTTTATTTCCTTAAAAAAAAAAAAAAAAAGTCCTGTGGTAGGTATTTTGGGGTGCAACAGTAGTGCACCAAAATAGATTTTTAAAACAGACAGATCTGGAAACCCAGGCAGCTTCTTTCCTGGACCACTGAATTTCTTTTTGAACAACTTTATTGAGGTATAATTTACATGCCATGAAGTTCACCCATTCTAAGTGAATTGTACAATTCAATTATTTTTAGCAGACGTACAGAGTTATACAGTCATCATCGCAATCCAATTTTAGAACATTGTCAACACTTCCAAAGACTCCTTCCATTCCCATCCCTAGTCAACCACTAATAATAAACCCTAGGCAACCACTAATCCACTTTTTATCTCTATGGATTTGCTATTCTGGACATTTCATATAAATGGAATCCTACAATATGTGACCTTTTGTGTCTGGATTCTTTCATTTAGCATGATGTTTTTGCAGTTCATCTGTATTATAGCATGGATTAGTACTTTGTTCCTTTTATTGACAAATAATATATGGATATATCATATTTTGATTATCCACTCACCAGTTGATAGACATTTAGGTTGTTTTCACTTTTTGGCTGTTATGAATAGAGCTAGACATATTCATACACAAATACACGGACATATATCTTCAGGTCTCTTGGGCATTTGTCTAGATACGGAATCGCAGAACCATCTGGTAACCATGTTTAGCTGTTAAGGAACTGCCAGACTTTCCACAGTGGCTGGTCCATTTTACATTCCCAGCAATAGTATATGAGGCTTCTAATTTCTCTACATCCTCATCAGTATTTATTACTGTCTGTCTTTTGAAATTATAGTTATCCTGGTGGGTGTGCAGTGGTGTCTCATTGTGGTTTCGATTTGCATTTTCCTAATGACTAACGATGTTGAACATCTTTTCATGGGCTTGTGAGCCATTCCTATATCTTCTTTGGTGAAATATCTATTCAAATCCTTTTCCCATTTTTACATTGGGTTATTTGTCTTCTTATTATTGAGTCATAAGAGTTCTTTATATACTTTGGATACATCAGATATATGATCTATCAAATATATGATATACAAACATTTTCTCCCATTCTGTAGCTTTGCAGTTTCTTAGGGAATTTTTTAGTTGTGATGAAGTCCAATTTAGCAATTTTTTTCCTTTATTGGTTGCGCCTTTGGTGTTGTGTCTAAGAAATCTTTGGCTAACTCAAGGTCATAAAGATTTTGTTTTCTTTCTTCTAAAATTTTTAAGAGGTTTGGCTCTTACATTTAGGACTTTGGTCTGTATTGGGTTAATCTTTGTGTATGGTGTGAGGGAAAGGTCTAAGTTCATCTTTGTGCACGGAGATATCAGCTATTCCAGCACGTGCATTATTGCATTTGCCTGCTGCCTTCTGTCACCTCCTCTCCTTCTGCCTGGAGGTGAGCAACACTGCCCCCCAGCGGCAGCCTCGGCCCTCACTTCCCTGTCACTTCGGTTCACGAGACCAACAGACTCTCTTGACTGCACAACTCTGATTCCAGTTTTCTGGAGGAAGAATTGGACTGATTGGCCCATTTGGGATCAGAAGACAATTTTTTTTTGGTCCCGTCACGTGTGCCTAGGTGTCGAGTTTACATGATGTGACTTTGGCTGCCAGGGCCCATCCCTAAGGTGGGTGGCGGTTCTCAGAGAGGAGGCTTGGTATGAGCTGGGCAAATACCCCAAAGGTGTCTCTCCAGGGTCATTATCTCATATTCAGCACCCTGGATCCCCTGTGAACTAGATTCACACTTCCAGTTCAGGGCTCACAGGTCAGATCCCCCAAATGTGTTTTTGCTTCACCTGTGTTTAAGTGTCCAAGAAAACAAATGAAACTGACTAATTGACAACATTAAAAACTAAAAGATTTCATGCAAAAATCCAGTTTTTAGGCTTCATTTTAGAATTAGGGAGATCTGGGCCTGCTGCGGTTGGTGGCATCTGAGTGGCAGCTGTCCTCTTTAGACAAAGCATATCCTCTCCTGGCTGCCCCAGTCCCCATCTCTCTGTCGTGCTCCACACACAGTCCTCTGTTCTTATTAACTTTTCCTGCCTGACTCTGTAGACATTTGAATATGTACCTCCACCCACCCCTGAAAAATCTTCAGGGCCACTGCCTGCCCACAAGGTCATCTGCCTCTTGAGTCTTACGCAGAAGCAAACTGTGGGCCCAGCATTGCCCTAGATTCCGAGTCAGCCACATTCCCGCAGCCCTGGGCTCCTAGCGGAATTTTGCTGTTTGCATTCAGCTCTCTGCACCACTGCCAGTGGCATTGATAAACCTGGGTGTTTTATGGAAATGATATCCGGGACAGACTCGATGAGAATATGCAGTCCTTGGGGCCCCCTCGTGCATGGCATCTCTTTCTTAGAATTAGAGCAAAGAATTTAATGTTCTGGCTTACCTGACCACAATAACCATCCAACGCAAGTGGGGCAGAGGGCAGAGCAGTTGGAATGGGGAGTGATGGGTGAGGCAGTTTAGAATGTATCCAGAAAGGAATCCCAAACTCTCACTTTTTACTAAAGAAAATAGAAGATGTTCTAAGGATGTGGAAGACATTAAAATTTTTTTTTCCCAATGGAATAAATCTATTTTATTTTGTTTTCTAAAAGGAGTGCAGTTAGTTCTTATTCTCCCTCTTATAAAACTAAGATGTCTTCGTTGTTGAAATCTTGGAAAATACCAAAGATGATAAATATCATTTACTACCCGGAGGAAACCACTGTTAACATAGCAGAGACTCACTCTCTCTCTAAGCCTGTTAATAGAGTTGACATCATCCTGTACAAACAATGTCTGTTGTAAATTTAATTTCATCATAATCATTTTGCCATATCATTACTGGTGCCCCATAAATGTGATTATCGATGACTGTAGCTGTCCCATAATATGTGTAGTTCCCAAATGTTAGATTATTTCGTTTTATTTCCTACCATGAATAATGTTGCAGTAAGCATTTTTGTGCATAGCTATTTATTCATGTTTTGGATTAACATGAAAGAAATTTCCAGAGGTTTCCGAGAAAACGTAGGAAAGTTTGCTGGAAGGTATTAATACTCATCAATAGGACAAATCTTATCTCAAATTTCTGTTGGTTTAAAGATCCCTGTGAAAAATATGCCCACACCTTCTGCATTTAGGTCCTACTTCCTGTGTCTTCTGCTGTGCTTTATCCATGTGCGTCTTTTTTTCAGAGCTCATCCAGTAAACTTCTTTTGAGCATCTGTCGTGTGCCAGCACAGGAGAATGGCAGGTGTGGCCCCTACCATCAAGTAGGGCGTGTCTCCTTTATGGCCCTGGGTGTTGACCTTCAGAAACAGTGGGCACACTCCCTGTCCTAGAGGTACCCCCTTGTAGTTGGAGAGAACCAAGTAAAGAAAGAACGATAAGATGGCTGATGTAAAGGGGAGTGTTAGAACTGTTGTGGAACACAGAAAGAGGAGCAGCTAAGAGCTTCGAGGCAAGAGGGCGCTCCAGGCAGGGGAAACAGCACAGGCAAAGGTAAAGAGGGTAAAAGTGAATCCTTATACCTAGGCCCCAACCTGCGTCTCCAGACTCCTCATTCTGTGCTCCAGTCACTTCCAGCGATTCCCTCCCAGCTCCTCAAACTCAGCTCTGTACATTTATTCTTTCTTTTACTCACCCTTACATTCCTCTTTCTTCCTCCCTGCAAACTTCTACTCATCCTTCAAAGCCCAGTCACACATCACCCATTCTGTGATGTCCTTCTTGACATTCCCACTGTACCTTGGGAGAGGCTGTTCCTCCCTCCCCTGTCCTACCACCTGCTTTGATCTTACCTCAGTTATCACACTTGCCCCAGTTGCATTGTAGAATTTTTAATTTAATTTTTCTGATGCTATTTGTTTATCCTTTGCCTTTATTCTCATCCTAATTGACAAATTCCTTGAAGTCAGGGGCAGTGTATCAGTTAGGATTCGGTTTGGGTGTGCATGATAGAAAAGCCAAGCTAATCCAGATGTGGTTCTAGCTGGTATGGCAGCTCCATGATCATCAGGGACCTCAACTCCTTCCACATTACTGCTTCACCTTCCTCATTTTCAGCCTCTTCCTCATGGTCCCAAGATGGCTGCTTAAGCTCTATTCATCCTGTCAACATTCCAGCCAGCTGGAAGGATAAAGAGCCAAAGAAAAGAACACATCTTCCCTTTAGGGTTGCTTTCTGGAAGTTGCAAACTACGTTTTCATTTCCATTTCATTGGAACTTAGTCACATGGTCATACCGAGCCACAAAGGAGCCTGGGAAATGTAGTCTCTATTCCAGGCAGCCATGTTTTCAGTTAAATAACAGAAGTCTATTTCTAAATAGAAGAGCACTGATATTGGGAAACTGTTAGCATTTTCTGCCACAGTGAAAAACAGGGAAAGGTCAAGGATGATTCTTCTGAGTTCAGCAGGGCTGGCTGTGGGGTCGGTGTGTCACTCACCAAGAAATGGAAAACACAACAGCCGCTTTTAAATGAGCACTTCTTATATGTCAGGCTCTGTACTAGGTGTTTATCCCCATTTTAGAGGTGAGGAGTACTGAAGCTTCTTGAAGTGAAATATCTTGCCCAGCTAATTAGGGCAGAAGCAGGATGAGAGCAGAGGTTTGCTGAGTTACGAAGCCTGGCTTCTTAACTGCTGCACCATTCTACTACCCAAATGAGCTCCAAGCCTTCTGTGGACCAGCATTGCTGAAATGAGGAGGAAAGTGGAGAGGGTGAGGCCACCGGGAGCCTCGTTTCCTGGTAGTATCTCTCCAAATCCTCCAGTTCCTCTTGCCTCCCCTTCCTGGCTGTCAACAGAAATTCCTGACCGTCGACCCCCTTTTTTTTTTTTTTTTTTTTTGTGCGGTACGCGGGCCTCTCACTGTTGTGGCCTCTCCCGTTGCGGAGCACAGGCTCCGGACGCGCAGGCTCAGCGGCCATGGCTCACGGGCCCAGCCACTCTGCGGCATGTGGGATCCTCCCGGACCGGGGCACGAACCCACGTCCCCTGCATCGGCAGGCGGACTCCCAACCACTGCGCCACCAGGGAAGCCCCTGTCGACCCCTTTTATCTAAAACCAACAATTACCACTGAGAAAGCAGGAGTATTTCTGATTTGGAGCCAGAACCACCTCTTCTTGGATACCTCCCGTGATGGGGTGCTTCGTATCTCTCAAGGCAATTCATTGCACTGTTAGATAACACCTATTTTTAGAAACTCCTTCCTTACTTTGAGCTGAAAGCTGTTTTCTTTGGCATATTCTTCAGTTAGATCAGTGATTCTCAACTACGTATCATTTTGCTTCCTAGTGGATATCTGGAAATGTCTAGAGATATTTTTGGTTGTCATGTCTGGGAATCGGGGGAGGGTGCTACTGGCATCTATTGAGTAGAAGCCAGGGATGCTGCTAAACATCCAACCATGCACAGGACACCCCTTCACAACAAAGAATTATCCAGCTCAAAATGTCAGTAGAACGAAGGTTGAAAAATTCTGAGTTAGACCTAGTTTTGAATCTTGGCTTCACCAACCACTTCTAGCTGTGTGACCTTGAGTAAGTTGCTTCACCCCTCTGAGCCTGAGCTCACCATTTCCTCCTCTGTACCTTGGGATCATCAGAAGACCTCCCTATGGGCTTGTGGTGGGCACTTGATAACCGATATCTGAAAAGCCCAGGGCTTGACTTACCATCTTAGCTGCCATAGGCATCGCTCCCAGGCTGTGGATGGACTGTTGGCTACCTTTGTTTATTTGCTGACACATGGACCTGATTGGATTAGACTTGTAATCACTCTAGTAAAAATTCCACTGCAGCTAATTTTTTCTTTTTTTTTTTAATAAGCATGGTCTTTTTTTTTTTTTTTTTTTGGCTGCACCGGGTCTTAGTTGAGGCACGCAGGATCTTCGTTGCAACATGTGGGATCTTTAGTTGCGGCGTGCAGTCTCTTAGTTGCGGCATGCAGGATCTAGTTCCCTGACCAGGGCTCGAACCCGGGCCACCTGTATTGGGAGCTCGGAGTCTTAACCCCTGGACCACCAGGGAAGTCCCCTGGTTTTAGAATGGAGCCACTGCCTTAACTCAAAAATGATGGCTTGCTTGTGTACGTGAGCCTCTTAGAGAGAAAGGATTCATTTCTGCTTGTTACCAAGTTGTCATCATGGGGTGTTAGCAGAGCTCTCCCACCCCATTGTCTCAACTGAGGCTGCCGACAGCCCCGGGAGGGAGGTGTTACAATTTTCCCTACTTTACAGGTGAGGAAATTGGAGATCTGGCTGTTTTCCTAGGCTCCACACAACCCATCGAGTGGCAGAGCCGGCTGAGAACTCTCTCTTCCAGGGCCCGCTCCTTGAGGGACATGGTACTAGAAAGACCCCTTGGTGCCCTGGTTCTTTCTTCTCAAAATGCCCTGTCCCAAGTACCTCCTTAGGTTCAGTTCTCTCTCCCCAGGGCACATCCTCTCTGTAGGCTTGACCTTGACCCCAGAGAGGACACCTCAGAGCCCGATGGGCTCTGGGCAGCCCAAGGGGAGTGTGACATGCTGTGCAGCATGGGGTGAAATGAGAACCTGTGTCCTCAGATACCTTCCACCCTCTGCTGGAGTGCCTGGCATCCCTCTGGCATTTAGAGAAGGAAAACTGTTCACGGATCGTTCCAAGGAATGCAGATCCCCAAGGGAGAGGAAAGCACCTTACATTAGCTGTGTCACTGAGTGGAGCCTTTGCAGTGTCTGGGTGAGAGAAGAGAGATCAGAATGGCAGTCACACAGGTCCTGCACTCAGGAGGGCCCCGCGCTTGGTTCAATGTTCTGCTGCCTCCATCTTGAAATGATTAATAATTTTTTAGTTTGTCATTTTGCACTGGGCCCCGCAAATTATGCAGTGGGTCCTGAGTGGGACACGCAGGAGATGTAGATGTGGCCGCCCCTGCTGCCCTCTTGGCCTCCCTCCCAGTGGGACCCGCCAGGCCCCCAGCAGCAGTTCCACATGCTGCTCTAGCAACGTGGGTGCTGCACTTGCCTTTCTAGGAATCTTTCTTCTGAATTGCGTGGTTTCAGAGAACAAAAGTGGGTGTTCTTGCTCCTAAAACAGATCACTGAGCTGAAAAGGAACCTTTCACCAGTAAATATCTGTTGAATGAATAAGTTCTGAGCTGAGATATTTCAGAGCAGTTTGCCTCTCACTCACTTATTTATTCACTTAACAAATATTTCTTGATCTTTTTCCTGCTTTTAGCTTTATGCAAAATAACATGCCGAAGCTATGAAGGAGAAAATGTGATAAAGATTGGGAGTTTATAGTGATAGTTAAGTGAGGAAGATAAACTTATGCTGTATTAATTTTCTCCAACATTTTACTATTTTTTTTTTTTTTTTTTTTTGCGCTGTGCGGGCCTCTCACCGTTGTGGCCTCTCCCGCTGTGGAGCACAGGCTCCGGACGCGCAGGCTCAACGGCCATGGCTCACGGGCCCAGCCGCTCCGCGGCATGTGGGATCTTCCCGGACCAGGGCACGAACCCGTGTCCCCTGCATCGGCAGGCGGACTCTCAACCACTGCGCCACCAGGGAAGCCCCATTTTACCTTTTTATAAATTGAAGTATAGTTGATTTATAATGTTTTGTTAGTTTCTAGTGTATGGCAAAGTGATCCAGTTATACATATAAATACATATTCTTTTCCATTATCGTTTATTATAGGATAGTGAATATCGTTCCCTGTGCTATACAGTAGGACCTTGTTGTTTACCTATTATATATTCTCCCACATTGTATTATGAAAAGTATCAATGACATAGAAAATTAGAAGCATTGTATAGTGAACACCCATATATCTACCACCCAGGTCATAAATTAACATTTTGCTCTTTTTGCTTTATCATATATGTATTCATTTATCCATTTTTCTAACCAATCATCCATCCAACTTACTTTTTGATTAATTTCAAGTAAGTTACAGACAGCACTAGACTTCACCCCTAAACAATTAATTTCACACTAATTTTCATTTCAGTGATCTCAGTTCAATCAAGAAAACTTGTTTTTAATCAAAAAGGAAAAAAATACATAGATGTTTATATAAAAACAAATCATTTTCTGTCATATAGAATTGTGGAATGATAAATAGTATATATGCACAATGAAAAAAATTATTTGTTTTCCTCTGTGTGTATGAGGCAAAGAGGAAAAAAAGAGAAATAAGAAAAGAGAGGAATTTCCCCAAGGTGATGAGGAAAGAGAGAAATCAGACACTCCTGTGGAAGTGGGAGGTGAGAGCTACCTGGGGAATGCCGAGCTGGGAGCATTTTCGGGAAGTGCTTCCTGCTTCCTCGCAACCAAAATAAAAAATAAAAATCCCTGAGACCATATGGCCCTAGCCTTCTTTCCTCCTTCCCGAGGTGACTGTGGACAGTTCCAAGCAATCGGACTTGGGCAGGGCTGAAGGGGAAGCTGTAAGGTATTATTGGGTGTTGGCTTTAGGAGTGGAGAAAGGTACAGGCTGAAGCTACAGATTCAGGCGTTGTCCTGACAGAGGTAATGGCTGGGGTGGAGTCGGGTGAGTGGGTGAGACCCCTGAGGCTGACAGCAGGAAGTGATGGGAGCAGAGGGTAGGACCGTGTCACAGGAAGAGAAGGTGATGCTGCTGAAGCAGTCAGAGGAGGCACACTAGGAGGAGTCGGACGGCTACCCTGGCTGTGGCCGCGCAGAGCTTGGAAAAACACCTAACGCGAGCCTCTGAAACGGAGACCTGGAAGTCTTAGTGATCACCTCCCCGCCTCTCACGTATGCCACGGGAGAAGATGCAGGCTGAGAGATCACTCAGACAATTAGTGATGGAGCTGGAGCAAAATCCGTGCTATCCATGTGGTGCTTTTCCAACAGAGTAACTCAAAGGGTTCCTTCCACAAGGATCAAATGCCTTGGGGTCTTGCTTTTTTTCTTTTTTAGTTGAAGTATATTATATTTGTTATGGGTAAAAGTCACAGGCATACAACATAGTGATTCAATATTTTTATAGGTTATTTATAGTTATTATAAAATATTGGCTATATTCCCTGTGTTGTACAATATATCCTTGTAGCTTATTTATTTTATACACAGTAGTTTGTACCTCTTAATCTCCTACCCCTATTTTGTCTTTTCCCCCTTCCCCCTCCTCACTGGTAACCACTAGTTCTCTCTATCCGTGAATCTTCATTTTTAAAATTATATTCACTAGTTTGTTTTATTTTCTAGATTCCACATATAAGTGATATCATACAGTATTTGTCTTTCTCTGTCTGACTTACTTCACTAAGCGTAATGCCCTCTAAGTCCATCCATGTTGTTGCAAATGGCAAAATTTCATTCTTTTATATGGCTAATATTCCATTATATATATATATATATATATATATATATATATATACATGCCACAATCTTCTTTATCCATTCATCTGTTGATGGACACTTAGGTTGCTTCCATATCTTGGCAATTGTAAATAATGCTGCTATGAACATTGGGGTACATTTTTCTTTTTGAGTCAGTGTTTTTGTCTTTTTCAGATACATACCCAGGTGTGGAATTGCTGGATCATATGGTAGCTCTATTTTTAGTTTTTTAAGGAACCTCTGTACTGTTCTCCATAATGGTTGCACCAATTTACATTCCCACCAACAGTGTACAAGGGTTCCCGTTTCTCCACATCCTCACCAACATTTGTTATTTGTGGGGTTTTTTTTTTTTGATGGTAACCATTCTGATAGGTGTGAAGTGATCTCTCATTGTGGTTTTGACTTGCATTTCCCTGATGATTAGTGATGTTGAGCATCTTTTCATGTGCATGTTGGCCAGCTGCATGTCCTCTTTGGAAATGTCTATTCAGGTCTTCTACCCATTTTTTAATCAGATTCTTCGTTTTTAAAATTTATTTATTTATTTTTGACTGCCTTGGGTCTTCGTCGCTGCACACAGGCTTTCTGTAGCTGTGGCGAGCAGGGGCTACTCATCGGTGCGGTGCACGGGCTTCTCATTGCGGTGGCTTCTCTTGTTGCAGAGCATGGGCTCTAGGCGTGCGGGCTCAGTAGTTGTGCCGCGCGGGCTCAGTAGTTGTGGCTCACAGGCTCTAGAGCGCAGGCTCAGTAGTTGTGGTGCACAGGCTTAGTTGCTCCGCGGCACGTGGGATCTTCCTGGACCTGGGCTCGAACCCGTGTCCCCTGCATTGGCAGGTGGATTCTTAACCACTGAGCCACCAGGAAAGCCCTCTTTGTTTTTTTGATGTTGAGTTGTATGAGCTAATTATATATATTGGATATTAACCCCTTATCAGTCATATCATTTGCAAATATTTTCTCCCATTCAGTAGGTTGTCTTTTCATTTTGTTGATGGTTCCCTTTACTGTGCAAAAGCTTTTAAGTTTAATTAGGTCCATTTGCTTATTTGGGGTCTTGCCTTTTTTTTTTTTTTTTTTTTTTTTTTTTTGCGGTACACGGGCCTCTCACCGTTGTGGCCTCTCCCGCTGTGGAGCACAGGCTCCGGACGTGCAGGCTCAGCGGCCATGGCTCACGGGCCCAGCCGCTCCGCGGCATGTGGGATCTTCCCGGGACCGGGGCACGAACCCGTGTCCCCTGCATCGGCAGGCGGACTCTCAACCACTGCGCCACCAGGGAAGCCCTGGGGTCTTGCTTTTTATCATAAGAATTTGGCCTTCTACTCAAGAATTTATCTGGCTTTGTCCTAATGTAAAAATAATGTTTTTGCTAGAGTATTTCTCAGTTTTCTTTAAACTCATACCACTTTTTGATTAATATAAAAATCTAACAATGCCTTCTGGAAGTTTTAATACCTACTTCGACCTCCCTCCCCAATTGAGGGTCACCTATAGCAGGATCCAGTCTGTTTTCAGTATAGTCCTACTAGCAAAGGTTTTGTTACATATGACTTTGCATATTTTATGTAATGAAAAAAGATTTCAAATATAAAAGTGAAATAATGAATATGCTTTCTCAAATAACATAAGCCTCTTCCCATTTGAGAACCATTCATCTAAGGAGACTTTCTAGATTTATTTCATGCTTTGTGTGTCCTGGTAGCCTCTTCTGTATTGGTTAGGAGTGCTTTTAGATGCAAGTAAAAACTCCCACAACAGTGACTTAAGCAAAAAAGATATTTAATTATTTCCGATAATAACCAGCCTTAAGGAAGATGATTCCAGGGTCAGTTCAGCAGCTCAGTAATAACAGGTCTCTGGGCTGGCGTCTCAGTGCTGCTTCCCTGATGGCCCCAAGATGACTGTCATAGCCCCGTGCATCACTTCCTGTCACAAAGAAGAGGGCAAGTGGGAAACACCCTTTTACTTGTTTTGCTCATTTGTCAGTGAGGAAGAACTTTCCAGAACCGCATCTCTGCCATGAGACTTCCCCATCTACTTCCTTGGCTTCTAGGAGTTGTGTTTCAAACCCACTCCTAGACCAGCCACTGGCAAAGAGGAACGAGGGGGCATATGCAGCTGAGACCAGTCATGATGCAGCCCATCTCCCAGGACGTGTGCAACATGGACTTGTACAAACCTCCCCTTGTTTTTGCTCACCCCTCCCCTCACTAGAATGTGAGCTCCTTGAGGACAGAGGTTTTTGTTTTGTTCACTGCTCTATTCCCAGTACCTAGAACAATGCCCAGGAATGCAGTAAATAGTCATCAAGTGAAGGAAGGGAGGAAGGAATGGCTAAAGAAGCAGGAGATATAGGCTGTAGGTAACCAGCAGTGTCTATCAGCCCCGACAGTATACAACCCTAGCTTGATCACTGTGATAGCACTGAGTGACTCTGCTGATCACCGGGGCTCTGACCTGAATCCTTGTGTCTTTCCTCCCAGGGAGTGAGCCATAGCTGGAGGCTACTCTTGTGCCAATGACCCTTCCCAATTCCTCCAGCGTCTTGGAAGACGAGATGTGTGAGGGGAACAAGACCACCACGCCCAACCCCCAAATGATGCCCCTGGTGGTGGTCCTGAGCGCCATCTCCTTGGTCACAGTGGGACTCAACCTGCTGGTCCTGTATGCTGTGCACAGCGAGCGGAAGCTACACACGGTGGGAAACCTGTACATTGTCAGCCTCTCGGTGGCCGATCTGATTGTGGGGGCCGTCGTCATGCCCGTGAACATCCTCTACCTCCTCACGTCCAGGTGGTCCCTGGGACGCCCTCTCTGCCTCTTTTGGCTTTCCATGGACTATGTGGCCAGCACAGCGTCCATTTTCAGCATCTTCATCTTGTGCGTTGATCGCTACCGCTCTGTGCAGCAGCCCCTCAGGTACCTGAGGCATCGCACCAAGACCCGAGCGTCGGCCACCATCTTGGCAGCCTGGTTTCTCTCCTTCCTGTGGGTTATTCCCATTCTGGGCTGGCATCGCTTCGTGTCGAAGACCTCAGGGCACCGGGAGGACAGGTGCGAGACCGACTTCTACGATGTCACCTGGTTCAAGGTCATGACTGCCATCATCAACTTCTACCTGCCCACCTCGCTCATGCTGTGGTTCTACGCTAAGATCTACAAGGCTGTACAGCAGCACCGTCAGCAGCGGGAGCTCATTGACGGATCCCTCCCGTTCTTCTCTGAAGATAAGCTGAAGCCAGAGAACCTCAGGGTGGGCGCTAAGAAACCAGGGAAGGAGTCTCCCTGGGAATTTCTGAAAAGGAAGCCGAAAGATGCCGGTGGTGGACCTGTCTCGAAGCCAGCATCCCAAGACCCAAAGGAGATAAAGTCTCCAGGTGTCTTCAGCCAAGAGAAGGATGGAGGACCGGACAAATTCCATTGCTCCCCAATTAACATTGTGCAGACACCGATGGAGGCAGACGGGAGTGGCCGGGAATACGTAGCCATCAGCCAGAGCCAGAGCCAGCTCGAGATGGGCGAGCAGGGCCTGAACACGCATGGGGCCAAGGAGATACTAGAGGATCAGATCCTAGGTGACAGCCAGTTCTTCTCCCGGACAGACTCAGACACCCCCCCAGAGTTGGCACGAGGGGAAGCCAAATCGAAAAGTGAGTCTAGCACAGGCCTGGATTATATCAAGTTCACCTGGAAGAGGCTTTGCTCACATTCAAGACAGTACGTGTCTGTGTTGCACACGCACCGAGAACGGAAGGCCGCCAAACAATTGGGTTTTATCATGGTGGCCTTCATCGTTTGCTGGATTCCTTACTTCATCTTCTTCATGGTCATTGCCTTCTGCGAGAGCTGCTGTAACCAACATGTGCACATGTTCACCATCTGGCTGGGCTACATCAACTCCACGTTGAACCCCCTCATCTACCCCTTGTGCAACGAGAACTTCAAGAAGACGTTCAAGAAAATCCTGCACATTCGCTCCTAAGGGAGGCTACAAGGGCATGCAACTAAGTGATGCTTACGATGTCCCTGAAGGAAATAGAGGAGGAAGCCTGTGTGTTGCCAGACACCTGGGCTTTCTGGAGCCTAAAGAACAGCCTTAGGGGCTGGGTAGTTTGGAAAGATCATAGGCACCGTTGGAAGAAGAGCAGATGGCGGTGGTCAGCAGAGAGACTGTACCCTGAGAGCAGAATACTTCCAAGAGAATCCGATCTGGTTGGGCTCTCCTGCGCCTCGGGAAGTGTGGGCGCCTCAGACTCACATTGTAATTCAAGCTTTCAGACTCGAATTAATGGGCAACCAAAGGGACAGGTGGGTAGAGTTTCCAGTAGAGGAGTAGGCAGAACTCTGGAGCCTTCCTGGAATGGAGCTATACGACTGTGCAGAGACCTTATATTGATACACACAGACAGATGCTGTCCGCTGCCAGGGGTCACCTTGAGAGGCAGGACAGCTATTCCCCTGTGACTGCTACTTCTCAGAACACCTCTCCTCTGAGCCTCTTTTACAGCCTTCTCCAGACCCAGTGTTTGAACCACCCTGGAAATTCTGCCTCATTATTTCTCACTCACGCACATCTTAGAGTTGATAGGAAATTGTGCAGTCTGCACATCCATCATTTTCAAACCCAAATTCCTTTTTTGCTATAAAAAAAAGACTAAATGCTGCCCTCAAAGAGAAAAGAATATTTTTTAAATGGTTGTTCATTGAAAACCAAAAAGGGGAGTGTGGGAAGAAAGCCATATTTCTTGAGGGCTGTGCCAGGTTGATGTCATTTAAGCCCCATGACACCCCACAACGGGAGGGTGGTGTTACTAGAGAAGCAGACTGAAGTGCAGCAAGATGAAATAAGGTGGCTGAGATCACACAGCTAGTTATAGGAGAGCTAGAGTGAACATCCTGTGGTTTCAGCTCATCGTAACACATTTTCTACTAAAGGCAACAATTTGTTCTATTCACGCACGCGCACACACACACACACACACACACACACACACACGCAATTCCTGAGAGTGGTGGCAATTCTCAAGAGTATATTGAGGGCTTCCCTGGTGGCACAGTGGTTAAGAATCCGCCTGCCAACACAGGGGACATGGGTTCGAGCCCTGGTCGGGGAAGATCCCACATGCTGCGGAGCAACTAAGCCTGTGCGCCACAACTACTGAAGCCTGCACGCCTAGAGCCTGTGCTCTGCAACGAGAGAAGCCAGCGTAATGAGAAGTCCGCGCACTGCAACGAAGAGTAGGCCCCGCTCACTGCAACTAGAGAAAGCCTGCGTGTAGCAATGAGGACCCAACACAGCCAAAAATAAATAAATAAGTAAACTTATTTTTTATAAAAAGGGGGGTGCTTCTCTGGTGGCTCAGTGGTTGAGAGTCCGCCTGCCGATGCAGGGGACACGGGTTCGTGCCCCGGTCCCAGGAAGATCCCACATGCCGCGGAGCGGCTGGGCCTGTGAGCCATGGCCGCTGAGCCTGCGCGTCCGGAGCATGTGCTCTGCAGCGGGAGAGGCCACAGCAGTGAGAGGCCCGCGTACCGCAAACAAACAAACAAACAAAAAGGGTATATTGCGAGCAGGAAGAGCTGACATAGAAGATGTTTGTGGCCACAGAGGTGACACTTTTGAAGGGACAGTGTGCATTTTCATCTGTGAGTTTTGCTGTTGGTCCAAGAAAAGTCATCGTGTTCTTTTATAGGCACACCTCTTAAGTCAAAACTAGCAAAGGCATGGGAACACGCAGATTTACTTGGTGTTTATGTTGCAATCTGGTTGTGTTTTATATTTTAAAACTCAATGCTAAACTGTAATATATGTAGCTAGTGGGAGTGCCTGTACAAGCTGGTAATTTATGTCTTATGTTCCTGTTTGCATGATCTGTTAAAATGAGAGATTTTTTACCTACCTAAAATATGATCTTTGAAACTGTACTGTTACAAGTTTGATTGATTTAATACTACCTTTCTGAGTCTCTTAGACTGAGAAGATGTATTGAAATGTAATGTCAAATGTTATAAGATCTGATACAAGTTTTCTCTTTGGTTTCGTAAGGACATACACATTCACATTTGTAAACATCTTTAGAAAAGGACTGACTTTTTATAACAAGCTTCACTCTCTACTTTGCATCTCCCAAAGCTCTTCTCCCTCAAAACTGGGGGAGTTAAGGAGACTTTTATCCTGGTTTAGGTTATCCTGCAGCTGGTCTGTTTCCAGGTCAGAAACCGGGAAGAGTTGCTTCCCAGGACCCCTCAGGACCAAGGAGCACTTTTAAGTCTTTTTCAGGACTACCCCACGCAGACTAATGGCTAAGTGCCTGTTATTGATGTTGATCAACAGTTGAGGCAACTAGTGAAGAGGAGTGGTTATGAGCCCTGACTTTGGGTCAAGGAGACTTGGATTCGAATCTGACAAGAACAAAAATGGTCACTATAAATTGCCGGAGCATAATAAACAAGGTCCACGGCTTAGTGTGTACAGTGTTTACGGTGCTTGCAGAGTGAACGGCACCCAGTGCGGCTCAAGTAGTTTCAAAATATACTGAGCGTATCCTTTTGAGCTTTACCACTGTTATCTAATCTAATCTCTGCAACACCTTGTGGGGCAGATTTCTGTGTTTTTACAAATAGGCAAACCAAAGCACAGAGGGATTCATAAGGACCAGGTCCAAGATCTGATTGTGGAATGGGCTTCCTCTCCACGGTATCAGCCTGCTCGTCCTATGCCTGTCTGTATGCTTGAATTAATTCTTAAATTCATGAAAGGCAAGGGACTATGGTGCAGACGTCACTCAGCCCTAGCCCACTCAGGAAAGAATCAGTGGCTGATGGCTTACACAAAATCCAGTTGAAACCAGGCTCTCTGCCCAAAATATGAAAGTAAATACCTTCTTGGAAAAGGCTGTCAGAGACCTTGATTTTAGATTAAAACTTGCAGACTCAGAAGCCCCTTTGGGTTTCTTTTTATGGCCTTAAAGCTGATGAGCTTAAAGCCAATTCCTCCACTGACCAGTTTGCCAAATTGACCAGATGTTGGCTTCTTTTTAACTATTTACAAGGTTTACCACAATGCATCTTGGGTGAGGTTTTTAAGAGAAGTTTTCTAAAATTGTTGTGAAGTTAGAGTAACAGATTTTTGTTTTTCTTCACAGCCACATATTGAAGAAGGTTCAATATGCTTTGTCCCCAGATCACTGCTGTTGCAGGGAGAGACCGAGTTGCAGAGAGGGGAGAAATAGAGGTGAATAGACTCCAGGTGACAGAGGGGAAAACAAGGGGTAGAAATCAGAGGAAACTAGGGGAGGCAGGGCTGTTACCGAGTCTGAGCTCCTATTGCTCCTGCGTGAGAGGCCAGTAAATCCAGAGACGAGCTGTGGGAGCTGGGAATGGTGACTTCATCTGGGAAGCCAGCGGACCAGAAAGAAGGGGGACTAGTGTCCCAAAGAGCCGTCTTCCCGAGTTAGAATTCCGGCTTATTTTGTACTAAAAGGAGAGGGGATAAAGTCCTAGTTCCGGCCAGACTCCAGAGGGGATGTGTTCATTTCTTCCTTCCTGCAGCCATTCGCAGGTGGGCCTGACCAGGATGCTTCCTGTGAGCTAAACAAAAGTATTTTCACTTAACGCTCATTACCTGGGAGGCAGGGTTCCCAGAGATGGGCCATTATGTATAACTTAAGCCTATAGGCAACATCCCTTTGGTGATTAATTTGTGATAGAATACAAAGGTTCTTCCCTGTTACGGGGTAGGGGGGCGGTCAGAGAGCAGGGATCTAGGGGAAGAGATGGGGGACACCAAGGAACAGAAGAGGGAGGAAGGGGGAAATGAAGTGTAGAGGGACAGAGATGGGGAGAGATTAAGGGGCAGAGAAATGGAGACATTTAGGGGAAGACAAAGTGAGAAACTGAGAAATGGGAAAGGAGACAGAAGGAGAAGTGAAAAGTAGGAGACAGAGCATAAACTGAGTGGTGTGATATTAATAAACTCAAGAAAAATCGACATTCAAGAATATATTCTTCATTAATGTGTTCCTAAGTTAAATATAGTCAAAGGAAGAATAAAGCCATCCTTAATTTTTGGTAAAGAGAAAATTCTTTCAAACACCTCTCTGAAGGCAACATGAAAACCGTCAACTACCCAGTTCCGCAAAAAACTGGGTTTGCCTCTTGGTGCATATCGATCCGAAAGACACAACCAAGCCCAAGAGCGGGAGAAGGAAGTATTTATTCCTCGCAGCAAGTAAGGAGAACCCTGGAGATCTTTCCCAAAGCAGTGTCTCCCCAACAGCAAAATTGGGGAAGTTTTAAGCTAGGGGCACATGTATTTTCATGAAGGAGCGTGGGCGTTGAATGAAGTCACAAGGTTCCTAAAAGGTCCACATCATCGCCGTTAGGTTCCAGTTGGTCTGGTGGTTGAGCACCTGAGGGTGGGGGTGAATTAAATTCTGCAAAACAGCTCAAGAAAGTGCTTCACCATTGGAACAGAAGTGGGAGTCTTTACAAATGATATGTTATTTTTGCTGTTGTTGCTTCTCTTGCCTGATAACAGTCGTTTGTTCCTGCATTTTTTGTTGTTGTTGTTCCTTTAAGATCATTGATTACAGAGACCTGTTCAAAGATAAGCATTGTGGCCAGGCTTAGATCACAAAATGGCTTAGGCCAAAAATGGCTTCTCTTATGTCAAGAAAGCCAGGCCTGGGCTTCCCTGGTGGCGCAGTGGTTGGGAGTCCGCCTGCCGATGCAGGGGACACGGGTTCGTGCCCCGGTCCGGGAAAATCCCACATGCCGTGGAGCGGCTGGGCCCGTGAGCCATGGCCGCTGAGCCTGCGCGTCCGGAGCCTGTGCTCCGCAACGGGAGAGGCCACAACAGTGAGAGGCCCGCGTACCGCAAGAAAAAAAAAAGGAAGCCAGGCCTAGTTCTCTTTCTCTGGGGACCCCCTACCCTGTCTGCTTACATTAGCAAAATGTCCATTTAGAAAATCCATGAGTCTGCAGATTAGCCATTTGATAAATTGGTCATTTGGTTACTTGGCTGGCAGAAAATCGCTTGTCTCTCTTTTGAAGATGGGTATTCTAAAAGGTAGATTCAAGTCTTAACAGCAGGGCGAAGAAGATGCTGGGCTCTCCTGGCTGTGACGCATCCTAAGTGCTGTAAAGAAACAATGCTGTTAAGACCTAATTTGCCAGCATATCATGCCACAATTTCTTGGGCTTTCAAAGTCTAGGTTGTGCAGTGGTTCCCATTGGGGGAGGGGTCCTCAACTGAGCTGCAAGACAAGTGATGAAGGTACATTGACCTGGATCTCTGTGGTCTTGAATAAGTGTCATGGGCCTCGTTGCCCTACTGTGTCTGAGAACATTCTCTGCCTTTCCTGGTCTTGCATCTTTTTTGATGCTCTATCATCTTGGTGCCCCAGTGGTCTGTCTCCCCCATGCTGGGCAGCAGGAACAGATCTTCCGCTCTGAGCCTCACCCTAATTCCCTGCTAACATGGAGGCCACATCTGTGACCTAAGTGACCATCTACTTTGGATGCCCAGACCTCATCTAATAATTTTTTTTTAAGAAGATGTTGGGGGTGGGAGTTTATTAATTAATTAATTTATTTTTGCTGTGTTCGGTCTTCGTGTCTGTGCGAGGGCTTTCTCTAGTTGTGGCAAGCGGGAGCCACTCTTCATTGCGGTACGCGGGCCTCTCACTATCGCGGCCTCTCTTGTTGCGGAGCACAGGCTCCAGACGCACAGGCTCAGTAGTTGTGGCTCACGGGCCTAGTTGCTCCACGGCATGTGGGATCCTCCCAGACCAGGGCTCAAACCCGTGTCCCCTGCATTAACAGACAGATTCTCAACCACTGCGCCACCAGGGAAGCCCTCATCTAATAATTTTTTTTTTTTTTTTTTTTTTTTTTTTTTTTTTTTTTTTTTTTTTTTTTTGCGGTACGTGGGCCTCCCACTGCTGTGGCCTCTCCCGCTGCGGAGCACAGGCTCCGGACGCGCAGGCCCGGCGGCCATGGCCCACGGGCCCAGCCGCTCCGCGGCATGTGGGATCCTCCCAGACCGGGGCACGAACCCGCGTCCCCTGCATCGGCAGGCGGACTCTCAACCACTGCGCCACCAGGGAAGCCCTCTCATCTAATAATTTAACACACACTTTTGAGCACTTCTTGGGCCAGTCCTTGGGGCCAGGCCATAGCAGACAGTGGAGGACATACAGACATGGCTTCCACCTCATGGACCTACTGCAGGGTTGCAAGTGACAGAAACCAGCTTTGTGAATGGCTACTGGGGTGTTTTGTGGAATCCAGTGACACTTATTTTTTCCTTAACTGGTGGTGCGGTGCAGACTTGGGTGAATATGTCTTTTCTGGTTTTTAAATTTATTTATTTGTTTGTTTTGGCTGCGTTGGGTCTTCATTGCTGTGCATGGGCTTCCTCTAGTTGTGGTGAGCGGGAGCTACTCTGCATTGTGGTGCACGGGCTTCTCATGGCGGTGGCTTCCCTTGTTGTGGAGCACGGGCTCTAGGAGCGCGGGCTCAGTAGTTGTGGCATGAGCGCTCAGTAGCTGTGGCTCGCGGGCTCTAGAGTGCAGGCTCAGTAGTTGTGGCGCACAGGCTTAGTTGCTCCGCAGCATGTGGGATCTTCCCAGACCAAGGCTCGAGCCCATGTCCCCTGCATTGGCGGATTCTTAACTGAATCCAGTAACACTTTGGATGACCTCACCTCTGAATGGCTTGAGCCAAGGCAGCCGCAGGAACGTCAACAACCAGAATCCAAGGAAGTTCCTGCTAGACTGCTGCTGTTGACCTATGTGAATTATTCCTGTTCCTACTCGCTGTGAGTATCAGTTCAAAAGTCCAAAGCTGAGGGTGAAGAATCGTCTTATATCCGCCTCTGATATAATCAACTGTAAAGGGAGGTGGGGGCCAGTTGGCACATGTGGTACAAACATGGCTGGAGGACTAACAGTTCCCAGAGAAGCAGGAATCATTGTGAGCTGGGTGAAAACTGCAAAAAAATGTATTCATTACAAGGATCTCAAAGTCCAGCAGAGGAAACCTTATAAAGAACTAACTTCATCTCAGCCTCACAGGTGCTTAATCAAGTGAAACACAGGGGTAGGTGGATGTCAGGCATGCCTTCACCTAGGAGGTGACATCCCCACTGGGTTTTTTTTGGACCAAGTTTATTACATTCAATATATACAGTAAAATGCACCCCTTTTAAATGTACAGTTCAATGAGTTTTCAGAAATGTGAACACCCATGTCATCCCGATCTCAATCAAGATATAGAACATTTCTATCACCTCAGAAAGTTTCTCATGGCACTTTGCAGACAGTGCTCCCCTTTATACCCGAGGCAACCACTGATCTGACTTGTTTCACTACAGATTGGTTTTGCTGATTCTAGAATTTCCGTATGTGGAATCATATTGTATGGATTCTTTTTCCTTCAACATTTTGTCTAAGCTTCACCCACATTTCAAAACTGTGTTTTGAAGAGGAAGAGGAAGAGTGAGGATACTGCAGGGATGGAGATGTAAAAGGGCAGAGTGAGTAGAGTGTGCTTTAAACACCAGAATTAGTTTAGTGTGACCCAAGCATGCGGTCCGAGGGGGCAGTGGCAAGAGAGGAGCCTGATAAAATGGAAAGAGTTGACAAAGTTGAATTCTACCTGAGCCCTGCACTCTTGAGAAACAGTGATGGTGATCCGGAAATGGTTTACTGCAAAGAGACATCCATTCCCACAGGACGAACGTAAGATTTGCAGATGCTTCCCTTGTTTACCTGTGGCAAGGCTAGACACAGTCCTTCTGAATTCCCGTTCTTTACCTTATAAATGATTTGCTGAACTGCTGGTCTCCACTGATCAGTCAGAACAAAATGCTGATCAACCAAAGTTTAAACTTCTCTCATTTCCCTAGGCTCCTTTTGACCCACCCTCAGCCTGAGCCAGCATATAACTGGCCTCAAGGTAAAACATTCTCCGATTTACTACTATCGGATCAAGCAAGCCACGCTTTCTCCCCACTTTCCACATCCAGTTCTCTCTAGCTTTCTTCAGTCTTCCTGAGAAGGAAGAACTCTTTTGCATAACCCTTGAGACACCTGCAGAGCTTTCGGCTGGAGTGGTCTCCCCATAGCTATAGTCTTGCCCCTTCCACTCCCCCACCCTTTGCAATAATCCTTCTGAATAAAGTTCTCCTTAACAAGTCTGGATTTGTTTTCTTATTTAGCAAACAGGCTTCCGTTAGAATCCTAGGCCAAAAGCTCTTAAACCTTCAACAAGCCACAACTTCTAGCCTCTGTTCTTTCATGTGTAAAACGGGGATAATATAACCTTTACCTTGTAGGACCTTTGTGACGACTAAAGATGGGAAACCATGAAAATAGGATAGTCAATAAATAGTGGTCAATAGAATTATATCAGAGTCACGGCCTTACGTGTCAGATTAGGTTTATACCCACTATTGTCTCTTCCACACCTGTCCAATGCTTGGCACTGGCTCAGTAAAGAATTTAGAATGAATACCTTTATCCCACTGATAGTGGGCGGGGTGGAGTTTGAGAATAATACCTGGTTTAGAAAGAGCAGATTGGTCCCTGTGGACTTTCATCCGGCCTTTACGTATTAAAAAGGCCCGTCTCTCCACACCTGCCTCCCTAACGGTCCCTGTGATACATTTGATGCTGCCTCTCCTGGAAAGCGGAAATGATAATTCCTGTCATCCTCTGAAATCACTAGAGAGAAGGAGGAGCACTTTTTTAACATCCTGAGGGGCATACACACATTCCCACATGTGATAAGAGAAAGTCTCTCCAGCAGCTCTCACAAGGGGTCCTGGCCCACCTCCTGAGGCCCCGCCTTCCCCACGGCTCAAGTTCCTCCCACTCAGCTGGGTGCTAGGGGCTCCTTTACCCTGTTGCCTCGTGGCTCCGGGTGCGCATGTGCGCACTTCCCCCACCCCCCACCCCCTCGGCTGGAGGGGGCGGGGCCACATTGCGTCATCGGGGCGCGCGCGGCGGACAGCGCTGTGGTTGCCGGAAGTTGGGCGGCGGTAAGTGAGCCGCGTTGGTGAGGGAGGAGTGGGGTCCTGCGCGGTCGGTTTTGGAGCCCTGGGGAGAAGGGGCGAGCTCGGCGGTGAGGGCGAGGGTCACGGCGGGTCTGAGGATCCTGGTCCTCCCTCCTCGAGGGAGTCACTAACTCCGGCTCTCGCCTTCTGTCTCCGGTCACGTCTCCTCAGACTGGTTCAGCGCGGGGTCTTCTGACTAGGAAGCTCCTGCTGATTAACGAATTCCTCCTGTCCCCTGGCAGCAAGTGCCCCGAATCTCCAGTGTTGGAACGCGGGAGACAGGCCGCCTGGGCTCTCCTCCTGGCTTTGCCGGTTTTGCTGTGTGACTGGCGCGTCTTTTCTGGCCAACTCCTCTCTGCTTATGTGACATGATTTTGAAACCCTTTAAGGAGTTGAATACAGGGCTCTCATTCAACCACAGGGTCCTTTTTCTGTTCCCAGCCAGCTTCTCATAATAGAGAATAAGCGTAAACACTAATTGAGCTTCTGTTGTTTGCCTGGCCCTGCTCTGCAAGCTGGGAATACAAGAGTAAGCAAGGTACACATCCCTGTCTTCAAGGAGTTAATTTTTTTTTTTTTTTAAGTCAAGGAGATAGAACAGCAGCACTATAGAATGAAGCTATTGTGGAAGTTTGCTGGAGGAGGACTTAGGGTGCTTGTAAGTCAGGCCGAGGCATCAGTAGGCTTCTGTGAGGAGGTGTTGCTTTATCCAAGTCCTAAAGGATGAGCAGGTTTAGTCAGGTGAAGAGGGCTGGGAGCTGGGACCATATCGCAGACGTTGGGAGTGGCATAAACAGAAGCCTATACAATGAATGAACTGCAAGTAGTTCACCCAAGTTGGAGTGTCCAGTTATAAGAGAGGTGATTCTGGAAAGCCAGATCATGAAGGATCTTGTGGGCGATAGCATGTGAGGAACACAGGCTTTGGAAGCTGTGATACTTGTATGCCATTTCTGGCTTTGCCACTGAGCTAGTTTTGTGACCTTGGGCAAGTCACTTCCTTTCTTAGCTTCAGTTTCCTCATCTATAAAAAGGACAAGCAGGGAGTTTCCTGGTGGCGTAGCGGTTAGGATTATGAGCTTTCACTGCCGTGGCCCGGGTTCAATCCCTGGTCAGGAAACAGATCCCACAAGCCGTGTGGTGTTGCAAAAAACACAACACAACAAAACCCCAAAACGAAACAACAGCAACAAAAAATAAAAAACAAAACAACAACAAAGTAAGGGCAAACATTAACCTACCTCCTAGGGTTGCTGTGAGAAGCAAATGAGATGATGTGTTACTCATGTGGCACTAGTAGATGGTAAACAGTAAGCTGTAGCAGTTACTATTTGCCATGTTAAGAAGCTTTATTTGAAAATGTGGCTGTGAAGAGTGGAGTCCTGTGGAATTTTACGCAGGGGTGTGACATGGTCTCATCTGTTTCAAATTACCCAGGCAGTGATGTGCTGATTACACTGGGTGGGGAAGGACCCACAGGGAGACCAGTCCGGCACTTTTGCCATGGTCCAGGTGACAGAGGAGGGAGGCCAGAACCAAGGCAGCGGCTGTGGGGATGGAGAGGGGTGGGTGGATTTGAGGGACCAAAGAAGTGGGATTTGCTGGACTGGTAACTGATTGGATGATAACTCGAGAGTCAGGAGTCAGGATATTGGGGGTGGAGTGGGGAATGAATCCTCTTTGTGGAAATAAGTAATAAGTTCTTTGATCAGTGGTCCCTGATTGGTTATCCCTGACCTCAGAGATTTTATTTGGAAGTCGGAATGGCCTCTGTCCTCCACTTTTACCCATGGAAGTAAGATTCACTAATGCCTTCCTGCTGTCTATCTCCAGATCCTCCTGGCTTTCTCTAGTGTAAGTAAAGCCCCACTGTGTGTTCAAGGGAGAGTGAATAGGTGCTGCTTTGTTGCCAGGCAAACAACATGCATCTCCATGGTCTCGTTAGGCTGGGTGTCCACCTGGTCTCAGTCCAGTCACAGAATGATCACCTCTGGGATTTTCACACCTTCTTCTTTCTGGTTACCAGCCTTTGAACTTGTTCCTGTGTGTCGGTCTCTTTGTGAGTGTGTGGCATAGAAAGCAGGTCCTCTTTTCTCCAGGAGTCTGGCCATGCAGAGCAGGACTGTACTCTTCCTTCCATAACCCAAGGCCCCGTGTGACTCTTCTGGGCTTCATTGTAGACGCCTCACGCTCTTGACACTGTCACAGTATCTGAGAGCCAGCCGGCTCTGAGCACTGCCCACACGTCCCTCCTTGTCTCTCACGTCTTCATTCCTCTCCCGGCTTCCTACCTTGCCTTTGACTTCACTAAGTTGCAGCCATCAGTCAAGCCTCCTCAACTTCAGTCGTTACAAACTTTTCTCCAGCTGACCCTATTGCTTTGCCTTTTATTCTAATTCTGTGAAAAAAGGGTGTTTGTTCTAAGGGTACTTCCTTTGCGTATGCTGAGATCCTGTCTCCTCCTTTTCCTCAGGACCTGGTTCCATCATTTGTCCCATTTCTTTCCTGTTTAACTTATCCCTCTAATTTAAATATCTTCTGTTTACTCTAATTTTCAAAAAAACAAAACACCCTCCCATTAACCTCTGCTGTACCGTCACACCTCTTTTTCCCACCCACTTTTCTTGGACAAGGTGCCAGCTCTACTTCCTGAAGTCATCATTCACTGAAATTCTACTTCTGCATCACCGCTCCCCCCAAACTGCTGTCCTCAAAGTCATCAGGCCTTGGTGTTGCCAGAACCCCTGAACTCTTTTCCTTCCTTATTTTTTGCGTTCTCAGCACGTCTGACATTGCTGATACTCCTTCCACTTATAAAATCCACTCCTGCTTTGAACTCTCTCTCTGGCCGTTTCCCCTCAGTTTCCATTGTGGGCTCTTTGCCTCCTTCTGTCCTTTAAATGCTAGTTTTCTTCAAGGCTCTGCCTTCTACTCATTGCTCTTCTCAACCACAGTGTGAGCTCTCATTTCTGTGCCAGTGACCACTGCTCTGGACCTTGAGTCCAGATGTCTCCTGAATGCCAGCCCTAAAACTCAGCGAGTCCGAAACTAAGCTCATCATCTTCTCTCCAGACCTGTGATTCTCTCTCTATTCTTTACGCTCCCTCATTCACATTCTGCATTTATTCATTCCAGTGAGTAAACATTATGAACCCTGGGAGTCATCTTGGACTTTTTCCTCTCATCCCATCCCTCCCTTCCTCCTTCCCAGCCTGGGCAGTCATCAGAGTTCTACAGGTTTCCTCCCTTGATATCTCCTGACATGTTTTCGCTTCCATTTCCTCTCCCACTGCCTTAGTCAGGCCCTTCTCACTTCCTGCCTATATTCCTGACCAGCCTCTGAGCTTGCCCTGCCTCAGCAGTCTGGCCCTAACTGGTGCTGGAGTGCCCTTTCTAAAATACAGACCTTTGCTAAAATACAAACCAGTAGCTTTTCATGGAAGACCTTTCATGATTTGGCATTCACCTGCTTTTCTGGTGTGGTTTCCAGCTACTCTGCCACACGAAACTTTTCTTCTCGCCATACAGAACTCTTTTGTGTTTTCTGAAACATATCATGCTATTTCCTTTGTTCATAGACTCAGTCACCAGCAGGTATATTTTGGGCACCTGTGAGGTGCTAGGACTGAGTCAGGTGCTGGGAAAGCAATGACGGATGGAGGACAATGAGAAACTGACACACTTCCTTTCTCAAAGAGCTTTTCTCCTAGTAGGGAAGACTGACATTCATCAGTATATATAAAATAACTGCACATGTGATGTGAAGCGGGAGGTAATGGTGCTCTTTGTGGGTAGGATACGGGAGAACTGACCTAAGCAGGAGACGAGGGAGTCAGGGAAGGCTTCCCTCTACTGATGGTTGAGCTCAGTTTTGATGGGAGAAGAGGCATTAAGTAGACGCTGGGCATGTGGATGGACGAGAACATTCTAAGCTTGTGCAGAGGCCATGGGGGTGTTTCTAGAATTGGAGACGTGGAACTGAGGCAGCTTCCTCCTTTTGCCTGGAGTGTCCCTACTCCCCACTGTAGGCTTCCTCATCCAGTGGGACTGGCTTGGGCTGGTGCTGCCGACCACTCCCCTCTCCCAACCATCCAAAGGACATTTGGAAGTGTGTGGAGCTGTTGTATTTTGTGACATGACCACGGGGCATTACTGCATTTAAGAGGGTACCAGGGGTGCTAGACATTCTGCAATGTGTGGGGCTAGCAGCAAATGAAAAAGAATTGTCCCACCCAACATGTCAAGTGGTGTCCCTGTTGAGAATCCACTGCCAGTTCTTTTCGAAATCTGGGCTCGAGGGTTTCCTCCTCCTCCCACAGTGCCCTGCGGAAACGCTTTCACCACACTTACTGTGCTCGTGTTACCCGCAGCTTTGCTCTGTTGTCATTCCTGGTCTGTCTTACCCTCAAAACCGTTAGCTCCTTAAAGGCGGGGGTCATGGCTTTTTGCCATTGAGTCCTGAGATACAGCATAGGGACTAGTAGGTCATATAAATGTTTACTGAAGTAATAACGAAATGGAAACCCCAGTGTTTTTGGCATGTGCTTTGTTGATGGTATTACTTTTCCTTTTGAGTGCCTCCTGTGTGCCAGATACATGCATCTTCTAGTTGAATCCTGTCAATAATTCTGCACCACAGGTGGTGTCCCATCTTACAGATGAGGAAACAGGCTCAGAGAAGGAAAATGACTTGCCCAAGGTTGTGTGGCTTGAAGTAATAGAGGTGGGCTTTGAACCCAGGTCTCTCTGGCTCATGAAGCTACACCCTTCTGTCTACCATACCAACTCCAGCATATCAGACTACATTGTTGTCCAGTTGTTTTTTTGGACTGAGATTTAAGACCCTAGATTTCCCTCTGTGAAAATTTTAATCTTGGTAAATAGACCTGTCATTCCAGGTGGTCAGAATCTTTTATTCTGAATTATGTTATCTGTTATAGTGCCTGTTCCTTCTTGCTTCATGTCATATGTAGAATTGATAAGCAAACCTGTATCATTATCCAAGTCACTGGTAATATGTGGTTATAAGAATATCTTACTGAATGTATTTGTTTATGTGTCAGCTTCCCTGCTGTAACAAGGTTCGGCACGCATAAAATACTTGGTAAATATTGATGAATATTCATTCACGTAGATAAGTAAAATAAAAATAAATTGGCTGTAGGCCCCGAGACTGAGCCAAAGACATCCCTGTTAGCTCCTTTCTTATTAATATCAGTTCATTACTTAAGCAACACCGTTTGAATAAGACTATTTTTACCCGTTTTAAATCCTTCTAATTATGTCAGTGTCCAATTCTACATCTTCATCTTGTCTATTAGGCTATCTGAAGAAGACTTGTCAGAGACCTTGCTGAGGGCCACATAGTTTGTCTCCTTTGTCTATGGTTCTTCCATAATCAAGGCAGAAATGCAGTAACTCTGTTGTGACTTGTTCTTGGAGAAACCATAGTGGTCTTTCGTGAACACTCTGGGTGGCTGCATGCAGTTGTGCAGGTGGTACACTGCACAAGAGGCCAGATCTTTTTTTTTTCTTTTTTTTTTTAGTGGAGTATAATTGCTTTACAGTGGTGTGTTAGTTTCTGCTTTATAACAAAGTGAATCAGTTATACATATACATATGTTCCCATATCTCTTCCCAAGAGGGTTCCATTTAGATCATAGGCGTCATGGGTGTGTTTTGTACTGACAGTTTTCTGGCAGGCAAGGGTAAAGATATCTTGAGCTAACTTAATCAATATATTAGACAACAATTTTCTCAGAAGAGGAGGTAAAATGTCTTGAGGAAGGTGTGTAATTTTCTTATTGTACAAAGATGCGATGTGAACCAGAATGGACTATATGACAGCTTTCCTGGGAACAGATTCTCTGTCCAGTGGGTTGTAGCATCCATCTATGTTCTCATCTTTGGAAATCAAATATTTTGAAAATCTGAAATCAAGTGTTTGCTTGGCCCAGTTTTTTAGCACCTCTCATTTTCCAGGACTCCTTAAAGATCACCAGAAATGAAAACCATAAAGACTGTTACTCAGAAGCAAGCCTTCATACCTGAGCCAGCTTTTAGGAAACCATCATGGATTTTAGTTGTGGGTTGACCTAAGGTCTCCTTAGTGATTCAGGTGAATCCAGGTGGCTGTCCCTCATGTATAGAAGGGACCAAGGTGACACTGTTGGTTGGTGAACGTAACACAGAGGACTCAAAAGTGGGCACAGTGTTCTCCATCTTCCTTGTATGATCTCCTCTCTCCTCCTGCCCATGTTATTCTCAGCTTTTACTCTCACTCTCTCATAGGCTTGCCACAGCCCACAATACTGGTATCCAGGGTATCCATGCTCAAAAACTGAGCCTGAACGAGACAGCAGATTGTATGTGAAGGTTGAAGTTATTATAGCAGAGGGAAAACAAAATAAAACAAAAGAAGAACAACTCCCAGAAGTAACTATTGAGAATGAAGGTTACCGTTTGAGCCTGTGGAGGCGATTGCCAGTTCCCTGGTTGACCTCCTGAAGAAGCAAATAACGTGGATCCTGTTGGGGCAGAGGTGGCCCACGGGGGTGAGGGAGACAACCAGTCCATAAGAGCAGTTATCCTGCCTGCTCATATCAGTTGTTACCACCTAATAGCACAGTCCCCACAAAAGCCATTTTGGGTGACTTGGTGTCTTGCAGAGGCATCAGTTTGCCTCAGGGACATCTTGACTCTAATGAAGTTTTTTAAAAGAATTGAGGCTTCTGTACCCAGCTGGTTCCCCTGTAGGAGTCCTGGGTTTTCATCTTCTGGTAAAGCCTACTTTTTCTTCTACGTTTGGAACTTTTCCCCCCTCCTTTTGGAAGGGAAGGCTTTTTAAACCTCCTTCTTTAGCAGCCTTGCAAATTATTTCCCAAACTCCTGAAGTTGCAAAAACATCATTGCCCTACAAAACGGGCATTGGCTCTGCATGCCAGAGGAGCCCTCTGCCCACTCCTGGCGATGTCCACCGCCTTTTTACCCATCAGCAGCTAAGAACATATTCTGTTTGTCAGTGGGACTTGGGTCATGTGGTTTGATGCTCATTTTAATGACTGCCAGAGCTCGCAGCCCCGCAGCTGGGAAAATGAGAACAGAAGTCTGCTCTGCGTGCTCCATTTTGGCCCAAAGATGGTACTTGAGGGCCAAATCGTGGTTATTCTGGCCCTTCTGCTAAGTGAATGGCCCCGTGCAGCCTCAGAGAAGTTGAACACAGAGTGCTCCTGACGCCTTAGCACTTGCTCCTCTGGACTTCACCTGGATGACCTATAGCAGGAGGTCATCCTGCAGGTTTTAATTAAACCTCTGCTGTGTCTGCAGGGCTCCTGTGAGGGAGGGAAGACTTCTATGAGGCCTGCTTGAGGCAGAGGAAGTTTTCGTGATGAGCGTGGGGAAGGGCGACCACGTTCCCAGGCACTGTTGGCTGATGGGGGGTGAGGGAGGGCGAGGTGACAGAGACTAAGAGCAGCTGCCGTGTGTTGACTGTTGACTAAGCCAGGCACCGGAACAGGTGTGTCACACACTTTCTCCTTTAGCCCTCCCAACAACCTCGTGGGTTCGGTATGATTATCCTCATCTTACAGAAGAGGAAATGGAGGCACAGGGGATGAAGTTACCTGCCCAAGGCTGCTCAGCCAGGGAGAGGTGGAGTTGGAACTCAAAGGTGGGTTTATCTGACTGAAGACCAGGCTCCCAACTACCTTAGCTTTTAGCATCTTTTCTCTGAACGGTTCGAAGCTCCTCTGCCCTCCGAAAGCAAGCAAACAAAACCCCAAGAATGCACACAGGAAAAATTATAGTGAGAGATGTTTTGGATAGTCGGGCTGGTCTGTTTCCCTCTTCTCCCCACCAGGGGTCTAGTGTCCCTAAAGGCAGGTTTGTTTGTTTTTTAATCTCTATGATTGTTGCTTATTTTCTACCAATTTTACTTCCTTTCCTAAAGTCCTATGCTGGCTTGATATTTGCTGTGTCCAATCCTGTAGGTGCCCACAGAGGGAAAACGGTTGGGCAGACTCAGTCTAGGAAGCACTTATGCTCCAGTTAATTTTATAAGCAGCAAAACCAAATGCTTTCATCTTCAGCATCTTTAATAGCAAAATGCCAGAAAATTTATGGAAATGATATTTCATTTCCACTCCTTATTTAGAGCAATGAATTGCTTTTCCACAAAGCTAGATTTAAATAGGTCATCTGTTAACTGTTGAATGAGAAAGGAAGGTTCTTTGTGGGATTGGTATAGCTTGAATATGGGATCTTCTGGGTTTTTTTGTTCAGGTATAGCATACATATAGTAAAGTACACTCATCATAAATATGTAGCTCATGGATTTTTATATATGCACACGGCTTGTAACCACTGCCCAGCTTGAGGTATATAGAATACTTCCAGCTCCCCTGGAGGCTTCCTCATGCCCCTTCCCAGTCAATAGCCCCACGCCACCCTGTCATTACTATTCTAACTTCTATCACATTGATTGGTTTTGCCTGTTGAATATAGAATAAGCTGTGTCTGTGCAGGCGTGTCTTCATATTTTATTTTATTACATTTTCAAACTTACAGAAACCTTACAAGAATAAGTCAGAGACCTTCCATATACCCTTCTCCCGGGGACTGCATTCCAATTTTATCCTGGTAACATCTTTCATAGCAGAGAGTCAAAGCAGGATCGCGAATTACCCCCAGTTGTCAAGTCTTTCTAATCCCAGGGACAGTTCCTTAGTCTTCCCCTGACTTTTAAGACCTTGACACTTTTGAAGTTTATAAGCCAGTCCCAGTCATTTTGTAGAATGTTTTTCAGTTTGGGTGTATCTTGTGTTTCCTCCTGACTAGACCCAGGTCCACTGTTTTCAGCCGAATACCATAGATGCCGTGTTCTTTTCATTGCCGTCTATTGGATAGCACACAGTGTCTGTTGGTCCTATCACTGCTAGTGTTAATTTTGATCCCCTTTCATTAAGATGGTGTCTGCCACATTTTGTCACTTTAGAGTCACTTTTTCTTTTTTGTAGTTAATAATTGTGTGTGTGTGTGTGTGTGTGTGTGTGTGTGTGTGAGAGAGAGAGAGAGAGAGAGAGAAGAGATACTTTGAGACTGTGAGTGTAGCTTTTAACTTACATAACCATGGGAAACCTTTCAGGGAGACTTATTCTTTACTACTTTTATTTATTTTTAGTTTTAGTTTTGGCCGTACTGCAAGGCATGCAGGATCTTAGTTCCCAACCAGGGATTGAACCTGTGCCCCCTGCAGTGGAAGCATGGAGCCTTAACCACTGGACTGCCAGGGAATTCCTTTCTTTACTACTTTTATATTTGGTTAAGTAAAGTTTCATTTAAATTGGTTTGTATGGAACTAGAACAAAAAATTTTACAATTTGTATGGAAACAGAAAAGACCCTGAATAGCCAAAGCAATCTTGAGAAAGAAAAACAGAGCTGGAGGAATCAGAGTCCCTGACTTTATACTACAAAGCTACAGTAATCAAGACAGTACGGTACTGGCACAAAAACAGAAATATAGATCCATGGAACAGGATAGAAAGCCCAGAGGTAAACCCACGCACCTATGGTCACCTAGTCTATGACAGAGGAGGCAAAAATATACAATGGAGAAAAGACAGCCTCTTTAATAAGTGGTGCTGGGAAAACTGGACAGCTACATGTAAAAGAATGAAATTAGAACACTTCCTAATAGCATACACAAAAATAAACTAAAAATGGATTAAAGACCTAAATGTTAAGACCAGACACTGTAAAGCTCTTAGAGGAAAACATAGGCAGAACACTCTTTGGCATAAATCACAGCAACATCTTTTTTGACTCACCTCCTAGAGTAATGAAAATTAAAACAAAAATAAACGAACAGGACCTAATGAAACTTCAAAGCTTTTGCACAGCAAAGGAAGCCATAAACAAGATGAAAAGACAATCCTCAGAATGGGAGAAAATATTTGCAAACGAAGCAGCTGACAAAGGATTAATCTCCAAAATATACAAGCAGCTCATACAGCTCAATATCAAAAAAAACAAACAACCCAATCCAAAAATGGGCAGAAGACCTAAATAGACATTTCTCCAAAGAAGACATGCAGATGGCCAACAAACATGAGAAGATGCTCAACATCACTAATAGAGAAATGCAAGTCAAAACTACAATGAGGTATCACCTCACACTGGTCAGAATGGCCACCATCAAAAAATCTACAAACAAAAAATGTTGGAGAGGGTGTGGAGAAAAGGCAACCCTCATACAATGTTGGTGTGAATGTAAATTGATACAGCCACTATGGAAAACTGTATGGAGGTTCCTTGAAAAACTAAAAATAGAACTACCATATGACCCAACAATACCACTACTGGGCATATACTCAGAGAAAACCATAATTCAAAAAACCACATGCACCCCAATGTTCGTAACAGCATTGTTTACAATAGCCAGGTTGTGGAAGCAACGTAAATGTCCATCGACAGATGAGTGGATAAAGATGTGGTACATAATACAATGGAATATTACTCAGCCATAAAAAGGAATCAAATCGGGTCATTTGCAGAGACGTGGATGAACCTAGAGAGTGTCATACAGAGTGAAGTAAGTCAGAAAGAGAAAAGCAAATATCGTATAATAACACATCTGTGCAGAATCCAGAAAAATGATATAGATGATCTTATTTGCAAAGCAGAAATAGAGACGTAGACGTAGAGAACAAATGTATGGATACCAAGGGGGAAAGGTGTGGGGAGGGAGGAACTGGGAGACTGGGATTGACATATATACATTATAGATACTATGTATAAAATAGACAACTGATGGAAACATACTGTATAGCACTGGGAACTCTACCTAAATGGGAGGGAAGTCCAAAAGGGTAGGGATATCTGTATGTGTATGGCTGATTCATTTTGTTGTGTACTGGAGGCTAACACAACATTGTAAAGCAACCATACTCCAATAAAAATTAATTTTAAAAATTGATTTGTATGTGCATATTTCCTGTCATCTAAGATCTTAATCCTGACAAAGTCATAGGTTTAGAGACCCTTTCTGTCACATGGCGTATCTCCATATGTTCTTCATGACGTTTTTACTCCAATCTCCATCTTACATGGTAATAAGCCTGGAGTTTGTCCTCCCAATCACAGATGCCTGTGTTCTTTCTTTCTCTTGTTTCTCTTGGGGAAGGTACCCATAAAAAGTTTCCAGAATTCATCTTAGTAACATTTCAGAGCCACTCTGAAAGGGACTAGGGTATGTCGAGAGGAATGTGAACCAGGGTCTGTGTTTATGGGATTTACAGTCCGGTTGATGGAGGCAGGCAGGTACGCAGAGTTGAACGATACTCACTGTCCAGGTGGCCGCGGGGTGGAGGTGGTTAACTGTGGTTGACGGGAGGCGCAGGACAGGAGTAAAGAGTGAGCGGCAGCTCTGGGAAGGCTTTCTAGAGCAGGTCACCTCTGTGCTGGGATTTGGAGAGCGCCAGGCAGTCACGGGGGCCGGGGGCGCCTTTCAGACAGGGTTGCAGAGGCAAGACAGCAGGTGAGTTAGCGGAGCACAAAGCAGCTCGATGTTTCTGTGTATCAGGTCAGAGGTGAGGAGGGGCAGGTCCCCCAGGGCGGCACTAGAGAAGCTGGGAGGCAGTAGCAGGGGTCCAGGAGAAAGTGTGAAGGAAACCGCCAGGGGTGCGGTCATGCGCCTGCCTTGGAGGTGGAGTGCTGCGGCTGCGAGCTTTCTCACGTGATGAGCTTCGGGAAATGCCGAATGAGCTTCGTCTTGGCTTAGTGATGCTCACATCTGTGTGAGAGTTCTGTGGAGACCACATTCGCCGGTCCATCAAGACGGATTTGTGTCATAGATGGCAGACGTGGCCTCGGAATCCGGTCTTACAATCTGCTTCACCCTCAGCAGCCCTTGCAGATCTCTACTGCCCTCTGAAAAGATTCTGCCAAAGAGGTCAGTCTCCCTAGAAACAAAATACGTTATTGACACCTTCCAAGAATCAAAAAAACAGCAGGCTTCAAAGATCTTCTAGTCCAAGGTCGGCAAATATGGCCCTGCCCAAGGCCTTTTTTTGTGCAGTCCATGAGCTAAGAATGTCTTTTTTACTTTTTTTAAGAGTGAAAGAAAGAAGAAAATATGACAAACTGTTTTGGCCTACAGTGCCTAAAATATTTACTAGTTGGCCCTTTTCAGAAAAAGCTTGCCAACCACTGTTCTCATATGACTGCCTGATACCGTAATCCTCTCTGCAGTGTTACGTGGCAAATGATTGCCTAATATGTGCTTGAGCACGTCCACTGATGGAAGATTCATCATCTCTTTGGTCAGTCTACTTCCTATTTGGACAGGCCATTAGTAGTTTTCAAACTCTGCTGAAATCTTGTCTCACTGTAGCATCCATTCTTTGGTCCTTTTGGGGAGAAGAAAGCTATTCCATGTCAACATTTACTGAACTAATCTATTCTAGGCACTGTGCTAAGTGCTGAACACAGATGAATAAGACAAGGTTTTTGCATCAGGGTTTCCCAGGTGTTATTTCTTGAAACCAAAGTGGTTGAGCTGGTCATCTTACATCTGTCATTCCCTCTCTTCTTGCCATTGGGTTAGGGCTTTTTTTTTTTCTTCATTATTTTACTTATTTCTGTATTATTATTTCACATAGACAGTATAAAATTCAAAAGGCAAAAGGGTTATACAATGAAAATAAGGCTCTCCACACCCCAGTCTCCTGACCCCAGAGCTTCTTTCCTGGGAGGCAGCCACTGTTACACATTTCCTGTAGGGATTTGATGGTAAAGAACAGCACTAACACAAGGGTTGGGTCCATTTCGACAGGAACTTCTGATAAGTAACATACAGTGGCGGGTTTTTTTTTTTTTTTTTTTTTTTTTTTTTTTTTGAGCTCTTGCTTGTTTAAGTTGCCGAGCGTGACTTAGTTTTATTTCCATACAAGCCTGGAATTTATAAGTTTGGGTGGTAGACGCAGCCCCAGAAGGTTTGTATTGCTTTACATCCACCTACTATTTCAGTTAAATCCTAACTGGATATTTTGGTTACTGCTGGGTTTCTTCTACTGCTGCGGTTCTGTTTCATTACAATTTCAAATCCTCAGAGCCTTTCCTCTTTCATGAGAAGTGACACAGTCCCGTCTTGTGTAACACTTGGGTTTCACATCCTGAATGCAACGTTGAAGTGTGATAGAAATAATCTTTTAGTTTTCTAAGCTAAGCAGAGGCCTCAAGTTTCATCTGCACTGTTCAGGGTTATATGTGCAAGCCTTACTTTTCAGGACACAGGTAATGTTTGGATCTAGGTTAGTTACACATGGATGACTTTGCACCTGAGACACTTCCTCTTCCACCAGAATTCCTTTCTGATCATTACTTCTTAAGTCTTCCCTTCTAATTTAAGGAAGATGGCAATGTGACATAGATGTATAGGTTCCTAAGTGATACCTTTCTGTTGAGTATCCTATTTAGATGTTTCCAGCAGATTCCTAACCACTTGTTGCTGCTGTTGCTTAAGAACTTTCCGTTGCCTTAACCAGTCAGGTAACACTTTAGCAGCTGGACACCAACACATCCTCTTGTGAAATAGGCTCTTGGGTTCTGTTCGGAATTTCTCAAAGACTAAACATGTCAGAAAATGAAGGATATGCCTCTTACGCAAATTTCTTTCTTGGCATGCCCGTCCATTCTTTTCTGTGGTACTCCTCAGTCACTTTTTCCTAGCTGCTGAATAGAAAAATGGAATCGAATTTTCTCTTTTGTCACTGGCACTGGTAAAATTCCACCTTGGTGACCTGAGCAGGTCATCAAGATGATGATGAGTTACTGTTGACTTTTAAGCCTAAGTTGTGAATGATTGAAGTGTGTAGGGGCCTGATGACCCGTCCCGCGGAGGACTTCAGATGACATCCCTTTGTACCACTGCCTGCTGCTCTGTTGGTTCTTATCTCTCTGAACCTCAGTTTCTTCTTCTGTGAAGTTGGAGCTGTCTCCTCTTAGGGCTTCGGGGAGGAGGAAATTGAGGTGCACACCCCTGCTGCGGTGCCTGCTCCTGGCCAATACTCATAGCTGCCACCTTCATCTCAGTGCCAGAGGACCGTTTATAGTTGAGCCTCTAGCATTTAGTGATTTATTGGAGGTGAGAGAGAGAAAAATTGAAGTTGACTCTGAGGGTTCTTCGTGGCTGTGTGGTGGTACTATCTAGTAAACTAGGACATATAGGAACATGGGCCGAATTTTAGTGAAAGGTACGTTCGGTTTTGGATTTGTCAAACTCGAGATATCTGAGAAATTCACATCCTGGCTTTGGAAGACACTTAAATATATGGTTGGAGGTTAGCACTAGAAATACAGTCCTGAGATTCATTGGCATATAGATGGAAATGGATGTGGAAAATGAATAATTTTGCTTTGGGGAAAGTTTATAGACTAAGGAGAGGGCTGAGCATGGGGACTTTCAAAAACCAACAGTAGAAGGAAAATGCTAGCTGTGTTGTGGAGGAAGAGAGGAGAAAGCAACAATGGAAGCCCGCTAAACCAAGCAGGAGGTTGTTAGGATGTTCTAGACTGGCGTTTCTCAAAGTGTGGGCCCTGGGCCATCTGCATGAGGGTCTGTTTCTCCACTGGGCTCTGAAGCCACAGTACGTAGGATTCACAAACTTTTCTGGGGCCTATGAACCCAGGAGTGACCCAAAAAGATGAACATTTTGAGAGTGCAAAATTATAAAGATCCTTTCGAACAAAAGCCAGAAATTATTTAATATGGGACGAGGGTTCATTTAAATATGTTTGAAATGTTTTAGAGGTGGAGACTCCAAAAGTAAGAGTGACAGTGGCCTGAAGGCTTGAAGACAGTGTCAAACTCGAATCAGAATCACCCTGGGGCCCTAGTCCCGGCCACCCTCACCGTCCTTTCTCCCCCGCCCCCCAGAAGGTGGAGCCCAGACATCATTTTTTTTTTTAATTAATTTATTTTATTTATTTATTTTTGGCTGTGTTGGGTCTTCATTGTTGCACATGGGCTTTCTCTAGTTGCAGCGAGCGGGGGCTACTCTTCGTTGCGGTGCATGGCCTTCTCATTGCGGTGGCTTCTCTTGTTGCAGAACACGGGTTCTAGGCACATGGGCTTCAGTAGTTGTGGCTCAGGGGCTCAGTAGTTGTGGCTCACGGCCCTAGAGTGCAGGCTCAGTAGTTGCGGCACATGGGCTTAGTTGTTCCGTGGTATGTGGGATCTTCCCAGACCAGGGCTTGAACCCATATCCCCCGTGTTGGCAGGCGGATTCTTAACCACTGCGCCACCAGGGAAGTCCCGCATCTTCATTTTTTAAAAATCCCTCAAGGTGGTGAGAGTTTGAACACTCAGTCGGGCATTGTCTGGTGCGTGATGCCACAGATCCATACTGAGGCAGCAGAGGGTTTAAGGACAGCCATGTGCCCAGCCGCTTCGCAGAGCCTTTCGCCCTGCTCTGACCCACACTTGGCTCCTCTTTCTTGGTTTTTAGTGTGTTTATGTAGTGCTCACTTTGCATTTTACCGTGTCGTCACCATTGGACCAAAGCTCCTTGTCTCTAATTCCAATATCTAACAAGTTTAGAAAACTGAAAGGGGTTTAATAACCTTGTCACAAAACTCAAACAAAACCTCTCTGACTAGATGTGAACTGTCTATTTTTTTTTTTTTTTGATTTATCCGTCTGTTGTGACTGTTCTTACATTCTACTGCAGAAATATTCATCTGTCTTGCGGCAGTTGGACAGGATGGAAAGTGACCTCATCAACTTGTGCTTTTGGAACTGCGAAGCTCCTGTAGTGTTGTGCTTCTCCCCCTGGGGTCTGTGTACCCCTGAGGGTGTGCAGGCCATGTGGGGAGTTACAGTGTACACATGCCTGATTGCCAGGACAGTCAAATTTATTTGATGATTTGAGGGGCAGAATGAAATATTCAAATATATATGGTAGAGTAAAATGCAAGTTTTCTGCATTTGAAAGACAAAACATGAGATTTCGAAGAAATTCTGGTACTGTGGTTAGCGTGGGGGAAACTTCTTCATCCTCCTCGGCTGGGGTGTTCAAGCACTGCCTCACTCAGAATCCAGACAGTTTGCATGGCTGTGATGCCAACTGGCTGGACTTCGGGTTTTGTGCTTGTAAAGTTCCCTAGGACAACACGGGTTGGCAGAAACTTTTGAGACTATGACCGTGTCAAAGAAAGAATAACGCTAGTGCATCAGTCAGACCGACTTTAATGAGAAAGGGAGATGCACCAAAGTGAAGGCCAGGAAGTTCAGTTGTGTCGTAAGGAGACTAAACTTGGCAACATAGCCAGATTCCTCAGGTTGATTTCCAAAGTTGTGTCTTCAGGCACCCCATCTACCTCTCGTTACTTTCTGTTTGTTTGTTTTGACTAAGCCCATGGTTACAAATGTCGTTTCTCACCATGTTTTGTGCATTGTTGCTGTGTTCTGTTTCGGTTTTAGCAGGCAGTAAATAATGGCAGCAGTTACGGGGGATCCCGGACTCTCCAAATTGCAGTTTGCCCCCTTCAGCAGTGCCTTGGATGTTGGATTCTGGCATGAGTTGACCCAGAAGAAGCTGAATGAGTATCGGTTGGATGAAGCTCCCAAGGACATTAAGGGTTATTACTACAATGGTAGGCGATGGGGAACTCCATCTTCTGCCCTCTTCTGTTACCTTCTCTGCCCAGTGTAGGGTCAGCTTTCCCTCAGGAAGGGATGTCCTTGACTTTTATAATTAATACTATTCACTGGTTTCTATTTTACTTCCTGGCTTTTGACCCAAGTTCACTTTCACTCCTTTTCTCCTATGGGGAAAAGAAAGGGAGAACCTAATTTATTAATCCAAAGAATTAATACCGATTACTTAGTATTGTTGGGGGATGGGATTGGAAATATTTTTCCCAATGAGTCTTGTTTTGTATTCTTGGCAAATTCTTTGAATTCATGAAATCTGTCATCTTCTGCTATGTCCCTGTTTAGTTTGGATGACCAGGTATTGGATGGGGCACTTTGGGCTCAACCAAAAGAGCAAAATTACTCACAAACGTTTTTGTTATAAATGCCACTATTACTGACTAGTAATTGACTATTTGATAATGCTTCTGTCCAGGTGATTCTGCTGGGCTGCCAGCTCGCTTAACATTGGAGTTCAGTGCTTTTGACATGTGAGTATTTTTTGCTCAAAATCTAAAATAAAGAACACTGTTTTTTGCAAGGAATGAGCATTCTTAACCTTCATCGTAGGTGGGCCACGTGGGGCACTACAGAAGCTTCCAGTGAGCAGGGCCGGCTTCTCATGATTCTCTTGTACCTCCCGTGGCACAGAGACAAGTGCTAGAGGCTTAGGACTATCTGATTCATTTTTTCAGCAGCTATGTATCGCAGTCTGTTAGGTACATCAATGAATATTTATTAGGCTACTTTTGTATACAAGTCACTGTGCAAGGCATTGTAGGGATATACAAAGAAACATGACATATGCCCTCAAAGAGATTTTTCTGACTAATTGGGAGCCGTGGGGAGTTGCTGGAGAGAAGAGAGACATTTATTGACTTAATTATTGACTTATTTTCCATACATAATCCTTTCAGACCTGCCAGGTGTGGTTCTTCTCTCTTTTACAGATGAGGAAACCATGGGTTCAAAGGTAAAATGGGGCTTCCCTGGTGGCGCAGTGGTTGAGAGTCCGCCTGCCGATGCAGGGGACGCGGGTTTGTGCCCCGGTCCGGGAAGGTCCCACATGCCGCGGAGCGGCTGGGCCCGTGAGCCATGGCCGCTGAGCCTGTGCGTCCGGAGCCTGTGCTCCGCAACGGGAGAGGCCACAACAGTGAGAGGCCCGCGTACCGCAAAAAAAAAAAAAAAAAAAAAAAAAGGTAAAATGACTTGCCCAAGGTTACACGTGGCTAAATTTAGGAAGCAAGGGTAAGAGAGAAATAAACTGTGTTTCTGAAGTTGCAGTCTGAGTAGCCGGTGGCATTTTGCTGTCTTCTGTAGAAACTGAGAAGCCAGGAGGGAGACAGTTTGGGCAGGAGGTAAGTTTGTTTTAGAACATGTTGAGTTTGAGGTGACAGCGTCCAGTAGAAATGTCCAGGGAGCACTGGCATCCAGGAGGGAGGGTCATCCACGTAGAGGTCCTGAGGCTGTAAGAGGGGAAGAGACTACAGTGTAAGAAGAGCGAAGGGCTGGAATAGTGAATGGACCTGATTAGGGTGGGCAAGGGGACACAGAACTCACCAAAGAGACGGGACTTCTCAGAGAAGTAGAACCAGAGAAGGTGTCTTCAGGAAGGGAAGAGAGGGTCAACAGCATCAGAAGCAGAAGCATCAGAGTTCAGTGCTAGGGTTGCTGGAATTGTTGATGGGGTTGTTTGAGAAAATAAATTCTGCACAAAAGGGTGGAGCAGAAACCATGCTGAGAGGCTTTAGGATAACTGAGAGTTGAAGGGTCAAAGGCTTCAGGGAGGGAGGGCAGCTTTTTCCTGCTCCTGCATGTGTCAGCTGTGTCAGGGTCGGGGGTCTGGGGAAAGTGAAGAGGTGTTTGCTAAGGACCGCCTGAACATGGCGGTAGTCAAAGGTTAGGGCATCTCAAATAAAGTCTCCCTCGAATTAGAAAATAAAAATCTCTTCAAAAGTCAATACATTTTATTCCTCTATCACAATCAAATTGTGAAATTGAATTGTGCAACATGAATGGAAAATGATGTTAGCCTTTATATCTTTAAAAGGTATGTGTTGATGTTTCTTGTTCCCTTCAGAGCTTTCTTGCTCCATAAAAAATCCTTGTGATCGCTTCTGAAAACAAATTAAATCTTAGTTATCTGTCTCCTGTGTTGGGAAAGACTGACTGACTTTTGGAGCAATTACCGGATAATGAGGAAAGTATATTCATTGTACAGCCTTGAATTATCTGGAGCTGGTAGAGGGGGAATAGCAGCAGTGTAGTCTGCTACATTAATCTGGAGAGTCCAGCGTTTATTGCAAGCTACCCTCGCTCCCGTCTATTCTGATACTAGACTGAAAGTTGTTGTTTTCTGAGTTTCAATAATTTTATTCTTTGGCACAATTAATTATAGAAAAATGCAGTTCACAGAAGTTAGGTTTGATCTCGTTTCAAAGTCCAAGCATCTTAAACTTTAGCAATCCAGAAATTTTAGTTGAAGGAGATAAGAAAATCTGTGATCCTGCAGCTATGGCTTTCACACAAATTGCTCTATTTTCCTGGTCATAATTTGTGATTTGGCTTTTGAATGCTCGTGTGAGGCTCCGTGGTAGGCACTGGGGGAGATGAGCAAGAATAAGACATAGGAGCCCTGGGTTGGAAGCTTGAAGGCCTGGTATCTGCAGCTGATTAACTGTGTTACCTGGAATAAGTCCTGTTCATTTTCTCAGCTTCAGTTTCCTCATCTGTAGCTCCCAGCTTCTAATATTCCTTCCAGTTTTAAAAGTTTGTGATTTTCTGGGTCCCCTTTTCTTAGGATGGTTGGTGCTGTGATTCGAATGTTTGTGTTCTTCAAAAATGCATATGGGGGGCTTCCCTGGTGGCGCAGCGGTTGAGAGTCCGCCTGCCGATGCAGGGGACGCGGGTTCGTGCCCCAGTCCGGGAAGATCTCACATCCTGCAGAGCGGCTGGGCCCGTGAGCCACGGCCGCTGAGCCTGCGTGTCCGGAGCCTGTGCTCCGCAACGGGAGAGACCAAAAAAAAAAAAAAAAAAGATAAAGGCAAAAATGCATATGTTGGGCTTCCCTGGTGGCACAGTGGTTGAGAGTCCACCTGCCGATGCAGGGGACACGGGTTCGTGTCCCGGTCCAGGAAGATCCCACGTGCCGCGGAGCGGCTGGGCCCGTGAGCCATGGCCGCTGAGCCTGCGCGTCCGGAGCCTGTGCCCCGCAACGGGAGCGGCCACAGCAGTGAGGCCCACGTACCACAAAAAAAAAAAAATGCATATGTTGGAAAGCCAGTGCCCAGGGTTATTGTCTAAGGAAGTGGGGCTTTGGGAGGTGGTGAGGGCATGAGGGCAGGGCTCTCGTGAATGGGATCAGTGTCCTTCTAACAGAGGCCCCGGAGAGCTAGCTCTCCCCCTCCACCCTGCAAGGCCATAACTGGAAGCAGGTAGTCTGCGACAGGAAGAGGATCTTCACCAGAACCTGACTGTGCAGACCCCTTGATCTTGGACTTTCAGCTTCCAGAACTGTGAGGGATAAATATCTAATGTTTAGTAGCCACCCAGGCTGTGGTGTCGTGTTAACAGCCTCTCAGGCAGACCGAGACAGTTAGGAAGTTTAATAAAGACCCTTGGGGCTCCTCAGGAGAGACGAGGTTTTTTGTATCCAAATTATTTTCATTATTATTGTTCTTTCTTCGCTTTTATTGCTGATCATCTGCATGGGTCTGTAGGGAAAATCTTTATGAACTTATTCATCCAACACCGAATGCTCCTTGTATGCAGGATGTGTAGGTGTTAGGAATAAAAAGGCTTAAGAAATGGGGAGCTCTAGAGGAGCTCTGGATGGAGGTAGAAGACAGGTATTGGCATTACAGTGAATGCAGTGCTGGAATAAACGTGGAGAGTTAATGGTCGTTTCAGAAATACTTACTGATTGCCTCCTCTGTGTCTTGATAACAGACTGTGATGGGCCCTGGACATACGGAGAAGAATAAGATACAGTCGAAGGGCTAACAGTCCTCGTACTCTTTAATAGATGCCAAGTGTACCTCAGCTTTGCACAGGACCAGATAAATCTCTCTTACTCTGAGACCCTGGAAGCCTGATGGATCTCTGCCAGTAGTTAGCAACACAGGATCCCGTTCTCTACATTGTTTTAAGTGAGTTATCAGTCAAGTAGTATTTTATCAGGCACCAGCCGTCTTGCACTGGAGGGTGCTGTCTTAGGGTAGGGCATACTGATGAACCAGACCCCAACACGTAATGGCCCAAACACAGAGGAAGTCTCTTTCTTACCCCCTTAATAATCCAGGGTGGGGATCCAGTCTTCTTCCCTCTTACGGCTCCATCGTCCTGGAGGGCTTGCCTTTGCGTGCTGTTGAAAACTGAATTGTCACCTTCTGGTAGCAATAGATAGAGGTGGAGGAGAACCAGAGTGAAAATCAGAAGAGACACACCCACTCTCTTAAAGGCCCTCGCGGGGTGGGGCTGCGCATCACCCCCCTCAGATTCCATCAGGGAGAGCTCGAGGCCTCACCTTTCTCGCAGGGAAGACTGGGAGACATGGTGCTGAGCTACAAGCATCAGAGAATTATTTCTGTTGAAGGAAAGGAAAATAGATTTTGGTGGACAATCTCTATACAAATTTGAAGCTGGTTAAAAAAAAAAGTCCATTCCTTTGAGGAACATTTATCTATGTAGTCATAGGAAAGATTTTTCTTTTCTAAGCCTCAAGTTGGACTTAATAAGAGAAATAGAAGGCATAACGCCTGCCCTCAAAGAACTTAAGTAGTAGCTGAGGAAATAAGACTCAGATGCGAAATCGTCTGTGCAGGGCACAGGCTCCCTTCTTCTCCGCTGTCTCGCTAGCACCTAACTCAGGTCTGACGTGTACTGGTTGCTCAGGTAGTTGCTAGAGTCAGTTGCACAAGCAGTATGAGGCCCTGGCTGTCCAAACGGGATGTGGTGTGGTTGGTGGAAAGGCACCAGTGGACTCTGTTGCAAGATGTGATGGACAGAAACTCAGACACTATTACAGAAAGCAGTAAGTAGCACAGTCGTGCCCCCAGACCGAGTGTGACTTAGGTTCCCAAAGCTCCCCACGGGCATGTGAAGCTGTGCACACGTAGCAAAGCTTTCTCCGGGTGTGAAAAGCGACCTCTGTGCTTCTTTTGGGGGAATCTATTCCATCCCGGCCACCCCCACTGCCTGTCTGTCCTGGAGGCTCTGGCCGCATGCCTGCCTTTGTCCAGGAGATTCCAGAACAGCCACGGTACTTTCCTGAGTTATCACCGTGAGACTGAGAGACATGAAGGCCAGATGTCCAGAGGGAACATCCCCAGGCAGGCCCAGGCTTTAGGCCTTTGTGGGATCCATTCTTTACCTGGTTAGTGTGTACATTTTTGAGAGTTCACTGTTGGCTCTAAGAGCCGGGGAAGATTTCTAATTCTGGTTTTTTAAAATCGCTTTATTGAGATATACTTCACACACCATAAAATTAACCCTTTTAAAATGGACAGTTCGGCACTTCGTATATTCATGAGGTTGTGCGACCACCACCACTGTCTAATTCCAGAACATTTTCATCACCCCACAGAGGAGCCCTGTACCCCTTAGCAGCCACTCTCCATCCCTCCCTCCTCCCTTTCCTTAGCGCTAGGCAACCATGAATCTACTTCTGGCTTTATGGATTTGGCTGCTCTGGATATTTCATAGAAATGGAATCCTAGGAAACTAAACTCATAAATATCCAGGATCAGGATTTGGACTGAATTCTCTAGTTTCCAAGTCTAGGGCTCTTTCCAGTCCTTATCTGAACCACCTCTTTGTAGAATGAGTGGAACTTGAACCTGGAGAAACTGCTAGAATGGCTTTGCCTCCCATTATCACTTCTTAAATTCTTTCCCTTGGCCGCCTCCCCTGGTGGAACTTTAGTCATGAAAAATGCTTCTCCTTTGAAACTCAGCTTGTCCTCGGTAATTCACTCGCATGAGGACTCATGTCCTAGGAGTGTCGCCGTCCTGGCAGCTGCTTGCATTCTTGTGCTTTAGTTTCCTCTGCTCTCAGAGCAAGGCTTTGGCCTGGCGTTCGCACGCTCGGGACATCTGGACTCTAGGAGGGAGGGAACCAGATTCGATCAGAGCATCCTTCCCTCTGTTTCAGCAGTCATTTCATAAAGCTGCGTCTGAATGTGGAAGGCCTAGTTTACCAACTGCTCTGCTTCCTTCTTTTTCCCTCTAAGCTTAATCTTGTCCCTTTGTGATTTCTTTTTCTCCTCAAGACTATCCTTGATGTCCTTATCTCACCTGGATGAAGAATATTCTTCTATTGGAGTAGAGTGGTGACAAACAGCCTGTGATCCGCTGACCCATCAGCTCCCTAGGAAGGCTCTGGCCTTTGGAAGTTACTTCTCTCCCAGGGCCTAGCATTTGGTGGAACCTCCACACCTGTTCTAGGTTTAGATCTCTCCTTGCAGCGCTCCCCACCTCCCAAACCAATTTTACTCAGACTCCAAAGGAAGAAACGCCGGGTCTTTTAAACCGTACAGCTACCATCAGTGTAATCAGTAAAAATGCATCCTCTCTGCAGTAGTTGTGACCACAGTATTCAACTACTAATGAAATGAGCACTGTTTTCATTTAGCATCTGTAACCTCTGAAAGTTAATCATTTTAGAGATGAGACCAGGTTTTTCCCCATCTGAGTTTGTGTTCAGTATCATCTCATCCTTCTCCTCCCCTGACCTTGATTACTCTGAAGCCTTCGGTGACAGTGCAGAATGTGACACACATGTGGCACAACATGGCCACACAGGTGGCCCAGGTGCAGCGTGTCTCATCGCATTGTTTGGCTCCGATGCCCATGGGGCCATGCCCTGCAGCAGCTCCATGCACAGCCTGTTTGTGGCAGGAGAGGGCATGGGGTAGGCAGAGGAGGGAGGCGTGCCCCTGCCCTCAAGGAGCTTACTGTCCTCAGGGTGGGTGTATGAATGTTAGTCTTGAAAACACTCTAAAATAAATTATGCTTGTTACCAGAGAAAGGCAAGATGGATGGCTTCCTGGAAGAGGAGGGTTTGCAGCAGGGCGTTGACGCCTGGGAGTGCTTGAGTGGGGAGTGGGCAACACAGTACCTTAGAGTCAACCAGTTCTGATTTGAGGCCCCAGCTCTGCCTATTATGTGACCTTAAGCAAGTTACTTAAACCTGAAGTCAGAGAACAAACTCTTGTGAGAACCGAAACCTTGTATAGTTCTTGGCGCAGTAGAAGCTCCATAAATCATGTTTCCCTTTCAGGTGAGAGATGGGAAAGAATTTTTTTAAATGGGAAAATAGCTTATATTTGGGGGCAGTGGAAGAAGAGCATGCCGAGGGATTAGGGGAAGGGGAATATAGAGGCTTTGGTGGGGTATAGTGCCTGTTTTTACCTCTTAAGCAATGATATTCATCTTTTTCTTTTTTGCGGTACACGGGCCTCTCACTGTTGTGGCCACTCCCGTTGCGGAGCACAGGCTCCGGACACGCAGGCTCAGTGGCCATGGCTCACGGGCCCAGCCGCTCCACGGCATGTGGGATCTTCCCGGACCGGGGCACGAATCCGTGTCCCCTGCATCGGCAGGCGGACTCTCAACCACTGTGCCACCAGGGAAGCCCGATATTCATCTTTTTCCAAAGAAATATGAATCAGTCTTCTCTTTGCCCTGCAGAGCACTGTCCTTGTCTCCCATTGTAGTCTGGTTTGTTTGTCAGTCCCTGGCTCTCTGAGTCCCAGCTGTGCCTGTTAACCATGTTTCTCTGTATCCAGGAATGCTCCCACACCAGCCCGCTGCTGCCCGGCGGTTGGAACGCTGTATAACACCAACACACTCGAGGCTTTCAAGGCTGCAGATAAGAAGCTACTTCTGGAGCAAGCAGCAAACGAGGTTAGCTGGGAAACATAAGGTACCTGTCATATTTTCCATGGTCCCGCAGGCATGATGCCTCTGATCCTGAAGTGCATGAGTCTGTTATAGACGCTAGTATATAGCCAGTGTTCAAGCGTAACTGTGGACTTCCGCGTTGACGGGAAGGTCGGGGGGAGACAGCGAGGCTCTCGCCTGGGGATAGGCTGGAAGGTCAGTGCAGGGCAGGGTGTGAAAGCTCTGCTGCTGATGTCTGGTTAGCATTTCGCAGCAGCTTGACCTCTCTCTGTGAGTTCCGTTCCTCTGTCTGAATGCACTTGGGTTCTCTGTCCTTCACGCCCCTTGCAGAGGCTTTCTAGTTCTAAGCACTGTAACGCTGTCCTAACCGGTCATGTAGTCTCTCCAGCGTCCTCAGGGCTGAATCTAAATGGCTGCGTCTCATTCACAAGGCTCCCTGTGGCCTGGCCTCTGTGGCCCTGTGGCCTTTCTGTCCTGTCACTCTTGCCCTCGCTGTCTTTGATCCAGTCATAGCAAATCACTTAGAATTCCTTCCTTCACCACTTTTTGTTCTCTCCTCTCTCCTTGGGACGTGATGTTCTCTCTGCCTGGAATGTCTTTCTTTTACTTCTTCACATCTGAGTTAGTGTGAGGAATACATGAGGGGCAGTTTATCCCAGCCCCTCTAACACCCACTTAGTTGATGGTCTTCACACTAGTCTTAGAAAAGAGTCTGATTTATGTGAGGGTCGTGGTCAGAGAGGGAGGTCTCCTGCCTTTGGCCTGAGGAGGGAGTCCTTCCCGTCCCCTGGGATGGGTGACCATGGTTGATTAACTTGGCCTGCGGCTCGACTGCTCCTGGGCTCCTGCTTTGGCTGCACGTGTCAAAGGCCGACTCCAAAGAGGTGGGTCAGGTCTTAGGCCATCATCGAAAAAAGCACGTTGCTCCCCACAGGAATCCTATCCTCATCCCTCATCCGAGGCTCAGCCTCCCGCAACCCCCAGCAGTTCCCGCCCCACCCTGGTTTTTCAGAAGCGGGGCCTCCTCTCCTGTGGTCCAGCTCCTCCAAGGTTATTATTTCAATAGCAGGAACTTCTCTTTCCTTGTTTCCCTCTTCCACTCACATGTGGGCAATGGCTCTTATTGACACAACTGTTTGTCTTGCTTAGTGACACAAAGTTTAGCAACTAATCTTCACTACTAAAACATCTTGCAATCAGCAGCCGCTGACCAGGACCAGCTTCTGCTTCCAGTCACAGTCCGTACTGAGTATCCATACTCTTGATTTTCTTTCTTCTTCAGGGAAAGATAATCCCAAATAAGACTTTTAAGAAATCCCTGTACATAGTTCAGATCACTGCCTCCGGAGCACCTCCCTGGCTCCTTTCCCTCCCGTGTCCTTAGCTGAGGTCAGGGCTCCTCCCAGGAACTGTCCACCCTCCTGCGAGGGCACCTGCTGCCTAGTGGCGTACAGACATTGACGCCTGGCTCTCTCACAGCCTGTTGGCTTCTTGAGGGTGGGGACTGTGTCTCCTATTTCTGTAGCCCCGATGTGCTTGCTCTGTAGTTGAGAATAAGTAAATATTTGTTGGAGGAAGTAACGAAGCCGTAAACAGGCTGGTTGCCTCCTCTGATGCTGAGCCCCACTGAGAGGAGGCTTCTGGGTTCTCTGACTTTCCTCAGTCTCTGCAGGGAGTGGGGCTGGGGGAGAGGCAGTGTGAAGGGGGCAGAGTGAGTGGTGACACACGTCACTGCCCATGATGAGTGGTGCTGGGCCTGCGGGCAGGAAGGGCTTGCTGCTGGGCAGCTCCACGTGTGTCTGGGAGGGAGGAGGCCCTGGCACCTGCCTTGATGCTTTTCCTTCTTCTGGCAGATCTGGGAATCCATCAGATCGGGGGCTGCTCTTGACAACCCTGTCCTCCTCAACAAGTTCCTCCTCTTGACATTTGCGGTAAGTCCACGGACTCGGCTGCATCTAGACTGCTGACTGCCCTGGCCAAGCCCAGTGCGCCAGTGGGTCAGTCTGCTCTCTTCTCCCTGAAGCTTTTCCCTTGTGTTAGTCAAGTCATGGCTGTTAAAGAAATGCTCTGTTAGTGGCCGGATGGTGCTGGCCCTTACCACTGATGCAAAATTAATTCATTCTTACTGATCGCACTGGTGGTTGTGGCCTGAATCTCATCGTTTAGGATGTGACAGTGTCGGGTTCCAGACCACAGTTCATCATTGCTAATGTCTTTGTTAAGTTCAGCGCTGCAGAGCTCAGTTGCTGGGTCCATCGACATGAGGAACAGGTAACGACTCAGGGATCTTAGCCATCCCCAGGTGGCTTCTAGATGAGAGGGGATCACCCTACATAGCTTGTCCACACAACTGTGTTTTTTTAAGAAAGAAAAATATTTTTTGCAAGTGAAACCTAATTAAAGTGAACCTTAAGGGCAGCCTTGAAGAGGAGAAAAAAATCACATTAGGGTAACATCTGCTGCCTAGGGAAGCAGGGAAAGGATCTGGTCGTGGTGATGGGGAAAGTGGGAGGAAGGTAAGGGCTGATTGTAGAAGTACCAGCTACATGCACACGTGCACACACGTGTGTGTGTATATACATATATATGCATACATGTGTGTATCCATATATCTACATATAAAACTAGTTTATCCTTTATAATTCTGTTGACAATATAATATTCTGTCAAGTGTATGTTCTTTAGACTCAGGTATGTCTAGGTTGTTGTCAGTCTTCACTATTATAAAAAAATGTTACAGTGAGCAACGTCGGCCACGCTGATTTTCTTTTCCTCTTTATTTCTTTATAATACATTTTTTGGGGTGGGCATGTAAACGTACTGATGTTGACACGTATTAAGTGTGTTGGCTGTTTCACCCCAGGTTCATCCGTTTCGGATATTAACCCTCTTCCCTACATTTTTCTTCCTTTTTTCGTTTGCCAGTTATAGGTCTTGCCTTCTTCGTCCCCCACGAACTAGTCCTCCATTTCTAACTCACGCTGCCTCTCTGATGTACCGCCCAAGGCAAAGGAGAGAGAGACAGGGTCCACACTGGAAGCGATACCCCAGGGGGCCATCTACAAGGAGCACATTTTCCAACAAGTTAAAATGCTTTCTGTGTGATAGTGGCGAGATAGAAAAAGGTTCACATTCTTCAGGGGATTGCTAGGCCCAATTTGGCATGAATAATTTGTAAATTTGAGTAATTTTGTAAGCTCAGTACTAGGATAAATATAAGCAGTGCTAATTAAAGACTTTGGTTTTCTTACTTTAACATCAATACATTTTCTGTACCAACAATTCTAGTTAGTATAATCTAGTTGACAATTTGCATTTAACTGAGAAAATAGTCTTAGCTCCCACTTAAGGTTTTAAGGCATTTCCCAGAGTCATTATGTGCATTGGCCCTGTTGCCCTTTCTACTGAGCATTCTTAGCCTGACTTTAAAAAATTTAAAAGTCTCTGTCTTAAAAAATCATCAGACACAAAGGGCTTTATGTTTAATGTAACCTAGATCCTTTGTATCCCCAAATAATTCTAAGAAATTCAAGCCTTTTGACTTCTGAAGATGACTTGATGAAGCTTCTTAGGAACTGTGAAGTCCTTCATCTTGAATTGTTTAACCTTTTACTAACGATCAATTATGAAAAATCATTTAAATACAAAGAACAGAGAATAATCTCTGGAGGTGTTTTCTGCTTTCCCTTCTACTCTTTTTAGGACTCAAAGGTACAGACACTTTATGAAGTTCAGTTTTTCAGTTTGCTTTGCTGTTGTTAAAGGGAATTTGTTCTTAGTTGATCAATTAGTGGGCAGAATTAAAGACTGTGGGAACTATAATTACTAGACTTTTTCATCTGGACACACATTTATATGTAAGTTTATATTTAAAAAGTCATCTAGTATGACTCCATTTACTTGAAAAGCCCAGAACAGGCAAATCCATAGAGACAGAAAACAGACTAGGAGTTTCCAGGGGTTGAGAGTGAGGTGAATGAAGAGTTTTCTATGAATGGTATTTCTAACTCATAAACCAATGGGGAGCTTCTGCTGTTGGAGTTTCTTTTTGGGGTGATGAATATGTTCTGAAATTGGTGGGGATAGTGATACAACCTTGTCACTGTAGTAGAAAACCACTCATACGCTTCAATGTGGCGACTTTCGTGGTACGTGAATTATGTCTCAAGGAAAGGTCTTCAGCCAGCCATCCCCTCTTTATTCTTAGCAAGATTCGAGAGGAAATATTAAGTAGCCAAATAGACTGCATAGTGGTCAGTGGTAACGGACTGGCGGGGAAGCTGTCAGATACCCACATAACCATGGGGTCCTCCCATGTGAGTGACTCAGGCCACACCTGGTGTAGGAATTCAGAGGCGAGAGCGTTTGCCCTGAGTGGGAATGGCATCTAGAACAGCCTCACAGGTCACTGCCCCTTCATCAGCTCCCCTGGTCAGGGGGCAGCCACATACACCCCTGAAGATGTGACCTCTTATATCATCGATGCTCCTTGGCTTGTAGAAGCTCTCCTGTGACTCATACAGCTGATCATGTACTTACTTTATCTCCGCTCCCTGCAGAGACTGAGCTGCCCGAGGGCTGGACTGGGTTTTATTCATCTTCTTCTTGTCAGAGTGTCTAACATTTTGCCTTGTACACAGCAAGTGCTTAGTCGTTGACTTGAATTTCACCAACATGGCATTTCTGAAAACGGCATTATATTATCTCAGGCATATATAGGTTATGAATAGAACATTTTAATAACTTTAATAGCATGCTTAGTTCATTCAGTTGTGAAAAGAGTGGTAACTGTTTGGAGGTCGTACCTCCACAGATGGCACACTATGTATGTGTGGAACCGTGAACAGGAGCCTAAGTATTGGAAGTAGCATTCTGCTCTCCTCTCTGCCACTTAGTATCTTTGTTTTGTTCAAGCTTTTTCACCCCTCTGTAAGCTTCAGTTTCCTGTCTATAAAATGGGACGATAACGGTTACCTCCCAGGGTGATTTTGTGTATTAAACAATGATGCCGACAATGTCAATTACTTACTGAATACTTCCTGTTAGCAAGTGGCCTATAAAATATATTATGTCTATCATGATATATTAGTGTGTGGTGTGTGGGAATATTTTGGATGAACACAGAGTTTCCATATCCTATCATGAGTTCTGCTGGAGATGAGAATTTCTGACAAGCTGGTTGTATGTTGCGTGCATTAAAGTTTTCTGTCTTACGTAGCTACTGGGAAGTTAAATTAATAGGTGCATTTCAGTTTAACCATTGGCGCTGTTCTGATATGTTATATTGCTTCTTCCAGGATCTAAAGAAGTACCACTTCTACTATTGGTTTTGCTCCCCCGCTCTCTGCCTTCCAGAGAGTATACCCCTCATTCGGGGGCCAGTGGGCTTGGATCAAAGGTTCTCACCATCACAGGTATCAACAAATAAAACAAAATGCGGGTAAAACTGGGTTTAACATGCATGAATAGTTTATCTAGCTCATTTTAAAGACACGCTGGCACTCGTCTGGCTGAAGAGGTGGTTCCTGTGGAATCCTCCAAAACTGGTACTGGAAGCCGACTTACCTGCACAGTGTCTGTAAGCGCATTTTGAAGAGTGAGCAGCGCTCCTCCAGGTTCTCAGCAACATTGGTTGAAATGCTAAAAGCAGTGAGGGAGGCATTACAGAAACATTTTGAAAGACTGCAGGAATTTGCCAAAGTGTGGTCTCTACTCTCAGTGTGGGGATCATGAGGCAGTATACTTTGGGGAGAGAGTCTTTGAAACCAAATAGAAGATCTCCTCCTTCCTTTGCGCCAAGTTGCAGAGCTTCTACATTAAGAACAGTACATGTAGAGCTAGTCTTTGCAGTTGAAGAAAGATAATAAGGTCATTAGAGATGGTTTCCAGAAGAGCAGTGAAAATAATCAGGTTGGTAGAACACAGACCCTCACCCCCCAAATTCTGATTGTCGTTGAGGCAAAGATTGAGTGGCAAGGTGACTTGAATTCATGAAGCGTGACATTCGCTGAAACCCTGAATTCCGAAGCCAGGGAGTAGCCCTTATTAATTAAAAATAATAGTAAGCTCAGTTACTAAGACAAGTCAAAGGTTATGGTTTTGTGGAATTAATAGGAGAAATGTAAGTGGGAGAAAAAGAGTGTTCCTAGGGATTGACTGGTGATGGGTTTGAGGTTTCTTTTAATGGGGACAAAAATGTTCTCAAGTTATTGGGGTGATGGTTGCAAATTCCTGTGAACATGCTAAAAACAACATTGAATTGTGCACTGTGAATGAGTCAATTGTATTGTAAGTGAAGTAAGCATGTGTCAATAAAGCTGTTAAAAATTATAGAAAGGGTCAAGGAAAAATTCATCCTGTGGTAGATTCATGCTTGGCTGTCACAGGAGAGATAATGTTCGGCTACCTCTCTAAACCTTTGTGGTGACATCTTAGGGAACCGGGAGCCATCCTGCTGTTCCATACAATGTCCCTTTGTGCCCCTGTCTGAGACACTTCACCATGCACATGGAAAGCATCATATAAAAGTGAGGTGTTATGATTTGGGGCACTCTTATGTTTGTTTGCTGCAAAAGTGTGATCAGTCGTTTACAGTCTTCTGGCTTGAAAGTAACACCTTTTATTTTATGTTGATTTTTAGCTCAGAACTAGATGTGTAATTGTCTAGAGAATAACTCAGTGTTTCCTGTTTTCAGATTCAAGCCCTTGAACGAGCATATGATGATCTTTGTCAAACAGAAGGAGTCCCAGCACTGCCTTACTTCTTAATCAAGTACGATGAGACCATGGTGCTGGTTTCCTTGCTTAAACACTACAGTGATTTCTTCCAAGGTCAGAGGACCAAGGTCAGAGAAACTTTGAGTATCATTTTATTATCCAGTAAGAAAATCTGATGTTCATGTTATGATAGACCACTGCAAAATTTGTACTCGTTTAGGTTTCTTAAGCCCTACAAAGAACGTTTCAGAACATTTCTTTATCTTTACCCTCTTCCACCCCTGCAGTTCCCAAATCAGCTCCTCCGCCAGATTTTCTTAGCTCTGTGACACCTCAGAGTAATTTTGGATTCCTCGCTTCCTCTTAGTGGTAAAGTTATTTCCGTTTTTCTTCCTGATACATTTTGTATCTATATTTTCATTTATTGCCAGAGCTACCATGCTAGTTCAGGTCCCGGTCCTCTCACTGCTAGACAGTGAGAGTCTCTTGCTTCCCTGTGGGAAGGATCTCCCTCAGACCCCTCACGTTCCCTGTGTTGTTCACGGATCAAGAGTCCACGGTGTCTTCCTTCTGCCTCCAAACCACCTTGCCTGCCTCATCTTCCACTGTTTTCCTCACAAACCATTGCTCCAGCTAAGATTCGCTGTTTTCCACCAGACATGCCCCCTGAGCAAATACACCTAGAACTTTTCCTCCATCTCTCTTTGTCCTCGTGTTGTTATCATCTTCCTGAAAGAGGTCCTGCCTGTGTGGATTCTAAGAAACTCTCTCCCTTGCTGAAACCCTGCCTCCACGGTGAGGCCTTCTCGTGGTGTGGCAGGTGTGACCTGTCCCCTCTGACCTCGCTGCCCTTGCCCCCCGACCTCCCCCTTGCCTGCTCCACTCACTCGCTTGCGCACAGTGCCTTTTGTGCTGTTAGGCTGTGGGCTCTCAGAGGGCAAGGACCAAGTCTGACGCGCCCGTGTCAGCGTGGTGGCCAGCCCTTGTCCCAGGCCCTGAATACAACTCTTTTGAATGAGGGAAAGAGTGCTGTCTTTTCGATGTGGTGAGGTACATAGTAAGGTGTCCTAGCTGTGTCGGACGCCGAGAGTTAAAACTAAAACAATTCATGATGAGCATTTTGCAGTTTTGAAATTAAGTGGGAGAACTTCGGTCACTGTGTAGACGTATCAGAGCTGAGAAGAGACAGGCCTCTCCCTGGTGCCCTGACTCTTAGCCTGAACTTCAGATAACCTTTTGTAAGTACACTTTTTTTCTCAAACACATTAGCATTTTGTTTTTCAGAGGGAGCCCTGTTTAAATTGATGACTGAGGACTGGATTTTTATTAAAATTCTCCCCCCCACCACCACCCCAGGCATGTTCACGGAACTGTAGCTAAATTAGTAGCCGCGAGACCAGCCATTGATGATTTGAAGCCCAGTTGAGGGCGAGGCCGTGTTGTGACGGCAGGTGGGGCGAAACGGCCTGGGTGTCAAAGCAGCTGGATTTCACGTTGTGTGTGGTGAATGCGTGGTCCTCCCCAGAGGGCAGCTCTACTGAAATAACAGTTTGCAGAGCACGTGACAGTTTAAAAGGGGCTTTCATGTACTGGATCACGTAATAACTTGGTGAAATAGGTATTCTCAGTATCTGCATTTTCTGTTTGACAAAAATGAGACTCAGAGTCACACTGCCGAATTGTCTCATTCCAAAGCCTTTGCACTTTCTTCCATTCCATTCTCATGTCACTGGGGGAGAGGCGGTCCCTGCTTGACATTTGGAATCAAATAAGCCTGGCTTTGATACCCAGCATTGCCACCTAGTAGCTCCGTGAACTTGGGGATTTTGCACACCCTTTCTTCACCTGGGTCTACCTGTTCTGTGGTGCTAATCCTACCTCCTGCACGGCTGCTGAAGGTGAAATGTGATGATGTGGATAAAATGCCCAGCATAACAGCAGGTGCTCACTTTCTTTCTTTCTCAGCAGCAGCCAGTTTTTTTTTTTTGTTGTTGTTGTTGTTTTTGTGGTACGCGGGCCTCTCACTGCTGTGGCCTCTCCCGTTGTGGAGCACAGGCTCCGGACGCACAGGCTCAGCAGCCATGGCTCACGGGCCCAGCCGCTCCGTGGCACGTGGGATCCTCCCGGACCGGGGCACGAACCCGTGTCCCCTGCATCGGCAGGCGGACTCTCAACCACTGCGCCACCAGGGAAGCCGTATCAGCAGCAGCCAGTTTTTAACGACTGGACGACTCTCTGGAGTCTCCGTTGAAGCGGTCTTGGCGTGTTCGCCAGGGCCCCGACCTGGAGGCCAGCCACTGGCCAACTCAGACACAGATCCTTCGCTTGGCTAAGGTTGATCTCAGGAAAGCCTGGCATGGCTCAGCGCATATACCGAGCACCTCCTATGAGCCAGAAATTATGAAATATGATTATACCTATTCTTGCCTTCTAGGAGAGATGAGACATTGACTTGTGGAAAGTTAACTAGAAACCCAAATCACGGAAGAGAAGTGCCAACGAAATAAAATGGATGGGACTTTTGGTTGTTTATCTGTGCACCTGTGCCCAGTCTTGTTGTAGACAGGATCACCAGAAGCTGTGCAGATTGGTGGGCTCTTAGGAGTTTCATGGCCTCCTGGCAGACCTCCCTTCTGTGGTCCTGAATGTCCCATCCATTCCCCACACTGCTGCCCAAACGCATTTTCTAACACAGAAATTGCATTGTGTCACTCTTCTACTTAAAACCCTTCTGTGGTTCCTGTTGACTTCAAGATAAAGTTAGAAATAATTAGCATTCAGTGCCTCCTCACACCTGGCGCCTGCCTGTCCCTCTAGCCTTACCTTCTGATGCTCCCCAAGATGCATCCTATGCTGTGACCTCCAGACGCCCCTAATCCCCCCACCCTCCCCCCATCTTCCCACCTTCAGTCACGCCTGTCCGTTGTCCTTCCTGCACCTGGCTGATGCCTCACCCCACCCCCTTTCCGGTTCATCACCCCTGGGAAGCGCTGGCGGATTCCTTGTACTGTTTGATATCCCTTCTGTGTCCTGGTAGCAGCCTCTCTCCCGGCAGTGACTGGGCTCGCGTGTAATCTTGGTTTGCTGCTTGTCTGCCTTGCCCGTATCACCGACCAGCCCGTGAGCAGTGTTAGCACAGAGACCGTGTTATACCCCACAGCACATCCTCTGCATTTAGCGTAATGCCAGACACTTAATGGGCACATGGTGTGTGCATGTAGAGAGGAGAGAGTTCCTTGTGGACAGGCAGAATCACTTGTGGACTTGAGCAGAGCCCTGAAGAAATGATTTCTGTGAAACCTATGTATCACTTCACTTGAGGTCACTCCGGCCTTTATGGCATGGATCTTGTTCACTTGCTTTCACATAGTTCCAGTTGCTCTTTCGTGTTCCTTGAGTCATGAAGTTTCTTTGAAATTTTTTATGCTGTTCTTCCACAGATAGGCATTATTTTCAGTGTGAGCTCCTGCAGTTGTGCTCTGGCTTCATATATTATTTCCTGCCTCCTCTTACCAGGACTTTGACTCCCGAGAAGCCACTGTTCCTCTGTGAGCCCTGGTGTCCTCACGGATAAGCTGGAGAACTGTTGGAATCTCTCCAGGTTTCTCTCTTTTCCGTTTGTTTTCTCTTCTGGGGGAGTCTGGTGCCCACGACCCTAGTGACCACATTCTCCAGCCTGAACCTCCTCTGGACTCCCGGACTGCGGTATCCAAGCCCCTGCTGCCTTCTCCAGCTCCTCGAATTCAGTATCTCCAAGCCGAATTCATGATCTTCGCCCAAGTCTGGCCCTCTTCTGGGCATCGCTGTCTTGATGACACCGTCATCCATCCAGTCCCGAGAGTCAGAAGTCTGGGCAGCTTGCTAGACACCTCTCCGTCTTTTACCACCTCCGTGTCCCATAGATTTCGTGTCCTAAACTCCTGTCGGTCTGCCGCCTTTGCGTTTCTTCTGCCACCACCCCAATCTAAGCTTCATGGTCTTTTGTCTGCTTTCCTGCAGTTCCTCCTAACAGGGCTCCTTGTGCTGCTCAGGCCTCCCCGCAGTCCATCCCCATATCACCCCAGGCAGTCCTCTGAAAAGCAAATCTGATCATTTCACTCTCAGAATGAAGCATAGATATGCCTTCTCTCCCATGCTCTAAGAATAGACACCTCATTCCTTCCCGTGGCGTACAGGACTCTGCATGGCCTGGCCCCTGTGTGGATCCAGCCCCAAGTCCTTCTGTGCTCCCATCAGAGGTGCTGGGTGCCCTCCTGCTGCAGGGCTTTTGCACGTGTCTTTTGCCCGGAACTCCTGTCTCCTTTCTCTTCTGCCTCTTCTCTCCCCACCTCCACACCTCCCCTTTGCCCAGTGAAGTGTTCACTCTTTCTTCAGATTGAAACTTCCTCATGATTCCTTGGGGAACCCCTCCCTGACCACTGTAAAGAGGTTTGTGCTGCCCGCAGTGGGTTCTCATAGTGCTGTGTGGCTCCTCTTTGTAATACTTAGCACGATGGTATCGTACATTTTCTTGAGTGGCCTTTGATCTTCTTCTCCCATGTCAGCGTAAGCTCCATGAGGGCAGGTATCCTGTCTGATTTTTCACCATTGCATCTACATCCCATGGTATCATGTCTGGTGTGTAAATACAAAGGGGGACTGAGGGCTTGAGTGTATGAGTTGTGAGGGTTGGAGCTCACATATGTGAAATACCTGGGTCAGTGCCCCTTACATAGGAGTCCTTCAGCAAGTGGTAGTTTACTCCTAATAAGGCTCATTTTAAGTGTTCTTTTTCGTATGGTCTTCTGATTCAGGCTGTGGTGCTTACAAAGGCGTTCCCAAATTGTCTGTGCACCTAAAGTCAATATGTAGTAAGAGTCGAAGACGTGCTTGGTGGTCTGACGGGAGACAGAGTACTGGGGCGGTGTGTGATCTGCTGTGGGTAATTGAGAGCAGTAGTTCTTAATTTGAGGAAGGGATGATGGTCAAACGTATAACCTCTGAGAATTTGGTGGAAGCAATCATCCTTGCCCACCAAAAAATAAGCATCTAATATCTAACGTCAGGGGATCCACAGAACACTGAAACGCATTCCTGGATCCTCTCTGGGTCCCTGACTTAGAGAAACATGAAGGGAAGGACAGGAGTTAGCCTGCCCTGGTGGGGAGAGAAGGCTGTGGGATTGCTGAGATCTGGAGGTGGGTGGCCCATCTCTGTTCCCAGCCAGAGCTGGGACCTTTGCATCTGGAGGTACTGCCTGTTCAGTTCCGGAGCCCCAGCTCGCTGGGAGGGAGCGGGTGCCTGTCCCTGAAGAGGGCACACTGTCCACTCAGTCAGCAGTGGCTGCGGTTACCACGTTCTGAGTTCTGACTGTGTGTCCAGCACAGAGCTGGTCACTCACACGTGGTATCAGTAATCCTTCCAACACCCTGCAGAGTGGGTAGTATCGTTCTCATTTTATAGGTAAGGAGAATGGAAATGAGGCTGGGGAATGGCGGCCCCTTCACATGTGAATTATCTTACCTCCTATAGTCAGAGTGCTTCCCACAGTGGGAAAAAGAGCATCCACCTTTTTCTCAGTAGCTCACAGCACGACATGACAGAGTAGGAAGGCCAGATGTTGGGTCCACCTGCGACCTCGTGGGCTGTGACCTCTGAGGCTCAGTTTCCTCCCCCTCTTCCTCATAAGATGGTTGTGAAAATTAAGAGATGATGGATATAAACAGGCTTTGTTAGGTTTTACTCACATGTTATAATACTTCTCATTGTATTTTCTTAGAATACATTTGTCAGGTTTCATTTTCGAAGGAAAATGATTTTCTGTGGACTGACCTCCATCTCCTGCTATTCTATATAGATGGAATTTTGAGGTCCTGAGTCATGCAGCCAACTTTGCCTTTACCAAAGAAAGGCACACTTTCTTGCCTTTTTGGTTTTAACAGAAACCTGGAGAAATTAGGCATGGCCTGCCTGCAGGAGAAGCCCTTCTGGAAATTTTCAGAAGGCCTCGGAGCATCCAGGAAGGTTTGACCAGTTCACTAATGATGCTTTCTTTAAAGTAAAGCTGAGTAGCAAGTGCATCTTTGGTTGGTTTCTTCTCGTTTCTTGGATGACTTAACGGTTGTTAAAGGTGATCGCTAGGGGATCGCTTAATGCCAAAGTCCTTTGACTGTTACTTGTAGTTAAAAATACCTGTTACATTATGATTCAATAATCATATTTATGTGTGTCTTTAGATGTATATACAGACGCATAGAAAACTGAAGCGAAACTTTCACAAAATAATACTTTGCTAGGGGCTATGCACTCTGTTTTCTATCCTGTTCTATCTTTTGAAATATGCTAGTTGAGACCCAGTTGAGTGATTTAGGAGTCACGAATAGCTCATCACGTAGAGTTTGGACGGTGCTGTGTGCCCACTTCGAGAATACTGGCAGGTAAATGAGCTGCACTTGGTGTGGTTCCATTCATTATTTTTATGTCCAGCTGTATCTTTCTGTTTTTAAAATCTCACAAAGCTCTTCAATTAAGTTTTTGGAATTTTTTTAAGTAAACATTTTATGTATTTCCTTCTAATCTTACATGCATTTTTCTAAAGGCTAAGATTCTACTATATTCTGTTTTATTTTAGTATTTTAGCATAATATGAAACTCTACATTAACATCTTTTTTAATAAATTTGTATGATAATGTATTTGCCAAGTTTTTGACATTTAGGTTTCTCATAATTCTTCACTTTTAGGAGCTTCTTTGGGCATGAAATCCCATACTCCCCTCCCCTTGTATTTTGAATTATTTATTTCCTTAGGAAAAATTTCTGGATGTGGAATTACTGGGTTAAGAGTTTGAACATTTTAAGGTCTGTAATCGGTCATGTGCTGGTAAATGTTTGACAGCGGGCTCTTGGCGATGGGGGTACCCTGATTTTGTAGTGTCTGTTTCCTTCCATGACCTCAGCTCTCCCACCGTGGCCCATTTCGGGCTCCCAGTGTGAAGTCACAGGCTGCGGAGCTGGGGAGAGATTGGACCAGTTGGCTCTCCCAAGCCTTGGGGCCCCTCCAGCACCACTGCTTGCAGTAACTGTGGCCACAAGCTGCCGACTTTTTCTCCTGCCGCATTGAACGTTCTGTACATTGCCACACATTCGATTGGCTGAAAATGGGCCTTGTTTAAGTTCTGCTTTCCCTCAAAGAAATGACTCCACTATGGGTCACGGGGCCACCGCACTGTTGCAGCAGTTCTGGTGGTTACGCTGAAACAGCCCCTGTCACTATCCCGTTGCCAATCCTCAAGGAAAGCTTGCTTGATTGAGTTTTACTTCTTTCTTCAGAGCAATTATTATTTTTTTTTTTTAAAGAAGATGTTGGGGGTAGGAGTTTATTAATTAATTAATTTATTTTTGCTGTGTTGGGTCTTCGTTTCTGTGCGAAGGGTTTCTCTAGTTGCGGTGAGCGGGGGCCACTCTTCATCGCGGTGCACAGGCCACTCACTATCGCGGCCTCTCTTGTTGTGGAGCACAGGCTCCAGATGTGCAGGCTCAGTAGTTGTGGCTCACGGGCCTAGTTGCTCCGCGGCATGTGGGATCCTCCCAGACCAGGGCTTGAACCCATGTCCCCTGCATTAGCAGGCAGATTCTCAACCACTGCACCACCAGGGAAGCCCCAGAGCAATTACTGAAGATTAAATGTTTGGGAAATGTTTTGTAATTTTGACAGCATTAGCCTTTCATTCTAGGGCTGTAAAATCTTTGGACAAGAGCAATAAATAACAAAGGAGCAATAATTGGTCTGCTGTTAGTGGGGCTCTTTCTTCTCTTAGTGATCTCGGCATCATGGCAGCCATCTGTGACATCGCCGTGCATTAGATATCTGAACTTTTCCCCTATACTTTTAAGACACATAATCTCCCTTGTGCATTTCCCGTTATATTGAGTGTTTTGGTAGTAGACAGCCATTTGTCAGATAAGCATGTTTTTTTGCAACAATGTGGAAATTTCTCCACACACTCAAGTTGACAATTTTGCCCTCTTTTCTTTCTCATTTTGTACTTTTTCAGCAAATTGCTGGGTAGATTGCAGCCAGATCATTACTGAACAACTTCAATGAATTGTATGCCCTCAGCCGAGGAGAAAAGAGTGTTTATTTCATAAACCTTCTAAACAAAGGGTTTTTTTGCAATGACATTTTGTTTCTTTCTGCTGATGTATTGTAAAAGGAAGAGATTTGCCCAAGTTCACACAATGAATTTGTGGCAAAGCCAGTTCTAGAATCCAGATCTCCTAGCCAATGGTTATTTCTGACTGCCATTTAAAAAATCTGTTTACCCATATAGTTAAACTGGCTTACCCAGCCTTGTGTGGACTAATTCCTACAATGATTGAGGTTCCGGATTTGGTTCCTAAAGCACTTGAAGATATTGGAGTCACTTTTGAATCATCAAAGGAAAATTAAATGGTATTCAGCCTAGTGTCAAATGGATTCTGTCATTTTCCAGTCCGGGTGCGTACTCATGCATGCCTCATGTGGGTAGGAGAGTTACTTTAAGGCATTTTCAAGCTGACCTCCCTTTACCAGTAAGTGATACATTTCTCTTTAGTGGTTCATTCCTTCTCTGTAGCTCGTTTTAGGTCAGGTTGCTCTAAGAAATTTATTCCTGGTCTTCTCGAAAAAGATTTCTTTTTCTTATTACCTTCCTGCCTCATTGCCTTTGTATTTAGTGTCAGAAATATGCTCATTCTTTGAAATTAGGCATCCACTTGTATCTAAAGTAACATTCTAATTTATATAATTTAAACATCACTTTGTCCCAGCTCTACAATTGCAGATGGTAAAACCTAGAGCCAGACAATATTTGATAACCTAGAACTTAGCCTCCTTTTTCTCTGCTGGTTAAGAAAAGATAACCTTGAAACTGCGGGTAGGTAACCGTGTAAGGGTGATAGACTGAGCTGAACAAAGACATCCGTGAATCTTCCACAATAGAGTTCATTTATATTGTGGTTACAGTTACCATCTGTTGAGCGCTTATCTTGCTCCCAGTCTCTGTGCTAAGTGCCTGTGAGAGTTACCCTCTAGATGAGAAAATTAAGGCATAGAGAGGTGAAGTAAATTGCTGAAGGTCAAATTCGAGTAAGCGACAGGACATTTGATAAGAGCCTCGGTTTATGGAGTCATACTTGAAAACTGAAACTCAGTGTCTCTATATGAATGGCATTTCCTGGATTCATACTATCTGGGTTCTTCCCAAATAAAACTTGAAGAGCCTTTAGACACCTGGTAAGATTGAGCCTTAATAGAGACTGTGTTGTTTTGTAAGCTATTCAGGATTTTTTTTTCTCTTTAATGGTCTATAAAGCTCTATAATTCTGGAGCTAGAAGGAATCCTTTGAGGTAAAATTATTTTACTGCTTCACTTTACAGGTGAGGGAAGACCTTCCCCAAGGTCTTAAAATCAGTTAGCTGCAGGATTAGAACGCATGCCCGCTGGCGCTCCAGCCAGTGCTTTTTCACTGCATCAGGCCATTCTCTTCTCTTCTCTTCTCTGCTGGATAACAGAGAGGTAAATGCCTTCGGTGAATGTTTTTTAAATGTGAAGTTGAAGTAGTGATTACTTAATCATGCAGTATGCCTGGCAGATGCCCTCTGTCACAGTCGATAGAGGGGAGCAAAATAAAAAGGTGCCCCACGTGGTGGCGGTGGCCAGCTGGACCAGAAGACCTCCAGGGAGACAGCATCTTCATTCAGAGGGAGCGCTAGGCGAGAGGCCTCATTCTCAGAGCTCTCTTGCTTCTCATAGGAACATGTCTCTTAGACCATGCTCTCACCTTCTCACCCAGGAGAATCCCAGATGCATTCTCTTGTCATGTCTCCTTCATCAGCTGTGGTCTGCAGCAGTTCCTCAGACTTTTGTTGTTTTTAGTGACCTTGACCTTGACAGTTTTGAAGAGTACTGGTTCAGTTATTTTGGTCTAATGCCTCTTAATTTGGGTTTGTGTGATGTTTACTTATGATTAGATGGGTTATATTAGATGGGGTTATTTTTGGAAAGAATACCACTAAGGTGAAGTGCCCTTGTCATCATTATATCCAAGCTACCTGATACTCACATGGCATCCCTGATGGTGTTAAACTTGATCACTTGTTTAAGGTAGAATTTGCCAGCTTTCTCCACTGCAAAACTACTATTTTTTTCCTTTGGGAGTGAGTCACTAAGTCGAGCCCACACTCAAGGAGGAGAACGATTCAGCTCTACTCCTGGAGGGGGGAGGTATCTACATATGTTGTTTGGAAATCTTCTGTAAGGAAGATTTGTCCCTTCACCTTCGTATTTATTTATCTCATCATTTATATCAGTATGGACTCATCATTTATATCAGTTAAAATCCAATACCACGTTATGTATTTTGTTGATCAGATTGTCCCAGCCTTGGCCATTGAGAGCTCTTTCAGGTGTCTCGGGTGCCCACTTGACATGCCTGCCCCCTGTCCTTCTGTTTATTGAGCACTTCCTTACTTTCTGGTGTGGAAGGTGCTTCAGGCTCATCTTGTATTTTCCTTGCTGCAGCCCTAGAATTAGCCACGTAGCCATGGAGCCCTGATTCCTTTTGCAGGAGAATGGTATTTAGAAATCAAGATCTCATTGTCTTTTGAGAGGAAGGAGACAGAAAAAGTGAAAGATGTTATGTATAACGTACAGAGGGCTATGGAAGCAGAGAGGACAGCGTGACAACCTCCACCAGGGGCAGTCTTCACTGAAGGCATGGTGTTTGAAGTTCAGTTGAGTTTTCCAGTTGGAGATCAGGGTTGGGGGAGCTGGAGGAGGAAGGAATGAGAGGAAATAATATGTTAGCAATGTCAAAGGCATCCGGCTTTTTAATTTGGTCTCACTATGGATTTACAATGGTAGTGACCCTTCTTTGATTTTCTCATTACATGAAAATCAGCAGTTTTCGCAGATGATGTCTCTTTGTGCGAGGATTTTCTCTGTGTGAGCCCTGACAATTGACTGCCCTTCCTCCCTCCCTGACAATTGACTGCCCTTCTTCCCTCCTGGTTCTCCTTTCAGTCTTTCTTCCTTCCTTCTTTCTTCCTTCCTTCCTTTCTTCCTTCCTTTCTAGTTCCTTCTAGGAACTAGAATGTATGTAGTTCCTACTCTCTTCCAGGCCCATTGTGAGGCACAGGGGGGTGCAGAGAAGAATTTGACAGCCCCTGCCATCAAGAAGTTCTCTTGTCTGGTGTGAGGTCCTTTGACTTTCTTCTCTTCCCTCTAACCCTTCACCAAGTGTCTAATTGTTGATGCTTTTGCAAAACAGCATAGATAGGAAAGAGGAGGGATTAGCAGTGTTTGTGTTGTGAATCTGACATGATACTTGCCTCACTCAGAAAGTCTTTTCTGTTCACAGATAACTATTGGTGTATATGATCCCTGTAACTTAGCCCAGTACCCTGGATGGCCTTTGAGGAATTTTTTGGTCCTAGCAGCCCACAGATGGTATTTACGTGTGTGTGTGTCTGTGTGTGTGTGTGTCTGTGTGTCTGTCTGTGTCTGTGTCTATATGTTTTTGACATTGTGCCAAACTATATCTATATTTCTGTTTTCCCAAATGGATTTTTTTCACTGCTGGCATAGAAACCAGATAATAAATCAATAAATCAGTCATGATCCAGTTTCCATCAGTGGTGAGCCTCTAAGCAGGTCTGTTATGGAGCTTCAGACTCTGACCATACAGCCCTAAAGATATTTTAGAGTAGGGCAGGGCCAACAGCTGGAGGTCCCCATCCTGAAATTCTCTAGCCCTCCCTTCAGCTATCTGAGTCACCTTCAGATAGGATTTTCCTGTTGCTACCATCTGCCCTTTTTCCCAACCTTAGACTAAATAAAGCAGAGGGTAATATACGTTTGAAAAGATGCTCAACATCATTAATCATCAAGGAAATAAAGTATAACTAGATACTACTCATTAATAAAGATAATAAGATACCATTATGAAATACTACTACATACTCACCAGAATGAGTTTAAAAAGATGAGAATACCAAGTCAAAGATGTGGATGAATTGGAACCCTCAAATACTGCTGGAAAACTGTTTGTCAGTATCCACCAAAGTTAAAAGTATCTATAGCTCAACAGTTTCCCTCTCGGGTATATAAAGCACAGAAATGCATACTCAGATGCACGCAAAACATATACAGGAATGTTTATAGCAGCATTATTCTTAATGCCCAAACACTGGGAATAACGCAGATGTCCTTGAACAATGAAATGGGCAATAAATAGTATATTCACTGCAATGGAATGCGATGCCGTAGTGAATCTGAATGAACTACTGATACACATATCAACATGGATGAATTTAAAAAACATAATGTTGAGTGAAAGAGGCTGGACCTGAGACAATACGTGCTCCCTGGTTCCATGTATGTAAAGGTCAAAACAGGCAAAACCCATGTCTGGACTTCGAAGTTGGAGCAGGAGTTACTTTTGAAGGGGCTGGTTATTGACTGGGAGGGGGCATGAGACAAGCTCCGTTATATTTAGGATTTGGATATTTACCTCTGTGTCTGCTTTACTTAAATAACAGTGTTCACTAAAGATAGCTAGATTACAGATCATCCGCAGAGGGAGAGTGTTATACTTGCTTGTCCTGGTGGTGAGTCTGTAGAGCTGTGGGCTTCCTCACCACTGCCCGAGCTGCCGTCTCATAGACTGTACGTTCAGGTGGGAGAAGGGGGACCAGAGGAGCCCATGCTTGTCTTGGAGTTTCTTTTTAATATCTTGTGAGCTTTTAAATTTTTTTCTGCATTTAATATTCATTTGTCAGAAGTATTTATGTGCAATGTGAAATTGTTATATAAAGCTCACCTAAAAAGAAATCATAGTCAGTTCAGCGCTCAGCCTCTAAACACTTGGACAAAGGAAGCCAGCGTGGTTATGTTCAGAATCTCTCAGGGGTTAAGGTCATCCCCTGAGGGTGTCAGGGAGGCATAATTACAATGAATTGAATCCTCTCCACCTGGGTTTGCCGAAGCTCTTACGTGAGCTCTTTCTTTTCCTTCCTTAAAAAAAATAAAAAATAAAAAAATCTGGGCCGGACATCAGGAGTAGCAGTTTCCAGTCTGTTGAAGTCCTCTGCTTCCGGGACCGCACTCTGCAGGGGATGAGAGATGTCACCCACAGCATCATCTTCGAAGTGAAGCTTCCAGAAATGGCATTTAGCCCAGGTAACTTGCCGGTCTTTGAGAATGCATATATTTAGCATTTACCAGAAACCAAATTAGGTTTAACTTTTCTTTCATCCTTTCACAATGGCAATGGAGGTAGAAAAAAGTACAGCTCCTACCTCTTTGCCCCTAGGAACTCTTCCCTCGAACAGAGGGCATGCTCTGCTCTTCAGACCGGAACAAAGGCAGAGATTGTCCTCAGGATATTTCCTCCAGGCAGTTTTTTCAGTCCTGAGAGTTCTTTTTCCCTCTTTTTTTTGTTTTTGCTTAACATAAAGTCTTTATTCCTTACCCTTCTTACAGGAAGAATGAAGTATTAAAGCACCTACATATTTATTTGTTACAAAAAGTTGTGTGTGATCTTATTCTCCGTATAGTAAGCCAGTCAGCAAAAGTGCCATTTCTCCTTCCACGTTTAATATTCCTCATCTGATCCTGTGTGGTAGGCGTCAGCTATTCTCCCTGTTCCATAAGTTAGGGAACTTGGGCTCACAGATAATGTTACGTATATAGATGTGTGTGTGTGTGTGTGTGTGTGTGTGTGTGTGTGTGTGTGTGTAGATATACATACATGCATTTATTTATATATTTATACTTATGTACACATCACAAAAACAGAATAACATACCCAAATTGGAGTAAAATAAAGGTAATAATACCCACCTCATGGAGTACCCCTATGAGGAATCTGACTCCTGTGTAAAAGACAGACACAATGGTGGCATATTATAGTTGCTTAATAAGTGATAATTTATGGTAATTTCCTATCTTACCCAAAGCCGAGAACCCTTTCCAAGATGATCCCTCAGATTTCTATGTCTTACGTGCTGTCCAGAGTACTTGTACATACCTACATGGTTTAATTTACTCCATACAGCACCTGCATTGTTCCAAGGAACATTGCTTTCTTTAATCCGGGGATCATGTGCCTTAATGTGAGCGTGTGTTTTGGGGGTGAGGGGTGTTAAAATCTCTGCTTCATCAGGCAAAAGAGGAAGCTGTTTACTTGTTAGTTTAGAGCCTTAAAATAACTATCGCCTCTCTGCCATCTTTAGATATTTAATACATTTGATTTAGCACCCTCTTCTGGCACATTCTAAAATAGCTTCCATGTGATGTTTCATTAAGCCGCCACTGGAAGGTAGCTCCAGGGGAATGAGGTGAGCATGAACTAACCAGTAATGCGGCCTGGTCTCCACCTGGCAGGCCAGCAGCTGTTTCCACACGTCACTCACTTAATCCTGCCAACCAACTTTTGGGGGAGGCACTTTTCTTTCCATTTTTTAAGATAAAGTCACTGAATTACTCTTACTCCCTGCTCCCAGTGATATATTACTGATGCTTGGTGAAGCTGGCAAACCCAGGAAACACCGTGCAATTCTATTCGAAAAAGAGGTTTTCTGTAGCGCTGTAGTGCTGTCAAGTCTTTACACTTGATATTGAGTGTAGATTATTTAGTTTAAGAAAGGCAGATGTTCCTCTTTTTTCACGTAAATTAATGTTTTCCCTCTTAGCTGTAAATTAAACCTTTTAATAACTAGAACTTTGTAAAGTTATTCTGTATCATAATGTGAACTGAACATATTCGTATGGTAGTGTCATTTAATATTTCTAAGACATCCCATAGTTGCAATGACAGTGTTATAAGAAATGCAGTTTTGAATATCCTATGTCTTCTGCTCTTGGTGGTGCAGGCAAGCTCACTCTGCTTTGCTGATACAGAGTGTTCGAGCAGCCGGCTGAGGGAAGCCGCAGACACTGCTGAGGGTGGGAGAGTCCTCCTTTCACTTCCTGTCCTTGCTGTGCTCCTCCTCTTTGTCCAGCTAGGGGAAGACAGGGCCTAACTTTCCCCTAAAAAATACTTTCTCATTAATTTGGGGTATGTCTAATATGGAAGCAGATATGATAGACTAAATATTATGGTCACCTATAGTATTTTTTAAAATTATCAGTAAGTTTAAAGTACATCTAATTTTCTTAAAATGTCTGTAACATCTTGAGTACAGAGATGTTTTAATTTGCAATGACATTTTGTGTGTGTCTTATAATTTCTTATCTGTAACAGGAGAAAGCTGAGGCTGGAGTTACTAATTATAGTACTAGACTGTGTTTCTGAATTTCTTGTCAAATTTCTGTGCATGTGTTAGAGAAGCCCTTTTTAAATTTAACATGAGAATAGTAAGAAAATCAAACAAAATATGAGTTAGTAACTGGTTTGAACTCTTTTTTTTCCCCAGAAAAATGATTTTGGAGTTCTTAGCCTCTTTAAGAACTCAAATCTATTATTTCAGTTTTAATTTTTTGTGATGTAAAAACGGACCGCACCAGGGCACCTGAGTTAAAACAGGAAGGGCCATTTGTTTTTCGGCTCCTTGCTGTGAAAGATACCCTCAGCCAAGTAGCTTTTGAAGATAACTGACCCCCTTGTTTCCCATTGGTCGTCCTGTCCCAGAAATAAAAAATTGTGTAAAGCAAGTCAGCAACTCTAGGGCCCATAATTATATTGGGCAGTATTATCTTAAGAAACAAAGGTTGAAAGCAAAAAAGTTCCCAAGGAAAGGAAAATAGAGGTGTTGATAGAAATAGAAAAGTAGGAGAATGTCCAGAGAAAACCAGTGTACAATTAGAGACAAATGTAAAATTCCTGCCATAGTCCTGTATCTCTTAACCTTAAGTCAAGGAGCTTCTGTTCCTTCAGAGACTGTTACTTCAAGCACATATTGGAGGTGATGCTGGAAGGGTAGGTGGCTGAGTGAATTCCCTGCTAAGGAGTTGAGGCTTCATTGTGAATTTTGGGAATTCAGTGAGGAGGGGAGAGCAACTGAGGTCCCAAGGTGTGGGGAGTGTAAGACTGGGTGGCCCCCATTAGCAGGATTTACAAGGCCAGGTTTCCACCAAGGAAGCCAGGTTTCCATTAAGGTGAGGAGGTAGCAGAAGTATTCTGCAAAGCAGTTGAGATTTTTAAGAGGATTTTGCAGCAGTGGAATAGAGCAGCATTACCCTGAATGTGTCCTGTGAGATTTTAATTGGTGTTACTAGTTGAGGGAGATAATGGAGAGCCAGGTAAGATTGGGAAGCTCAAAGCCAAATCAGACAAAGTGGCTCCTTTACTGCAGGTTTCTCAGAGCTTTATGCCCCTCATGTGCGATGTGATGCTCCAGGTTTGGGTGGTGGTGGGGCAGAGGGAGAACACAGGTAGGTGTACAGAAGCATTTCCCAAGCCCATCAGCCATGGAGTCTTTATCCTCTCAGAGCTTTGCGTGGAGCAAATTTTGAGAACAGCTGGAATTGGAGTTACAGAGGCACCCAATGCAGAGGTTAAAAGAGGTCAGCGGGAAAGGGAAAAGTCAGAGGAGAGGAAAGTCTGAATGGATAAGGATGTGCTTAAAGGAGAGGGCAGCTTAACAGAAGAGCAGTTCCTTGGACTGAGGTCTGGAGACAGGTAGGCACAGTGATGGAACTGAGAGGCTGGGTGGAAGGGTAACATAAGGATGAAGAGCGGAAGGGGTGCGCTCAACGGAGAGGTCCAGTCCAGGTGGGAAACTCAGCAGAAGGTGTGCTGCAGTCACACTGGCTTGTCTTCCTAAGGTAGAAAGCCCTTCACAGGGTTAGACCAGCTCCAGATATATTCTTTTTTTGGGGCAACTTCCAGTAACTACAGAAGTTAAGGCAACTCGGGCCAGAGACCAGGGCTGTTTCTGAAGCCCTTCTGTGGGAAGGCAGTGCTTGGGTCTGAGGGTCTCTAAACAAGATTCCTAGTGGCTCAGGAAAATGAGGCAACTGAGACGAGGAGATGCAAATTCTGGCCTGCAAACCTCCTTGAAAAAGAAGTGAACTGAAAGCTTAAGGATGCGTGAGCCAGCTTGCTGCTTTGACTTACTTTTTATTTTTCCCTCCTTCCCTAAACTTACTGTTTTATTTGCCTTAAGATTGTCCCAAGGCGGTTGGATGGGAAAAGAACCAGAAAGGAGGCATGGGACCAAGGATGGTGAACCTCAGCGAATGTATGGACCCTAAAAGGTATACTTTGGAAGCCGTTTTCTCCAGGGTGCACACCAGGTTCTGTCAGGCCAAGAGCATTGCCCAGTTCAGTCAGGGGGTGCCTTCACACTGATGACGAGTGTTAATCCACTCTTGGCTGCCTCTTGATTAAGTTTTGTTGTGAGAATTAATATTAATGATGGATATCCTGAAGGACACACAATTCACGTTTCTCTAGACATTCTACATTTCGTTCTTGCTTCCAGCTCAGACTCTCAGACCTCTGTACCTACACCACCTTTTAGTTCTTTATTCATTGCCCTTGGATTTTGTCCATTAGCCTACACTGAAGGACATTATAAGAAATATTTCACAGAAACCAGTATTGTATTGAAGGCATGATGTAAGTACCCCCTTTATTGAGGAGACAGAAATTTCTCTGTTTTCAGTGTTAGGAAAATCTTCCTCATAAGCGGCTGGTGTGTTTTTATTCTGGACACAGATACTCCTACACCTGGTCATGCTTCCCATTTCACCTTGGCTGCTGGGAGCTCAGGATCAGATTGGTGGCCCATCACTGTGCAATTGCAGGGATAATGGTGGCATGTGTTCTGTGTGGTCACCTTTCTCCTCCTCGCTCACCCTCAAGCTTTGTTTTACTTTTCCTTCGATACTAATTTCCGTAGTATTTGTTTCTTATTTTCTCATACAGCTACTTTCTATCTAAAAAGGACAAGATTGGGGCATAAATGAGTGACTGACTAAATAAATAAATAATTCTGTCATTTTCTAGGTTAGCTGAGTTCATCAGTGGATCTAAATCTCAAATTGATGTGTTGGAGATTGGTCCCTACTTGGACTTAGACAAGGTTGTGTCTGTCAAGTGTCTGCTGCTCGGAGCCTGGCACCTTGGGTTGTAATGTAGCCAGGACATTGATGGTAAGTTTGTGGGGGTCAGATGTTACCTCTAAAGCTGTGGCTTCTCTTCTTATTTCGCTATACAGTCCACCTTCCATACCTGTGGGTTTCGCATCCGAAGATATGGAGGGCCTTGTATTTTATGTAAGGGACTTGAGTATCTGTGGATTTTGGTATCCCCAGGGACTCCTGGAACCAGTCCCCCACGGATACCAAGCAACGACTACGCCTGAGTGCCTTCTCTCTCCCAGACTCCCCCTATTCTCTCTCCCTCCCTCCCTTCTCTTTTTCCTCCCTGTCTCCCTCCCTTTTTTCTTTTCTCAGTATCTCTTTAAGTATAAAAGGAATACATGCTTTTATTATAAGGTAGAAACAGGAACTCTCCCTCCACTCCCATCCCAAGTCACTTACCAGAATTAAGCAGACTTCACAGATTATTACACAGCATCTTTCCCTGAAGTTTTTGTAGGCATGTGCAAATGCAGAGAGAGACATTTGTCATCTTTGCTCTTACTTATTTATTTATTTATATTTACAAAAATTGGATCATAGCATACTGTCTGTAGCACGTTTTTTATTTTTAACTTAATATAACAATAATTGTGGTTCTCTTTCTATGTATTCCATATTATGTATATGTAGGATTTTATTATATGTCTTGTCCTCAATTTATTTAATCAATTTCAGCATATTTTTCTTTTAGAGATGCTGTTGAAGTGAACATGCTTATATCTTTACATGTCTGTGGAACTATTTCTTTAGGAAAAAAGCCCTAGAAGTAGAATTACTGTGTTAGAATGTATAACAGAGCTTTTAACTTTGCATTTCTTTAATTAGTGAGGGTTAGTATTTAATTTTATTTCTTTCGTGAATTTTATTTCTTCTATTTATGTCCTTTGGGCTGTGTTTCTTATATATTGACTAGGAGTTCTTTTTTTAATGGATATTAACCTTTTTTCTGTAATATAATGCAAATATTTTTCTCAATTTATCTTTAGCCACATAAAGGTTTTTAAAAATTTGATGTTATTAAATATGTCAGTCTTTTTCTTTACGGTTTACAGAACTCTTGTTTTTATGTTTAGATCTTTATCAATGTGGAATTTATTTTTGTTTTATGATGAGAGTTAAATATCTAACTTTTTTTTCCACAAAGTGAATAGTCATTTGATTGAATGGCATTCGTTCAATAATACAAATCATCATTTTCCCACCTTAATCAAATACTAAATCTCCTTATGTACCTGAGTCTCCTTTGGATTCTATCTTGTTCCATCATTCCATTTATTTGTTCCTGCATTATTACTCACAGCTTTAACTCAAATTACAATGAATTTATAGATAAATTGGGAAGGATTGACGTCTTTATAATATTGATCCTTAGTTCCAGAAGCATTGTATATCTCTTAAATTATTTAGATCATCTTTGTAGCATTTTCTTTATTTAGGTCTCACACATGCCTCATTTAGTTTATTTTCACATGTTTAATTGTTTTTTTTTCTTTTAAAGATATGTTCTTCCCACTAAATTTTCCAGTCGACTATTACTGGGATATATAAGAAAGATATTCTATCTGGCCATCTTTCTAAACTTTCTTTTTTTTTTTTTTTTTTTAAACATCTTTATTGGGGTATAATTGCTTTACAATGGTGTGTTAGTTTTCTGCTTTATAACAAAGTGAATCAGCTATACATATACATATGTTCCCATATGTCTTCCCTCTTGCGTCTCCCTCCCTCCCACTCTCCCCATCCCACCCTTCCAGGCTGTCACAAAGCACCGAGCTAATATCCCTGTGCCTTGCGGCTGCTTCCCCCCAGCTATCTACCTTACTACGTTTGTTAGTGTGTATATGTCCATGACTCTCTCTCGCCCTGTCAAAACTCACCCTTCCCCTTCCCCATATCCTCAAGTCCGTTCTCCAGTAGGTCTGCGTCTTTATTCCTGTCTTACCCCTAGGTTCTTCATGACATTTTTTTCCCTTAAATTCATATATATGTGTTAGCATACGGTATTTGTCCTTTTCTTTCTGACTTACTTCACTCTGTATGACAGACTCTAGGTCTATCCATCTCATTACAAATAGCTCAATTTCATTTCTTTTTAAGGCTGAGTAATATTCCATTGTGTATATGTGCCACATCTTCTTTATCCATTCATCCGATGATGGGCGCTTAGGTTGTTTCCATCTCCGGGCTATTGTAAATAGAGGCTGCAATGAACATTTTGGTACATGACTCTTTTGAATTTTGGTTTTCTCAGGGTATATGCCCAGTAGTGGGATTGCTGGGTCATATGGTAATTCTATTTGTAGTTTTTTAAGGAACCTCCATACTGTTCTCCATAGTGGCTGAACCATTTCACATTCCCACCAGCAGTGCAAGAGTGTCCCCTTTTCTCCACACCCTCTCCAGCATTTATTGTTTCTAGATTTTTGATGATGGCCATTCTGACTGGTGTGAGATGATATCTCATTGTAGTTTTGATTTGCATTTCTCTAATGATTAATGATGTTGAGCATTCTTTTATGTGTTTGTTGGCATTCTGTATATCTTCTTTGGAGAAATGTCTATTTAGGTCTTCTGCCCATTTTTGGATGGGTTGTTTGTTTTTTTGTGTATTGAGCTGCCATGAGCTGCTTATAAATTTTGGAGATTAATCCTTTGTCAGTTGCTTCATTTGCAAAATGTTTTCTCCCATTCTGAGGGTTGTCTTTTGGTCTTGGTTATGGTTCCTTTGCTGTGGCAAAAAGCTTTGAAGTTTCATTAGGTCCCATTTGTTTATTTTTGTTTTATTTCCATTACTCTAGGAGGTGGGTCAGAAAGGATCTTGCTGTGATTTATGTCATAGAGTGTTCTTCCTATGTTTTCTTCTAAGAGTTTGATAGTTTTCTGGCCTTACATTTAGGTCTTTAATCCATTTTGAGCTTATTTTTGTGTATGGTGTTAGGGAGTGATCTAATCTCATACTTTTACATGTACCTGTCCAGTTTCCCAGCACCATTTATTGAAGAGGCTGTCCTTTCTCCACTGTACATTCCTGCCCTCCTTTATCAAAGATAAGGTGTCCATATGTGCGTGGGTTTATCTCTGGGCTTTCTATCCTGTTCCACTGATCTATCTTTCTGTTTTGTGCCAGTACCATACTGTCTTGATTACTGTTGCTTTGTAATATAGTCTGAAGTCAGGGAGCCTGATTCCTCCAGCTCCTTTTTTTTGTTCTCAAGATTGCTTTCGCTATTCGGGGTCTTTTGTGTTTCCATACAAATTGCGAAATTTTTTGTTCTAGTTCTGTGAAAAAATGCCAGTGGTAGTTTGATAGGGATTGCATTGAATCTGTAGATTGCTTTGGGTAGTAGAGTCATTTTCACAATGTTGATTCTTCCCATCCAAGAACATGGTATATCTCTCCATCTATTTGTATCATCTTTATTTCTTTCATCAGTGTCTTATAATTTTCTGCATACAGGTCTTTCGTATCCTTAGGTAGGTTTATTCCTAGGTATTTTATTCTTTTTGTTGCAATGGTAAATGGGAGTGTTTTCTTGATTTCACTTTCAGATTTTTCATCATTAGTATATAGGAATGCCAGAGATTTCTGTGCATTAATTTTGTATCCTGCTACTTTACCAAATTCATTGATTAGCTCTAGTAGTTTTCTGGTAGCATCTTTAGGATTCTCTATGTATAGTATCGTGTCATCTGCAAACAGTGACAGCTTTACTTCTTCTTTTCCGATTTGGATTCCTTTTATTTCATTTTCTTCTCTGATTGCTGTGGCTAAAACTTCCAAAACTATGTTGAATAAGAGTGGTGAGAGTGGGCAACCTTGTCTTGTTCCTGATCTTAGTGGAAATGCTTTCAGTTTTTCACCATTGAGGATGATGTTTGCTGTGGGCTTGTCATATATGGCCTTTATTATGTTGAGGAAAGTTCCCTCTATGCCTACTTTCTGGAGGGTTTTTATCATAAATGGGTGTTGAATTTTGTCGAAAGCTTTCTCTGCATCTATTGAGATGATCATATGGTTTTTCTCCTTCAATTTGTTAATATGGTTTATCACATTGATAGATTTGTGTAAAATGAAGAATCCTTGCATTCCTGGAATAAACCCCACTTGATCATGGTGTATGATCCTTTTAATGTGCTGTTGGATTCTGTTTGCTAGTATTTTGTTGAGGATTTTTGCATCTATGTTCATCAGTGATATTGGCCTGTAGTTTTCTTTCTTTGTGACATCCTTGTCTGGTTTTGGTATCAAGGTGATGGTGGCCTCGTAGAAGGAATGTGGGAGTGTTCCTCCCTCTGCTATATTTTGGAAGAGTTCGAGAAGGATAGGTGTTAGCTCTTCTCTAAATGTTTGATAGAATTCACCTGTGAAGCCATCTGGTCCTGGGCTTTTGTTTGTTGGAAGGTTTTTAATCACAGTTTCAATTTCAGTGCTTGTGATTGGTCTGTTCATATTTTCTATTTCTTCCTGATTAAGTCTTGGCAGGTTGTGCATTTCTAAGAATTTGTCCATTTCTTCCAGATTGTCCATTTTATTGGCATAGAGTTGCTTGTAGTAATCTCTCATGATTTTTTTTATTTCTGCAGTGTCAGTTGTTACTTCTCCTTTTTCATTTCTAATTCTATTGATTTGAGTCTTCTCCCTTTTTTCTTGATGAGTCTGGCTAGCGGTTTATCTATTTTGTTTATCTTCTCAAAGAACCAGCTTTTAGTTTTATTGATCTTTGCTATCGTCTCCTTCATTTCTTTTTCATTTATTTCTGATCTGATTTTTATGATTTCTTTCCTTCTGCTAACTTTGGGGTTTTTTTGTTCTTCTTTCTCTAATTGCTTGAGGTGCAAGGTTAGGTTGTTTATTCGAGATGTTTCCTGCTTCTTTTGTATTGCTATAAACTTCCCCCTTAGAACTGCTTTTGCTGCATCCCATAGGTTTTGGGTCGTTGTGTCTCCATTGTCATTTGTTTCTAGGTATTTTTTTATTTCCTCTTTGATTTCTTCAGTGATCACTTCATTATTAAGTAGTGTATTGTTTAGCCTCCATGTGTTTGTATTTTTTACAGATCTTTTCCTGTAATTGATATCTAGTCTCATGGCGTTGTGGTCAGAAAAGATACTTGATACAATTTCAGTTTTCTTAAATTTACCAAGGCTTGATTTGTGACCCAAGATATGATCTATCCTGGAGAATGTTCCATGAGCACTTGAGAAAATGTGTATTCTAGTTGTTTTTGGGATGGAGTGTCCTATAAATATCAATTAAGTCCATCTTGTTTAATGTATCATTTAAAGCTTGTGTTCCCTTATTTATTTTCATTTTGGATGATCTGTCCATGGGTGAAAGTGGGGTGTTAAAGTCCCCTACTATGAATGTGTTACTGTTGATCTCCCCTTTTATGGTTGTTAGTATTATGCCTTATGTATTGAGGTGCTCCTATGTTGGGTGCCTAAATATTTACAATTGTTATATCTTCTTCTTGGATCGATCCCTTGATCATTATGTAGTGTCCTTCTTTGTCCCTTTTAATAGTCCTTATTTTAAAGTCTATTTTGTCTGATATGAGAATTGCTACTCCAGCTTTCTTTTGTTTCCATTTGCATGGAAATATCTTTTCCATCCCCTTACTTTCAGTCTGTATGTGTCTCTAGGTCTGAAGTGGGTCTCTTGTAGACAGCATATATAAGGGTCTTGTTTTTGTATCCATTCAGCCAATCTGTGTCTTTTGGTGGGAGCATTTAGTCCATTTACATTTAAGGTAATTATCGATATGTATATTCCTATTTCCATTTTCTATATTGTTTTGGGTTCGCTACTATAGGTCGTTTCCTTCTCTTGTGTTTCGTGTCTAGAGAAGTTCCTTTAGCATTTGTTGTAAGCTGGTTTGGTGGTGCTGAACTCTCTCAGCTTTTGCTTGTCTGTAAAGGTTTTAATTTCTCCATCAAATGTGAATGAGATCCTTGCTGGGTAGAGTAGTCTTGGTTGCAGGCTTTTCTCCTTCATCACTTTCAGTATGTCCTGCCACTCCCTTCTGGCTTGTAGGGTTTCTGCTGAGAGATCAGCTGTTAACCTTATGGGGATTCCCTTGTGTGTTATTTGTTGTTTTTCCCTTGCCTGCTTTTAATATGCTTTCTTTGTACTTAATTTTGACAGTTTGATTAATATGTGTCTTGGCGTGTTTCTCCTTGTATTTATCCTGTAATGGGACTCTCTGTGCTTCCTGGACTTGATTAACTATTTCCTTTCCCATATTAGGGAAGTTTTCAACTATAATCTCTTCAAATATTTTCTCAGTCCCTTTCTTCTTTCTTCTTCTTCTGGAACCCCTATAATTCGAATGTTGGTGCGTTTCATGTTGTCCCAGAGGTCTCTGAGACTGTCCTCAGTTCTTTTCATTCTTTTTTCTTTATTCTGCTCTGCCAGTAGTTATTTCCACTACTTTATCTTCCAGGTCACTTATCCGTTCTTCTGCCTCAGTTATTCTGCTATTGATCCTATCTAGAGTGGTTTTAATTTCATTTATTGCATTGTTCATCGTTGCTTGTTTCATCTTTAGTTCTTGTAGGTCCTTGTTAACTGTTTCTTGCATTTTGTCCATTCTACTTCCAAGATTTCGGATCATCCTTACTATCATTATTCTGAATTCTTTTTCAGTAGATTGCCTATTTCCTCTTCATTTGTTAGGTCTGGTGGGTTTTTATCTTGCTCCTTCATCTGCTGTGTGTTTTTCTGTCTTCTCATTTTTGCTTATCTTACTGTGTTTAGGTCTCCTTTTTGCAGGCTGCACTTTCGTAGTTCCCGTTGTTTTTGATGTCTGTCTCCAGTGGCTGAGGTTGTTTCGGTGGGTTGTGTAGGCTTCCTGGTGGAGGGGACTAGTGCCTGTGTTGTGCTGGATGAGGCTGGATCTTGTCTCTCTAGTGGGCAGGTTCACGTCTGGTGGTGTGTTTTGGGGTGTCTGTGGCCTTATTATGATTTTAGGCAGCCTCTCTGCTAATGGGTGGGGTTTGTGTTCCTGTTTTGCTAGTTGTTTGGCATAGGTTATCCAGCACTGTGGCTTGCTGGTCGTTGAGTGAAGCTGGGTGCTGGTGTTAAGATGGAGGTCTCTGGGAGATTTCCACCGTTTAATATTATGTGGAGCTGGGAGGTCTGTTGTTGACCAGTGTCCTGAAGTTGGCTCTCCTACCTCAGAGGCAGAGCCCTGACTCCTGGCTGGAGCACCAAGAGCCTTTCATCCACACGGCTCAGAATAAAAGGGAGAAAAAAGTAGAGAGAATTAGTAGAAAGTATGAGTAAAGAAAGAAGGAAAGGAGGAAAGGAAGGAAGGAAGAAAGAAGCAAAGAAGGAAAGAAAGGAGGGAGGGAGGGAGGGAGGGAGGAAGGAAGGAAGGAGGAAAGAAGGAAAAAGACAGAAAGATGATACAGTAAAAAATAAAATAAAGTATAATATAGTTTATTGAATTAAAAAATATTTAGGAAAAAAAAAAAGGGACGGATAGAACCTTAGGACAAATGTTGGAAAGCAAAGCTATACAGAGAAAATCTTACACAGAAGCATACACATACACCTTCACAAAAAGAGGTAAAGGGGGAAAAATCATAAATCCTGCTCCCAGAGACCACCTCCTCAATTTGGGGTGATTCGTTGTCTAAAGGAGGGAAGGAAGGAAGGAAAGAAAGAAAGAACGAAGGTAAAGTATAATAAAGTTATTACAATTAAACTTAATTATTAAGAAAAAGAATTTTTTAAAAAAACCATGGACGGATAGAGCCCTAGGACAAATGGTGGAAGCAAGAGTATACAGACAGGATCTCACACAGAAGCATACACGTACACATCCACAAAAAGAGGAAAAGGGAAAAAAATCATAGATCTCGCTCCTAAATTCCCCCTCTTCAATTTGGGATCATTCCTTGTCTATTCAGGTATTCCACAGATGCAGGGTATATCAAGTTGATTGTGGAGCTTTAATCCACTGCTTCTGTGGCTGCTGGGAGAGATTTCCCTTTCTCTTCTTTGTTCTCACAGCTCACAGGAGCTCAGCTTTGGATTTGGCCCTGCCTCTGCGTGTAGGTCGCTGGAGGGCGTCTGTTGTTTCGCTCAGACAGGACGGGGTTAAAGGAGCCGCTGATTCGGGGCCTCCGGCTCACTCGGGCGGGGGGTGGGGGGTGGGGGGACGGTGGGGCACTGCGTGCGGGGCGGGCCTGCGGCGGCAGAGGCAGCGTGACGTTGCGGCAGAGGCCGGCGTGACGTTGCACCAGCCTGAGGCCCGCCGTGCGTTGTCCCGGGGAAGTTGTCCCTGGATCCCGGGAACCTGGCAGTGGCGGGCTGCCACAGGCTCCGCGGAAGAGGGGTGTGGAGAGTGACCTGTGCTCGCACACAGGCCTCTTGGTGGCAGTCAGCAGCAGCCTTAGCGTCTCCCGCCCGGCTCTGGGGTCTGCTGGTTTTAGCCGCGGCTCGCGCCCGTCTCTGGGGTTTGCGCTTTCAGCCGCGGCTCGCGCCCGTCTCTGGGGTTCGCGCTTTTAGCCGCGGCTCGCGCCCGGTCTCTGGAGATCCTTTAAGCAGCGCTACTTAACCCCTCTCCTCGGCGCACCAGGAAACAAAGAGGGAAGAAAAAGTCTCTTGCCTCTTCGGCAGGTGCAGGCTTTTCCCCGAACTCCCTCCCGGCTAGTCGTGGTGCACTAACTCCTTCAGGCTATGTTCAAGCCGCCAACCCCAGTTCCCTCTCCCTGATCTCCGTCCAAAACCAAAACCCGAGCCTCAGCTCGCAGCCCCGCCGCCCCGGCGGGTGAGCAGACAAGCCTCTCGGGTTGGTGAGTGCCGGTCGGCACCGATCGTCTGTGCAGGAATCTCCCCGCTTTGGCCCTCCGCACCCGTCGCTGTGGCACTACTCCGCGGTCCCCGAAGCTCCCCCCTCCGCCTCCCGCAGCGTCTCCGCCCGCGGAGGGGCTTCCTAGTGTGTGGAAACTTTTCCTCCTTCACAGCTCCCTCCCACTGGTGCAGGTGCCGTCCTTATTCTTTTGTCTCTGTTTTTTCTTTTGCCCTACCCAGGTACGTGGGGAGTTTCTTGCCTTTTGGGAGGTCTGAGGTCTTCTGCCAGCCTTCAGTAGGAGTTCTGTAGGAGTTGTTCCACGTGTGGATGTATTTCTGGTGTATCCGTGGGGAGGAAGGCGATCTCCGCGTCTTACTCTTCCGCCATCTTCAAGGTCCCCCCTCTAAACTTTCTTAGTTATATTAGTTTTTTGTTTGATTCTTTAGAATTTTCTAGGTTGATAAGTATTCCTCACCAACATTTATACCTATTTCTAGGACTGGCTAGGACTCCATGGTTTTGCTGAGGAATAATGGTGAGATTTGGCATCCTCATTTTGTTACTGATTTTTAATGGGAACTTCTTTTTTTTTCTTTAATTTTGATATGTGATATTGGTTTCTGCTAATGCTCTTTTATAAATTGAGGAGGCAGATTTTTATTTCTAGTTTACTATGAGTTTACATCAGAAATGATTGCTAAGCTTTATCAAATATATCTATCAAGATAATTATATTCTAATGTTGAGCATTCCTGGAAAAAACCCTATTTGTTCATGGTATGTTATTCTTCTAATATACTATGGGATTCAACTGGTAATGTTTTATTGCTAGGTTTTACATACGCATTCATAAGTCAAGTTGGTTTATAGTAATGTTTTTTCCTTTTCTTTGTGGTGTCGTATATCTTATAGCTGAGTTATACTACTTTTATAAAATAAAACTTTCTGCCTTTTTCTATGCTCCAGGACAGTTTAAGTGTATGACTTATCAGTTCCTTGATGGTTTGGCAAAATTCAGTTATAAATCCATCTGGGCCTGATGCCTTTTGGAATTCTCTTGGCAGTGAGGGCAGGGAATCTTTGGGAACTTTTACAAATGTTTCTATAGTCATTGACCTTTTTAGATTTTATACCTCTTTTGAGTCAGTTTAGTCATGTTGTTTTCCTAGAAAATCATCCATTTCATCTAAATTTGAAAATTAATTGTATATAAAATACATGTGGTATTCTCTTACCAATCTTTTATTTTATTTCATTTTTTTTAAATGCACTTCTTTATTTCTCTGTTTCTTCTTTGGCTGTGTTGGGTCTTGTTGCTGCGTGCAGGCTTTCTCTAGTTGCAGCGAGTGGGAGCTACTCTTCGTTGTGGTGCGTGGGCTTCTCACTGCGGTGGCTTCCCTTGTTGCGGAGAATGGGCTTTAGGCGCACGGGCTTCAGTAGTTGTGGCTCGTGGGCTCTACAGTGCAGGCTCAGTAGTTGTGGCACACGGGCTTAGTTGCTCCAGGGCATGAGGGATCTTCCTGGACCAGGGCTTGAACCCAAATCCGCTGCATTGGCAGGCAGATTCTTAATCACTGCGCCACCAGGGAAGTCCTTCTTACCAACTTTTAAATCTTCTCTTTATCCTCTCTGTCTTTTTTTTTTTTTTTTTGCGGTACGCAGGCCTCTCACTGTTGTGGCCTCTCCCGTTGTGGAGCACAGGCTCAGGACGCGCAGGCTCAGCGGCCATGGCTCACGGGCCCAGCCGCATCGTGGCATGTGGGATCTTCCCGGACCGGGGCACGAATCCGTGTCCCCTGCATCGGCAGGTGGACTCTCAACCACTGCACCACCAGGGAAGCCTTATCCTCTCTTTTATCTCTCCTTATTCCTAATGTTGAATAATTGTGTTTTCTCTTTTTCAAACTTGCCAGAGAAGCTTGTCTATTTTATCAGTCTTTCCAGAGAACTAAATCCTTGATCTCTTTATTCCATAATTTTTGTTTTGTTTTGCTTCCAGATTCATTAGTATCTACTTTTATCTTTATTCATTTCCTTCTCCATTTTTGTGGAATTTATTTCATTCTTTTCCTAACTTCCAGAATTAGGTACTTAAGTTTTCTTAGCATTTTTAAAATTATAAAGTCATTATAGTCCCATTGTAGAAAATTTGTAGAGTATAAGAGTTGTAAAGCAAGAAAAGAAGACCCATTTTTCGACTACATTTTCACTTCTTTTCAGTGTTTGTTTAATGTATATTTAAAAATCTTATTTGATATATAAAAATGCCCCTTGCTTTTACCAATTAGCATTGTAAACACTTTCTCATGTCATTAAAAAGGATACCTAAAAAGATTTCTTAATGGCTGTAGAGTATGCCTTCTTGTATGATGAAACATGATTTACTGTGACATTCCCCTAATGTTAGACATTAACATTGTTTCTAGTTTTTTACAACTCTAAATTATGTTACAGAGAACATCTTTGTGATTGCATTTTTGTCAGTATTTTAGATCATTTCCTAAAACAGATTGCTGGAAGTAGGTCAAAGGATATGAACATTGAAAAAGTTCTAGAAACCTATTGCCAGATTGCTTTCCAGAAGAATTATATTAGTTTACATTCTCAATTGGTAAAATAGTTTTTTCATCACCCCATCCTCACCAGCACTGAGTATTGTAATTTTCTTTAATCTTTACAGATTAGCCATTTAAACTGTGTAGCATTACAGGAAACTGAAAGTTAAGTGTGAGAGTCCACATACATGTGACTAACCTGTGGCATGTTTGTAATTATGTAGCTTTCTTCCCACCGCCAAGCATGTTCCCAGTACTGCCTTCCTTGCTCTCCACTCAGCATTGCTTTAAAATGCAAAAATACTCCCGAAATAAATATCCCCAAGCCAAGCACCACTGAGTTTTGGGTATTCCATATGTTTATTCCCCCTCCATGGTAGTTTGCTTACCTGGTGAAAGTCACTTATAAAACTGGGTGGGTAGACCAAAGTTACCAGTGGGCTTCAAAACCAACAGCTGACTTAAACTATGCTTTCAAAAGAGTGGATTCTGGCCTATCATCCTCCACCCCGACAGTGAATCTTGGGTTGTTGTTGACTGTGCCCCTGGAATCATCAGACTAACTGAATTTCAAAGTCCCTAATGGAAGGATATTGAAATAAGACAGAGATCAGACTCTTAACTCTGCAGCCAATCCTGGCAGGGCTTCTCTTACATCACTGTGCTTGTTTATTATGGTTTACTGAAATACACATACCCCATCCCACCCCAGAAAGTACGCACCTTCATTTGGTTGCCACTCTGAGGATCTCATTTCCTCCCCTCCATTAACCAGATCTATGACCTAAGATAAGTCACTTATCTTTTCTGGGCTTCAGTTTCTGTATCTGTAAAATAAAGTAATTGAACTAAAGATTTTAAAGAACCTATCTAATTTTAAAATCATGTGGTTCTATAAGACTTTATAGGAGATGGAATTGAAGTGTATGAAATCATGAAAACTATCTCTGAGAATGTAGAATTTTCCCCTACATTCCAGAATATTAATAAGGGCTTTGCCTCTTGGAGAAAAAGTACAAAATCTTCTATGATGTTGTACAATTGGAAATAACTTATAAGTCACTTTTACGAGGAGCTAATTCAGGCTTTAAGTGAATTTTAGGATGAGATGTTACTTATGCTTACTTATTCATTCAGGGAAAGCAAGGACATTGGGTGGCTCTTGCTAATCCTTTTAAGACAGTAACAGGGACAGTTCTTATGGGACTCACCCCCAAAGCTTCCTCTGGTGCCACTGTCAAAAATAATGAATTATTAGTCAGACCCACAATGACATTTCTTAGTCTCATTACTGTAGGAAGCCAGGCACTGTGTGTATAATTATTTTGTCTTTTAAAGGAAATTGACACTGTCAAAAACTGAATTTGCACAATTCAATTTCTGGAGTTTCCTGTATTTTGAGGTTCCCAAGCTGCTCCAAAATAAAACCCCTTTTAGGGATTTCAAGGGAGACACCCTGTGAAATGTTCATCAGAAACACACCGTGATCTCCTGTTTCCATGCAGGGTTGGGGCGTCAGACACATCACATTTGTGGACAATGCCAAGATCTCCTATTCCAACCCTGTGAGGCAGCCTCTGTATGAATTTGAAGATTGCCTGGCGGGTGGTAAGCCCAAGGCCCTGGCTGCAGCAGACCGGCTCCAGAAAATATTCCCCGGAGTGGTACGTGGATGCTCTTTGAGAACGCCTGAGGTTTTCTCCTGGATCTTTTCAGTGTTTAAGTCTTGGGGAATGAGGCCCTGTGGTATTGGTGAAAGGGAGTCAGCCATCTGTCACTTACTACCAGGCCCTCATCATGCGGCCAAACCTCTGTTTCCTCATCTCAGAGATGGAGATTACAAGAACAAAACTCTCATACATTATTACGAAAATAAAATGAGTACATGAAAAGAATGTTTCATAAGTTGCAAAGCATTATCTGAGTTGAGGAATTTGGGGTACAAATCTTTTTAGATACTGCCTTGTTCCAAAGGGATTTATGGTGTCTCAGATGTAGGATATTATTTTCCTCATCACCAGAATACTTGATAGTTAGTACAGGTTTATGAAATTAAATTGAATGTAAGTCTGCAGAAGAAAGATCTAGCTAATGTTTAGCTTTTTATTCCAGCTGCTTCTTATTTTTGACTTTCATCATTTATTTTAAAAACAATGAGGCAAGTCATTCGGCTCATTTGATTCGAAATTTGCCAGTGTTTTTGGGGTCATCCAGCAAAAGACATTCTGCACCTGGCATGCTTAATCCGTTTATGTGACAGAGGTTAGATCAGGTGTCTCTGAAGTATCTGTTTGTACTTAAAGTGCCACAAGAGACTCTAAAAATAAAAAACCTGCTTTCTCAAAATTTCTCTGTTTAGCCACTCAGCATTAGATTCATTCATTTTAACAGTCTTTGCTTTAAAAGCAACTTTGACTGTTTTACCCATTTCATCAGTGTACCAGAGGAATGTCATTTATTGGGTCTAATTCAACAGTATTGATTGAACACCCACTGTACCCAGTGAGGTGCTGGATGCCAGAAGAGATAAGAATGGTGCACCCCATCATTGAGGAGGCATCTTAGTTAGGTTTCTGCTGTGACAATATTGCATATCACATACACCCAACATCGAAATGGCTTACGATCATAAACATTATTTCATGCTCATGGCTGCAGGTTAGCCATAGCTTAGCTGTAGGCTAGGCTGGACTCAGGCTTCGAGTCAGGTTCCAGTCTACTCTGTATGTCATTATTTCAAAATCTACACTCCAGGAGCAACAGTCAGCTGTCCTACTCTTCTTATGGTGGAAGGTAGAAGTGTAAAGGGGTTGGTGAGGCTTACCATACCTGTACATGTTAAAGTCTCGCCTCAGAAATGGCACTGTGCAGTGTCCTCCATCTCCATTGCCAGAGCTAGTCACAGGGCCAGGCCCTACGTCAACGGGGCTGGTCAGGATACCCTGCCTTCCTAGTGGGAGGTCCTGCAAAGTTGTATGGCAAAGGGCATGGACATATAATTCTCTTAGAGGGAGGCAGTGCACACAGTCAGGAAAAATAATTCATTCTATCACCAGGGAGTACTGTGAACTCCCCTCTGGGCCCAGACAGACCTGGCTTTGAATCTGAGCTCTGCCTGAAAGTTTTGCTTGCCCAAATCCTAGCCATGGTCTATGACCCAATGCAATTCCCCCTATTTCTTTGTTCAGTTATTCTATGACTTACTCACTCCTCACATATTTATTTAAGGCCTACTGTGTGCTAGGGACTGGGGAACAAGGCAGACGAAGTTCCCACTGCCTTGCATTGAACTTCAAGTCTAGCTGGGGTCAATAAACTAATTTCCTAAACGGTCACACTTGTAACAAGTGCACGAGGCAGGAGCTCAGTTGCTGTGAGAATGTTTAACAGGTAGGCCTGACCTAAACCAGGCTTCCTTGAGGAAGCTGAGTCCTGAAGCGTGGGTGGGAGCTAGCTAGACCAAGCGGGGCGGAGCTGTCTGTGCAGAGGCCTGAGGTAGGAAGCAGCATGCTGCCTTTGTGGACTGAAAGAAAACCAGGCTGGCTGAAGCATGGAGGTCAAGAAAGACACAGAGCTAGGGCGTCCGTGTCAGCAAAGGCCAGGTCATGCTGGGCCTTAGAGATCAGGTTCACCTTTTCTTGAAAACATCAGCCTACCAGGATCAAGCCTCTTCCTCAGCACCTACATCATGTTACTCCATTTCACCTATTGGATTATGCATTCCTTACCACGGGGAGCCAGGTCTTTTATACTTTTATCCTTCGTGCCTTATAAGTAATAATAGATAACACAGAATGCATCTAAGTACTAGTGTAATTCATCAAATTCGTGAAAAGTACTTGTGAAACTGTTTCACTTACTGGTTAGCCAGGCTTATGTAATTTTCTTTGTGTGTTCAACGGTTAATATTGTTGATATTTTCATTCAACAAATATTTACTCATCACCCTCCTTACACCAGGCCACGGACAGAAGGCTAGTCCTAAGTGGAGAAGACATGAAAAGAACTGCTCGGCTGCAAATACCATGCCTAATCCTGGGGTTGAATTAATTGAATAGGAAAAAAACCTGACCTTTAATAAATCAAATAACTATTTGAGGTCACCATTTTTTTTTCTCCCAAAGGTAAAGCAATAAAATGTAGGGCTGTAGAGCCACGCTAGGGGTTTTAAAGCCCAGCTCTGGACATCTGCTTTCAACCCTGAAGAGTAACTGACAGCCTATCTCTCCTACCATTATGCACCTAAAAGCTCTGCACCTGGGTAGATTGTATAAAATGACTCTTCAGACACAGAACAATGTGTAGTGAAAGACTGTGGTCTCAGAAAGAAATGTTTGTCCCAATTTATTGCATGCAGACACTTTTTAGCCCATTGGCACTCCTTTGTGACTCACAATTCATCTGCCAAGACATTGTGGAGCCAGCAGGGGACAAAAGGTAAATTACAGAGCTGTTCTAAAGACCCCATGAGAAATGCTGAGTCCCCACACTCAAAGAGAACCCAGGTTGCTGGGCAGCTTCTGCTTTTGGACAGGAAATGAAGCTTCACTACCACACATAGCTGTCACCCACCCGCCAAACAAGTATCTATACACTCCTAAGTCAGTTTTCTAGTTCAAGTCAGCAAGTAGAGTTTTTTGGTTTTGAGGGTTTTGTTTGTTTTTAATGCATATACTCCTAAGAAGATTAAGGCAAGACTAGCAGCCATTCTAATCTTATATGAATTTATTAAATTATTTTTGTTCTGACATCCCATTTGGAGGTATTCTACTGTAAGGAAGTGGAGGGGAGGGCAGCTTGGGAATAAGTGGGGAGAGACAGCTTGGCTGGATGGAGGGACTTGGGCAGGCAGAGGGCATTTTGGTGAAGTTTCTTGGCCTCAGATTGTAGGAAAGAGCCAAAGGTACACAGTTTTCTCCAGTGTTCACCTTTTCTCACACGGGAAGTGCCCCCCACCCACTTTGGAACTAGAATCCTTGTGTCTCTGTTTGCTGCTCTGTCCAGATTCAGGGACCCTGGGTGACAGGAAAGCGTGGTCTAGGTTGAAGAGGTGAAGAGGGTTGGGGGCACAGGCAGCAGAAGGCTAAGGCAGAGTGGTCATGACGGAGAGATTTCAGGCTGTAAGCGACCATGTGTGCATGCTTGCGGCGACCGGGAGATGCGGGCTCTGAGATCCCGCCTGTCCCTTTGCTTCAGACCCCCCTCTCTCTGGTGTGTCCCCAGAACGCCAGAGGGTTCAACATGAGCATCCCCATGCCGGGACACCCAGTGAACTTCTCCAGCGTCACCCTGGAGCAGGCCCGCAGGGATGTGGAGCGGCTAGAGCAGCTCGTCGAAGGCCATGATGTCGTGTTCCTGCTGATGGACACCCGGGAGAGCCGATGGCTGCCCGCCGTCATCGCCGCGAGCAAGAGAAAGGTAGAGTGTGGGTCCTCTGGTGGTGACTTAATGCATCATCTCCCCAGGCGGAAGTGTCCCCAGTCTGCCCCCTCCAGAGCAGAAGGTGCTTTGTGTGGCCTAGTGACCTGGTACAAGAGGGCTTCCTCCAGAGACTGTCTCTGCCTTATGCACCATCATCCAGCATAATTGTTACCCTTTACTGTTTAATTTTCATAACCACCCTGTGAGGTCCTTTACTAGAAGGGACGCTCTACTTACAATAGAATGTAAGCTCCAAGAGGGCAAAGATTTTGTCTCATTCACTACTGTTGGGTCAGTGACAACTTCAAGGGCCAAAAGAACTGAATGTTTAAACACTGGGTTGGCCAAAAAGTGCCTTCAGTTTTAAGTAAAAATAAAAGACAGATTTTTCATTTTCACCAAGAACTTTATTGAACAACGTATTCACCCTTTTGTTCCACTACCTTCTGCCATTTTTCAGGCAACTTCATAATTCCATCTTCCCAAAACTTTTTATCTTTTTGAGCAAAGAACTGTTCCAGGTGCCTTTTACAGTCTTCCAGGGAATTGAAATTTTCCATTAAGAGAATTTTGTAAGGACCTAAATAAATGGAATTCCGAAGGTCAATGTCTGGTGAATATGGCGGATGAATCAGAACTTCCCAGACAAGCTGTGACAGTTTTCGCCTGGTCATCAAAGAAACATGCAGTCTTGCGTTATCCTGATGGAAGATTATGTGTTTTCTGATGACTAATTCTGGACGCTTTTCGTCGAGTGCTGCTTTCAGTTGGTCTAACTGGGAGCAGTACTTGTTGGAATTAATTGTTTGGTTTTCCAGAAGGAGCTCGTAATAGAGAACTCCCTTCCAATCCCGCCATATACACAACATCACCTTCTCTGGACGAAGATTGGCCTTTGGTGTAGTTGGTGGTGGTTCATTTCGCTTGCCCCACAGTCTCTTCCTTTCCACATTATTGGACAGTATCCACTTTTCATTGCCTGTCACAATTTGTTTTAAAAACGGAACATTTTCATTACGTTTAAGTAGAGAATCACATGTGGAAATACATTCAAGAAGGTTTTTTTTGCTTAACTTACGTGGAACCCAAACATCAAAGCAATTCACATAACCAAGCTAGTGCAAATGACTTTCAGCACTTGATTTGGATATTTTGAGTATGTTGGCTGTCTCCCGCGTGGTATAACATTGACTGTTCTCAGTTAATGTCTCAATTTGATCGCTATCAACTTCAACTGGTTTACCTGACCGTGGAGCAGCATCCAGCAAGAAATCTCCAGCACGAAACTTCTCAAACCACCTTTGACACATTTGATCGGTCACAGCACCTTCTCCATACACTGCATAAATCTTTTTTTTTTTGCATTTCGGTTGCGTTTTTACCTTTCTTGAAATAACAAAGCATAATATGCCGAAAATGTTGCTTTTTTCTTCCATCTTCAATATTAAAATGGCTACACAAAAATCCACTAATTTTGATGTCTTTTTTTAAACACATGCTGATATGACAGCTGTCACATACAATCTAACAAAATTGTTTCGAATGACGTGAAAGACAACTAACTGCTACTAGAGTCACAGAAAAAACCGAACGAACCTTTTGGTCAACCCAATAAATCACCGTACATATGTGTGACGGAATAGTATGCAGCCGTTCACGGTTATGTCTTCAAAGAATTTTAATAACATGGAAAATACCACATTATGTTAAATAAGCAAGGTATAATATTGTATATATATATTTTATCAACTCTGTTTATATATGTAAAGATATCTACGTTTATCAAAGGGTGGCAAGAAGGGAGAAAGGGAGGAAGGGAATGCGAGAGAGAGAGAAAATAACAGGGAAATACTTCAAACTATTAATAATAATTGTTTGAGCTGTGAGATTGTGAGTGATTTTTGTTTTCTGGTATGGTTTTCCTTGATTTTTTCCAACTTTCTGTCTAACCATAAATTTGGGAGAATAAGTTAAATTACAGCTAAGAGATGTTCTTACAGTATAAATGAAAAAAATTATCCTCAGAGACCTATGTGGGGGGCTTCGCTGGTGGCTCAGTGGTTGGGAATCCGCCTGCCAATGCAGGGGACACGTGTTCGAGCCCTGGTCTGGGAGGATCCCACATGCCGTGGAGCAATGAAGCCCGTGCGCCACAACTACTGAGCGTGCGCTCGAGAACCCGCAAGCCACAACTACTGAAGCCCGCACGCCTGGAGCCCGTGCTCCGCAATGGGGGAGGCCACCGCAATGAGCGGCCTGCGCACAACAGCGAGGAGTGGCCCCTGCTCACCGCAACTAGAGAAAATCTGTGCGCAGCAACCAGGACCCAATGCAGCCAAAAATAAATAAATAAATAAATAAATTTTTAAAAAGAAAGAAAATATTCAAAAAAAATCCTATGTGGAGGGTGAATTATATGGTATGTGAATTATATCTCAATAAAGCTATTATGAAAAGAAATCTCTGTAGAAATGACAGAGGACAGCATAATGCTGGAAAGAATGGGTTTGAGAACTACCGAGACAGTTTTATACACCTACCTTTTACCAGCTAAGTGACCTTGGGCAAGTTATAGAAGTAACCCGTCTGACTTTCAGTATCCTCATCTGTAAATAGGAAATGTTTGCTGGGAATTTTAAATGAAACCAAATGAGATAATTTAAGTTAATTACTTGTCAAGTCTTTTGCATTTAATAAGCCCTCAGTCTTGGGTAACTTTTACCAACATTAGCTTCTAGAATCTAATTATAGTCATATGCAAACATTTATTGCCAACACTTATAAAATAAATTTTTTAAGTGGACCAAATATGAAGTTAGCCATGGCTTAAAATATGTGTCTCTTAACTCTAGCCTTTTATTCCTTGAAACTCACAGCTGGTCATCAATGCTGCCTTGGGGTTTGACACATTTGTTGTTATGAGACATGGCCTGAAGAAGCCTAAGCTGCAGGGAGCCGGGGACTTGTGTCCCAGCCGCCCTGTGGCACCTGCCGACCTCCTGGGCCCATCACTTTTTGCCAACATCCCTGGCTACAAACTTGGCTGCTACTTCTGCAATGATGTGGTGGCCCCGGGAGATGTAAGTGGATTTCTTTGTTATTCCAAATATTCCCTGCAACCGTCTTGCCCACTAGAGTGGAGAGACCCAGTTCTTTCCTTTACGACTATTTAGATATTGTCTTTTAACAAAGAGAAAAATTCTCCATTTGGGGGGCGGGGCAGGGCCTTATCCCTCTATGAGCCTTGTTTGACATCATCAACTGTGTACAGCTCTTCCCTGTTCGCCAGTGTAAACGCAGCAACAAACCATTTTTATGGAAAGCTCAGCAAGGAAACCGCAGGCTAGATTGGTTCCTGGCAGCGCTTAGCGCTGTATTCTGTGTGTATTCTTAGGGTATCTTAGTGAAGAGGGTGTTAAATGAGGAGTCTGAAGACCCAGTCTGAAGACCCAGACTGCAGTCCAGCCTCACGGGATAATTCCAAATAAGTCTGTTAGGCTCCCTGTGCTTCTGCAGGATGGGACTCTGAGGCCCAGAAGGTTGTCAGACTCAGCATGTCAAAATACAGGATTTCCAGTTAACTCTGAATTTCAGGTAAATAACGAATAATATTTTAGTATAAGTATGTCCCATGCAATATTGGAGATCTGTTTATGCTAAAAGATTATTTGTTGTTTATTTAAAGTTCAAGTTTAACCGGGCATCTTGTATTTTATTTGCTAACCCCAGTAGGGGAGGGACGAATACTTTCCCTGACTAATAACAGTGCAAGGTGGTTCAAACATGGAAGTGCTCTGAGCAGCAAGCACTACACTGTTCCAACGTAAGGTTCTGTGTTCTTAATGCTGCCATGGGAGCAGGGTGAGCAGGGATGGTCTTTCATCAGAAAAGACGATCACTTCTAGTAGAACAAAGCAGAGGTGTTGTCCGTACCCTCCCCTCCATTTTCACCTTCTATTAAAACGTGTTCCTCACTGATTTACACCTCTTCTGGATGACTGGCTTTTGTGTCTTCCCAGTATAGAGACAAAAATATCCTCTTATGTGAAGAAGGGTGGCTTTATCTCCATCATGGGTTATAATATACAGCTGACCCTGTTATTTCATTATTACCAAGAAGTAGGATTAAGGATCAGCTGCAGTAAAGTTACATCTGTTCATAAGGCAAAAATTTCAGAGTCAAAGTTATGCCCAATGACCCCTTAAATTTGCCCAGAGTTGGAAAATTAGAATTTCTTAGGTTGAACTAACGAAGGCTTGTGTTTGGAGCCACATTGGAGCAGAAATATTTGTTCTTAAGCCCTGAGATCATGCTCAGGGTGACAAGATGCCTCCACTGTGAGGGGCACATGGAAGCAGAGGATGGCGGGGACAGCAGATCAGTCCTTCTGTCTCCCGGGCACTCCGAGGGTTAGTGCAGTCATGGTGGGAGGGCAGGACCATTTGCTCTGTTCAAATGTTCTTCCTCTCTGTGCCTCTCGCTCTCAACTCACAAGCACAGTAGAGTTGAGTCAGTTAAAAGAGTACATGATGCCACTCCATGTAGGAGACAGCTAGGCCCCCCATCTTTAATTTGTTTATAACTGCCAATCCTTTTTAATGTATTACCTCATTTAGTTACCTAACTTGTATATTTTGATTTTCTTGGTACTTGCAAGAAATGGTATTATGTGAGGCTGACTGATCTTTGCCAACAGTGAGCGTCTGGTATGTGATAGAGCTTTATTGTGGAGGAGTTTCATGCTTCACACAGCTGGCGTTGGGTGGAACAGAACTTTGCATTCACGTCAGTGACTGTTCTCTGTAGTCAACCAGAGACCGGACCTTGGACCAGCAGTGCACTGTGAGTCGTCCAGGACTGGCCATGATTGCAGGAGCCCTGGCGGTGGAGTTGATGGTTTCTGTTTTGCAGCATCCAGAAGGGTGAGTTTGCCTTTTAGAGATGGGTGTTTAAGCAAAGAAAGCTTTTGTATCTCCCTTGGCCTTTTCTCAGTTTGAATTTTCTGAGAATTATATTGCGCTTTCCATCCTCAAAAAAACAAGATTTTAAGAAAACCCAGTGTGATTCTTTGGCCTGGAGAACTTGTCATTGTGATCTTTGGAGCTGTATCTCTGCATCCTTCTGGAACTGAACTCTCCTAGAGTTAATTGGTAATTGATAATAAGGAAGGATAAAAATTTTGGTAGTGGCCTTAGGACCTTCATGCATTTATTCTCTTAATATGTTTTGATCTCCTTAGCCCTGAGCACTTGTAAGGCAATACGTGAATTACATATGATAGAAATTGCATTTAGCTGTATGTAACAGATCCATCTAAAGTGACTTAGCCCAAAGGGTACAGCTTGATTTTTCTCATGTGGCAAGAAGCTCAGAGGCAGCATCCAGGGCTGGTACAAAGGCTCTGATATGCCATCGGGGACTGTTTCCTTAGCACTCACTCAGCCACGCTTAGCTCCCTTCCTTACGCTTGTCACCTGTGGTCACAAGATGGCTGCTCTGCCAACAGTGTTGCTTCTGTGTTACACGTAAGAGGAAAGGAATGACCAAAGGATGAAAGTTGTACTCAGCTGAGGCTGCCCCCTTTTAAAAGGCTCTCCGGGAAGACTTACCCATTGATTCTAAAACTCCTATATCACATGACCTTGCATTCGTAACTGCAAGGAAGATGGACAAATGTAGTCCTTTGGCTGGGCGTGTTGCCTCTCTCAGTGAAACTGTGATGAGATAGAAGTGGAGAATACATTGGGCAGGCGCCCAGTACTGTCTGCACATTCATTTAAAAACAATTCTGGGGCTTCCCTGGTGGCGCAGTGGTTGAGAGTCCGCCTGCCAATGCAGGGGACACGGATTCGTGCCCCAGTCCGGGAAGATCCCACATGCCGTGGAGCGACTGGGCCCGTGAGCCATGGCCGCTGAGCCTGCGCGTCCGGAGCCTGTGCTCCGCAACTGGAGAGGCCACAACAGTGAGAGGCCCGCGTACCGCAAAAAAAAAAAAAAAATTCTGTATGTATTTTAAACTCTAGAAGATATTATTACTGTTATATAGTTGGTATTCATTTCATTTTGCTAATATTTTCCTTTTTGTTACTTTTCTTTCTGTGACCTTGAACTTCCATCCAAGGGCATTTTCCTTCTGCCTGAAGAATACCCTTCATTATTGCCTTTAGAAATGCTAGCGACAAAGATATTTCAGTTTTTGTTTGTCCAAAAATGTCTTTGTTTTATCTTTGTGCTTGAAAGCTATTTTTGCTGCATACAGAATTCCAGACTGGTGGTAATTTCCCTTTAGCAAGTTGAGAGTGCACTCCTGTTGTCTCTGGCTGCCCTTATCCTGATTGAGGAGTAAGGTGTATACCTCATTGCTACTCCTTTGATACAATTTGTTTTTGTCCCTCTTCCCCTACCTTCAGTTGCTTTTAAGATTTTCTCATGGTCTTTGGTTTTCAGAAGTTGGGAACACATACCTAATTCTGTTATTTATTATTGTATACCTATTTCTGTATTTATTCTGATTGTGCTTTTTAGTGCCCCTCGAATCCATAGCTTGATGTTTTTCACCCACTGTGGACAGTTTTCAGCCATTATCTCCTAAAACATTGCTTCTGCCCCTTTCTTGATTCTTTCCTTTTGAGTCCCCGGTTGCATGTTAGAATCAGCCTATGCTCTTTTCTGTACTTTCCATAATTTTGTCTTTCCTTACTTCAGTCTGGCTATTTGGTTTTGGCTTATCTTCCAGTTTACTAATTCTTCCTTCTTCTGTGTCTATGTTTTAAACCATCCATTGAGTTTTAAATTTCATAATTATATGTTTCACTCTTAGAGTTTCCATCTGATCTTATCTTATACATTCCCTCTTCTCTGCCAAAATTGTGATTTTGGTCTTTTTCATTCTTTGAATACATTTGATCATGTTTTTCTTTTAAGTCCTTATCAGTTATGTCCATTAATGGGATCTCCTATGAGTCTGTTCCTATTGTCTATTGTTTTTATTGGCTTTTGGTTATGTATTGTCTCCTCATATACCTGGTTTTGGGTTTTTTTAAAAAAACAATATCTATAAAATACAATATCTATAGATATATAGATATCGTCTTTCTCACACACACACACACACACACACACACACAATTTGTGTATATATATAGAAACCACCTTGTATGCACCATCCAGCTTCAACAATTACCAGTCATCATTTATCTGTATTACTGTCCACAGTTTTTCTCCTTCCACTGACTTATTTTAAAGCAAATCCAAGACATAGCTTTCATTCATAAAAATATATCTTTTTAGTATGTATCTTTACTATTTTTACATATAAAAGCAAATTAAAGGCAATTCCCTAATATTACCACATATCCAATCAATATTTAAATTTCCTCAATTCCTTGTATCTTCTTGGCTATATTTGATTGAGTACTGGACATTATATTTGAAAAATTATAGAGATGTGATTTACATTTCTTTCTGGCAAACTGCTAGGCCAAGGGGACTACCATCCTAGAACATTTTATTCAATTAGGGCTTATCTATTTCCGGTTCACCGTTAGTCTGAGGATGTACCCCTGTATGATCCCAATCCAAAGCCTTGGATATTTTCCATGGTTCCTCCTTATTGGCAGACCTCAACTCTGGATTTTCCCATCAGCCTCATGAGTCAGTGAGTATCACTGTTCAGCTTCTGAGCTTGTGGCCACTGCTTTTGGACATTGACAATCATTTTATGGGGGAAAATTCCCCTTGCAAATGCCTGATTTACCTCTGTGGGCTTCCCTCCTCTTATAAACCTTAGCTCTGTAATTCTCCCTTACTGTGGTAGCTCTCTGATGCTTTCAAACAGAGGTCTGTGTACTTTGTCTAGCTTTCCTATTTGTTCTCAATGGGGGGACTGGTCCTGACCACTTAGTCCACCAATGCCACGCCAGTTATAAAAATATTTTTTAATTTATTAAGCACTCATAGGATTAGGCTTGCATGTGAGAGGAAGGCAAGGAGTAGGCTGGTGTGTTTTGTTTCAACTTGACCTTGGGCCTTTCGGTAGTCTCTATGTGTAACACATTGTATATATGTTATATTACAGATATAAAAATTAGCACAATTGTGGTCTAGACACCCTCTCTTCTCCAAGCAAGGAGAAGATCTTACTTTATGACTTACAAACAACAGAAGTAATTCATCTTATAATAAATAAAAGTGAGACAAAAATTAAATTAATTTTAAAAAATAGAGTCAGTAATTTAGAAAAAGAAAGAAGGTACGAAAAGAAGAGAAAAGGAAAGGAAAGAAAATGAAGAAAAGAGAGAAGCAAAAGAAAACTTAGTAAACAACTTAAGACTCTCTCAATGTCCGCTGGAGACCCTGCTCTCAAGTGTGATATAGTGAAGGCAGACTGGAGCCAAACAGGTATTTACACCTCACTGTGTGACAAACACATTGTGACTTGTCTTATTTTCAACCCTTACATAGTGCTTACGTTGTGCTAGGCATTATTCTAAGCACTTTACAAATAGTAATTCATTTAATCCTCATAGCAAACAGATTAGGAAAGAACTCTTATCTGTCCCCTTTTTGATGGGGAAATTGAGGCAAAGCGAAGATAACTAAGTTGCTGAAATTCACGTAGCTGATAAGTAGTAAAGCTGGGATTAAGCACAGCCCAGTTTGGCTCCAAACTCTGTTTTTAATCACTCTGCTATGCTGTTTGTAATACAGGCAGGAAAGAATTGAATGTTTGAAAGATTTGTTTTTCAAGTTCTCAGAAATCAACATGAATATTCTATTTACCGTATAACTCAGAGTTCTTCTCTGAAGTTGAAAAGATAGCCTCTGTACTATGTTGGTAGCATAGGTAACAGTATAGATGCTTCAGAGTTAAATGAAAATAAGCAGCTTTTTTTGTCTTCCTCTCATCTCTGTCATCCCCCTGGCACCTATGTTTATTGTGGCCCCCTAACAGGAAGCATTTGGGTTAAAATCTTTCAGAGCTGGCTCTGAGTCCTTGACACTGACCCTCTGTCTGCCACATTTGCCTTGGTCATAGGCTAAAACCAGGGTCTGTGTCACGTCTCTTCTGTAACATAAGTAAACATCAGACTGTTATTCGGGAGGGAGTATTCGTTCCGCCCGATTAATCCCTCGCTTTTCTTTCTCCTTCCTCCATCGTGGTAGCATTTACATCACCTCAGCAGGTTAAGGTTGGAAGGTTTTCTGTTTCAAAATTTCAGTTCAATTCAACAATGTGCTGTGGTGTTTTATGAGACTATTTGAGAGTAAGGGAATTAACATCAGCCAGATGTTGCACTTGGCAATTTATCTAACTTACTCCTAATTCATTTCTCACAACTGTCTTATTCCTGTTTTATAGGTGATGGACCTGAAGCACAGAGAAATTAAGCAACTTGCCTGTGCTCACAAGCTCTGGTCTTTCTGACTCTAAAACACAAGCTTTTTCTTTTTTAAACTATTCTTCTGCCTTCCTCCCAGGGAAATTAGGGTTTTTTTTTCCCCTAACTTATGCTGCCTAGCAAGGGGTGTTCGGTTATCCTTATAAATCTTATGTGGATCTCCTCCAGATTGTCCTCACAGGAATTAAACATAGATTTTAATGAAGTGAACAGCTCTAATGGTTTCCTTTTCTCAGGGGCTACGCCATTGCCAGCAGCAGTGACGACCGCATGAATGAGCCTCCAACCTCTCTCGGGCTCGTGCCTCACCAGGTTAGTGACTGGGAATGAAATCACAATTCTGGACCCGATCCCAGTGGTGCAGTGGGAAAGTATTTGGGGTCATCCCAGCCCACCTCTTCTCCCACCCTCTCTACCCCTCCAGTTTCCCTGGTACTTCAGTGGGAATTCTTTATGAGCACCTGGAGGAGATCCCATTCTGCAGGATGGTGACGAGAAGAAATCCTGAACAAGCAGCATTACCCAGAGTCTTGATTTAGCATTTAGCACGTTGACTAGGGGCCTCGTGATGGAGTAGAACAAGAGAGAACGGGCTTTGGAACCAACCAGACAGCGGCTTAAATCCCAGCCCGGCAGTTATTAAGATGGCCTTCCTTGGCCAAGTCATTAAACTTCTCTGAGCCTTAGTTTTCTTATCTAGAAAATGGAGTCAAGAATACCGACCTCAGCTGGTAGCAGTAGAGATGAGAGATGTTATATAGAAAGGGCTTAGCGACAGTGCCTGGTACGTCACAGCCCTCAGTAGATGGTGCTGCTAGTTTTGTTGCTGTTGTTTATTATTACTGACTCCTTAATAATAATTAAGAAATAATAAATAGTAGAAGCCAAATAATAGAAGGCTTTCTGGGCATGCATGGGAAGGCCATTGGAAGTGCACAGTGTCACCAGACAGTGGGGTGTCTTTTCAGAAAAAAGAATCTGAGGCATCATAGGGAAGGTCCACCCATAGAGAGCGAGAGAGAAAAAAAAGCAAGTGAGATGAAAATGTTAAATTCGTGTTGCCTCTTCGCCAGTTGTCGTCGCTGTGCTCTTGGAGGTTTTCTGGTCTTACTTTTTGGAAATCATTTCTCTGGGTTCCGTGTGTATATCTCAGTCTGTAGCAGGAAGGCTGTCTAGTTAGGGGAGCAGTGAGAGCACCCGACAGTCCCATCTGGCGGCTTGTGAGGACAGACTCACAGACGCGTGCAGAGAGCGGGGTGACTCACGCAGGTCGCGTTCGTCTCTCTCGCTGCCGACGCACACCTGCCCTGTCATTTTCTGGTTGAGGGTCTGAATCAGAAGAGGGGAAATTACTTGTGCACGGTCATAGAGGTAGTGGATATGCCGAAATCCATACCTAAACTCGGCACTCTGACCAGGGCTGCGTCTGAGGTTTTGTGAGTGGAAATAGCCCCGGCCTGCATTTTGGGAGAGTTTGCTTCGAATCGCTGCTCTGGGCCACTTGCACTACGTCACCTGTCATGGATTTGTGTTAGGTCACTTACCTCCCTGGGCCTCAGTTTCTGTATCAGTCAAAGCAGGTGCTTTACCTTGTGTCCAGGATTGTCTATGACAAGGCTTGGTAAAGCACACAACACCATGCAAGTGTGACTTTTCCAGCCTGCCTCACTCAAGATGGCATTTATTTGACATGAATGGGTTAATCTTTTCTGCAGAAACACTTCAAGTAGGACCCACTAGGCCCTGTAATAAGCCCCCCTCATCCCCATGAGGAAGCTGTCCTCCAGAGCCAACCTCTGCTGTGGATGTGCTCATCTGAATCCTCACCCTCATCCCTTTTCACATGTCTCCTTCCCTTTCTTCTGACCTTGAGATGTGCCCTCATCTCCTTTACAGATCTCATGCTGAGGAGGGCCTTAATTAAATTTTCAGTCATGCCCCTGCACTGGTTTCCCTCTTGAAGTCCTTTATGTTAATTACCGCAGTTGTAGTTTTCTCAGTGCTGAGGCCAGAGGGCAAAACAGTTTCTTTATAGAAGGGGTCCGGTGTCAAAATGCATGTGCCCATGTTTTTAAAGTGCTATGGCAACTAATCCCTCTCAGTGTTATTTACCCCCATGGGGCCTTGCAATTGTTTGTCATTCACCCTCTCTTCTAGTTCTTTCTCCTAGTTTTCAAATGTCTGAAGGATTATTTTGGTTGTTGGCCATCTCTTCATTTGGCCTTTTCAAAGTCTGAAGAATAATGCAGCCATATATGGGAAAAGCCCAGTGCGTGTGTGTGTGTGTGTGTGTGTGTGTGTGTGTGTGTGTGTGTGATTACTTGCTTACATTATTTCAAGTTTCAAGCCTTTATTTTTAGCTACTTTCTAAAAAAGACAGTGGAGAAAGAGCTTTAAAATTAGTCAGGGTTGTGTGGTCCCTATTTTATAAGGCTTTAAATTTCTTCTTTTTTTTTCTTTTTGAAGTGAGTGAGTCCATTTATGCAACTGTGTTTTGATTAGGGGACCACCGTTTTCCACAAAAACACTGGCTGTGTTGCAATGCAGACTCAGCACTTACCCCTCCTTTCCTGGCTCTCTTGAGACAAATGACTTCCTGTTGGAGAGGAACTCGGTAAACCCCTATGTGTGCTTTGTATACAGAGAATAGCCAGTGACGTTCCCTGGGCTCATTTTTTCTCCATTCCCCAAAGGAGAGTGTTTATTAATTGGCCCTTGTGGAATGAGATGTAGTAGAAAAGGGATAGTCCTTGGACCGAGAATCACAAGGCCGCCCACCGGCGACTCATTGTGTAATCAGGGGAAAGTTGCTTAACTTCGCCCATGCTCTCTGCGTCTCAGCTCTCCCCCGTGTCAGACCTGGGAGGCCTGAGGATTACTTAGTCCATCTCTCCGTGGGACCACAGGCCGAATTTGGCTTATCCAGAGATTGGCCAAGTGCAGAAAAAGGCTTGATTAGTCCCTGAAATTCAGTGATATTCAGCCTGAAACAACCTCTTATTGCATTTGAAAACCGTGAAAAAGCCACTTGAAGGTGAGAAAATAGGCTTATGGGTTTGTTCTTTTTCAAAAGTCTCCGGCCCACTGTGTGTGGATGGGATTCTGCAAGCATGCAGCAATGAGTATAAGCCACTTTCTGCCTATGAAGGGAATGTTTTTTAATTTGTCATTTTTATCTATGTATAAAATATACACAGTCACACAAATCATTAAGTATACAACTTGGATTCTCACAAAATGAACACCACTCATGTACCCAGCACACAGGTCAAAATGAAGTGTTATCAAGTTCCCTGACTTCCCCCCATGCTTCCTCAATTATCACTGCCTCCTTCCCACACAGAGACACGCAGCTCTTGGCTCCGAACACCTTGGGAGACTTTGTCTAATTTTGAACTTTCTGTAAATGAAATAATATAATACATGGTCTTTGGAGTCTGGCTTCTTTGCTAGAGAGAACTTTTTCACTGTAGATCTTAGCACATACTGTTATTCCCTCTGCTTCCCAGCAAGTGGGATCTTTTATTTAAAAAAAAAAGGTGGCGGGGTTGTCTTTTCCTGGCTCCTGGGGTGGTGACTGTTCTGTGAGGCCAGACCCCTTTTTCTGGTTCTTTGGCGGGAGGCACAGTTCAGGAGTTATCAAGTGTCGAGGCCACTCCTGATGTCTCCAGGAAGTTGGTGTGCAGGCTGGTGAGACAGAAATGTGACAGAAATTAACAGCCGATGTAGCTGCCGATCATTTGACTGGACATCCCTCAGAGAACGAAAAGCATTGTGGCAATTCAGTAGTTGTCTGAAAACCGTGGCCATGAATATAAGCAGTCCTGCTTGATACCAACATGGACCAGGCAGTTCACGTTTTTTCTCTTTGGGCAAATGGACTCTTGATCCTCAAGTACTACTGAATGAAGACCCTGGATGGGTACGCCCCTCCTAGGGGTTTGGACTTGCCAACCCGTAGTTCTCTCGGGCTTTCAAGTTCTTTGTTTTAGTTACTTTCAGAAGAGTAGAACAAAGCCCAAACTAGGACAGAACCTGGGCAGGGACCAGCCTGGGAAATCTCCCAGTGAGACAAAAGCCGAGCTAGAGCTGTGGTCTCTAGCCAAGCCTCGGCCTGCTCTTGATTTGGCCTGTCTGCACAGGCTGTGCCCCACAAATCCTCAGGCCATTCGCTTTCAATAAGGTCTCTTTACCGTGCTCCGAAATGCTGACCTCAGTGTGCCTCTAGGGGTGTGGACGGATTGACTGCTGAGGAAGGAGGTTAAGAAGATAAGCACTAAGAGCGTATTTCCTGAGATGTAGCCCGAGAAAAGGAATCTCCTTCCCCCTCCGATTCTGTACCCCTCGAATTGATGGCAATGGAAAGGGCAGGAAGAATAGACAGTCCAAACGTCTGCTGTTTCACCATTTCAGCTACTGTGGTTTGTGACCTGTTCATCCTCCCTTCCCCCTCCCTCCAGTCATCCCTGCAGCAGGTGATCCCCAAACGGTGACGCCGTGCCAAAGCGCCATTAGGTTCAGAGAAGTTCGGTGGACCGGCACGCAGCACGAGCGTATTGGTTCAGTTGCCTTTTGGAGTTTCTAAGGTGGTGGATGTACCCCAAGCCACTCAGATGTGGTGAAGTCTCATTCCAATGGGGAGGCCCCTGAATACAGAAGGGATTTGGGTACAAGATCCGACAAGGTCTGGGCTTCCCTGCCTGCAAGGCCCTAGCAGAAGAGAGGGGCATTCCCCGCTCCTGGCACGCAAAGTGGGGGATAAATTACACACAGTGCCAGAGTTCCAGAGCGTCTCAGGTAGCATCTCTTGGCCCAAGAGGACTTGGGCGTAATTTTATCAGTTGAAGGATGTCACTTGTGCCCCACGAGCTTTGCTCACCCGATGGGGCTGTCCTGTTTGGGAGGCTCGCGTGGGAGGGAACCAGAAGGCTCTGGATCATACAGATCCGATTAGAATCCCAGCTTTGCCTCTTAATTTCATTTTCATCCATTTGACAAAAGGGTTCAAGGCGGTTCTTGCCACTTGTCACTGTGTGACCTTGGGCAGGTTACTGATCCTTTCTGAACTTCATATTTTAAATTACTAAAACGGGTATAATAATATACTAAACAACTGGGATTCATGTACAGATTAAATTACATTATAGATTAAATTACATTAGCACAGTTCTGGCCACATAAGGGACATTTGTAAATGTTGTTTTTATCTTTCTCTTTCACTTTTAATTAAAATGGTAAAGTGGGCGCCTATCTATCCTCCTAAAAAGGGAGTTACAAGGAATCTCGTAAAACCCTGGAAGCAGTGAGTGTGCAGGGAAGGGTTGGAAGGATTAGTTCCATCCTGCGCTATTTTTCTAAGGATGGTGCTGGCTCATTTCCAGCTTGCTTCTTCTGCCCCTTGGTGGCCCCTGTTTGACAGTGAGAGGTGGGTTAGTGGTGGTAGCTGAAGCTGTTGTCTGAAACAAATACCTCTGTGGTGCGCCTGAGGTTTTGCATTTGCTAAACTTTATTTTGGCGTTGAATTTGGTTAAGACTCTCTGCAACATCCAAGAGCGATGCGGAGTTTGGAGTTAGCTCTTATTTATGCAAACTCCAAGCTCTAGAAATACCGCCAGGCCTGCTGGAAACCGGTGTGAAGTCAAAGCAGCAGGTTTCTGCTGTGGCTGCAACTGTGCCTTCTCAGAATGGCTGTTTATCTCTGGGCATTGGCTCTTCACTTCCCATCCAGGGGAGGTTGCTTTTGGACGCGCGCAGCAGTAAGCGGCAACTTGCAGCAAGCAGCAGTGAGCAGTAGCTGGAAGCAATATCTTAGTCCCCGGACCGGGAGTCCTAACTGCTAGACCACAGAGGCCAGTGGCTAGGGCCTAAACCCACAGTTCTAGCCTGCCTTGTCAAGAAAGAATTCAGGCAAGGAGGCAGAAAGTAAAGAGAAAAGTAGAAAGTTTCTTGGAAAAGCAAAGTACGTGCGGAAAGACGCACGGGAGAACTGAGAGAGAGAGAGTAACGCCTTTAGGAAGTTTAAATCCTTTATGAGGGGGCAGTTTTCCAGGTTTTTGTCTCCCTTCTGGCCAATCATCTTGCTTTGTCCCACCCTGGCTAATTTGTCTCAGGACCCTCCCCTTAGGTGCACACTCACCCCACAGTCAAGATGGACCCCGACGTGAAGGCATCTGGGAGAAGCAAGAGTCACCATGGCATGGAGTTGTCCCCTGACTTTTGACCCCCAAGGAGCCTTTCTACACATGTGTAGTGTCTCCCTTGCCCCAAGGAGGGGCGAAGTGGAGATCCCTTGATCCTTTACTCAAACGAGGTTTTGCCCCTCTTCGTTTTTGCCATGACTGTTACCTTAAGGCATCCACAAGAGACAAAACTTGGCTTTTTACCCTGTCTCTGTCATTGCTTCCATTTCGGAGAGCAAACAGGAGGCTGATTTTAAATGTCTAACCTGAAGCCCACCTATCTCCTATCTCAGGAAATGCAAACAGGAGGCGAGTTGTAAGTGTCCGGCCTGAAGCCCATTTTTTCCTGCCCCATGAAATGTTAACAGAAGGCCAGTTGTAAATGTCTAACCTGGAGCCCATCTATCTCCCACCTCAAGGTGGGCTTGGGGCTCAAGCCACTTTCACTCAGCTTAGGTGTAAACACCATGAACGGCTGCCCAGAATGGAAGAGACCCCTTTCTATTCCTGATCTATTTATTTTGTAGCTGACTGGGCACAAATGACTGAAGATAATTTAATCCACTCAGACCCTGATGGCAGCCATCTTGATATTGAGTTTTTGGTTTTGAGGGGGTGTTTATTTGTTTTTTAATTCCTCTGGTCTTCCCTTTCTTTCTTCCGTTCTTTTTACCTTCTCCTTGATTTTCACCCTTTTCCCCTAGACTTGGGAGAGAAGGAACAGAACTCAGATCCCTGGCTTTACCACTTGGTAGTTGTAGAATCTTGGGCGAGCCAAGCCACTTCCCTGAGCCTCGGTTTCTTTATCTAGAATACAGGGGAAAGTCCCAGGATGGTAGTGAGGGCAACATGAGATGAGTATGTGAAAACACTCCGGAGAGCCAGACACAGGGATGGCACGTAGCAGATGTTGCCCCTCTGCTCAGTCCCCTAGGCTACCATTTCCACAGGATGTCAGGACACGCCCTCCTGCAAGGCTTCCAAGGTTAGGAGGGAGCAGTGGTTTCTATGGAGGGAGAAGGGAGGGGGGTTAGCACTTTAGGGGAGGCACAGGAGAGGCAGACAAGATGGGTGAGTTTGAGAATCTGAAAGGCGACCAGTGTCCCTGTAACGTAGAGAATTGGGAGAGCACAGGGGAAGAGGAGGAGAGGCAGGACCTCACAGGCCATCTTAAACCCAGGGGCAGCGGAGAGCCGTTGAAAAGTCATAAGCGGAGCGGTGACGTGATCAGGTTTGGCTGCTGTACAGAGAATAGACCGGAGGAGATAACAGAGGATCTGGGCATAGAATTGGAGTCCTTGAGCCTTTAAGTGGAAGACAGCCTAATCCAGGGATGGTGCATCAGAATCACCTCGGGAGCCGTTCCAGAATACACACTTCCCAGCCCTGTTCCAGATCCACTGAATGACAACCTCCAGGGACGTTAGGTGTTTGAGAACAACGACTTCATTCTATAAAGATGGTTTCTTGATGGCATCCTGTGGGACAAAGCACGTGACTCGTCAAGTTAACACGGACCAAATCCTGCTCGTTGGTCATGGCTTTTGAGTTTTGTGCTCCCACCGGCCCTAGTTCTCTTTCCAAAAGGGCCCTGGACTCCTAGTCCCTAGGACACACCCCCAAACAGGTGTTCCTGCCTTCCAACCTTTGGATGCTAGTTAGATGCGCACAGATGCGCGTATTGAATCCAGCCGGGACCGCCCACTGTCCTCCTGGGAACCGCCCCGAGGGGGGGAGGGAGGCCGGGAGCCTATATAGGCCTGGCTCTGAGGCTTTGTGCGTCATCTCTGCGCTCATCTTTGCTCCTTCCGGGTCGGGGTGTCGGGGCGGCGTGAGGCCTTGTTAGCCAAGCGCAAGTACAACCATGCGCCTCGCTGGTGTTTGAAGACGGGGATTCAACTCAAGCTCCTTCTGCCCTTTGTGGGGCCTGGGGGTGAAGAGAGGGAAGGGAGCCAGGAAACCCAAGGTAATTGTACTTCTCCCAGCTTCCCAGGTGGGGTTTTTAAATATTCAGGGGGTAGCAAAGAGACGCGTGTTGTAGAGGTGGTCTATTCGTAAAACACTTTTTCTTTCCCTGGAAGGCTACATTGGAAACTGATGCTGGAGGGGCTTTTTTTGGTTGTTTTTTTTGTTTCGTTTTTTTGAGGCAGAGGGATTGGGGGCAATAGGGACTTTATGCTTTCATTTTGTACCTTTCTGTATTGTTTGGAAAATGTTAATGAGGTTATGAACCTTTTTTAGTCACCTTTTTTGAGGCATAGCTTATGTACAGTCAAATGTACCCGTTTAAACGTGCATTTTAATGAGTTTAGACGAGTGTGTACACTTGCATGTGACCACCACCACCGCAAATGAGGTCCAGAGCTTTTCCATCCATCCCCAAAACTGACTTTGTGCCTTTTCTATGGTAATATCCCCACCCTCAGACCCAGGCAACCACTGATTGGATTTTCATACAGGCCATTTTAATATCTTCTTTATTCTTTTCAGCATCAAGAGGAAAAAAAACCTTCATCAGTGTAATTTAGAAAATAAAATATGCAGCGAGGCAGGCAAAGTTTGGCCCCTCTAGTAGAGGCGCATGTGTGTGTGTTCGTGTGTTTGTGGAATTGGCAGTTTTTCCCCCTCTAGGGAGGGGAGAGATTGAGAAGCCAGTAGTATTCAGGAGGCTGTTTAAAAGGAAGTTAAGTATTTAAATATATTTAAAAAAATAGGAAGACAGGAGTAAATATGCTATGGGAGTACGGGTTATTTTTTTGCTCTTTTGTTTTCTGTCATGCTTATTACTTTTATAATAGGTCGAATTAAAATTTTTAAAAAGAGCCGTTTAATACTTACCCTCCTATAAGGAAAGATTGACAGCAAATATTATAATCAAATAAGGGTTTAGAGTAAGCTGTGTGTAGTCCCCAAAGTTGGAAGACTGTACCTTGAGCCGTGTCAAGAGGCCTTAGAGTGGATGGAGAAATCACTTTATAAAATCTTGTCATTTAGATGTTAATTTAGATGTGGCTAAATTAGCCGGGTGTGGTGGTGCTATGCATAAAAAACGTGGAAAGGAGGGAGAGGCTTGCTAACTGCTTCCATCTGCTTTCTGACATACAGCAGGTGATGCTGAGGGTATAGATTAAACCACGGGAAGGGGCAAATGAGGTTGGTAACTGAAAGCATCTTCTTCCAAAGGCTCTGAATCACCTGGGCTCTTGTTAAACATGCACATGCTCTGGCCTTACTTCAGATCTTTTCAGTCAAGTTCCAGGGGATTCTTCTGATCAGGCAGGCTTCGAAAAATACCAGATGAGCATATTGTTTCATATACTTTGCACACTTCTAAGTAGGAGGGTGTTGGCGAATTTTTCTCCACCCAAGCAAGGGACAAATCCTTATAACTTCTTTGATTGTGAATTGGTGCCTGGCCTCTCTAAATAGGTAGAATATATTTATTAGGATTTTGCATCAGGTGCCTGGATTTTAGATTTGCTCTGGGATTTCTATGCATGTCTAAGGAAGGTGCTAAAATTTTAAGTAGCAACTTCTGCTCTTTAAATTTTATGCATTTCTTGTAAGATTTCAGGGAACACAGAGCATATTGCGGAAGCTCAGTGCATTTGTAATACAGGGGATTTAAAGAGTTGTTGATGGGGAAGGGCTTCATATTGCCTGGAAGATGTGAATGGTGGTAAGATGGAGTTTTTCTTGTGGTTTATTTGGGATGTGTTTCCTCTGAATACTTCAGGTATGAATAATTTGGTTGGCTTTGGGATGTTTGTGTTTTTCTCATCCACTCATTCCATAATTAATAATTAGTATTTGTTATGAGCAAATCACTCTGCTATGGACAGATGCAAATAGTTCAACCTATATCTTGCCCTCTAAAAGCAAGAGAGATTAAAAAGTAATTTTTTAAGTAATTATATTACACAAGGTGATTCTAAAACTCATTTGGCAAGGCAAAGGACCCAGAATAGTTAAAATAATCTTGAAAAAGAAGAACAAAGTTAGAAGACTCATACTTCCCAGTTTCCAAACTTACTACAAAGCTACTATAATCAAGACAGTGTAGTACTGTCATAAAGGTAGACATATAGATCAACAGAATAGAATTGAGAGTCCAGAAATGAACCCTGACATTTATGGTCATTTCTTGCCAGTTAACTGGATTTCCACATACAAAACAGTGAATTTGGACCCTTATGTCACACCATATAAAAAAACACCTCAAAATGGTTTGCAGACCTAAATGTAAGAGCTAAAACTATTAAATAAGAAAACATGCTAACTCTTCTTAACCTTGGGTGAGAATTGGTTTGTTATCTATGATACCAAAAGGCCAAGCAACCAAAGGAAAAATAAATAGGACATCAAGAAAGTAAAGTTCTGTGCTTCAAAGGACACCCATCAAGAAAGTGAAAAGACACCCCACAGAATGGGAGAAAATATTTGCAAAATCATATCTGAAAGAAACTCATATCCAGAATATATAAAGAACTCTTAACATTCAACAATAAAAAGAAAACCCAATTTAAAATTTGGCCAAGAATTTGAATCTACATTTCTCTGAAGAAAGATAATATGAATGGTCAAGAAGCACATGAAAAAATGCTCAACACTATTAGTCATTAGAGAAACGCAAATCAGAACCACAGTGAGCTACCACTTCATGTTCATTAGGATGGCTACCTCAAAGAGACAAGAAGGTGGAGAAATTGGAACCCTCGTATGTTGCTGGCAGGAAAGTAATATGGTGCAGTCACTTTGGTCCTCAAAATGTTAAACATATAGTTACCATGAGATCCATTAATGCCACTCTCTATATATATACCCAAAAGTTATTCAACTTGTGAATAAACAAAATATGGTATATCCATGTAATTGAATAGTATTTAGCAATAAAAAGGAATGAAATACACATGATACAATATAGTAAGTGAAGCCAGTCATGTATGATTCCATTTGTAGGAAATAGGCAAATTAGGCAAATCAATAGAAATAGAAAGTAGATTAGTAGTTGCCAGCATTTGGGAAAAGTGGAAAATGGGGACTAATTTCTTAGGGGTTCTGAGTTTCTTTTGGGGGTGCTGAAAATGTTCTGAAACTAGGTTTTGGTGATGTTTACAAAATTCCATGAATATACTAAAAGCCACTGAACTGTATACTCTAAAGTAAGTTTATGGTACATGAATTTTATCTCAGTAAACCTGTTGTTTTTTAAAGAAATAACTATTACATAAGTTATTTTGGTGATAAATACCAAAAAGAAGGATTTCACGTAATGAAGGCGTTATCTCTAAGTCAAGTGGTGGGTGGATTGAGTATTTATGAAAGAGGTGTGTATGAGCTTGAGTGACTATTATGGAAGATGTAGATTTGGTTATATAGCTGGTTCCAAAGGAAGTGCTCTGAGTCACAGAATTCGGCGTGAGACAAGGTCAGCAACGCAGTAGTGTCTTTGAGAGGGACGTTGTACTTGAGCTTAGTAGCTGTATGAAGCCTGTGAAAAGATCAGAAAGGCAAAATGGGCCCAGATTAGGGGGGACCTTGAGTGCCAGCATGAGGAATTCTCTGCTTTTTTGGTCAGCTCTAGGAAGCTGATAAAAAGTGACACACCTCAGAGCTGTGTCTTAGGAAAATTAATCCATAGCAGAGTGTTGGATTCAGTGGGAGGGAGAGAGCTCACCTGTGGAGGTGCCCGTTAGGAGTCTGTCGCAGTTGGTGTGAGAACAGGCCTTCCTCTTTTGAATTTCCTAAAACTGGAATTAGTTTGGTGGAGTTCTGAGCCTTCTGAGACCAACTTGGGGAATTTGAAAGGCCTCACACACAGATGTTATTCTACTTCATTTCCTGGGAAAATGAGTCAGTTTCCTGGTAAAGAGCTGTCTGGGGTGCTAAACAATGGTGTGGGTGCCCTTGCTTGGCCACCCCATTCACTTCGGCTCCTTTCTGTTGCTCACCACCTGTGTTTTGGGTTTATATTTTCTCTTTCCTTCCTTCCTTCCTCTCCCTTTTCTCCCTTCCTTTCCGCTCCTAACTGGGTCTACTGTCTCCCTTCCCTTCGCCTTTAACTCCGCACCTCCAATCGTGGAACAGTTTAGCAGAGAAAAATACCAGTATTTCTTTGCACAACACAAAGTTTATTACCTGTATGAGAGAAAAGAGAATCAGGAGACCTTTTCATGAAACCTATATGGAGACCTTAACCTGTAGGCCATATCAGTGAACATTTTCATGGAAAATATGCTACATATGATAAATATTTTTCTAGGTAAATTTAATATTAAAGCCATTGAGATAGAAGGAGACTCACTATGAGAATTCTTTGGGCCTGTAACTTCCAGATCTCATGAGGATCTCAACATACCCATTTGTGACCTGCCGTTATAGTCTTTTCTGCTGGTTTGCCATCTCTTGTTTTGGTGACCTGGAGAGCAAACTTAGGACCCTGCTTGTGCCTCAAGCACTGTATTAGGAAATGGTCACCACCTTCCTGAGATACAGAGAACTAAAGATTGTCACATTTTCAAAGGTTTACTGTGAGGCCAGCTAACTTATCCCAGCTATCTAGCTTATCATTTCTACCAAACACTCTCTTGATCTTGGATTACATTGAAATCTCATAACATATAGATGACGACGTTTAAAAGATTGCTATAGGCATTTCCTTTAACGTTAGATCTTCCAGCAATAAGTATGCAAATGTAACTAGACTGACTAGTTGCAGTGTGGGGCTTAAAGGTGGAGTTGCCCACACTCAGAAGCCTGTCTCTTTAAAGAGTCCGCCAGGTTTCCTTGGTTTTGTTTTGGGGGAGTGTTGATAGGGTGGCTAAAGGCAACAAGGACTGTGGGGGAGGGGGGGGGGTGGGGGTTTGGTTCTTTTGCTGTATTCAAGTGAGGCTGTTAAATGTGTGGTGAGCCCTCACATTGAAGACAAAAGCTGTGCTGTCCTGAGAGGGAGGGAAGGGAAAGGAAGGAGAGAGGGAGCCCAGGCCAGGGCCTGGCCAGGTTTGGGATCAGGGGCCCGCTTCTGAATCTTAGCGTTGTCACTTTTTGTTTACCTGAGCCAAGATGCTTCACCCTTCCCAGCCGGAGTTTCATCAGTGGGGTGGTTGTCAAGACCAAATAAATTAACTCAAGAGAAGATTGGTGGTGTTTGGCTTATTGTAAATGTTGAGTCCTATGGAGACTTTAGAGATTTCACCATACATATTTTTAGTAATAATGTTTAAATGATATATGTAACAGTTTAAAGTCCCCTTTTGGTGTCAGTGTAGTTCTGGAAGTGTAGTGTCTGGATTACTTAAATTATAGTTTGCGAAACCTGGTTATAACTGACACCCCGTAAATGGAAATGAGTTGTGATTCAGAAATTATAACTGAGGTGCTCAAGGTGGCGCTGTTTCCCCATAAACTTGGTAATGCGCTCCATTTTATCCCTATCTGTTCCAACTCAGGCAAGTAACTGGATCTATATTTAGGACCATTTCTGCCTTCTGTAGTCCCCAGCCCTTCTTACCTAGTGAGGCCGCACTCCAATACCACATCCTAAAAATGCACACTTGTCCTATATTCACTGTAACATACACGAGAATTGTCAGTAATAAACTAGTTGACTGGTTATATATTTGAAGACATTTATGAAAACAATACTTCAGATTTTACAGCTTTCTTTTTATATTTTGGAGTCAGTTTGTGTTTAGGTCTCAAATATGTGCAAGGCTTGTAGACCGGTTCTTAATGGAATAAAGGACCTCATATAGTTCTTCCTCAAACTGATTATATAGTACGAGGGAAAATATCTACATTGAACTTCATTTTTGTGAATCTGTACCAGGAGCACCCTATTAATTGTTTCCCGCTTCTTGTCAGAAGCGACACACGTACTTCACAGGTGTGTCATTCTGGGCTTGATGTGCCTTGTTGTGTTTGTTTTTAGATACGAGGATTTCTGTCGCGATTTGATAATGTCCTTCCTGTCAGCCTGGCATTTGACAAATGTACAGCTTGTTCTTCCAAAGTAAGTCGTTCTACATTCATGGGACTTGTTTAAAATGAGCTCTTCAGCCTTACTAGCCGGAGGCACTGAAACCAACTGAGGGCTTTCTGTGGAGGAGGGGAGGGCCTAACAATGCCAAACCAGAAAGGATTGTGTTTTCATTTTATCTGTATTCATTCTCACAGAGAAACCAGCCTGAGAAAGTGTGGTTTATAGTGTAGAGAGAGAGACTGGATTAGATCACTATAGTTCTGTATTAGTACTTGAATCACGATGGTAATTTGGACTCGAATTTGAACTTTACTCGTCTTTGTTCCTCCCCAGAGAGCTCCTCGCTTGTACCGACCGTCCCAGAGCAATTTTTAAGTGTTACTCAGGGGATGAGGGGTAGCAGGCGGTCCTGGTGGTGTGTCTTTCGGAGATCTACATAATGACAAAGAAGGAGTAAACAGAGATTAGGGCCCTGGATCGGGAGCCAATAAAAGGGCCCATTCAGCTTTGATCTTTCCAGAGGTTCTAAAAATAGAGCTGGTATGTCCTCCATTGTAATGGGAAACGGCTGATGTATCTCAAAACTACAGTGATGGCATCTCATTTTTTAATAGGCTTTGAGATAGTCTTGAGTTATTTTTACATGCACACTGTGTGCTATAGCTGATTTCCTTTTGGATACCTCTTTAAGCCTTCTAATGCCCAGTGGTTTAACCTGGGCTTTTAAAACTCATGATTCTTGATAAGACTTCCATGTTCAAGTGTTATGCAAAATAGCGTTGGGGTCATTAATCCCAAACTCTGGCCTCTCAGTTATAATTTGAGACTTTGCTGTGTAGCCTACATCTGGCACTCTGAAAGGGATTGAATTCTAGGGATAGTCTCTCCACTCTGAGATGACACGCTTTCTTTGAAAACTTTACCCGAGTCTTGTCTTATGAGAAGCACAATCCTGACCAGTCAGTCTCTCTAAAAAGTTCACTCAGGGGGCTTCCCTGGTGGTCCAGTGGTTAAGACTCCGAGTTTCCAGTGCAGGGGGCACGGGTTCGATCCCTGATCAGGAAACTAAGATCCCACATGCCGTGCGGCACAGCCAAAAAAAAAGTTTAAAAAAGTTAACTCAGATTTGACAAACAATGTTGATAAATTTGGTTAATTTTAGGTGCTCAAAAACTTAGAGTAACTCTTTCTCTCTTTTCTTCAAAAGTAAAGTAAGCTCCTGTTCTATCGTTATGCATCCCAAGTGTCTCTGTTGAGATTTAAAGCTGTTTGTTAGTAGTTATCCGTGAGCTCCTTTTTTCTGTAGGTCCTTTAAGGCATCTTCTGTCTTCTCGAGTCAGGGCCTCAAGGACGTCTGTGTGCACTTCTGTCTTCAGAAATGCAGGTTTTAGGATTACGTGCTCTTCAGTGGAGCACATTTTTTTCTTTGAATGGCTAAGCTAATTGGTCTCAAAATAACTTGGCAGTATTAATTTTCATACTGAAATTGTTTGGCACCGGTGCCAGAGGTTTTTCTGTGGCTTTATGTAAATCTGGTAAGTCAATGAAATAACGATAATTGGGTTCTCTAAGTGAAACGCAAACACTCATTTTTTCTTGTTCTATTTCTAATTAAATTAGCCCTTGAGATACTGTTTACAAAAGGATCACAAGCATACCAGCTAGCTGAGGTCCCTTATATTCTTTGAAAGAGAATAGCTTTGCATTTTCTTTCACACTTATTGTAAGCATTAAATTAATTATAGGTATTACTTTTTTGTTAGCAAAATTATTTCCCCTTGGTGGTCATTCTGAGAGTCCTGCTTTACATAAACATGCTGGACGATTTAATACAAACTGACTTGGATTTTAACAGCTGTGCTATTCCCATAGCGATCACTTTTCATGTGGTCTGGGTATTAAATTTCTTTTGTGCTGAAAAGGTTGCTTCATTGGTGCATGTATTTCCTTACAGTAGAAACACAGCATTTACTTACTTGGCTAACTTATTTATTCGCTTAGGAGGATGTCATTCTCTATTATCTGCAAACCCAGCATTAATACTTTGAAATGACAAATCCAATTACATTTTCATCTCTGTGCATGTGAATTTTTCTTAATTCATACTTAGCATAATATTTTTTATACTGAGTCATATCATAGTTGTTATTGTTTCAAAAAAAATTCTTTGAGGCTAAAAATGACTTTTAAAAATTTCTCCTTTGACATCCATGAAGTAATTTTTTCCTTTGGTAGTGTTCAGTATTTTTGCTTTTTTTCCCCCCCTAGCACTAAGGCCATGCTTGTGTCTTGATTTAAGCACAAGTACAGAAAGATTGGGGAGGTAGAATAAACTATGCTGAGTAAAAATGCCTTCATTACCTTATTTATATCAATAAAATATAGACATTTTATAAGGCCTGAGGTGGGGAAGACTACAGTTCTCTGCTTCTGTGGCAGGGAAGGCTAAATCATCTACACGCAAATTGTTCCTTAGCCTGTTTGATTTTAGCTTGGCATACAGCCAGGTGAATTGTTCCATCTTCCAGAAAAAATATTGAAGAATCTGGAGGGAGGAGGGTGGTGAGGAGTCGCTTTCATTCCAGTTTCTATTTATTGCCTTGTAAGACTTTCCAAAATGATAGTATCTGTCACTAGAATTTCAAAAAACCCTATTTGAAGGTATATGAGTCCTTTTTTAGGTTTCATAAAGGAATTCAGAGCCAAATAGTTGTGTGGAATTGCTACCAAAGGGAAGAGTACAGATTTGAAACTGATATTCTTGAAAGAATTTCTTATAATACATGGAGTTAATTTGTTGTTTTTAGATTTTCACCTAAGTAATTGGGAGGAAGTTAGGGTATTTGGAGGGGTACCTTTCTATTTTGATATAATTTTAAACTTACAGACAAGTTGCAGGAATAGTACAAGGAACTCCTTTACCCAGATCCCCCAAGTGTTTACATTTTTCCCCATTTGTGTGTATGTGCTCTTCTCCCTCCCTGCCTCTCCTCTCTTTGTTGAAACAGAGTCAGTTGGAGACATTGTGATTGTTCATAGCTAAGTACTTCAACATATGTTTCCTAAGAAAAAGGTTCTTATCTTACCTAAGCACAATGCACTTATCAAATTCAGGCAGTTTAATGTTTGTGTAACAGTACTGTTATCTAATACACGGTCCATATTTCAGATGTTGTTATTTGTACCAGTAATGTTCTTCATAAGTTTTTTCTCCAGACCAGAATCCAGTTCAGGATCGGGCATTTAGTTGTCATGTCTCTTTGGCTTCCCTCGATCTGGAAAAGTTCCTTAGCCTTTCTTTGTCTTTCTTAACTTCACCACTTTGACATTTTGCCAGTTATTTTGTAGAATTTCCCTCAATTTGGATTTGTCTAATGTTTCCTTATGATTAGATTCAGGTTATGAATTTTTGGCAGGAATACCAAAGAAATGATGATGTATCCTCATGTCAGGAGCACATGATACATTTTATCCCCTTTGGTAACGTTAACTTTCCCCCTTTCCATATTTGTAACTACCTTCCCCAACAGTGAGAAACCTGGCTCCCAGCATCCTGCATATATTCACTTACTTGCTCAAGCCTGGAATACACAGAAAGTAGTTCCAAAATTGCTGGTCCATACTACTGCAGATAGTAAGCCTATTACGTAGAGTTTGATCATTGTGCATGGTTCTTTTTTCTAGGCAAAATTTACATACAGTGAAATGCGTGAATCTTAAGAGGATAATACTATAATTTTGACAAACACATACACCCAGGTAACCTACATTTCAATCAAGACATAGAATGTTTCCGTTACGCCGGAGAGTTCCCTCGTACCCCTTCCCAGTCAGTCTTGGGGGAGGGGAGCAGTATGTTGAGTACTGTGACCATTCTCTTTCCCTAGAAGGAGTAAAACAAGGCCCCTCTGGTGTTTTATGTAACAGTAGCCTTGTTCCTGGGACCCAGAAGTTGACTGGAAACTTCTCTCAGATGTGCAGTCAGGAGCAGGGCTGTGCCTGAGGAGACTGCAGGCAGACGATTCTTGATCTGGTCGCACGATTCTGTCACAACCTTGGCAATATTGCAGGAACAGCCTATCACGAAGAAGCAGGCCCCAAACTTGGTTTTTATACCGTCTGGGACTGCCTAGTGCACAGATGTAGCGAGATGTGCCCAGAAACCTGATCTCCAGATTTTCATTAGCCATTAGCAGCCCTAATAATATACTCATTCTGGTGTTTACTATTCGATGGGGTCTCCTGTTGATAGGTTATGACTGAACTTCCCAAAGTGACTTGTTATTAGCTTTTTATGTGCACCTGTGTATGTGTGTCTTGGAGTGAGAGGGAGAGGGTGGTGTAGAATATGTGTCAGCTGGTATCATCATATGGCCAACTGTGCTTGCTTTTTGCCTTTGTCATAGTCAGCCTATCCATTTATCTTTTGATATTAATATAATCCTACCTTTCTTCTCTCATTTTCTCTTCTCTTTGTTAGAAAAGAGAAGCATGAAATGCCAAAATTAAACTCAAATATTTAAACTTTCTGTAAAGAAAACCCTCTATCCCAAAGCAACCTATTACCTAAAAGTTCTGCAGATGCACTGTTGAGGAGAGAAGGACACATGGTAGATTTGGAAGGAGAGGTTAAACTCTTACTGTATGTCTGTTAGCAGACATACGTTTATTCAACTGACATTTGAGTCCCTGCCGTGTACCAGAGATAGGGAGGTGATTAAAATAGCCACTGCCTTCAAAGAACACTATCAAAAGAGTGAGGGAGACCTATAAACCAATGCTGATCTCCCTAACATTGTTATATGCTCTACAGTCAAGGTATATCCTCTTCTTAAGGTGTCCTGGTACCAATTAGCTTTGTAAATGGGGAAGAACGGGGAAGGGTCTTGCAAGGGACCTTGTAAGTTGATCTTAAAGGATGAGTAGGAATTGTAGAAATACATGGGAGAGAGGACAAGAGGAAGGTATTCCAGGCGTGGGGGTGATCACATGTGTGCCAGCCAGAGGCAGAAAAACACGGCCACATTTATGAAGTTGTTCTGTGTAGCAGTTGTGTCAGAGCCTGGGACACCTCATTCCCTTCACATTGTCCTCTTGTCTTGGTGAGTGCCATTTTCATTTCAGCTCTTCTTGAGCTGGAATCTGGCTGTACTTTGTCTAGCACTTGAGGCTCTTTCTCACCTCGCATCAGGCTTAGGGGTTTCCTAGCCTAAGGAATCCAGCAACTGCAGCCCGTTGGGGGGCGGGGGGGCGGGGCGCAGAGGACAGGAAGTGCAGGCGGGGGGATTTCCAGGTCCTGGCTCTCCATCCCTTGCTGGCCAGCCTGAGGGCCACAGGCAAGGTGCTCCCCACTCTGGCCGCCTCCCTTTCTTTTGTTAAATGAGTCAGTTGGATGAGATAAGCTCTGGCTGTCTATTGACACTTGAAGTTGCTAGCTTTTATATTTCCTTTACTTACTTTTATTTAATTCTTTATTCCCCCAAGCAGTGCATTTTCGTTGCAGAAAAATCAGAAAATATATTTAAGGAAGTAATCGACTGTATTCCAGCCACACAGATCATTGTTAGGCATTGATGTCTACCCTTCTTGGCTTAAAAAAAAAAAACAAAACAAAACCCCTATCTTTTGTGGGTATGTGCAGATAATTTTTCTCTCTGAACATAGCTATTGTAAGTTTGAAATTAGCTTCACAGAGAGGGATTTATGGTGCTACATCAAGCGTACTCTCTGCTTCTCTGATTTGATAGGGTTTAAATCTCAGTCATTTACAAGGACTGGCCCAGAGCCCCATCGGAAGAGCTCTCCAAAGTTGTGCCAGGAACTTTTGCATATGGCTTCTCAGTGGCAAATATTACTCAAAACTGGGCTGCAGCCAGGTGTTCCTTCTTCTTTCCAAAAGGGACATAAATCTCTGATTTGGAAAATGTTGAGTAACCCTCAGGTTCCCTTTTTCTATCTCATTTACCTAGTGAGGCCTCAAGTCTCCTGTTTTAATGTGCGATGGATTCCATATGGATAGTTGTGTGGTGTAAACTGTTATCTCATATCTTGTCCTTAGCAACTAGAGTTCCCACAGCTTCCAGGACTGCTCGCTTCCCAAAAGGAGATGGAATATCCAGCCAGAGCCAGTGTGGAGTATTTAGCTACAAGCCCTAACCTCAGAGTTCTTGGCTCTTCACCTCCTTGAAAAACCTTGGACGTTTCTCCCTTTGCTTCAATTTCCTCATCCATAGAGTGGGGAAAATATTTTCTGTTTCCCAGGGAAATTGCAATGGCTGACGTGTATCCAGTTCCCTGTGACCAAGTACCAAGGCCTTTGCCCACTCCTGGGACTGATGTTGACATCAGAAATAAGAGGAAAACAAAGACCCCTGTGATTTCATTAGGTCTTCCGGGGTGTGTGGCACCCTTTCTGGGGTCACTGTTCACAAGCAGGTACAGTGAAAGGCCTGATTGAAAGTCAAGTCTGCCTTGGCTTTGAAAGGCTGCAGAAACCTTCCATCATGGTTCATGATGACTATTACTGCCAAAACCTTTTCTGTGATTCCAGAGAACTCAGTCTTGCTACTTACTTCTAACCTGAGACCACCGAATCGGTAGTTAAAGTTTGTGCTGCTTACTCCTTTTCTGTGTCACCTGAGGTCACAAAGACATGCCTCGCCTGTCCAAACACACTTTTTTTTTCCTTAGAGGATCTCTAACATCCAGACCAGAAAATTTAGGGCTGTGTTCTCCTTAGGTGGTTCCACTGGCTGCCTGGCCCAAGCATAGGCTTCAGGTTATTGAAAATCTGAGTTCCTTTTAGTTTGGAATTAATCTCATTCACTTTTAGCCTTTCCCCCAAGCCCAACCCTTGACATAGTGGTTCTTAAATTTTTTGAGTCATGGACCTCGTTCAGACTGATAAAAGCAGTAAACCTGCTCCCCTGAAAAATGGAAGCCACACGGTTTTGCAGGCAATTTCATTGGCTTTGTGAAGTCCCTGAAACGTGCCTGTGGATCCTAGGAAGGCATCCTTGCTCTGAGTGTTTCTTTGGTACCATCCCCACGCTCTCCCAGACAAGACCCTGGGGGATGTGGGTGCAGCCAGCCACAGCCCCACCATGACTTCTCTGTGTGGCTTGGGAAAGTAGCCCTCTCTCTTTGGGGACTCATTTTCCTCAACTGTAGTAAAGGGAGATGCCTGGGCTGATCTACCACTGGGTTTTGTTACCTGACTCTGACATTGTTGTAGTCTCTTGATCAGCTACTTTGTTTCTTTAGGCCAAGCAGCATCCAGGTAGGGGAGGGGAGAGATAGCGAAACAGCTCAGAGTTCTAAGGGTTATTTGTCCTTTCTCTAGTGGTGCATTGACTTGGCTCCAGATGGGCAAAGAGCCCCAGCTGTCATCTGTTCATGTTCCTTCTTTTCTTCTTATTTATGCAATACGTTTGTCTTCTTCCCTCTTCTCTCCTCCCGTTTAGTACCTTTGTAAGGTAGGGAGGGAAGAACATGGTAGTAACCGCTGGTTTTTTGAAATAAGGGTGCCATCAGCTTGAATTGGGAAACATTTTATGGATGTACATGCTTATACATACACAGGTTGCATATGATATATATATAACTTTAAATTGAGTACTTAAACTCATGTAAATATATGTATGGTTGTTTATTTTAATGACTGTTGTCGTAGCAATTCAACAAACATTGGAGCTTCTGTTTCATGATATATTTTTGGATGATACAGAGGTCAGTAAGACATTCTCTGAAGTTTCTGATGATATCCTTCTGGACAAGATAGGAAAATTATAATACACGATTATATACCTCAAGCACGTCAACTTATTTAAACATCTTGACCCAAGAAATGTTCTTAAGCTTAGAAGGGATAATTAGTTCCTAGCAAAAGGTAGGAACTGGTTAAATATGTTTTGAATGGTGAGAAAAATTAATGAGTGTTTTTGTAGATGAATAAATGAACAGCACAACAGGAAGAATGGGAAGATAGGCTGTGCCCTCCAGGAACTCAGTCGAGTGGGAGGCTAAGGCTTGGTAGCAGACGCTCTTTGCCTACTCGTGCAGAGGCATGATTTATCATGAAGCCATAGGTGGTAGCTATAATTGAATGTTACATTTCAGTGCTCTGAATATTTGTTCATCTGAGCTTCTTTCCAGCTTTTACTATCTCATTTGCTTTAGTTGATGCTTTCGATGATTTGTTATTGTGTAGCAAAATCATTTCCAAAGTATATTAAAATAAGGAGCCTTTGGGATTCATCAGAGATGACTTAACATTTTATGAAAGGACACATTCTGGCAGTGAGCTTTTTGCAGGGTTTTGGTTGCTCTCCTGCAGGATTTTTAAAAGTCCATTTTATTTTTTCTAAAAGGTCTTCCAATATCCTGTCCAGGTATTTCTAAAAGTACTTATCACTACAGCCTTTCTTGCCATAGAAGATTGAAAGAACTGTTTGAGAACATCCTATTCCCAAAGTTACTGTTGTTATAACTTGTTTATATAACATCTTATGTGGTGATAGTGATAAATTCTAAAGTATCTGGCCTTCCCTGGTTTTAAGTAATTCTTCCAGCATACAAGTTTTATTAAACTTTTTTTCTTAACAAGGAAGAAAAGACTACATATTTCTGTTTTCTGGAGTATCTAAGGGCTGGCTAAAGCACACACCAAAGTTAGATATCTTAAATTTATAACTATCAGACCTGGGAAACTAGCTGCTCTGTGGTCCTGACACGGCTGCAAGCGTGCCAAAGGTGAACAGTCAATGGGAGAACAGACATAGCAAATCTCGTAAATTAGAAGAACTGTCTTGACACTAAGTGAGTGTACATCCAACAGAGTTTTAAGGAGCGGCAGCATCACTGGGATGATTGCCCATCCCCATGAGGACTACTTTGAAGGGTGTGTTGAATGGTCACAAGGCCCACAGTCAGAACTCCAGACAGCCTAGGTGTCTTGGCAGTTGAGTTACTGAAGCATTTGGATATTTTTAAGACCTTTATCAGCACTCCAACTTGGAACAGAAATCTGCAAAAGTATATTTTTGTGTTGTTTTAAAGGCGGGAGAGAAAACTTGGGTTTTTCCTAGTTCTCAGTTGAACTGCACATTTCCCTTTCCTTCTATGTCAACTTTTTCACGAAGGACCCTAAAGGGAGATGATAACACAAGTGGGATTGAAGGAAGTGGCAATGTTTCTCTGTTGCATTAAAACCCCTCACACATCCCAAGCATGGAACGTGAGCTCCACGTTGCTCTTTCTTAAAGAAGAAAGCCTGACTAGAAACCGTCCTTGGGATTGCTCCTGTACCCATATCTAGATTTTCTCTTAGTTCGGTCTGACCTGACAAACTTGACTTCAGTCACAATGCAAGTGGATTTAAAAATAATAGTAATAACTGACAGCACAATGACTTCCTGGTAGAATAACATGCATAAGTAAGAAAGCAAAAACACATACGCAGCACTTGGCCCTACTGGAGGAGTAAGAGTTTTATTACACAACATCTGCGTTTCGTTGCCTAATCACTCACTGCTTCCTATTATTGAGAATGTTCCAGTGGGCACTTAATACCTGAAAAATGAGTCCTGCATCGCAATATCATGCTCTCTGCAAAAGGACTGCAAGTTCCAAGAAATGGGCCCTTTCAGTGACCCCTGGGGGTGGAGTGCAGTTGGGGGGGCATTGTACTTGTTTCAGTTCTGCTGTGGTAGCTCAAAACAGTTGACAAGTTCTTCTTGGGAAATTGCTTCAGATCTCACAATATTTTCCTCTTAGTAGCCTCAGCAGTGGTGAATTCTTGACCTTTGAGAGTGGGTTTGATTTTTTTGGAAAAGGCCAAGAGTAATTTGAAGCTGTGTGTTGAATAAAGGGAACGAGCCATTTGCAAGAAAAAGTTTTAAAATTTTTTAAAGAATTGCAGAGGCCTCAAATGGCTTGCAGGTCTGAACAAGTGAGAGCCCCAGTACCAGGAACTCCAAGTATACCAGCCTTTGACTACAAGCTGGAAGAAAGATAACAGGACACTTGGACATGGTTTGTACACTAGAAATGAGCACTGGCTTTTGAGACGATGCCACCTACTAACTACGTGACCTATGACAAGTTTCTTGAAGTTCCTGAGCTTCAGTTTCCTCAGGTAGAAAATAGTTAAAAATTCTTTTTTGGTGGCGATGAAGATTAAACAAGAGCCGGTATGCCGAGTGTCACGGGCGCGGCACTCTGTAAATGTTTTCGATCGCTCCTTTGTACAAGCAGAGGTCCGGTGCCATTCCCCTGTGCTTTATAAATGCACTCATTTTGTAATTTACAGCCATAAAAAAACTTGCCATCTTTAGAAGTTGACAAAAAAGGGGGATACAAAAGGATGAGCAATTCTTTTAAAAGGGGCATGGGCCTCAAGAGGTCAGCAAATATTAAATGTGCAGGCTGTTAGATTCTTTGTCTTTTTCTTTCCTTTTCAAGCAAGCTGTTAATCTAGGGGTTTAATTATTAATCAAAATGAAATGAGATTTAATGTTCCCAGGAGTGTGAGCTCTGGGCAGGGGTGAATCCTCTTATTTCCTGAAGATCTGTGCAGGTAATCTGTGGCCAGTGTCGGGCCTATAACTTGAGAGGAGCTGACATGAACCTAGGGTAAAGACTTCTTGCCTGTGTTCCCTCTGAATTCTGAGTTTCTCTGTGCTCTTTGAGGCCAGGACGTGAGAGCGTGGATGGCACTGCTGTGACAGCACCAGGCTGCTGCCTGTCCGTGCGCTTGTTCTGGTCCCTGCCCCACACTGCTGCCCGCAGGCCTGTCTCTAGCCTCATTGATCTTGCCGCCTCTTGCTGGAGCTGTACCGCGAGTGGGCCAGTGCAACACGAGCAGAGAGGATCAGCTGCCTTGGCTGCGGCATTTCTGCCTTCCTTTGGCATCACTTGATGGATGTTTTCCCAATCTCTCTTTCAAGCTTCCTGTGAAGGTGCTAGCAAGGGGGCTTACCAGTCTATCAGGTAGAGAGATCACTAGGTTCAGAGAAATTGCATGAGAGTCCAGGATTCCCGACTCCCACTTCACTTACCTACCGTATTAAACACCTCTCAGACAATGAGGTGGTAGGATTAATTCACACTCAGAGAATTCCAGTGTACTCATTTGGGGTTGGAGGAAGATCCCACTTTAGATTTTTAAATTTTTTTATTATTATTTTTTACATCTTTATTGGAGTATAATTGCTTTACAATGTTGTGTTAGTTTCTGCTGTATAACAAAGTGAATCGGCTATATATATACACATATCCCCATATCCCCTCCCTCTTGAGCCTCCCTCCCACCCTCCCTATCCCACCCCTCTAGGTGCTCACAGATCATGCTACCATATGACCCAGCAATCCCACTACTGGGCGTATACCCTGAGAAAACCATAATTCAAAAAGAGTCATGTACCACAATGTTCATTACAGCTCTATTTACAACAGCCAGGACATGGAAGCAACCTAAGTGTCCATCGACAGATGAATGGAGAAGGAAGTTGTTGTGGCACATATATACAATGGAATATTACTCAGCCACTTTAAATTTTTAGCAGGCTCAAGAACAGATTGGTTAAGCTCATTGGTGAACCAGTTGGTTGACTACCCCCTGGGGGACTTGTCTTTTTAAAGGGGAATCCTGATACCAAGAGGAATGTGTTTCTGAGAGTTGTCTTCAGACTGTACCATCAGGAACATTGTGTGGGCTGGAGCAACATCTAGTGCCCCACCGATGCAGGGTGGGTGGTGAAATTTCCAAGGTTTTCCTCAAAAAACTGTTTATGACAAACATAGTTCACTTTCCTATTTTGGTAAATTTTTAGCTTAAATTTTTTTAAAACATTTGGAGTGTAGGGACATACAGCTGTTAAGAATCCAAGACAAGTGCTGTTTTGAAAGTACAAATGCTTCTGTTTTGCATTTACTTAAGCAAGTAGGATAGTTGCCTCTAATATATTCCTTTGAATACAGATACTGTTTAAGTGACATCATTTTGTGTAGAGTACTGAGTCCAGGTGGTTTGGGGGAAATCATTGGAGGCAAAAAAAAAAAAAAAAAAAAGAAAACGAAAAAGCTTGGGTATCCTTGCATTCTAGGGGCCAAGAAACAGAATGATGGTATTTTTGGCAGGCTCCCAGCAAAACCCACACCCCAAGGCTGTCTTCGTAGCTTCCTGTGGTTTTCCCACTAAAGAGAAACAGCCTTTCTCTTAGAGGGTCCAGGCTGGCAAGTTAGTACATCAGCTTGATCAGCGTCATGTTCCTGCTTTGAGGTTCTGTCCCAGCAGTATTCATTTGGGAAATTTGATGCACCACAGTTGTTACAAACTGAACTGAGCCAGTCTCACTGCTCCCGACAGTGCACATCTTTTTGGTAGACATCGGTAGCTTCCAATAATTAGAGGTTGTTATGCTACCATGTGGTCTGCAACAATAAAATCAAGACTCAGACCACATTTTGCCACACATATGAATATTTATTAGCAAGCAGGCACAAAAGTTAGGCATTCAACCTGTTCTTACAGACAAAAGCCCCAACCTTTTTGCTTTGGCTATGTAGCCCGCATCAGAAGTTCAGTAGAGACAGGTGTGGACATATTCTCATTACAGGATATATCTAACCTTTCCATTGGATCAGGTGATGGAATTCTCTGTTAAGTGTCCAGACCCAGGACCAGAGCCCTAGGCCCAGAGGGCCACTGAAAAGAGTGTTAGGTTGCCTGCTTTGCCAGATACTTACAACCCACATGTACACACAAGGTTCAGTGCCCCTGTACAGTCGTTCTAGCCAACCCATATATATATGAACGCTATTATTTTAATCAGAAAGATTATTTCTACCCTCCTTTTCTCATTAGGGAACCCTCTAATATAGATTTAGATAGCTCTAGTTGATACACTTAAGATAGCCTGACTCTGAAGGTTGGACTTCCAGTCTTTCAAACGTGAACCAACCATACCTGGAGTATGCATTTTTTTTTTATTAAGGTACCTGAAATACTACCTACCTACCCCTAGTGGTTAAGAGTGTGTGTGTACATCATCTGTGAGCACACTATGTATACTGAAGTATTTGAAAACATAGATAGTAGTATAGTAATAGGAAGCTCTTATTTGGCTCCTGGAATACTGTATCTTGTGTAATGTTGCCAGCCAGTGATGAGTGACCTGAGTTACCAGCTGAGCACTAGCCTGCCGTGGTGAATTACCCAGAGCCATGGATGAGTGGTTCACCCATGGAGCAGAGAAAGGAGGGAAGAGAATTATAATTTTAGTTGGTTTTATAGGCTTTTTCAAGTTCTTTTATGTTCCTTCACTTGATGTTCTGGTAAGTGTGGAAGTATTATTTCCCTACCCAATTTTGCAGACAAATCTTTGTCCAGGGTCATAGAATGAATAAATTACAGGAACTATAACTTTGTTTTTAAAAGTATGGTTGATTTATAATATTATGTTAGGTTCAGGTGTATGTATTTCTATTATAGGTTATTATAAGATATTGAATATAGTTCCCTGGGCTCTACAGTAAATCCTTGTTGTTTATCTATTTTATATGTGGTAGTGGGCATCTGTTAATCCTCTACTCCCAATTTATCCCTCCCCGCTTCCCCTTTGGTAACGACATTTGTTTTCTGTGTCTGTGAGTCTGTTTTGTAAATAAGTTCATTTGTACTAGTTTTTAGATTCCACATATAAGTGATATCATGTGATATTTGTCTTTGTTTGAGTTTACTTAGTATGGTAATCTCGAGTTCCAACCATGTTGCTATAAATGGCATGATTGCATTTTTTTATGGCTGAGTAATATTCCATTGTATACACAGACACATACACACCACATCTTCTTTATCCATTCATCTTTTGATGGAAGGGGAACTATAACTTGAAATCTCATCCTGTATAGTTGCTCTGCACTATAGGGGTAAGTTGCTACCAAGAAGAACTGTCACTATTCTTCAAAGAATATCATAGGACTTTGTACTTTTCACCTTGCGGTAGGTGTTGTCAAGCTAAGGCCATGTACCAACGTTATAACATATAACAGAATGCTGGGAGGTTTCTACTTTAGCTAGTGGTAAGTCATGTAATTCAAACAGCTCTCTTACTGAAGTCACTTAAAGAAACTAGATAAAAATTTGTTTAATCTTAAACATTTAAGAGCTAATAAATTGTGAGGAGATGAGTTAAGATTTGGGAGAGAATGTAAACACAGAAGAGTGAGCCTAGCACTGGCATCACTTTTGTCTTGTGGTCATTTGCTGACCTGGAAAAGGAAGGTGAAAGTCTGAGCTCACCTTTGGTGTCCTTTCAAAGTTAGGGAGATAAAAATTGTAGTCTGAGTCTTTGAAACCTGGGAAACCTGCTGAACTATTCCTTACTTTGGATTGGGACTCCCTGAAGAGATATGTCTAGGAATAAGGGTGAACTAGTAGTAAACCAACTCTTACATTGGCTGCAGCTGAGTTTCACATTATCTGAGTGGCCCAGAAACCGTAAGGCTTACTTGGAATTAGATGATTCCATTTAGCTAATGCCCATAGGTGACAGGTAAAAGCAATGAAATGTTCTCAGAGAAAGGTATAATGATTCTATTCTCAAATGATTTCTACAAATAAATTTTCAGTTACAGCATCTGGCCACAATTATAGATAACCAGGCACACAAAAAGAGAAGACACCATACGTGAGAACCAGCCAAAGCAACAGACAACAGAAATAGACTCACAGAGATTCTAGATATTGGACTTATCAGATGCAGAGTATAAAATACTATGCTTACAGTATTAAAGGAAATAAACACCAAATTTTATTTTCAGCAAGGACTGAAAACTCTAAATTGTGGCTTTGCAGATTAAGAAACAAATTCCAGAACTGAAAATGTAAGAACAAAATGAACAAGTTTATAGGCAGTTGGACACAGCTGAAAAGCAAATAGTGAACTGAAGAACTGGTTAGAAGAAACTATTCAAAGTGAAGCACAGAGAGAGGGGGAGAAAGTGAAATATATAAAAGAGAAGGTAAGAAGAGAGTGAGGCCTATCATGTAGTTGGAGTCTTAGAAACGAGAGGAGAAAAAGAGTGCAGTATTGGAAGGATCATTGCTAAACATTTTGAAACAGATGAATGACCTCAAACGTAAGATCCAAGAAGCCCAACAAAGCCCAAACAGTATAAATAAAATGAAATCCACACCTAGACTCGTCACAATGAAACTTCTGAAAACAGAATACAAAGAGGAACCTTAAGGCAGTGAGCGGGGGAAATGTCATTAACTTTAGAAGAGTGATGGTCAGACCGACAGTTGACTTTTCTGTCACAGAGTATAAAGCAAAGGACAGTGGAATAATGTTTTCACTGTGCTGAAAGAAAGAGTTGCCAGCCCCAAATTTTAGACCCAGCAAAAAATAGTGTTCAAGAATGAAAAGAAAGAGGTAAAAGTGAAGGTTAAAGGTATTTTATATAAACAGAACAGAGTCTGCCACCAGTTGTTTGCACAAAAGGAATTCCTAATGGGTATTCTTCAAGTAGGAGAAAAGTAATCCAAATGGGAGGTCAGAAGTGTAGAAAAAATTGAAAACGAAGTGGTAAATATGTGGGTAACTCAAAGTAAACATCGACTGTGTAAGATAATACAGTGGTGGACTTTTTACAATACAGAGAGATTTAAAATACAGGTCAGGGCTTCCCTGGTGGCGCAGTGGTTGAGAGTCCACCTGCCGATGCAGGGGACACGGGTTCGTGCCCCGGTCCGGGAAGATCCCACATGCCGTGCCGCAGAGTTGCTGGGCCCGTGAGCCATGACCGCTGAGCCTGCGTGTCCGGAGCCTGTGCTTCGCAACGGGAGAGGCCACAACAGTGAGAGGCCCACGTACTGCAAAAATAAATAAATAAATAAATAAATAAAAAAGAATAAAATACAGGGCAAACATAGCATAAAAGTTGGGAGGCGGTAGGTAGAATTAGTCTGTTCTAAGATTTGTGCATTGTTTTGGAGGAGGGTAAAGATGTCGATTAACTTTTCACCTTGATAAATCAAGGATATATGTTGTAATATAGTAAACATTAAACAAATAGAAAAATTTTATAACTTCTAACCAACAAAAGGAACGCCCTAATGAGAAAGCAATTTAAAGGAGGAAAAAAGGAACATAGAACAAGTGAAATATATAAAACACAAGAAGAGGTGGTAGACTTAAACTCATACATCAGTAATTACATTAAACATAAATTGGCTAGCTATTGTGGTTGGAAGACAAAGATTTTTCAGACTGGATTTTGTCAGTTTTATGCATTATACAAGCAGTATATCTTAAATCTATGGATACAGAATGATTGGAGATAAAGGTGTAAAAATGTGTACAATATAAATGCTAATCACAAGAAAGCTGGTGTAGCTATGTTAGTAGCAGACAAAATAGACTTCAAGCCAAAAAGCATCACTATGTGTTACTATTACTTTTCGATGATCAGTTTTAATTCACCAGGAAGATAGAATTCTGTATTTGTATGTACCTAATAACATGGCTGCAAAATATATAAAGCAAAATTTTACAGAACTGTAGGACAAATAGGCAATATGTAATCACAGTGGAAAATTTTAACAGATCTTTCTCAGTAACTGATGATAGAAGCATATGAAAAAAATCTGTAAAGGTTATTGAAAATTTGATCAACATGATTTATAAACATATTCTAGTGAACACACTACACCAAACTGAAGTGCATATTCATTTTTAAGCAGGCACATAATATCTTACAAGAATTTATGATAGATTGGATTGTTAATCCTCAACAAATTTCAAAGATGGATATTATACCTAAAATATGTACTCTGATTCTAATGTAATTATGCTGGAAATCAGTAACAGATAAATAGAATATTATCTCCATATGTTTGGAAACTGAAATATATAACCCTAAATAACTAATGAGTTAAAGAAGATACAATGGAAATTAAGAAGTATTTTAAATAAATAATAAAAATATTTCATATAAAATTTATAGCATATAGATAAACAGTACTTAATAGAAAAATGTATAGCCTTAAAAGAGAAAAGACCCCCAAAGTAACTAGCAAATATTATCTCAAGAAGTCGGAAGAGCAGCACAATAAAAAACAAGTAGAAGGTAGAAACTACTAAAGACAAGAGCAGAAAGAAGATCACCAAAGCTAGGAGTTGGCTCTTTGGAAGGACCTGTAAAGTCGATAAATCTCTGGTAAGGCTGATCAAGAGGAAAAAGAAGGCACATGAACATGTATCTTAAAAACATAGAACTGAAATTTTAATTTCATTTACAAGAGACAACATTTATAAACTTGGCTTTTAGAAACAGGCAGAACTAAGTGATATTGTTAGGGAAGCAGGTTTAGGTGGAAAAATTATACAAGTCAGTGTTTACCTCAGGAAGGCAGGTAGGGTGTCGTGATTGGGAGGTGGCTTTGTAGGGACTTCTGATGTGCTGATGTTCTTGACTGGGTAGTAGAGGTTTACTGTAGAGTGCTGTACAGTATTTTAAGCTATGTATTCCATTTTACTTTTCTGTGTTATTTCACAAGAAAAAAGGTTAAAATAATAAATAGGCATTCTGCATGCAGGTTTTTGCAGGCACAGCCATCATTTACGCTGTTCTTTTTGCCACATGTGAAGGGTCTCAGCCTGACACAACTGCTTTTCAGAGCATGGTCATTCGCCTGAAAGTTTCTAATGTAAGAGTTTCCAGAGAGCAGAGGTGGCCTACTTGTAGATCACACAACTCAACAACCTCAGGCCATAAGAGACAGAGTCCAAAGGAACTACCTACACCACACTGAATTTAAGCCAGTTTATATCTACTTTTTGAAATTGAGAGTACTGTTTCCTCTTACGCCCAGCACTCAAATACACATGCCTACAGAGGCTAGGCCAATAAACGGAGTGGAGAGGACTAGGTTGAAGACAACAGGAAATGAATGGGGACTGTGGCCAGCTAGAGCTCGAATTCTTTATGAAGGGCAGCTGTGGCCCAACTCTGGCTGATTATTTACGTGCAAAATTGGGAGTGACGTTGCCAGTTTTTCTGATTTTTTTTTTTTTTTTAAATTTTAAGGGTACGTGGAAATCTGAATTTTAATGTGAAAGCACCTGACTTTTAAGTGTTGGACCAAGCATAACTTCCCCCTCCCCCAAGTATTCCATGTATCAAACCAAATCTGTGTCTGGGCTATTTCCATCCAGTGGCTGTTAGTTTATGGCAGTAACCTCAAGGGCCATGCAGATGGAGATAGAGAATAATGTATAAAATAATTCAATATAATCAAGTACCTAAGTTTTCTCAATGGAGCTTGCTTGCCAAATATGTGCTAGTATAATTATCAGCCCCCAAATTAAAAGAAATTCACTGAACCAAAATTCACACATTACAAGACTCACTTGGGGTAATAAGTTTTTTTAATGAGACCTGACTCTATCTCAAGGGGTACTAAAAACTTTTTATCATAAAGAATTTATTAAAGGGATTGACTAAAACTGCTAAATAAACAGTAATATCACACGAAGTAATTTCTTTTAGGAGGAATAGCTAAAGATGAGTTTTTAACATTAACTTAAAGGGAATGTACATGCTTCTTCATAGGTTGAGTCTCAAGAGAATGTGCTCCTGTTTGGATATAGCAGGTGTTTTCAGACGGACCCACGGCATCTGTGTCATCTGAGAACTCACTAGAAATGCAAATTCTTAGATCCCACCCTAGACCTAATTAATCACAGACTCTGGGGGGTGGAACCCATCTCTGTTTTAACAAGCTCTCCAGGGGATTCTGATGTGTGCTCTAGTTTGAGAGTCACTGCTCTGTAGTTTTTGTGCTTTGTGACTTACTTTGAAGAATGAATCTAGAAAGTTTTACTTTGTTATGTTAAGGTTGCAGGTGTATTTTTTAATTAACTTTTATTACAGCTTGTTTTGGATATTTACGTACCGTACAATTCACCCATTTATTTTTTTAATAAATTTATTTATATTTTATTTATTTATTTTTGGCTGCGTTGGGTCTTTGTAGCTGTGTGTAGGCTTTCTCTAGTTGTGGCAAGCGGGGGCTACTCTTCGTTGTGGTGCGCGGGCTTCTCACTGCGGTGGCTTCTCTTGTTGCGGAGCATGGGCTCTAGGCATGTGGACTTCAGTAGTTGTGGCATGCTGGCTCAGTAGTTGTGGCTCACGGGCTCTAGAGTGCAGGCTCGGTAGCTGTGGCGCACCGGGCTTAGCCGCTCCGCGGCATGTGGGATCTTCCCAGACCAGGGATCGAACCCATATCCCTTGCATTGGCAGGTGGATTCTTAACCACTGTGCCACCAGGGAAGTCCCTCAAGTGTATTTTTTTTTTTTTTTAAGTCTTGCAATCCTCCAAATGATCCTTCAAAGAATATCTCCAGGATGTTAGAGTCTTTTAAAAAGATGACTAAGAAAAGTTGCATCCCTAAAAATTCCATTTTAAAGTGAGATTTGTATGACAATAGATGCAATTATATCCTCTTTCCACCTTTCTTGTCCGCTACTCATATGCTTTAGTAGAGAGATGTATTTTTCAAGGGTATTTTTTTTTATTGTTAAGGGCATTAGGGGGAAGGAAGTAAGAGAGTTTTTTGGGTTTTGTTTTTTTAATTGTAGGCATTTCAGCTTGTTTGTGTTCAGATGAAAATGTTAAGAAGGGATACTTCGTGGGCTTCCCTGGTGGCGCAGTGGTTGAGAGTCCGCCTGCCGATGCAGGGGACATGGGTTCGTGCCCTGGTCCGGGAAGATCCCACATGCCGCGGAGCGGCTGGGCCCATGGGCCATGGCCGCTGAGCCTGCGCGTCCGGAGCCTGTGCTCCACAACAGGAGAGGCCCGCGTACCGAAAAAAAAAAAAAAAAAAAAAAACAAAACGGTTAAGATGGTAAATTTATGTTATATACATTTTACCTCAGTAGAAACACTGGGGAAAAAAAGATGGTACCCCTTATACAGAAACACTGAATTTCCAGAAGAAAGCTGTAACCTAGAGCAGGCTCTTTGTAAATATTTGAATAAATGTATTGAGTAATTATTCTTGGAGTGGCTTCTTTTGCATTTTTCCAATTTGCCTTCTTGTCGATTTCTATCAGTATTTAAAATAAGCCCTCCTCAAATTTATGACCTACAATAAGTTTTAGAAGAGTAGATTAATTGGTCAGAGCATCCATTTGTAAATATTTTGGTCATTATAATATCCTGTACATTAACCAACTCAATTTTTTAATCAGTTCAATTTTGTAATGTCAGGTTATTTGAGAAAATCTCATTTTGAGAATTAAAAAGAGTTAGTTTTATAGATTTGGATAAAGTTGCTCATGGCTTATTTTCTTTTTTTCCTTTTTTTTTTTTTTTTTGTCGGGGGTGGAGGATGCAGGTTAGATTTTCTACAAAGGATCTCCACTAGTTCTTTGATCCTCTTCTACTTCCCAAAACTTGAAGGTTTTGAAACCTCCTCAAGAGAACTTACTCTTTCTTCTCACCCTTTCTCTTCACCATACGTATTTCTTTATTTTCCCAAGAATCTTCAGAAGCATTGTTAATCTTTTAAAATGATAAACTAGACTTGGTGCTTATTTAGCTCGAAAAAACTCTCATTGGAAATGACACATTGTTGAGTAAGCATTCCCTAGCAGTCCACAGATTGATGGGGGCAGGGTTAAGTTCATCTCTCTGACCCTCCCTCCCTGCAGCCATCCAAATAGTGTTTTTAATTAGTCAGGCTGCTTTATAGACACCCTACGTTGAATCCTGATACTAACAGCTGATTGTATGTCTGTCTTTTTTAAAGTTAAGGTAAAATTCATATACCTTAAAATTCACCATTTTAAAGTGTAAAATTCATTGTTTTTTTAATATGTTCATGAGTTTGTGCAGCCATGATGCTATCTAATTCCAGAATAATTTCACCCCCAAAACAAAGCTGTATCCCCATTCACAACCTTCCCCTAGACCCTGGCAAGCACATTCTGTCTCTATGGATTTTCCTATTCTGGACATTTGGTATAAAGAAAATTATAGCATGGTCTTTTGTGAATGGCTTCTTTCACTTAGCGTAATGCTTTCAAGGTTCGTTTATGTTGTAGCATGTGTCAGCACTTCATTCTTTTTCATGGGTGAATAATACTCCATTGTACAGATATACCATATGTTTATCCATTCAACAATTGATGGATATTTGACTATTATGAGTTTTTTGGCTACTGTGGATAATGCTACTATAAACATTTGTGTACAAGTTTTTGTGTGAACAAATGTTCTCAGTTGTTCTGGCTATGTACCTAGGAGTATAATTATTGGGTCACATGGTAACTCTATGCTTAACATTTTGTGAAACTGCCAAAACTGTTTTCCACAACCTGTACCATTTTAAATTCCCATCAGCAGTGTAGGAGGGTTTCGATTCTCCTCTTCCTCGTTGACACTTGTTATTGTCTCCTTTTTATTATAACTATTCTACTGAGTATGAAGTGGTATCTCATAGTGGTTTTGATTTGCATTTCCCTAAAGACAAATGATGTTGAGCATCTTTTCATGTGCTTGTTGGCTATTGGTATAGATTTTTTTTTTTGAGAAGTGTCTGTTAAATTCCTTTGCCTAATTTTAAATTGAGTTGTTTGTCTTTTTATTGATAAGTTTAAGGGGTTTTGATCTATTCTGGATACTGAACTCTTGTCAGGTACATAATTTATAAATATTTTCTCAGGTAGCTTGTCTTTTCCCTTTGTTAACGTATCCTTTGAGGCACAGTAGTTTTTAATTTTGATGAAGTTTTAATTTTTGTTTCCTTTGGCCGTCTATGGTTTTGTTGCCATAGCTAAGAAACTTTGTCCCACCCAAGGTCATAAAGATTTACTATGATTTCTTCTAAGAGTGTAATTGTTTAAGCTCTTACATTTAGATCTGTAATCCATTTTCAGTTACTTTTTGTATAACGGTCTATGGTATGGGTCCAACTTCATTCTTCTGCATGTAGATACTCAGTTGTTCTAGCACTGTTTGTTAAAGAGACTATTCTTTGCTCCATTAAATTATCTTGTCACTCTTGTTAAAAAAAAAAAGTAAGGGTTTATTTTTGGACTCTCAATTCTATTCCATTGATCTGTATGTCTGTCCTTATGCTAATGCCACGTAGTACTGATTATTGTATCTTTCTAGTAAGTTTTGAAATCATGTAGTGTGAGATCTCCAACTTTGTTCTTTTTCAAGATTAGTTTGGCTATTCTAGGTCCCTTATATTTCCATATGAATTTGAGGATCAGTTTGTCAATATCCATCATTCCTACTAAGAGCCAGCTGGGATTGCATTGAATAGTAGACCAGTTTGGTCATTGTTACCATTTTACTAGTATTAAGTTTTGCAATCCATTGAACTTGGGATGTCTTTGTATTTATTTAGTTGTTTAATTTTTTTCAATGGAGTTTTGTAGATTTTAGTGTACATGTTATTACAATTATTTTGTTAAAGTTATTCTTAGATATTTTATTGTTTTTTGATGCTATTGTAAGTGGAGTTGTTTTCTTAATTTCTTCTTTGAATTGTTCATTGCTAGTGTGTAGAAATACAATCCATTTTTGTATATGGCTCTTGTATCCTGCAGCCCTGCTGTACTTATTTTGTTCTAAGGGGTTTTGTGTGTGTGGTTTCCTTTGGCTTTTCTATATACAAGATCATGTCATCTGCAAATAGAGATAGTTTTACTTCTCTTGAATCCAGATTTTTTTTTTTTTTTTTTTTTTTGGCTGCACTGTGTGTGGCTTGTGAGATCACTGGACCGCCAGGGAATTCCCCAGATTCAGTCTAGGTAGATGCCTTTTATTTCTTTTTCTTGCCTACTACCCAGAGTCAAACGTCCAATACAGTGTTGAATAGCAGTGGTGAAAGTAGACATCCTTGTCTTGTTCCTGATATTAGTAGGAAAACTTTGAGTCTTTCACCATTAAGTATAATGTTGATGATTATTGATGCTCTGCAACAGGTTGAGGAAATTCTCTTCTGTTTCTAGCTTGTTGAGTGTTTATTGTCATGAAAAGGTGTTGGAATTTGTTGAATGCTTTTTCTGTCTCTGTTGAGACGATCATGTGGTTTTTGTTCTTTATTCTATCAATATGGTGTATTACATTGATTTATTTTCATATATTGAACTAACCTTGCTTTCCAGGGATAAATCCCACTTTCTCATGGTGTATAATTCTTTTTATATGTTGCTGGATTCAGTTTGCTAGTACTATACTGAAGATTTTTGCATTTATATTCATAAGGGACGTTTCTTTGTGATGTCTTTTCTGGTTCTAGTATCAGGATACTACTGGCCTCAGAGAGTGAGTTAAGACATGTTTCCTCCGTTTTTGTTTTTTGGGAGTTTGTGAAAGTTTGGTTAATTCTTCTTTAAATATCCAGTAGAATTCACCAACAAAGTCACTTGATCCTAGTTTTTTTTTTCCATGTGTGTGGTAAGTTTTTTGATTGCTCATTTGCTCTTTTTACTTTTCATAAGTCTATTCAGATTTTCTATTTCTTTCCTTTTTTTTTTGCGGTACGCGGGCCTCTCACTGTTGTGGCCTCTCCCGTTAGAGTGCACAGTCTCCAGACGCGCAGGCTCAGCGGCCATGGCTCACAGGCCCAGCCGCTCCGCGGCATGTGGTATCTTTCCCAGACCAAGGCACGAACCCGTGTCCCCTGCGTTGGCAGGTGGACTCTCAACCACTGCACCACTAGGGAAGCCCCTTTTTTTTCAATTTTTAAAAAATTTTTTAAAAATCTATTTTTGGCTGCTTTGGGTCTTTGTTGCTGTGTGCCGGCTTTCTCTAGTTGTGGCGAGCAGGGGCTACTCTTTGTTGTGGTGTACAAGCTTCTCATCGCAGTGGCTTTTCTTGTTGTGGAGCATGGGCTCTAGGCACGCTGGCTTCAGTAGTTGTGGCGCAGGGGCCCTAGAGTACAGGTTCAGTAGTTGTGGCGCCCGGGCTTAGCTGCTCTGTGGCATGTGGGATCTTCCCCGACCAGGGCTCAAACCCATGTCCCCTGCATTGACAGGTGGATTCTTAACCACTGTGCCACCAGGGAAGTTCCTCTATTTCTTTTTAAGTCAGTTTCAATACTTTGTGTCTTTCTAGAAGTGTGTCCATTTCATCTAGGTTATCTAGTTTATTGGCGTATGTTCGTTCATGGTATTATAATCAACTTTATTTCTCTGAGATAGATAGTATTGTCCCCTCTGTCACTCTTGATATTAGTGATTTGAGTCTTCTTTTATTTTTGGTCAGTCTAGATAAAGATTTGTCAATTTTGTCGATATTTTCAAGAAACCAGCATTTTATTTATGCTCAATTCTTTATATTTCCTTCCTTCTGCTTGCTTTGTATTTAGTTTGCTTTTGGCTTTGTTTTGTTGTTAGCGTGAAAGGTTAAGTTGTTGATTTAAAGTTGTTCTTTTTTTTTTTTAGAGAGATTTAAAAAAATTATTTATATATTTCTGGCTGCCTAGTTGGGGAGAGCGGGGGCTACTCCTCGTTGTGGTGCTCAGGCTTCTCATTGCGGTGGCTTCTCTTGTTGTGGAGCATGGGCTCTAGGCATGCGGGCTTCAGTAGTTGTGGCTCACGAGCTCTAGTGCACAGGCTCAGTAGTTGTGGCACATGGGCTTAGTTGCTCCGCGGCATGTGGGACCTTCCCGGACCAGGGCTCAAACTTGTGTCCCCTGCATTTGCAGGCGGATCCTTAAGCACTGTGCCATCAGGGAAGTCCCTAAAATTTTTCTTTATTATAGACATTTATAGTTATAAATTGCTCTCTAAGCAGTACATTCATTGCATCTCATACATTTTGGTATGTTGTGTTTATTTATTTTTTCATCTCAAAGTGTTTTCTAATTTCCCTTGATTTTTCCTTTGATTCACTGCTTTTAAAAGTGTGTTTTTTAATATCCACATATTTGTGAGTTTCCCAGATTTCTTTCTGTTATTGATATCTACTTTCATTCCATTGTAGTTAGAGAACATATAGTGTATGACTTCATTTTTTCATGGCCTAACACATGGTATATCCTGGAGAATGCTTCCATGTGCATTTGAGGAGAATATGTGTTCTGCTATCACTGGATATAGTGTTCTGTAGATGTCTGTTAGATCTATAGTTTTGTTCAAGTCTTCTGTTTCCTTGCTGATCTTCTATCTAGTTGTTATATCCATTACTGAACACGCAGTATTGATATCTCCAACTATTATAGTTTACTTATATTTTTCCCTTCCGTTCTGTCAGTTTTTGCTTCATGTGTTTTGAGGCTGTTTGATAGGTACATATATGATTATAATTATACATGTTTGGTAGACTGACCCTTTTATCGTTAGAAGATAATGTCCTTCTTTGTCTCTTAACAATGTTGAAGTCTATTTTGTCTGATATTACTATAGTCTCTCCACTCTCTTTTGGCTCCTATTTGCATGGAATATCTTTTTTTAAAAAGCAACTTGAGGGAATTCCCTGGCGGTCCAGTAGTTAGGACTTGGTGCTTCCACTGCTGGGGCTGGGTTCCATCCCCGGCTGGGCAACTACGATCCCGCAAGCCGTGCCGCTTAGCCAAAAAAAGACTTCACTGAGATATCATTGATATATAAAAATTATATATATTTAAGGTATACAAATTACTGTTTTGATATGTATATGTATATATATAGTGAAATAATCACCACAGTCAAGCTAATCAACATATCCATCACCTCCAGCACCAGTAGTTACCATTATGTGTGTGTGTGTGTGTGTGTGTGTGTGTGTTGAGAAGTTTAATTTCAGATCTATCCTATTAGCACATCTCAAGTATACAATATAGTATTGTTAACTGTCATCACCGTGCCATACATTAGATCTCTAGAGCTTACTCATCTTGCATAATTGAAAGTGCATGGAATATCTTTTTCTCTTCTTTTACTTTCAACTTATTTGTGTCTTTGAATCAAAAATGAATCTCAAGTAGACAGCATATAGTTGGATCACGCTTTTTTAATGCATTTTGCTATGTCTGCCTTTTAGTTGGAGTCTAATTCATTTACATTTAATGTAATTACTGATAAGATTTACATTTGCAATGTTGCTATTTGTTTTCTATGTGTCTCTTGTCTTTTTTCTTTCTGTATTTCTCAATTACCACCTTCTTTTGCGTTAAATAGATATTTTCTAATATACCATTTTAATTCCCTTGTATTTTTTTTTTTTTTTTTTAGTTAATTTCTCAGTGGCTGCCCTGGAAATCACAATTAACATCTTAATTTATAACAGTGTAATTTGGTTTATCATCAGCTTAATTTCATTAGTATACAGAAACTTTGCTGCTGTATTTTAAATCACATAGGAGAGAAAAATTACAACAGAAATATATTTAGTCTTTTTTTTTTTGCGGTACAGGGGCCTCTTACTGTTGTGGCCTCTCCTGTTGCAGAGCACAGGCTCCGGACGCGCAGGCCCAGCGGCCATGGCTCACGGGCCCAGCTGCTCCGCGGCATGCGGGATCCCCCCAGACCGGGGCACGAACCTGTGTCCCCTGCGTCGGCAGGCGGACTCTCAACCACTGCGCCACCAGGGAAGCCCTATTTAGTGTTTTATATTTATCTATACAGTTACCTTTACCTGTGTTCTTTTCTAAATGTGGATTTGAGTTACTGTCTAGTATTCTTTCATTTCAGCCTGAAGGACTCCCTTTAGTGTCTCTGACAGGGCAGGTTTGCTAGTGATGAATTCTTTGTTTTCTGTTTATCTTGGAATGTGTTAATTTCTCCTTCATTTTTGAAGGTTAGTTTTGCTGGGCAAGGAATCCTTGGTTGAGAGTTTCTTTTTCTTTCAGCACTTTGAGTATTTAATTACACTACTTTTGGCCCCTGTGGTTTCTGATGAGAAATTGGCTGTTAATGATTCCTTTTACATGATAGGCTCTTTCTTGTGTTTACAGGAGTCTCGCTTTGTCTTTTTACAGTTTGGTTATGTGGTATGGATCTTGTTGAGTTTATTCTACTTGGAGTTGAGCTTCTTGGATGTATAGATTAATGTTTTTCATCAAATTTGGGACGTTTTCTCCCATTATTTCCTCAAGTATTCTTTCTGCCCTTTTCTGTCTCTCCTATCTTCTGAAACTCCTATTATGCATATGTTGGTATGCTTGATGGATATTTGAGGCTGTATTCATTTTTCTTCATTCTTTTTTCTTTCTGTTCCTCAGACTGGATAGTGTCAGTTGACCTATCTTCATGTTCAATGATTCTTTCTTCAATGATTCTTTCTTCAACTTGCCCAAATCTACTGTTGAGTGTCTCTCATGAATTTTTCAGTTGTACTTTTTAACTCCAGAATGCCTCTTGGGTTCTTTTTTATAATTTCTCTATTGGTATTCTGTATTTTGGTGAGGTATTGTTCTCATACTTTCTTTTAGTTATTTGTACATGTTTTTTTTAGTTCTTTGAACATACTTAAATAGCTGTTTTAAAGTCTTTGTCTAGTAGGTTCCTCAGGGACAGTTGTTATAGACTGATTTTGTTTTTGTTTTGTGAGTAGGACATACTTTCTTGTTTCTTTGTAATTTTTTGTTGAGAACTGGACATTTTCAGTAATATCATGCCACAATTCTGGGAATCAGATTCTCACCCTTCTCTGTGGTTTATTGTTGTTATTCCTTGCTGCTCCTGTTGTTTTTATTTAGTGACTTCTCTAAACTAATTTCATTAAGTTTGTATTCTTTGTCCTGTGTGGCCATCAAGTTTCTCCTCAGTTAGCTTAGTGGTCATCTAATGATTGGATAAAGATTTTCTTAAATGCTTGGAACCAGTAAGTCCCCCAGTCTTTGCTGGGGGGCTCTGTGTGCATACTGGGGCATGCCTTCTGGGCTCAGATGGGCAGTTAAGAACCCTGCCTCACCCTTCATGTCCTACTTGCACACATCCTCGCGATCAGCTAGAGGTGAGAGCTTCAGGCCTTCTCAGATATTTCCTGAGCATGTGCGTGACTTTGGGCATGCACCTAGCTGTGTGCCTGTGCATAGTCTTCTAGATTCCTAAGATTATGGAATTCCCCCAGATTTTCCTTTTAAGCTTTTTAGTCAGCTTATTGTTGCTTCAACTGTTATTTAACATCTCAGGAGATCACAGTGTTAAACAGTTGCTCCTGATACTTTTCAACAACTGGTCCCAGGAAAAAGTCTTTCACACAGGGTGAGTTCTGAGTTTGGTTGAATAAAGACAACAAACAAGTAGGGTCTTCCTTCCAAACAAGTGACAGTTTTGTGAATATGGGGTCAGAGCTCCTTCAGAGCTCCAAATTGCCTCCTCCAGTGGCTGCCAGGCTTGTTTTCAGTGTGGTAGTGTGTTGGTTTTCAAGGCTACAGTCAAGCTAGAAGGGGAAAAGGGACAGAAATGGAGCAAGTTAAGATACCACAAACCTCATTGTTTTTACTGTGAATCAGTTGCTTTTCTTAATTTCTCCTCAGATTTTGTTAGTATTCTCTTTTCTTTTATGGAAGAGAGCATTTCCAGAGGTCCTTATTCCACTATTTTCACTGACATCACTTTGTGTCATCTTTTCTGTACTTATCAAGCCCTATTTAGTGATAATAATTGTATTCTGAGTAATAAATGCAAAAAAAGGTAATAAATGAATAGCATTTCTGTTGCTCTTTGTCAGTGATTCAAGTCATAATCTTTTTTTTAATCTAAGTGGGGAGATAGGTATGGAGTTGGATCCCCATTGTAGAAATGAGCAGACTCAGAAAGATGAAGTGTTTTGCCCAGTGTTGCCAAATTACTGTCCATTGCATTTTGACTCCCAGTTTTCAGTTCTTTCCTTCTACTCAGTTGGCCTCAGTAAATTTGTGATTTTGGTACATGAAGATACCAAGATGTAATATTATTTGGCTTTTTTTTAGTACAGTTGTATGTTGCACCATAAGAAGTTTGGTTAAAATACTAAAGTGTTGGAACTTTCATACCATTGTCAATTATCTCAATTTGAAAGCTATTCAGTGTTTTTTTGTTTTTTTTTGTTTTTTTTGTTTTTGCGGTATGCGGGCCTCTCACTGTTGTGGCCTCTCCCGTTGCGGAGCACAGGCTCAGCGGCCATGGCCCACAGGCCCAGCCCCTCCGCGGCATGTGGGATCTTCCCGGACCGGGGCACGAACGCGCGTCCCCTGCATTGGCAGGCGGACTCTCAACCACTGCGCCACCAGGGAAGCCCTATTCAGTGTTTTGATTTAAAATCTCCTGTATCCTTTAAATTACCATTGTGCCCATTTTACATTTGGATGCCTAAGAAAAGGGTACACTATACAGTGACTTTAGGGAAAGGACAAGAGACTTATCTGTTTTATATTTTTGACATGCCAATAATTATCCTGATTAATGCTATAATTTTGACATGCTATTACACGTTTCTTTAACTTTGCTTGTGTTTTTATTTATATTATGAAATTAGATCAATTTACAGGAAAGAAGAACTAATCTTAAAAATCTCATATCTTTTCAGACTCACTTTTTAAAAATTTTTATACAGTTCTTAAAGGTTACACTCCATTTACAGTTATTGCAAAATATTGGCTATATTCCCCGTGTTGTACAATACATCCTTGTAACCTGTTTTACACCCAATACTTTGTACCTCCCACTCCAACCCTGTATTGCCCCTGCTATTAAATATCTTGAACTCAGAGCTGCCCTCCTTTTTTTAAAGTTTGACCTTATAAGTCCTACCTGTGTCTAAATAGAATAAGTTAACAGCAGCTGATTTAGTTAGGACGATAGCTACATGTTTCCATATGAAGCCGTTTTCTCATCCATTATCTGCTTTATATCACTGACGTATATAGAAATAGGAACAAAGTTACTGAACATCTGGTTGATATTTGAAAATGCCATCGACTGCTGACTACCAGGGACAGTGAGGCAGAGTATTTCTTTCAGTCCCTTTGGCAACTCAGTGTGCCATGGAGAGTAGTGGGGTCAGAGAAGACAAAAGGGAAAAAAAGATCACCGGGAGTGGAATTAATCAAGGAAGACTTCTTGCAGTTGATACTTGAGCTGAACTTTGAAGTGCAAGACCTCATTTGTTAGGAAAGACAAGAGATCATTCTAGGTAGGCCAGCACCAAGAGGTAATGAGAAGGGAGCTGAAGCTTTTCCAAGGTGATGGTCCCAGGAAGGAGCTGGGAGTAGTGAAGGTGGAACAGTCATGTTGTAAGGGCTGCTGAAATCAGGACTTTTTTCCTCTTCTTTGATTCTTTTTTATGATGATGAGAGAAATCCCGGGGCACCAAGAGACAGAAACTGATCAAGGGGCTTCCTGGTGTTACTAGCCGTGCTTCCAGCTCATTATCCAAAGTGGGGGCTTCTCTACCCTGGCATGGCTCCCTCAGCAAAAGTACTGGAAAACAGAGAGTTTTGCCCTCAACTTGAAGTAAAGTCTCTGCAGACGACTGGGTGACTGTCCCTCAGAAGGGAGTGTTTTGACTCTTCTTTCATGGATTCTCATAGGATGGGAACTAAGGGTCCTGGTGGCTTCTAGCCATACTCTTTTATTACCCTATCTGGGATATTGGGCAAGCTTTTCCTAAGTTTTTTTTAGAAATCATGACCCATGTATATTTTTAAATCATCAAGAGCAAATAAGTACAATTTCTAAACAACAAAGACTTTAAATAAGAGTTTTACAGACACTGTGTGTTCCCATCCCCTTTTGAAAATATATTAGCTATGTTTTTAGGTAGGGCACACAGTTCCTCTTGTCCTTGTTTAAGAATAACAGACAAGAGTTGCAAACTGTGAATCCATTCTGCTTCTCATGAACTGAAAGTCACTGCATGGTGTAGTCAGGAGATCTTAGACTCTATGAAAGGCATTCCACAGAGAGCCATCCAACAATTGGAGGATTCTGGAGGGACTTAAATGCCTAGCTGGACAGTGTAGTTTTGATCTAGTAGCCACCAAAGAGTCTCAGCAAGAGAAGTGATATTCCTAAAATCATGTTTTAAGAAGAGATTCTACCATCTTTGTCCAGGGGTATGTGCTCATATACATCATGAATAAAGATCACCTAGCCTTACAGAATAGTTAAGGAAGGAAAACTGTGTCCGTTAGGAAAGGATCTGTATCTTCATACTGAAAGAATCATTATTATTTCTCCACTTAGCAAAGTACCTTTAGAATACTTACAGCCTTCCAAAATGTAATGTGTACAAGACCACATATTATATAATTTACTTAAGAGGTGTTCTATGTTTTATGACAGGTTGTTGCAGTGCTCAAATTCATTGTGATAGTATCTTTTTTTTTGATAATTTAAAACACATTTTTCCCCTTTAAGAAGGTTAAGATGTTTGTAGAGGAAAAAAAACTCCTCCTACGTTTTATAAGCTGCTTATACTTGTAACACAGATTAACTTTCCTGCACATAAAGGGAATACTGGAAAACTCTTGCATGATTAAATATGCCCCTAAGGGATTAAGTTTTTCCACATATTTTTCAAGCCAGAGCTATTAATAATGCTTCAGCCTTAAACTTGCTGTACATCCTGATTATGGGGGAGGCCTTCACTCATTCTGCCCTTGCTGCTAGTTTTTTCACTGTCCAGGTTTGTAGCACTACACAATTAGCTGTGGAAACGTAGGCTTGAAATCTCAGAGAATAATTAAGGTCTGACAAAGTGCCATCTCTGGAGTTACTCCAAATTTTTTTTCAAAGTTTTTGCCCGTTTTTCACTCCCATGTCTTCTTTTTTTTTTTAACCTTACTAGCACAAAGTAGCTGTTTAATTAGTTTAGTAGTTCACCCATGAATAAGTGATCACTGGATGGACCTAGAGATTATCTTACTAAGTGAATTAAGACAGAAAGAGAGACAAATACCATATGATATCACTTATGTGGGATCTAAAAAAAAAAATACAAATGAACTTACTTACAAAATGGAAATAGACCCACGGGCAGAGAAAACTAACATACAGTTACCAAGGGGGAAAAGAGAGGAGGGATAAATTAGGAGTTTGACATCAACATATACATATTACTGTATATAAAATAGATAACCAACAAGGACCAACTCTGTAGCACAGGGAATTATACTCAGTATTCTGTAATAACCTGTACGGGGAAAGAATCTAAAAAGAATATATATATATATATATATATATATATATATATATATAGCTGAATCACTGCTGAATACCTGAAACTAACACAACATCATAAATGAGCTATATGTCAATTAAAAAATAAATTAAAAAAATAAAAACAGCAATATTAATATCATGCCTCTTAAAAAAAAGTGAGTTCACTAAACACACAGCATTTAGCATTTCAAAAAAGATCACTTACTTTCTATGCACATTATTCCTGAGATAACATTCTGGTTTGTAAGGACTCCCATAATTACTGAGGCATTCAATTATTAAGTGCCTTTTTATCCAGGCATTGGATTGTCAAATTAATTTACTGTGGCTAATCAGCCAAAGACTGTACTTCGTTAATGCCTTGGGGCAACAGTCATCCCCTGCCTCTCCAGCTCTCCACGTTCCGTCTCTCTGTCCCTCCAGCCTGCAGGTCTTTCCTCACCAGCCTCAGGTCCCTTCATCGCTGCTCACTAGCCCCTCAAATTCTTTGACCCTTTCTGGCCAGTCCTCAAGCTTATTAGAAGGGTCCTTAACTACCTTTCTCCCCAAACTTATATTTTCTGTCCTGAGCAGGGGCTTTAGGTTGCTTAGGGCTCTTCATGCGCTGCTGATCAGCTGCCCTTCTCACATTCCCCACCCAGCTGCCCCAGACTGTCATCACCCCCCTCAAGCTCCATGTCCCACCCCATCCCCTTTTCTGGCAGCAGATGACCTTGCTGCCTGCTGTTCAGACCATAGAGTTCCTCGGCCCCCAGTTCCCTTCTCTCCTAACTTAACACTTCATCTGCTTTGCTGGTCCCTACCTACACACTTCTGTGCCTGGGGCAGAGCAACCCCTCGTTTCTAGCTCCAACTTCTTCATTAGGACTTCAGAGTTCTTCCTCTTCTTCTGAGAACTTTCTCCAGCACTGAAGAAAAAAATAAAAACTAAGTTGAGATTTTAATATTATTTGATGAAGTAATATGTGCACATGGTTTTAAAAATTCATGTAGGGGCTTCCCTGGTGGCGCAGTGGTTGGGAGTCCGCCTGCCGATGCAGGGGACGCGGGTTCGTGCCCCGGTCTGGGAAGATCCCACATGCCGCGGAGCAGCTGGGCCCGTGAGCCATGGCCGCTGAGCCTGTGCATCCGGAGCCTGTGCTCCGCAACGGGAGAGGCCACAACAGTGAGAGGCCCACGTACCGCAAAAAAAAAAAAAAAAAGAAAAAATTCATGTAGTGTAGAAGAATGTACAGAGGCAACTACTTGATGTCAGGTGTGTGTGTGTGTGTGTGTATTCTTCCAGAGATATTATATGCAAAAACAAGCCTATGCGTATGTGCATTTCCCTTTCTTCCTCTCTCCTCCTCCACCTTTACTTTAAAAATATTAATACTAGACCCATGGTCTGGACATTGCTTTTTAATATATCTCTGTCTTGGAAATCAGTTTATGTTAGTACTATAGAACCACCTCATTCTTTTTTTTTTTTAATCTTTATTGGAGTATAATTACTTCACAATACTGTGTTAGTTTCTGTTGCACAGAAGGTGAATCAACCATATGCATACATGTATCCCCGTATCTCCTCCCTCTTGCATCTCCCTCCCACTCTCCCTATCCCACCTCTCTAGGTTATCACAAAGCACCTAGCTGATCTGCTTGTGCTATGCTGCTGCTTCCCGCTAGCTAACTGTTTTACATTCGGTAGTGTATGTATGTCGATGCTGCTCTCACTTCGCCCCAGCCTCCTGCCCCCCCCCACTGTGTCCTCAAGTCCATTCTGTACGTCTACGTCTTTATTCCTGCCCTGCCACTAGGTTCATCAGTACCATTTTTTTTTTTTTAGAGTCCATATATATGTGTTAGCACTACAATGAGGTATCACCTCACACTGGTCAGAATGGCCATCATGAAAAAATCTAGAAACAGTAAATGCTGGAAAGGGTGTGGTGAAAAGGGGACCCTACTACACTGTTGGTGGGAATGTAAATTGATACAACCACTATGGAGAACAGTATGGAGTTTCCTTAAAAAACTAAAAATAGAACTGCCTCATTCTTTTAATGGATCCTTATTATGTCCTTGATTGTAAATATACCACAATTTAGTTAATTAGTCCCCTTTAAAAGGGTAGTTATTCTTAATCTTTTGTTGCTGCAAACGGTGTTGCAGTGAGTGTCCTTACACATCAGTCTTTGTGCCCATGCAGGCAGGGTAAAAGCAGGAATGGTGTGGGCATGCTGCTTAAGAGTCAACATTCTCATCGTCAGGTTTTCTTTAAAATGTCTACTGTGTAAACTAAAAGATAATTGAATATTGAAGAATATTGAAAAAAAGGGAATCACAATTCCCCAACCCTCAACAACAACAAAAAGTCGTTGAAAAGTCTTTGAAGTGGAATTGCTGAATTGAAGGGCTTATACATTTTTATTTCTGAATGGAGAAAAAAATTTTCTAATTCTTTTTTCTATATCGTGTGTCATTGCTTCTCCAACCTTTCTGTTCATGTGTTGATTTCTTAGATTTATCTTCAATGTCTGCTATCTTTTTGAAACTTTCATCTCTTTATTTATTCTGAGTTTTGAGAGAATTTCCAAGGCATAATGGTTCAGTGTTTGCTTTCTGCAGTTCACAGTTCTTACGATTGTTGAATTCCTAAACGTGAAAGTCATTTTGTGTGTGTGTGTGTGTGTGTGTGGTTTGCTTTTAGGTAGTCGTATGTTCTTACATTGTTCTCAGAAGACTAGTGGTCTCCTATCTTTTGACCTTTTTGTTGAAGGACAACATGTATATGAAAACATGCTTGATAGTTTTTCACAAAGTATACCTTTGTAACCAGAACCCAGATAAAGGAACAAATAGTACCAACATCTCAGGACCTCTCCTGTGCCCAATTCCAATTACAGTCCTTCAGTGGCTAACCACTCTCCTGACTTTTACACCACAGGTTCATTTTTTTAAAAAAACTTTATGTAACTGTAATCCTGTAGCACATACTGCTTCTCCCTTCTCTTGTTTCACATTATGTTTGTGAGAACTATGTATATTGTTGCGTGTAGTTGTCTGTTTATTTCTGTATGTTATTCCATTGTATGAATAAACCACAGTTTGTTAATTCATTCTACTGTTGATGGACACTTGTGTAGTTTCTAGTTTGAGGCTATCATGAATAGTGCTTCTATGGATACTTTTGTTCAGGTCTTTTGATGCACATATGTACATATTTTTTGTTGGATGTATATATCTAGGAGTAGAATTTCATGATCACAGGGCATATACATGTTAAACCTTTAAAGCATTTATCTCATTTTGCCTTCCGATGAGAATACTGGTGGTTCCACCTCCTTGTCAGTACTTGGTATTTTCTTTTTCATTTTAGCCATTCTGGTAGGTATGAATTAGTAGTTCATTGTGGTTTTAGTTGTCATTTTCCTGATAACTTGTAATGTTGAGCAACTTTTCATATGTTTATTGACTATTTGGGCAACTTCTTTTGTGATATGCCTGGTGAAATTCATTTTTACATTAAAAAAATTTTTTTAATACATTTTACTAGCAGGTAGGCCACATTTCCCACCCTTTTGTCCCCACCATTTCCCTTTATCCTTAAAAATTTTTTTTCTTGGCTCTTCTCTTGACTGTTGTTTTTCTCCTAAAAAGTGAACTTTAGAATCAGCAACCTCAACTCGTCTAGAAGTTTTAGTGAATTTGCATGTAACTTACTTTGTTGGAGAAATACCGTCATCTAAATTTGAAGATGATGTTGTCATTCTTTCTAAGAAAGAGAAAATAATAAATCGTAAGCCCTCACAGTTGTTTGCCTACCATATTGATTTTTCCCATATTTAATTTTTAATTCTAGTTTTAGTTCCATTTTTGACAAGTGATTATTAGAAGTAAAACTCTCTTAATATGCGTCTAAAGCCTACAGCCCCCTTAAATACATCTATATGTATAAATATCTTACAGGTTCTTGATCAGTATGAACGAGAAGGATTTAATTTCCTGGTGAAGGTGTTTAATTCTTCACATTCCTTCTTAGAGGATTTGACTGGTCTTACGTTGCTGCATCAAGAGACCCAGGCTGCTGAGGTAAGACTAAAACAAGCATTTTGTTCAGAAGACTGATGTGTTTCAAACCTGTTTGATAATTGGATTTATGGAAAAGGAAGGAAGCAGTTCATTACAATTTTTCCTTAGGACAAAATCACTAAATAATCTGCTAGTTATCAGAAAATGAGCCTTCTGCAGTAGCTGGATGACGCCATGTGCAGGTATTGTGTGGTAGGTTCCAGATGCACAAAATTGCTGATAAAGGAAGTACAGGTTATTGATTTCCAAGCACCTCTGGTCCTTACTGAAGAACAGCATGCCTGTGGCCCTTGGAGGGTTGGCTGTGATGTCCATACATCAAAATGCAAGTCAGGGAAGACATTGGACTCTGGCCATGTCTTTTATTTCACAGCTGAACCCATCTTTGTAGGCCACTGAACCTCACCACAAAATGGCTTCCTCAGTTACAACCTAAGAGAGTTTTGTTTTGCTTGTCATTTAGAATATTTTGCAAATCGTAATTTCCTGGGTTGCTACCTGTGTGTGTGTGTGTGTGTGTGTGTGTGTGTGTGTGTGTTTTAAGACTGGGATTACAAACTAGATTATCATTTTGCTTTTCCAAATGCTCACTGTACTTAGAAAAGGGTATGCTGTGTATGTGTGGCACCGTTGGGTCACTTGGCCAAACAGACAGTTCCTCAAAATGGATGAATGAGATTAAATGAGATTAAACCAACATCTCTCCCCGCCATTCCCTACCCACCTCCAACCCCCACCCCACCCCACCCCCACCCAGTAGCCTAGGTAAAGAAGCTCTTAGGAAAAATGTGGCCTGTCGTAGTGTTTCCGTAAGCTGATAAGGAAAACCTTGAGTGCCTGTATCCTATTGGAGTGGAATACTTGCAAAGTTACCATCAGTCCCACAGTAACTGATGTTGAGAGTAACATAGTTCCTCTGTTGAGTAACAGATGTTGAGTAACATAGTTGATTGATTTCTGCCTGGGGTTTTGTATGCTCAACATTGGGGGAAGCCCCAGTGGTCAGTGAGTGATGGTCAAGCCCAATACTGCAGTAGCTGGTGGTGAAAAGGCTGGTGTTTGGAAGACTGGAACTAGCCTGAGTATAGGAAAACGATGTAGAAATAGCAGAAGGAAATCTTGTGACGCTTTCAGCAGCCACCCCAGAAAATCATGGTAGTGCTCTTCTAGTGCTAGACTTAGAGCTGAAACTGATTCTTCTTTGACTTGATTTGGTGTCCTCTGGGCATTCAGCAGATGCAATCTTCCACTTAAGACCAATAGTTAGACCCACATAGGGTATCTTAGCTTCATTTTCAGGAGATGAATGGCATCTCTGCAGGACTCTAAGAGATGTTGAGATGTTCCTCAGAGCTGTGATTGGCTTCCCAGACATGGTTCAGAGTATTATGTTGATCATGGCTGCCATTTTTTCTTTTGAGCAGCACTGATGGCAAGGGAAAAATAACTTACGGGTCTTTTCAACCACGCAGTCATTTGACTAGTTGGCTGGCGGAATTTTTCCACCCAGCTAGAAATAATTCACATACTTCTCTTTAACTGCCTGGAAGAATTGCAACTTGAAATTGATCCCATGTTTCACTCTTTAAAAACAGAGCAGATGCTCGGATAATGGGCCGATTCCTTCATTAAACCTGGCTTGTTTTGCGTTTTGGTTGGTCATACATTCGTAATCTTTTCAAAGACCCAGAAGGAGAAGGGGAAGTTTGAGAGCAATAGCAGCTAGGTGGTAGGGCAGAAGGGGGTATGATTTCATCCACGAGTCTTATCTTTCTTTTTGAAGTTTTCCTCTATTAAATTGCATTTATAGTTTTGGAATCATAAGTTACACATCAAATTTTAGATTAGAGGTGGTAAACTTGTTGGCCTATGAGCCCGATACGGCTTACAGGTGTGTTTTGTTTGGCCTACCCTATGTGTTAAATTCTGAATAAAGCCAACATTTAAAAATTATGAGTTTTACCTAAAAATATGAACGTTCCCATTTCCAGCTTCTTTGAAAAATCAGATCTGGCAACCCCAGGCCTGCATTCCTTAATAGTGATATTAGCCGGAGCCAAGAAGAAAATTTTATAGATAAATAATGCACCTGATACAAAGTTTTATAGGCATAAAAATATTCTGTGTGGAAAGGAAACCTTCCTCCTGCACCTGTCCCTTAACACCCAGTTCTCTTCCTGGAGACACACACTGCTGTTAGTTTCTTGCCCAAAGGTATTCTTTAGGTGAGGATGCTCTGTTTAGAAGATGTTCTTCACAGTATGGTGGTTCCTTAAAAAACTAAAAATAGAACTACCATACGACCCAACAATCCCACTACTGGGCATATACCCTGAGAAAACCATAATTCAAAAAGAGTCATGTACCACAGTGTTCACTGCAGCTCTATTTACAATAGCCAGGACATGGAAGCAACCTAAGTGTCCATCGACAGATGAATAGATAAAGAAGATGTGGCACATATATACAATGGAATATTACTCAGCCATAAAAAGAAATGAAATTGAGTTATTTGTAGTGAGGTGGATGGACCTAGAGTCTGTCATACAGAGTGAGGTAAGTCAGAAAGAGAAAAAGAAATACCGTATGCTAACACATATATAAGGAATTAAAAAAATAAAAAAAGGTTATGAAGAACCTAGGGGCAGGACAGGAATAAAGATGCAGACCTAATAGAGAATGGAATTGTGGACACGGGGAGGGGGAAGGGTAAGCTGGGACAAAGTGAGGAGTGGCATGGACATATATACACTACCAAATATAAAATAGATAGCTAGTGAGAAGTGGCCGCATAGCACAGAGAGGTCAGCTCGGTGCTTTGTGACCACCTAGAGGGATGGGTTAGGGCGGGTGGGAGGGAGGTGCAAAAGGGAGGGGATATGGGGATATATGTATACGTATAGCTGATTCACTTTGTTATACAGCAGAAACTAACACATCATTGTGAAGCAATTATACTCCAATAAAGATGTTAAAAAAAAAAAAAGAGGTTCTTCAGTTGATGACCCTTATTGGTATTGGAATTTGCAACTCCTGTCTTAGGAAAGGATTATTCTTTTTCTTAAAAAGCTCTAAATAGGACTGTGTTTTAAAAAGATGATTCTCACCAGCAGACCTCAGAGTAACAAAAATCATTGTCTTGCCTATATTATTTTACTTTACTGTGAAAAATGTGTGTGTAAATAAATAAGTATGAATATCAAAAAATATGCACCGTGTAAAGCTAGTGTTTTGATTTGCATACTTGATTCCCAGTGCATTTACAGATGTTCAGTAATAAAAATACAAACTTCTGCGTCCCATATAGAAAGGTCCCAACTTACTTATTTTAGCAATGCAATCAGGAATGCCCAATTAATTCTCATCTTGGGCTGTTTTCACCCATCAACACTGGAATTGCAAAAGGTATGTGACAATATCATGTGATACATTGTTTACAAAATATGTATTTGTACAAACACTAGCTTAAAAAAAAAACCTTTACTGAACATCTTTTGAAAACTTGGTAGCAAGGCACTATGCTAGTGACTGAATACAGAAGTTAATGAAATGAGTTCACAGTCTAGTGTGCACAGCAGAGACGTAAATAGTGAACTCTAGTATCATCAGAAATGTTGTAGTCATTTATATATTAGGTGCTGAGGGAGCAGGGGAAGTTACTCCCTGGGGGCGTAGGGATGTCAAGGAGAACTTCCCAGGGACCAAATATTCCATTTAGTTTTAAAGGATGAGTAGGCGCTCTCTAAAAATAAGAGTTGGATTTGGGCAGGGAAAGTGTACGGAAGGAGTCGGACAGGAGGGGAGGGCCAGGGCATCCTAGGGATAAAGGACCCAGAGGCCAGGAGTCTTCAGTGTGTCACTCAGATTGTGAGCATTTAGTTGGAGTTACCTGAAATCAGATAATGTACTTTTCAGTAACAGTTTATTGACCTATAACTCACATACCATGAAATTTACCCTTTAAGAGTATACGATCTGGTGGTTTTAGTGCATTCACAGAGTTGTTAGGCTGCCGTTATTCCTAAGTTTAGTACCTTCTCATGCCCACGAAAAGGAGCTCCGTACCCACTGAGCCGTCACTCCTTGTTCCCACCTGCTCCTTGCAGTCCTGATAACCGCTCATCTCCCTGCTGTCTCGCGGGATTTGCCTATTCTGGACGTGTCACATAAATGAAACCAAACAATGCATGGCCTTTGTGTCTGATGTCTGTAACTTAGCATGATGTTTTCTAGGTTCATCCATATTGTAGCAAGGTAATTCTTCTCAATTTAAAGAAGAAAAATGTTTTGATGCTATTAAACTTTCTCCTATCCCTTAATACCTGTGTTCTGTCTCCCTAAATATATCCCCTTTATGAAGGATGAATACAAAGCTGATCCCACTAGAGACAACAAATCCCTTTATTTTCGTAGAAAGGGGCACAGAGAGAATGGATTGAGAGAGATATTCAAGACAGAATCATCCAGATTTAGTGAGATTGACCAGTGCAACCCAGTTTTTTGCACCCATCTCCCTTCCATCATCAAGTATACAAAAATGATTGCCATTATTTTAGTCCAGGTTACTAGTTTAATGATGGTGCTGTTGAGATTAATAAACAAACTGCCAGGTTGGTTTCTGTTGGAGGAGGGGTCGAGGAGCAAGGTGCAGAGTGGGGACTGGCAGTGGGGTGGAGGGGGGCACCAGACTCACAAAGGTAAGTTTGTCTTGGGGTATGATGATTTTGAGGTAGTGGAATAAATGAGTGAAAATGACTAGATGGTATTAGAGATAGGATGGAGGTAGAGTTTGGAGAAAAAGAACAGAACTGGTAGATTGATTTCACAGATAAAGTTATTCTGTTTCATTTAGCGCAATGAGGCGAAGCTGTAGAGCTAAGATGCAAGAAAACTTAAATGAGAAATGTGTGTGGTGTGTTAATTTTATTTCAAGCTGTAGATTAAAAAATTTTAAATACCCACGTCAGAAATGTTTTTGGTAATGCTAACGTTTCATAAGGAAAGGGTATTGGACAGAGATTCGTGTTCTTTGTAGCCCATCTAGCTGCCAAATTGTAGGTGCATCTGCCCATGAGGTATTAAAAGGCCCCACTCAGCTTTTCACGCTCTTAAAATGTTGCTGGCTGAGTACGGAATTTGCATGGAGTTTCTGACCCTTTCCTTTCAAGACCCTTACTGAGAATGGGTTTGGATTTGGAGATTGACCCAGGTCCATATGGCCTCCTAGATGGCTGTTTATCCCAGTTGGAACAAAGGAAATGGCCTTAAAGTTGATGAAACACAAGATATCCAAGTCACAAAGCTGTTGAAGTGCTCACAAATACTGTTTAAATTGCTGAATTTGTTGAAGAAAGGCTTAGTCTAAACCAAACATGTGAATGGCTTAGCCATCTTTTCATAAAATGTGCTGTGACTTATCTTCTTAGGGTTATTTTTCATCAAGTATCAGTTCACATGTACTGATTAGTTCCAACTGTGAGTTCAACGTAGTGCTGTGGGAAACGCCAAATAATTTTCAAATTCTGTCTAACTAGAGAGAAAACACTGATTATAAGAGTTAATGAAACAAGCTATATCGGTATATCCTTGAGATACTCAAATTCCAAATTCCATGACCCAGCTTTCTTGAAATATTTCATTGTCATTCTTGAAAGTTTGCAAGTTTCATGATTCCAAGATTAATTTTAGGCTATGTTTTCTCCCCTTGACTGATGCTGTATCATACAGTTATGTTTTTAGGATTGCAGTTACAGCATTCTTTCAAAAGAATTGCATTTTTGCTAAGCAGAAGTTGCTTTCTGCAGAATTGGGATTAATGGATGATCATTTATAAAATAAGTTTAGCACACCAGCTATAACCTAGGATGTAGGTCATAAACAGACTAGAAATGAACAGGGCTGGGCCGATGGGTTGATTTTTTAATTAAAACTCAGATTTGGAACTCATCCACTACAGAATTCAGAATTCTAGAAAATAAAATCGCCCATTTCTCTCATAGCAGGAAAGTCCCATGAAAACATTATAGTCATGTGATATGACTTCATTGGCATGACAATTTACTGTTTAGCAAAGTAAATAGCACAATTAACAAGTATTTCTGCTGGGACTTTTGCACTTACACTGAGTTTTTGGCCTCTCCCCTTACAGCTGGTTTTGATTTGGTTCCTGTGGAATATTTTTGCTTTGTTTTGTTTTGTATTTAACAACAGTCAGATACTTATGTACAGCTTCATCAAGAGCCTCCGATGACAAATATGCCTTTGGAGGCCAGTAGAAGCTGTGGGAAACCCCCGTGTCAGCACTTAAACCTGTTGCCAATGGAGAGAAATCACTCTGGGGACTGACCTAGCCTGCTCGTGAATCCACTCCTCTTTTCCCAAGCCTTCTTGCTAGCCACTTCCAACCTGCACTGGCCCATCCTGAGACTGTATCCTGCCTTGATTTTTCCTTATGGAGCAATCCCTCAAGACACAGCTTTGGCTTTCTTTCCTTAAGTGAGGGGGGAAAGGCAGAAACAGCAGGCAGAAAGCCATTTAATTCTTACATTGGAAACTAGAGCCTGGTTTTTGAAATAAGGCTTGGCAGTATCCCTTCAGAGCTCACTTTATAAAATGAGTCACTTCTATTTGCTGTGAGAGCTATCTACATGGATTTGAGATGTTTAGATAAGTTGGTATTAGGGAAAGATCCAGTTGGAGGAGGGACAGTGAAGCCTGGGCAGAGTTCCCGCACCCTTTAGAAGAGGAGTCTTGGATGGTACAGCCCACTTGGAGGTGTGTGGGAGAGAGAGGGGAAGAACCATAAATGCTGAGTTCAAACAGCTAATATTAAGAAATAGAACATGGGAACTGCATCCTCCTTAAATTTTAGTCCCTATTCTGCTAGTGTTCTCATGAGTACTGAGTCATGAGAACATTTTGTACATCAGTTTACCAAATTAAAATAAGGAGATTGAAGCAAATGTGAAATCCTTTTAGCTCTAGTAATTCAGTGATTTTGATTCAGTATACCTGGTATGACCAAGAAGTAAAGAGATGGCCAATTTTTATATCAAAATGTTTTCAAATGCATCAGACTGATTCCTTTTTATACATTATACAAATATTCTCTGGTATTTTTCATATCTGGCTGCCATTGCTAGAAACAGTTCTGGTTGCATTCTTTTGAGACTTAGATATACCTGTACTTTGAACCTTTTAATCACTTCTCATACTTGGTACTGGTTGGTTTCTGTAGCAGTATGTAAATCCAAAATGGTGCAATCTGGCCAAATAACTTATTCTCCAGACTTCGGTACCGAGGACTTTTGGCTTCTTCATAAACTCAAGTCTCCCCTCACTTTAATTAAATATGTTTATAAACATGCCACTCACGACCTTTTCATACAGCTTCCAAAGACAGACTCTAAAATCCTGTAGTTTTAAGTAATGGCAGCATCCTTAGAATGTTAAATGTATAATATGTGAGGAGCTTGTTTAAAAATTGGCCATATTACACTATAACATACATAGAGTGTATGAGTGCCTGAACCCAGGCTTGGTCAGAAGGCCTGAGTTCATAGCCCAGCTCCAACAAATGGCCAAGACTGCTCTGTTCACCCTTATGGGTTGTGCAGGGCAGAACCATGTGCAGTGGCCCTGTGTGAGACCTTGGGTCATTTACTTCATTGAGCTTCACGTTCCTTATCTGTAGAATGGGATCAGTAATTTCTGCTCCTCACAATTACTGTGAGCATTAAATAAGAAAGTACCTAACAAAAAAGATTAATTGGGCTCCATCAAAATTTAAAACTTTGTGCTTCAAAGGATGCTATCAAGGAAGTGAAAAGACAGCCTACAGAATTAGAGAAAAAAGTTTTTTGCAATTCATTTATCTGATGAGGAACCAGTATCCAGAATATATAGACAACTCTTACAACTCAATAATAAAAAGATATCTAGTTCAATTTAAAAATGGGCAATGGATTTAAATAGCCGTTTCTTGGGATTTGCCTGGTGGCGCAGTGGTTAAGAATCCGCCTGCCCGTGCAGGGGACACGGGTTTGAGCCCTGGTCTGGGAAGATCCCACATGCCGCGGAGCAACTAAGCCCGTGCGCCACAACTACTGAGCCTGCACTCTAGAGCCCGCGAGCCACAACTCTTGAGCCCACGTGCCACAACTGCTGAAGCCTACATGCCTAGAGCCCCTGCTCCGCAACAAGAGAAGCCACCGCAATGAGAAGCCCATGCAACACGACAAAGAGTAGCCCCTGTTTGCTGCAATTAGAGGAAGCCTGTGCGCAGCAACAAAGACCCAATGCAGCCAAAATAAATAAATAAATGTATATTACTTTTAAAAATAAATAGCCGTTTCTTCAAAGATATACAGATGTCCAGTAAGTCCATGAAAAGATGCTCAGCATCACTAGCCATCAGAGAAAGGCAGATCAAAACCACTGTGAGATACCACTGCACACCCACTAAGACGGCTATAATCAAAAGGATGACAGTAATAAGTGTTGGCAAGATGTGGAGAAATTGGAACCCTCACACACTGTTAGTAGAAACTTAAAACGGTGCAGTCACTTTGGAAAACAGTCTGGCAGTTCCTCACAGAGTTAAATAGAGTTACCATATGGTTGTGCTCTTCCACTTCTAGGTATATAAGCAAGAGAAATGAAAACATATGTTCGCACAGAAACTTGTATGCAAATGTTTATAACAGCATTATTTATCATAATAGCTAAAAGGTAGAAACAACCCACAGGCCCATCAGCTGGTAAATGGATCAATAAAATGTGGATATTACTTTTGGAATCATAATGGAATGTTATTTGGTAATAAAAAGGAAAGACAGCTACAACGCGGATGAAGGTTGAAATTATGCTAAGTGAAGGAAGCCAGTCACAAAAGGCCACATGTTATAGTATTTCATTTATATGAAACATCCAGAATTTAAAAATCCGTAGAGTTGGAGAGCAGATAAGTGGTTGCCGAAGAGTGGCCGTGGGGACTTGGGGGGAAAATGAGGAGTGACCACTTACGAGTAAGGGTTTCTTTCTGAGGTGATGAAGTGTTCTAATCTTGGATTGTGATAACGGTTGCACACTGTGAATGCACTAAAACCAATGAATTATACACTTTAATGGGTGAATGGTGTGGTAATGTGAATTACTTCTCCATAAAGATGTTTTAAAAAGAAAAGAAAACAAGCACACAGCCCCACGGCACATAGCCGGGGCTCTCTGTGCTTCTGCCTCCTCTCGTCTCTCTGTCCAGCTCCTGGTGGTAGTGGTGATTTTCTGCTGGTGACAGTGTGCTCGCTGTTTGTAGAAATGAACTTGGTGTAGATGCAACAGTGATTTCTCATGTTCTTATTGCGTCTTAGTTTTGAAAGCCTTAGTCTCTGTGCACCTCATTTAACCCTTTCCTGCAGCACGGGTAGCCAGTAAATACCTTATTGGAGGTGGGATGCTAAAGGGGCCCACTGGCCAAGTGCCTCCCTTGTGGGCTTTCTGGGAGAAGATAGTCAAAATGTCAGCCCCTAATGTAAGGGTGAGAGGAAGAGGAGAGTGCTCTGTTGTTGTACGTTGAAGCAGGTGTTTGACAGATCCACATCGCAACCTGGCTCTGAATTTTTTTAACTTCCCTCTTTATCACAGGATTTTATTTTTTCCCAAGACTTCTTATTTTGAAAATTCTCAAACATACAGAAAAGTTTAAAGAAAAGTAAGATGAATACCGCAATAACTTCCTCTTGGACTCCTCTGTTAGCGTCTTGCCACACCTAGTTTATCTCTTGCGCTCTCTTTCCACACACACACTACATACATATTCACAGAATGTCTCTTTTCCTGAACCATTTGAAACCAAGTTCCATATACAGTGACACCTCCCCACTAAGTTTTTTTTTGTTGTTGTTTGTTTGTTTGCTTTTCTCGGTATGCGGGCCTCTCACTGTTGTGGCCTCTCCCATTGCGGAGCACAGCCTCTGGACATGCAGGCTCAGCGGCCATGGCCCATGGGCCCAGCCGCTCCGCGGCATATGGGATCTTCCCGGACCGGGGCGTGAACCCGTGTCCCCTGCATCGGCAGGCGGACTCTCAACCACTGCACCACCAGGGAAGCCCCCTGCTAAGTTTTTATCATGAATCTGCTAGTCATACAGACACTCTTCTGTGTAAGTAGAATACTGTTATCGTCACAGAACAGTGAACGATAATTCCATAACACCACCTAAAATCCATCACATATTCAGAATTTCCCAATAGTCCACAGGATTTTAAAGGCACCCTTTAAGCCACTGTTTGCTTTCTCCTTAAGTTTGTAACTTTATACATAAACAATTTTTAAGGAATAATTAAGCATCAGTCACTTGGTATATAAACTTGAGCACATCTGTTAAGCTCTCTTGGCACCCTCATCTCTACATGAGGAGACACAGTTCTTTTGTTAGGCAGGTGCCCCAGCCATCCTGCTGCCCCAGGCAGGCCTCTTCCAGGTGAGGTTATCATCAGGTATTACCTGAGCATTCTGCTGACTGAAGCAGCCCTGATAGCCAATCCACCCTCCAGTGCTTGAGGCTTTGAGGAGGTAGGAATGGGACTGTGGAGCTTATTTTTGATGTTTGGAAAAGCCAAACAGAAATAAAACATTTACACCATGAGATTACATTGACCAACTAAACCATCAAGTTGTTCCCGCACCACCATCCTTGCCCCCTGAATTCTGTCGTCTCTGAGTAGAATAGAATACTGAACAGCTTGACCCATTCCGAAGCTCTGCTTGGCAGTTATGTGTGACTTTGAATAATTTAAAAAAAAAAATAAGATGAAATAGTGCATTTCGTTGGGTAGGAGGGGTTTTTCAGTCTGTGAAAGAGAAAGTGGAGATTAGGAAGTAGAGAGCTGCTGGCCCAGGGTGCGCCTGCGCGGACTTCCTGACTGCGTCTGCAGTGGAGGGTCCTGGGGAGGTGTTCTTGCAGTCTGCCCTGTGACCATGATTCTAGGGGCTATATTTTTACAGCTGACCCTTCTCACTTGCAAACGTAACAGCTGCTATGTGTTGAATTTGGGGGATTTCCATGCTTTGATCCTGTAAAATTAAATTGATTCTTGGTTCTGAAATCTTAGTTTTGATCTGTCTTGCTTCTCACTTAGCTGTGGGAGAGCAGGGAGGGAAGGGAGTATGAAATATTCTAAGGTGTATATTTTTTAAAATATTGTTCCTATTTAATCATGGCTTCTGTTGGTCGACAAATATTTATTGGCCCCTTTCCAATTTCATGGTCGGGTGGGGGTTCAAAGAGGTACAAGCCAGGCTTTCACGAGACCGATAGTGGGTAGCCCGGGGTGTGTGTGCAGGATGACGGCGGGGCGCTGGGCACGCACAGGAGCTGAGCCCGTGGCGCAGCAAGACCTGCAGGATTTCAGGGCATCAGATACAGAGAGAGGGCTCTGGACAAGAGGTGGATTTTGAGCTGGGCCTCACAGATGGGACTTCGAGTGCAGGAAAGGAGAATGAGAGAAGCCATTCCAGAATGGCCCATGACCCAGGGTGCAGCCTGGATCTCTGACAGAAAGTACCACAAGAGGCATAGCAAGCACCATTGATTACATCAGCCATCATTTTCATGGCACTTTGGTACCTAGCCTTTTGGGGCTCAAAACAATCTTATCAGGTGGCTGTGACCTCATTTTGTGGATGTGGTGATCAAGGCTCAGAGAAGTGAATTGATTTGCTAACTTGACTAGTTAAACGTAGCTATGCTCAGTGTTTACAACTTGAGGCTTACAGTACACTCACAAGCCTGGGAGCAGAGAGGGAGGTGGGCAAGGAGTGACATAGATGTGCTCTGCTTTGTAGAGAGTACCACTACATCAACGCTTAGCAGTTTTATATATATACATATATATATATATATATATATATATATATATATATATATATATATATATATAATTTATTTATTTATTTATGGCTGTGTTGGGTCTTCGTTTCTGTGCGAGGGCTTTCTCCAGTTGCGGCGAGCGGGGGCCACTCTTCATCGCGGTGCGTGGGCCTCTCACTATCGCGGCCTCTCCCGTTGCGGAGCACAGGCTCCAGATGCGCAGGCTCAGTAGTTGTGGCTCACGGGCTTAGTTGCTCCGCGGCATGTGGAATCTTCCCAGACCGGGCTCGAACCCGTGTCCCCTGCATTGGCAGGCAGATTCCCAACCACTGCGCCACCAGGGAAGCCCCGCTGAGCGGTTTTAAGAAAGCAGTTTTGCTTTTCGTCTGTTTCCTTACAACCGTGTCCTTGGGTAGCATGGTTTCTTGCACTGTACCATCCATCCCAGGGCCTAGGAAACCAGCATCACTGTTATTTCTTACTTCTGAACAGTTTTCAAGAATAGACTAGCTTTTAATAAACTCTGTGGGAATGAGGTTTATACTCGTTCATGTTTCCATCTCCAGACATACCAGTGGGAAAAGGGCAGGTAAGAGAGGACTTCTGTCTTCCTGGCCTTTTTTCCTAAATTGTAAAGCGAAATTAAGAGCTTGCCCCCACTTGCGTTTATTTAGCTATCTGATTTTAAAAGTAAGTGATAAACTAGAAATACTTATATCTTGTTGCAGAACAAAAGCATTGAGTCCCCTATTACAAATACAGTGAATTGCTGTGGGATAGCAATCGTTCTCAATGAGAAATCTTCTGTAGCCATCCAGACCCTGGTTATAGTGGCAGACACCAAAAGCTCAAACTGGCTTTAACATAAACGAGGAATTTATGACCAGGCCATGGAACCCTGGCCCCAAGGATTCTAGATTGGGGCTTTTCGTGTTGCAGCCACCTTTGTAGTTACTGCTCATCTCTGTTCTCTGTTGGCTTCATTCTCTCTGATTGCAAACCAGTTTTTGTTGGTTTTTTTTCCCCCTCCCATTTAACAAAAACCATGGCCTCAGGTAGTTCCAAAATCTCATTTTTCCTTTAAGAGCATCTTCCCCAGTGGCTCTAAAAGGAAAACCCCAGACCCAGACTGTGATTGACCAGGCCCTAATCACATGCCTTCTCTGGACCACTTGCAGCCGGCAGGCATGGGCTGCCGTGATTGGCCACCTTGGGTCACAGGCAGGGGCAGTGATTAGAACCACACCGTTAGGGTAAGAGGGGCACAGTCCCCCCAGGGGAGGGGCTGATGTGGGTGGATGGGTGTTGGGCGTATGTACAAAAGTCCATTCTAAGTCCACCCTACTCTTAATTCTATTCCTGTGTCTGTTCTCATCCCTCCTAAACAGTTCTGCTTTTCTCTGGGGACTTTATTGTAAATCTGGAAATTCCAGTCACCAGATTTGCCCCCCAAGCTTGAGTTACTCTGCTTTCTAGATTTATGCCATCTTCTCACCTAGCCACAGGCTCCATAAAAGAACTCTTTATTCATTGAGTCCTTTAGCAGACCAGCTGCTCAGTCTCCCTCACCACCAGCCCCCGCTCCAAAGGAGGAAGGAATTTTCTCCAAGAACGGAGTATAGGGCTTCTCCCTTTTTCTACAGCATACAGATTTCTCATTGTAGGTTAGGGCTCAGCTGTTGCAAGCTTCCACACACCGTTGTGAGGCCACACCTCCTAGGGTGGGGATGGGGAGTGCTCTGGCCGTCTGTGCAGACCAAGTGTGGGCCCAGAGCCCAGCACGAGGCTTCGTCTTTCAGCCCAGATGGTGATGGTCCGTACGTGTCACTGCCTCAGGACATGTGCCTTCAGTCTAAAAACTTACTTACCATGCTGAAACTTGTTGATAAACCCAGGTCTGTAATTAGGAACATAAAGGACACAATACAGGTCTTGCACAGATGAACAGTTGTGGAGTATTATGGGCCCCTGTGGATTATTTGACTCAAGAAAAGGAGGAGGGAAAGCTGGTTGCTGTTGGACAAATTGCTACCAGATGTAGATTTCAATAAACACCACACTGCTGTTCCCTTGCCCAAAGGTGCTGTGAATTTCTTGAGGCAACAGAGCAATTAGTTAACTGGCAACTGTCCCACTGTGAGTAGTTTCCTGGTGTCCCTGGCCCTGGATGCTTGTCCACAAAGTGCAAGGCAGACCCCAGGGGCCTCTCTCCCCTACGGGATATTTTAAAGGAGAGTAATATACTTAAAATGCAGCAACCAGATCCCATGGAACCTAAAAGAAGTCTGGAACTGTGGTTCGAATGTCACAAAAAGAAAGTGTCACTGGGGGTGGGGAGGATGCTTTAAGAGAATGAGGATCAGGGTTTTTTTCCTACACATGCTAACTATAAAAGCCACGGGATGAACCTGCTTCAGTCAGTGAATATTTGAGAGCCTCCTGTGCCAGGTGAAGAAAGCCCACTTTCCTTCTCCCATTGAACGTACAGATGAGACGAAGAGGGGCATTAGAGCAGTAGTTACAGGTAAATAATGGACAGCCTTTAGTGTCCTATGGACTTACAGCATGGAAGCTGCTTGTCTGCCTTCACCAGCTGCTGCCGTGGGGCGGCCAATACGGCCTGAGAATCTGAGACGGAAAGGTCCCAGAGCCATCATGCCACTTTGTTGTACCTTGAAGGGAATGGAAAGGAGAGATTGAGATTGAGAGAGGGAGGGAGAGGGAATGTGACCGATTTCAGTTTAGTTTACTAACGAGCTTCTCATGTTCCTTAGAATAGAGCGATTCTAGATATACAGGTTTCCCTGACCCTTCTCTTGGTTATGCCACTCTAATAAAAAGGCAAGCACCAAATGGATGGTTGGCCTAAATCCAGCACACGTTTGCATCACTGTCTGGTTCTCTAATCTGCTTTTCTCAGTTAGATGTTTGGCTTCTTGAAGGAAGGGACCACCTTTCCCATTCTCATCAACTAACAGGTGCTTTGCACATAAGTAATCAGAAAAGTATACATTGGTTGAACAGCAAAAAAAAAGTTTTACATGAAAACACATCGACTACTGAGACCACATTTTTGTTTTGAATTGTGTGTATGTGTTGTAGGGGCATGGAGCTAATTGGAAGTCCTGGAGTTGAAGTAAATTCAACATTTGGCCCTCAGTTGACGTATCTCTGCCAGTTGAGCTCTGGGGGGCTCCCCATCTCAAAGGGTGGTCTGTTCCTCCTTTGGACAATGATGATGTGTTGGCTAACTTCTGAGAACTTTCTGTGTTCCAGATGTCATACTAAGCATTTATTTGGGTTATCCCATTTAGTCTTCACAACCATTTTATTTCACAGATGAGGAAATTGAGGTGCCTGGAGGCTAAGTTGCCCAAGTTTATGTAGCTAGTAAGTGTTGGAGCCAAGTAGTTTGGCTCCAGAGCCTGTGTTTTTAACTACTACCTTGTAGTATCTCTGTTTGTTGGGCCTGCCTAGAGTTAGTTAAATTTCTCTTCTACGTGGCAGGCCTTTGTGTGTTTGGCCATGGTTTTCACATTCCCCAAACCTCTGTTCTCCACATTTGTGCTTTGGTAGACCATCATGGTGTACGGATCCTACCCCTTTGGGTCAGAAACTCAATTTTGCCAGAGCAGGAGGGCTAACTCCCAAGAGCCAAACTCATAAGAGATTGATGTATAAACTAGCTTGTTAAATTTGTTCTGCCTGCCACTCCCCATACATACATGGGGAGACAGTTGGTAGTTGGAAGGTTTCATGATCACCGCATGGAACTGTGATACCTGAAGAACTGAAGGGATTTGCTTTCCAGTGAGATCATCTTGCTAATTTCTGGACAAAGGTAGAGACATTAACAAATTGTTGCAGAAATTCTGGGCTCCCTTTTCACACTCCACGTGGAACCTGATACCATCTATGAACAATCTTCTAGAGTTATGTAGATTTTAGCTTTCTTAGTTAAAATATGTCTTCTGAGATCACTCCTTTGTCACTTGGGAAATTCCCCATCTCCCCACCTGCTTTTCTACAGTCTCTTCAGATGACTAACTTCCACACGTGGCCAGTGTCCTTCAGTGCGTGTCAGTTCTACTAATTCCATTCTCTAAAGCTAACCTTATTTTCAAGATCTGCAGAGAGACCTCAGTATACCTCCTCATATGTACTAAGTATAGTCATTATCGCAGGGGAACATCACTAATACCTTGTTGGAAACCCGGGAGAAACATTCCTTTGATCTTAATGGAAAGAAGATGGCAAACTGGGTGCATTTAAAAACAGACTAAAACTTCTGAATCATTACCAAAGAGGGTGTCTTTTGAAGAGGACAGGTCAAAGTACATGTACTTGATGAGTAGGACTGAAGATAAACGTCTGTAGGCCTGATCAGCACACGAGATGGAGCAGTGGGTAGCATCTACCCAATAGAGCTGAAACCAAAGGGGAACGATGGGCCCCTTGGCCTGAGTGTCCCATGGGTGCAAAGGGCCTCCACCAGCTAATGTGTGTGTGGCTGTCATGCCCAAGAGAAAAGCCTGGGAGGTCTGCACTCAGCAAATGTTTATGATTGGACTGTGAGCAACTAGAAGGCAGACACTGGATTTTACTCCAATCTGTGATTCTGGTATCTGGCATGAGAGCTGGCATGCCACAGAAAACACAATAATTCTTTTTTTTAATGAATGAGATTCCATTTAAATGAAATATCCACAGTAAGCAAATCTATAGTGACGTAAAGTAGATTAGTGGTTGCCAGGAGCTGGTGGGGTGGGGCTTAGAGGTGGAGGGAGAGTTGGGGGAAAATCGGGAGTGACTACTAACGGGTTTCTTTGGAGGGTGGTGCAAATGCCCTGGAATTGGAGAGTGATGATGGTTGCACAGTTCTGTGAATATAGTGAAACCACAAAATTTTACACTTTAAGTGGGTGAATTGTATGGTCTGTGAATTATATAGCATGTGAATTTAATAATGTTAAAATGAGTGTGAATTTGTTGCTGGTGGGAATGTAAAACAGTACAGCCATTTTGGAAGACAATTGGGCACCTTTCTTACAAAACTAGTCACACCCTTCCTACATGATTCAGGATTGTGTTCCTAGGTATTTACTCAAGTGAGCTGGGAACTAACGTCCACACAAAAATCTGCACGAGTGCTTAGGGGAGTTGTATGATATAATCTTCCAAACTGGAAGCAACCAAGGTGTCCTTCAGTAGGTGAATGGATTTAAAAAAAAAAAAAAATCAGTGTTGTATTCGTACGATGGGATATTATTTGGCAGTAAAAAGAGATGAACTATAAAATGACAAAAAGATAGGGAGGAAATTTAAATGCATATTGCCAAGAGAAAGGATTCAGTCTGAGAAGGCTGCATATTGTATAATTCCAATTATTTGACATCCTGGAAAAGGCAAAACTACAGAAATAGTAAAAAGATCAGTGGTTGCCAGGGGCTCAGGAGGAGGAAGGAAGGGATGAATAGGTGGAGCTAAGGAGGTTTTTTCCGGCATATTCTGTATGACACGGAATGACGGGTACATGTCAAAACCCAGAGAACTGGAAAACACAAAGAGTGAACCCTAATATAAATTATGGACTTTAGTTAACAATAATAATGTATCACGATGGTTTCATCAGTTGTAACAAATATACGGCACTAATGCGAGATGTTACTTAGGAAACTGAGGGTCGAGGAGAGAAAACGAATTTCTCTAACTGGAACTCTACTTTCTGCTCAATTTTTTGTAAATCTAAAACTTCTCTAAATTAGTAGTCTATTAATTTAAAAAAACCAAAGTACAAACAATATGGCAAACACTCATGTTCCTACCATGCAGTACTGACATTCGTATTATTTGCTTCAACTTTTTCTTTTGAGTAAAAGAAATAAAATATTACAGGTGAATCCCCCCCTTGACATCCCTCACCCTCCCCAAAGGAAACCACTATTACTAGTGCATGTCCCCGCTTTCATATTGAATAAGTTGCATTATTTTTCAGGTGTTTAAAAGCAGTACATAAGTTGCATAAACTATAACAGTGTTTTGCAACCACTTGCAGTTTTCATTCAACCTGATGCTTTAAAGATCTGTCCATGTTGCTAAATATAGATTTAATGCTTTTATCTTTTATAAAAATCTTTTTTAACTGTAATATCATATCCTGTTGTATATATGTTACTTTACGTTATTTTTCCATTTCTCTATCGATGGATGTTTAGATTATTTCTGATTTTATGTTTTTACCGCCAATGCTGCAATAATTTTTTTGACATAAATAAAATGAATGAGAAGGTGAAACCCATAAGAAGTCCCACTAGACATCAAGCAAATGATATGATAGGGATAAGACAAGGGGCATTTTGAAAAGCTGATTCATTCATGCTAATCTGATCTACTGGAATCCTGGGGTGTTAACCCTTGAGGAATAGAGAACCAGTTAACTAGCTTATGTGTACATAATCAATTAACTAGTTACATAGGCTTGAGATCCATAATAAGGACCATTTTAAAAGCTGAGTCACGTTAGGGTTGAAAATTTGTTAGGACTGGGGGACTGAGGTTTATAGAGTCAAGTAGACGAGATGAACCTTTTTCTAGAACACAAATATTGCAGATATTAGTGTTCAGAACCATTCTCTTTAGTATTTTTTATACACAGTAACATCTCCAAGTTACCAACAATATTCCACAATTCACCAGCATTCACTAAGCATCTGCTATGTGCCAGTTGCCAACCCAAGGGAGAACCAGTTCTTGTCTGCTAGAAGTGTCTAATCTGGGCTCCAGTGCCAGTCCAGCGGGGGACAGGTCCACTTACTGCTGAACTGAGCAATCTGTTAAAACCCAGAAAAGATATTGAAAACAAACAACTCTTAATTCTTACCAAGCATGACTGTCTACAGCTCTGTAGATAGTCTAAAAGAGAGCCACGCTCAAATTGGAAGGTTCATTGTACGGTTAAAGGAGGGGTGGTCAGGGCTTCCCTGGTGGCGCAGTGGCTGAGAGTCCGCTTGCCGATGCAGGGGACACGGGTTCGTGCCCCGGTCCAGGAAGATCCCACATGCCGCGGAGCGGCTAGGCCCATGAGCCATGGCCGCTGAGCCTGCGCGTCTGGAGCCTGTGCTCTGCAACGGGAGAGGCCACAACAGTGAGAGGCCTGCGTACCGAAAAAAAAAAAAAAAAAAAAAAAGAGGAGTGGTCAGTTTGATATTGAGCAGGCTGAGGGTTCTCTGAATTCCCAGGAGAAGAGAACAGACGGAGTCATGGGCCTTCTTACCATGTGACCTGAGCACTGAATGTCTTTGAAGTGTAGAAAGTCCTGTCCACAACCTTTATTAACTTTTTTTTTATATTTATTTATTTATTTGGTTGCACTGGGTCTTAGTCATGGCAGCCTGGCTCCTTAGTTGCAGCTTGCCGGCTCCTTAGTTATGGCACGCATGTGGGATCGAGTTCCCTGATCGAGTTCCCAGGGATCGAACCTGCGGCCCCTGCACTGGGAGCGCGGAGTCTTATCATTGCGCCATGAGGGAAGTCCCTATTAACTTTTTTTCCACCTAGAAAGAAGCCAAGAAGTTTCTGAGTAATTCTCAGAATAATCCAGAATGATCTTCACAAAAGATAATACCAAAAAGCTCAGAGGGATAAAAGGGTACACTTGCTAAAAAGAGTATTTCCCAGCCTCTGCTGGCCCTTTGAGCCAACAAAAGCAAGACCTCAGTCACTGTTTAATGAGTGAGAGAGAACAGCTAGAAATGGGTGGAGAAGTAGGCAGAAGGAGGCTATTTAAAAGACCCTAAAGTGCTGCAGCTGTTTTGGCTAATTTTTCTCATCTCAGCGATGTTCCAAGCTCTTTGTCTTCTATGTGAGGCGAATTCATTTGGCTCTCTCATGAGTCATCCTGCCCACAAAGAATCTCTCTTGGAGTAGCCCTTATGAAAATAGACAATTCACATTGCATTGTGTGAATTGGCAATTGTGTGTCCCTTCCCTGGGTGGGCTGTGCTGCGTCTGCTCTGCCTGCATCCACACATGTCAGGGCTTCTAAGGTCTGAGCACGCCCTCAGTGTGCCTGCCGAGTGACAGGGGAGTACAGAGGGAGACGTCTGGACTCTGAAGCTGAGGCAGGCTGAAGACAGTGGGCCCCCACCCACTGACAGCTCCCTCCTAAAGGTTTCTAGATTTCATAGATGTAACCTTTGCCACAGGGTTTTATGAGAATTATCTGTGCAAAAGTAGACAACGTCAGAGGAAATTCTGGGTGAATAAATGTTACTAACATTTCAGCCTGGATCTTGCCAAATTTAGCTTTTCCTTCTTAGTATTTTCTTCACTATCTGGCCAGCAGATCTGACCAACCAGCATTCTTATTTAAAATTTCCCTAGAGAGACACTGAGCTCTTTAAAGTAGAAACTAGAAGGGATATATGTTGTTTCTGCTGCCTAGCAAAATTTCCTCTTCCCTAATGATTACCTTGATTTTACTCTAAGAGACCATCCTGGACCTTGCTCTCATCCCATGTGCTTTTCTGGTGCAGTTGGCTCCACCCTTGGCTCAGGGCTGGAGCATGTAATTGCGGCCCAAGACATTCAACACTTCTTATTTCCCTGGTCATAATGATTACCCAGTCATAGCCAGTGGGATCCAATGAGGCTTTGGCTAGGAGGCTGGGAAAAGACTCGGGGCTTTGCCAGTGTGAGGTCTAGCCCGGCGCGGCCTTCTAGCGCTTATGAGTGGAGAGGCAGTTTGCACATGGACACCATGCATGGAAGAGAGCTGAGTCTGGCTGAGGAGGGAGAGGGTGCGGACAGTCATGGCCTTATCCTCTAAGCCCTGAACCAAGCTACCCTGAAGGCATCATTATCCTGGTCTTTCTCGGCCTGTGAGCCAAGTCCCCTTTTGGCTTGAGTAAAGCTCAGTTGAGTTCCCTATCGCTTGCAACCAGGAGTTCTAACTCATTCACTCAGCCCCAGCATCTAGGAGAGTGCCTGGCATGTAGAGTAAGTCCAGTATGTGTTTACTGCATAAATTCTCATTCAGTTGAACAGCTGTTTATTGAACACCTATGAGGAACAAAGTCTTGTTCTGGATCTTATAGGGCTGCACTGTCTGATACAGCAGCTGGTAGCCACATGTGGCTCTTTAACTGTACATTTAAATTGGTGAAAAATAAATTTAAAAAAACTTCAGTTTCTAAGTCACACCACCCACATCTCACGCGCTCAATAGCCACAGGTGGCTGGTGGCCTCCATGTTGGACAATACAGATATAGAACATTTCCATCATCGCAGAAAGTTCTGGAGGACAGCGCTACTGCAGAAAATACAGACATGCGCAGGACTCAGAACATGCCTCCAAGAAGCTATAGTTTTTGCAGTTGTTTGCTTTCAAATTATAACCATAGAAAGCATCACATACAGAATGATATTCTGACTTAGTGAAAAGACTCATTTATAAAAGGCCAGCTTTATTTTTCCCACGTATAATTATTTACGTATAAATTCTGACGAAGTAGTTTAATGAAAAAAAGTCACTACATAGAGCCACACTCATTATACAGAGTGTGGTTCGCTTCAATGTTCTTTCATGCAAGAGGAACTAGCATTTACTGGGCCTGGAAACTGAAGATATGTGGAATAGAATGCCGTGTTGATTTTTGGAGCCTTTTCAAGAAATAAGTCATTGGTTTAATTTTAGGTCATTGGACCTTCACTCAAGTAGTAAAGTCCTAAAATTTCTCGGAGCGCTTGTTCCTTCTCTCTCACGATGGTGACGGTTCTGACACGGTGAGAGCAGAGGGGTCTGTCTCTGGCACGTGCTCCTGGGCGTGCTACTGCTCCTCTTCTGCTCTGTTGTTGCTACTGCTCCTCTTCTGCTCTGTTGTGTCCCACATCCGGCCCTCTGCCGTCCCCCTCCTTCACTGCAGGGTGTCTGAAGCATACTCAGGCCTATGATGTACTCATTCTGGAGAGGATGAAAGCCTCCCCGCAGTGCCCTCCTCCAGGGGCGTCTAGTTCTCCTGACAGCCCTGAGAGAAGCTGACGTGAGGCTGTCAGCGTGAGAGATTGTGCCCTCGCCAGGGGCCATCGTCAGCGTCTCAGGTTAGGCCACACTGGCCAGACTGCATTTCAGCCTTGTCCCCTCCGTTCCCCACTGAAGGCTCTCACCCTCACCACACTGGTTACTCACAGTCCCAGAGCATTTCTGTCCTTTGGCTCACACTGAGTCCCTACCCATCTCCCCCACCTCCAGGTACTAATTTCTCCTCAAAACTTGGCTCAAATACCTGTTGTTACGATGGTGTTTCCAACCATCCAAGCCAGAAATTCTGATCCCTCCTTTAAGCCTTAACATCATGGTCTGTGCTACTGGTTTTTTGGTAACAGTTTTATTGAGATATAATTCACCCTTTTTTTTTTTTTTTGCGGTACGCGGGCCTCTCACTGCTGTGGCCTCTCCCGTTGCAGAGCACAGGCTCCGGATGCGCAGGCTCAGCGGCCATGGCTCACGGGCCCAGCCGCTCCGCGGCATGTGGGATCTTCCCGGACCAGGGCACGAACCCGTGTCCCCTGCATCGGCAGGCGGACTCTCAACCACTGCGCCACCAGGGAAGCCCTAATTCACCCTTTTTAAATGTACAAGTCAATGTGGTTTTTTTTTTTTTTTAATGTATTCACAGGGTAGCAACCATCACTATCATCTGTTTAGAACATTTTCATCACCCCAGAAAGAAACCTTCAGCCCTCATTCTCCAAGCTCCACCTCTCTCCCCAAGCCCTAAGCAATGACCAGTCTACTTTCTGTCTCTGTAGATTCGCCTATTCTGGACATTTCATATAAATGAAATCCTATAATATGTGATCTCTTGTGACTGACTTCTACCTAGCATAGTATTTTTAAGGTTCATCCATGTTGTAGCATGAATGAGTACTTCCTTTTTAAGGCCAAGTAACATTCCATTGTATAGCTACACAACATTTTGTTGATCCATTCATTAGTCATTGGGCATTTGGGTGGTTTCTACTTTTTGGCTATTATGAACAGTGATGCTGTGAACATTGGTGTACAAGTTGTTGTGTAAATATATGTTTTCTGTTCTTTTGGGTATATACTTAGGAGTGGAATTGCTGAGTCATATGGTAACTGTGTTTTGTACCATTCTTTTGGCAACATCAAATATTCCAATGTTTAAATCCCATGGTACTTAGTTTATCACTACTACATCTTGGCTTCCTTAGGAGACCTAAACCCTTGGGAGTAGGAAAAAAAAGCCCACTTTTCTTTTTACTCCACCCAGTACCCACCACCATGTCTACTCAACAAGAAACACAACTGCTATTTGGATGTCAAAATGTAATGCAAAGAGGTAGAGACTTGTAAAATTCTCTTCCTTGTTTAACCCTGATTTTTGTCACCTTTTTCCGTTTGTGCTGCATCTGCTCTCTTTTCTAAAAGTGTCTGGCCTCTCCGAGGCCTTGGTAGTGGACGGGGACCAATCTGCAAATGCAGGTAATTAGCGTACAGCTCCCGCAGATCTGAGCGTCCCGAGGGGGATGTACTTTGGGAGCACAAAGGAGGGTCAGCTTCCACTGTGTCTCCTTCCGGACAACACTGTGCGGTGCTCTGTGCTGTGGAGACAGGTCAGCTGTGGGGCATTAGTGGACCCCTACCGGCAGGGCTTAACAGGGTCATTGCTCATTCATCACGAATAATTAAAATGTTTAAGGACACAGTAAAAGCCATTAGGAGGAAAAGACGTCTTCCTGCTTTTTCTCCCTTGATCAGACCCTAAGAAGACAGCTTAAACAAAGGAGAGGAATGATGCCAGGTTTATAAAATGGAGGCCCTTCAGCTGTCTTTGGGTCCACCTTGAGGTGAGATCAGAAGTATTTTTTTTTCCCAAACTCTTGCTGGCAGGAAGAACAGTGCTCAGCAGTGTTGTCAGTTCTTTTCTCAGTTGGTTCTTTTCTCAGTTGGTTCTTTTCCCAGTTGGTAAATCACTGCGCATGATAAGCAGCTGCTTTGAAGTGAGTGGTGTAGCACCTCTGTCTGATTCTCCAGCAGCAGATGGCAGCTGTGGGTGATGACGGACAGGAGATAGAGGGCTGTGCTTCCCAGGATGAAAGGGAAATTTCAAGTGAGAGAGAACTGGGGTCTCTTGTTGGGGTGTAATTGGTCTTTCATGAGCTGTTATCAAGGGTTCTCCCAGTACCTAGAAGAATTGTTCTTCCCAGTTTAATCAGTGCTAAATGAATGAAAGGATTTACATTCTTCTCTTCTGAATGGGGGGAAATCAGCATTCTAGTAGATACAATAAGAACTTCACATTGTGTGTAGGGTTTAATAGGCACGGAGTAATAATATACTAGTTCAGGAGTGATGGGTAGATTTCAGTTCATGCCCCTCTTATCAGTTGCTCTCGGCCACTTAGAGGGTTGTGTTGGGAAGGATTTTTGAGGGCAGTTTCAGGGTCAGCAAGAAACATGGTCATATAAGCGAGGGAAGACAGTCTCTTGTCATGACGCCTAAGACACTAAGGATGGCATATTGTGTTGAATATTTGTCTTAGACCTTGAGCTCTGTGAAGACAAGGACAGTGTCTTAATAGCAGATCCTCAGGACCCAGCACATTGCCTGTATGTAGTAATTAACCATTAAGTATACATTGGTTGAATGAGTGACTTGATTTCCTGGTTTTAGAATGGGCGCATGACTCTAAGTAAATGACACACACTAAAGGCCGTAACAGTAAATGAATTTTTGCAACAGAGTGTTTCCCAGAGAACTTTGATTTTTTTGGAGCTATTGCCTTGATATTTTCAAAAAAGCCCTCTGTTTTGCTACAACAAAATAATATATTTCAAGAATTTCAACTTAAACTGGCTACTCTAAGTAAATTCATTTTCTATTTCAGTGGTCTAGAGAAGAATCTCGGCATCTTAGAACACAGGCCTGGAAGTCAGATTTGGGTTTTACTTACAGCTCAACCGTTAACCTACTATGTGACCTTAAGATAGTCACTTCTCCTCTCTGGGTCTCACTGTCCTCTATAAAATGAGACAGTTGAAGTCAATGAGCTCTTTGATTCTGTGAATCAGGCTGGAGGATGAAAAAGGGAACTGGTTTCAACTGTATAATCTGCCTTCAGCCTAGCTGATAGCTTCTCTGATTCCAGATTCACTTTCTGTCCAAGGAGCAGTGATCCTGGGATAAGGTAGGAGAGTGACATTTTTAATGATGACCACAGCAGTAGAACATCAACATAATGAAAGCCTTTTTTGGAATCTCTGCAGAATGTTCCATGAGATTTGCCCTGTATTCCAAGATGATTGTGGTACATGTAATGTATAAAAACATAAGGTATCACCTCAAACACATGTCTTGGCTGACATTCAGCATCAAGAATCTGACAACTATGTTTTAATATTTATATACATTCTGCCTGATTCCAAAAAAAGATTTAAGATAGTTATAGTGAAAACCGTAGGCATAATTAAATCTAAAAACCTTTAGAATGAGATTAAAAGGACAAGAGCGAAGTTTTGTGTTGTTTTTATTTATTTATTTTCTATTTTATCTTTGGCTGTGCTGGGTCTTCGTTGCGGCGAGCGGGCTGCTCTTCGTTGCGGTACGTAGGCTTCTCATCGCGGTGGCTTCTCGTGGAGCACGGGCTCTAGGCGCACGGGCTTCAGTAGTTGTGGCACTCGGGCTTTAGAGCACAGGCTCAGTAGTTGGGTCGCACGGGTTTTAGAGTGCAGGTTCAGTAGTTGTGGCGCACGGGCTTTAGAGCGCAGGCTCAGTAGTTGTGGCGCACGGGCTTAGTTGCTCCGCACCATGTGGGATCTTCCTGGACCAGGGCTCCGACCCGTGTCGCCTGCATTTGTGGGCGGATTCTTAACTGCTGTGCCATCAGGGAAGCCCAGTTTTGTGTTTTTAAAGTCATTATTTTAGGAAACTTAAACTAAGGAAAGCTTCCAAAGTTGAATGTGAAGTGTAACTCCATGGCTCTTGGACTACCTAGTTTTAGTTGTCTGATAACAGCCAGGGTGATTGGCTTTGGGGGAAGAAAAGAAAATGCAGGCACAGTTCGTCAGCCTGCCAGGCCTGTTCTAATAGCCGTTACCAAGGCAAGACCATCAGTTAATAATGAAACATTGAATTGCAAACAAGAGTGACAACATAGGCCAAGCCTTATTTAATCAATAATGGCTATTTTACTAGTTGTGTGGTAAGCTTTAACCAGGCCACACATAATAATAGTAGCTGATGCTTACTTTTTTGGTGCTTATGTGCTAGACACTGTTCTAAGCACTTTGTCTACATTAATATATCAAATCCTTACAACAGCTCTGTGAGTTAGGGACTCTGAGGCTTGTGGTCTTAACCACTGCACCGTGCTGCCTGTCACATGTCTGAAGTCACGCAGAGATTTAACTTACCACCAGTTACACAGCTCAGCTCCCCGGCTCCGAGCCATCCCAGGACAGAATGTCTCACTTAAAGCAGCAGTTATTAGTTAAAAATGAGGCAGCTGGGCTTCCCTGGTGGCGCAGTGGTTGAGAGTCCGCCTGCCGATGCAGGGGACACGGGTTCGTGACCCAGTCTGGGAAGATCCCACATGCCGTGGAGTGGCTGGGCCCGTGAGCCATGGCCGCTGAGCCTGTGCGTCCGGAGCCTGTGTGTGCTCCGCAGCGGGAGAGGCCGCAGCGGTAAGAGGCCCGTGTACCGCAAAAATAAATAAATAAATAAATAAAAAGAAAAAGAAAAGAAAGGGCAGTTATTTAAAAAAAAAAAAAAAAAAAAAAATGAGGCAGCTGCAGTGCTACCAAACTGAGTGGATCAGTTGTTTGCTCACTGAGTTAAGCAGTTCTTTTTGCATTGCTTTAAGGTGGCATGCTGAATTTTAAAGGAACAGTGTAAGCTCTATCTAAGCGTTCTTTCACACATCTCACTGTTGGTGTGGCTGCATCATACATCAGCCGCCCACCCTCTTGTCCTCGGGTATCGTTCATCTATATACATCACGAGTGCTAATCAGCCAGCTCATTCAGGGAAGGTTGCTGCCTGGGAAACCGTTGAGAAGGGGTCTCGGGCCTGGTTCAGACGTGATGAGAGAGGTTCATGGCTCAGCAGTAACATCTACTATGGGCAAGCACGAGTGTGTGTCTTTGCCAGCCATGGTCTAGCTCAAGATCAGGGCTTCCCTCTACACTGAATGGCTTCACATAATTCATTAATTCATTCTACAAAAATCTAATGAATTCTCTCTTTGTACAAGACAAACAATAGAAAGATGAATAAGTCAAAATCTTTCCAAAATTATTATTCTAGCTACAAACATAAAATTTAACAAATCATTTCTGTACAGTGAGGTAATAATTATTCTTATAAAGTGCTGTAATAAGGGCAGACAGGCATCACAGAGATGGTGCCAGTGAGTCCAGACCCTGGTTCAGTCCCTGTGTATGGAGCCAATGAGGGAGTATGTTTTGATAGCCACCTGGCATGACCAGCATCCCCAATTTTTTTGGCAACTGTCATATTCACAGTACATACAGCACCACCATTAGTAAGCTATCTCTTTGGGTCTTGATGCAGTTACACACCCAGGAAGAGAGGATGAAAGGAATTTATCATGGTTAGTCAGTATTTTTCAAGTTTGGCTATGAGTAAGATCTTCAGGGAAGATGAAGCCAGGGATCCTAGGGAGTCAGTCCTGGGCAGGTGGAGTCGGATGCTAAAAGGGAAGGTCAGAAATGCCAGAGATGAGCCCGCACTGGTGTTTCCACCAAGGCCTGTTCTGTGTCCATTAGGAGATATGTTCTCTCCAGACACATGAGAACCACAGGGAGCAGTGATTGGGGTCAGAAATGGCATCACTGGGCCGAAAAGCCCCAAATAAAGTCATTTTGGAGCTAACCTTTGATTTCAGAGAGAGCTTTGCCTTAATCCTGTTTAGGATTTCCACAGAATATTTTCTGAAGAGGAGTCAAAGGCGTTCACTTTTCCCTTCTCCCTGCCTTGTGAAGACAGGCATCCAGAATCCCCGTCTGCAGGTGAGGAAATCAAATCTGTGGTCCGAGATCCCACAGTGAATTGAACAAAGACCACAAGGAAGTGTTTAATCTCTCTTGCCCCACATTTGCTCTTCAGTTTAATGCTTAGAATGAGGAGAATTTTCCTCAGTGGTTTTAAGAAAATAATAAAGCTTTATACTATATTTAATCACCAAGAAACAAAACATTTCTACCAAGGGGACACTTTGGAAATCATCTCATCCGGTGCTCTTGTTCTAAGATGTGGAATCTGAATCCAAAGAGACAGCCCCAAATTACTTGAGGAGTCCAGGTGTTAAACCTACTCAGCCCTCATGGTTTCCTTTTCTAACTAGAAATGCCTCTAGGAACGGTTTAAGAGTCTCTGCTCATCCTTCTAGGAACTCACTTTAAGACATCTGCTGGGGCCCTGCCCTCAGTCTGCATCTGAGACTAGGGCCTTCCCTTTGCCGTTGCTAAGGGCCCTCCTGGCTCCCCGTCCCCCGCCCCTGTCGACTTCTGCCCATTTATGAGACTCTCACCATCTCCCTAACAACCACTGGCTTCAGTTTGCAGCAGAAAATTCAGACTTTGCAGTTCAAAAGGACTCAGACTGCCCACCAAAAGCAGAAGAGGCCTCCTTTTAAGGTGTTATATACCAGTTCGGCTGTCCTTATCTGCTTCTGGAAGGGCCAGCTTGCACTGAAGCATCTCTTTCTGCCCCTTTTGTAATGTTGCAAGAAATAGACAGTGTCTCCAATAATTGGATGCTTCCCTAAGTCCCCTAAACCTTCAGCCTTGTTAAACCAATTGTTTTTACCACCTTGTAACAGCAATTGTGGGTAAAATTTTCCACCCCGGGTGGAGTATTTCTCATCCTTTTCTGTATTTAGACTTGGTTGCCTTCAACTCTCCATTGCTGGTACCATTTCTAAATTATTCAGAATGCTTTTGATTTCAAGTGACACACACCCAACTTGAATTATCAGAGGCAAATGGAAATAATGGAGCCTTGAACACAATTAAAAGAAAGGTAGATCAAGCAAACCTTGGGGAAAAGCTGCAGTTTAGGAGGAACCCGTGTTCTCCCCTGGAGACAGGCTTCTTCCACAAGGCAGGAAGCATGGCTGCTGGCAGCTCCTCCTAATTCATGGCTTCAATCACCTGATGTGGACTGGCCCATGACCCAAATTCAAAACTCAGGGCCCAGCTTGCGTCTCTTGCTTATTTTGGGGTCAGTCAAGTTGGGCCAGAGAGGCAGGGTCTGTAAAGGACCATGGTTGGCATGAGGGAAAGGAGCAGTTCACATTAGAAGGTATTTGCCGTCACCAAGAGACAGGAGGTGCTGGGCAAACAGAGCTAAAGGTGTCTGCTGCAAACCTGAGTCCATCAGGAGAGGGGTGATTCAGTGATTTAAGTAGCAAGAGGCATAACATGCTTTTAAAAAATAAAGCATATTCAATAAAGCTTCCCTAACCGGCTTTCCCTTCATTGCCCCTCCTGACTGATTAACTCTGCACTCCCTTGTCACAGCAGGATCTGGTGCCCATGGGAGGCTGGATGCTGCCAGCCAGCAGGCTGGTTTCTAGGACACCTGCACATTTCTGCTTCCACCAGTTGAGGCATACACTTTCCAAGAGTCATTCGTGTTTCTTGCCAGACCTGGGAATGCCAGATGGACTTACTGTTGTAATTATACCATTTAAGTAAATATCCCCCAAGTGAAAAAATGCAAAAAGAAAGTTATTTCTATGAAAATCAAGTTTAGTTCAGGAAGATTTGATGACAGTAGCTAGAAGCAATGGCTCTTCTGCAGTGGGGAGAGGGCTTTTACCTTTCATTCCAGAATAGGTTCTGCAGTCTCATCCCCTATATACACATTGTAGCTCACCACTAACTAGCTTTGTAACCCTGGGCAAGAGGTGGAATCTTCCTGAGACATAGCCCCTTTACTGTAAAAGGGAAATAATAACAACTTTGTTGGGGAATTCTGAGAATTAAATAAGATGACGTATTTACAGCACTTAACACAGTTCCTGGCACAGAGTAGGCACTCAGAAATGGGACAGCTGTCATCATCATCATTGTAATTAACAATCGCAGTTGAAGTGAGACTTACATGTTCATACTGTTTCACACTGCCCATGCTAAATGGCATGATGAGAGGGTGTCATTTCCATTACGGAATTTAATAAATGTGTTTCTTTTTTAAAATTAATTAATTAACTGATTTAGTTATTTATGGCTGCATTGGATCTTTGTTGCACGTGGGCTTTCTCCAGTTGTGGTGAGTGGGGCCCGCTCTTTGTTGTGGTGCACGGGCTTCTCATTGTGGTGGCTTCTCTTGTTGTGGCTCACGGACTCTAGGCACGCGGCCTTCAGAAGTTGTGGCGCTCAGGCTTATTTGCTCCGTGGCATGTGGCATCTTCCAGGACCAGGGATTGAACCCCATCCCTTGCACTGGAAGGCGGATTCTTAACCACTGGACCACCAGGGAAGTCCCAAATGTATTTCTTTTAATAACAGAAGTAATTGACCATAGAGGTAAATCATTTTTTATCAAATCAATTTCTGAAAACCTATTTTTTTTTTTACGTAAAAGCCTACCTCTGACTCACTTTGCTGTACAGCAGAAACTAACACAACATTGTAAATCAACTTATACTCCAACAAAAAGTTTTAAAAAATAAATTTAAAAAAAGTAAAAGGCTATCTCCATGAAAACATGGTTTATTAGGATGAGTCTGTAGTACATCCTCCATCCCTAGTATGTTTGGCTTTTGTAAAAGTTAGAAAGCCAAGGATATGAAGCAGGGGAGATTTGGAAAGTCTCCAGGTAGTTTTAAGGAGCCTCTAAGTGCATAAGAACCCGTGTTGGCTCTATTCATAGCTTTGCTTTCTGGACCAGTATTCTAGAAGTTGCTACATTCTTTTCATTTGTGTCTTTCACAGAAGGCAGTAAAATTTAGTTCTAATTACATTTAGGGCATCTGGATTCTAGTCAGCATTTCTGGCTCCATTTTAGAACCTAAAGTCTGCGGCTTATTCCTAATGTGGAAAATGGAATAATCCCCCAGGCCTGAGAAGAAGAACTCCAAGATTCAGGCTGCCGTTACTATAGTGAGACGCTGCTTCAGACATCACAAGACTTGTTATACAAGGAAACATGATCACGGTGGATTAGAGAAACTTGCCAGGGCCTTGAAGGATTTATTACTTTTTGAATTCTGAATGAGACATAAATGTGCTTTTCCCCTTTTAATTTTGGACCCCATACGGAGAAGGTGAAAAAATTCTTCAGCAAATTTTAGAATGCTTAGCTCCTAGAGCTCGGGTGGGTGTTGTGTCCAAGTCATATTGCAAAGGACATGAATACTTGCTTGGCGGAGACGCAGAACAGTCACTCCTTTTCTGTCTGCACTGCCAAGATAGTTACTGCCCTGTCTCCCAGTGGGAGAGAAATGTAGCTCCCTGGGGAGTCTTCTGGAAGGCAGCATGGTGTAATGGAAAAAGCAATGTACTCAGAGGCATGAGGCCTGGGTTGCAGCTTCCACACTTGCAAGCTCTATGATTTTTCAACAGGTTACACTCTCTGAGCCTTTGTGTCCTTTTATGAAATATAGGAATGGTAATTCCCATCTCAGAGGGTGGCTCCAAGGTTTAAAGTATGTTAAATATCATGTATAGAAACTCAACTGTTGGTTGCATTACCATCAAAATGGTACCTGTAGCACACTCACGTGAGTTCTTAGATCTCAGAATGTTGCTAATGTCCCAAAAGGAGGGACTTCTAAAAAATAAAGGTGGTCTCTCACCTTATCTATTCTGCAGATTCTTTGGTTTCTCTGGATGCTGTAGAGATAGCATAGGGTAGTAGTTACGAACAACTGAGGAATCAGAAAGACCTGAGTTTAAATTCATTACTTACTAGCTATGAAGCCTTGAACAATTTACCTAACTTCTGTTATCCCCATTTCCTCATCTGTGTATTTTTATTTGTATATAAAAATAGTTCCTCAAGCATTCTTTATCCCTTTACGCTGTTTTATTTTCTAAATGGCATTTATCACTATCTGAAATTCCTGTTTATTTTCTGTCTCCCACTCCAGCCCTCATTCAGATACAATCCCCATAAGGGCAAAGACTTTGTAATGTCTTGTTTACCATTTTATACGTCTTGCCAAAGATAGTGGCTGGTACATTACTGTTATTTATTCTTTTCGCCTTTGACTTCTGTTTTTAAGAAGTTCCCCTCCCAGTGTCATGGCTAAATGTATATACAGTAGCTGAGTTAGAAACCGGACAGAGTTGTTTTCTGTTTGGAAATACGTGTGTTCTTACAGTTGAGTTTCTGTTTCCTGAAGGTGCTTACTCAGCCTTGGATGGCACAGTTTGACTTGTGACATCAGAAGATTGACAGGCAGGAGTCTGACTCAGGGATTTAGCTAGAAAAGAACATGACTTTCAGCCCGGCTCGCCCTTTGAGGGATGGCTGGACAGGACTCAAAAAGATCTTGGATTTCAATTTATCTAGGAAGGTATTTAGTGAATTATTTTTAACCATCTGGATTTGGTACAGATCACCCGAGGAATCTGCAGCCTCTGCATAAGTGAGGAACGAGAGTGGAAGGACAGAGGGGAGCTGAGGGGAGAACAGGCTTCCTTGCTGCTTCCCGGGGAACCTGGCATCTTTCTCCAGGGCCTAGACCACACTTGCCCCCCTCTCCACCACAGACCCCCCCCCCCCCCCGCCCCAGAGCATCCGCTTTGACTTTTATCTACTCAGCACCTTGGAAACCACTAAGATTCCAAGGTTTTCCACAGTCACTGAGAGGTGGGCACTGCAGACAGATAAATGTTCGGGCTCTGAGTGTCACATCATTCATTAGCCCTCTCCCTATGAAGAGGTGGCATTCACGGCAACGAACTGTGTCACGGAGAAAACTGAGCCCCGAGAAGAGGAACTCTGGACTCTCCTACCTCATTCTTTCAAGACCTATGAACTGGTTCTTCTAAATTCCTCTTGGGCTAAGATGGGCTTAGGGGGTGGGGTGGGGATGGTTCCTGAACCCCCAGGGGTTGTATACAAAAGGTCGCATGTGTGTGTTTTATGGGGGAAGGGTTTGTGTCATTAAATTCTCAAGAGATATCTTTGGTCTAAAATAGGTTTGTGACCCCTGCCTTAAGTGGACCTAATATATTTTTATAGTGTTCGCAAACTCTGCAGCTTTGCCCCCGGCACTCAAGGCTCTGTGTGCGTGGGTTGAGGGTGGAAATGCAGAAGCAGTGCACAGCTGCCCAGTCTTGTTGGGCTTTTGCATTATGGCTCGCTCATCTCTTACTGAGTTTGCTGTTTGCACGAACCATGAAGTCAGGCGCATTGGAAACCAAGTCCTGACTTGTCGGCAGAGGACCCAGTTGAAGAAGGTAGTAGGAGAGTCTATGAACAAGGTACCTCTGGATTCAGCTTCAAGGATAAGGCAGAGCCATACCACCAACAAGCCTATCTGTTAGTCTGGAGTTTCTCCCTTCAGTCACAAAACACTCCCTGGCCGTTCCCACACTCTTGGACGAGGAACCGTGATACATTTGACCATCTCGCCCGTGGAAGGGCTGGCTGAGAGCTGCGTTTCCACCTCCAGGAGCACCGACACCCGTCTTCTCCAGCCCCACTCACAGCAGCCTGAGCGGAGTTCTGAGGGGCCTTCAGAGGTTGTGCACTTGTGTTAGTCCACGTGCTTAAACTACCACAAAAGGGCTTCTGCCTTGTTCTTAGAGCGACATTCTGTTAACTGTACGATCTGGAAATCCTTGGCAAGTGAGAAGCTGCTGCTTGGCGTCAGGATGTCTCTGTGTCTGCGTAGTGCGAAGTGCAGTCTACTTCATCTCCTGCAGGAGTGTGGCAGCTTCTGTGTACGGGGTGTTTATCACACGCCAGGTTCTGTGCAGAGCGCTCTGTGAAATTTTTCTTATTTTGATCATTATCCTGAGATAAATGACAGTCTTCCCACTTTCAAGATGAGGAAGCTGTGGTTCGGAGAAGTGTTGTGAGTGATCAGGTCTAAAATACAAGTGCAGGATCCGTGGCAAGGGGGCACCCAACAAGCTACCAGCAGATATGGAGCAGTGGCCTTCCCTGAAGCGGAGCTCTGTGGGTGGATCAGATTTAGGGTGGGGAGAGAACTTAGGATGGAGGAGCTGAGACCCAGAGTCTGAGAAGGCACAGGCATTCATTACCCTCTCCCCATATTACTCTGACTCAGTCTTTGTCCTTTAAGATGCAGCTAATCCCCTAGACCAGAGTTCTTCTCAAGTCATCGGCATGGGATTGGTTTTCAGTGCTTTCTGAGTTAGGATTGTAGACTCTTGCCTTCTACTCCAGTCTGAGCTTTTCTCCACCAGAGTCCCCATGGCCATTTCCCATTGATGACCACAGGCCCCAGTAAGTCCTGCCTTCAGTCTCTGTCCCGTCCAGTCCACCCTCCACAAAGGTTACCAGGCCTTTGGTGGCACACAGAGTTACTCAGGGACTTCCAGAGGCTCAGTTTGGCTTCAGGATCAGGTCAGCCCCTCACAGGGCAGTCGCAGACGCCCTTACAGCCCGGCTCCGGCCTACCTCCCGCCCTGGACCTCCCACGCTTCCCACCGCCCCTTTGCTCTTGTTTTCCCCACCTGGCAAACGCATACTCATCCTTCCTGAAGGGCCCCTTCTCACATTTGTCACCCTGGATCATAATTATTCATTAGCTTCCTGAGAATGAGAACTATGTCTTAATCATCTCTGTATCCTCAGTACCTAGCATAATACCTGACACATATTTGGTGCTTACTAAGAACACTTTCGAAACAATGAGTGAATGTGTTTGATGGGAGGTGAAGATGAAGGATCAGGGACGTAGAGAATAGAAGTTCTCCTTCTGTCCACAGTGACCTCACAGTGCACTTGTCTCATTTATATTCCATTTGTATTTGGTTAAATGGAATTCCTGGCTCAAGAAATGCTGGTGGGGACTTGCCTGGTGGTGCAGTGGTTAAGAATCCACCTGCCAATGCAGGGGACATGGGTTCCAGCCCTGGTCTGGGAAGACCCCACATGCCGCGGAGCAGCTAAACCTGTGCACCACAACTACTGAGCCTGCGAGCCACAACTACTGAAGCCGGCGCGCCTAGAGCCCATGCTCCGCAACAAGAGAAGCCACCAAAATGAGAAGCCCGCGCACCACAACAAAGAGTAGCCCCCGCTCACCACAACTAGAGAAAGCCCGCGCGCAGCAATGAAGACCCAACGCAGCCAAAAATAAATGAATAAAAAATAAAAATAAAAAAAAAAAAAGAAAGAAAGAACTGCTGGTGGTTCCCCAGCATCTCACTTGTTCTACTCTAACTTTTTTTTTGAGAGAACTCAGAAAAGTGCTTCACAGGCTGCCTTTTTAGATCAGTCCTTTAGGATTAAACTCGACAAGATTACTTCCTGTATCAGTCACACTCTCTTGGTTGCAAGTTCGACACTAATTCAAAGAGATTTAAGCAAGCATGGGGATTTATTTGTTCAAGTAACTTGAAAAATTCATGGATAGTTCTAGCCTTAGGCACTACTAGATCCAAGTTTTCAAAAAATGTCAAGAGTGACCTTTCTGCCTTCTTCCCTTTGCCTGGCTGTTTTCTGCATTGCTTTGTTCTGAGGCAGGCTGTCTCCTCATGAGACCAAGTTGGCACTGGGAGCCCCGGGCTTAGCGACTCCCATGGAAAGGGAGCCTTGTTCCCAGTGGCGCTGGCTCATGTCCTGCTTTACTGGTCACTGACGGCTCAGTCACAGTGGTGGGGCAGGGGGTAACTCTCACTGGTCAGATCTGGGATATGTTCCCATCACCAGTGTTACATGGGGTGAATGACCCACCTAAATCACATGCCCTGAGAGGCAGGGAGAGATTGGTAAGAAATTAGAAAGCTGGTATGATTTTTCACAGGGATAAAGATGCCACAGTCTGAGTAGGCAGAGTGATAGCTGTCCACTACAGTTACTTTTCCTTTTTGTTGTTGTTGCTAATGTCTCTCTTATTTCCAAGAGCTAAATGGTATGATGGACCCCAAGCAGGTGGCCTTGTCTTCTTTTTTTTTTTTAACATCTGTCCCCCAGGATTATTAAAAATAGCCAGTTTACCGCTTTCTTTGACTGACTTTTCACCCTAGACTTTGTGATGGGTCCAGCAGCTCCAGTGTTTGTGTCGGAGCCTTGGAAGGGAGTGATGGGAACACAAGAGTTTTTCATGATGACTTGCGTTTCTTGATAAGATCAAGGAATGCCAGTGTTTTTAAAATTGGAATCCTGCCATGAATTCTCTGATACTATATAGATTTAAAGTAGACACTGTTTGGGAGTTCCCTTGGCAGTCCAGTGGTGAGGACTTGGCACTTTTACTGCCATGGCCCTGGGTTCAAACCCTGGTCAGGGAGCTAAGATCCCGCAAGCTGCGGCACAGCAATAAATAAATAAATAAATAATAAAATAAATAAATAAAGTAAATACTGTTCTCAGGAACATACTTTCCTATTACTTTCTTTTGGCTGTTAACCAATGATTTCTCATATTCGGTGACTTTCTGATTGAGACTCAGCTCTGATTGCCACATGTCACTGTGGTCAAGCCATAAAATAGGAATATTTGCAGATCCTGCTTATGTGGGAATAATAACAAAACACCATGGCAGTTTGGGTCATGTTTTGTGTCTTCCAATTGATAACTTGTTTTTTTTCTGCCACTCTTCATATACTTGTTTCCTGGCGTGCTTTCCACCCCGATTTGGTTGCCACCTATTTAGTGTATTTTGAGCTTCTACCGTCTACCCAAATGGAAATTTTAATTTTTTGAATACCTACTTTCTGTTAAGTACATCAGTAGGACTTTTTTTTTTTTTTTTTTGCAAATAATCCCATGTATTTCTCATAGCAACCCTTTGTGGGATGGGTATCAATATCACTACTTAAAAGATGTGGAAATTAAGGTTAAGAGAGGATAAATAATTTGCCAAATGTCTTAGAACTGTTAGAAGACCTTGGAATTCAGTTCTGAGTCTGGTAACCTTCAAAGTTAATTCTCCACAAATTAGGCTAGGAGTGCTAACATACTGGAAAAATATAAGATCCAATTTCTTACCTGAAGTGGAAGGAATAAGACTAACACATTTGAAAGAATGAGAGTAAATTTAAGATAGGATCATTGCTAAGTGCTGTGTGATACAGTGTAGTTTATGGTGCTGTTCAAGTTCAGAAAATGGTGAATTCTGCCTCCAGTTCCCACTCTCCTTCTCTCTGAACCTGACTGGCATATATATATAAATTTAAATCAAGACTTTGTTTTAAATGTAAACTTGGCCCCGGTTTCACAGTGTGCTGATCAGCTGTTCTGTGCTGTGAATTTAGACATTTGTGTCTCCTCACACTTGTTTTGAACCCAGAAATATTGGTGAGCCCTAAATATGTTTACATGTGTTCACGCTCATGTCCACTGCCTTTTTGGTCCTATGAAGTCCTTGATAAGCACAGGTCCCAGTTATGAGCCCTTCATTACACATCTGATACGGCAAGCCAGTGGCCAAGGCTAGATTTTTATCTGTGCCCTAGTTATCTGCCCTTTGGTTGAATTCAGTGCAGTGCAGTTCGGCTGCAGCTGGCTGAGTGCCTGGGAAGTGGCAGCCTGTGTGCAAGGCTGTGGAGGAGACAGCATGTTCATTTAAGTGCTGGGCCCCTTCCAAGCTCTGGGGATACAGTGGTAGTCAAGGCACACAAGGCTCCATGTTTTGCAGGAGCTTACATCCTAGTTACACAAGCAAGCGGAAAAAGAAACCTTCAGCTAGTGATGAGCACAAAGCTGAAAACAAAACAGGGTATTGGATTAGAATGAATTGGGGTGGGGAGGGAAGTGGAGAGAATAGAGGTCAGGAGTTAGACAACTTAGACTGGTGGGTTGGTGGCGGTCCCTGTGAGAAGGCAGCTTCCGAACTGAGCCCTGAATGTAGAGGAGGCGGCCAGACCTGTGAGCATCTTGGGAGGAGCCGGGCGGCTGAGGGAACACCTCTAACACAGACTAAAACTCGGGGGCTTCTTTCTCTTCAACTTTATTTATTTATTTATTTTATTGAAGTATAGTTGATTTACAGTGTGGTGTTACTTTCTGCTCTACAGCAAAGTGATTCAGTTATATGTATATATACATTCTTTTTCATATTCTTTTCCATTGTGGTTTATCACAGGATATTGACTATAGTTCCCTGTGCTGTACAGTAGGACCTTGTTGTTTATCCATTCTATATATAACAGTTCGCATCTGCTCACCCCATCCTCCCACTCCATCCCTCCCACACCACCCCTCCGCCTTGGCAACTACAAGTCTGTTCTCTGTCTGTGAGTCTCTTCCATAGATAAGTTTATTTGTGTCATATTTTAGATTCCATGTATAAGTGATATCATATGGTATTTGTCTTTCTCTGTCTGACTTACTTCACTTAGTATGATCATCTCTAGGTCCATCCATGTTGCTGCAAATGGCATCATTTTGTTCCTTTTTATGGCTGAGTAGTATTCCATTGTATATCCGCACCACATCTTCTTTATCCATTCATCTGTTGATGGACACTTAGGTTGTTCCCATGTCTTGGTTATTATAAATAGTGCTTCAGTGAACATTGGGGTGCATGTGTCGTTTTGAATTATAGTTTTGTCCAGGTATGTGCCCAGGAATGCGATTGCTGGGTCATATGGCAACTCTGTTTTTAGTTTTTTGAGGAACCTCCATACTGTTTTCCATAGTGGCTGCATCAACTTACATTCCCGCCAACAGTGTAAGAGGGTTCAAAATCGGGGACTTCTTGAAGGAGAATTTGTTAATACCCTTAACTTAGAATATCAGGGAAAGTTCTGATGTCATAATTGAAATCCTACACCTTCTCCTAGGTCAATTTTAAGCTGAAATGGTCTTAGGAAATCTGTCCTGACCTGTGTCCTCTACCCCAGACAGGCAGGCCAGTGGGGACATTTTCCTAACCCTGGTTCATCGGTCTCTGTCACACACACCCCGGAACCTGGACAGGCTGGGGCACCTCAAGAGCTCCAGAGCAGTTTTCTTCCATTCTGAAAGTTCACCTTGGGACAAGAATGATCCCAGGTGTGGTTTGTTTCCCTCAGACTCTCAGGGTCTTTCCATAGCCCCAAGCCAATCATCAGGATTTCCTAAGGGCTGGGGTGTTCTGTGGGCACGTAACTAGGGTCAGGTCCTGTTCCTTTATGCTGGGGTATTAGGAAAGCTGTTGGAGCCCATATCTGGTCTATATCTATTTATATCTCTAGGAACTATTTTGGTTTGGTTTTGCTTTTTCCCTCTTATTCTTCCTTGAGAGGACTTATGTTGCTTTTAGTTTTCTCCCAGCAATCACTCTAGCAAAATCTGGAGGCTCTGGTGTTTGTCATTGGCCGGGCTACATAGCAGTTTGTAGAAAATGGCTGCAATTCTAGGAATTGCAGTCTTAATTTGTTAGCCAGATATTCCATGCATCAGCAGTGGCGGTAGCTGCCAGTTGATCTGAGTTTTATGTGGTGAGATTTTTGTTTTGTTTTGTTTTTTCCCCCTCAGATGAGAACTACTGTTTGCTAGAGCTGAGATCATCAAAACCATTTCAGTTAGGACTTTGTGTGAGAATGTAATTACACCTCCCAAAGACTCAGGCCTGGCCTAGGAGAGTGAGGGTAAAAAATAGAGTGAGTAGGAGAATGATTACTGGTCCAAGGTAGCTTGAATGGCAGCTCCCTTGTTTTCAGTGATATTATAGAAATCAAATAAAATCCTGTTTCCTTTTATTTTATTTTAGCTAAGTATTCTTGTCCAAAATGAAAATCAGATGTTCTTCCTTTTCATTTTTTTCCAAAGCAAATGGTTACGAACACTTCCTTTATATAATTTACTGGAGGCTTTTTTTTAAATTCCTAAAAGAACATTTACATTACTTCTTTTATGCATGCAGTAACTTTTGATCAAAACATGACTCCACTCCCTTGTTTAATGTCGAGCATCTGGATTAAAGGCTTCTTTTAATCTTAAATACAGATTATGGCTGTCTTTCCCTTTAAGCAAACCGCCATAAAACCCTGGCCCCTTTCCAGATTTCTTCCTTAAAGCTCTCTTCATTACAGTGTTTCGGGATGGCGGTCATTAAATGGTTGTTATGCACAATGGGCACTTGATTATAATTATTTAACCGGCAATCAGTTATTGCAGCAATTTGGTGGCATAATTAAAAGGGAGCATGTTAGTACCTGCCAGCGTCTCTATGATGTTCAGCTCTGGAGGGGAAGAAGCAGAACCTAAACATATGGACAGGAAGAATCAAGCACTCCTATGAATGGAAGCTTTTCTTTTATTCTTCCCCGTTGTGGTTCTTGGCCTCTTTTGTTTCACAAGGTAGATGAACAGTGGTGTTAAAATAAGATGTGGATTAGAATTTTTGTGCTTCAAACTCCTGAATCAGTAAATATACTCAGTAATGAGTGTTTCCCACTTAGCTGAGAAATGCTAAGTGTGCAGAAGTATATTAATATAATTCTGCTTTTTTTTTTAACACAAGCATTTTTTCCCACTCTAAAGTTTCAGCATTTCTTTCTTGACATATACATTGACATGATATGCCGCTAACAAAAAGTTGGTATAAAAGTTAAGTGGCTTTCATTAACAGACAGCTGGGAAGCCATTAATCACTGCAGAACTTAGTAATGGTGTGATTCCCAGATTAAGAAGGGCCCCTGCATTATTCAGAACTCTTTTAGTTGTAAGTGTCAAAGACCTAATCCTAACCAACCTTAACAAAGAGGAACTTTCCCAGCTTATGTAGCTGGAATGTTACTGGAACTGCTTATAGGATTAAAGGAAGAGCTGCAGGAACCAGGCCTCAGGGTTAGGAACTAGGATTCAGTCCCTCTGAGACTTTCTGTCCATTTCTCAGCTGAGCCTGCCTGTGCTTTGGCCTCGTTCTGAGGATGGGCTTCCAGCTCCCCTCTGTGTCAGGAACCATGGCCCTTAGTCGCCCCAGATTCCCACCTTCTTAGCTGAACAACTCCAGTGGAAAGCAACACTGTGTCTTCCATCGTTCATAAATCAGTCTCAGGGAAGGACTCTGATTGGTTCTACATGGGTCATACACCCACCCCCTGGACTAATTACTGTTGCCAAGGAAATGGCACCATGTGATGGGCCAAGCTTGGATCACATGTTACCCTGGGTGTAAGGTAGAGAAGATAAAGTCCTGTGGTTAACAGTCCTGTCAGAGACATTGATATGTTCCTATAGGTGATACCCCAATGACTAAGAAAACCAACGATTATTTGAGAAAATGAAGGACTTCTGTAGTGGCACAGTGGTTAAGAATCCGCCTGCCAATGCAGGGGACACGGGTTTGAGCCCTGGTCCAGGAAGATCCCACATGCCACAGAGCAGCTAAGCCCGTGCGCCACAAATAGTGAGCTGCACTCTAGAGCCCGCGAGCCACAACTACTCAGCACGTGTGCCACAACTACTGAAGCCCGCACGCCAAGAGCCTGTGCTCTGCAACAAGAGAAGCCACCGCAGTGAGAAGCCCGCGCACCACAACAAAGAGCAGCCCCCACTCGCCGCAACTAGAACAAGCCCGCGCACAGCAACAAAGACCCAACGCAGCCAAAAATAAATAAATATTTTTTAAAAAAGAAAATGAATGTGAAAATCTGAAGGATCCAAACTTAAACAACATTCTCTACATGTTTCCCCGAAGTGTGGGTCTCCATGTTTCTTTTAGAAATATTCCATCTCTGTGAGACTGAGTTGAAAAAGTGTCTGACTGAGTTTCAAGTGATTGCCTAACCTTACTTGTAGTCATTCTTGTGCGCCAGAGACCCCTTAATAGTGTGATGTGAGGGCAGGGCGCTGAAGAGATGGGACAGGCACAAATAAAAGTTGCCTGCTCTGGTGGCATGGCCACCACGGCTGCGTTATCATGAGCAACTCAGGATCCAGGGTTCCAGGGAGCACAGTTTTCAACTACCTTGAAGTATTCAACCATTTATTTACCACAGTTCTGGATAATAAAATTTTCCATTTCCCTCCTGGTTTAGCTCCATATTTGAATCTGTGAGTGCAAAGGCAAAACAGTCGGCAAAGTAGCAGACTTAAAGAGAAAAAAGCCTTTAAAGTAAAGGAAAACATTAATTGAAAATTCAAAAGAAAAGTGTCCCTCCTACCCTCACCGCCCACCCTAACCTGATCTTATTTACGGGGAAAGTGTGAATCATCCTGTTTATTAAGCAAATAAGGAAGATGACTGAAATGGGCAAGCTCACAGTTGAATAAAAATAAATTCTCAATTTCCTATTTATCTTATTAATCAATGCACATTTTTTTAAATGTATGTATTTGTACAACTGCGATATTGAAGCTCAGGGTAAATTAAACCACTAATAGAATACTACCTGAACTTGGAGGCGGGGAGGCAGCGTCTTTCAGTTGAATGAGTATGTGTGTATTTACACGCACACTTTTCAGTTTGTGGATATTGGATGCTGCTAGAGGAGTTTCTTGGGAATCTAATCTTCTCAATGGCAAGCTCCAGCATCGCCTTTGCCAGTAGTTTAGTTCATGTGGACTTGATGCCAATTGTCTTTTCACATATGTGAAATAACAGTTTGGCACATAGCAAACAAAACAGTGAAACATAGAGAAGACTGGTGCTTTTTAAGAGGTGAAATGGGCAGATTGAGAGCTAATTTTTTTATCTAGGTGAACCGAGTTTAAATTCAATTAAATGTTGCAAGAGATTACAGTATTTGTGTGACTCTCAAGAAGTCAAAGGCCGTGGCAGTAAAGTATTTTCATTTTATAGAGTTTTTCTTGGAAAGGCTGCACACCGTATGACAGCAAAGTGCTTAAAACCCAGAGGCTGGTGCCAGCACAAAATCCAAACATCAGAAAGTTACTTCCAAAGCCCAGATATTTATTGGTCCCATCTCTTGGAACAGAGCATCTCTGAACCAGTCCAAGTCCGCCAGCTCAGAATCACCTTCCCAGCCTAGGGTTTTGAGTATGAAGCATCGGGTAAGGCGTGTTCTCCAGGAAGCAAAGGAAAAGCTGTGGAAGAGCAATTGTCAGATGAGTCATAGACCACAGAGAGCACCACAGATCCTAAAGGATAATTTTTTTTCCAGTAAAATTTGTTTCTTTAATTATTCTTTAGCGAAAGAAAGTCAAGGGAGGCCAACCAGTGGCACAGTGGCCATTTGCTGTATGTGTGCCTGCCTGGTCCCTTGGTCAGTTTTTGAAAACCTAGCTAACCTCCCTCCAACAAATCGTCTACCTCCAACCCTTTTCAGTTAGGGCCGTGTGCCTTTACCAGATTAGGAGATTCGGAAGTGAAGGGGCCATGTGTTCAGGCTTTCCATGCTTCTGCAGTGCCAGAGTCGGTAAGAAGGCTTGCAGTCCGTGTTTCTTTGCCTCTCTAACTTCACCCGAAGGGGATTGGGGAGGCTTGCCTCCTCGCTAGGCTGCTTCTGTACAGAAGACCTCTGAAAGCTCTGCTCACCAGGACTTGAAATCCAGGCTTCTCGGTGAATTTCCATCACAGGGTCACTGCCAAGTCACACAGATCTGTCAAAGGAGGCTTGCCTAGGAGAGAACCGTGTCCCTGTCCACTAGGTGACAGTTCAACAACTAGCCCGGAGTGCCGGCTGGCCAGGTGTCTCTTCTCTCCCACCCCCATCATTAGACGTCCCTGTCACCTGCTAGTGCATCCAAAGAGAGCAGGAGGTCTTGGTCACAATAGGTGAATAGAGTTGATGCCAGAAGTGTAAACAAGTTGTAAATTACTCTTAATGCTTCTTGGCTACGATGCTGTTAGTTTTTAGTTATGGAAAAATATATTCACTTTAATCTCTTTTATTTATATAATAGTTGGTCTTCTTGTACACCTGTAAATCTCACTCCTTCAACAAGCATTTCCTAAGCATGTGCTCTGGGCAAAGTGCTGTGGAAGCCACTACTTGAGAACAGATAACGGGAGTTTGCGTTTAAAGGGGGCAGAGTGTCAGTTTGGGATGATGAAAAAGTTCTGGAGATGGATAGTGGTGATGGTCGCACAGCAGTGTCAGAGTATACTTACCACTGAACTGTGCATTTAAAAATGGCCCAAATGGTAGATTTTGTTATATATAGTTTACAATTATAAAAAAATTAGGGTTCTTGCATTTGTCCTTTAGTCAAGATTAATTATTTGCTATAAGTTTCTCATATATTCTATATCAAAATATGTGTGTGTGATTCACCACAGAAACCTAGAATTCCACATTTCTTGTATTTCACATAGCAAATTCTGAGGTCATGATTCCACTGACATCTCCTATTATCGGAATACTTTATAAGATCGTAATTAACAAATAATTATCCTCTACAACAGAAGTAAAAACAGAGTCTCAACTAATGAACTGTGAACTAATGAACTGAACTCCCGAGTTAGGCCTCAGACTTCATGTCCATACCGCAGTGCCCAAAAACGACTGGAGCTTCGTTGAGCCTGGAGAACAGATTCAGATCCTGTTCTGAGGCTTGCTAAAGTGGAGAAAACCCTGGCCTGCAGGCCCTGGTTCCTGCTTCTGCCTTCGGCCAGTAGTATGACAGGGTCGATCATCTCATCTTCGTGGACTGCCATGTCTTTATCCTCAAAATTGCAGCGAAGATGCCCACCTTGTAGGGTTGTCAGGCCAAACGTACAAACATTTGTGAGACTTTTCGTGACAGTCCAAGGACCGTAACGCAATGGATGTCTGAGCCAGGCTCCAGAGAGCCCTTCGTCCCGCACGTGTGGAACACGCAACCATCTCCTGAGATCCTTTCTCCCTCTCCTGGTACCAAGTCCCCTCTCTGCTCACTCTCTAGACTGTGCTCCCACTCTGCCTGCCTTTGAACTGGGCTGGGAAGTTCATGCTATGAATATATTGATGCTGTGTGAGAGGGGAGACGGCCCACCCCTCAGCCCCCGGCCCAGCGCCAGCGCCAGCTGTGGAAACACAGTGGTGCTCAGTGTCTGATGTCTGGGCCTCTTGCTCTCTTAGGACCCGAGGCCTCACTGTCTCGCTTCCCACCGGACCTACCACCTTTCCCTTGGATTAGAATCTCTTCCCCTTGGTACCCTTTGATTTGACCTCTTTGTCCCTCGGTCTAAAGCCAGCAGTAAAGAAAGATACTGTCACCTCAGACCTGTCTTTGTGGCAGGTAGCTTGGCCCCAGTGGGCCCCTCGTCCCCAAGGTGTGAAAAGCTGTGTCTGGCGACTGTCACCCTTCCTTCCTTGCGGATCCTCCCGGCTCTACGGGACAGTCTGGTCTTACGTCAGGCCTCACCAGGAGCTACTATCCAGTTTGTTGGAAGATGACTTTGATCGGTGGTACAATTTACCAGCCTCCGAAGTTAATAATATCCTTTGCCATCTTGTGGACACCCTTCCGTGAGTTAAAGGGGATAGCTAGTGCCGGGCTACTAAGCCAGTGCTCTCAATCCTTCTATGTTTTTTTAACCTTTTTATTGAGGATTCTATAATTTGTATACAATTAAATCTCAATTATGTATAGATCTTAGGTGTACACCTCAGTGAATTTTTATTAGCTATACACTTGTGTAAGTACCATCCAGGTTGAGATTCACAATGTTTCTAGTTACTCCAGAGCTTCCCTTGAACCCTCTGCTCTCAGTCCCCCAAGGATCACTAATCTGACTAATCACCTTAGTTTGGGCCCTCAACTTTTTTCCACCTATGCCCACCCCTAAGTCCTACTCACCTTCCTACTTAATATCATTTAAGAATTCAAGATTAATTATTGCCTGTTGTGACCAAAAAGAAAGTAGTGATCATTTTAGAGATGCTTTTCCTGCCCTCTCGTCCCCCACATGTTCCAGTACACCCTCTGCCCCACATCCAGCACCCGTCTTCCTCCTTTCTGGTCAGTCATGCTTAATCCCACAGTCTGGAAGAGAAGAGAAACAGGCCCCCGGGACCTTAGTCCTGTTTTCCTGGTGCTCAGACCTCACAGTAGAGTGTTTTCTAAGCTAAATAAGAGTATGGTTCTTAGAATCATCCAGCATCCACTGAGCTCCCAAAGCGCATAGATTCCTGCTTGCCATTTTCTGTCAGAGGAGGGTTTTTCTTTCCCCTGCTTACGTTTTACGTTTTCTTGGGGATGGGAAATGCATTTGAAGACCGCTAGCGACATTACGCTCCCCTTTCAACATGTTGCTGTTGACCATCTTGAGGAACACGAGGGGAGGATTATTTTACAGGAGGCACACAGAAGCCCCCATTTCGGCGTGTACCGCCACACTCAAATCCTTGTATTTAAAAGTGGAGCTTAGTCTGTTTATCCTACAGTAAAAATACCTACAAGAAGCTATTATTATATTGACGCTGGAGCCAAACAGGAAATCAGAGGATTCACAGATGTTATCTGCTTTAATGCAATGGGTTTTCTGCAGGCTGACTTTGCAGCCAATCAGGATAGACTCTACAAAAGGATCGAAGGAACACGTTATTGACATAATGTTTATTCCTTGGGCTTTGCAGGCTACATCGCGTTCCCAGAGTTCTGAGGGCTAAAGAGACAGGGAGGTTTAGAGAGAGAAAGAGAAGATGAAACCAGCAAGAAAGAATCAAGCTGGATTCCATCATTACCATAAAAATATAATTATAATATTCTTTGATGTGGAGTCGAATTTGGTGTAATTCAACAGTTATATTTAATCATTTATTATATGCACAGTATTGGACAAAGCACAGTTCACAACCTAAAGGGAAGGTGATATGCCAAAAAGGTTCAGTCCTCAAAAACTGTCTTTTTCAGCATTTTTATCCATGATTTAGATTAGGACAAAATTGGTACATCTGCCACATTCATGGGTGTTGCTAAGCCAGGAAAGAACACTAAAATCAGGACCTAAAGGTATCATGACAGACCTGAGGCTGAACCTAAAAAGTTGAAGTACACAGGCAGATGTGTAAGTCCTTAGATCCTTTTTAAAAAAAAAAGTTTCCATGAGCATAGGATGTGGGAGATGCAATAAACAGAACCAGTGAAAAGAGGTTTTCAACGCTTGTGAGCACAGTACGAGTGAAGCAGTGTGAAGGGGCGTCACAGATCGCTTCTGCACCGTGAAGCTCCGTCTCTAGGAACCCAGTGGCCAGAACCCACATCTGGCGGGTTGACTTCAGATCACCGCACCTACAGAAGCGAGGGACGTGGAGGACCGGCATCGGGAACCATGTTACCAGGAACATCCTCGGATGAAAGAATGAGCAGTTAGGTGGAAGAAGAGGAAACCAGAGGGCTGCCCTGTCCCATCCGCAGATACCAGACGGCTGTCCCACCTGTGGGGCAAGTGCGGCTTGTGCTCCAGGGCCGAGCAGGGAGTAGCGGGCACTCACAGAGAAGAGTCTCTAGTTCTGTTACCCGCCCTTGAATTTGTCGGGTAGAATGGAGGAGGTGGGCTCGTGGCCCTGCAGGTGTGGAGGACATCCCGCACGCCAGTCGTAGAGCTCCGGCAGCTGCTCGTCAGAGGGACTGTGGGAGCAGTGTGTGCCCTCCGTGGAGGTGTGGAACAGATGCTCTGCGAGGCCTCATCCACGCCTGCTATTCCACGGTAGCACGCAATCCAGGCTCTGGTACGCCGGCCCTGGGCTGGAAGGAGGCAGGGATTGTCATGGATCTTGACATGCGGACAGAATTAAGGAGCACAAGGTGATTGAAGGCTCGGAGATAGACATGCATGGGGGGTGAGGTGAGGGGTGGGAGATGATGAGAGAGAAGTTCGGATTGATAAGGTGGGGCGACAGAGAAGGCCCAGGCTGGAGATGCAGACGGGTTTGCTGCTGCAGGCCATTGTGTGCTGCTCAGGGTTTTTACTGGGGGTGAGGTAAGGTGCATAGTCCTGCGGGGAGACAGGCACTGAAGTCCTTGGACCCCCGTGCTCTCACATGGTCTCATGCAGGGAGACAGGTGGCAGAGACCCTGATCCCACAGCCTTGGTGATGTCACCTTCCTTTTGTGTTGGTCGATAGAGAGTCAGGTGCCCAGACCAAACCGCAGGCAAGTTCCTAAAGACTCTGGGAGAAAGGCGCCTTCTTAGGACACGAGGCTTCCTTTTCCACCTGCAGCCACATGGGGCGTCTGGGGTTTCTACTAACGCTAACTCTCTAAACTCTCTGCCGTCCTTCTAGCAGCCGCGGGCACCGAGTGTCAGTTTTGCCCTTGTTCGTAAGCATGGCTCTCGAGAACTCTTCCTTAGTTCAGGCCACCAGCACACTTTATCTAGTTTAGTTTTACTTCCCCCATTCACCCATCATTTCCCCTTAACTGAACGGGCAACAGCAAGATGCAAAGTGCATATAGTGGGCATTGCACTGTAAGGACCCAGGCTGCCTGTCAGTCTGACCTTGTGCGTGTGCATTGCACGTGTGCTTCCAGCGACTTGCACAAGGCGGCCCTGAGATGCGAGTCAGTCAGGGCCTCCTCCCTGTCTGGCGGTGGCTGTAGGAGCGGCTGAGTGATGGTGGGAGTGTTTTCACGAGAATGGAGAATAGCCCGTTTTGTGAGAGCAGAGGCCATTGGAAGGAGGATGTTATCGCTCTTTAACTAAAGAAACATTCACAGAGAAAGGGTTTGGCGTTGGCAAGGCCAAGTTAAACAGGATACAGCATTCTCTCCGAGCGTTTCCCCCGCCGCGCCCCTCTCCTCACACTGGTGCTTGCGGGTCACTTCCTAATCCATGAATGGGTTCACTGACCTGGGAGCAGGGGCGGGAGGTAGAGAGTTTCCTTGCACAAACTCCTGGAGGGAAGTCATTTTGCAAGTTTCCCAAGGATGAGAGAATGTTTTCTCTTCCCCCTCCTCCTCCTCTGTAAAGCAACCATGGCCTCCCTACTGCAGCAAAGGCTGGCTGTGGCCGTGTTGACCGTGGTCTTCTCTGGGGGCTGCTGAGGCTGGAGCTTCGTGCCGCCACTAGACCAGTGCCTCTAAAAAGACATTTCAGGGCTGTCAGAGAGACTGGACTATCCAGTGGCTATTGAAAAAGCCAGAGGCCGCTTCTGTGACTCATCACCAAGTCCTGACATTTAAGAATCCTATCACCATAGGGGGTCCCAAATACCGTCTCATTTGTCCTTATACGCAGTCTGAGTAAAGAATCAGGAGTGCTTTATGGGCAAATTCTCTAAGGCACAGTGCCATTCCTCCTGAAGCTAGAAAGGAAAAATAAAGTTACTCCTTGAATTAAACAAAACTCCGTAGGACTTTCCTCATGTCCTTTCTGACGCAGGCTTTACTTCTTGTGTTCATAATTATTTCAAGTTCTGAGTTTTTCTGCCCCCGCTAAGTTTGCACTGTCTTCACCCTGCCATACCTGGACATTCCTACCCTGTCTTAATGTAGGTTGTACAGATCATGTTTGTTCCCTCAAGATACAAAGCAGATCAGTGGCTTAATTTTTATTTTAAATGTTGTCTGTGAGTTATCATCGTGGGGCAACTTTGGTACATGAGGCTGAAATTTGTTCCCCAGAAGTCTGCCAATATTCCTGTCTGTTGTATAGATTCACTGCTATTACAGTAATAATAGTTTACAGGAGCCCAGGTTATGGTATTTCAATAATATAGAGTCCTTTGTTGGTATAAATGCTTCATGCAAATCGAAATGAAATATTAAAACCACAATTTTGGCTCTCCTTATCAGTACACAAAGAAATTGAACCTCAGCCATCAGGTGGATCGGAGCCCTCTTTGGCAATTTAGTATTTCTTTGCATCTCAAATCATAGAGCCCTCATTTTAAGAATAATGAAGCCAGGGCCACGGCCCATTCTTTGTGGTCAAATCGAGATTCAACTCCAAGTCTCTATCCAGTATTTTTTTCTCTATTCCATATTTAGTCCCTCATTTTACCTGCTTTCCTAGGAGGAAGGCTATGGTCTCCAAGCAGAATTTCTAAACAGTTGATTCCAGCGTGCCCCAGTTAGAGAGAATCCTTAAACAGCAATTTTCCAAGCACACAATCAAGGAATGCAATTCTTGCAGTCAAGAACTACAGTTTGGGGAACTCTGCAGTGTGGTCCCCTATGTCATGCTGCGTTGAAGGAAGGGACCACCACCTGCTCTGAATTATATCAGGCTTGGACTATGTAGGAGAATTGCTTTTTCAGGTGATAGAATTTCCTACCTTCTCATGCCTCCAGTCCATCTATTATCCCCACTAGGATTAATCTTCCTAAAACACTGGTTTTTACTGCATCGTTCCTATGACCAAACTCCACCCCACCGTGTCCTCAGCTGCTCTTCCAAGGCCCCCAGCCAGACCAGTGTCTTCACTGTCACCAGAACAGGCCATATTCATTCCCAACCCTCTTTGGTCTTGTAAAGGCCCTTCTCTTGTCCGTGTTCAGCCCTTCCCACTTCTCAGCAGGCAGGCCAGTCCCACCTGTTAGACTCTGTCCTAAGCTGTGCTCCCTCCAGTCTGACTCCTGAAATGTCTGCTGTTTCAGGGAATGTGTAAGGCTAACTGTTCACATCCCGATTACATCACTGGCGTGACTTCCGGTCTCTGAAACTCAGCTGTGAGCCACCAGAGTTCTCCAGCTCTGTCGGTTCACGGTGCTCTTGGAGTCTCAGGAGTTACTTCATGGAATCCCTAGGCCAAAAGAAAAACATAACAGTTCCATTCATTACGTAGTTAGGACCAAACAACTGAACAAGCAGCTATGTCCTAACAATTGAGTAACTACTCGAAAAAATACTGCACATAAATTGAAAGATAATACCATTTTATTCTGAAATAAGCAGTTATTTACTAATAGGATGTTTGCTCCTGTTGGGCACTGCATAGCTTCCCAAACCTTGGAATCAGATGGGACACTGCCAAACTCCTTTGCTGTTCTGTGTTGATTTTCACATAATACTTGCTTTTATAAAATGACTGCCAGAACCCTAATTTTGCAAAGATATGAGATCATCAGAAGGATTGTAGCACAAACTAATGTGGAAGCTGTAAGCTACTTTGATCTAGTAGTTTGTGTGGGGGGCTTGACAGATGTTGTATATCATGTTTCCAAAATGTTAAATACCTCATGGTGGAAATTCACTGCAGTGCCTGAAGGCACACAGTTTGGGGACCACAGCTCTAGAGCACACATGTAATATCATCCTTCTCTTGTGTGTCCCCAAAGTGTGTTGGGTAATGCAGTCCTCATGGTGGTAGCCAGTTAATACAATCTTAATCCTTGAGTGCCTGATAGAGGCCACACATGCCACAACTTCAGCAATGTGCCGAGTTCTCTGGCATGGTAATGATTCAAGCTACATCCACCTGAACATCTTTTGAGGATGCTGTGAAGGAAATTCCTGAGTGGAGGTTAGCTTAGTTGCCTTTTAAATTCCCTGTCATGGCTAAGCTTCTTTAATTCACTGACAGTGACATGTCTTATAGGACCAATGTGAGCACAGTTGCATGACAGTGGTGAGGGTGAAATGTCCTAAACCCCCATGCCAAAACTATAAAGATATTTGACTTTTAACATGAATTTGGTGTGGAGGAAAGAGGTAGAGACATAAAACTGCTGCGCCCCTTAATAAGGTAGATTAATTGAAAAACTTTCTTCTTTTCAGTTGTCACAGAAATTGACCATATAGTAGGACACTGAGAAAACGACAGTACATACCAAAAAAGTAGAAATAGCACGAAAACCGTATCTGATCGCTATGTAATATAACTGAAAAATACAAATTTAAAAAATTTAAAACAAAACATCACTGGAAAATTTAAAAACTCTCCTTGGGTCAGTAAGGAAACCGAAATCAAAGCTGTAGACTCTCTAGAAAATAATGTGAAAATTCTACACATAAATACTTTTTTGATACAGCTAATACAGCTTAGGAAAATTCATCAGCATAAGTTCTTATATGAATAACAAAAATGAATGAAAATTAAAGAAATTATGAAAAAAAAGAAATTATGCACTAAACTTACAAAGTTATAAAAAGAACAAGAAAATTAACCCAGGGATGGCACAAGAAAAATCTTTTTAAAGTGCCTGACACACAGTAAGCACTTAATAGATGTTAGTCTTTATTATTATTTAGTTATCACAAATATTGAGGAGTCTCTATTTGAATGGTACAGGAAAATCTCCAGGATCGAGTTCTGATTTTAAAAAGCAAGTTTCATTTTTGAGACAGTTGGGACAGTTTGAATACAGACTCCATGTTAGGCGATATTATTGAATTAATGTTAATTTTCATAGGTGTGATCATGTTGTTGTGGGTGAACAGGAGGATGCCCTTATTCTTAGAGGCTATATCCTGATGCATTCAGAAGATGAGTGTCACGATACCTGCGGTACTGGATACGTTGCAGAGGTTCGGGGGGGGGAAATAAACATATATTAAGAGAAAAATGTGGGAAAATATTAATCAGTATATTTGGGTAAATAGTATAGAGGTGATCATTCAAGTTTTCTCTAAGTTTGAAACTTTTCAAAAGTGAAAGAACAAATATTACAAAAACACCAAGATATAGAACATATATAGTATGCTTTAAAAATCACGTGTATGTATATGTGTGTGGTTGTGTGTTTACATGCATGAACTGTCTCTAAAGGATATACTAGAAATTGAAAACAGTGGTTGCTGCTGGGGAGGGGAGCTGGTTGGCTAGGGAAAAGGACTGGAAGGAGACTTAGCTTTTGAACCTTGTACTATGTGGTTACATTTTCTGTCTTTAAAAAAAAAAAAAGCTAATAACACATTTAAAAGAAATATATAACTCCATGTCCTGTGCTCAGTTTCACTGTTGTGCCATAAATGAAGTAAGAATGCCTGGGGGCTGGGGCTGCCGAAAACTGCTTAGGAAATGCCTTGTCTCAAGGCAGATGGTTTCTCTTTGGAATAAGGGCTCTGCTGCTCTGAGCAGCCTGTGTGCTTCCCGCCCCTACCCACAAGGAGCAGCCCCCTGGCCTTGGCCCTGTGGGGTTTTCATGAAGGCATTTTTACAGCTGGTGGAAGGTGGTGGGCACATGGGACGCTCCTTAGAAGAAAAAGGTGTGGGCTTCCTGTTTTCACTGTGACTCAGGCATGTGGGAGAGCGTTTCTGCAGAATACTCTTAATACATAACTTGTTTACCCTGACACCAAGGAGACTCCCCAGTGTCAGAGTTAGAATTCAGGGCGAGAGACACTGATCCTTGAGGTTCCGCTGTGGAGAGAACCACGTCTTTTGGATGTGGCTTGTGCTGCCAGCGATTTCAGAGCTGGAAGGGACTATCCTGAGGGGTCCGAACCAGATGCTTTACAGATGAAGACACCTAGGTCAGGAGAGGTCCACTGACTTGGCTGAGTGACACAGCTAGTACCCACATGTCCCCTGAGCCATGTCCGGTGCTTCCGTGACACTGCAGCGCCTGAGAAGCCCTCAGGGAGTCCGGGCTCCGAGACCTCCTGCAGGCCCTAGACAGGTTGACCCTGGACAGTTGGTGCTGCAGCTGATGTGCTTGCTTGCTTCCAGAAGAAAAGGGCGGAGTGAGGCGTACAGCTGAGGAGGCGGGCGGGGAGCGGGGATGAGATGGGAGGCAAGGCTCATGAAAACCGGGTTTTGCCCATGCAAGGCCTGGCCAGGAACCCGATTCACCTCCTACTAGGAAAAGACTGATAAATTCGTGGGGGATTTTGTCCTTTGCCCTCAGTGCATTAAAACACCTAACGCTGGAGATTTTTACATAAAGCACTTGAGAGCTTTTTCTTAACCACTGTCTTTGTTATGGAATACTTCAGACGTGCAAAAGGACTTAGGGAAGATCCTGAAAGCCTGCATACTACCACTGGGCCACAGAGTGAAGGGAGATACTGAGTGGAAGCCCCACCACCACGGCCCATCTGTGCCGGCTTCATACTCTGACCGCATGTGTGCTGTCTCCTTAGACAATGTATCACCTTGTTTTCCATAGTTTAAAACTTTATGTATCAATAGATGGTATCAGGTTGTACATATCCTTCCACGACTTAACTTTTTTTCATTCAAGAGTGTATTTTTTGAAACGTCTCCATGTTGCTGCATGTAGCTCCAGTTCAGCCACTTCTACCACATGTATACTAGTTTGAAAATCCATCCATTCTTCTGTTGAAAAACATCGAGTTTGTTTCCAAGCTTTGGATAAAAATAATGCCCCAACTAACATCCTTATGCACACAGCACCTGTTCTTGAGGGTTTGAGCCTTTTCTCACTATCACTGTATCCTTCACTGATCAACACCCCGAATGAATGGGTTAGGTCTCTTTCTATTCCAGAAACTCATGATTCATAGAGGTGGGAGTTTAGCTGAGAGGTGGCACGTTGGTTTACCTCAGGGGTTTTAACGTAGAGAGTGGTACATTGAAGTCACCTGGGGGTTTGTTTTTGGTTTTTTTCCCTTGAAAATAAACTCAAGACTTTACCTCAGACCTAGAGAACTTGACATTTCTCGGGGGGAAGAAGAGGTCCTGTTGGAGAAGTTCCTAGTGACAAGGGGCCGTGCACTGATTTACCACCCCAGCTGAACTCAGGCAGGCTATTCTCTGCACAGCTGAGGAGGTAAGTCACGTCCATCCCTGACTACGTCTCAGTAGACTCTGGTCATAGCCCTCTAGAAAGTGGGCCCACCCCGTGAGAGGAAGTGGCCTTCCAGCAGAGTAACCACTGTGAATGTGGACGCCACTGCGGTGCGGTCCTGGCCTGCCTGTTTTGCCATTTGACTTCCATCTCTGTCATCCCTTCCAGGCACCTGAATTTATGGCAGGTTGGATGATGTTTGTATTTCTTCCTTCTGTGTTGGAAAAGGCTTAACCTCTTTGACCCCAAATACTAGGGCAGTCACTTTATCCCAGTATCATGCTGAATATAGGGGTTACAGCCTGCCTTCAGTGAGACTGTGTTTCGGTGCTTAAGGCCACACATATATACATTTATAACTGTAACCCAAGAAATAATATAAAGACCACTAGACACGTGTAAAGGAGAGATATAGAGTGTCAAAGAGGGAATGATTCTAGTTTGGAGGATGGGGAAGACTTCACAGAAGAGGGGCCATAGTAGGATTTTAACAGAGCAGGTCAACATGAGAACAGGTTCAAAGGCACAGATTTGCCTTTTTCAGGTAACTGGAGAATAGGGTGCATGTAGGGATGATGCAGAGAGATGAACTTGAAAGATAGGAAGGTAGGTGGGTTGAGGCTAGGCTGAGGAGCGTTTTGAATGGAGTTTATCCTGAAGATGTGGGGGACTCATGAGAGGCGGGGGTAGGGACTGTTAGAAAAATGCCTTTGGCAGCCGGGAAAGGCACTAATTGCAAAGGGAGAGCTGGAAGCCTGATCGGGAGACAGGAAGAGGCACAGCAATAGAAAAAAGCAAAGGAAAGGATGAATTTGAAGGCAGCTACTGTCAGGGGTAAGCAAAATGCAGATTGACAGAGGGCAGCTTTGGTTACTTATTCCTCTTCTGTTTCTACTCATTTTGTCAAACTGGGGTCAGATGAAAGGTAAATAGCAGCAATATTTGTATCAATACTCAAGGCTATGAAAATAAGGGAAAACAAAATGGAGTATAATGTGGAAATAATCGCCAAGACATCTAAATAAGGACAAGAGTTTGAGGCATATGAAAGAAACGAGCGTCAATTAAAAATATTAAACAGCCATCCCGTATGTCTTAACTTTTTGTGTGTTGATTTCTGCACGTGCTGAAGTCAGGAAACAAGAGAAGTCCTCCGCATTCCGACTCAGGGAGCCAGCCTTTGGTGTCCCTGCTGTGCCTGTTGACTGTGAGACCTTGTACAAGCCGCTCGACCTTTCTACACTGCGGTCCCTTCCATCTTAAAACAGGGTTTGTCTTTTGCCCCGGGATCCCTTCCACGCCTAATGTCCTACAGACTGCGCTGACAGCACTTTAGGCCTCTCCCATTGGGCATGTCTTTCTGGATAGTACTCACCTTTACTTCTCCAAAAGAGGAACTGCTTCCCGAATTCCTGTAAACTACTTCCATGAGTCATATGATTCAGTTCTCAATCTGACCCACATTGGTTTAGGAGCAAGAAAGCTTCTAAAGGATTCATGAAACAGATGGTGGTATACTTGGCCTTATCTTTTGGCTAAGGAGCTAATATAAAAAGCTAGTGAACTCTGAAGAGGGATCATGCTTCAACTGGCATTTAACGATGAAAGTGGGACAGAAAGAACATAACAAGACACCCTTAGGTGTGCCTGCTGCAGAGTGCTACCCTGTCCTTGAAGACTACAGCTGTGTTATAGATGTGATGAGATCGAGGTTTCTCAGGCTGCCAGCTGACAGCTCAGCTTGGTTCCATCTCCATGTGTCAAGGTCTGACTCTCAATTATGAAGGCCCAGAAACCTGGTTTTTGCAGAGTACCCAGAGCTGACACATATGAACTTACTACAGAAAAACAGAACTGTGATAGTCTTTTCATCAGAATCCCTTGGTTGGCGCATTCTACGTGGAAAGCCAAGTTATAATCGAGTAACTTGCTGATTATGGATCAGAGCAAGTTGGATGATGGTAAGTGCCAGTGTTCCCTCTCCACTGTAGAGATGTAACTGCCAGAGAAGGTAATACGTCTTCAGAATCTCTAGACAGCAGAGCTCCTGGAGAAATGACTGTTTCTAGATCTGGAGTGATATCTTTCTATGCCAAAATACATAAATTAAACTCTCAAAACTAACAGGACATGTCTGTCCAAAGGACATAGACCCAGGGCAGTCAGGCAAGAAAAACAAATAAAAGGTATCCATATTGGAAAGGAAAAGTAAAACTATCTCTATTCATGATCATATATTTACAGTAGCCTAAGGAATCCACAAAAGAAGTATTATAATTAATAAATAAGTTCAGCAAAGTTGCAGAATACAGGGCAAATATACAAAAATCAATTCTCTTTCTATACATTTGCAATGAACAATCTAAAAATGAAATCTAAAAAGTAATTCCATATGCGATAGCATCAAAAAGAATGGAATTGTCATGAATAAATTTAACAAAAGTAGTATAAGGTTTGTGTACTGAAAACTACAAAGCATTATTGAAAGAACTTAAGACATAAATAAATGGAAGACACCTCATGTTCATGGATTGGAATAATTAAAATTATTAAGGTGGCAATACACCCTAAATTGATCTACAGATTCAACGCATTCCCTATTAAAATCCCAGCTGCCTTTTTTTTTTTACATAAATTGACACCTGATTTTAAAAATCATATAGAAATGCAAGGATTCAGAGTGGCTAAAACAAAGTTGGAGGTCTCACACTTCCTCATTTCAAAACTTACTACCAAGCAATAGTAACCAACATAGTGTGGTACTACTGATAAACATGTAGATCAATGGATTAGAATTGAGAGTCCAGAAATAAACGCATACATTTATGATCAACTGATTTTTGACAAAAGTGAAAGACAATTCAATGGATAAAGAATGGTCTTTTCGGGCTTCCCTGGTGGCGCAGTGGTTGAGAGTCCGCCTTCCGATGTAAGGGGACACGGGTTCGTGCCCCGGTCCAGGAAGATCCCACATGCCGCAGAGCGGCTGGGCCCGTGAGCCATGGCCGCTGAGCCTGCGCGTCCAGAGCCTGTGCTCTGCAACGGGAGAGGCCACAACAGTGAGAGGCCCGCGTACCGCAAAAAAAGAAAAAAAAAAAAATGATCTTTTCAACAAATGATACTTGGACAATTGGATATCCCCGTGCAAAAGAATGAAAGTTGGACCCCTACTTCATACCATATACAAAAATTAATGTAAAATGGATCATAAACCTAATGTAAGAGCTAAAACTATAAAACTCTTAGAAGAAAACATGGGTGTAAATCTTCATGACCTTGTATTAGGCCATGATTTCTAGATACAACCGCAAAGTACAAGAAACAAAAGACAAAAATAAATAAATTGGACTTTTTCAAAATTAAAACCTTTGTTCTTTGAAGGACACTATCAAGAAAGTGAAAAGACAGCCCACAGCGTGGGAAAAAATATTTGTAAATCATTTATTTGTCTGATAAGAGCCCAAATCCATAATATATAAATCTTAGAACTTAACAACAACAAAAAATAAAAATAAGTAAGGATTTGAATATACTTTTTTCAAAGGAGATACACAAATGGCCAATAAGTACCTGAAAAGATACGCAACATCATTAGTGGTTGGGGAAATGCAAATCAAAACTATAGTGAGATACCACTTCACACCCACTAGGATGGCTAAAATAAAAGACAGACAGTAGCAATTGCTAGTGAGATGTACCGTAATTGGAACCCTCAGGCGTTACTTGTAGATTGTGAAATGGTGCAGCCACTCAGGAAAATATCAAAATTTTAAGCACATGGCTTGTCAAAAAGTAAAAAAGGATTGTTGCTGAATCCATTTATTCAGCTTTTTATTGAGTCCCAACTATGTATGAGGTATTGTGCCAGTTATTTGGGGTACAGGCATTTCTCAATCCAGTGGGGGAGAGAGAGTGGGAAGCAGTAAGTTGTGGTAAGTGCTACACTACAGATGTGGCCAGGGGAAGTAGAGAGAAGGTAGCCTGGAAGAAATCCCTTTAGTAAATCTCCCATCTTCACATCTGTCCCCTTGTCATATGTGTATACCCAAATACGCAGAAGGAGTATGGGCTTTGTCAATCATATAAACCTGAACCCCAGGCCTGACTGATGCTTAGGAGCTGTGTAATCTTGGGCAAGTCCCACACCTCTAAGGCTCTATCTACTCATCTGTAAAATGAAGTTAATAATGCCCCCCTCTCAGAGTTGTTTGGAGGTTCAGTAAAGAAAGCCATATATGTGAAAGACTTTGTCAGTACCTGGCAAGATGATACATGCTCATTAAATGGGACCTGCTACTATCACAACAGAAAAGATGCTTTTATAAATAGCACTTTTAAAAATTCATCTTCCCGTTGTTTGTTGCCAGAATATAGAAGTACAGTTAATTTTTGCATGTTGACTTAGTAGCCAGCGATCTTTGCCAAATTCACTTATATATTCCAATTATTTGTCCATTTTCGGGGATTTTCAGTGTATGCAGTTTGTCATCACTGAATAAAGACTAATTACTACTTTTCCAGATTTTGTACCTTTTATGAAATAACTTTACTGAGGTATAATTTGCATATAATAAAATTCATTTAAGTATACAGTTTGATGAATTTTGTGTCTTTAATTTCTTTCAACAACATTTTGTAGTCTTCAGTGTACAAATCTTTCACTTCCTTGATTAAATTTATTCCTAAGTGTTTTATTCTTTCTGACGATATTTTCCCCCCCTATGGAAATGCCTTTATTTATTTATTTATTTTCTTATACAGCAGGTTCTTATTAGTTATCGATTTTATACATATTAGTGTATAGATGCCAATCCCAATCTCCCAGTTCATCCCACCACCACCAACACCACCTTCCCACCACACCTTTTCCCCCTTGGTATCCATATGTCTGTTCTCTACATCTCCGTCTCAGTTTCTGCCCTGCAAACCGGTTCATCTGTACCATTTTTCTAGGTTCCACATATATGTGTTAATATATGATATTTTCTCTTCCTGACTTAACCTCACTCTATATGACAGTCTCTGGATTCATCCACATCTCTACAAATGACCCAATTTCGTTCCTTTTTCTGTCTGGTAATATTCCACTGTATATATGTACCACAACTTCTTTATCCATTCGTCTGTCTGTGGGCATTTAGATTGCTTCCATGACCTGGCTATTGTAAATAGTGCTGCAGTGAACATTGGGGTGCATGTGTCTTTTTGAATTATGGTTTTCTCTGGGTAGATGCCCAGGAGTGGGATTCCTGGGTCATATGGTAATTCTATTTTGAGTTTTTTAAGGAACCTCCATACTGTTCTCCATAGTGGTTATATCAATTTACATTCCCACCAACAGTGCAAGAGGGTTCCCTTTTGTCCACACCCTGTCCAGCATTTGTTGTTTGTAGATGTTCTGATGATGCCCATTCTAACTGGTGTGAGGATGTGTAACCTGGTGTGTAACCTCATTGTAGTTTTCATTTGCATTTCTCTGATAATTAGTGATGTTGAGCAGCTTTTCATGTGCTTCTTGACCATCTGTATGTCTTTTTTGGAGAAATGTCTATTTAGGTCTTCTGCCCATTTTTAGGTTGGGTTTTTTGTTTTTTTAATATTGAGCTGCATGAGCTGTTTATGTATTTTGGAGATTAATCCTTTGTCCGTTGATTCGTTTGCAAATATTTTCTCCCATTCTGAGGGTTGTCTTTTCGTCTTGTTTATGGTTTCCCTTGCTGTGCAAAAGCTTTTAAGTTTCATTAGGTCCCATTTGTTTATTTTTGCTTTTATTTCCATTATTCTATGAGGTGGATCAAAAAAGATCTTACTGTGATTTATGTCAAAGAGTGTTCCTCCTATGTTTTCCTCTAAGAGTTTTATAGTGTCCAGTCTTACATTTAGGTCTCTAATCCATTTTGAGTTTATTTTTGTGTATGGTGTTAGGGCGTGTTCTAATTTCATTCTTTTACATGTAGTTGTCCAGTTTTCCCAGCACCACTTATTGAACACACTGTCTTTTCTCCATTGTATATCCTTGCCTCCTTTGTCATAGATTAGTTGACCATAGGTGTGTGGGTTTATCTCTGGGCTTTCTATCTTATTCCATTGATCTATGTTTCTCTTTTTGTGCCAGTACCATATTGTCTTGATTGCTGTAGCTTTGTAGTATAGTCTGAAGTCAGGGAATCTGATTCCTCCCACTCCGTTTTTTTCCCTCAAGACTTATTGGGCTATTCGAGGTCTTTTGTGTCTCCATACAAATTTTAAGATTTTTTTGTTCTAGTTCTGTAAAAAATGCCATTGGTAATTTGATTGGGATTTCATTGAATCTGTAGATTGCTTTGGGTAGTATAGTCACTTCACAATATTGATTCTTCCAATCCAAGAACATGGTATATCTCTCCATATGTTTGTATCATCTTTAATTTGTTTCATCAGTGTCTTATACTTTTCTGCATACAGGTCTTCTGTCTCCCTAGGTAGGTTTATTCCTAGATATTTTATTTTATTTTTTTTGTTGCAGTGGTAAATAGGAGTGTTTCCTTAATTTCTCTTTCACATTTTTCATCATTAGTGTATAGGAATGCAAGAGATTACTGTGCATTACTTTTGTATCCTGCAACTTTACCGAATTCATTGATTAGCTCTAGTAGTTTTCAGGGGCATCTTTAGGATTCTCTATGTATAGTATCATGTCATCTGCAAACAGTGACAGTTTTACTTCTTTTCCAGTTTGTATTCCTTTTATTTCTTTTTCTTCTCTGATTGCCGTGGCTAGGACTTCCAAAACTGTGTTGAATAATAGTGGTGAGCGTGGACATCCTTGTCTTGTTCCTGATCTTAGAGGATATAGTTTCAGTTTTTAACCATTGAGAATGATGTTTGCTCTGGGTTTGTCGTATACGGCCTTTATTATGTTGAGGTAGGTCCCTCTGTGCCCTCTTTCTGGAGAGTTTTTATCATAACTTGGTGTTGAATTTTGTCAAAAGCTTTTTCTGCATCTATTGAGATGATCATATGCTTTTTATTCTTCAGTTCGTTAATACTGGTGTATCACATTGATTGATTTGCATATATTGAAGAATCCTTGCATCCCTGGGATAAATCCCACTTGATCATGGTGTATGATCCTTTTAATGTGTTGTTGGATTCTGTTTGCTAGTATTTTGTTGAGGATTTTTGCAGCTATATTCATCAGTGATATTGGTCTGTAATTTTCTTTTTTTGTAGTGTTTTTGTCTGGTTTTGGTATCAGGGTGATGGTGGCCTCATAGAATGAGTTTGGGAGGGTTCCTTCCTCTGCAGTTTTTGGAAGAGTTTGAGAAGGATGGGTGTTAGCTCTTCTCTAAATGATAGAATTGGCCTGTGAAGCCATCTGGTCCTGGACTTTTGTTTGTTGGAAGATTTTTTTTTTTCTTCTGTACGCGGGCCTCTCACTGTTGTGGCCTCTCCCGTTGCGGAGCACAGGCTCCGGACGCGCAGGCTCAGCGGCCATGGCTCATGGGCCCAGCCACTCCGTGGCATGTGGGATCTTCCCGGACCGGGGCACGAACCCGTGTCCCCTGCGTCGGCAGGAGGACTCTCAACCACTGCGCCACCAGGGAAGCCCTGTTGTAAGATTTTTAATCACAGTTTCAATTTCATTACTTGTGATTGGTCTGTTCATATTTTCTATTTCTTCCTGGTTCAGTCTTGGAATGTTATACCTTTCTCAGAATTTGTCCATTTCTTCCAGGTTGTCCATTTTATTGGCATAGAGTTGCTTGTAGTAGTCTCTTAGGATGCTTTGTATTTCTTCGGTGTCTGTTGTAACTTCTCCTTTTTCATTTCTAATTTTATTGATTTGAGTCCTCTCCCTCTTTTTCTTGATGAGTCTGGCTAAAGGTTTATCAATTTTGTTTATCTTCTCAGAGAACCAGCTTTTAGTTTTATTGATCTTTGCTATTATTTTCTTTGTTTCTATTTCATTTATTTCTGCTCTGATCTTTATGATTTCTTTCCTTCTGCTAACTGTGGGTTTGGTTTGTTCTTCTTTCTCTAGTTCCTTTAGATGTAAGGTTAGGTTATTTATTTGAGATTTTTCTTGTTTCTTGGGGCAGGATTGTATTGCTATAAACTTCCCTCTTAGAACTGCTTTTGCTGCATCCCATAGGTTTTGGATTGTCGTGTTTTCATTGTCATTTGTCTCTAGGTATGTTTTGATTTCTTCAGTGATCACTTGGTTATTTAATAACGTATTGTTTAGCCTCCATGTGTTTGTGTTTTGTACGTTTTTTCCCCTGTAATTGATTTCTAATCTCATAGTGTTGTGGTCAGAAAAGTTGCTTGATATGATTTCAGTTTCCTTAAATCTCCTGAGGCTTGATTTGTGACCCAAGATGTGATCTATCCTGGAGAATGTTCTGTGCACACCTGAGAAGAAAGTATAATCTGCTGTTTTTGGATGGAATGACGTCTAAATATCAATTAAATCTATCTGGTGTAGTGTGTCATTTAAAGCTTGTGTTTCCTTATTAATTTTCTGTTTGGATGATCTGTCCATTGGTGTAAGTGAGGTGTTAAAGTCCCCCACTATTATTGTGTTAGTGTCGATTTCCTCTTTTATAGCTGTTAGCAGTTGCCGTATGTATCAAGGTGCTCCTGTGTTGAGTACATATATATTTATAATTGTTATGTCTTCTTCTTGGATCGATCCCTTGATCATGATATAGTGTCCTTCCCTGTCTCATTCATTATTTTAAAGTCTATTTTATCTGATATGAGTATTGCAACTCCAGCTTTCTTTTGATTTCCATTTGCATGGAATATCTTTTTCCATCCCCTCACTTTCAGCCTGTATGTGTCCCTAGGTCTGAAGTGGGTTTCTTGTAGACAGCATATATATGGGTCTTGTTTTTGTATCCATTCAGTGAGCCTGTGTCTTGGTTGGAGCATATAATCCATTCACGCTTAAGGTAATGATCCGTATGTATGTTCCTATTACCATTTTCTTAATTGTTTTGGGTTTGATTTTGGTAGGTCCTTTTCTTCTGTTGTGTTTCCCACTTAGAGAAGTTCCTTTAGCATTTGTTGTAGAGGTGGTATGGTGGTGCTGAATTCTCTTAGCTTTTGCTTGTCTGTAAACCTTTTGATTGTTCCATCAAATCTGAATGAGATCCTTGTTTCATAGAGTAATCTTGGTTGTAGGTTCTTCCCTTTCATCACTTTAAATATGTCATGCCACTCCCTTCTGGCTTGTAGAATTTCTGCTGGGAAATCAGTTGTTAACCATAGGGGAGTTCCCCTGTATGTTATTTGTCGTTTTTCCCTTGCTCCTTTCAGTAATTTTTCTTTGTCTTTGATTTTTGCCAATTTGATTACTTTGTGCCTTGGCGTGTTTCTCCTTGGGGTTATCCTGTATGGGACTCTCTATGCTTCCTGGACTTGGGTGGCTATTTCCTTTCCCATGTTAGGGAAGTTTTCGACTATAATCTCTACAAATATTTTCTCAGGTCCTTTCTCTTTCTCTTCTCCTTCTGGGACCCCTACAATGCGAAAGTTGTTGCACTTAATGTTGTCCCAGAGGTCTCTTAGGCTGTCTTCATTTCTTTTCAGTCTTTTTTCTTTATTCTGTTTCACAGCAATGAATTCCACCATTCTGTTTTCCAGGTCACTTATCCGTTCTTTTGCCTCAGTTATTCTGCTGTTGAGTCCTTCTAGTCTATTTTTCATTTCAGTTATTGTATTGTTCATCTCTGTTTGTTCTTCAGTTCTTCTAGGTCTTTGTTAAACATTTCTTGCATCTTCTCGATCTTTGCCTCCATTCTTTTTCCGAGGTCCTGGATCATCTTCACTATCATTATTCTGAATTCTTTTTCTGGACGGTTGCCTATCTCCACTTAATTTAGTTGTTCTTCTGGTGTTTTATCTTGTTCCTTCATCTGGTACAAAGTCCTCTGCCTTTTCATGTTGTCTGTCTTTCTGTGAATGTGATTTTTGTTCCATAGCCTGCAGGATTCTAGTTCTTACTTGCTTCTGCTGTCTGCCCTCTGGTGGATGAGGCTGTCTCAGAGGCTTGTGCAAGCTTCCTGATGGGAGGGACTGGTGGGCGGTAGAGCTGGGTGTTGCTCTTGTGGGCAGAGCTCAGTAAAACTTTAATCCGCTTGTCTGCTAATGGGCGGAGCTGGGTTCCCTCCCTGTTGGTTGTTGGGCCTGAGGCGACCCAACACTGGAGCCTACCTGCTCTTTGGTGGGGCTAATGGTGGACTCTGGGAGGGCTCACGCCAAGGAGTCCTTCCCAGAATTTCTGCTTCCAGTGTCCTTGTCCTCATAGTGAGACACAGCCACCCCCTACCGCTGCAGGAGACCCTCCAACACTAGCAGGTGGGTCTGGTTCAGTCTCCTGTGGGGTCACTGCTCCTTCTCCTGGGTCCCCATGCGCACACTACTTTGTGTGTACCCTCCAAGAGTCGAGTCTCTGTTTCCCCCAGTCCTGTCAAAGTCCTGCAATCAAATCCCGCTAGCCTGCAAAGTCTGATTCTCTAGGAATTCCTCCTCCCATTGCTGGAACCCCAGGTTGGGAATTGACGTGGGGCTCAGAACCTTCACTCCAGTGGGTGGACTTCTGTGGTATAGGTGTTCTCCAGTTTGTGAGTCACCCACCCAGCAGTTACGGGATTTGATTTTATTGTGATTGCGCCCCTCCTGTAGTCTCACTGTGGCTTCTCCTGTGTCTTTGGATGTGGGGTATATTTTTTGGTGAGTTTCAGTGTCTTCCTGTTGCTGATTGTTCAACAGTTAGTTTTGATTCCAGTGCTCTCGCAAGAGGGAGTGAGAGCACATCCTTCTACTCTGCCGTTTGATGATATGTTAAATGAAGTTGTGTTCTTAATTTTCTTTTGGGATTATTCATTGTTAGTGTATAGAAGTGCAACTGGTTTTTGGGTGTTGATTTTGTGTCCTGCAACTTTGTTGAATTATTTATCTTTTAGAATAACCTATTTTGGGCTTTCTTGATTTTCTGTTATTTCTGTTTTCTCTTTCATTGATTTCTGCTCTTATGTTTATTATTCTCTTACTTCTATTTGTTTTTAATTTAATTCTTTTTCTAGCTTCTTTTGTTAGAAGTATTTTGTGTGCTTATTCTGTCAGTTAGAGAGGTGTATTAAAATCCCCAGCTATGACTGTAGATTTGTCTATACATTGATTTTTCTTCTCAACATTGTTTTCTTTCTTTTAAAGCTCTATTATTTGATGCATACATGTTCCAGGTAGTGATATCTTTCTGTTGCATTGACCCTTTTATCATTGTGAAATGCCTCATTACCTGTCATAATATTTCTTACTTTAACATCTATTTATCTAATATTAATATAATGGCAAAACTTTTGTTGTTAATACTTGCATGATATAAATCATTTACTTTCAACCATTGTATTTAAAGTGTATTTCTTGTAAAAAAAAAAAAAACAAAAAACAAAAAACATTAGGCTGTATTTCTTGTAAACTACCAGCTGCTGGGGGATTTTTTTTAGTTGCAGTTGTATGTTTTTTTTAAACCAACCAGCCTTTGTCCTTTCATGAGATTGTTTATTCCATTTACATTTAATGTAATTACTGCTATAGTTAGGTTTAATTTTCTTGTCCTTTCTTTTATATTTGTTTGTTTTGTATTTTCTTCCTTTATTCCTTTTTTCTGGCTCTATTTTAACTAGTCAAGAATTTTTTAATTCTATTTTTTCTACTAACATTTTTGTTATACCTTTATATATCAATCTATTAGTGGTTACTGTAGAAATTTCCAAATTAATCTTTTACAACTTACTTTATCATTTTTTAAACAATGCAAGAAACTTAAAGTAGTGCATTCTATTTACTTTTTACCATTTTTTGGCTATAATTGCCATATACTTTATTTCTACATGAGTAGTAAACCCCACAAGACTTTATTATCATTGTTGCTTTTAATAGTCATTAATATTTATAGTTATCCATATATTTACCATTTTAGAGCTGTTGATTCCTTCTTATGACTGTATACTTCCATATCAGATCACTTGCCTTTCAACCTGAAAAACAGCCTATAACGTGTTTGTCATAGTAAATATCCTGTAGTATTACTTGTAGAGCAGTTCTCTGTAAGAAATGATGAATACTTTGTTTTTGTTTTTCTGAGAGCATCTTTACTTTGCGTTCCTTTTTAAAGGTCATTCTCCTTGGGTATAGAATTTTTGACTGACTTTTTTTTCTTTCAGAACTTTTCAAATCTTTTGCCTTATGTCATTTCTCTTAAGAAATATTTTTTTGTATTATTGTTTCCCAAAAGGTAATGTCTATTTTTTTCCGTTGGCTACTTTTAAGACTTTATCTTTACTTTTTATCATTTAGCAGTGTACCTGGATTTGGTTCTCTTTATATTTATGTTACCTGAGAATCACTGAGCTTGAATCTGTGGGGCAGATATGTTTCCTCAGGCTTGGAATATTATTTGCCATTATTTTGTCAAATTTGGTTTCTTTCCCATTCTCTCTTTTTCCTGTATAGGAGTCTAATTACATGCATGTTAGATCATTTGACCATGTCTCAAATCTGTATTACTTTCTTTTTTTAATGGTTGACATTTTATTGTGGCTTATTCAAATATAATATGTTCAGAAACCATTACAATATTATATCAGTATAGTGTTAAAACATGTCAATTTGAAAAATTCTTAGCAAAACATAATTCATTTTTTGTATCACTTAATTTGTTATTTCATGTGTTATCCAATGAAAAGTAGATGTCACTAATTGAATTTATTATCACTGTTGCATTTTGATCAGTTTCATATTGTTCTGGCTTTGAAGAGTGTATAATTTCCATATTATAGCATAAGTAGCTATTTGCTTGAAAGACAATAATGAATAGACAGAGATTTTTCTTTTCATTTAAACAGATTATAACATACAATGAATATTGTAGAATTCAAAAATAAACAGTTTTCTAATTGAAGTGTAGCTGACTTACAATATTATATTAATTTCAGGTGTACAACATATTGATTGCACACCACACAAAGTTATTACAATATTATTGACTATTTTCCCTGTGCTGTACTTTACATCCTCATGACTTATTTATTTTATAACTGATAGTTTGTACCTCTTTTTTTTTTTTTTTTTTTTTTTGCGATATGTGGGCCTCTCACTGTTGTGGCCTCTCCCGTTGTGGAGCACAGGCTCTGAACGCGCAGGCTCAACGGCCATGGCTCACGGACCCAGCCATTCCATGGCATGTGGGATCTTCCCGGACCGGGGCACAAACCCATGTCCCATGCATCGGCAGGTGGACTCTCAACCACTGCGCCACCAGGGAAGCCCCTACTTTGTACCTCTTAATCCCCTTCACTTATTTTTTTCTGTTTTCCCACTCCCTCACTTCTGGCAACCACTAGGTTGTTCTCTGTATCTATGAGTCCATTTTTGTTTTATTTTATTTTTTTCAGATTCCACATATAAGTCAAAACGTACAGTATTTGTCGTCCTTTCTGACTTGTTTTACTTAGCCTAATATCCTCTAAGTCCATCCATGTCACAAATGGCAAGATTTCATTCTTTTTTTATCCCTGAGAAATACTCCATCGTGTGTGTGTGTGTGTGTGTGTGTGTGTGTGTGTGTATGTATGTATACACACACACATACATACATACCACATCTTTATCCATTCATCTGCTGATGGACACTTTGGTTGCTTCCATATCTTGGCTATTGTAATTAATGCTGCAGTGAACATAGGGATTACATATATTTTTGTAAATTACTGTTTTTGTTTCCTTTGGATAAATATCCAGAAGTGAGACTTCTGGATTGGATGGTAGTTCTATTTTTAATTTTTTGAGGAACCTCCATACTGTTTTCCATAGTGGCTGTATCAATTTACATTCCCAGTAACAGTGCACAAGGGTTTCCTCTTCACTACTTTCTCAGCAACACTTGTTATTTCTTGTCTTTTTGATAGCCATTCTAACTGGCGTGAGGTGATACCTCATTGTGGTTTTGATTTGCATTTCCCTGATGATTAGTGATGTTGAGAATCTTTTCTTGTGCCTGTTGGCCAACTGTATGTCTTCTTTGGAAAATGGTCTATTCAGGTCCTCTTCCCATTTTTTAATCAGGTAATTTGTGTTCTTTTTATTGTGTTGTATGAGTTATTTATATATTCTGGATATTAACCCCTTATCGGACATCTGATTTGCAAATATTTTCTTCATTCAATAGGTTACCTTTTTGTTTTGTTGATGGTTTCTTTTGCTGTGAAAAAGCTTTTTCGTTTTATGTGGTCCTATTTCTTTATTTTTTATGCCTGAGGAGATAGATTCAGAAATATATTGCTAAGACCAGTGTCAAAGAGCATACTGCCTGTTTTCTTCTAGGAGTTCTATCGTTTCAGGTTTTACCTTTAAATCTTTAATTCGTTTTGACTTTATTTTTTGTGTGGTATAAGCAGATGGTATAGTTTTATTCTTTTTCATGTAGCTGTTCAGTTTTCCCAGCATCATGTATTGAAGAAACTTTCCTTTCCCCATTGTCTGTTCTTGCCTCCTTTGTTGTAGATTAATTGACCGTATGTGTGTGGGTTTATTTCTGGGCTCCTTATTCTGTTCAATTGATCTTTATGTCTGTTTTCGTGCCAGTACCATACTGTTTTGATTACTGTAACTTTGTAGTATAGTTTGAAATCAGGGCATGTGAAACTTCCAGTTTTGTTCTTCTTTCTCAAGATTGCGTTAGCTATTTGGGGTCTTTTGTAGTTCCATACAAATTTTTGGATTATTTGTTGTAGTTCTGTGAAGAATGCCATGAGTATTTTGATAGGGGCTACATTGAATCTGTAGATTTCTTTAGGTAGTATGGTCATTTTTACAATATTAATTCTTCCAATCCATGAGCATGGTGTTTCTTTCCATTTATTTGTGATATCTTCAGTTTCGTTCATCAGTGTCTTACAGTTTTCAGAGTTTTTCTTTTAGATGTAATTGTAATTCTTTTTTTTTTCCTCTGTGCTTTATTTTGGATATTTAATATTGAGTTATCTCCTGGCTCACTAATCCTGTCTACTTCTGTATCCAGTCCACTGTTAATGCAGCCAATGAGTTCTTTATTTCAGTTGTCGTCTTTGGAAGTTCTGGAAAGTGTTTTTGGATTTTTTTTTTTTTTTTGGTAAATTTTAAGTTCAAATATTCTATCTTTTCATCCAGCTTTTCTATCTTTTTTTAATATATTAATTATGTTATTTTGAACTCCTTGTCTGCTAAATCTAATATCTGGATTACCTCTGATCTATTTCTAGTCACCATTTTATCTTTTGATAATTGGGTCATTTTTTATAAGTTTTTTGCACAGGGCTATATTTAATAATTTTTTATTGTACGCTGTACACTGTGAATGATAGATTTGCCCTACATTATGTTATAGTATTCTAGGGTGTTTAAATTTGTTCAGTCAGCTAAGTTACTAGAAGTTCACTTTGGTTCTGCTAAGGTCTGCTTTGGGCTTCTAGGGAAGATCTATTTTAGTGTTCCCCTTAAATCCTAAGTATGGTTGATAACCTTGGAGGAGGTCTTTCTGAGTTGTAAATAAATGTTTGGTGTATTCACCTATGTCTTCCACTCTGACTTGGGGCAAAATCCAACATCTCTCCAGTACGTTTAACATCTGGCATTTTCACTCTGTCTCAGCTTCAGTGTCCGAGCTTTCTTCCAAACATTTAGAAGTCTCACTCTTTACTCTGCAGCCCAAGAGTTAGCCAGGGATCCAAGGGCAATTTCCATGTAGATTTCCGGGTTCCCTTTCTAAGTTTTACCCATCCCTGCTACCTGCTCCCCAAATCCCAGCAGCCTCAGCAGCATCAAACTTTGATTTTTGCCTTGTCACTCTATCAAAACCATTGCTCTCTGCTTGAGTTCCTGTACTGGTTGCTCTCTGAGCCTGGTAACAGTTATTATATGTATTTGTTGTTTTTATTATTGTTTATGGCAAGAAAGTAAGTCTGATACCATCTACTTTATTATAGTCGGAGCTGGAAGTCAGCATTTTGCTATCTTGGTTTCAGGTACATTTCTTTATACTCATTTTAAAAGGCATAATTTGTGGATTATTTTTATTTTGATTTAAATTTACTTCATGGTAATTTTGTTATTTAGTAATGTTTCCCATTATCATTTAGATGGAAAATGATTATTTTTTATAATGTAGAAAGGTTTAACTTGGCCTATTCGGCTTTGTTGCTCATTATATTAAGAGAGAGCTTCTTTGGTGTTTGCTTGGTTTGAAATTGTCTAGTGTTGAGAGTCCACTCTGGCTTGACCTAATTTTCCTGGTAAGCATAGTCCTAGTAACAGCACGTCTTGGCAAAACTGACCGGTTGTCTTGGGCAGCTCTCAAAATGGCAGCTGCTAGAGTTTGATTCCTTTGGCCTTAAGTTTTATCTCCTCTGAAAGTTCGGCCACTTTGGGGAAGATTGACAGAGTAGGCTGTATTAGTCATTCACATGAGAACAGTTTATCAGATCCTTTCTTGCGGAGCTAGTTTAATAATAGGTGGGGAGAAGCTTTTGTGGTCACTTCTTAGTGTCTGAGGCAGTGAAAAGGGGCATAAAAGGTGGGAAAATGTACATAAAGTGGAAGGAACTATAAAGATAAACTTTATCATTGTTCTCATCCTCCCCAAGGAGCTAGGTTTCTTTTATCTGTTTCCTCAAGAAGTTCTTAGTGCATTGTGAAAGGTACTTTAGTAATAAAGCGAAGTCTAAAATGATACAAATAGGCTGATAATATAGAGTAGGATCTAAAATGATAAAGGTAGACTGGAAGGACACCAGAAATCAATAACACTGTTTTCTTCCTGAGAGGGATCTTGGGTGGCTGGCTGGTCATTAAGGATGGGAGGGAGACATAATTATATATGCTTTTTTCCTTCTGAAACTTGAACCATGTGAATACTCAAAAAAAGTTGATTAAGCATATTTATTTATTTATTATTTCTCCTGTAATGTCCTAAAATCACAGTAAAGAGAATATTTTTTAAAACCTTCAAAGATAGTAAGAATGGGAGAGCAAATAACAACAAAAAATTTGGAATCTGGAAAGGTGGTGCTGTGGACTGAATGTCCCCCCAGAATTGATATGTTGTAACCCAGTCCCCAGTGTGATAGTATTTGAAGGTGGGGCCTTTGGGAGGAGATTAGGTCATGAGGGTGGGGCTTTCATGAATGCGATTAGCCCCTTCTAAAAGAGACCCTAGAGGGCTCCCTTGCCCCTTCTACCTTGTGAGGACAAAGTGAGAAGAGGGCCATCAGTAAACTAGGAAGTAGACCATCACCAGACACCAAATCTGCTGGTACCTTGACCTTGGATTTCTCAGCCTCCAAGTCTTTGAGAAATAAAAGTTTGTTGGTTAAGCCACCAAATCTATAGTATCTTTGCTATAGCAGCCTGAACTGACCAAGACAAATGGACAACAAGAAGGTTAAATTCTAAGCCAGCCAGTAGAGAAAGCCAATATTTTCCTTAGAACCACCTGAAGACTTGGGAATTGGGGGCAGTAGATACATCTGAAAATGGGAAGTAAATATGAGACTTTAAACAGGAGGGTTAGTTGAAAGTCTGTCTGTAAGAAGCAATTAGATCCCCACCCTAGCTTTGCACAACTTTGGTTAAGAAACTGAAATTTTACTTTCTGGTCAGAGTAAAACAGGGTTTCTAGACTAGGACACACCAGCCAAAGTTGAAAATAGGATGTATCACTGAAAACATGGGATTAAATGAATGTTTACGTATCAAATACAGAGAAATCAGACCTTCTCCTCATCCTGGGCTCCCACAACACAGGTCCTCCAGCTTAAATACCTTCCAGATGGGAGAGTGGATGATCCTCCTCCTGGGAATCTGACCACCCCTAAAGAGAAAACGTCAGGAGCTCTGAAATGACAGCTCAGCCAGACGGCCCCACAGTGAGGTCCACGGGGGACTTAAAGTCAAGTACCTCCTTGAATAGAAGCAGACACCAAGTATTACTTGACATCTGAGTTGAAAGACAGAGACTAAACTAAATTTGAAGGAAATAGGTTATGCCAGGAGATGAAAATTTCATGTATTCCTAAAAATTCCACCATCATTTAGGTTCTCAGTGAGATAAGAGACGTATTATATTCATGAAACAAGAGTAAAAGGCTATAAAAATGGATATTCAGATAATTAAAAAGAGCTCTCAGAAATTAAAAATATAAGTTTAAAATTCAGTAGAAGAATCTGACAATGAAATTCAGAATATCTTTCAGAAATTAAAACAAAAGGACAGAGAAATGGAAGATAGGGGAGAAAAGATAAGCAAATTAGTGGGTCAGGCTAGGAGTGCCAGCATCCAAATAATATAGGTTCCAGAAGGAAAGAGGAAACGGACCAGAAAAAATAAAGAAGGAATTAAATAAAATTTCTGAAAATTGAGAAATACGGTTTCTAGATTGGAAGAGCCTACTGACTGCCCAGAACAGAGAATAACAATAGGCTTAACACCAAGGCCCATCACAGTGAAATTTCAGAACACTGGGGTCAAAAAATACCTACGGCTTAAAGAAAGAAAAGGTCATATATAAAGAATTTTAAAAATCTGATTAGTTTTTTCCTTCTCAGTAACTACACTGGAAACCAGAGATCAATGGAACAGTGCTTTCAAACCATGAAGGAAAATTATTTCTAATCTACAATTCTATATCCAGCCAAACAGTCAATTGAGTGTGAAGGTAAAGATATTTTCAAATATGTAAGATCTCAAAAAATTTACCTTCTGTTCACCCTTTCTGAGGAAACCACTGAAGGATGAACTCCAGAAGAACAAAAGAGTAAACCAAGGAAGAGGAAGACATGGAATGTAGGAAGTGGGGAATGGTACACAGGAGAGGGTCAAAGGAGCCCTCAGAATAATGGTGAGGGGAAAGCTCAGGATTACAGTTGTGCCTGAAGCACTAAGGGCAACTAGAACAGATTGGATTAGGCCGTAAGTCTCTAGCACAGATTTTGTTAAGGAAATGAAATTGCTTGAATACCTAATGTGTCTGAGCATATAGTTAGGAGATTTAGATAACTGCAGAAAGTTTAGGATTAAATTACGGGAAAGTACTTAGGAACGAAATAAAACAAACAAAAAAAGGCAATTGTTAACTCCAGAGAAAGCAATGTTGTAGAAGGGGAAAAAAAGTAATCCTAGCATATTACACAGTTCACCTAAATATAGCGATTAGACTTTGATCTAATCGGAATTATAAAATGTAAGGATGAGAGGATAGGAAGGTAAGAATTTGTGATCACAGGGGTAAGGGCGTGCTTAACAGTGGAAGAGAGCTAAATCCTCACTTACCAAAAAGAGAAATAGACATATAATGCTTAAACCTGAAAAAAAAAAAAAAAAGTCAAGAAGTAACAATACAGACATTAAATCAATACAGAATTTTGTACCCAATCCCAATGTAGGGTAATGGTTTCCCCACACTAAGCAATTCTCCAGCACCAGGTGGGTGTCCTACAGTTCAACTCAATTCTGACACTGTTTGCACAGGTTAAGGGCTCAGTCCCATAAGACTGCCCCCTGCTTCAGATGCCAATCACAAGTCCAGGTTGTTACGTGTACTTCTGACTGACTGGCTCTACATCAGAGGTTCCCACAACCCCCTCCTTGGGTTCAGTTAATTTGCTAGAGCAGCTCACAGGACTCAAGAAACCAACTTACTAGGTTACCAGTTTATTACAAAGGATATTAAAGGATATGAATCAAGAGCCAGAAGAATAGATACATAGAACGAGGTCCTAAACAAAGGAGCTTCTGTCCTTGTGGAGTATGGGGCCTGGCATGCTGGCACATGGAAGCAATCTAGTTTACCAACCATGGAAGCTCTCTGAGCCCCCTCCTCCTGGGTTTTTATGGAGGCTTCATTACATAGGCATGATTGATTAAATCATTAGCCATTGGTGAACGATTCAGCCTCCAGCCGCTCCTCCCCTCCCTGGAAATCAGGGGGTGGAACTGAAAATTACAGTCCTCTATTCATGGTTAGTTCCCCTGGCAACCAGTCCCCTGCCCCCATCTTTAGGAGATTTCCACAAGTCACCTTATTAACATGAACCCAGAATTCTCTGGCTGTCCCATGGTTAAGACTCGGTGCTTTCACTGTGGTACCCTGGGTTCAATCCCCAGTGGGGGAACTAAGATTTCCCAGGCTGCGCAGCGTGGCCAAAAAATAAATTAAAACATGAACCCAGTTAGGGTGGAAAGGGACTTGACACCCATTTCACCTTTATGATTCTGAAGAGTTTTCAGGAACTGAGGACAAGAGACCAAATATTATAAGAAAAGATACTCCCATTGCTCTTATCACTCAGGAAATTCCAAGGTTTTTGGGAGCTGTGAGCCAAGAACCATGGATGAAGACCACATATGTATGAGAAATATAGTTCAGTCATTGGAATGACCAAATATATATATTTCTTATGTCACGATATTGTAGACGTATTCTTTTAACATAGAGGTTAATACTTGAATGGCATCAGGTAACTCACCGTGGGGAGTAGAAGGTGGAGGCCTGCTATTTTTCATAACACGTCTTGGAATTATTTGGCTTTTTAAACTTTGCTCATATATAACTTAGAATCAAATGAAAACTTTTTTAAAAGAACAAAACAAAATGGAAGAAGTGATAATGAGAATGGACAGACTGGGTTTTTGAAGGATAAGTAGGAGTTCTGTGGGCCTAGGGAACAGAAGGGTGTGCTGGCAAATAGAACCAAGACTGACAGCAAGCAGGGTGGGTGTTGCCTGGCCTCCACATGGAAGCTTGAGATGTGGGGTGTAGTCACACCTCAGTATTGGCTTTTCTCCTTTTGGTGTCTAGGTTGTTTAGAATTTAAGACATGGTCCTTTTGTTAACTGATAAAATTATAATGTATTACTATATTTGGCTGTTGTTCTAAAATAATAGTGTTCTTTGAACTAATTTCAAAGGGAGGAAAATGAGCTGTCATTGAAATGACTTGCAGTAAGGTTTGCTGAAAAGACCAAGTCCTCACCTGGACTTGAGGAAGAGTGTTTTAGTCACCATTCCCAGCACTCAGAAGTCCTTGTAAGACAATAGACGCCAAAGGAAATGGGCACTTTGCCAGGAATTTGGGAAATTCAGGTGCCTGCAGCATCACACAGCCTACAGGGCCAGAAAAAGGACTTGACAGCTCTGTGTGCCCTAGAGGCAAATGGGCATCTAGGAGAGGGGTGGGGTGGCTAAGTGCTGGCTGTAGGTCTTTTGCAGCTGCTGGGTCACTGCTGACTGCTGACTGTCGACCTCCATCCAGAGGCATTTGAAAGGCTAGAAAGCACAAGGTGTGGTCGTAAGATCTGGAGTTGACTTCTGGCTCTACCATCTTTGTAACTTCAACAAAGTTGCCTAACCTCTTTGAGAGTAAGACAGGTGCAATAATAAGCCCAGGGTGATTAGAGGCAGCAGGTAAAATAATGTGCACGGGAATGCTTTGTAAATAGAAATTTCCTGTTCTAAATCTTGGTTTCAGTTAATGAGTTTCTTTACCTGTTGTATCTACAAATGTGCCTTCCATCCCTAGTATATTTATTATTATTGACTCCAGGTATTAGTTAAGGTGTAGTTGACTTCCATATTAGTTAAGGTATAGGTTAAAGTACTGTAACAGAGAGACCCCAAAATATGGCAGTTCAAACCAGACAGAAATGTGTTTCTCTCTCATATAACAGTCTAGAGCTGTGTTACCCAGCATGGTAGCCCCTAGGTACATGTGGCTGTTTGCATTTAAATGAGTTAAAATTAAATAAAATTTAAAATGTAGCTCCTCAGTTGTACTGGCCTCATTTCACCTCTGCAGTCCTCCGCTCTACCAGCTGAGGTATCAAAGGGTGCATTGTAGTGGCCTTATTTCAAATGCTCAGTAGCCACTTGACTGAGGCTGTTGTATTGAAAGGCACATATAGAACATTTCTGTCATCACAGAAAGTTCTGTTGGGCAGCCCTGCTCTAGAGGAGTGGTCCAGAACTTGAAGGGTGGCTCTGCTGTACAAGGTCATCCATGGACCTGAGTTCCTTAAATATTACTGCTCTGCCACTCCCTAGGTAAGGCTTCACAATATTTTTTGTGTGTGTGATGGATCCCTTTGGCAGTGTGACAAAGCCTACAGACCACTTCACAGAGTAATATTTTTTTTGAGTGATATTTTTAAATGTGTAAGATAAAATTCATAGAATTACAAAGGAAAATAATTACGTTGAAATACAATTATCAAAGTAATGAAAAATGAAACAAGCTCATAATATATGCTTTATTAATACATCAAATAATGATCTAGGGGCAAGTATAATGACTACTATAATTTCAAAATATTGATGAGTGGACTTCCCTGGTGGTGCAGTGATTAAGAATCCACCTGCCAATGCAGGGGACACGGGTTCCAGCCCTGGTCCAGGAAGATCCCACATGCTGCGGAGCAACTAAGCCCGTGTGCCACAACTACTGAGCCTGTGCTGTAGAGCCCGCGAGCCACAACTACTGAAGGCCACGGGCCTAGAACCCATGCTCCGCAAGAAGAGAAGCCACAGCAATGAGAAGCCCACACACTGCAATGAAGAGTAGCCCCCACTCGCCGCAACGAGAGAAAGCCGGTGTGCAGCAACGAAGACCCAACGTAGCCAAAAATAAATTTATTTAAAACAATAAAAAAATATTGACGAGTTCATATAATATTTCAAGATAATCCATAACAAATATCGTGTGGTATGAGAATATTTGTAAATATTTGTATTTGTATCCAAGACTCTGTTGCTGACAGAGTCTTGGATACTGCTAATATACTATATTTTTTTCCCTACCTGATAACTGAAGGAAATGCTAAATTTCAAATAGAAGTTAGTGAAAATAAAGTTGTATAGCTTTTTTCCCCATCCAAGTTTATAGGCCAACAATTTTATTTATGGACCCCTTTGCAGTCTCTGGACTTCAGGATTAAGAAACCCTGCTGGGTGTTGTCAAAGCTGGCTTGGCAATGCCAAGTCCACCCTCTGGAAAGGGGGAAAGAGAGGAAGTTGAGGGCAAACGATTTCCCTTTTAAAGGGCATGACCTGAAAGTTGCTTGCCTCCCATTGGCCGGCAGTTAGTCACATGACCATCAGTACTGTAAGGCAGGTTGGGAAATGTTGTCTCCAGGGCAGCCCTGTATCTTGCTAGTAAAAAACTGGGAGGAGGGCATCCCTGGTGGCGCAGTGGTTGAGAGTCCGCCTGCCGATGCAGGGGATACGGGTTCGTGCCCTGGTCCGGGAAGATCCCACATGCCGCGGAGCGGCTGGGCCCATGAGCCATGGCCGCTGAGCCTGCGCGTCCGGAGCCTGTGCTCCGCAACGGGAGAGGCCACAACAGTGAGAGGCCCGCGTACCGCAAAAACAAAACAAAACTGGGAGGAATTCTGTCAGTTAAAGGAAGAAGGAAAGAATGGATATTAGGATAACCAGCAGTCTCTGCCATAGCTTTGTTCATAATTATGAAACAGAAAGTATTTTTTCAAAAAATGCACTGCTTATTTCGTACACTTTCAGGGCTAAGTCAAAAATGCCAGGAGAAGTTTCACTTCTACTAGCTGTTGACAGGCCCCCAGTGTGGTACCAGTTCCTGGGCCATGCAGTGTCTAAGGGATATAGCACCTTTTGAGCTAATGTCCCCCAATTCTGTGCCTATAGTTGCTGGCAACATTGTCATTAGCACAGAGATACCATTTTATCAGTGCCAGAAGTGTGTCGTCCCTTGTTTAAACTCAGTATGCCCTGATCTGCACTTACGGAACTAATAACAAATTAGGTGTCTGTTCCTGTCACCAATGACCAGTATTCTGTGTGCAAGAGAACATCAAGTAGAAGGAGGCAGGCCTTTTCCAAACAAACAGATCCCTGAACAAATGCCCTTTAAAGTTTAAAATAACAACCCCTTGGGTTGTACGGCCTTTAACTTCTCAGAGAGCTTTAAGTACCTTAACTCTTCTTATTTATAAAGTGCCCAGATCATTGTTTTTTTTCCTTTTCTTATTTTTCAAGTTAGTTAAATAAATAGCAGTTATGACACAGTACCACATGGCCAGCAGCTTTTAACTTGTAAACGGAGGGTTTGAAAAGGCATATTTAGAGGCCAGCTTGGTCTGGCTCCTCCTGGCAGGAAAGAGGCAGAGCTGTTCCAAGGCCAGATAGCACTTAGAGGGCCAGGCGACCCCTTGCACACCGCTCGTCTCCATACAGGGGGATGTTTTTCTGATGGAACATGACTGTTCAGTGCCATTTTCTTTAAAGTCCCAGATTGTGAGCTCCCAAGGGGCAGGCGCTGGAGCCGTCGGAGCCCTCACAAAGCCTGGTGCAAACTCTTGTGTGTCACAGGCGCTAGGCATATGTTTGCTGACAAATCGTTCGTATTTTATGAGCATTTATAATGGCCTTTTAAGTAAGTGCCATTTTAAAGTTTGGTGAATGAAGGGTGGTTTTTGTTTAGTCTTAGGGTCCTCATTGTTTTGTTGTGTTTGTTCGGCCACCCCTACCCTAATCCATCTCTGGTTTTAAAATGTGATTCACTAGGAAAATATGACTCCGTTAATTGAATTCATTTTAGAGCCAACTTTTCAGGAACCTATCTATTTATGTAAAGTGAGATCCACTTGCAAGTGCACCTTCTGGTGCCAGCGCTCAAATTTTCCCGGACTTAGTTGCTCCCGTGGTGTTTCAAATATCTTCCTGTAAATCAGGCAGCCAGCACCCCATACTTGTGAGGATTATTTACTGGGTCTTGTGATTCAGCCCAGGATCCTGATAGTGACCTTGGATTGGTAATATAAATAGACTAGGATTTGCCAATGGCTATTTTTATAAGGGAAGCTTTCTAAGTTGATTTCTTTGAACCCAGAATGACTTCCTCCCTCTGGCTTCCCCTGTTTTCCTCCAGGGCTGGGGAGATCCTCTCTTCATTCTTCCTGCCTATCTTTCCCCTCCCCCAGCCAGCTGGTGTCTGCAGAAATCAGAAGGAAGGTACGTGCCTGACACAGAGCTGCCTGAAATTGAATATCTTCACCTCCTTTCAGGATCATCTTTCTTTTATCCAGCCCAAGAATGGCACCTGCCCCGCCCATCAGGCCACAGAATCTCTGGGACTGGATGCCTTGTCTGAAATAGATATCCACCGGCTCTCAAGCAGAACAATTCCCTACTTCATATCTGAACATATATTTTACAATATTACCTCTTGTTTGTCTTTGCAGGTTTGCCCCTGCCCCAAGCTTTTAAAAAAGATCCTAAGTAGAGTTACTGCTAATGAACCAAACTGCCTCCCTTGAGGTCCCCTACTTTTTCCCTACCCCAGCCAGCCTCCCTGTGCCCAGCCTTGCATGCCCACCCCAAGTGATACAGAGGCAGTGGTGCCTGGTCAGGCCTTCCCAGAGGACATCTTTGCCCCACTGGGCCTCCAAAGCTCTCTTCCCTCCTTAAGGGGGCCTCCGCCCTGCCCACATCCACCACAGTAAGTGCGCTGTCAGCTGGGAGAAGCTTGCCATTCTTTGCATCCTTTTCCCAGGTTTTCATGCTGAAAACAGCACATTCTCAACATGAAACAAAAATTGATTCTGCTCTCTTTTTCACCTTGTGTTTTTGACCATGCTGTTCTTGGCAGTCAAACTTCCAGGCTTGGGGGTAGAATTGATAGCTTAAAGTGTAAATGTTAAATTGGTTGGCAAAATGCCATTTGGAATCTTAGCTTCCTTGGATAATTTACCAGCATCTGTGGCTTCACCCACCCAGTGGCCTTGAGTGTCTTCTTAACTTTACAACTGGCTTGCCTCTTGGAGCTCCCCCACCTTTCCACCCGCCAGCCAGCCCTGAGTGTTGGACCCCTTCTCCCTTCCTGGGCCAAGTGCTGGAAGTAGAGAGACTGTTTTCGATTTCTGAGTTCCACCAGAAGCTCAGAGTCTGGTGCTGTGGTCTCGCCAGAGGGACCACAAAACCAGGTCACCAATGATGCTCTGAGCTTTGGTTCTGCCTTGGCATAGGATTAATGTTCCATCTCAGAATAACTATGAAGATCAAATGAAATAATGTATTAATGCTTGAAATGCCTTATGAAAGGTAGAGAGCATAACAACAGCAAGAATAAATATAGTAGCTACTGTTTTATACGTATCTATTGTGTCCCAAGTACTGTGTTTAGTGCTTCACGGGATCCATCTCATTTAATTTAATCTTGACAACTATTTTTTAAAAGTATTAGTATGCCGGGTTTTTTTGGTTGTTTTTTTGTTTGGTTGTGCTGGGTGTTAGTAAGGCAGGCTCCTTAGTTGCAGCACATGGGCTCCTTAGTTGCGGCAGGCGGGCTCCTTAGTTGTGGCATGCAAACTCTTAGTAACAGCATGCAAGTGGGATCTAGTTCCCTGACCAGGGATCGAACCTGGGCCCCCTGCATTGGTACTGCAGAGTTTTATCCATTCCGCCACCAGGGAAGTCCCAGTATGCCCGTTTTATAGAAAGGAAAGTGAAGCTCGAAAAGATGAAGTTACTGGTCAGGATCCCATACCTCGGGAAAGTGATAGAATCAAAATTTGAGTCTGGCCAATTGACTTTACGGCCCGTGCTTTCAGCTATTAAGTAGAATTTTCCCCTCCCCATTTCAGGATTGGTAAGAGAAGCATACTTAACTTTCAGGATGGGCATTTATAGTTCTCTTCCTTGGGACACCTACTTTACCTTCCATTTCCAGACCAACAAGCAGTTCCTTGTGCTCAACCCTTAATCCCTTCAGCAGAAGGAACTCAGTGATTTTCCCCCTGGGAGAGAGGCTTGAGACGTGGCTGCTTGTTCCAGGAGACGCTGCCCACGCGTCGCCCACACTGAACCTCCCAGTGCGCTGACTATACCTCAGCCAACGCAACGATGGTTCTTGTGTAAGCCGCTAGCTGTCAAGATGACTAAGGCTCAGAAAGTGCCACTGCATTTCTGTTCCCGGGGTGGGGGATGGGCAATGGACCTAGGAGGGCATTTAGAACCACTCTGCTTTTAAGAGCCTTGGGGCAGGTGTGAGTTCATCAAGCTCCTGGCAGAGCTCGTGGCCAGCCACACGGAGAGTCAGACACAGAGCCCCCATCCTACAGAAAAGACGGAACAGGCACTGTGAGTCATCAGTGTGTGTGTATTCGGCAGTAAAGGACAAGGTGCATCAACGGAGAATTCCGAGAGGGGAGAGATGGATACAGGCTCTTGGGACGCCCCCATGAAAGAGCATTTGATCTGGCGCTGGCGTGTATGGGTAGAATTGTGAGGAGAGAAGGATATTCCCAGTGAGAGAAACAGCCAAGTGTCTCTGGTCAGTGTTGCTGAGAGGACTTGCTAGAATTTGCATTTTAATCTTAATTCAAGAAAAGGCACATGATAAAACTTGCCACTTTGCAGAGTGTTCATGTCTTAGGTGAGACACGGTGCAATTTTCTTCAGTGTCTTAACTGAATAGTTGTTGGAGGGAAGTGAAAGTGAGCACGGTTGTGGTGGCGGTGGTTACAGAGACACGTGTGTGTTAAAGCTCATAGAGTTATTCACCAGAAAAGCAGGGTTTTTACCATATGTACGTTTTAAAAATAAATATTTCTTTAAAGTGTGAAAGGTGGATCCTTCCCCTCAAAGAGCTTACAGCTTCACGCGAGATCAGGTGGTCACCTGTCTTGCGTAGTTAAATACGGTCTCTGCCACGAGAGAGGTTGAACTAAAGAATGTTGGGGGGTGTCGGAGCCAGTGTGGAGCACTGCTGGCTGCGGGAAACCTCGCCTGTCCTGACGGCTGGGTGGCCTGTGCGGTGTGATCTTAGAGTGGAGAGTGGTCAGAATAGAGGCGCGGGAGCAGGGGCATGTCTTGGGACAGCTCACGTTTCCTCACCAAGTAAGATATATAGATGGCAGATAAGCACATGAAAAGATGTTCTGCATCATCTGTCATCGGAGAATTCTAACTTATAGCAATAATGAGATACTATCACACACCCATTAGAATGGCCCAAATCCAAAACGCTGACAGCACCAAATGTCGGCAAGAATGTGGAGTAACAGGAACATTCATTGCCGGTGGGAATGCAAAATGGTGCAGCCAGTTTGGAAGACAGTTTGGTGGCTTCTTACAAAACTAACATGCGCTTACCATCCATCCAGCAATCACACTCCTTGGTGTCTCCCCACATGAACTGAAAACTTATGTCCATACAAAAGCCTGCACATAGGTATTTATAGCAACTTTATTCATAACTGCCAGAATTTGGAGGCACCAAGATGTCCTTCAATAGGTGAATGGGTAAGCAAACTGTGATACATCCAGATAATGGAATATTATTCAGTGCTAGAAAGGAATGAGCTATCAAGCCATGAAGGAAAACTTAAGTGCATGTTAGTAAGTGAAAGAAGCCAGTCTGAAAAGGCTATGCACTATATGATTCCAATGATATTACAGTCTGGAAGAGGCAAAAATATGGAGGCGTTAAAAGCTCATTGGTTGCCAAGGGCCAGGGGAGAGAGAGGATAAATAAGTTGGCAGAGCACAGAGGATTTTTAGGGCAGTGGAGGAAAAAAAGGCTCCATCCCTGTCCTTTAGGACATCTGTCCAGCTGGGGACACAGAGGCAGTGCAGAGGGAGCAGAGGAACTGTGGATTCTTCCTCTGTTCCTAGAAGAAGTCAAAGGAGGAAACTGACCTGACCTTTAGAATTCGCTGGGGCTCCCAGCGAATTCTAAAGGAAGAGGCACATCTAAGATGTGACTAGAAAGAGCGGCAAGCAGAAAGAAAGCAAGAAAACCATTCTACGCCACAGAAACTGCACGTGGAAAGGCCTAGACTAGGTGAGAGAAAGGAGGACAAACCGTATGTGACTCAGATGGCTCAGCAGAGCTAGGAGCCTAGGCAGGGAGGCTGAGGCCGGACGGCTGAGCCACGCAGGGCTTGGTCGGCTACACGAGGACGTGGGAACTTCACGTGGAGCGCTGTGGACACTGGAGGGTTTTGAGCAGGGTGACATGATCAGATCACTGCTTCAGAACGATGGCCCCGGAGTGCAGGACAGACTGGAGATGATGCGCTGGCCCTCTTAAGAGGGACAGTGGCTTGACTGAGAGCAGGCTGGAAGGAAGTGGAGGAAGAGAGAGGGTATAATCTCCAGGCCCCGATGACCGGGTGGGTGGGTGGTGAGGTGGTGGGGCCTCCCTGGGCTCTGGGTCTCGCTCAGATGGCGGGTGGTGGGGGGCACAGAGAGGAGGATGAGCATCTGGGAGAGGAAGGTGAGGGACTAAAGCTAGCAAGGTTGATTAGAGTTGTGCTCTGCCAGAGCTGAACGCCAGCACAGAGAATTTGTCTTAAAACCCACGGAAGGCACAGTCCTGCTGCAAATCACTGTTCTGTTAGCACTCTTTTCTTTGACACATCAGACTGCAGCCAGAACCTGGAATATAGATGGACATTTGGGAATTGTTAGATTCCAGAATAAACATTTGACAGCCTTTGCAGTCCTAAAGTGGCCTGTACCCAAACTGACAATCGGGGGCTTGCTGAAGTGTGGAGGGAAACTTGACGTGAGCCTCAGAGCCAATGCAGTTGGTTAAAAGAGAATACCTTTTGTTGAATTCTAACAATTATTTTTTAAAATATTGAATTTAAACAGTAAGGCAAACAATAGAAACAATCTTAATCTCTCTTGACCCCAATTTTCTCATCTGGTAAATGAAGGAAGACCTGTTGATCTCAGAGTTCCCTTCCAGCTCTGAAATTCTAGCCTCATAAAAATTTTCACCAAGATTTTTTTTTAAAGGACTCATGTGAAGAAATGCACAGAGTATATTGCTATCCCTTACTGAGCTTCAAACATTTTTTAATCCAAAATTTTAATTTTGAAACTCCAACTTGCCAGATTTCCCAGAGTATAAATCCCCTGACCAGTGAAGTGTTATTATTTGAAAATACTGTAGCCTCTGAAGCTCTGAGTTTACAAGGCCAGGAGAGAGGAAGGAAGGGAGGAAGGCAATAAAGTTCCACGTTTTCAGCAGTGATATCCTGATACTAATAGAATGCACAGCTAACAGCCGACTTGTGTCATATAAGGAACCCGGACGCAATTATAGTCTCCATTTTATTAGTGAAGAAACATGTAGGTGCAGGTGATGATTTCAGACCCTGTGCTTCCTTGGCATAATATGTCTGGATAGTGAATCTTACTCAGATTCTGTTCTGATGCTATTCTTAGAATTGACTTGAGAAGCAGTCGCCCCCAGCTCCCTTTCTCAGAGCAGACGGCGATCTGGGGACGAGCTGTCTTACATTCACGCTCACGGTATTGTTTGTTGTCACCACTGAAGTCAGCCCGTGAAAGGAGTTTTCCTACTTCCTGAAACATTTTTTGTTTCAACACAATTATCTTCACTTTCTCCTTCCCATCCCCACTTTCAGATAATGACACTTTTGGGGGGCATTTTAAAAGGGAAATAGTTTGGGGGCCACATTCATGCAGCTTGAGGCTGTGCTGGTCTTGCAGTGAGTAAGGGGAGGAGGGAGCCTGCCAGATGCCTAAATGGCGGCTCTGTGCTTGAGACTTCCGCACGTAAATTCATCTGATTTTCCTAGGAATGTTGTGAGATCAGGAAGCTGAGGCTCAGCGCAGTTCAGTAAACTTACCCAGGATCACACAGCTGAAAGGGGGCAGAGCTGGGACTTGAACCCACTTTGGGCAGACCCCACAACTCAGCGTGCTGCTCTACCGTGATTAGGGGACCCTGGTTAGAATCTCTCCTCCAGCAGTGTTCCGGCAGAGACCCAGCATGTCTGAAATGCCACTGTCTCCCTAGCGTTTGTTCATTGAACAGACAAGTGGAGATGACACATCCACCTCCCCCATGAGGACATTTTAAGGATTAAAGAGAGGTAATCCCTATAAGAGTTTTGGTTTATAACTGGACAGTAAATGCCTGCTCAACAGTAGTTTTGTTTGTTTGTTTGTTTCGCGGTACGCGGGCCTCCCACTGTTGTGGCCTCTCCCGTTGTGGAGCACAGGCTCCGGACGCACAGGCTCAGCGGCCACGGCTCACGGGCCTAGCTGCTCCGCGGCACGTGGGATCTTCCCGGACCGGGGCACGAACCCGTGTCCCCTGCTTCAGCAGGCGGACTCTCAACCACTGCGCCACCAGGGAAGCCCCTCAACGGTAGTTTTTATGGCTACTAACAGTGGCTTCTGTGCGAGGCTCCGGACCAGACAGGCTGGGGGAATCAGACTGAGGTGGACGCGTCCTCCCCCTGCCCTGGAGGAGCTAGCAGAGGAGGAAATGGCTCGAAAACAAATAACAAGCGAAAGCAGAACCTCAGCTCGCAGCCTCTGCGTCTCTGACGTCACCCACTTCCCTCCCAGCAGAGGTGACGTGGACCTGACAAGCGCAGTCACAGAAATCTCTCTGTGGATCTGGGCCTCGGTGTGTCAGTGACCAACAGTGTGTTTAAAAAGTCCTTAAACAGCATTTAGTGTTTAGTCCCTCCTCTGCCTCCCGTCTTCCCTGCATCTCCCACCGCACCCCACCCCCAAGAATTAGGCACAGCTGTGAGTCCTGGAGGGGGGCGGTCAACATTCTGCAGGCAGGTGAGCATTTTCTAGCACTTGTGGCTGCCTTGTTCGCACAAGGGGAGGGAACTGTTGCTCCAGGCCACACCCGGGATGGGAGAGGGAGGAGAGCCGAGTGGACGGACAGCCGCATGGTGGCCTCTTCTGTAACATGGGGATGATGGTAGAAATGCTTGCCTAACAGAGGTGTCGGGGGGATAGCTGATCATGGATAACAGGCGTAGCACATGTGAGATCTGTAGAGCACTCAGCAGAGCTTGGTTGCCGTTACTAATAATGAGTCGGGAGGGCCTGCAGCACAGGAAACAGCTAGATGTATGAGAGCGCTGGCTGTGCAGGCCGCAGGCTGACAGTGCTAACAGAAATCCCAGGGGGGCTGGGACCAGCCTGGGAAAGGCTGGCTGAGAGAAGCGGCGGCGGAGTGGCGACTCGTCAGCCGAGCGTGGGTGTGCATTGGTGTGGGACTGGCAGACAGTCTGGGCTCTGGGTGGGGCGGGCACACTGACGGCAGGGGAGCCGGAGGGAGCACGCTGAGTGGGGGGGCGTTCAAGACCCTCAGATGCCAGACTTGGCACCCAAATGGTCTCTTTCTAATGCCTCCAGGGCCTGCCATGGGATGAACTTTGATGCTCGTCCCAGGAAGCTTTGTGGGGAATTTTCCAGGCATCCAGTGGCTCTAGATAGTGGCTGTACCAACAGTGACAAAGTCGATGACTGTCTTAGTGCCTCCTGATATTGTGCTAACTCTTTATGTCACTGGTGTCACCGCTAACTCACGAGGGGCTACCGTCGTTATCCTCGTTTTATAGACAGCGACATCGAGGGACAAAGAGCTTGCCTGACTTGTCCCGAGGTCATCAGCTAGTAAGTGGCCAAGCCAGGGTTCCATTTAGATCTGTCTCTCCCCAGAATGCAAGCCCTTAACCCAGCAGTATAAAGTGGCTCTTGGGAGGAGAAGATTTTCGTGCCTCCCCAGCCTGTTCACCGGCTTCCACCTGGGTCTCCTCTGTGTGGGAACTTCCCTGTGGAGGGTTCAGCCACTGGAGACAGCACATGTCCTTGGTGTAGCATCAGGGAGCCCTGACATCCTGAAGCCAGGAGTCATGCCTTTTGGGAACTTCCCACCTTCCCCTTTTGTGTCCTCACTCCTTTTTCCTAACTAGAGGTGGCTTTACAGAAATGTGGAAGATGATTCTGTGCTAGGAGACCCTGGGGAATTCCTGAATAAGCTCAGGACTTACTAATCAATCAGAAAAGCCCATGAGCGTCACAGCGGAGTCCACAGCTCCACCTGGCCAAGGGAGTCAGCAGGGTGTGGGCAAGGCCTCCTGAGTGGCTGCACAGGGCTGGGATGGCTGGGAACAGAAGCAGTCATGCCCCAAGGTGACAGACATCATTCTTAATGGAATTGAGACTAGACTCTAGTGCTCTTTTATATTAAAATGCTGCAGCCCATTTTAACAGTGTTTACTGGGCAATTCCATGTGACTGAACAATGGATTCAAACAAGGCACAATATTCACACTAGCCTGTTGAACGCCCACTGTGTATCCTCCACACCAAGCCTGACGTGCCTGCACTTAAGCGTGGACGCATCTTGGCGGGGCTGCTGGGAATCGTAGGCAGGCTGTGAATCCCCGCACTGTTTTGATTTGGTGTTTGAAGGCGCCTTCTTACAAATTAGTAGACATCTCTGGATCTACAGTCAAACAGAGAAGAGGTCCAGTCCCAGTCAGCCACCTACCAGCCCTGTGGCCTCTAGCCACTTGCTTTTCCTCTCTCAGCTTTGTTTCCTCACCTGTAAAATGGATACACGTTTAGGGTTCTTCAGAGGGGTTAATGAAATTGTGTGGCCACACTTTGTGAAGCACCTTGTAAGTGTTGCCAGCAATTTGGTGTCATATAGGAAATGCTTCCTTGGTGTTTATAAGGCCCAACTCAAGTCCTTCCCGAGAGCATCCCTAAGTTGTAAGGATCAACCAAAAGTTGAGATGGTAGTTTTTTTGTTTTGTTTTGTTTTGTTATTTTATTTATTTTTGTCCGCATTAGGTCTTCATTGCTGCACAGGCTTTCTCTAGCTGCGGCGAGCGGGAGCTGCTCTTTGTTGCAGTGCGTGGGCTTCTCGTTGCGGTGGCTTCTCTTATTGTGGAGCCCGGGCTCTAGGCGCGCGGGCTTCAGTAGTTGTGGCACGTGGGCTCAGTAGTTGTGGCACACGGGCTTAGTTGCTCCGTGGCATGTGAGATCTTCCCAGACCAGGGCTCGAACCCATGTCCCCTGTATTGGCAGGTGGATTCTTAACCACTGTGTCACCAGGGAAGCTCTGTGATGGTGGTTCTGTACATGTTTGACCTATAAAATAAAATCAGCATCTTTCCCTTCTCATTTTGGAGTGCGTGATGGTAGGTGATCACTTCTGTTAAGATGGTCTTCAGAAAATTCTTACCCAAAGATTATTTTACCCTCTATCCTGGTGACCCATCTCATATGAGGCATACCCATTTAGCCTATCTCTAGGCCTAGAGAGAGGAAGGGGGAGGATGCTTTTTAATTTTTACCATATGTGTGACCTGTTCCCAGTCAATGTTTAGGCAGAGGTGAGGGCTCCGGTGTTTGATTTCGAGTCATCGGGAAATCCACCCCGCTGTTCCTCGGGGAGCCCTAAACGTTGATTTGCCTTTGGGAGGGCGGGGGTTTCGGTGAAGCCTGATTTACAGCATCACCCTGGTACTGATTTCCTTTCACATACTCTAAAGGAAGTGCTCTGGTGATATTGGCACTGAGCAAGTAACAAAGGGTTTAAAACGTCAGCTCTGGAAACAAAACTGTACCTTGTGATGTTAGGATGATTGAACCACACTTGATCTCCGATTACAGCTAAAAACAACAGTTTGCTAAATCCAGCTAACATGGAAAAAACTAGAAAAGAAGGAGGGAAAATCAGCCAAACCCATGGCCAGGGACGGAGAGAGGGGGCAGTGGTGGGACACAGTCTTGTGTTTCCACTTGCCGGGTGTGGGCCCAGGCAGCCGCCGCGTGTGGACACTGGCTGTGGGAACTCTGTGACTTAAAGTCCAGTTGAAAGAACTGCTTTTATCATTTCGAGTTTGCAGCCCCAGGCCAAAACAGACAAAACAATTTTCAAAAGTCTCAGTTCAAAAGCAGTTTGAAACATTCTCTTCTTCTCACGTGAATGTCTCCATCAAAAGGAACCCCAAATCTCTCCACTGTCCTGTGTGCCCCTCCTCTGATTGCCTACCTGGCAGGCTCCCCCAGGTTCACTGACTAACCCAATTAACTAGCTCCCCTGGGTGAACCGTGGCTCAGTTAAGCTGAATTTGAAGCACGTAAAATGAAGGAAGGCATTTCCTTCCAGCCATGGGCAGCGCAGCCTGTTCTGCTGCTGTCACCACAGGGAAACCTGAGCCGGAGAGCTGCAAACGGGGGTGCAGGGGTTCCCTGCAACTGTGGCGGGTTACAAAGTAGAAGAGCACCGCGTAAAGTGGTGGCAGCTGCTCCACGTCTCTCAGAAAAGCCAAAGAATTCTAATAAAGGATGTACGGTCTATTTTGAATGCTCCTAGTAAATACCATGCATTCCGAGTCTATAGCAGACCCCCATTATCCTGTCATCTTCCAGGTGAGGCTCTGTACTTTGCAGATCACTAAGAACACGACTCTCTGGCAGTGAGCAGACACTTCAAACGACAACACAGAAACAAACTCCATATATTCTGCGTTTCCCCTCGCTGCTTCAGGATTGGGGTGGGATTTGTAGGGGCATTTATCCCTCTGTCTGCTCAAATCTGACATGAGTTATTTCCTGAGGAGGAGACAGACTGCTCTCCTCTCCAGCCTGAGTGACTGACATCATAGAGGGTCACAGGAAATCACTGGTGGGTTTTTTTACTCCCTGTCCCTTGTATTTGATAGATACTTACGTGGTTGTTGATGGATTGAGCATCTTTTATTCAGCTGGTATGAATAACTAGGTATAGTCCATTTTTTTAATTCAGATGACCAGGTACTGAGAAAATTGTAGCGTACTTTTGTGTTTAAAATGGAGATTCTACCGTCTCTCACAAGACTGTTTGAAAGATCAGAAGTGCTATTATGATAGCTGACTAGACCCAGGGAAAGGAAAAATTCCGTTTCTCCCTCCTGACAGAAAACTTTGGTATTCCAAATGTGTAGGTCTTTTTCCCACACCAAGAAATTCTCTAAATTCTCTGCGGACACCAGCCGGGTGTCCTACAATTCATCCGTTCTGACACCATCTATCTGGAGGTAGAATCAGATGCCACAGGTTAAGGGCTCGGCCTGCAAAGACTCTCCCCCTCCAACAAGACTCTCTCCTCAGGTGACCCACGACTTCTGTCCGACTTGGCTACAAATCGAGAGCTCCCACGACCCCCTCCCCATGTTCATAATTTGCTAGAATGGCTCTCATAACTCAGGATAACAAGGGACGCAACTCAGGAACAACAAAGTGGAAGAGACGCGTAGAGCAGGGTATGGGGGAGGGGGCATGGAGCCGTAGCCCTCTCCCACCCTCTCAACACCTCCCAGGTGTTCACAAATCCTGTACTTTAGGGACTTTTATGGAGGCTTCATCTTGTAGACGTGATCAGTTATTAACTCAGTCTCCAGCCCCTCTCCCTTCCCCAGAGGATGGGGGCGAGGCTGAAAGTTCCAAGCTTATAATCATGGCATGGTCTTTCTGGGGACCAGCCCCCATCCTGAAGCCGTCCAGGAAAACACCAAGAGTCACCTCATTAGGACAGAAGGTACTCCTGTCGCCCAGGAAATTCCGAGGGATTTAGGAGCTCTGTGTCAGGAACCTGGGTCAAGGACCAAATATTAGAACAAAAGATGCTCCTAGGGCTTCCCTGGTGGCGCAGTGGTTGGGAGTCCGCCTGCCGATGCAGGGGACGCGGGTTCGTGCCCCGGTCTGGGAGGATCCCACATGCCGCGGAGCGGCTGGGCCCGTGAGCCATGGCCGCTGAGCCTGCGCGTCCGGAGCCTGTCCTCCGCAACGGGAGAGGCCACAACAGTGAGAGGCCCGCGTAACGCATAAAAAAAAAAAAAAAAAAGATGCTCCTAGCGCCTGTATCACTTAGGAAATTATGAAGGTTATAAGAGCTTGGCCAGGAGCCAAGGACAAAGACCAAAAAACATATTTGTTTTTTTGTTTGTTTATTCACCCACTTTTTCCTTTATGCATTAAACAAATACTTACTGAACCTTTCTTTAGGCTAGACTCTGACTAGGTACTGTGGCCACAGATGAAAGAGAATTCTTGCCTTCAGGGAGTTTGCAGCCTAACCATCTCTTTCACTTTTTTCCTTCTTTAATAAAGCTGTCAACTTTTATCCTCCAATACTGTTTCCATTCTTGAGATTTCCCCACTTTCTAGAGCAAGCAAGAGTCAACCCAAGTTTCCCTTTCTTCATGGGGTTTTTCCAGGCCAACCTGGGCTGTGTGTTTCACTTTCTCCAGCTGTAAAATAAAGCCCAAAGGGAGCTAAAAATATTTCCAAAGATTGTTGTGAGTTTAAAGTGGAAAAGAAAAAAAAGACTGTTTTACCTTTAAGAAAAAGGTATTAAGCAGGTGACATTTTACTGTCCGTTCTAAGATGTGTTTGCCTAGAGAAATTCTTTTTTGTTTTATTTTTTGTTGTTTTTTAATAGCAGCTTTATTAAAATATAATTCACATACCATACAATTTACCCACTTACGGTGTACAATTCAGTGGTTTTTAGTATTTTCAGAGTTGTGCAACTATTACCACAATCAATTTTGGAACATTTTTATCACCCCCAAAAGAAATCCCATACCTATGAACAGTCACTCAGCTCTTCCTTCTTTCACTCAATATATTTCTTGTTATATCACACTCAGTATACTGTAAAGCACTGTGCTGATTCAAACGTGATTACTGCTGCTGTTTCCTAGATTCACGGGCAGAGTATGAGATTCTTGGACCATAACCTGCACTCAGGAACCCCTGCCATGGTAGAGTTTTGACTATATTTTAAGTTGCTAAAACAATAATAATCCTTATGAACAATAGGGCTGTTAATAACGTCCCTGACTGTTCTATTACATTTTTCAAATTGCTAATTATTATTGGTATACAGCAAAAATTGAGTTTTGTATGTTGATTCTATATCTAACAACATTGTTGCCCTTTCTTATTAGTTTTAATAGTTTGAGAATTCTTTCACATTTTCAATGTAAGATCATCATACCTTTTGCAAGTAGAAATAGTTTGGGCTCTTCTCTTCCAATTTGTATACCTCATTTCTTTTTCTTGTTTTTTTTTTCCCCCTTTGGCTAAGGCTGCCAAAATAATGTGAATTAAAGCCCTAGCAGCAGATTCCTTGAATTGTTCCTAACTTTACTGAGAATGCTTCCTAAAGTTTTACCATTTATCGTGATACTCCCATAGGTTTTATTAGGTTAAGGAATCTCCTTTTGGTTTTAGATTTGCAGTTTCATTAAAATTATGACTCAGCGTTAGAAACACTTCCTGCGTCTATTGAGATGTTTCTTTTTTTGTCCTTTTGTAAAAAGTAGTAGTGTGGTATATTAGATTACTAGATTTTTAGAAAAAATGTTGAACCATCTTTGCATTTCTGAGATAATATTCTTCCCTTTGTCCCAGAGTGACTATTTCCTGTAGTTAAGAATTTGTATTCCTAAGAACTAACTCCCAGATGTTAGTGACACCGGACTCTTTTTCATGTTACACCAGTGCCTTACAACATTCAGCCGGGCGTGTTAGGATTGTGTGGGAAGGAACACTGGGATTTGTGTTCCTGACCATGACTGTTACCATGTACACCCCACAGAGTTTAGTCAGGAAGCAAACATATCGAAGTTTGAGAACCTTCTATCCTACAAAGGACTTTAACTGCGTAGGAAGCAGTATACTACCTTCCTGCTTTAGGATTTATCACCCTTATCTACACAGAAATGCATCAGTGAACAGATTTGGGGTAGCTCCTCTTTCACTGCCTATTGGTTTGAATCATGAAATCTTTCCTACTTTGCCTGTTGGTTGAAGATCACCCACGCAATAATTTCTGCTTCAGCTGTGGGCTTTCTGCTGTCTTCTCATTTGGGAGACCATGGGAATAGGCATGGCAAAGAAAACAAACACATTAGTGAAGCAAGGTCCTGCTTACTTTTTAGTTTGAAAGGTAATCATTTCACAAGGCAAGGTTTTCTGTACTGATTCTTGTTTTCAGCCTATGAGAATGTTGACTTCATTCAATAAATATTTCTTGAGCTGCTGTCATCAAGTATCAGGCCCTGTTAATATGTCCAGGTATATCGAGTTATAATGGCACATACCTTACAAAAAACACCCATCATCTGTTCTGCCTTCAGAAAGCTTACGGTCGGCCATTCATTAGCACTAATATCCAGTAAGTCGGACGGATGTGCACTTCCTTTGTGGTGGCCACCGCCAGAGACCCTGAGACCACAGCAAAAAAAGCTCATCTCTGACACTACGTCCCAGCGTCTAGTCCAGTACAGGAGACAAAACAAAGCACACATGGAGACTTAAAAACAACATTACAAGAATAAACTCACACTTCGAGGACACAGTAGCGGAGGAGTCATATGTAAAATGTCGTCAGACTCACAACCACATAACCTGTCAGACTGTTGGTGGGGATGAGAGAGGTAGGGAGGAGGGTTTCTGCAAAATGGATAGGCATTTCAAAGGTGGGCCTGGGGGGCATTTCAGGTAAGCGAAATACTGCATCGCAAGCACGGTTGATAACAGGGAGTGGTACAGCCAGGTGACGGTGGTGACCAGCCAGTGTAGCTGGATAAGAAGGCACCTGAGGAGGGATGGAAGGAAGGACAAGGGATGGAAGGAAGGACAAGGATAAGAGAGCTGGCCTGGGTGCAGGTGCATTTCCACCCGAGGGTGCTGGGGCCGGGGCAGCTCTGCGCTGGTCCGTCAGCCACAGGCCGGGTCTCTCTCATGTTCTTCCCTTGCAGTGACTGTCCTTCACCATCCCCTCCTGCCGACTTCCCTCATGCTTACTCCTTTTTCATTGGGAGGTGCTGGCCTGTGGGGGACCCTCTGGCCCTGGCTGGAGGGAGTGGGGCAGAGGCAGGCCTGAGGCCTGGATGACCCGCGCGGACAGAGCTGCCACAGGTGTGCTGTAATAGCCTTCCCACGTCTGCAGGCATGACGAAACACACTTTGTCTGCTGTGAACAGTTCATTCATTTGTCAGAGCTGCTCACAGGGCGAGTGAGCAAACGGCACGTTCTCCTCAGGAAGAGTCCTGGCTGTGCGTCCACAGGCTTCCTTCTGCTGAACGGTTTGCCAGTCAATGTGTTGAGCATCCTAAGATAACTTTTTCTTTTTAAACATCTTTATTGGAGTATAATTGCTTTACAGTGTTGTGTTAGTTTCTGCTGTATAACAAAGTGAATCAGCTATATGCATACGTATATCCCCATATGCCCTCCCTCTTGTGTCTCCCTCCCTCCACCCTCCCTATCCCACCCCTCTAGGGTGGTCACACAGCACCGAGCTGATCTCCCTGTGCTATGCGGCTGCTTCCCACTAGCCATCTATTTTACATTTGGTAGTGTATATATGTCCATGCCACTCTCTCACTTCATCCCAGCTTACCCTTCCCCCTCCCCACGTCCTCAAGTCCTTCTCTATGTCTGCATCTTTATTCCTGTCCTGCCCCTAGGTTCATGAGAACCTTTGTTTTTTTTTTTTTTGGATTCCATATATATGTGTTAGCATACGGTATTTCTTTTTCTCTTTCTGACCTACTTCACTCTGTATGACAGACTCTAGGTCCATCCATCTCACTACACATAACTCAGTTTCGTTTCTTTTTATGGTTGAGTAATATTCCATTGTATGTATGTGCCACATCTTCTTTATCCATTCACTAAGATAAACTTTTGAATTTAGAGTCATAATGACCTGAGCTGCATCTTGGCCCAGGAATCACTTCCATCCCTCCTTTCATGGTTTTCTGAGAAACTTGGATGCTGAACTGTGAGTAGAGGTTTGCTTTAGTTGTAAATGGAAATGTAAGAACAATGCAATTTCTTCCCACTGGCACCCCACCTGGACCTCACCTCGTCATGAAATGTGCCCCCAGCCCCAAGATGGACTGTCACCCTCCTGATCACTACCTCCATCTGTGACCCCGTCTAGCCGTGATCTTTGTCTCTCTGGTTCTTCTGAGTAATGAAGAGTAACCCTTCACGTTTGTTTTACTCTTGAAAATGAGGAGTGCCTTCCTCCCATGGTCCCAGGTGAGAGCCCCCTCACCGCAGGGCAGGGCAGGGCAGTACTCTCAGCTAGCAGGTTATAGCGCGCGGAGACCCTAGTCATCCTGGCCCCCTGGGAGCGGGAGGCTGTGCAAGGGGCCCAGCCAGTGGAGCAGGGTGAGGGTGGGGAGCTGGGACTCCTGTCGCATCAGCCTGGGAGGTGGGGGGAGCTTGCAGCAGGAGCAGCCTTACTCCCGTGTGATGCTGGGCGATTCCTCTCAGCCTGAGGGAGCAGCTGGGTGCAGCCTGTCTGGGGGGGCAAAGCCATTCCTCACAGGACGCCCCACCTCCTCGCCCTGGTCCTTTGCTGCATGCCACCAGGAGCGCTCATTCATTTGTAAAGTCCTCAAGCCCAAGCACTGGCTTTCAGTAAGCTCCACCCTGACAACAAAGCATTTGGAAGTTTATTAAATGGTTAAAAATGGTCTAGTCATAATAATAACAGCAGCTAACATTTATCCAGTGCTTACTGTGTGCCAAACACACATATACTTTGTTGGCATCATTTAATTTAATCATCAAATTTATTTGATCTTCCCCAGAATCATCACTTTAGAAAGTGATCACTTAAGACTTAGTGAAACAGGGAATTCCCTGGCAGTCCAGTAGTTAGAACTTAGTGCTTCCACTGCTAAGGGCCCAGGTTCAATCCCTGGTTGGAGAACTAAGATCCCACAAGCTGTACGGTGCGGCCAAATAAAAAAGGGAAGCGAAAGATGGCATTTTATACCAACACACTGACCAATCCATCACTAAGCTAGGCTCTGTGAGGGACGCAGAGACTGCAGGGGGCATCTGGTCCCTGCCCTGCAGGTGCCTGAGATTCAAAATGGTAAGAAGAGAATTCGCAGAGCTGATGTGGTGCTAAGAATAGGCTTGTTCTTTTATTCCCTCGTTTAACAGGCGTTTATTGAGCCTGATGGTTGATTTATGCCTGGTTTATGATGTGTTGGTGCTGAGCGCTGTGAGACGCTGCAGACACTGGTCTTAAGGAGCGCATCACCCACAACGAATAAACCAGAAGTGCGGTGTGCTGGGCCCCGCAGGAGAGGGCTAGTCTACAAGGACAGGTGGGAGGCACAAGGAGGGGTGTGAGCTGGTAGTTAAGAACAGGCTTCTCTCCCAAGGTTAATGATAATCTCCCCATGGGGTGAGGAACTATCTAGATAACATAGGGCATGTTTACCAACGGTGCCTGCCAGGCAGTCAGCAGGCAGGAAGATGTATCTACTTTGTTAATGGAGTGAAAGGGCTTTGGAGGAGCCCTGAGTCCGTTCCTCTGCCTGCACACTGGCCCCTGGCCCCCAGTGTCGGTGTTGTCTCGCATACCCGGCTTGGTACCTGGATGCTCACCTGGAGGCTTTCCCAGAGGGGTTGGGACAGGAGCAGGCCTGAGGCTTGGGGAGGACTGGAAGAAGGGGCCCGAGACAGGCACAGCCTGGAGGCAGAGCAGAGAGTGGGCTTTTCACCTGGAGTCCTGGACCTGCAATCGCCCCCCCCACCCCCACCCCCCCCACAGACTCAGTGCGGTGCCGCCTGCGGGGCAGGTTGGTCTGGGCTGGCCCCGGGCTGAGCTGTTTAAGCCCCCAGCCCTCATCCCCAGCGCCTCTCAGCATGGCTGTGCGTGTTCATTTAGACCCAGCAAGACCCTTGCCAAGAAAAACAAAGAAAATGATCTCTCAGCGGTTATTTATACTGTAAACCTCCTCTGGAGCGATTTTTTTCCCCGTCCAGCTTGCAGTAATTTATTAAGAAAGATAAAGTGATTTTTAAGTGTGATTTTAAGCGAGTTAGGACCATGCATAGCTTGCTTTCTGTTCTTCTTCTGCTGGATTTGATGTTGTTCCCAGAATGAACTTAGACTTACCTTCTTCTCCTGATGGTTTGGGACCACTGAGAAAAATCCCCATTCTGTAAAAAATAGCCATTGCGTAAACACACTGAGGCAGAAACTTTTCTGAGATGACTGAAAACTATCACTACAAACTACTTTCTGAGAAGAGAGAAGAGATGGGAGGGAGTATGTGGAGCTGATTCTTTGAAGATGTTGTTTTTTGTAGCCATAGTTCTTGCTTCTCTGTTAACCAAAATGCAACTTTCTGAATGTAGTGCCTGCTGTTTATCATCAGACCAAGAGAGAGAAAAGAGAAAAATGAAAGAGGCTTGAAGCACAAAACTCTGAACGGTTTATGAAGTGGGTTTTTAAAAAAATACTAAGAGAATGAACCGTTGTTTCTTTTTCACCCTTAAACATTTAAACTCTTTCAAGTTATGGCCAATTAGAAAAAACCTGGAGCGCATCTCGAGGCCCAGATTTCTCACCATCAGAAACGTGTAGCCACAAAAGAGAGGTCAAGAATTGCGGCACTTCTGAGCTGTCTGGGCTGGAAAAGTACTGACCAGAGGAAAGCCTCTAGCTGGGGGCTGTGGGCCTCCGGGCTTCTCCAGCCCATTGGCGTAGCTGTGCCCCTCGGCCAGGCAGGCTGTCAGTTTCACCTGCCCCTGAGGATGGTCAAGCCAAACAAGAAAGGAACTTGAGATTCCAGCGACCCACAGTGAAAAGCTTCTAGAGTCTTAACACTGAGCCTTTCTGCTCTGAGTCGGGCCGTGCCGATGCTGTGGCAGCAGGCAGATGTGCCTTCTGCACAGGCGTCTATATTTAGGTTTGGGCAGGATGTTGCCAAGGTAAAGAAAGGCATGGTCCATGTCTCCTCGGCATGCTGTTTGTCTTGGAACAGAGGCCCTCACCGCCTGTCCCCACGTCTTCTGCTCACAGCCAGGCCCTGTGTTGCCCCCAGGGTTAGACATTCTCACCGAGGAGAAGGCATCTCCCCAGAGCCCAGCAGTTTGGAAGGTGGCAGCGCCCTTCCTGAACGGCTGTCCTTCCTGCTGGTGGTACGTGCCACCCGGCAGGGGCTGGACACTGAGGTTGCGCACTGTTTGTCAGCAGGCCGTGTGGTGGAGCCCCAGATGACCCGGGGTGTCCAGTGGCTCATCGCCGGCCTCTCTGAAGCAGTAGTCTTTTAACCCGTAGCGGGCAGCTGCTCTCTCCCGGCTCCGTCTTCTGGGCCTGCTGGCCACCTGGAGACAGAGCCCCAGTCACTGCCTGCCATCACGTACCTGGCCACCTCGGGACCACCTAAGAGCCTCCCACCTGCAGAAGGGTGGCCCAGCTCAGCGGGCCTTAGCCAACCAGCAGCCCGGAGGCTTCTCCCGGCCTCGAGCCCCCATCCCGGAAGCCTTCCCTGCCCTCCCTGCAGGAGCCTCATTCCTGGCCTCCAGTCCTCGCCTGCACTCCTCGCCCCAGTGCCTTGGCTGCCTGGTATCACCCCGGCTGCGTGTCCAGTTCACACCCCCGTTTGCTTGTGAATCACCTCTTCCAGGAAGCCTTCTGTAGAAGGGCCGATTGATTTCTTCCTGGGATTGCTTACATGGGGGCCTCCCTGGAGGCCATGCTGGCATTCCTTCTGGAATGTTCCATCCTTCAGGGCTTAGATCCAGACCATCCTGTGCAGAGCCTTAGCGGAGTGCCCAGACGTTTGCCCCCTCAGCTCAGGCCGCTCCCCTGGGCCGTCTATCAGACACCCTGCCTGCTGTGCCTTACCCTCCTGGCCAGACTGAAGACTGCTGAGGGAGGGGCCTTACCATCTTAGTCATCCTTCTATCCCCAGAGGCACCTAGCACAGCTCCCAGGTCCCTCAGGTGGAGTCCCAACTTCTGTCACCCTAAGACTGTCCTGCATCGGCCCCTCGCGGAGCTGGACAGGCCGTGGGAGGTGGTGATGGAACAGCCGCCCTGATGGGGGCTCTCAGGCCCGCAGACTGAGGGGACAGCTGTATGCCCAGTGGGAGGACCCAGCTCTGCAGGTGGATTTGGCATTTGAGGCACGCAGGCTTCCTGTGAGGAGGGGTCGACCCCCTCAGTTTTCGGATTCACAGGGTCCCTGGCACAGACGTGGGGGAGCCCGGGATGAGGCACGGTTGGTTCTGTCTCGGGGAGAGCCGTGTGGCTGTTCTCGAGCCTGCCTTCCCAGGGCCTTCAGAGCACCTTGGAACCCCTGGACCAGGGCTCCTGCCAGCCTCGTACCGTTGCTCTCAGGGTGAACACATCTGTCCCTTGTAAAGAATTGCTGCTGATCCCACCAAAAAATGAGCCCAAAGCTTGTCACTCTCAGCAGAGAAAAAGCGGTTCCATGTGGGAGGGGCAGCGCCCCCAAACCCCCACCCCCACCCAAGCCTGCTGCCCACACTGGCCGGCTGGGGATGAGACCCCCTCCACTGAGCAGGTCAGCCAGGCCCTGGCTTCTCTGGGCCTCTCAGGGCCGGTGCCTGGGTAGTGGGAGTTTGGAAGGACTGTCCCCAGGACCCAGGTGAGCAGGCTGGAGGGGAACTGAGGGCCTTCTGGTGAGTTGGGAAGCAGCTCATTAGAGGCAAGTTAGGTAGCAAGAGGGATGTCTTTATGGATTGCCATTAGTGAGCACAGCCAGCTCCCATAAACCCTCTGGGAAATGTGCAGCTGGTGGCCTGGAGAGAGCAGGGCCGGGGGCGGGCCCCACCTTGCCCGCACCCTGCTCCAGCAACAGTGACCATCACCACTGACGCTTGGAGTTTTGTCCTGGCCATGGAGCCTGGACTTCAGGATGGGTCTGTGCCTTCCCAGGACCTTTACTGGGACTGCAGAGGAAGAAAGCCAAAACCTCCACTTCGCAAGAGGTGCAGTTTCACGCGTACCTAGGGAGGATGTTTGTGTTCCGCGGAGGTCACTGCCCTTGTTTTCAGAGTAAACGTTTGTGTGAGCGCACCCGGTGGGGGGCCTCCGGGGAGAGTGGACCCTCTCACCTCTCCTTCCGTGGGCGTGGACCAAGCCTGTGGCTCTGACCCGGGACAGGGCAGCCGAGGACCACCCTGGTGTCTAGGGTTCCACGCCCAGCTCCGCCTATGACCTTGCTTAGGCCGTGTCCCCTCTCTGGGCCTCGGTTTCCCCTTCTGTGACAGTGGGTGGGGGGACTTGACGTGTGTAAGATGATTTCCAGCTCTGACATTTAAGGACTCCGATCCTAGCTATTTATGCTCAGCCTGCTGGCTCTCCCTCCAGGGTAGACTTCAGATGTGCACACTGCTCTCTGTTTCTCCTGGCACCGTCGGTGATCATGTTGCTTCCTGCTTAAGTTCAGTGGCTTAGAATAAACCCAGACTCCTCATCATGGACCCTCCCGTCGCAGACCCTCTGCCTTGAGCTTTCCCACCGCAGCCACATCCTCTGCCGTCAGTCCCTGGAGCACACGCGCCCGTTCCTGCCTTCAGATCTCTGCGCCTGCCGGTCCCTCCACCAAGAGCCAGCCTCCCTCTGCTCTTTGATGGGCTGGCTCCTTCCCATTTTCAGATCTCAGCTTAAATGTTGCCTCCAAGAGGGCTTACAGAAAATCCCTGTCTAAAGCAAATGCTCCTCTGTTACTCCATCTCACACTCCGTGTTTACTCTCCTTCGTGGTACTTAGATGTCTTGGAGCTATTTTCTTAGTTCTGGTTGTGTGTTAGTCTGTTGTCGCCCCCACTAGAACGTGAGCTTCACACAATCAGAGGCCTCCTGAGAGTGGAGGCCGTATCTGTCCCGGTCACTGCTGCACATCCAGAGCCTAGCATCGGGCCTGGGATGCAGTGGGTGTTCCCTGTTTGTTGAATGGATAAGTGGCTGGCTGGCTGGATACTCCATAAAGAGTATCGTTTTTCTTCCTGATCTCTCAGTCTCAGGCACCATTCTCCCTCAAGGGTCTGAATGTAGCAATGAGGGAGATGTTACGTAAAACAAGTGTCCTTTATGAAGTCCTCAGCCAGTAGCCAAGAGGGTTTGTGTTGCTGTGGCCTCAGCGCAGTTGGACTCAGATTCATTTAACATTTCTTAAGGGCCTGCCTGATGCCAGGTTCTGGGTGAGTGCTTTCCGTTCGTATTTTATTTACCCGTGACAACCTTTGTGAGGGTGGTGGTGGAAACTAAGTCTCAGACAGATGAAGTAACCTCGCCTGAGATCAAGGAGCTGTGCAGTGGGAGAGCCCAGATCTGTACTTGGGAGCACCTCGCTCCCTTCCTATCCAGCGCCGCCGAGCTGAGCTGTAGCCGTAACAGAGCGGCGGCCTGGGAAGGGTGTGTGTGACCTCAGATGGCCTCTATTATCCACCCCACTAGGAGGAACCTGGAGCCCAGGGTTGACTGACCATGCGGGGCATCACGGGAACCTGACAGAAGGTCTGTGGCATATCTAGCCCCGGTGACATACAGAGCGTGGGGGGCTCTGTTGGGATGAGTGACAGCTGAGAGCCCAGAAGACAGGCCCAGTGATCCTGCCCTCTCTGCGTGACCTGTTAGCTACTTCAGGAAGGCCTTTCTTTTCTTTCTTTCTTTCTTTTTTTTTTTTTTTTAATTTTTGGCTGTGTTGGGTCTTCGTTGCTGCGCGCAGGCTTTCTCTAGTTGCGGCGAGCAGGGGCTACTCTGTTGCGGTGTGTGGGCTTCTCTTGTTGCAGAGCACGGGCTCTAGGCACAGGCTTCAGTAGTTGCAGCATGTGGGCTCAGTAGTTGTGGCTCGTGGGCTCTAGAACACAGGCTCAGTAGTTGTTGCACACGGGCTTAGCTGCTCCGCGGCATGTGGGATCTTCCCGGACCAGGGCTCGAACCCACGTGCCCTGCATTGGCAGGCGGATTCTTAACCACCGTGCCACCAGGGAAGTCCTAAGAAGGCCTTTCTGAGGCGAGCACAGACTCTGTCGTACAGTTACCCTTCAGAGGATAGTTCTCCCGGCAAGATACTCCCTAGGAGCTTCACAGTGACTTATATTGCCAGAAGCCACAGTGGCGAGAGAGCATGGGGCATGGAAGCAGAGAGACCTGGGTTTGAATCTGGGCTCTGCTGTTGTCTAGATGTGTGACCCTGGCTGAGTCATCTGCCCTCTGAGCCATCACCTTTTTATCTGTAAAGATACCATGGTGTGGTAGAGATTAAAGAGGGTCACATTTGAATATGACACAGAATTGGCCCTGGATAATTCTTGTGACTGAGCTGGTGAAGGAATGACATCACAGACAGGAGGAAACAGGTTTGTGGTATTTTCAGCATGAAAAGCTTTAATTAGGCTCTTCTGTGAGATCAGTTACCCACAACTTGTAAGAGCTTACCAAAAAATGTTCGTGATGGCAACAGGGATTTTTTTTTTTTTTCCAGGTTGTTAAGTTGTGTTCTCAATCATTTCAAGCAAATAACAGCAACTCCTGTGTACCCAGTGTGGGTACTATTCTGAGCACTTTAAATCCTTTGTCACAACAGCATTATGAGGGAGATGCTGTTTTTGTCTTCGTTTTTCAGATGAGAAAACAGAGGAACAGAGAGATCAGGTAAATAGCCCAAGGTCACCCAACTAGTAAGTGGCAGAGCAGGGATGCAGTCCAAGAAGTCTGGCTTTAGAGGCAGAGCTTGTTACCCCTCGGCTAAACCATGGGGTGTTGATTGGTGACTAAAGGGGAAATCCTACCCCGGGTAAGAGAAGGCCTGCCATCTAGCTGAGGAAGCAAGGATGCTAGACCGTAGTGATTCTATTCCGCTCAGTGGTTGGAAAATTACAGTCAGAGTAAAACGGTTGGGAAACAGTCTGGGTGCTGAAAGGGTGGGAGGGGGCCCCCCTTGGGGACTGCCCACCCTCTGCCTTCTTGCCCGTTTTGGAAAAGTCACAGTATTCCTCTTATTATATGTTTTGGCAATTATTATAAATATGTATTTATATTATGTGAACCCACACACACACCTTTTAGCTTTTGCTGAATTTTAAAAATCACATTTATTGAGGTGTAATTTACATACAGTAAAATATATGTAAAAGTGTACCTTTCTATGATTTTTGAGAAACTTACACACCTGTGTAACTACTACCACAATCAAAATATGGACAATGTCTATCACCCCAAAAGGTAACGATTTCCTTGGGGCCCGTCACACTCAGATCCTGTACCAGCCAGCCCCAGACAATCAAGGGTCTGTTTTCTGCCATTACAGATTCCATCTGTATTTTCTAGGGTTTCATATAAATGCAACATATTTTTTTTTTGCAACATATTTTTTGTTTTATTTTTTAAATTTATTTTTATTGAGATGTAATTGACATAAAACATTGTGTAAGTTTGAGGTATACAGCCTGTTGATTTGATACATTTATTTTTGCAATGTCAGTGTTAGCTAACCGCCCCCTATCGTGTCCCATAATTATCATTTCTTTGTGTTGAGACCAATTATGACCTATTCTCTTAGCAGCTTTGAAGTTTATGATACAGTATCATTTTGTATAATCACTGTGCTGTGAGCTAGCTCTTCAGGACTTATTTATCTACTAGTTCCAAATTTGTACCCTTCAATTCTCCAGCCCCTCGGCCTCTGGTAACCATCATTCCATTCTCTGTTTTAACAAGTTCGGCTTTTTTAGATTCCACATATGTGATATCATCCAGTATTTGTCTTTCTCTGTGTGTCTTATCTCACTTAGCATAATGCCCTCAGGGTTCATCCTTGTTGTTGAAGATGGCAGTATTTCCTTCTTTCTCATGGCTGAATAGTATATATACAGCATATCTTCTTCACATGTTCATCTGTTTATAGACACGTTGTTTTCCTATCTTGGCTGTTGTGAATAATGCTGCAGTAAACACAGGACTGCGTGTATCTTTTGGATACCCTGTTTTCATTTCCTTTGGATAGATACCCAGGATTGGAATTTCTGGATCATAAAGTACTCTTCTTAAATTTTTTGAGGAACCACTATACTGTTTTCCATAGTGACCAAACCAATTTGCATTCCCATCAACAGTGCACAAGGGTTCTCTTTTTTTCCACATCCTCACCAACATTTGTTACTTGTCTTTTTGATGATAGCCATTCTAACAGGTGTGAGGTGATCTCTCACTGTGGTTTTGATTTGCATTTCCCTGATGATTACTGATGTTAAGCATCTTTTCATGTACCTGTTGGCCATCTGGATGTCTTTGGACAAATGTCTGTTTAGTTCCTCTGCCCAGTTTTTAATCAGATTGTTTGGTTTATTGTTTGGTTTTGTTGTGGTGGTGGTCGTTACTGAGTTGTATGAGTTCGTTATATATTTTGGATATTAACCCCTTATCTCATATATGATTTGCAAGTATTTTCTTCCATTCTGTAGATTGCCTTTTTACTTTATGGTTTTTTAGCTGGGCAGAAATGTTTTAGTTTGACGTTTGATTTTTGCTTTTGTTGCTTGCGCTTTTGGTGTCGTATAAAAAGAATCATTGCCAAGACCAATGTCAAGGAGCTTCTTCCATATCAGGTTTTTAGTATCCGATCTTATGTTTAAGTTTTTAATCCGTTTTGAGTTAATTTTTGTGAGCGGTATAAGATAGGGATCCAATCTCATTTTTCTCCACGTGGTTATCCAGTTTTCGTAACACCATTTATAGAAGAGACTCTCCTTTTCCCATAGAGTGTTATTGGCTCCCTCGTCAAATAATAGCTCTCTATTCTGTTCCGTTGGTCTGGGTGTCTGTTTTTATGCCAGTACCATACTGGTTTGATTACTGTAGTTTGTAGTATAGTGTGAAATCAGGAAGTATGAGGACTCCAGCTTTGTTCTTTCTGAAGATCGCTTTGGCTATTTGGGGCCTTCTGTGGTTCCATACAAATTTTAGGATTGTTTTTTGGAAGTATATATTGAATACTCTTTTGTCTGGCTTCTTTTGTTCAGTAAATTTTTGAGATTTATCCATTTTGTTGCATGGGTCATTAGTTTGTCCTTTTGTATTGCTGAATAGTATCCCATTTTATATCATAATTGTTTATTCACTCATCTATTGATGAGTGTTTGTTTCCAGTTTGGGACTATTGAAAATAAAGCTCCAGTGTGTGCTTGTTAAACAAGTCTTCATGTGGACATTTGTTTCCATTTCTCTGAGTGATTACCTAGGACTGGAATTGCTGGGTTATCATATAAGTGTATATTTAATTTTTAAGAAGCTGTTGAACTGTTTATCAAAGTGTCTGTACCATCTCTTCCCATCAGCAGTGTATGAGAGCTCTGGTTGTTCTGCATCTTGGTCAACACTTAGAGCTGGCAGTCTTTTTAATTTTGGCCATTTGAGTGGGTATATGGTTTTTATTTCTGTATTCTAATGAGAGTGGATGTTGAACATGTTTTCATGTACTTGTTTGCTGTCCGTATATCTTCTTTTGTGACATTTCTTTCAGATCTTTTGCCCATGTTTCCAATCGGTTATTTATCTTCTTATTGAATTTTAAGAGTTCTTTATATTTTCTGGACGTAGGTTCTTTGTCAGGTATATGCATTGCATGTATTTTCTCAATATCTTTGGCTTGCCTTTTCATTTTCTTAATGTTGTCTTTCAAAAAGCATTGAATTTTGATGAAATCCAGTTTATTAATTTTTAATTTTATGGTCCATACTTTTGGTATTCTAAGAATTCTTTGCCTACCTCTAAGTCTCATTATTTTTTTTAATGTTCTTTTCTAGAAGTAGTTTTATGCTTTCTGCTTTTACATATATATGTCCATGATTCATTTCAAATTAATTTCTACGTATGATTTGAGATAAAGGTCAAGGTTCATTTTTCTCCATGTGGATATCTAATCGTTCAAGCACCATGTGTTGAAACAACTCTCCTTTCCCCTTAAGTTACCTCGGCACCTTTTTTGAAAGTCATTCGACCCATATATGTGTGGGTTTGTTTCTCACTATTTTTTTCCACCCTTATGTCAGTACTGCACTCTCGGGTTCCTGTAGCTTGGTACAAAGTCCAGGGGACAGCTTCTGCCTCATCTCGAGGTCTCTGGTGGTCAGGCCCGGAGGCCGGGCCCTCAGGAGAAAGCCTGTGGGGGTTGAATCTTGGCCCTCTGCAGATAGCCCAGGGCATCTGCATTTGCATATTTAAAGTTTCAAAGTTCTCTCTTGGTACCAAGTCAAGTCTGCTCTGAGTCTGTTTAGATGCTGCATTTACTTCACGCTGGAGCTCTGAGCTCTCACACTTTCCTCTCTTCCATCTCCCCCTCTCCAGTGTTGACCCCCATAGCGCTTTGAGGTAGAGAACAAAAATGCCAAAGTGTCCGCCTTTATATGGGGCCCTTATCAGAAAGTTTTCTAAGGAACTGAAAAGAAGAACTACATAATGGAAAACATTTTGCAGCCTCCAGCACGGCCATTTATCTCAATAACCATTTCATTTAAAATGTGGGCCAAACGTATAAATCATATCTTGAAAGAAAGTATGTTGGTGCCACAGAAATTGCCCTGTATTCTTACCACCTAATTTGAAAAATGTGTTGCGAAGCCAGGAAGAAAGCAAGCAGGCCTGGGGCCTGGCCACCCTTCTCCCTCACGTCCCCTTCCTCATGCCTCGTGTCGTCTCCAAAGTGAATCCCCACTACTCCCCAGTCTGAGTGGAGAATCCACACCCTGTTGTCAGTTGCTGCTGCTGCTGCTGCTGTTTGAGAGCCTCCCTCCTTAGAGATGAGGGGTTGAGAGCCCAAACCCACTGCTACCCGTCCTTGGCCCTCCCCACAGCAGAGCTCAGTCACACCTCCGTCTTTTGGCCGACCGGCCGTAAACCCTCCTTAGAGCTCTTAGATGTTGGTCCTCATTTAAGGACACGCCTGGAGGGAGGGGGCTAAATATATAGCAGGGCCCTGAGCCCCATTTTCCAGACTAATCACAGGGGGAGGTGATGGGCAGCCTGCACTGTGGGCTGGGAATTCCGGCTGGGCTCTTCCACTTAAATCTCACTGGGGGTCCACGGTTAAATGGCAGCATTCCCCCCACCCCACCCCACCCTTAGCAGGAGGTTTCTTATTTTGCTTCTCAGCACTTCCTGGGAGGGAAAAACACAAGAAACCAACAGGCACTGAGTCCCTGTGCACAGAGCCACACCCTCACCTCCACACTCCCTGGGGAGCGTCAGGACCGCCCCTCTTTACACAACCTTTTTTTCTGATCATGGAAGTCATAAGTGAGCATTATAAAAAAAATTCTAAAATAAAGAACAAAACTCACACCCATGATTCCACCACTCAGAGGCGACTGTTCTGATTTGCTTTTTACTCCTAGCCCTTTTTTTCCACCAAGCATGTATGTCAATGGGGTCAGACTGAGCATAGAGTTTTCTCTTTTCAGAGATTTCTGATCATTTTCTCACATCATTAAAACTTGCTTGAAAACATGTTTAACGCCTGCCTAAGTACTCCCTCCGGGGCGCGGCCAGGTTCTCTCGCCCAGTCCCCTCCATGGTGTGGGGAGGCCACCAGTTTCTCTACTCTGGCCCAGGGGGCAACTTGAGCCCCCTGCCCGCCATGGGCTATACCTTCTCCCCCTGCCGCCCATGTCCCTCTGCCCTAGCTTTGAGGCCCAAGGAGCCCCAGAAGGTGGAAGCAAGCCTGGGTGGACCGTCACCAGGTGGTGTCACCTGAGGTCTGCATCTCCAGTCTGGTTGCTGCTCGCAGCAGCCTCTTTTCCTCTGCTTCCCTCCTGTGCCTCCTGTAAGATGATGGCCCCCTGGCACCCCCTCCAGGGCATCCTATCCCTGTATCCCACGTCAGCTGAGTGCTTGGTGCCTGGAGCAGTGAAGTGAGGACCAGCCAGGCGCTGCCCAGCACTCCTGAGCGCCGGCCTGGCGTGTTGGCCTTTTTCTCTGGATCTAGGCTCTGAGGTAGGAGGCTGCCTTCTTCAGATCATCTCCTCTTGTCACTCGGAGCCTTGTCACTTGTCACAGAGCATCTCTGCGGGGGGGAGGAGCAGGGAGGATGGGGGCAGAAGCCCTGAAGGTGGTGTGCAGGCCGCCTGTGTGCACGGGGGCTGCAGCCACACAGGGTTGGGGGGGGGGGGACACACCCCACTCCTGCCACTGCTGCAGCCACCAGAAAGCATTGCCTTTCGCCTTTCCTCCCTCCCCATCGGCTGCCCAGGGTACTTGCTGTAAATCATTATTTGCATCCTATCAGCTCCCTTGGCCACCACAGTTTCTTTCTAGTGAAACCTTAACCTTGTTCCTGGAACCGTGAGGCAGCGCACGCAGGGCCCCTGATTTAGCACCGGTGGGGGGCCACCAGGGGGAATGGGAAAGGCTGGTGAGAAGTTCTCCACCAGAAGCCTCTAGAGCTCCATGCTGCCACACAAGTTCTAGCTATGTCTCCATCCCCCTCCCCTCCACTAGCCTTCCACTGCCTGGTCTCTGGAAGGCTGGGTTTGGGGCTGGGGTTCCCCAAGAAGAGGGGTTGGGCCTTAATTCCTCTCCCAGATCTGGCGTCCAGCAGAGGCCAGGCTAGAGGAGGTTGAGAGTGTTTGGGACACAAGGATGGAGTGGCAGGTGAGGGTCTTTCAAAAGGGAGGCACCAAAGTAGTGGTGCATCAGAGGGGCGTGCAGACCCCTGAGGATGGCACATGGGGAGATTGCTTCATCTCCACTGAAGGAGGGTGAAAGGCAGGTGGATGGAGTGTGAGCAAGGGCCCGTGACAGCCAGCGACAGACAGCAAGGGCCCCTGGAAGTTCCCTGCCGGGCGTGGGTGCCGTCCCCTGGGAGCCCTCATCATCTGCCCCGGCTTCCTCGCACAGATGCTGTACTCTCTCTCTTCCCTCTTGTCTGTCCCTGACAGCTGTCATCTGCTCACACCAGGCAGCCTAGGCAGTTCCCTTCAGTCACCCTTGTCTGAGGGGCAGAAGAATCTTGAAGCTTTCAGATCACATGGTGCCTCCAGGGAGCTGGGGCATGTGCTCTGTGCTTTTAGATTCTGGACTTATGGTGAAAGGGCAGGGTTATTCCCGTGGTGTGACCGGAGCTCCAGGTGGAAATCTGGGAGTGGGCTCAGAACCTGGGCCCTCACCCAGGGGCCCCTCCTGCTACCCTCCCCAGATGTGACACGAACAGCCCCGGGGCAGACAGGTTAGCCCGAGATGCGCCACTGGAGAGCCCCACGGCTGCTGCACACACAGCACAGTCACCAGCGAGCACCCATCCCCCCCCCAGGCCTGGGAGTCCAGAAGCAAGAACTGCCCACCACTCTGCACTCCCGGAGCCTGGTGTGTGCTCGATGCAGGGCGGGGCCCAGGGAGGAGAACAGGGCATCAGTGGTCTGGAGTCAAGGCCTGCCTGGAAAGTTGGCTCTACCGCCCGCCTACCCGGCAGGAGATGCCCACAGCCCTGCCCCATCGTCCTGTGGGCGTGGAGGCCAAAGGCTTGACCTGCCAGGATCCCCAGCAAGCAGGTGGGCTGAGGGACCCCTTCTTTACTGCTTGATTCTTGGGTATCATGTTCACACCCAGAATTCCCCTTTCTTTTTCCACTGTGGAATCGCACCCAGGGCAGCTGGTTCTGAATCACTGTTCATTCAAAAGCCACCTATCGGGCCAGGCTCTGCACCAGGGCTGGGCGCCCACCCTCAGGCGGCTCGCTGTCCTCTGGGGAGTCAGGCAGATGTACAAACTAAAACACGGTGACGAATGACGGGGGGTGGGGGGGGTTGGGGAGGAGTCGGCAGGAACCAAACGGGCTGTGGAGCAGGAGCCAGCCCTGTAGCGCAGAATCGAGGGGAGGGGTCTCCCTTGCCCAGAGCAAGGGAAGAGCTCGAGAGCCCGGCAGCTAGAATCTGGTGAGCTGGAGGGAGGGTCGTGGGAGGTGAGCTCAGAGAGGTGTGGAGCCCAGTGGCCCAGAAACGAGCACGGATTGCACTCCTCCTGTGTAGACAGCACCAGAGAGTCTGTGGAGACCCGAAAGAGCCCCCCAGGGGCCAGTGATGCCTGTGGACAGGAGGCCCTGTTCTCCGGTGGGCACCTAGGGTGGAAGAGTGACCCTGGAAGCAGCCCTGCCTTCCTCCTTGGGATCCCAGCCCCGTGTCTCCACCCAGGGGGACAAAGTGGACGCCTGTGGGGATGCCCGGGGTCAGGGAGGGGTATTGCCTGGAGGCTGGCCTGCAGCCTGCGCTCTGCTCCTCCTGCCAGGCCACCTCCTCCCCTCCCTTCCTTGTCCATGACTCTGACCTAGAATGTTGGGGACCAAGCACAGGCCCACAGTCCACTGGCCAGGGGAGCCCGGCAAGCTCTGCTGTCTCCCTGGGCCTCGGCCATGATTGGGTCCTCTGTCCCAAGCAACCCTGCCTGGCCCGGCCCTCCTGTGGGCATGTGTCTCTCTGGCCGAACCTGTTTGGAGCCTTTTTCTCAGTGCCTCCTGTCCGCTTCCTCCTCTGGTCCCACTGGCCCCCTGGAAGTGCTCAGTCAGGGCTCCCTGACCACCAGACCCTGGCCCACCATTGTTTCCCATAATTTTAAGGAAAGTACTGACCACCTGGACAGGCAGGAAATGAAGGAACCCCCTCCCCTCCTCTCACCTAATGCCGCACTACCCAGTAAATGTTTCTGAATGAGTGAACATATGAGTGAATGAATGAATGGCTATAGTGTTACCCACTTGGAAACATGATGGGACCTTCATTCTTCCCCCCAAGTGGACGGAGCCCTGGCTGGGAAGTCTGCCGGGGAAGCCCAATCCAGTGTCCTCACCTGGTCCCCAGCATATGCCACCCCCAGACCCCTCTGTTCTCGGTCCTTCCCAGTAGAACGAATCGTACCTGTGAGGATCCCACTGAGGAGGTATGGGGAGCAGGGCTGCTCAGAGGCCCAAGAGAGATCGGGATATTTTAATTTTTATCTTAAAAATAAAGAAATGCTAAAACTAGGTTTCAAAAATGGTGGTAGATTTTAAATGTTTACATTTAACAAATGAACACTTTTGACACACGTACACAAGTATAACCATGCCATTTACGGGGTAATTACAGTGTTTATAAAAGAAAAACCTTAGTTCATGGCAGGCTCCAGGCACAGTGTGGTCCAGAAATGGGACACAGGTTCGAAATTGAAAGACAAATGGCTCCTCTGAGATGCGTCCGTCTCGTTGGGAGAGTGGAAAGTGAAACCTTGAGGCCCTCTGGGGGGGTGTGGTCCAGCGCTCGTGCTCCCTGACCCCGTGTGACGGGCCTCAGCGGTTGGAAGGCTCCCCTTCCCCACATGCACAGTGGTGGCCCCAGCCCCGCCAACTACACACCTACACTGGCCTGAGGGCTGCAGCGCGGGGGCTGGGGGAGAGCATGAGGGGCCCGGGTCAGAGACTGCCCAGGCCCCCCAGCCAGCACACGCTACCGCCAGTCCTCTCCTCGGGGGGCCCAAAGGCCGAGCCAAGAGGCAGGAGCTTAGGTTCCGCTTTCTGAACAGTGTTGGAGGACAGAGGTTAGGGACTCTGGGAGCCAGCTGCCCTGGCCTTTACTGCCCTGGGTTAGCTGTGTGTTGGCCGTGGGGCCACTCACTGGGTGCCAGGCTAACAGAATGTCAGCTTCTGCCCTTTACTGTTTTTTGGAAGGAATTGTGCTCAACAGTAAGGAAATGGTGAGATAAAGTGGAAGAAGCCTCTGCTCTACCCCTTACTAGCCTGGCCTCCTTGACAAGTTACATAACTTCCTCTGCACTTGAGTTGCCTACTTGGCAAAAGGGGACAGTCACCCCAGCGTCCCCAGGCTCTTGAGAAGACGGAGTGTAGGCAGGTGTTTGGCCAAATAATATTCCACTGTAAGGAGAGACCACATTTTCCATTCATTGCTTGGTGGGCAATTGGGTTGTTTCCACTTTTTCACTGTTATGAATAGTGCCACGAACATTCGTGTACAAGTTTTTATGTGGACATGGGTTTTCATTTCTCTTGGGTATACACCCAGGAGTGGAATTTCTGGGCCATTTGGCAACTCTATGTTTAACTGTTTGATGAACTGCCAGACTGCTTTCCAAAGTGGTTGCACCACTTTACACTTCCAGTAGCAACGTATGAGGGTTCCAGTTTCTCCAAATCTTCACCAACACTTGTTACTGACTTTTTGATTAAAGCCACCCTAATGGGTGCAAAGTGTTATCTCCTTGTGGTTTTCATTTGCATTCTCCTGATGCCTAATGATGATCAAGTGTCTTTTATGTGCTTCTCAACCAGTTACCTGTCTTTTTGAGAAATGTCTATTCAGCTTCTTTGCCCATTGTAAAAAACTGGGTTGTCTTTTTATTATTGAGTTGTCAATGGTCTAGATACAGGTTCCTTATCAGATATGTTTCTCTCACTCTGCGTTGTCTTTCCCTTTTCTTTATAGTGTCCTTTGATGCACAAAAGATTTTTATTTTGATTAAGCCCAATTTATCTATTTTGGTTTTGTTGCTGTGCTTTTGGTTTTTTTAGTTTTTCAAATACACAGAAGTGTCTCTTGATTCTAAAGTGAAGAGGTACGCTCAGAGTAGCCTCACGCCCATTCCACCCACCCCGTAGGTAGCCATTTACTTTAATTTCTGGCTTATCATTCCTGTTTATTTTTGCAAATTTTATGAAGAGTGAGCTTGTTGGGTCAGGAGTTGACACCTCAGCAGTTCTGTGGGCCGTTGCCACGTTTTCACCTGTGGGCCATACCACTTCTGTCCTAGCAGCGCTACAGGAGAGTGCCGTTTCCCACAGCACTTGTGTGGGGTTTTGCCAATCTGAGAGGTGAAAAATGTCCTGCGTAGCTTTTTAAAAAATGTCAACTTTATTAAAGTACAATTTACATATAATAAAACACACGCATGTAAAGTGTATAGTTTGGTGAGTGTGGCAAGTGATCTGTCACCATAGGTTAGTCTTGCCCTTTCCAGAATTTCATATAAATGGATTTATGTAGACTTGTGTCAGACTCCCATGACTCAGCATAGAGATTCTGAGAGGTATACACATGGCTGTGTGCCTTGGTGGCTGGTTCCTTTGATGGGGAGCAGTGTCCGCTGGATGGATGTCACTGTTTGCCTGTTGATGACATTCGGATTGAGCCTAGTCCCGTGCCTATTAGGACTAAAGCTGCCATGAGCATTCTTGTAGTCTTTTGCAGACCCGTGTTTGCATTCCTTGGGGTAAACGGGAATGGAGTCACTGGGGCGCATGTGATGTGTATGTGGACTCTGAAGTCGCCAGGCTTTCTCCTCACAGACTGTGCCGTTTCCATTCCGACGAGCAGCAGCTGGTGAGTCCCTGCTGCTCCACATTCTCGCAGACCTTTGGTGTGGCCAGCCACAATTTTTCATTTTGGCCATTCTAGAAGGTGAGGTATGCTGTCTCTTAGTGGTTTTTAATTTAAAATTTGTATTGCAGTATAGTTGATTTACAAATGTTGTGTTAGTTTCAGGTATACAGCAAAGTGAATCAGCTATACATATATCCAATCCTTTTTAGATTCTTTTCCCATATAGGTCATTACAGGGTATTGAGTAGAGTTCCCTGTGTTATACAGTAGGTCCTTATTAGTTACCTGTTTATATATAGTAGTGTGTATATGTCAATCCCAGTCTCCCAATTTATCCCTCCCCGCCATCCTCTGGTAACCGTAAGTTTGTTTTCTACATCCGTGACTCTACATCTGTTTTGTACATAAGTTTATTTGTACCCTTTTTTTTAGATTCCACATATAAGTGATATATTTATTTTTCTCTGACGGATTTCACTCAGTATGACAATCTCTAGGTCCATCCATGTGCTGCAGATGGCATTATTTTGTTCTTTTTTATGGCTGAGTAATATTCCATTGTATATAAGTACCACATCTTTTTTTTTTTAATATTTTTTTTCTTTTTTAAATGGTACAGTTACTTTTTATTTTATTTATTTATTTATTTTTGCTGTGTTGGGTCTTCGTTTCTGTGCAAGGGCTTTCTCTAGTTGTGGCAAGCAGGGGCCACTCTTCATCGCGGGTGCACGGGCCTCTCACTATCGCGGGCCTCTCTTGTTGCGGAGCGCAGGCTCCAGACGCGCAGGCTCAGTAGTTGTGGCTCACGGGCCTAGTTGCTCCGCAGCATGTGGGATCTTCCCAGACCAGGGCTCGAACCCGTGTCCCCTGCATTAGCAGGCAGATTCTCAACCACTGTGCCACCAGGGAAGCCCTGTACCACATCTTTATCCACTCCTCTGCTGATGGACGTGTTGGTTGCTTCCATGTCTTGGCTCCTGTAAACAGTGCTGCAATGAACATTGGGGTGCATGTATCTTTTCGAATTATGCTTTTCTACGGATATATGCCCAGGAGTGAGATTGCTGGATCATACGGTACTTCTATATTTAGTTTTTTAAGGAATCTCTGTACTCTTCTCCATAATGGTGTACCAATTTACATTCCTGCCAACAGTGTAGGAGGGTTCCCTTTTCTCCATGCCCTCTCCAGCATTTACTGTTTGTAGATTTTTAAAAACTTATTTATTTTATTTATTTATTGCTGAGTTGGGTCTTCATTGCTGTGTGCGGGCTTTCTCTAGTTGCGGCGAGCGGGGGCTACTATTCCTTGCAGTGTGTGGGTTTCTCATTGCGGTGGCTTCTCTTGTTGCGGAGCACGGGCTCTAAGCTTGTGGGCTTCAGTAGTTGTGGCGTGCAGGCTCTAGAGCGCAGGCTAAGTAGTTGTGGCGCATGGGCTTAGTTGCTCCGTGGCATGTGTGATCTTCCCGGGGAGGGCTTGAACCCGTGTCCCCTGCATTGGCAGGCAGATTCTTAACCACCGCGCCACCAGGGAAGCCCTGCTTGTAGATTTTTTTGATAAAGGCCATTCTGACCAGTGTGAGGTGGTATGTCATTGTAGTTTTGATTTGCATTTCTATAATAGTGATATTGAGCATCTTTTCATGTGCTCTTTGGCCATCTCTTTGTGGTTTGGATTTGCATTTCCCTAAAGACTAAGGATGCTGAGCATCTTTTCAGGTTCTTATTAGCATTGTATTTCCTCTTCTGTGAAATATGTGTCCAAACCTTTTGCTCACTTTTAAAAACTCAGGTTATTTGTCTCTTTATCATTGAGCTGGAAGAGTTCTTTGTATATTCTGGATCTGAGTCCTCTTTATGTACAGTGTGGCTCTGTCGTTTGCCTTTTCATTTTCATAGTGGTGTCTTTCAGAGACCAGAAATTTTGAATTTTGTGTCCTAAGAAATTTTAGCATTTCTTTTCTTTTAAGTAAGGTTGAACACCTTTTTTTATGTATAAAAGCTATTTGCTTATCTTTTTCTGTAAACTGCCCATGTCTTTGGCCTGTTTGGTTTTTTTTTTAATCAGTTTATTGGTCTTTTTCTTCTTGATTTTAAGAGCTATTTATATGTTAGGGGGATGAGCCCTTCATGGTGTGTGGTGATATTTTCACCCAGTGTGTCATTTGTCTTTTCAACGTTGCTTACAGTGTTTTTTCCATGCAAAATTCCTCACGTGTGTCTTTACATCATCCACTGTATCTGTTTTTATTGTTTATAGATTTTGGATCATCAGCTCCCCACTCCCAAGTTATAAAGAAATTCACCCACGTGAATTTGCATCCAGTATTTGAATGGTTTCATTTTTTTACACTTACATCTCTGCTCCATTTGGCCTTGATTCTGATATACAGTGAGGCATGGAATCAATTTTATCTTTTTGCAAATGACTCTCCAGTTGTCCCTATGTCGTTTATTTAAAAGCTCATATTTTTCTAATGATTTGAGATCGCATTCCTCAGACCTTTATTATTAAGATACTAAATTTCCATGTGTATTTGGACATTCTGTTCTGTTCTGTTTCTTGACTCATTTGGTTCCACTGGCCCATTTGTCTGTGCTCCTGCTGACACAACCCTGTAAATTACAGGCTTTATGACTTGTTTAAACACAGAGTAGGGGAACTGCCTCACTGCTCTTTTCATACTCAAAGGTTTTCTTAGATAAGTCTTGCTTATTTCCTTTTCCACATAAACTTTAAAACCAGCTTGTCTAGCTCCAGGAAAGATACTTGATTTTTTAAAAACTGAGATTGTGTTAAATTTATATGTTTACTTGGGAAAGTTGACATCTTTATTGATGTTGAATTGTCCCGTGCAAAAAACACAGGGTGTATCCCCATTTATCCCAGTTTACTTTCCATACAGTGTTTGTGAGGACTGTTACAGGACTGTTTTGAAGGATTTTCTCCCTAAAGATGTTGTGCATTTCATGTTAGGTTTACTCCCTAGTAATTTATCTTTTTCATTGCTCTTACAATGGGTTCTTCTCTTTCATTATGTTTTCTAACTGGATGTTGTTTGTATACAGGAAGGCTATAATTTTGTGTCATTAATTTCGTATCTTGCTATCTTACTGAATACTCGTTATTATCTGTATTCATCTTAGCATTTATTTTCTTGGGTTTTCTAGGTATACTTGCATATCATCTGCAAAAAAAGATCATTTATCTCTTCCTTAGGGTACGGACATTTTTAAAGCTTTGCGTTACCTATTGCCAAATCTCTTCTTTTAAAAAAATACGGTACCAATTTATACTCCTCCTGGAAGTGTTTCACCATGCCCTTGCTAGCACTGAGTGTTAACATTTTTTAAATCTTTGCCAGTTTATTACAACCTTTATTCATTAAGAGGACATGGCCCCGTCTTCCCCAGGTGGTGGGCAGAAGGCTGAGGACCTAGCAGGGAACAGACTAACCTGGGAGTCCAGTCTACCAGGAGCTGAGGCTTAAGTTTCTCCCCTGCCCCCAACTTTATTGAGGAATGGCTAACAAATTAAAACTATATATTTAGGTTGTACATGTGATTTTTTTAAAGGTATACAATGTGATCATTTAATATGTGTATACTTTTGAAATGATGTCCACAGTCAAGTTAATTAACACATCCTTCAGCTCACAGCCCTTTTTTTATTTGTGGTAAGAACACTTAAGATCTACCCTCTTAGCAAATTTAAAAATATACGGTACTATAAACTATAGTCAGTAGGCTATACACTAGGTCCTCAGGATTTATGCTTCTTATAACTGAAAGCTTGTACCCTGTGACCATTTCCCCATCCCCTCCAGGGCCTGGCAACTACTCCCTGGTTCTATGAGTTTGGCTTTTTTAGATTCTACACGTTAAGTGATATCATACAGTATTTGTCGAGGCTGAAGTTTCTGGAGGTTTACACTTAAGACTGCTGCTGCCCTCCTGAGCCCAGCCAACGGCAAAAGGACTGGCTGCCCTAGCAGAGAAACCCCATCTCCGGCCCAGACAACACATTCTGGAAAATCCCCGAGCAGTTCTGTAAAATCCATTGCCTCCCCCCAACTCCCCTTTTGCAGAGTCCCATCATAATCAGCCCTTTGGGTGCCTTACTTGATCCCCTGCGCAGCCTGGGCAGTGCCAGGAACAAGGGGAAGAGCCAGGACCCCTCCCCGCTGCCCATGCTCGAGCCAGCTCTCTCCCCGCCCTGCCGTGCGCAGAGGATTCCTCCCCAGAGCTGAGAGCCAATACGATGGATGACAGAATGGATTGAGGCTCCTACTTTCCCATTAAAGCCCTTCCCAGGGCCTGGCCCCCCAGGGTCCTGTGAAGAGCCCTGGCTACCCACTTGCAGGAGGGCGTTTGCTCACTGACACGGACTCTGCCCGACCCTGGCTGGCGGCCCACCTCCCCGGAGGCTGGGCGGGAGGACAGAGGGGGCCGTGGCCCGCTGGGCTCACCCCCCTCGTCTTGGCCTGGCCCCCTCCTCCAAGCAGCCTGCCCCAGCCCTGAAGCCCAGGCAGCCTTTTTACTCACATAACCCTTTCCCTCTCACCTGTGTTCCCAGCTCTGTACCTTACTTGCTGTGTGATCCTGGGCTAGTTGACTCCCCTTCTCTGAGCCCGTTTGCATCTACACCTCCTCACAGGCTGTTGTGAGGAGTGAAGGAGGGAGCATCTGCGCCAGGTCGGCAGAGCCCGCGTGTGTTTACTGAATGAGAGTGAAAGAATAAATGAATTGTGTCAGAGAGCCCTCTGGCGCCCCTTCCCCCACTCAGATGGTTAGAACTGGAGGTGCGTCAGATGCAGCCTTAGTCGGAAAGGTAACAGCTCCTCCACCACCAGCCCCCATCCCACACAAGGGGGCAGGCCCAGGGGTCTGTGTCAAGCCTTGCTGAGGATGATCTGGGTGGGGAGCCTGGCCCAGAAAAGGGCAGGGCCACCAGGCCACCCTCAGGCTGCTGGGCCCCAGCCCCAGTCTCTCCGCACCATCCCCGCTGCTTCGGGCGTCTGGACCTTGGTGGTCTCATCCCAGTGTCCTTGGACAGCAGGGTGCATGTAAAAGTGAGGGTGTGTGTGAGAGGCACACCCACCACCAGCCCTCGGCCCCAGGCAGTTGGTCCTCAGGAGAGAGGAAATTTCCTTCTCTGTGTTTATTTTCCACATCCCCGACACTGAAAGCCAAGCTGGTGTTGATATTTACCTTGGCTGGGACTCCCCATCTCTCCGGGCCAGCCTCGCGTAAACACGGTGTTCCTTTCCTCGGCTCTGCCAGCATTGAGGTGGCCTTTTGCAACCAATTCTAGGAATTTTGAAAGTCTGTAGGCGTAAGTTCAGGGGCCAGGCGCACGGGGTGCGAGGAGCGCCTGGGGGCTCCATGCTGGCCTTGGGCCTTCTCCCCGGGGTTCACGCTGGGGGTGCAGAGACAAAGCTGGGCCTGTGGGGGCCAGCGGGCAGGACCCCCCCTCATTCCTCTCATTCCTCGGGGCCCGTGGTGGCCAGAGGGCTTACTCTGGAGGGCAGCAGTGGTCAGCGCCACAGAAATGGGAGTGAGTGGGGGGCTGGGCGGGGCAGGGACGCTGCGGCAGTGGGAGGGTCCGCACGGCCCGGTCCAAATCCCCGCTCCCCCAGCTCGGCCACCGGGGGCTCATTCACCAGGGAGGCCTTGGGCAAGTGACCGCAGGGCTCTGAGACGTGGTTTCGTTATACAGGAAACGGGGGGTCAGTCCCTTGGTGACAAGGGGGCTGTGAGGCACTGCAGGTGGCAGCCGTGTTCCTTTTGCTGTCGCCACAGCTGCACGGCTTTGAGGCAGCATCACAGGTGGTGCCGGGCGAACGAACGCTCTGAACATGTCCCGTTCTCCACGCAGATCTGGGACATGAGCGACGACGAGACCGTCTGACACGCCCCCCCACCCTGGCTGCCGGCCCGCTGAGGGGCTCTCAGTCTCCGGAGCAGGACGCTGCCCCCAGGACCGGTGATTGTGGTGATTGTCCAACCTTTGTGGTCCCCTCATCTCCATACCTTAAGGACTGGGGCCTTCCCTCTGCTGCCCAGGAGCTTCTCCGTTTCTTATGATTCATGGTCCCACCAGTTCTCAGCTAAATAATAACCTTGGCTTCGGCCTTGCCAGTGATCTGGGACTTGGTTCCCTCCACGAGCAGTTCTTTCTTCTTGTCACACGTGTTTGGTAGTCAGGCTCCCGGGATTCTCCTGGCCGTGACCCCCATGGGGTGGAATGAGGAGAGGGAGGAGTTGGCCCAATGCAGAGCAGGCAGGGAAGTGAGAAGTCAGCTCCTTGCCGCAGCCATCGCGGGGGCAGTGCCACAAAGCCCGCAGAGGGGCCCCGGGCACTTGTGAGCGCTGGGGTTCTCGTCAGCTTGGCCTGCAGGCGGGGGAGGCAGGAGAGCTGAGGCACGTGCGGGACAGAAGGGACCGCACTTGTCCCTGTGAACCCAGACCCCCGCTGAGGACGGAGTCTGCTGCCCAGACAGCTCCCCCCACCTGCGGGCCTGTCCTCAGCTGCGGGCTCGGGAGGACACAAGTGTCTGCTGCTTTGTGCTGGTGGCAGGGCCCAGGGACAGATCCTCAAAGCTGCCTGTGTGGGGCCCCTCCTGCCTCTGTACAGGACACCTGAGGCCCAGAGAAGGCTTCAGACCCCACGTGAGAGCCTGCTCTCCTGCCACAAGCAGGGGCAGCTGCGCCTTCCGTCCCAGGCTCCTCCCTGGTGGTGGCCTGGAAGGCCCGACTCTGTGTGGGCTGGAGTCCGTGGTGTGTCTGCCTCAGCCTGTGGCCAGGTGTCCATCAGGGGTGGCGGGAGGGCTCTGCCGTGGGCCCCTTGGGCTGATTTTCCTCCTCCTCCTGGGTGAGCACGTCCGTGCCAGCCTCAGAGCTGGGCATGGAACCCAGGAGAGGAGCCCTTTCCACTTTTATTTCTGTGGTGTCATCTTTTGTCTTGGGCCTGGAACCAAAGTCAGAATTGAGTCTGAGTCGTACAAGAGTTGGATTTCTGCAAGTAAGTTAGGTAAACAACGTTTCTCCTAGAGAGTTAAAATTACAGCTTTCCAGCCTGTGCGGGGCTTAACTCGGAGGCCACTGTACAGCAGGGCAGGGCTGCTGAGCCTTGCCCCAGCCTCTCTGGGGCTTCAAGCAAAGGTCCCGCCCAGCCCGGCTCTGTCACTGCAGGACCCAAGGATCACACATACAGTCTGTGGTTTAAGAGCACTTTATTATTGTTCTTAAGGCTACTTTTAAGTACAAAAAAAAGATGGCCTGCCAAACCTTTTTTTTTCTTCTTCTTCCAGGAAAAACAGGCCACAGAGAATGGTATATTACAGATTTACAAACATGGAGAGAATGGTCAGAACACACTGCAGATGGCGTGGCTCTGTGAAGAACCTCTCTGTGCCCCCCGAGGCCTGGGAGTGTCCCTTCCTGGTGACCGTTTGGTTTCCTGCCCGAGGCCCCTCCCAGGTGCTGCCTATCCCAGATAGGTCAGCGCACCAGGGACCCGGCCCTCAGTGCCACCGTCCCTCGCAAAGCGATGGCCTCGCTGGTGGACGCGGGCGTGCGAGGAGCCCGTTCTGCACAGAGCCACCGGCAGTGGGGTTGTTTTCCTGGGGCGACGCTCAGTAGCCTGTAGCGATAACAAACTAGTGGGTATTAAGGCAGATGCAGTGTTCTCATAGAATAACTGTGTTCCTGCACTTTTACAGACAAATCTACGACAAAAAAAAGATCAACTTTTTTTTCCAAACAACAAAAAAATATGAATGATTACAATAGGAAAGGGAAAAATTAAATAGCTACATATCATTAACAAATTAATTGTTCTTCAAAAAATACCTACAAATTTCTCTGTACATTCTTTACGCACAGCGTAATGATGGTCTTAAAGTTACCTATATAAAAAAAGTGTTCTCAACGATTTTTCCTACAGAAAATATAGGGGCCTGAATGCAGAAGCCTGGAAGCCCAGTTAAGTGGGAGGGAAACGTGTGCGGGGGGCCAAAAGGGGAGGCTTTCCTCCGCCTTTTCAAATACCTACAGCCACCCTGTGGCCACAAGAGCCCATCCTCCTGCCTGTTCACCAATGCCAACCAGCGAGCCTGTACTTTTCTCATACTGACAACCAGCCTCGAGCTCTGGTGAGTCCACGGTGCCTCGCGGGTGAGGTGGTCATGCCCGAGTCACCTGGCCAGGTGACTGCTCAGGCCCTGTGGTGGGCAAGGCTGGAGGGTAGTAGCACAGGGGAGGGGCAGGGGCACAGAAACGTTTACCAGAAAGAAGAGCAGCTGTCGAACATCCACAGCTGGGTCTGTCATGCTTTCTTCTTCACCTAATTTCTAGTTAGTAGCTATTACTATAGCAAACGATAATAAATGCAGTAATAACTGTATAAAGTCAGAGGAATGTATACTGCCTTGGCCCCAGCGTACGAGGAAGCATACAGAACACCATCTCACAGATTGTCAGCAATCTGCTGTTCAGCCACGAGTTCAAAGGGAGCAGTTTCTGCGTCGAGGGGAAGTTGGAAGACACGAGTCCCAACTGCCCTGGGAGCGAGTTAAGAAGCAGACAGGGATGCAAAAAATAACTGATACTGTCAGCCTGCAGCCACAACTCCAGCGTCCCACTCTGCAGCTGACCAGCTGCTCGCCCGCCTGCGTCCAGGGCCTGCCAGGGACCGACTGGCCCCACGCTACTTGGGAGTAACGTGAATATCAAACACAAATCTTAAGAGTACAACTGTACCAGCAGCAAGTATATCTAGGACTGTAACTGACAAAAATAAACGAATTCTGAAAAGAAGCTAGTAAGTATTAAGCTTTCTGTTTACTGTCTATACAATTAATAGAAACCAGCTATTTTTATCCATTAAAACATGCATCACGTTTAAAGCACTACAGAATCCTCCAACTTCAGCTCTAGTCTAACAAACTGCAGTGTTTAGAAAAGGTAAAATGCCCGTGATTGGTAGAGTCTGCAGTCCAGTTGCAAGCACCTGAAAATCTAGACAGAGAAAGACCTATAAACCTGCATGAGACTTCCCCTTCCAAAGCAGTTTTGTCTAAATTAATACAACAACAGAAAAACACACCCATGGTCAGAAATGTCACCCTTAAACCCTCCGTTTTCCAGCAGTTTGCCCTCAGAGTACTATCATCTCGCACAAAGTGGTCAGACAGGCAACTTGAGTCCTCCTCCCATAGTGCAAATCAGACACGACAGTTCTGTTCTCTTCAAGTAGACGCACACACACAAGCGCACACACACACGTGGGCTGGAAGCTAAGCCGCACACGCCCCGGTCTCGAGAAGCAAATGAAAAAGCACAAAGCGTCTGGGTCACCAGTGGCCTGGCCTGTGACTAAGAAAGCACAAGCCGTGGAGTCCAGGCCCTGTCGGGCAGCTGACCTGCATTGAGGCTTCTTTGGTAACCAAGGCAGGGACTGGGGGGCGACAGCGGACAGAGGTTCCACACGCAGGTGCTGCTATCACGTCTGAGGGCCCCGGGTACGGATACCAAGAAAGTACAAGAACAAAAATCCCCGACGACGTGGTTTTTGCGAATAAACCATCCCTCCCTCCCCCCACCCCCAAGATTTTTTTTTTTTCATTTTTCCATTTTTTAAGCACTGACTGTTCGAAGCTCAGGCAAACCATGCAGATGGACGTGGCGTTGGAGGGCGGTGCTCCCTTCAGGAGGCCACAGACGGGGAGTGGCTGTGGCTGACCATGTGGGCAGAGGGGCTGGCGGGCTGGCCCCTGCGAGAGGCCGACTCGGGGCTGCTCGACGCGCCGTCCTTGGCCGCCTTGATCTGGAGCCACGTGTCGCCCAGGGCTTTGGCGAAGTGGTCGTCCACGGAGCCCGTGATGGACACGGAGTTGGGCGCCGGTTCGGGCTCCTTGTAGTTCTTGCCCAGGCTCCTGCGGAAATGCTCCTCCACCACGGGGTCGCAGGTGGTGGCGGCTGCGGGGGCGGGGGGGGGGGGGGGGGGGAGGACAGCGGTCAGGGCTGGGACCCGGGGACACCGGGGTGGTGGGGGGCCCGCACAGGTCACCTCTCTGAGCCTGCCATGGGGCAGCGCGCCTGCTACGCCGGGCCGTGGACGCGTTCAGACCCCCCCTCCCCATGCGGCAGCCGGCGGGCCCCACTAGAGGTGGGGCCTGGAGGGCGGGGCCGACGTGCTGCTCCCCCGACCCCCCCACCCCCCGCCGCCAAGCACAAGGCCACTGCACCGGGGCTCAAAGAACAGGGTGTCGACCTCCCTCAGCAAGGGGCCCAGCCGCTCCTGGGACCAAGAGGACACGGAAGGAACCCTCAGTCCCCTGCAGTGGTCTGAGCGGGGCACTTACAGCTCGGGGCCCTCCGGTAGCTGGCCGGGCCGGCCGCGCAGCCGCTGTGCGCGATGGGGCAGTGGGAGAGGTTGCAGTTCCGGGCGCTGGCGGAGGCGCACGTGATCACCGAGGGCCGGTTCTGCGGAAGGAGGGGCCTGGCGTCAGTGCGGGCGCGGGCACACAGGCGGCAGCAGCGGTTCGGCTCCCCCGCCCCAAGAGGCGACCCCATCCTCATATCCCCGCCCAGCTCCGAGGCCGGGCGGCCACCCCGGCGCCCCTCAGCCCCCCAGCCGGGCACCCGTCCCGCCTGGAGAACCAAGTGCCGGCGGCCTCGGTATTGGAGTGGTGACCCGGCGCGGGTCCTCACCAGTACCCACGCTCTGCGGGAGCCCCTCCTGGAGCCCTGCCGGCCCAACAGCAGATCCAGTCAAGCCCAGGTGCCGCCTCCTGATTCACGTTGGGGGCCACACCGCTCAACGACCCGAACCCACCGTGACCGAGGGTCTTGGGGGTGTGCGCCCGGCCCCCTCCCAAGCTCTCCCTTGTCTGAGCAGTGACCCTCAGTGTGAGGCAGTGGCAGTGTGGATCGGTGAGGGACGTGGGACAGAGGCTTGGCTGTTGGGAGCTGGCCTGTCCCAACTCTCGGATCTGAAATGAGACCATCGCCGAGTCGGGAGACCAGCGTGTAGATGGCATAGGGCTGTAAAGGGACCACGGCTCCTACCGTCACGGTCCTGAGAGCGCCTGGCCCTGCCCTTCTCAGAGTGTATCCTTGGAACCCTCCCCCCCAACCCCCGGCTTCTCTGGGCCATCCCAGGACCCTTCTAATATACTCCTGGTTGTTCTCAAGCCAAGCCAGCTCAAGTCGGTTTCTGTTACGACCATGCAAGTCATGATGGAGACAGAAACGCAGGAATCTATCCAAGTGCCTGAATTACACACAAAGCACCCTCACCCCATGCGCCTGCCCACACTCGCCCTCCTTCCCCGAAACCACCGCAGAGTCTGCCTGGCAAACTCCGCTCGTCCTTTAAAACCCCGTTCAAATACCATCTCTGTGAAGCATGACCCTCCCCCTGCCTGCCCCACAGTCAGTCAGTATACCAGCCCTTCCAGAGGCACCTGTCTCCCCGACCACACACACTTCAGAGCAGGGACCAGCGAGTGTCTGCATCCCCAGACCCGGACAGAAAACATCTGTGAACCAACTGAGCGCCCTTAGGTTCCAGCCAGGAAACTTAACTCCTGAAAAGCCGGACGACGAGACAGCTAGCAGAACCTAGCCGAAGGGTCACCCCCAAAGGCAGTGTCAACAAGGGAATCGGGCCTTGTCCACGCCCGGCCTTTCCCGTAAAGAGGTGGATCAGTAGCCACTGTGAAGTCTGCACATCGAACCTTCCTGTGATGGGAAGTGAACAGGAATGATAAGAACACGTCCGTGATGAAGATCTGTACCCACACCGGTGAGCGGGGATGTGCTTGGGTCCAACGAGAAATTCCACACGTCCAGGATGGGAGAAGATGCAGCTTCGCAGCAGCACGTGAACCAAGAATCTGGGGCTTTATTAACTCCACACATGAGCAATGGGACGGAGCCACCAGGAGAGCTGGTGTGACACCCCCCGCCCCGTGTGGACGACAACGGCAGACAGGAGAGAACATGGCTTTGAGGCCGGGTGGACCTGGGCGAACCAGCTCTAGTCAGTAGGCAGGACCGTCAGCCCTCTAAGCTTCCATTTCTTTGAGTATGAAACAGGAAGACTCGTACCTGAGGGGCGTGGAGCATCGCCTGAGATGGGTGTGGGGGCCTGGCCCGTGGTCACGTCCGGGAGTCCTGCCCTGCAGGTGCTGGTCATGCCACACCTGAAGGACAGCCTGCAGTGTGCAGCCCACCTTTTGAAGGGCCTATTTAAACCCCCGAGCCCGTGATCTCCCCGCCAGCCCTCTCGTAGTGACGTGCCCTCCATCCTCGAGATGGGGCTGTGCAGCCATGTTCATAAGTGACCTCGCCCCGTGGTCAGGCTGGAGGTCTGCCTCAGGCTGTGGCTCAACTACCGAGGCCGACTCAGGAGAAGATTCAAGTTGAGCTCAGGAGCTGGGGGACGGCCACGCCGAGCTGGCCATGTGATCCAGAAGCAGAGAGAGAAAAGGATGCAGAGACAGGCACGGGGCCAGGGGAGGAAGGAGGGTCCTGCCTCCTATCTGCTCGCCCAGGCAAGAGCCGGCCCTTGCTTCCTGAGCCTGGCTGTACCCACGACCCCGGGTCTGGGAGACGCCCCGGGCCCTCCCAGCATAACTCCCTTCCTTCCTGTAGCTCCGGGGCCTCCCAGCGCCGGGGCGCAGCAGCACTGGTGAGTGTTCACTACGTGCTAACTCAGCCTGGTTCTCACCAATTCATACATTAAGACCTGAGTTATTTTTGACTCCCTGTCTCCTCCAGACTCAAAACTCTGAGCGCCCGCATCCAGCTTGACCAGTTTCTAACACACTCCCTACACAAAGCAAGTGTCCACGCAGTTTTGTTAAAAGAACAAAGGAAACAAACAGGGCTGTGATTTTGGGCTCCAAGGTAGGCAGTGCAACCGCTCACCAGCCTCACTGGGAACCACAGGCACCAGCGCAACCTCGCCCAACGCCCGGGGCCCCTCACAAGCAGGTGTCACAGACTGGGTCAGAACCAGGCGCAGGCCGGGGACACAGTGGTGGCCTGGAGGCCGAGCCCGGCTCCGGCGGCCCCAGCACCTCCTCTGCTTGCTGTCCACGTCCAAGAGTCTTAAGCAAACACTGAGTGAGGACCTATTAGGTCACAGGCCCCAAAGGTTCAGAGAGAAAAGCCATGGGTTCGTGCAGTGTTTCTGAACCTCAAGGCTAATGCCTCCTTTTATTAGCTCTTCCCCTAGGAACCCCATTTTTTTTTTTTGGCGGTACGCGGGCCTCTCACTGTTGTGGCCTCTCCCGTTGCAGAGCACAGGCTCCGGACGCGCAGGCTCAGCGGCCATGGCTCACGGGCCCAGCTGCTCCGCGGCATGTGGGATCCTCCCGGACCAGGGCACGAACCCGCGTCCCCTGCATCGACAGGCGGACTCTCAACCACTGCGCCACCAGGGAAGCCCCCAGGAACTCCATTTTTTAAAGCCTTTTTTCCTACCAAGCAATCTGTGTTTATTAACAACTTAATTTCCTAAAAAAAAAAAAAAAAATCCTTGTCTGCCAATCACAGGTTTCTGACCAGCAGGAGCTAATAGCCACTGTGACCACTGACTTCATAGGATTCCAGCCCAAAGCAAAGCAACCTGGCATTTAACTCCATCTGTGTGGCCTTGTAACGGGTTAACGCAGGATTCCTATTAGGATTATCACATTGATCCCTAAACACGGCTGCCAAGGAAGCCTGCTAGAAACACAGCTAGTCTAGACCAATCCCGTCTCGTGCAAAGAAACTAAGCCCCAAAGACATTGTCTTGTCTGGGGCCATTAGTCCCAAGGGGCGAGGCCTAGGCAGGCCCAGATCAGAATTAAAACCACCCTCAGTACAGAACCGAGGGTGGGGTTACTCCCCACGTCTGTCACCACCCTCCTTGTACCCCACCCTCCATCCCCCAAGCCCCCGGACCCACTACCGGCCACCAGCCGAGGCGCGCTGGACAAGGGCGTACCTGCTGCCGCTCCACTGGGGTCATGGTGGGCGAGAGGCCGGCCGGCCTGCCAGCGTCCAGGCTGTTCTTGGTCAGTGCAAGGGGCTGCTCCATGCTGAGGCTGGGGAGGGACGTGTACAGGTGGCTGCCGTGCAGGCTCATAGTGGGGGCCACGGCTCGCTCAATGGGGCTGCGGCTCCGTTCCCGGGGGTCTTTCCGGCAGTCCCCATTGGCTGTCTTGTTCCTGAAAAAGAGGAGTGAACGCTCAGACAGGAAAACCTGGCAGCTTCCGGGAGGCAAGGGAGCTGGCGACCGTGGCGAGACGCTCATGCCGATCATTTCATCCCTCACTTTGGTGTGGGTAAATATTACACAGTCATCACCCCACCGTCTCAGGCTCTGATCGAATAGCCTACCGGTGACTGAGGGCCAGGATGCTAACCCAGGTGGGTGCTGGGGACAAGCACCTTCCCAGGGTCCAGAGTCAGCTCCACAGCTCCATCCAGACGAGACGGCAGCCCCCTGCTCGGCAGTCTGGCTGAGCGCTTCTTCAACAAACTCCACTCGCTCAGAGCCCAGAGATCTCACCTGTGTGCTCCAGGCTGGCTTGGTTGGCCCAGGATCTGCCTTCAGAAGGATGAAGGTGGTGATGATGCCCAAGTAACCCCATGCCTCCTACCTGCCGGGTCCTGTTCTAAGTCTCCACTGGCCTCAGCTCATTCAGTCTTCCCAACAGCACTCGCTGAGAAGGGGAGGCTGTACCCACCCCCGCCCCAGACGAGGGGACCGAGACCCAGTCCAGTCTCCTCCCTGGCCGAGGCTACTGGTCCGCGAGCCGTGGTGTTTGGCTCAGGGTGTGGCGATCAGCCTGGTGTGGAGCGTGGAGAGCCTGGCGCGCCAGCGGGAGGGCCCTGCCGTAGGAAAGTCCAGCCACAGGCAGGTGCGGGCCGAGTGGGACCCAGATGAGGCGGTAGCACGGGCCCTGCCTACAACCCGATGGATCTCGTCTAGGGGCAAGGTTACACGCTGCGTCTCTGAGAACGGGGAGAATGACTCCGCATGGTAGCGGTGGGCCTCACGGTAGAAGCCCGGGAACTCGCGGCCCAGGTTTCACCCCCGCCCAGGGGTTCTTTGTGCCTCAGGTCTCAGCCCTTCAATCCGCTGTGTTCTCTGCTACCAAAGCAGTCTTTTTTTCATAACCAAGGAGCCAGTATTTTAACTAAAAATGTGGTAATGACTTCTGTGACAGTAGAGCGATCAGTGGACATTAGTGGAACCAAATCAGCTGTAAGCTCAGTTCATCAACTACAGGGCAACGAACCGCGCAAGGCACAGCATGTGATTCATGGGTGTGTCCCCCCGGCCCCGCACTATTCGCTGGTCGACTATACAAGCTGACTTAGAAGCAATTAGACAATAAACTTCCAGCCCATGAAGACAAGCACGGAAGAGTACGCTCTGGTCACAGCGTAGATGAGATGTTCCATACGCACCGCATGGATCCTGACAATGTTCAAAGAATTACGATACCAAAAATAGAAAAAGAAAAAACGTCATTCTGAAACCAGCCTGTCCATAATTTCATCTTCCTGTGATGATTCAGCTGACATTACAGGCCTTTACAGTGAAGGGCTGCGCGGTCGCGACCGCAAACGCCGAACGTTCCTGCAGAACGGCACAGAACGGGGACATCTGGCTCGATGGGCTTCAGGCCCCTCAAACCCAAGATAACCTGGCTTTTCCCTGAACGGGTACTTATTACTGAATATACAGGTGACCGGTGTCTGAAGACTACGTTGTCACACAGAGTCATCTCCGGCATCAGGTTTCCATCTAAATTTGAATAAAATTCGGTGTTTGATGAGCCATGTGAACTGGTTCCCTGACACAGTGAGGTCTGTCACTCCGTGAACTCTGCAAACTCAGGGACCGGACACGCCACTTGGAACGCGCCTCCGTCCAGTTCAGACCCCACGATATTCAACCAATGTTAACTGAGCCCCCATTTTCTGACGGTTACAGAGAGGAAGACACAGCCCTTCTCACGGGCTCACGACCACGGGCAGGGGCGACAAGCTCCCCCGTGACCACCACAGCACCGGGAGGGGCGCAGGGCCGGAGGAGCGGGCAGAAGGCTGGAGAGTCGCCCGGGGGCGCCGGTGCTCACACCCCGCACCACGCAGCACCGCGACACGGCACAGCGCAGCAGGGGGCCCGAGGAGCGACGGGGACTGTCCCAAGTCAACCCGCGGGGAGCGAACGGGAGAATGGGCCCCCGCAGGCAGGACGCAGCAGGCATCAGACACGGAAACACCCAGAAACCATCTGAAGACCTCGCTGGTTAATTTTAGTAAAATTATACATTACTCAGATTTCCAGCTCGTTTTCCCAGTTCCCGGAGCTTGAAGACAGACGTTGTTTTCCTTCCCCCAGTGACTCATACCCCGGGCTCCGCTGCTTCCCGGGGCGTCATGTGCTCCCGGACCCAAACCACACACTTCCTGCCTGCGAGCCCCGCGGCGCCTCCGTTCTCATTAAAGACGACGTTTGCTCGGGAAAGAGTCCAGAGGGCTCGTGCGGGGGGCTGGACGCAGAGGGGCAGCCGATGACAGGAGGCTTGGGGTGCACGGCCCCTCCCAGGACCCATCCTCACCCTGGGGAGGGCGTTTCCACAGAGGAAACGGGAAGGGGCTCAAAAGCAAAAAGGTGTCCGGGAAAAGGGTGCCACGTGCCGCCGCTCTGCACTGAGGCGAGAAGCCAGCAGTGTCCCCAGTGTCTGGGGACAAGTAGACTCAACTCCAGGCAGTGGAACTGAGGAAAGTGCATCCACTTGCACACTCACCGACATGAGGTTTTCCCGCCCTTCAACCAACCGGGGCTCAGAGTTGAAGGAAACCCTTGGGAAGGTCTTACTTGACAATCTCGGGCCTCAACTAAATTCCTTACCTCCTGACACCAATTAACTAAACCAAAGGGAGTCTGAATTCTTAGCACAGGGGAGGGATGTGGGGATGAAGCTATTTACTTAGTGCTTGGGAGGAAATGTTCTGGGGCCCCGGGGGTCCCCATGCTGTAGGCCCCTCGGCCCAGCCCGGCCCCCGTGTCCCCCGCACAGGCCCAGGCTCCCGTAATACAGGAACATCCCTGAGGTGACAGGGTGTCCCGGCCAATGGGATGCAGAACACCCACGGCAGGAGTGGACTGAAGGTCTGTGGCAACACCCACTGTGCACGAGGGTGAGGTGTATATGGAGGTTCAAGGAAGGAGGGAGCAGGGCCCACGAGGGTCACGGCAAAGACCGAGCCCGTCCTCCGACTCACCCATCTTGCCTGTCCTCTGCATCCCTCACAAAAGCGTCCGCCCTCTGGGAACCTACAGGATGGTAACAAACCTTCACCTTCACGGCCCAACATGAATCACAATGAAGCTGTTAAAGCATCGTTAATTTTAGAAAGCTTCCTCAGAGAAGTGTACAGTTAAAAATGGCTAAAATGGTACGCTGTATGCGCTACAATTTAAAATAATAATAACTAAAAAAAACTAAAACCAGAAAATGTCTCTCCCCTGCCATTACTCGCTGAGTTGCTGGGTCTGTGACGTGGATCAAGTAGATGGCCCCGTCCCTGTCTCACAGAAAAGAGGCCCGGGGTGAGGACGATAAACGCTTAGCCTGAGCGGTGGAGGCGGGACGGCAACCAGACACCCAGCCGCTCAGCCATCCTCACTGCAGGCCCCCGCATCACCCACCCCTCCATCCCCAGCTTCCAGGAGGCCCTCCCTGACCCCCCAAACTGGAGCACCGAGGGCACGGTGGGGACCTGCACGTGCGTGAGGGGGCAGCCCTGCAAGGCACGGGGCTGAGCACAGAGCGGGTGTTTTAACCACCATTCACTAAGTGAACTTATCTTTTTAAAAAATTACTTATTTATTTTATATTTGGCTGCACTGGGTCTTCGTCGCTGCACGCAGGCTTTCTCTAGTTGCGGCGAGCGGGGCTGCTCTTCGTTGCGGTGCACAGGGTTCTCATTGCGATGGCTTCTCTTGTTGTGGAGCACGGGCTCTAGGTGCGCACAGGCTTCAGGAGTTGTGGCACACGGGCTTAAATGCTCCGCAGCATGTGGGATCTTCCCAGACCAGGGATCGAACCCTTGTCTCCTGCGTGTATTCTTAACCACTGCGCCACCAGGGAAGCCCCTAACTGAACTATTAAAGTACACATATCATGTGTGAGTCCAGTTAGGATCTGTGGTGAACGAAAGGGAATTAAGGCAATTTCTGAGGAAATTCCCAGCAGGAAAGACTTTCTGAAAAATGCAGAATTTAGGGAGCATTTAAACAGCCATAAACAGCTGTGATAGTTTCTCCCTTTCACTACCTTCCCCATCTTTTGTTTCCCCTTCCCCCACTTCTAAGTGTCCCCCAGGTCCTCCAAACCTCACGCATCACCCCCTCTTTCTCCTTGTGAGCAGAATTCACTGCTTTCCAACCAGGCGGGAGGGCGCGTGGGTGTGTCCAGGACATCCTGGGTCAGTCTCGTCACTCCAAGGTACCAATTTCAGACGGGAAGCGGCGGGGCAAGACAGCGCCGCCAGGGTGTGTGGTGTGGAGGGAAGGCGTTGGCATGGGGAAGGGGTGGGAGGCGAGGCAGAGGTGCCCTCCTGGTACAAAATGGTGAGCTGTGTGTCATGGGCCGGAAAAAGCTGAGAAATACTGGCATTCAGGGCATCCCAAAGGCACAGAGGGACCGCGGTCTGTCTGCTGCAGTGCCCAGCACGTCCTGCTCGGCAGTGACTCGGGGGCAGCTGTCTCTGCCTTTGACTAGGGGGAAGACTGTGTCGTATATGACACCTGCCACCGTTTAACATCACTTAATAATCAAGAAAAAAGCCACAGCCCTACCGCATCCAAGGTTCAAGGGAACCCGACCTGAGCATGGAGGACCGTGCAGTTGGCTGATGACATCCCTGCCCCATCTTTCCACCCGAGTAACATGCCACCCTCCCACTAACTCCCCCCCCCCATTTCTGCTAGTTCACATTTCAAAAACCCACTACCTGGAACTAAGCGACACACTCCTCACTGGCTCTGTCCCATGACAGGTGTGACCTACAGTGCCAGGGAAGCACCTCCACTGCATCGCTGCCCTCAGAAAGACCTGCCCAGAAAGAGGGAACATTGCGAGCTGGGGAATCCCTCCGAGTAAACTGCTTACGTGGATTATCTTTATCATCATCAACTACCATCTACTGACGGTAGTTATCATTCTCACCTTATTAAATCCACCACAAGGCTGCAAAGTAAGCACCAGCACCCCCACCACGTAGGTGCGTACGCCGAGATGCAGAGAGAGAAGTAACTTGTCTAAGGCTGCAAAACTAACACAGTGCAAGGGTTCTATTTATATTTGACTGGCTCCAAAGCCTCTCCTTTTCACCCTTCTGTCTCGAGAGAGGGATGCAGAGAAAACTACAAAGACCCATGTACCCACCACCCAGAACTGACAGATGAAACCTCACCATCCTATTTGCTTCAGATCTTTCCTTCCCTCCTAAGGATTAAAGCTGCAGAGCATGGTCCTCCTTCACGCCCCCCAGGCCCCTGCCCCTTCTTCATCCCTAGATACACCCGCTGGCCCATATTTGGAGATGCTTCCCACCTGAGCCTTTGTCCTCTGACCACCTGTGAACGTATCTGTAAATCAGAGCAGCACATTTTACATTCCCATCACTGTATGTACTTAACAGCCGGGCTTTTTCCCCTCACGTGTTTCTGGCCTAGAGATCCGGTTCATTCATGTTCGTCACCTGCCATACAGGATTCCTTCACAGGAATCCACCAGCTTGTTGATCCACTGCTGTCCCGACAGGCATTTGGCCATGTCGGGTTTTCCTAGTTATCAACAATCCCACGGTGTTGACATTCCTGCACCTGGGTGCCGCGCAGGTGCATCTCCAGAGGGAAGGCTTCTGGCTGCAGGGCGCCCCGCCTTCAGGGCCAGCGGGTGCTGCCGGAGCCCTTTAGGACCGAGGTCCACTGCACTCCTCCCACCACTGCATCCTCAGTCACGTCTGGCACCAGCGCAGCTGAGGGCCTCTTCATACATTTGTTAGCCATTCCACTTTCTCCTTTCAATTACCTTTTATCAGTTATGGGTTGAATTGTGTCCCCTGCCCCCAAAAGAGGCTGAAGACCCAACCCCAGTACCTGTGCTTTTAGTTGGAAACAAGGTCTTCGCAGAGAATCATATTAAGATGAGGGCATTAAGGTGGGCCCTCAGCCAATGGCTGGTGTCCTTCTAAAAGGGGGAAGTTGGACAAAGTAACAGACATGCACCAAGAAAAGATGACGTGAGATGTGAAGACGTAGGGAGAATGCAATCTATAAGCCAAGGAATGCCCGAGGCCACCGGAAGCTGAGAGAAGCCTGGGACAAGCGGTCCTCACAGCGCTCGGAAGAAGCAACCCTGCCCTCAGCTCCATCTCAGACTTTAGCCTCCGTAACTGGGAGGAAATACATCTCTCCTGTTGAAGCCACCCAGTCTGTGGCACTTGGTCATGGCAGCCCCAGAAACTAATATAGTTTCCATGGCTTTTACCCCCAATGCTTTTACTTCTTTAGATATTCTCTACATCCATGTTTTATTCTGCTTTATCTGTAATTAATCTCTTCCCCCCGACACCCATTTTTTTGAAGCTTGGTCTGGACATTTTCAGAGGCCCCTAAGATCCACCTGAGGTGTCCTTGTCACACATGCCTGTCATCACGAGGACATTTAATCAGCACTGAGGTGACAGAGTGTGTGAGGCCAGGCCTGCCGGTGAGAAGCTGGAGGGCCAGCTGCCCCCCCGGCTGCTCCTCCAAGTGCAATTCAGGAAGCCAGGAAAAGGCATCGCCCGCCCCGACGCACAGGACCGCGACCCTCATCGGCCAAGCCGTCCTCCCAGCCGTCCAGCTCAGGACCACTGCAGGCAGAGAGTGAACGAACCAGCAGACCCTCTCCTCAGTCCTGCGCGGATGGGCCCGTCGATAACCAACCCCAAGGCCCCGGCCAGCTGCGTCCAACGCCCGCCTTCTCTCCCCAACGGCCGCGCCAGCCTCGGGGGTGTCCGCACCCTTCCCAGGGCAGGAGGAGGGAGACGGAGCTGAGAAGAGGCGCGCCCAGGGCACAGGCCGGCGGGGACGGGACGGGGGCTCCCATCAGGCCAACCCTCCCCCTCCTGCCTCAACTCCTGTGCGCTCTTCGGTGCTGGAGGGAGAGTGACCGGCTCTGGGTAGGGGAGAGGACAGGCGTGTCTGAGGAAGGCTTCGGCCGTCCTCACTGGGCTCTGCCTGTGTAGCTGAGTCAAGGGTCTCCAGTCGCCACCCTCAAGACGGAGTGGCACTGAGACAGCACCGCCCAGGGCGCCACAGCCTCCAGCCCTGAGATGTCGTGGCTGCGCTGGCCTCCAGGGGGCCAGCCCCAGGGGCCCCTCCAGGGGCCCCTCCAGGGGTCCAGCCCCAGGGGACCCTCCAGGGGACCAGCCCCAGGGGGCCCTCCAGGGGTCCAGCCCCAGGGGGCCCTCCAGGGGTCCAGCCCCAGGGGACGTTTCGTGGCTACTCGTCCTGCCCTGCTCTGTCCCCCAGACGGTGGGTCTCTCTTCCCTCGGGCACAGTCACTGCGCAGACCCGCGTGGGGACCCAGGGCACCCAGGACACCCAACAGCCGTCACCTGGGCCCACGGCGGCCACTTCCGTAAAGCTTGTAAACAACCGACGTGTAAGCCTTAAGACACAAGATATTTTAAAAGTGTTGTAGTTAGAAACCCATCTGAAACATCCTACAATTGACTTCTCTCCTTTCTTGGTGACTTGGGATCTTTATTATAAACGTGATTTCGGGATGTGATGGCCCCGCGGCAGGCCCGTCGGTCTGTGCTAAGGCTCCTTCCTCAGCTGGCTCAGCGGCTGCAGGCGCAGGGTCTGCTCCCCTCGTGTCTTGGTTTCCTCCCTGGTCATCCTGGGGGCAGGCCTGGCGGCAGGGTCCCTGCCCGTCTGCTCGGCCTCTGCTTTCCCCTCTCCTCGCGGTGGGCCCTGAGGCCAGGCAGCCAGAGGCTGTGCTCCGGCTCCGAGAACAGGGCCAGCACTCGGGCCTTCTTCGCTTGGGGAGTCAGGGCTCCCCAACCTGCTGCCCAGAGAGGGCGAGACCCGTGATGTCAGACCGCCACCCGGAGCCCCTCTCCCAGCAGCTCAACTCCGTGAAAATGAGAGACTAGTTTTCTTTGACTAAGACAGTCTGTGCATGTTTTCCATCATTAGCTGAGACGAGAGGAAAAACTGAAGTTTTAGAAAAGAGGTCAACCCTGAGAACGCGACGGGGAAAGCCCCTCGCCCCTCCTCCCCCAACCTGGGTGGGCCACGGCTGCCATGAGAGCGGCGGGCATCCACCCGCCGGCGGCGGGCGCAGCACGGGACCACGTGCAGCCTGAGCTCTGCTTATGGACTCAACGGATCACGTGGGCCACACGTGTACACTCATTCATTTCAAATGAATGGAGATGTGGCTGAGACTAATAAAATACAAATTAATTTAAAATTCCTACTGCTACTAAACATGTAAGTCATTTTTGTCATTATGTATCCTCTTGATGAATGATATTAAAAAATAATACAGGGCTTCCTTGGTGGCGCAGTGGTTGAGAGTCCGCCTGCCGATGCGGGGGACGTGGGTTCATGCCCCGGTCCGGGAGGATCCCACATGCCGTGGAGCAGCTGGGCCCGTGAGCCATGGCCGCTGGACCTGCGCGTCCGGAGCCTGTGCTCCGCAGCGGGAGAGGCCGCAACAGTGAGAGGCCCGCATACCGCAAAATATAAAAATAAAAAAAAAATAATACAACCACTCTTCTGTTTTTGGCATCGAAGTCCCTGCACCAGTGGAGGGATAGAAACATCATGTCTCTCCTGCTGCACAACAGCTACAGTGTCTGCGACGCACACAAACCTGGGGCAGCTCGTCTCTCCCACTGCCCAGCAGCAGAGGTATCACCGCGGCACTGCTCTGCTTGGCTACCAACCACTCGGGATGGCTGGGTGAGGGAGAGAGGGGTGACGCTAAGAGATCTGCCCACAGAGAAGGTCCAGAGTGGCTTTTTCTTTTTTAATAAATTTATTTATTTATATTTTAATTTTTTATGGCTGCGTTGGGTCTTTGTTGTTGCGCGCGGGCTTTCTCTAGCTGCGGCAAGAGGAGCTACTCTTCCTTGCGGTGCACGGGCTTCTCATTGAGGTGGCTTCTCTTGTTGTGGAGCACAGGCTCTAGGTGCGAGGGCTTCAGTAGCTGTGGCTCGCGAGCGCAGGCTCAGTAGTTGTGACGCACGGGCTTAGTCGCTCCGCAGCATGTGGGATCTTCCCAGACCAGGGCTCGAACCTGTGTCCCCTGCATTGGCAAGTGGATTCTTAACCACTGCGCCACCAGGGAAGTCCCAGAGCGGCACGGACCTCCTGCCCAGTGCCCTGCTCCCAAGCCCCCACGAGTCAGCATGGAGAACAGTGCCCGACACACAGTATCTAATTCGTGAATGAACCGACCAAAAAGCAAACGGATTCTTAGGGAAAAGCAGCACCAACTGGTCTGAATAAGACAGGAACCCACGAAGCTCCAGGGCGGCATCTGGACCAACGGTCACTGGAGAACCAATCCCAGCCCCCGCAAGGCCAGCAGGAAGGAGTGGTCTGCAAACACCTCCAGGGCCATTTCCGCTCCCTTCTTCTGGGGGGGGGGGGGGGCCCGCTTTCTGATTCTATTCAAGTTCCGATTTGGTTCGGAAGGCTCACTCTTAGCTTTTGCTCCACATTCTGTGGCAAATCGCTGGAAGACATCACACATTGTTTAGTGAAGAGAGTGGAAGCTTCGTCCCACTCAGAGGAAGAGAGCTGAAGAGAGCTTCGTGCTGGGACGGCTGTGAACCCCAGAGAGGGCTGCGAACAGCAGCGTCCTCACATGACGCCCTGCGGCTGCTTCTCACACCCCCCCCAGGGTAGGGCGCTCGCTTACTCCCCCTCCACGGAATTCACTCAACTCCTGGAAGGGTTCAATGAAAGGCCCTCCCCTACTATCGACGTTCCAAGGGCAATTCTTTGATTGACGGTCTGCTCTTTGGAAAAATTCAACGAAGTCTATTTCTTCTTCCAATTACTGGAAAACTGCTTCTGTGTCAGCCCTGCCATGCCCAGAATTCTCTTCCCCCAACAAGAATCCCTCCCAATGACCCTCATACCATCCTAACACCTTACCATCCTGTCACCCACCTCCAAGCACTCTCCAAAGTAACATCCACCTTTAAGTGTGGTACCCAGAACCATGTATAATACTCCAGAGGACATCTAAAGGGCAGAGCACACAAGGAAAGATAACTCCCTTCAATTTACATAGCACATTTTAAACCAAAAGTCAGTGCAGAAGGTCTAATAAGAACCAAGGTCAACAGAATAGAGTATCGAAATCAGGATGATTCTGAGACCTGTAGTCAACTGGGACTCCACCGGAACGGCAAGACCCAAGACACAACAGTTCTGCCAGCAGCCTGGTCCCACAGTAACGTGTAGTCTCCTAAAATCCTCCTAATTCAGCTATACTTGTGACCCTGTATTGGCCAAAGAGAGAGATAAATGAGTGACTGCACACGTCCGCATCCCATGCGAATGTCTGTCAAAGACAGAGCAGCACATTTCCTCCCTGTGCTCTTTGGTTTGCTGCAATTCCCTCCTGCCCTTCACATACCCACACAGTCGCATTCCTACACCTGAATGCAAGTACCTTCCCAGCGTCCAGCCCCGATGGCGGCAGTAACCAGTTCCAAATTATTCTGTGGACTTCTTTATTTTTTTAATTTTATCCCAGTATAGTTGATTTACAATGTTGTGTTAGTTTCAGGTATACAGCAAAGTGATTCAGTTAAACATATATATAGGTTATCGCAGAATATTGAGTAGCATTCCCTGTGCCGTACAGTAGGTCCTTGTTGGTTACCTATCTTATACATACTAGTGTGTGTGCGTTCATCCTCAGCTCCTGATTTATCCCTCCCCCCACCCATGTTTCCCCTTTGGTAACCATAAGTTTGTTTTCGATATCTGTAAGTCTGTTTCTGTTTTGTAAATAAGTTCATTGGTACCAATTTTTTAAAACTTAAGATTCCACATATGAGTGATATCATATATTTGTCTTTCTCTGACTTACTTCACTTAGTATGACATCACCTCTAGGGCCATCCATGTTGCTGCAAATGGCATTATTTCGTTCCTTTTTCATGGCTGAGTAATAGTCCATTGTATACATGCACCACGTCTCCTTTATCCATTCATCCGTCGATGGATATTTTGGTTGCTTCCATATCTTGGCGATTGTAAACAGTGCTGCAATCAACACTGGGGTGCATGTGTCTTTCTGAATTATGGTTTTCTCCAGATCCATGCCCGGGAGTGGGATTGCTGGATCGTATGGTAGTTCTATTTTTAGTTTTTTAAGGAATCTCCATCTTGTTTTCCACAGTGGCTGTTACCAAATTACATTCCCACCAACAGTGTAGGAGGGTTCGCTTTTCTCCACACCCTCTCCAGCATTCGGTTTTAGACTTTTTGATGATGGCCATTCTGAATGATGCAAGGTGATAGCTCGTTGTAGTTTTGATTTGCACTTCTCTGATAATTAGTGATGTTGAGTAGCTTTTCATGTGCTTTTTGGCCATCTATCTGTATGTCTTCTTTGGAGAAATGTCTATTTAGATCTTCTGCCCATTTTTTTTTTTTTTTTTTTTTTTGGTACGCAGGCCTCTCACTGTTGTGGCCTCTCCCGTTGCGGAGCACAGGCTCCAGACGCGCAGGCTCAGCGGCCATGGCTCACGGGCCCAGCCGCTCCACGGCACGTGGGATCCTCCCGGACCAGGGCACAAACCCGTGTCCCCTGCATCGGCAGGCAGACTCTCAACCACTGCGCCACCAGGGAAGCCCTGCCCATTTTTTGATTGGGTTGTTTTGTTTTTTTTTTGTTGATACACAGCTGCATGAGCTGCTTGTATATTTTGGAGCTGTAGACTTCTTGACAATAGAGGATAAGCTCTAATTCAACATATTCATGCTATACTAAACAAAAATTAGAAAGCCAGTTTTTCTTTTAAAACCACCCACCTACCCTGACTGACATCAGAAACTCTGCAGGCAAAATTAAATTACGTACTGAATTAAGTTACTATAAAACTATACTAAAAAGTTTGAGAATTTAAGTACTGAGTATATAAAGTGATTAAATATTCATTTAATAGAAGATCCTGAGGCATCTACCAAATATCCTTTAAAACAGTTACTACTGTTACTATTAAATTATTAGTTACGATAATTAGTAATAAAATTATCATTATTAAAGGGCCTTCAGAACCTTGCATCTGAGACCACATTATGTACTGAATTAATTCCCTCTGAGAATCCGTATGGTCTGGGCTGAACTCCATCTTTTCGAAAACTAGAGGAAGAGGTTAGCTAAGCCATTGTTTCTCTTTACTTAGATTACAGGGTAAGAACACGATCTGAATTTCTTAAAGGTTATTTCGAGGACTCTCCAGTGCTTAGAAAGGCTACTAATGTATTGGCAACTGATAGGCAAATTACCAACCAATCTCTATTCTTGAAGCAAAGTTCCCAAGGGACCTATAAAAACCAATACTGATGGCTTACTTCATTTTCCAAGTCACAAAAATGCATTTCTTGACAAATATTCTTATTTTCAAACTCTTCAGAGAATTGAGAACTCACTTTCCCTATAGCGTCTGCTTAGTTTTCCTGTAACGTCACTAACATGTGGCTATTAAAATCATATTTAATCCCAAACCTGGGACCTGGGAAAGGAACCCAGGGGAACCTCATGACTGTTCAACACTGAAATGGCATCTCCCCCGCAAACTCGTGAGTGGATGATTCTAAAAATGTCTTCGGAGAATCCAGGACTGCCATCCCCAAATACCTCAAGTGATGCACTCCTTTCCTTTTCACAAGGACCTCCCACACCAAATGGCAATGGTGACTCCCAACCACGCTTTAAATTAAAATGACCACGCCCCAGAGTCCTCACATTGCCACTCCCCACCATGAGGCCCCAAATGTCACATCCTGAGAGCTGAACGTCTGTCCTTCGAGTTCTTACCCCCTCTTGACACACTGTTCATCCCAGCCGAGCACGGAATACAAAGGCTGAACACATAATAGATTCGGTATTGTTTATTCAATTGAACCAAAGTTAATCATTAGTCTTTGGAAGGTTTTTTAATCTTTTTTCAAAACTGTGGCAAAATACACATAAAACTTACCATTTTAGTCATTTGAAAATATACAGCTCAGAGGCACTGAGCACATTCACACTGTCGGGCAGCCATCCCCACAACCCACATGGAGAAACTTTCCATCGTTCCGAAGTGGAACTCTGTGCCCGTTAAGTACGAACTCCCGGGTCTCCCTCCCTCACCACCTGGCTACATTCTCTTCACGGCTCCTGCGTACGTGACACTCACTCAAGAAGAATCACAAACTCTTTGTGCTTTTGTGACTGGCACACTTCACTTTGCAAAACGTCTCCAAGGTTCGTCCACGCGGTGGCAGGTGCCAGGGCCGCACGTTCCTTTTTTAAGGCTGAATAATATTCCACGGTATGGATCTATTCATTCCTTGACGACTGGGTTGCTCCCACCTTCCAGCTGCCATGAATCTTGCTGCTGTGAACACGGGCAGGTGTGCAGATACCGGTTTCAGGTCCCTGCCTTCATTTCTTGTGGGTCCCTACCCATGTGTGGACTTGCTGGATCACATGGGAATTCTGTGTGTAATTCTCAGTCCTTAGGCATTTTGACAAATCATTGGTAGTCAATGGCCCCCTCTACTAGAGAAAAATGATAGGTTTCCAAAAGGATAGGTCTGGCTCACAACAACGACACAAACACAAGTCTCTGTAAACACAGTCCAAGTGGTTCATGAGAGAAATGCTGAAGAATAATGTAAGCATTTGACGTAAAAAGGTAAATAGACAAACACCACCCATCACCAGCTCACCCAACCCTGCAGCTCCAGGCACATACTCGGGGACTGCAGTCAGGGGCGTGGTCAGCGCCGGGGAGCATTTGGAGACTCACAGGCTACACATCTGCGGTTCTCATTTCTCACTGTGGGCCTTTAAATATGACTTCAAGCCCTCTAAGGAGGGCTAGTGTTAAGAACAGGAATAGCTACCATTTGTGTCACATCAGCGTACAGTTCTACAGAGTGTCCCGCACACATGTCATTGGTAACAGATCTGCCTCAGTCTGCAGCCCCTCCTCGCTGCCCGGCAAGTGTGGTCCTCAAATGGCCTGCTGTGCGGACAGGTGAGGGCGCCTGGACACCGGCTCCCAGGCCGGAGACCTCTCAGTCTGCATCTGAACCTCAGCTTCCTTTCAGGGCCAGGAGGGAGGAGGCTGCTCGCCGAGTTACGTGGCAAGTTCCCGAGAGATGGGACAAGAGCCCCATGTCCTGAGGCCTGTGGAGGGGCCTCCTCTCCAGTGGGTCCCTAAAGCAACTCACAGAGGAGGGCCTCCAGCACCCTCTCCACAGAGGGCAGTGGTCACGCAGCTGAGGTCGGAACCTCCAGACTTCAATTGTGCCCAAGTGCTTTTATTTGCCTTGTCATTTTCTTTAAGAATAAATGTCAAACGTAAAACGTACCCCTCTTCTGGAAGCGATCCTGGCGGCTGAACTGAGTGGGAAGAAAACGCACCCCGTCCTCCCCGAAGCTGCAGCCTCACCAACTATGCATCATTGTCTTTAGTGGGTCAAGTGATGGCCCGGCCCAGCAACAGCAGGTCAGCGGTCACCTGGAACCTGGCTGCTTCCACCCCATTAAGGCAACAATTACCCATTTGCGTTAACCCCTAGGCTCACAGCGGCGGGGCTGCGGCCCCTTTAAGAGCCCTCTCTCTCCAGGCCTCTCTCAGAAGAAACCGGATACGACGGGGATCTGATCGGGACAAGGGGCCGCCTGGTGAGGGAAGAGAGATGAGCAGGAAAGTCACTGCTGCCCTTCTGAGCACAAGCAGTTGCCGCCTCTCCCCAGCCTTGCTGCCGCAGAGTTTAAATTAATTACAGCTGAAAATACAGGGTTGCCATCTGGTTTGCAAAAGCAAGGATAAGGGAATAAAATGAAAGGGTTTTTGGTACTAACCTCACTTTAATCATTGCCAAAGAGCATGAAGACAGCCCAGCGTCCTCCCACAAGAAAGCCTTGGGCCTCCCAAACTTGGCAGGCGGTCCAGGCGCAAAACTGGATGGGCGGGAGGCTCGTCAGAATAAAAGTCCCCGCCGGGGGAGGCGGCAAGGTGAGGGCCGCCGCCCGCGCGCCGCCCGCGCGCCGCCCGCGCGCGAGGGCCAGGCTCGGGGGCCGGGCCGAGGTTCGTTCACAGAGGCTTTCCTGCCAGAAGGCGACACGCATCGTTACGGTCCCAGTCCGTGAGAAAAGAGATCCGCTGTCAGGAGGACAGCATGCCATTTCCTCTTTCTTTGTCTCCCCGTCTGCCAGAACATCAGGCTTTTATAAAACTCTCTAAACCCAAGCCCAGCAGAACCCAGAGAGGCCGGCGGGCTGCCGGGGCGGGGGCCGAGGAGGAGCAGCGCCGCCCCGCACGGTCCCCTCCCCCGCCCCCGCGCCCCCCACGGCAGGAGGGTCGAAATGCCCCAGGTTCCCTCGTGCCTGGTAAGGGGCGACTTCCTTCTGCTTTCCTCCCGTCGGCAGAAGCCTGGCTGAGAGGCTCCGCTCTGCGGGGGCTCAGGCCGCAGAGAGCTGGGGACGGTAAAGGTGCCACCGCGGTCCCGGGTCTGTCTCCACAGGCCTGGGGTGGGTGCAAAAGATGCCACGTCTGCAGCTTTCTCACCCCGCCCAGCATCAGGGAGCCAGCCTCAGTCCCATTTCTGGCCAATTCGAACTTTCGCCTGCCCACCACCTGAGTTCTTTTCGACCCAGGTGAGTTTTACAGACAAAACCTAGATGCACCTGGGTCCAGCTGCTTTCAGAAAGTACTACCCGCGGCGGCACAGTGGTGTTGAGGGGAATAAACTCCGAGCAACCGGTTACAGTCTCTTATAAACCAGAGATCGGAACAGTAACAGAGAAGATAAAAGCCGATGATGGAGACGGCATTACTGTTCTGGGGAAAAACACATCTTCAACCCCCAAATGATGCGAAAGTTGTCTCCCAGATCCTGCCCGGACAGAATCATTGTCTATAGCAACGGTGTCCATAACATTCAAACTCTCAGGAGTGTAACTTTCAAGTAAATGGTACATCTATCAAACCACAGGAAACATCTGGGAAAATGGTTAAATAAAACCAGAATTGAAACGTTTGATTTCAGAGCTTGCTGATGGTGCCCAACAAGAGACCATTAAAACAGACACCACAAGCCCTCTGCCCACTCAGTATGCTCAGTGCGACGGTGGAAAATGTCCTCGAAGGGGGAGGGGAGAATAATCAGACAATCCAGGAACGCTGGCGGGGGCGGGGGGTGGCAGGGCCCCCGTTCCTGGGGCTCTGCCCTGCACATCACCGCCCCCAAAACTTCCTCAGGCCCGGGAGGGCTCCTCCACGCCCACCCTCATCCCCCGCACCCAATGCCGCCAGAGAAGCAGGCACCCAGGAAGTGCCGGATAAGTGAACGAACGAAGCAACGGACACACAATATACATCTCTTCCTGGCACAACTAACATGTATTAAGCACATACAATTATCCCACCGTCAACACACACAGCCTAGACGTGTGTCCCAAGGTACTAGACAGCACATTTCGCTCCTTTCTAGTACACTTTAGAAGCCTTTTCCATTAAAGAAAAGGTTTAATGATTCAACCACTTCCAAATTTTAAAAAATCTGGATTTCAAAAACACAGTAAAGTTGAAAAGCAAATGACAAATTAGGAAAGTGGTTATTTTCCTAACTCATCTGATGGAGGGTCCTTAATAAGCAGTTATAGCACAGCAATAGAAAGAAGATGAATGCCCTAAATTTTTTTAAGAAGAAGATAGAAACAGTAACAAAAGAAGAAATCCAAATGGTCAATGAAAATATGAAAAGACCATTCAAGTTTCCTAGTAGCAGAAAGAAAACAAAAAAGACAAGTTACCACAATGATTCTCCTATGAAACCTGCAAAAATTAAATACACATTAACAGTCACCTTTGTGATGCTGCGGGTGACAGGCACATGCATAGAGCTGCCAGTGGAATGTCAGTCAGCTAACCTACTAGAGATGAGCTGGCAGGATGCACGGAAGCAGAAATGGGCGCTGTCCGACCCGGAAATTCCACTTCTAGAAACGGGGAATACGAGATGTGAACAAGAATGGATGTACAGAGACGGCCCCAGAAGTATCACAAATAATAGCAAAACATTGTAAACAGCCCCAATATCTGTATTTGTTAACAAGTTCTTTTGGTCACAAGCAACATAAAACAAGGCCTGCTAGCTTAGGCTAAGTGGGGGAATTTACTGGAAGGATACTCTGCTACATTTCTTGGAAATGAAAGAAGAGTCAAACAACCAGTCCTCAAAAAGGAAAAATTAAGGCGTCCCAGGATCTGGGCAACAGGAGGAGGAAGGCATCCCCTGCCCCCAGCCCCGCACCGGGCAAGATGCCCGCCTGGGAGACCCTGCCACCCACCCAGCCCACCAGGCGCTCCAAGTTCGGGTGAGAAACCCCACAGCCACCGTCTAGGTCTCCATCACGGCATCCCCAAGGAGTTAACATCGAGTCTCAGAAATTCTGAGGTCGGTTTTATTAGACATCAAATTCACTACTGAAAATTAGAAGAACCCTCTCTCCACTCCCCCAAATGCTACCAGTTTTCACAGTCAAGAGACGTCACCTGAGCCTCGAATCAGTTATATCTAAGAAACCGGGGGTCTCACAGGAAAGCGGTCCATTAGAGTTTTGCAGGTTTAGGGAGGAGGAGAATAGGGCAACGCCCCACCTTTGCAGCGAATGAGGGAAGGTGCTGGGTTGTTGCTTTTTTTTTTTTTTCCTTTTTGTGAGTAAAACCACTGGGATTGTTGGCTAAAAACAGAAACGAGCCTTTGGGGCAGCAATAAAAATATATGAAAAGTTGATGAGTTATCTCGGAGCAGGCAGGGACATTTACATCTGTTCCTTACAGCTCAGCCACGTCCTGTTCCAACTGCTTCCTCTCCTCCCTTCAACCTGACTTCCCTCCCTCTGCCTTGTCCATTTCTGAACTCACCCTTCCCCCCACGTCACGACGACACGCACATCCTGAATACGTGCTTTAGTTATCACGTACAACGTCATCCCTCCCAGTGTGGACAGACAGGCCCCTGCTGTCGTCTGGCTGGTTCCAAAGGGCAACTTTCCCAAGGAATGATATCAGGGCCGCCCCTGCCTGGGACCCCACCTCCCTCGTCCCCCAACGCCACCACCATCCAGCCCGCAGCATGGGGAAAGCTGTCCTAGATCAAAGATCACTGGGAGGCACAAAAACGAAATGCAACGTGTGGCTCCTAACGGCACCCTGAATGTAAAGAAGAACGTCCCTAGAGGGCCTTCTCGAAAGCGAACACATGTACTGTGTTAGATCGCAGCACTGTCTGCGACACGTGCAAAACAGAAAGCGAATGTGGCAGAATATTCACAGCTAGTGAAGCCGGTGAACGTACGTGGATGCCCATGGTTGTTTAAACCAGTTGCTTAATGTTTCTGTAGATCTGAACTTTTTCCAAAATGAAATGTTGGGGAGGATGGCAGGTCAGACGCTCACCAAATTTGGTGGCATGTTTAGAAAGATCTAAGTTAAAGTTGAGGCAACCAGGGAGGCTGGGAACCCTGACACAGGGGGTGTGAAGAGGAAGCTGGGAGATGGCTAGGGCCACACCGCACACATTAAGATGCCCCGGGCAGTGAAAATGCTGGTTTCAAATGTGAGCCTCAGAACGGAAGTTCCAAAGCAGGTGAACAACCCACACTGCCCACCGTGAGTTGGGGGAGAATCGCTTCTCACACCATGTGGAGCTTCTCAAAGGCGTATAATGGCGGGGATTCGGATAACTTCTCTTAAACATAATCATGGTAAAGGAGGCTTTTGACAATTGATAGTCCAAGAGGGCCATCTACTGAGAATAATTCTGGGAAAGGGAGTTTAGGACAGGTCACCAAAGTGCCTACATAACCTGGATTTTATCTTACTGTCAAAAATGAGCCAGAGCCATTGCCCATCAGTGAACATTGCCGTGCCCGCCAGGGAGGCTCTCAAGAAATACGTGCCAATCACAGAGCCACAGGGCATCAGCACCATGTACCCGTGTTACACGGTTAGAACACGGAGCCTCTGCGCTGCGGTCACTTGACGTAACTTGCCCTAGAGCTAGCACCCAAAGTGGTCGCACACAAGTAAAATACACACCACAGCTCTATTATGAGATGGTCGAAAAAGGCTTTGGCTTTGATAACTTTTTAGGTAGATTTGAAAAACTCCAGAAGTAATAAACACCTGAGCAGAGATCTGTTGGCTTTTCTAGCATGGACAGAACTATTCTTTACACCCACAGTGTCTGGCCATCCCTCTGACCTGCGAGATGCACCCACCTGAACTGCATTTCTCATTGCTATACACCTTACCTGGTGCTCACACTGGGATCAGAGCAAGACGCACAGGAAGAAATATAAACAGAGGCAGGAGCGGGGGAAACTTCATTCCCACAATAAACTCCGAAGGCTTATTATTCAGGGTCAGCACTGGGATAAGAGCATTTGATCCAAAGCCAGCATCTCAGGCAGAGCCAGTGATTCAGATTATTAAGTGTGCACGTGCCCAGGTACTAGGGATTTGCATGTTTCTGTTTGGGGGGGAACAGGGATTCGGGAAGGAAGGCAGGACAAGTAGTGGCGGTGGGATTCTCTGTTCCAGGGGTTCACTGAATGAAACATCAGGGCTACACAGAAAAAACAGAAGTACAGTAAGTGGTGCCACTCAGGGCTTATTGCATATTTGAAAGCGATTCTTGGGATTTCCCTGGTGGTCCAGTGGTTAGGAGTCCGCCTTCAAATGCAGGAGACGCGGGTTTGATCCCTGGTCAGGGAACTAAGACCCCACATGCCGTGGGGCAACCAAGACCCGTCACAGCCATAAACAAATAAATAAAAATTAAAAAAAAAAAAAAGAAAAAAGAAAGCAATTCTTACCATCCTTTCCAAAGGGAAGAGCACTGACAGTGCCCTCAGAGTGGCACGTTTTTCATGGAAACATTTACTTAGCGCCTAGAAGGCATCGGGCACTGTGCTGGGTGCCCCAGTGGGACAGACACAACAAGGGACAGCAAAGTGTGTTCATTGTATGCACAGAGCTGTTCGCCTTGAAGCGGAAGGAACCGCCCTTTGCCAAGAGAAGGAGGCAAGAAAAGTGACGATGGACCGCAGTGGGCGGCACCTCAGCGGGCAGCGCAGAAGCTCCTGCAGGCGGGGGTCTGCTCAGGGCTCCCTGGAGCTGACTGGGAGCCGTGGGAGAATTCCCAACGGAGAGGAAGACTTCAGAAACCTTCTCCTGCACTAAAGTGCCAAGACCAGTCGGGAGGGCACTGCCATGGGAATGGGGGTCTAAGCCATGGCCGAGGCCAGGAGCTTTGTGGAAAAGATTCAGCAGACTGACTTAACAGGGGGCAGAAAGAGAGTACACACATGGGAGACCAGATCGAAGAAGAGGGAGGTGACTTCATGGCAAGTGGAAAGACGGACGGCTGCCCTGCTATGAAGATGGGGGACAGACCTGGGGAGGCGCTGGAGGAGAAACAGCCTATAAGGTCATGGCCGGCGGAGCACCTTTGGGCCTGAGCGGCACATACACTACCTGGAAGGCAGGCGGCTCTGTGGGTGTGGAGGTTTGGCCTCAGCCGGACATAAAGATCTAGGAACCCTCCACCTCTAGTGGTAAATCAAGGCACGAGCTGGCGTGCGAGTTCTTTCCAGGGTCTGTGCAGTGAGAAGGACAGAGCCCTGGAGGATGGATTCATGACAAGCCTTTGAGAGATCCTGAACGGCAGAGCCAGAGAACTGGGAGGGGAACCAACGAAAGCAAGAAAGGGGCCAACGAAACCAAGGGAGAAGAGGCTTCCATGGAACAGGAAGTCAAATAAGATAACCTGGATCAGGTTCCCCCTGCATCTGGCGACCAGCAGGGCACCAGCGAGGGAGGGAGAGAAGTTTCATAAACGCTGATGGTCCGGATCACGGCACTGGACTGGGGAATGGACACGGAAGTGGAGACAATCCACTCCCTAGAAACAGCTCGGAGGGAAGGAGGTGGGTAAGGAAGGAAGGTGAGGGGCACACGGTCAAGGGAGAATGGGGCCCCGGGCTTCCTCAACGTCTCTGGCCTCAGTGAACTTCGCTGAAAGCCCTGAGCAGGAAAGCTGGTGCTCTACAGCCCCAGCTCAAGGGCTCACACCACCCTGTCGTCACATACCTAAGCTGGACGGCACCAGAGCCTTGGGGGTCTGCACGTTCATCACAGAACTTTGAAACCAAATACAATGCTCATTTTGTTAGGCAAGTATGCCCCCCAGAATATTGCTAACAGGGCTCGTGAGAAACGAATCGAGGATCCCACGGCGAGTTAACGTTTGAGAAACCCCGGGCTAAACCACATCTCTGTACCTCAGACTCTCAGAGCCTGACTGGCGCCAACTACACAGGCAGACTCAGGAGATCGGGTTGGGCGCTTCCCAAACTCTGGCCGGGGAACACTCTCTGTCCTTCGAGCATCTTGAGGTAAGAGGGCCCTGAGGCCCTCGACGGGCAGCGGTGCCCTGCATCCCTGAGGGGTCACCCTGGTGGTCACAAGGAAACGACTTCCGATGAGTCAGAAAAGCCCACGACCCTCCCTCGACGGGTTCAACGACAGGGACAGGTTTGGGGGAGCAAAGAGGGTTCAGCCTCAGACGTGCCTCTAAAGTGACCTGACCAACTAGGAGCTGGTTTGTTGCTTCCACTTGGCCCTGATCCGGTTTCTCTGTGGATCTGTTAGTTGTATTCTTAGATCTCTTCAAGGAAAGCAAGGCAGGAGGCAGAGAAGTCAGAGGACAGCACGGTAGCGAAATCCATCCCCCTCTAGTCTGCGGTGCACGGGGCCTCTGCTGGGGCCGTGGAGGCTCGGATCCAGAGTCCAGATCCCTTGTTTGCCAAGGTTTCTAGCTCCTGCCAGACCGAAACCCTTACTGCAACACTGAGCTCTTTAATTATGCTTTGGAGACAATCTGTGGAGAAATTGAGAGAGAGAGAGAGAGAGAGAGAGAGACAGAGACAGAGACAGAGACAGAGGGAGAGGGAGAGGGAGAGAGAGGGAGAGAGAATGTGTGCTGCGTGTGTGTGTGTGTGTGTGTACCCAAAGATTTAGCAAAGAAGATAAGGGACCAAAGTACTGGCAGTCATGAAACAAAACTTACACCAAACACAGCACGCGGGACTTGGACGCCACCTCACCATGTGCCAGCCACAGGTAGCACAGGAGACCATGGGTTTACAAGACCCGAGAGGAAAATCAAAAGAACCACCGACACTCACACGAGGCACACTTCTGAGCAGTCCTCCTTCTGGTCCTCAGTCAGATCTACTAAAGTGACAGCACCTGATGTGCTCTCAGGACAGGCTGGCTCCACGCTGCAACGAGAAGAGGTCTGTGTGGTCACACAGCAGCAAGACTGATCCTCTGTGTGTAAATACAGCTGCCGTTTGTGTCCCCGGCACAGACGCACCTTCATGGAGACCGCGCTCTAAACGGGGCTGAGGCGCCTGGAGAATCCGGGCGAGGGGGGGGGGGGGGGGGCGGAACCGGCCAAACCCTATGTTGTGCTGTTTCCTCAACTTCTGAACAAATGCCTTTGACTTAATCCATCAACCTAAAAACACTTTTTCTTTTTTTCCATCTTAGTGTGTCGTCTTAAAAAGTGTCTTTACACATGCTAATGAAAATTCTCTGATGGATCCCAAAGGTTCTTTAACGCCTCTCTAGTAAAGAAGTCCCCCTTTTTCAAGGTTCTCGTCCCACTTCTATAAGCTCTGTGATACGGAAGAGCCCAGAGGTCCCCTGAGCAGATGAGAACAGACACGCGATGACGGTCCTTTATTCTGCTGCCTTGACTGTTGGCACGCTTGGCATTTCTTCATCCCGTGTGTCATCTGGCCAGAACAACGCCAGTAGCAGGACGGTTCTCTGCTTTCCAAGCTCTCTGCAAAGACTCTTAAGGCAGAAATGATGCCTGCTGGGAAAAGGCTGATGTCAGCTCTTAAGAGCATAGCGCCCTGCTCGGATAAGGAGGTCTTTGTTTTCGGCTGAACTGTGAAAATGAGAAAATGCCTCTAGCCTGACAAACAAGAAACCCACACAACAGAGGTCGGGCCGTGACCTTATTTAAAGGTACCACACTTCATTAGCAAAACACTCACATGCAACACACAGATGCGCCTTTAATGTCGCATGGAGTGGCTGTAAAAACCAGCTTCATTTCCACCCCCGTTAGGGCTGACCCGCAGCCCTAGCTCCAGTGCAGGGCAAAGTCAGCCTCACACGAAGCCCTTCTGACACTCTACGTCCCCACAGAAGCACTCATTAAAGACCCAGGCTCCCTTCTCATTTACTTTTCAAAATAAATACACATACTTGCTGTACGTTGGGGGGATTTAAAAGAAAAAAATTCACAATATCTCAGTTTCTGAGTTAGTTATTTAGGATAACTAAAATTAAGGCTATAAAATATCTTAAATCCCAGAACACTTGTGGGAAGACTTACACGACTGTGTGTGAAAGCGCAGAAGAGGAGAGAATTTTGGGGCTAAAACTTCCCAAGTTCAGATGATGCCAAAAAGGATGTGGGAGAAAAAGAGAAAGCACATAGTCTGAGGGATTCTATTTCAAAAGTCCTTGATTTATGAAATCTGTGGCGGGGGTGGGGGTGGGGGAAATGTCTTCATATATTTAAAGCAAATTTTAAAATGCCCCAGTCTTCATCTTTAGACTAACGTTACTACTGGCCTGTGCCACTAACTTAATATTGGGTCAGAGATTTTAAACCAGAACACAATTTCTTTTTTTTTTTTTTTGGCTGCCTTGGTTCTTAGTGGCCGCACGCGGGATCTTTCGTTGCAGCGTGCGGGCTTCTCTCTAGCGGTGGCGTGCGGATTTTTTCTCTCTAGTTGTGGCGCGCAGGCTCCAGGGTGCATGGGCTCTGTAGTTGTGGCACGCGGGCTCTCTCACTGAGGCACGCGAGCTCAACAGTTGTGGCACACGGGCCCAGCCACCCCACGGCATGTGGGAACCTAATTCCCCGACCAGGGATGGAACCCAGGTCCCGTGCATTGGAAGGCGGATTCTTTACCACTGGACCACCAGGGAAGTCCCCAGAACACAATTTCAAAGCACTTTCCTGAGCATGAAGGAAACCCTCCTCTGTTCACGTGGGGCTCTCACCTGCACAGAGATGCCCTTTCAGCCTCTTCAGGGGAAGCTCAACAGCTGCTCTTCCTCCCATCATCCCTGCAGGGAAGCCTCGCCGTGCAGGGCGGACGGACCTGCCTAGCGCTCTCAGAGCCCTTCCACGCTTATGCGCCTGCATCCCGTCACCGCGTGCTCCAACGACCACTCTCCACCCGTCACCTCCAAAGCACCGTTCCGCTGTGTGGAGAATGCTCCCATGGCAGATCATCCAAAAGCACAAGGCGCTAAGCTCCCGTATCAAACAGTTCACAGCAGCTGGATGCGTGCGCTCCTCAAGGTAACATGGGTCCCCACAGCGCTGGCTCCAGGAACAGCCAGGCTGGGTTTTGATTCCTAGCTCCGTTACCAACTAGCTAGCTCTGTGACCTTGAGCAAGTTACCAATCGCTCTGAGCCTCAGTTTTACCACCTGCAAAAGAGGGATAATCACAGCATCCACATCACAGGGTTGAGAGGACGCGAGGAGATCACGCCCATGAGACATTCAGCACAGCGCTCGGTACACCATCAGGCTCAACAGATAGTCACGGTCACGAATAAGCCCTGATACGAAGGCTCTCCTGATTCTCTGGATGCTGGGAATCCTGACCCATCACCATTCTCAGTGATGAAAATTTGGACCCCCCTAAGGCTCATGCCCTGCCTATAAATACGTATTACTGTTGACCTAATAAAAACACGTCACTGTTCACCTTTTAAAGTCTCAGCTGCTGTTAGGTCAAGGTACTGAAATAACCCCAACTTTTCAATTTCCTCTGGGCCTAGCTGGTTTTTTTTTTTTTAATTTAAACTATAGTTGATTTACAATATTGTGTTAGTTTCAGGTGTACAACAAAGTGACTAGGTTTTAGATAGAGATAAATCTATCTATATACACACACAAATATGTAAATAATCTTTCTCAGATTCTTTTCCATTATAGGTTATTACAAGATACTGAATATAGTTCCCTGGGCTCTACAGTAAATCCTTGTTGTCTATCTATTTTGCATATAGTATCTGTTAATCCCGTACTCCTAGTTTAACGCTCTCCCCGCACCTTTCCCCTTTGGTAACCAGAAGTTTGTTTTCTATGTCTGTGAGTCTGTTTCTGTTTTATAACTAAGTTCATTTGTATTATTTTTAGATTCCACATGTAAGTGCTATCATATAATTTGTCTTTCTCTGTCCAACTTACTTCATTTAGTATGATAATCTCTAGGTCCATCCATGTTGCTGCCAATGGCAATATTTCATTCTTTTCTATGGCTGAGTAATATTCAATGGTATATACGTACCACATCTTCTTTATCCATTCATCTGTTGATGGACACTTAGGTTGCTTCCATGTATTGGCTATTGTAAATAGTGCTGCTATGAACATAGGGGTGCATGTGTCTTTTCGAATTGGAGATTTCGTCTTTTCCGGATACATGCCCAGGAGTGGGATTGCTGGGTCATATGCTAGCTCTAGCTTTAGCTTTTTAAGGAACCTCCATACTGTTTTCCATAGTGGCTGCACCAATTTACATTCCCTCTGGGTCTGGTTTTAAACTGAAATGAGGAATAGCTTCCTCTACTTTCATGAAGTCTGTGGACTAACAGTCCCCTGGTAAAGCACGTTCATACACATCCCTACTAAAGGTACTAAAGAGACACAAGAAATGGAGAATCACCAAACAGACCACGATGGTGCTGCCAACAATTATGCTTATACTTTACAGACTAGATACTCCTGGACACCTGAGGTACCATCTACACAATCAATCCCTCTGGGGGAAAAAAATGTCCATACTAGTCAGTAATCAGTAAGGTTTTGTGTTTTTTTTTAAACCGAGTTTCTAAATCACATCCAGAACGTGATTTCAAAGGCTTCCTCCAACCTTCTGTCAAGCTGCAAGAATTACTGGTTTTGAGTCTGTTTTTCCCTCTTTTTCTGTTCACTCTTATGGGGTCAAGAGGGAAGTGACTGAGACCAAGGGAGAAAAAATAAATAAATAAAAATAAGAATAGGAGGTTAAGGGAAGAAGAAAGCAAAGGAGAAAGAAGGAGGAAGAGAAAGGGAAGGAGCAAAGGGAACAGAGGACCTGAGCCTGAAGAACGTACCCAAGGATACACCAGAATCGGCTCCATCAGACTTGAGGAAAACTTCAAAGGCATGGCCACAGAAGCAAAGACAACATCAGGGGACATATTTCACACCAGGAAAGGATTTCAAAGGAACAGCACCAGGGAGAAGGGGTCATGTTTTCTTTCACTGGGCCCTGCCTCTTTCAGCTTGGATTGTTAACGCCGTCTGGGGCGAGCACGGCCGTTACAGCACAAGGCCAGTGACCATGGCTTTGATCTCAGTGTGAGCTTCTGGGTTTTGCCCTGTTCTGAGGCCAGGGGCAACTGTTTTGCACATTTATATAGCACTGATCAAAGAGAGGATGCCTCTTCCAATCGGGAAATGAGCTCAAAGAGCACGTTCTCTGGACAGTGGGTCTAATTTTCAATTCAACACAGAAATTATTTAGCACCTGCCATGTGCCAGACACTAGAATGGTCAAATGTCACCCTAAATATGTGACGTCCATCTTTAAGATGCATGTCATCCTGTCTCAGGTGAGATACAGCTGTGACAGAATCACGTGATGATTGGTTTCAGTGTCACACGCAGCAAGGTTAATCCCAGCTCCATCACTTTGCACACATTATGCTCTCAATTTCTGCTTCTGTAATACACACACACACACCCCATCTTAAAGGGACACATTTATTGTAAGGGTTAAATGAGATAACACACTTAAAGTGTCTGGCATAGGGCCAGTATAGAGTAAGCACTCAATATACATTCCCTTCCTCTCACAGGTAACTGAGTGAACAGTTCAGCTACGTATCCATCACTCACACACAGAGGTGAAAACTGAAATCCATCTTAGACCATACTCTTCAGCACAGAACTCTCACCAGGTTCTACCAGCCAAGCAGCCTAGACTAAGTCTCAAAACCAGTATGAATTCAGCATGTTGTTACACGGCATCAATCGTTAGCCTTCAAGAGTCTTAACTGTATCACAAATGCACAAGATTGTCCATTGCAGCATTATTATTATAAAATATTATCTAAACGTCCAAACAAAGGGGATTAGCTGAACCCACCATGGCACATGCAGTTGCAAACAAGGATGAGAAACTGGCATGAGGCGATTTCCACAATACATGGTTGATGGAAAACACCTGAGCTCAAGTGAGTATACAAAGTGTGTGTAAGAAAGAAAGGGAATGAGAAAATATTCATGTATCTGCTTACTTTAACAGAAAGACACACAAGAAGGGTAATCACCTTCAGGGTTAGCGAACAAGAGCAGTGAACGGGACAGGGAAGGGAATAATGCTCCTCTAGGACTTTTTGTTTGTTTTGTTTTGTTGTTGTTTTTTGCGGTACGCGGGCCTCTCACTGTTGTGGCCTCTCCCGTTGCGGACCACAGGCTCCGGACGCGCAGGCTCAGCAGCCATGGCTCACGGGCCCAGCCGCTCCGCGGCATGTGGGATCTTCCCGGACCGGGGCACGAACCCATGTCCCCTGCATCGGCAGGCGGACTCTCAACCACTGCGCCACCAGGGAAGCCCTCCCCTAGTACTTTTAAATAGAGTTTTGGCTTTTTTTTTTTCTTTCAGTCTCATTAAGACATAATTGACAGATAGCACTATGTAGGTTTAAGGTGTACAGCACAATGACTTCACTTACTTAAACGGCAATATGATTACACAGTCTTGACTTTCAGAAGCACGTTAATAGTTTACATATTGAAAAAATGAAATCAACAAGGATGGGAAAAAATCTCCGACTGAGTGCCAACAGAAATTAATTATAGATTGTAATTAACACAACACTGAAGTGGGGAGGGGAGGTAACTTTTGAAGTTGGTACTTCAAAAGAGGCTACTATTATACCCTCAGCACCAGGGGAAAAAAAAACACCAACAGATCTTGAACTCTTTTTAGCAGGTTTGTTTTTCAGGGTGGTACAGGCATAGCAATTCTGAAACTCTTTTAAGTGTGCTGTAGGACTGGACACTAAGTAAATGGGCTGAAGTTGCTGGAATCAGGGAGATACAAATATGGAATAGGGGAGGGTGAGGAAGAGCTCCGTGGGGCTGGATTATAACTGGAGTATTAAAATGAAGTCATGATTCCCTGGCTCTTTCCACAGAGTCTAGAAACCGTGCTGTTCAACAGAACTTTCTGTGATGGTAGAAATGTTCTATTGTGTGTTCTGTCCAACGTGCTTGGCCACTCGCCACATGTGGCTACTGCAGCTGAGGAACTGATTTTTTAAACTTTATCTAATGTTACGTGTGATCTGCCACATGCAACTGTGTCTACTGTATTAGACAACTCAAGTCTAGAGGCAATGACACCACAGTTACACTTAGCACCCAGATCTTGGCTTCTAAATTAGGGTTCCCAGGAGAAACGGCCGACTCCACGGCTGAAGCAGGTGAGTTACAAGATGAACATCTGGTCTGCCAGACAATAAGAAAGTGGTCAAAAAAGGGGTGGGGGGGGGGGGGAAGGCATGTAAGAAGGACACGTAAGGGCTTCCCAGGTGGCGCAGTGGTTGAGAGTCCACCTGCCGATGCAGGGGACGCAGGTTCGTGCCCCTGTCCGGGAAGATCCCACATGCCGCGGAGCGGCTGGGTCCGTGAGCCATGGCCGCTGAGCCTGCGCGTCCGGAGCCTGTGCTCTGCGACGGGAGAGGCCACAACAGTGAGAGGCCCGCGTACCGCAAAAAAAAAAAAGAAGGACACATGAGTCAGTTGAAGGGGCTCTTATCTGCCACATCAGGGACAGCTCAACTCACCAAACAAAACAGGAATCCCTGAGTCCATACGGATGATAGACGGGGGAAGGGAGATCTCTTCCTCACCAGATCACACTTGAATAACAAGGTCGTAGAAAAAATTACTTACTGACATTTCCACAAGACGAACCCCACTCTACCCCTTGCCTCATACCTTGATCTACTTTATTTCTATGGCAGATAAGAGTACTTTTCAACTCCCAAATAAGACATTCAGGTTCTTAACACTTAGGGAACAAAACAAAAAAATTTCTCAGGGTCACCCTTTCAGTAAGAAAATAAAGAGTTCAAATGCCCCAGGAATCCTCAGTTTCCAAGTTCTGGAGAAATCACTAGGCAAACCTCTTCCCTCTCCCCCTCCTCCCCGAATCAAATCAAATGAAAGTTGGTCATACTCTGTAGCTTCCCACCCTGGCTCAATCTCTCCAGCTCTCTACTGGAAAATATCTCAGTATGATGGTTATAGTGAAATGCAGCCAAAGCATGCATCTCTGAGACCCTCTTCCTATGAATCTGTAACTTAGCATAGGAAGTTTCTTGGAGATCTTAAATAAAAAGGAGGGGACACCCTATCGTGCAAATAGGAAACACTTCATCAGATCAGACAATGCACTTAAGTACCCTAACCCATGAAGAAGTAAGAGGTGCAGCATCTTTTAAACGTGCCTGTGAAACTGGTCATTCAGCGCTTAGAAAACACACGTGGAGACATCAGTCACGTTACTGAGATGAGGAATTAACCTGCGGCGAACAAGTGACACTGCCCACCTTTCCTGAGTCCAGGGAGTTGGCCCAGGGGGAGCTGTGCATGATGACATCCATTGTGAGTTGCATGTGAGCTCTGCAGTTCTAGTACTCACACTTTAAATTATTTACAGCGTCATCACAGATCCGTGCATCAAGGTCACATTTGTAACCACCCAAGGAGTTACAAAATCATTCCCTAAATGCTTCGACGTTCTAATAATACTAATAATGACGAAGGCTCTGCTTATCATCTGCCAGGCACTGCACTGAGCGCTTACCATCATCCTTTGAGGAAGGACCCACGATGACTCCCGTTGAAAGATAAGGAAGCTGGGATGTTAACCCCGACGCTACGACTTTCACACATTACATTCACCGTAACAGTGCTCTCATTCCCTATCGTTACCAGTATCTGAATAATGGACTCATTAATAATAAAAGCAGTAACTGTCATCAACTGAGTATTGCACTGGGCCCAACTCCTCGCATATTTTCACTCTACTGCTCACAATAGCTCCACACATGAACTGTCAGCATCGCCACCTTACAGAGAAGGATATCGGGCCCAGATAAATTAAGTGATCGTCCAAGGCCACAAAGATGGTGAGTGGCAGAATTGGGATTGAAACTAAGGCAAGCTTGATCACAAAACCTACTATCGCAGAGCCACCTCCCCCTTTCTTCGTTTAAAAAAGAGAGAGAGGGGGGCTTCCCTGGTGGCGCAGTGGTTGAGAGTCCGCCTGCCGATGCAGGGGACGCGGGTTCGTGCCCCGGTCTGGGAGGATCCCACATGCCGCGTTGCGGCTGGGCCCGTAAGCCATGGCCACTGAGCCTGCGCGTCCGGAGCCTGTGCTCCGCAAGGGGAGAGGCCACAACAGTGAGAGGCCCGCGTACCGCAAAAAAAAAAAAAAAGAGAGAGAGAGAGAGAGAAAAGAAAAGAAAAAAAAAAGGACCAAATGTCTCTTATTTGGGTTTGGAGAGAGGAAGAGATTCCTAGTAACATAAGAATGAACTCCAAACAGTTGGACGCCCAGGGTCTAAATTATGAGCCTCTCCCTCTTTGCGAGAGGTCATTGTTTTGCAGAGCCTTGTTGCTGGATTCCTGATCGTAGCAAATTCCAGGGCTCCAGACTGCAGGCTCAGCCTCTGACTAACACTACAGTGATTTACTGAGGATAGAGAAATACCGCTGTCAGTATGTCTTATGACTACACACACAGGCCAGCGCGCTGGAATGCCGGCAATGCCGAGGGCTGCTGGCGCGATCGGCCCCCTCGAACCGTGCTAGGTCCCCGCCTCCAGTGAGGAGCCTGGAATATGAGGTCCACGTTCCTGCCAGGAACGGCAGCATCCTCCAAAGAACTGGGGATGGCCAAGCATCCTGAGTAATCACTACACATTAAGTCACGTGTGGGGAGGAGAAAGGAGCAGCGCCTTTTACCCAGACAGACCGCGCGCTACTTCCAGCCGTCAGGGCGGCCTCCGCCCTCTGCCAAGACCCCAGACTACCCACCGGCCGCCCAACCGCCAGGCCAGCCTCCCCGCGCAGCTGCCTGGGGGTCCCCGAGGCCGCCAGACCTCCGAAGAAGCATCCGCTCCCTCCGCGAGGCGTGCGTGTGAGAAACACGAGGGAGCCCAGATACAGCGCGCCGGTTTCCAAATACAAACGTGGTGATGCCGCATCGGATCACAGAACTTTCGTCTCAGCAAAGGGGGACACTGAGGTGCAGGGAGTTGAAGCAACACGCGCAGAGGCCGCAGGCGCGGGCAGGGACAGAGGGGCAGGGCCGCCGCCCAGGCACGGCTCCTCTGCGCGCGGGAGGAAGCTCCCTCAGCCGCGCGCGTCCCCTGCACGAAAAGCGCCCTCCCCACCGTGGGACACACAGCTGCGGCTGCACACCTAGCTCTCAGGGTGCACAAATGGGGCTCCTGAGCCAGCATTTCACAGCGGTGGCCCGGCGCTCACCCCTTCGGCCACTGCCCCGGCCCCTAAGGACACTCAGTGGGGACCGGCCCCCTGCGCAAGCAGCTGGCAGTGACCAGGCAAGAGAAGCCAAGGCTTCCAGACAACGTCCCCAAGCCGCTGTAGGGAAAGGTAGCTCCTCTGGGGAACACACTCGAATGGCCGCACACATGCGTCGGAAGGAGATGAGAGGTCACCTCTCCTGGAGCCATTAACACCGGTTTAGTGCCCGCTCCTGGCAGGGGAGTAGCGGGCACCTCTCCCCTTCCGAGTCAGCGGCACAGAGTGGCAAGAGAACCGTGGCCCAGGACCCGCTTCAGGGGGGGCACTTACAGGTGGGGGGCGAAGATGCGACTCATCTTGGAAGCATGGTCACTTTCACAGTCCAGCTCGTCGTCGCCGGGCTCCACGGTGAACTTCCTCTTGCTGGGACTGATGGGCGGGGGCCCCGTGCGGTGACTAGTGAGGGCCGAGGCCACGGGCAGGGTCTGCAGCCGGGGCTCCCCCCTGAGAGCAGCTTCACCTGAGCAGAGAGAGAGAGACACGTGTCACCAAGCAGGAGACACGCCCCCACCCCGGCCCCTCGCAAAACGACTCCCGGGGGAAAGTTTCTGGCAACGGGATGGGCTGCCATTCTCAAAACGCGCCTGGGCCCCGGGGAGCTGCCAAGCGTGAGCCCTTCTACATAAACATGGTTTCCCAGCACAGTCACTCTTTTCTGCCCCAGCGTTATTGAGATATCACTGACATATATCATTTTGTCAGTTTAAGGTGAACAACGTGTTGATCTGATACACTTATACATTGCAAAACGTTACCACCAGAGCTAACACATCCATCACGTCACATACCTACCATTTCTTCAGTAACTTTTTAGGGCTTTAAAATAAAAAGTTGCAATAAACTAACTGGGGACAGAGGGAGTATCCACCATGAACCATCTCAAAAGTTAACTGAAGACAACAGAGGTCTTTTGATTTTGGGGTAGTCAGCTACATACCTGTAAGAGTATGATGACCTAACCGTGGGTTCATTAAACCACTAAACTCACTTTTCTTGCGTGTTACACTTTTAGTGTGTCTTTGGTATGTTATTTTTTTTAACAATGAGGAAAATTTATGGGTTAATAGTTCACATGTTTGCCCCCCAACGTTAAAACAAACAAAAATACGTTGTTTAATGGGAAATACATATTTTTTTCTTACGGTACACTAAAAATGGCATGTTAAAAATATGATTATTATCAGCACTAAGTTTCTGTGGATAATCTGTCACCAGCTTAATGCACATGTGCTGTTCTCAAAATATTTTCAAAGTCAGACACTCATGATCAGAGTTCACAGTTTGATCTGATTCGACATCTTGCTGTCTTTCATTCCCGTTTTAGAAAGGCTTCGTGCGAAGAGATAACTTTGTGCCTTGTTATGAATTAAAATAAGCATAACCTTCCATTACAAGAATGGTTATATACTTTCTAAAATTTATAAGCAAGAGTAATAGTTACTTTAAGAGAAAAAACATCAAGCTTTCTAAGTCATGGGGGGCTGAGTACCTAAAATTTTCACAAATAATAACCTGTTTGTTGTGCTTTTCATATTGGCCTCTAAGGCCTGACCAATTTTGTTTCCACTTGGTCACCATTTGAGAGTCACATTAGGATAAAGTCGACTTCATCTGAGGCCTGTGGTACCTAAGAAAGGAAATCTTTGTTTGCCACCACTAATTTTCGTATCGTCACAGAATGCGTGGACAGTTTTAACAGCCGTTTGCTTCACACACATATGACAAATGCGATTTTGTTAGGGAAAGGAGGGGAAAATGCCTTCTTAATGTTTACCAGGAAAAATAAAAATGTTGCCAATTTAGTCAGCAAGATATAAACTAGCAAATATACAGTCACCCATAATACACCTCCAGTCAGGATTTCTTTTAAGGATCCTGGCCCCAAAGCAAACTGGAACTTTCCATTTTAAACGAAATACCTAAAACACAAGCCCTATGCTGGCCTGCTACACTCAGAAACTCAGTAGGATTTTGGTTGACCTCTACCTCGTATTAAGTTATTTTTGGTTTAAACAAACAAACAGCAGTGCTAATATCTGTACCTTAATAAATTAGAAAATATCCTTTCGAAAGCTGCCCCTCCTTCTCATTCTCTCCTTCTCCACAGAGCATCAGTAACCCGGTTAATTTCTGGAGGAGCCCTGGTGATACCCCGAGAAACCCAACCACTGCAAATCAAGCCTCATCCGCAAGGCACAGCGCCAGCGCACCCTCCACCCAGTGTCTCTCCACGTCCCTGGCAGCGCAAGTGGGATGAGGAGTACTCTGTGAGGACCCCCGGGCTTTGGGAGCCATTTCATCAGATGCCAGATGTGTGGCAATGCCGGTTGCCATGGAAAATCGCCACCACATCAACGAAGTCGAATCACCCCAAAAAAGGAAGAGTCACTCATTACGCAAGAAATCACTGTTACGTGAAGAGCAAAACTCTTGGGGTAACGATAACATTCCTGCTTCACTCCCCAGTTTCCATCCTCGTACAAGTTCTTGGGCTTGTTTGCATTTAAGTTCATCAAATGGAGGCACTGCTTATCTTAAGATTGAATTGCTGGTGTCTGGCAGAGAAAGTCCACAGGAATCCTTTGAAAACACTGGAGATTGGTAACCTGGCGGGTAAAGGACCCACGAAGGAACCACAGGCGGTCCTGGGGGGAGGGGGGGGCTCCTCTAGAGATGACGGGGACATGCATGCCGTTAGTGCTGGGTTCCCTCGTGTGACAGACGGAGTCACCTACTCAGGGTCACACGTGAACAGGTTAACTGTAGCAAGAACCATGCCCTCTGCCTATCAGGCTAACACCTCCTCCTAAACACCGTGCAAGCCCCACACATGGCTCAGCACAAAGAAACCAGGGGCAGGAGGAAAAGAGCCAGAGTTAGAAGGGCAGGCAGGTCTGCTCAGTTACATGCCTTCATTCATCTCCCGGGCCCCCTGGAGAGGGCCCTGGCCCAACGCCAGGTATCATAGAGCAGGATTTGCTGTTGTCAGTGTGTACGTAGCAAAACAAGGTTAAAATTATTTGAGTAAAACTCTATTTTAATTTATTTTTGGCCGCAATGAGTCTCTGTTGCTGCACGTGGGCTTTCTCTAGTTGCGGCAAGCGGGGGCTACTCTTTGTTGCGGTGTACGGGCTTCTCACTGCGGCGGTTTCTCTTGTCGCGGAGCACGGGCTCTAGGCACGCGGGCTTCAGTAGCTGTGGCTCGTGGGCTCTAGAGTGCAGGCTCAGTAGTTGTGGCGCACTGGCTTAGTTGCTCTGCGGCATGTGGGATCTTCCCGGACCAGGGATCGAACCCCTGTCCCCTGCACTGGCGGGCAGATTCTTATCCACTGTGCCAACATGGAAGCCCGAGGAGTACATTTGATCTGGGAGTCAAGGCACCTGTGGGATACTCTCCCTTTATTTAGAAACAGGCAAATATGGGCACGTACTTCCCCCCTCTGGGCCTCCATCCAACCAGGGGACAGACTAGCTAATATCTCATATTCCTTCAGACCCAATTCTATGGTCCACAATCCTGTAATCAATTAAGTAACCAACCAACCAACCAACATTTACTATGAAATTATTACTTGTGAAATACTGAACTAAGACATCAAAACCCAAAGTACGTACCTCAGATCTTATATGTAAAAAAAAAAAAAAAAAAGTGAATCCACGGTCAAATAAATTTGGAAACCACAAGATTAAATAATTTTCCCAGGAGTTCCTTCTTGTCTTCTAATGCATGTGCCAGTTTCCAAGAGAGAAACACAGTAGCGCTGCCTTCAATCACGCCACCCCCAATTCATCCTACACCTTCTGTAGACACAGCCTTCCAAGGCTCCGTTGTGAGAACATCACCCCATCCTTACCCAAACAGGCAGGAGCTTGCCAGTCACTGATAAAACACTATCCACACTGCTTCAGCACTCAAAGTCAACATCTGGTCCCAGCTATGCTTCTCATCTGTGTTCCTAGTATTCCTCTTACTAAGCTCTGAAAATTTCAGCCCTAAAGGTTAAACCAGACTAGTCACCACCATTCCACAGAGAACTAAAGATCTTTACTCAGGTTCTTCCCCTAATCTTCTTGTGTTGAATCCTACACATCCTGCAAAGGCCACTTTTAAAATGCTACCTCCACCAGGTTGCCTTCCTTGATTCCTCAATCTGAAAGTCATCTCTTTTCCTGAATACCCACAGAAATGTATCACTATGGCCCTTCCCTTCCCACTCCGTTCTGTGCCCCTTGAAGCAAGGGACATTTTATTCATTTTCTATCCTTAGAACACAGAGCACAATACATTCCATGCAGCAGATGACAATGAGTAAATGAGGCAAGGGGTGCCCGGGTTATAGAGTTTTGACGTATGTTAAAGATCAAAGATAACGTAGAACAAGGAATTTTTAAAGATCTATTTAAGGATATATTTATATAAAGAACTCTTACAACTCAACAAGAGAAAGATAACCCGATTTAAAAATAGGAAACTATCTGACAAGAACTTTCTCCAAAGAAGAGAATCGCCAAGAAGCACAAGGGAAGGTCTTCAACATCGCTAGACGTCAGGGAAACACAAAACAGAACCACAATGAGACACCACCTCGCAGCCACTAGGAGGGCTAGGATGACAAGACAGAGGACAAGTGCTGATGAGGATGTGAAGAGATTAGAACCCTCGTGTCTTCCTGGAGCAAACGTGAAATGTGCAGGTGCTGGGGAAAACCACTTGGGGCAGTTCCTCAAATGGTTAAACAGAGACCCAGCAAATACTCTCCCAGGTATATATCCAAAAGAAATGAAAACATTTACTCACACAAAACTTATACATGAAGGTTACAGCAGCACTATTCATTATAGCCCAAAACCCAAATATCCATCAACAATGAACAGATATAAAAAATGTGGTATACCCATACGATGGAATGTTATTCAGCTACAAGAAGGAAGGAAGTACTGGTTCATGCTACGACACGGATGAACCTAGAATACAGTACGCTGAGTGAAAGAAGCCAACACAAAAGCCCACCTACCATCAGGTTCCATTCTATGGAACGTCCAGGAAAGGCAAATGCATAGAGACAGAAAGTAGATTAGTGGCTGCTGGGGGCTGGGAGAAGTGAGAGGTGGGACACGGCTGCTACTGAGGGCAGGGTTCCTCTTGCGGGTGATAAGAAAATGTTCTAAAATTTATTGTGGTGAAGGTTGCATAGCTCTGTGAATACACTCAAATCCACTGAATTGTATACTTTAAATGGCTGAATTGTACGGTAATGTGAATTATATTTCAATAAAGCTGTATTTATAAGTAGATGAAAGAAGATCCCAGTATTACGAGATCCTTTTCTCTCTCAGGTTTTTCCACAATTAACTGTTAAATAAGAACAAGCACCCATTAATTTTCCCTGAAATAAAAATAAACCTTTTGTTATTATAGCTATATCTCTCTGTCAGTCAGATAATTTTCTAAATATTTATCAAGTTAAAACAAATCAAAGCAGAAGTGCTTGAGGTTATGTAGACACTTGGATTCATCAGAGTCCTATTAAGCTCCAGCTCAGCTTTTAATCAGATTGTGTTTGAGTGTCTATTACATGCCGAAGGCTGTGCAAAGCGCTGTCAGAAAAACAAATGATGAAACTTATACAGACCCTGACCACAAGCAGGGAAGGAAAAAAAATACACACCAAAAGGAACTTATCTTGGTATATAAAAGACTTCTTTCTTTTGTGCTCATGTGTATTCTAAATCTCACAATGGTTTGGTAATTGAAAAAGGAGAAATGATCTTTCTTTGTCAAGAACAAACAAGAGGAGGGAGTTTGAGCTGAAGAACCCAGTATTTTAAGTTTCTCGAGTTGGCTTAGCTACAATTGTCAATTCAACTTTTTTTTTTTTAAGTTACAATTATAACTAAAAAAGCTCAACTCTTAAAATGTATCTGGCCTTTTTAACAGAAGATAATCTTATCCAGGTATGTGATGCTGAAGAACACAATGCCTAATGGATACAAAAAATTTACTTAATTGCTGTTTTTAGTCATGGTAGCAGTTCTAGTATATGGATCAAAAATATTCCTTAAAGGGCTTCCCTGGTGGCGCAGTGGTTGAGAGTCCGCCTGCCGATGCAGGGGACGCGGGTTCGTGCCCTGGTCCGGGAAGATCCCACGTGCCGCGGAGCGGCTGGGCCCGTGAGCCATGGCCGCTGAGCCTGCGCGTCCGGGGCCTGTGCTCCGCAACGGGAGAGGCCGCAACAGTGAGAGGCCCGCGTACCGCAAAAAAAAAAAAAAAAAAAAAAAAAAATATATATATATATATATATATATATATATATATTCTTTAAATGTGTCTCCCAATTTTGAAGATGAGCAAGGATTTGGGCCCAAGATTTCACAAGAATCAGCATATATTAATTTCAATTTTAAAAAGTTTAACAGAGAGAAAGAAAAAAGAAAACCACTTAGCTTTATGATGTGCTATAGAATGATTCTGCTGAAACAGTAGAAGGAAAATCCTGCTGTCAAAGTCAGAAATGGAGTGGGAGAAGAGAGACCAAGGCACAGGGACGAGACCCACAGGAATCCGCAGCCTCCTTTCAGAATCCCATTCTTGCCATATTTCAAAGCTCCTAAGACCCCTTATTTCCTACATTATAATACAGCTAAAACTGAAGCCTGTCTGTCATCAAGTGGCCTATTTTGATAGGCCTGTTTTTCTTTGGCGGACATGACACAGTGGTTCATCTTAGACTGGACCCCAATACAGAACCTGGCTGGAGGGCCTTCAAAACAGCACCTGTCTCTTCAGCCCTGATTTCTTCATTTGTAAAATTCAGTGGTTCCATTAGCTCATCTTGAAGGCCTACCTTTGGCTCTCAAATCTACATTGTCCATAAGGTACATCTTCCAAAGGTGGTTGATAGAGAAATACTCAACTTTTACAGGACACCCTTGACAAGGTGGGAGCAAAAGCTGGTTCAACTAACTCCTGACTCAAAGCTCACCTCATAGTTGAAGGGGATTTAATTAAAAACCAAGCACCCTTCTCAGTCCCAGTGTCCCGGCTTCATTTACTTATTCCAATGCTACGAGAAAGTTGTCCTTAGTCAACTGAAGCCTGAGATAAATGCAATGTGGTCCACAAAGCGCAGACTTGACTTTTACTGAGCTGAATGGCAGAGACTAAGACCTTCACCATGGAGCGGAGACAACTGATCCGGTTTCAGAGGGACAGGACGGGTCCTGGGACAAAGCAGGGGCGGTGTCAGAACTGGGCTCAACCCCCGTCACAACGCCTCCATCAGCTCTGTGGGCCAAAGGCCAGACGGGGATTTGTGGGTGCACTTAAGGCGGGCATGACTCGGGGGAAATGAATCAAAATAAGGGCATTTATTGTCATTTTATGGAGGTTAGCACAAGGCTGAAATGACAATGTCTGTGTTTATGGGAACGGGGAAGGGACAGCTATACTAAGGGGTCTCTTGCTATAACTTCTAAGGATTTTTCACAAAAATCTCCATGCCTTGCCCAACGGAGAGCTTTCTGCCACAATTTAAATCTCTGCTGTGTCCAAGATTTTATGTTCTACTCTCCTCCTCACCCCTTTTATTGTTTCTAAACGTAAACCAAAGAAGTAAAACTACGGCTCAGTCCCCCAAGCCAGCTGCCCAGCAATGGGATCCGTCTCCTGTGTGACCACAGCCCACGGCGACAGACTGACATCACCCTGCTGGCAGGGGAGCACCTGATAAAACAAACGCACTCTACATTTCACAACCCATCTCCCATCTCCCAAGCCCCGGCAGCCGGGGCCTATTCATTTTCTTTCAAAGAATACTTCTTTGTCTCACGGACCAGCAGCTGGGGAGAAGACAGAGAAGTCAGCCTCTTTCAAACAGTCCAACTTGTGGTTATTCTTGACTTTTTTCTTTTCTCTAAAAAGGAAGGCTGTTAGGCAATACGATGAAACCCAGGAGAGCCAGCAGAGATAAAAGATGTGACGTAGCGTCTACAAGCGGCACAAGGATTTCATGGCTCAGTGACAGAGCCCCCGCCCACCTCCGCTCGGGGTGCCCCACCAAGTGCCCTCCCCACTGTCACCATAGACTCACGGCTCTAAACCCGCAGCCCGATCGTACATCTGGAGGCCAAACCTCAGCTAAAGGTCACTCTTGTCCAGTCAGCCAGGGTCAGGGGGCTCAGGGGAGGCTAGGCCAGACCCCCGAACTGAGCTTGGTTTCAGCAGCTCTCACCTTTTCTTTAGAGCAACAATGAGATTGTTAAGAGAGAAAAAAACAAAAACAACCACAACCTGTATGACTGACTGCTACTAATATAATTAAGGATAACAACACCACAGTAAAACTTGTGGAGTTAAAACACACACTGTTTTAATCGAACTTCAAGTACTCCAGATAATCTTGTAGACATTACACTTTGTCAGAGCTTTCTTCTATCTTATATCAGCATATTTTATTTTAAAAGCATTTAAAAATCTGAGCTGGTATTCTGGGTTTTCCTGACTATAGTCCTATAAGGGAAGAGAGGAAGAATAACTCCCATCCTGCAGCCAAGGAAATTCGTGTTTCAAGAATGGGTGAAGGGACTTCCCTGGTGGTCCAGCGGGTAAGAATCCATCTTGCAATGCAGAGGATGCCAATTTGACCCCTGGTCGGGGAACTAAGATCCCACGTGCCGTGGGGCAACTAAGACCCGGCGTGCCACAACTAAGACCCGACGCAGCAAAATAAATAAATATTTAAAAAAATAATAACAATGGGTGAATAGCTCAAGTCACAAGACTGATTGGTAGAAGGGCTGGAAGGAGACACCTGGCATTTCGCTCTCCTAGCTTTCATATCCTTCTAGCTGTGCAGGATGTTCACAGGTTAGGGAAAAGAAGTGGGAAGAAGACACTTGAAGGGAGGAAGCAGGAAAGAGAGTGGAAGGGAAGGGAGAGGAAGAGGAGGCATGCAGGGTGAGGGCGGGAAGGGGGACTCATGCGCTGAACTGTGCCCCCCAAATTCATATGTTGCAATCCTAACCCCAGTACTCAGAATGTGACTGTATGTAGAGATAGGGTCCTATGGGTGGGCCCCACTCCAATAGGACCAGTGTCCTTATAAGAGGAGATTGGACACAGACAAGTACACACACAGAGGAAAGACCATGGAAACATGAAGATGGACATCTACGAGCCAAGAGGAGGGGCCTCAGGAGAAACCAACCCTGCCGACACCTTGATCTTTCGAAGTCCAGCCTCCAAAACTGTGAGCATAGATGCCTGCTGTGTAAGCCCCCAGTCTGGGGTACTATGATCCCACAGCCCCAGCTAACTAACATGGGGGGAAGAAAGGGAGGAAGCAGGGAAGGCAGGGACAGGGCTGAAACCTGGGTCTGACACGAAGGATGAAGCTCTTCACTTTGGGACCTAACAGCTTCCACCGCTTGGTCTATCCTGACTGACCTGATCTGGTGGGACTGGTCGAGATGGAAGCAATTTTTTTTTTTTAAGTTTTTTTTATTGTGGTAAAAGTCACATAATATAAAACATACTATTTTAACCGTATTTAACTGTAGAGTTTAGTGGCACTAAGTGCATTCACATTGTTGTACAGCTCTCACCATCATCCGTCTCCTGAATTTTTCACCCTCCTAAACTGAAACTCTGTCCCCATTAAACACTAACTCCCCATTCCCCCGCCCCCAACCCCCGACCCCAGGCATCTACCAATGTACTTTCCGACTCTATGAATTTGACTACTCTAGGTACCTCATATAAGTGGAGAAATGGAAGCAATTTAACGCCTGGAGGCCACTTCCAGATTAGAACCTGCCCAGGAGGGGACGAGACCCGTGGGCTGGCACAGAGAGCAAGGGGAGCCCTGGCTCCGTACCAGGAGAAGTGCAGAGAGACTCAGGCTGTGTCTCAGCGAGAACAAACGCACAGGAGAGACCAGGGCTATCTCTGGAAAGCACAGGTGAAGGGGAGGGTCGAGGAGACCAGGCGGGGGTCTCCCCCAGGCTGCTCCCAGACAGTGCCGAAGCTGCCGGTGCGCCAGGGGTGGACAGTGTAGACAGTTCCTAATGGTTTTAAACACCTGTAATTCTCCAGGGGCAAGAGGAGAAAGGGTAAAAAGACAATCCCAAAGAAATGGTAAGATGTCTATAATTCCCAATATACATTCTAAATACACAATAAGATGTTTTAATAAGGTGAAGAGAAAGGTTAATCGGATATCAAAAAGCACTAACTGAAAATACTTTAAAGTAAATTAAAAATTGTTATATTCGCATCCATATGTTGCTATTCATTGAATTAGCAAGTTCTACATCATTTAAAATAACTGTGTTGTGCTCAGGGTTTAAAAAAAAAATCCGTGCAATCTCATTTACCTTACTGAGTTCACTTTATACCTGAACTGTATCTTCACAGATTATGTAATACTAACCTGGGTGAAATTATCACAAAGTGAGAGAACTCAAATTAATCTTACTATCTATATCATCTGTACATATACACCACATATATATCATCTCGGCTTAAAGAAAATTTCAGGTACCGAACAGTGAGAAAATCAGGCTGAAGAGCCACAGGTCTCAGCGTTAGGTTGGGTTTTGGCTTCATAAATCATAACTGGGATTTAATAGGATTGAACACCCGTTCGCATCCTCGGTTTCCTGAGCCTGACCTAGTAACCACACCGGCGTCTGTTCTTGGTCCTCGAACCCCAGACTGTGGCTCTGACGGGAGCTGCAGAGGGTTCAGAGTAAATCAGAGAAGCTGAGTCTGAACGTACAAGCCCTGCTTTTGCTGTATGGTGTCTGCCTGCATATTAGAACATCAGTACAGCGAGTCACACGCCCTCACATGTCCCTGTCCAAGGCCCCAGCACTGACACATGACCCGTGAACCCCAAGGAGATAAGAGCAGTTCAAGTACCTTGGATGCCAAGTGCACAGAACCCTCCTTAATGGAAAAGACTCTCTAAGCCCGCCAGAAATTCTTCACTATGTTTACTAGCAAATCTACTTTTGTAACATGTTTCTGTTAATAAAAAAGAGGAGAATTATGAAAGCAAAGTGTCTGCAGGCGGTATTGGAATCAGGCACTCTGCTGGGGACTCGACTTTCTTTCGAGTAGAGCTTACAGAAGGAATCGCTGAACGACGTGAAGAAAGAAAGAGGCTGTCCTAACCTCTTCAACAGGAGAGCCACCTGGGGAAGGTACCACCTCTTCAATGTATTATATAAGTGGGTAAAAATACCCTAAGCAACTCCCCCTTCCAGCTCTTTGGCATGCAACAGGTTAAACATCTAAGGTAACAGGCTAGTATTGGCACTGTCAAAACATTCTTAAATTTAAGGGAATTCTAGAGGGTATGACCGGGGCCAGAGGCCCTGGGAGTGTTGAACCTAAGAATCAGTCACTGACCACTGAAGGAGGAAAAAGAGAGAGAGTTTGGGGAGTGGAAGGAGACACTGGAAAACGAAACGTTCCTTCCTCTGACGTCCCATCACACTGACCCTCTAGAATGGACTTCTCACACACTGGCTACTCTCGAGCTTGCCTGGGTCCCATCCTCTGTGTCCCACCTGCGTGTGGTCAGAGTGCGGCCCCGTGACTCGTTTCTGTGTCCCCGACCACGCTGGCCCAGTGCAGGGAGACGTGGTGGGCTTTTGGGATCAAAGGTGTGATCTTGGCAAAGTCTCTTCATCTCTCTCGAGCCTCTATTTCTTCATCTACCTTGAGAGCTTCTTTTGTGAGAACCAGTGAAACCGCACAGGAAGTTCCCAGCCCTGCATGGGCCATCTGTTACTATAGCATCTGTTCAATTCCATCCTTTGATACGACTCCAACCCAGAGGATGAAATGATGGGGGCAAAGGAACTACTCCAGGGTCCGCTCCCACTGTTCACGAGAGGTTAGCACGTGCAGTTTCCACCAACTAGTCGAAAATCAGACACAGTGCCAGGAGCACAGGTCAGAGACCTTCCAAACCTGCTTCACCAAGAGCCAGTGGGGGGTCTTGGGGCAGCTACCTGACTGCCTGCGACTGTTTCCACGTGTGTGAAAAGGACCACGTGAACCCACACGGAGGCCCAGATCTATCTTAAGGGTTAAACAGGACACTTGGCACAGCGCCAGGTGCTCTAGCGCCCCTCCCCCAACCCCCCCTCCTTTGCTTGTTTCCAGACGCCTTTCCCCCCACTACAATTCCTCCTGACCGATTCAGTCATCTCCACTTTCAACATGCAATCTCAAGGCGGCCAGCCGCCCAAGAGCGCCTCTTCTGATACCACCGGCTGGAGTCGGCCCGGCTCCAGCTCCCAAACTACAGATTTCTGAGCCGTACCATCGGGTTTGCTGCTGTCTCTCACGAGACAGACAGGCAGTCTTGTTCTCTGCAATAAATTCTAGTCCAGACCTGGAGGAAAAAGATGAGGCTCCCAGGAACCAACTCAGAATTCATACATAAACTGGCATATGAACTCCTGAAGGCCACAGATGGGCCAACCTACCCCAAACACGGAATCCCACATCAGCTCCAAACCCCCTCCAGCGTCGAAGCCGGCAGGTCCCTGGGACATGGCAAACATCCTAAGTCCGACATCTCAGAAAGCCATTCTGCCAACCCACAGAGGGGCAGCAACCCACTGTATTACTTACTGCTGCTCAATGAGCTGGTTTCAGAAGCCAGAGTGGTTTTTCCAAGGATTAAAATAGGACGCAAAGTTCAAAGACTCCACAATACTGAGAGTGAAAGCAGCTCCGGGCGCTCAGGCACACACGTGATCCAAGGGCCTAATCACCGTGAAGACTGGTAAAACGAGCCAGTTAAAGCAGGGTTTTGTCAGCCTTATCACTCAAACAGCCAAGTGCCCGAGTACATAAGTTTATTTTTTCCAATTCTTAAAATAATTTTAAAGCTACCGAAAAGTTTAATAAGTGAGCATCCCATTCCCTTCCCCTTGATTCATCTCGTCTGTCTACACACATGCACCTTTTAAACTATACTTGCTATAATTTTTAAGGTACCTTGCAGGCATCATATCATACCCCAAATACTTCAAGTGTCTTCTACTAGTGAAGGCACTCTCCTTCACAGACACAGAACCATCATCACACCCAAGCACGTTAAAGTTCATATATCATCATTATCTAATACCCATGCCAGGTTCAAATTTCCGCAACTCAACTATCTCTTCTGGGGGGAGGCAGTGGAGAGAATCCAGGATCCAATCACACACTGGTCGATGGACTTGTTGCATCTCTTTCTTTCTTTTTCATTTGTGGAATCTTTAAAAAACATCTTTATTGGAATATAACTGCTTTACAATGTTGTGTTACTTTCTGCTGCATAACAAAGTGGATCAGCTATACGTATACATATATCCCCATATCCCCTCCCTCTTGCGTCTCCCTCCACCCTCCCTATCCCACCCCTCTAGGTGGTCACAAAGCACGGAGCTGGCCTCCCTGTGCTATGCAGCTGCTTCCCACTAGCTATTTATTTTACATTTGGTAGTGTATATATGTCAATGCCGCTCTCTCACTTCGTCCCAGCTTACCCTTCACCCTCCCCGTGTCCTTAAGTCCATTCTCTACGTCTGTGTCTTTATTCCTGTCCTGTCCCTAGGTTCATCAGAACCTTTTTTTTTTTTTTTTTCAGATTCCACATATATGTGTTAGCATACGGTATTTCTTTTTCTCTTTCTGACTTACTTCACTCTGTATGACAGACTCCAGGTCCATCCACCTCACTACAAATAACTCAATTTCGTTCCTTTTTATGGCTGAGTAATATTCCATTGTGTATATGTGCCATAACCACTCATCTGTTGATGGACACTTAGGTTGCTTCCATGTCCTGATTACTGTAAATAGTGCTGCAATGAACACTGTGGTACGTCTTTTTTTCTTTTTTTTTTTTTTGCGGTACACGGGCCTCTCACTGTTGTGGCCTCTCCCGTTGCGGAGCACAGGCTCCAGACGTGCAGGCTCAGCGGCCATGGCTCACAGGCCCAGCCACTCCGCGGCACGTGGGATCCTCCTGGACCGGGGCACGAACCCGTGTCCCCTGCATCGGCAGGCAGACTCTAAACCACTGCATCACCAGGGAAGCCCGGTACATGTCTCTTTTTGAAGTATGATTTTCTCAGGGTTTTTGCCCAGTAGTGGGATTGCTGGGTCATATGGTAGTTCTATTTTTAGTTTTTTACGGAACCTCCATACTGTTCTCCAGAGTGACTGAATCAATTTACATTCCCGCCAACAGTGCAAGAGGGTTCCCATTTCTCCACACCCTCTCCAGCATTTATTGTTTGTAGATTTTTTGATGACGGCTATTCTGACTGGTGTAAGGTGATAACCTCATTGTACTTTTGATTTGCATTTCTCTAATAATTAGTGATGTTGAGCAGCTTTGCATGTGCTTCTTAGCCATCTGTGTGTCTTCTTTGGAGAAATGTCTATTTAGGTCTTCTGCCCATTTTTGGATTGGGTTGTTTGTTTTTTTGATATTGAGCTGAATGAGTGGCTTATATATCCTGGACATTAATCCTTTGTCACGTTGCTTCGTTTGCAAATATTTTCTCCCATTCTGAGGGTTGTTTTTTCATCTTGTTTATGGTTGCCTTTACTAGGCAAATCTTTTAAGTTTCATTAGATCCCATTTGTTTATTTTTGTTTTTATTTCCATTTCTCTAGGAGGTGGGTCAAAAAGGATCTTGCTGTGATTTATGTCATAGAGTGTTCTGCCTATGTTTTCCTCTAAGAGTTTTATAGTGTCTGGCCTTACATTTAGGTCTTTAATCCATTTTGAGTTTATTTTTGTGTATGGTGTTAGTGAGCGTTCCAATTTCATTCCTTTACATGTAGCTGTCCAGTTTTCCCAGCACCACTTATTGAAGAGGCTGTCTTTTCTCCATTGTATATTCTAGATCCTTGCCTCCTTTATCAAAGATAACGTGACCATATGTGCGTGGGTTTATCTCTGGGTTTTCTATCCTGTTCCATTGATCTATATTCCTGTTTTTGTGCCAGTACCATACTGTCTTGATTACTGTAGCTTTGTAGTGTAGTCTGAAGTCAGGGAGCCTGATTCCTCCAGCTCGTTCTTCTTTCTCAAGACTGCTTTGGCTATTCAGGGTCTTTTGTGTTTCCATACAAACTGAATTTTTTTGTTCTAGTTCTGTGAAAAATGCCAGTGGTAGTCTGATAGGGATTACATTGAATCTGTAGATTGCTCTGGGCAGTATAGTCATTTTCACAATGCTGATTCTTCCAATCCAAGAACATGGTATATCCCCCATCTGTTTGTATCGTCTTTAATTTCTTTCATCAGTGTCTTTTTTTTTTTTTTAACACCTTTACTGGGGTATAATTGCTTTACAATGTTGTGTTAGTTTCTGCTGCATAACAAAGTAAATCAGCTATATGTATACATATACCACCACATCCCCTCCCTCTTGCACCTCCCTCCCACCCTCCCTATCCCACCCCTCTAGGTGGTCACAAAGCATGCTACTGTATGATTGAGCAATCCCCCTACTGGGCATATACCCTGAGAAGGCCATAATTCAGAAAGAGACGTGTACCACAATGTTCACTGCAGCTCTATTTACAATAGCCAAGACATGGAAGCAACCTAAGTGTCCATTGACAGATGAATGGATAAAGAAGATGTGGCAGATACATACAATGGAATATTACTCAGCCATAAAAAGAAACAAAACTGAGTTATTTGTAGTGAGGTGGACGGACCCACAGTCTGTCATACAGAGTGAAGTAAGTCAGAAAGAGAAAAACAAACAGCATATGCTAACACACATATATATGGAATTTAAAAAGATGGTTCTGATGAAACTAGGGGCAGGACAGGAATAAAGACGCAGATGTAGAGAATGGACTTAAGGACACGGGGAGGGGGAAGGGTAAGCTGGGACAAAGTGAGAGAGTAGCACTGACACTACCAAATTCAAAACAGATAGCTAGTGGGAAGCAGCTGCATAGCTGCATCTCTTTAATTTCCTAAAGGAACTTTTTCTATCTTTCTTCCTCTTCCGTGACATTGGTGTATTTAAATAATCCAGACCAATTAACTGCCCTACAATTTTTGGTGATCTGATCATTTCCTCATGATTCGATTTGAGGTGAACATTTTCGGCAAGAATACGAGAGGTGGTGTGCACAGCACGTGGCATCACATCAAAGGCACCTGATGCCACTGTGTCCCAACGCAGGTGCCACTAAACTTGAGTGCTTGGTTACAGTGATGCCCACAGAATTTCTCTATCCTAAAAAAGTAATCTTTCCCTTTCATAGTAATATGGGGGTGAGCATCTTGTCACTCCCTCTCAATCTCTTGCTCATTTATCAAGCACTTTTTATTTGTTCTGCAAGAGACTAGAGTTAAGCTGGATAAAACATGGCGCCCCCCTCCCGCCGATTACAAATCGGCACAGGTCTGACATGGGACACGCAGCATTTTTACATAAAAGACAGTGAAAGAAAAATATAAGAAAACACCTGACACGATCAGGGGCTGGCTTATGCACTTCCTGAAATACACTAGGCATTCAATAAACATAAGGCTGTGTTAGGAGCTTGTACAGTTTGGGCAAATAAAAGCTATTGGCACTAACTTCACCCTCTCAATTATCCCTCTCATATCACCACATACCTTGGCAGAAAGTCCTTCAACATGGTCAACCAGCCTTCCACCATGAGAGTTTAAAGACCCTGATGGATTCGACTGCTTAAATAAAGTCTAAGAGTTCTCAACCTGGTGGTGGAGACCTCCACAGCCCAACCCTCTAGCCTCACCCCTCTTTCCTGTCAAACGAACTCCTCCCAGGCTACACGGCTCACGCTGTTCACTCAGGCTGCGAACACTCTTCCGTCTCCCCGTCACCTGGCAAGTTCGCGGGGCAAACCCTAGCGCATTATCCTTTGCTCTGAAAGCTGCCATCCAAGTTCTCTTCTTGAGATACTCCTCATTCCCAAATGATAGTTAAGTGAAACTAGCATCCCTGCCGAATGGCCCTGGAAATTGACATACCAGCCCTTATTTTAAAGGCTAGCTGCTAATTGCTGAATCTAGTCCCCACCTAAAGAAGGTATGGAATTTAGAACTGGCAGAAGAAAAGAGGAAACGTGGATCGTTCAAAGGCATTTTAGTGCCTGGTATGTTTGTAGCGCTATGCCCAGCACTAAGGGGAACACAAAAATGTCTGAGATCTGGTCTTTGCCTCACGAACCATAGTTCCAGTAGGAGCGTTAAGTCACGGTGATAAATAATCATAAGGAAGAACGTAAATGCCGAAACAAGAGATGCTCTTTAAGTGGGTGAACTGTATGGTATACGAATCATATCTCAATAAAGCTGTTACCAAAAAAAAAAAAAAATTTACCGAGGACCACAAAGAACTTTTGCTTACATAATTTCTATCTATCAATAATTACCATATTAGGAATTAAAATGGAGAAAGTTTTCAAATATTAATTTCAAGATAAAAATAAACTCATTACATGTAAAAAGAAAAACAGAGAAGCTATGAACATTTTAGATGAGGAAGATATCGATTCTAGCTCTAATAATCTAGTCAGGAGTGGAACTGCAAAAATAGGTAGGATTTGGACACTTGGAAATGGTGGGAATGGGCATTCCAGGTGGGGACAGCTACACACATAAAGGCAGAAAGCAGGAATGGCGTCGTCATGTGTGTGTGAGATCAATCTAACTGGAACAAAGGGCTCGTTTCTTCTGTTGGTTAAGAGTAACTGGCTAAACAGATCGATGGGTCAGATAATAAAGGGCTCTGAGCACAGGCAGAGCTCAGACCTGATGGCAGACAACTGGACAGAGCCTCTGTGAGTGCTCACACAGCAGAAGAAGAGCTTCAGAGAAGGGTGGTCTGATGATGCTGAGTTGCTCGGATGGACACACCTGAGCCAGGGGGCAGGGCAGCAATGCATCGCGGGCGGGGCACCAATGTTCATACCCATGAGGGGGGAGAAGAGGCCAGTCCAAGGGACATTTTAAGGGACGATCAGAGAACTGGACAGTGTTTCAGCCTGTACCTTCACCTGATCCTTTCAAAACAGGCCACCCTCATCTTCTTCCTAATCGTTCCCTCAACACTCGCTGATCTTTGCTTCTTTATAAGTTGAGAAACTAAAATGAACTGAAGAAGCCAGAGAGCTACATTTTTTCTGACTTATCAACACATAAGAGGGAAAATAAAGATTGAGTTAGCAGTATAACTCCATATGTTAAGTTCCACAGGTTGATCTAACAAAGTTTAGTTAACCTTCTACATCCACTGTCAGTGGACACTTTTAATATTCTAATAAGATGATTTTTATTGTTGGAGGAAAAAAAATCAGCATACCAAATTTTCTTGAAGGAAAATAATGTTGATGTCCAGCGTTTTAGTGGCAGGGATTGTGCTAACAGCTTCCGATTACCCACGATTAATTGACATTCATTCAATAGATATTTTCTGGGTAACAACTGAGTTGTGAAGAACAACTGTCAAATACCTCAAATAATAATGCATTTTCATAAAAGAAAACTTTGCAATGGTAATTTAAAGCAGACTCATATGAAACTTACCCTATGTTAAAATAAACCAATCCTAAAAAATTATCACACTAGCCATCATTCACTGAATGGATGCCAAGCTAACATACAGTTATGTTGGTTTTCTCACGGTACCCAGTATATTTTGCAGTCCTTTTACGTACAAACTTACTTCAACAGTTATAGTTTGCATAAGCTATTATTAAAAGATGTTTGCATTCCCCAACTGCAAACGAAGAGACTATTGAAACTGAAGTCTCAAAGTATACTGACCAGCTAGAAACAGCACGAAAACACTGGAGAGGCACACAGCTAATGTCACACACAGAAAAGAGTATTTAATGTCGAAACATATTTTCCTTTCGTATTAAGAAAAATGCATAGCCATGGTGTACAGCACAACCAAAGAATATGGGAATGTGAGAGCTGCTTTCTGAAGGGACTACTGCAAATCTGTACCCTAGGTTTTCATATTAGTTGGAAATCTTTGATTTCCTTATGAAATCTTACAAGATGCTTATAAAAACTATATCCAACCAAGGAGAACTTGTTGTATCTTCACCAAGTTCCAAGAAAAGATACTGTTAGATACTAATCTAAAAAGTCCTAAAAGTTCATCTGAAAACAAATATTCCACCAGCAGGTAGAATTTAATGTGTTTCCAAAACCCTAAAGGCCCACTTGCTGCTCAGTGTGAAGGCGGGGAGGTCCCCCAAATGAAACAACTTCAAATGTTGGGGGCGTGTGCTGTTGACATTTTCCTTCTACTTCTCGCTCCCCTCCCCACCCCAACCTCTCCTTTTAAGTTTACATTATCCCGGTAAGCGAATTTTATCAATGGGAGGCCAAGGAGGGCTGACTCCCTGGGGCATGTTTGCTTAAGATATGAAGGTCAAACAACCATTGTGCTTAAAAAGTTGTGACCTTTGGGGGCCCATACTTCAGGTCTCTCCTCACCTCCAAGTGACTCATTAAGAAGCAAAAGAAAGAGGAAAATGGAGCGGATCAAAGGCTGGGCTGTCCTTAAGTGAAAATGAAGGCAGATGAAAAGGCCTGCCCTCCACTTCAAAGGGCAGCTGAGCTCAGGTGCGCAAACAGCGAGAGGCTGGGCCCCGAGGACAGGCGGCTGTGAGGGACACGAGGTGGCCTCCCGAGGGCCAGATACCTGGGATCGGTTACGCACAGTAGAACCACAACAACGAACACAAATTCAAATGTTTTCCTCCTGCGTGTACAGGGGCGTACGTAACCCCAAAACATCAAGTGACGTACATCAGGTCCGCACTTGAAAAGATGGAAAGTTTTAAAAGTAACAAGGTTCAAGGACTGCTGAGGAAGTTGGCACGTCTAAAGCCGTGTACAATTATATTTAAACAGTTCCTCCTTATGCCCCTGAGGTGTGTCCTGAAATAAATCTTAATTCTGAGAGATCTTGGCCGTAGCAGGAAGTCTGGTTTCCCCAGGAGTTTAATGAAGGATCCTTAGTGCGTTGAGGCAAAGGGCCCCCCAGACTTTCTCGAGGACCTCGGGTGGGAGCAGAGCTGGTCTAGAGCCACGATGGGCTGTGGAGGAAGAGCAGGGACACCAGGTCATTTCTGGCTCCACCACAGTCCCCCTCAGCTCACCCCATCCGCTCCCTCTACCCACACCAGGCACCTGGGCAGACGAAGCTCCTGTGGGCAGGAAAGGTCTTACATTCTCAGGGGCCCTTAAGTGACTTAATCGAATCTCCTTCCTCAGACAGACTCCCTGGAGTGACTGTTAAAACAGGTGACTGTGAACCCCACCACCCAACCCCTTTAACACAGGGAATAGCCTTATCTGTACAGCTGTGGCCATACTGCAGACTTTTCAGGGAATTTACAGGTTCTCCCCTGTAATTTACTGTTAGTAAAGGACTTGCATGTTAGTGCCCAGGAAGCAGAGGAGGGAGCCTGCCACCCACCTCTGCCTGAAATGAATAATCAGGAGGATGGGTAACCATTCAGGAGCATTTCCTTGGGGCCAAGAGCATTATGTGCACAAATTTCATTTCATCTTCCTAATTACCTGTGGAGTAGGCTCTATTATTAGTCTTACCTTTCAGAAGAGAAAATGGAAGCAAAAAGTGGCTTGGCAACTTGGCCAAGGTCACAGGCCTTTGGAGAGGCTTAGTGGATCCGAGTGCACTCCAGGTGGGTGTTGAAGGATGAGTAGGAGTTTGCCAGTGGGCACAGGGTGGTGGGAAACAGCATGGCACCCCTGAGCTGCTGGAGCGCACAGGGCCGGTGAAAGCACAGGAGAGGACAAGGCAGAGAAAAGAAAGCCCCACAGACAGTGGTGTAAGGGGGACAGCTTAGACTTGGGTCGTGCAAAGGCTTTAGCGCCTCCAAGGCCCCCTCAAATCAATGACTGTGAGTAAAAACTTAGTTTGCTATGCAGGCGGGCGCCAATCAAGTCCGTGAGCCCTCCCTCCGCCCGCTTCCAATCAGACTGCCCCCACAGAAGCGGCCCTGCATGGAAGTTCCGGAGCGGCCAGTTTCACTGGCCACACTCAGGAAAGAGCGTGGACTTCATCCCTCAGGCCACGCGGAGCAAACGGCTAGGCTTGAGCCGGAAAGCAGCACACTCACGTGGACACGTGGCCATCTGCACACCTGTCCTTGTCAACTGCTTCCCCTGGAATTCCATCCCCTCCTCTCCTCACCCCCAGCCTCCAAACACCCGACCCTGACAAACACACCACTTATTCTCTGTAAAGATTATCTTAATTTACAACATGCATGGCACTGATTTGTTTCTCTATAAGATGGCTGGCAGTGATTATAAAGAAAGCACGATACTTGACTGTCAGCTCCTTGAGAAGAGCTGTGTATCGTGTTCAGCAGGGAAGGTCCCTTAGCACCAGACACAAAGCCTAGCTCTCAGACACCCACGGCACTGACTACAGGTGCCATCAGTGAGACTCATAATCAAGCTAACGGTACTTCGCAAAGTATTTTCACGTGAGCAAATGCACACGTAGAACTTTGCTAAGAGTCAAACGAACGGAGTAACAGTAACAAACAATATTCTCCACTTCTCCACTTGTAACATCTCCAAATTTTACAAGAGCTTTACTGCAATACAATTCACATACCATAAAATTCACCCATTTAAAGTGCCCGATTAGGGTGGGAGGGAGGGAGACGCAAGAGGGAAGAGATGTGGGGACATATGTATACGTACACCTGATTCACTTTGTTATAAAGCAGAAACTAACACACCATTGTAAAGCAATTATACTCCAATAAAGATGTTTAAAAATAAATAAATAAAATAAAGTGCCCGATTCCATGTGTTTTAGTGTATTCATAGGGTCGTACAACAATCACCACAGTCTGAGGGCGGAATACTTCATCCCCCCAGAAAGAAACTCATACCCCTTAGCAGCCACTCCCCACGCTGCCCCCGACCCCTACTCTCCGGCAACCATGCACCTACTTTCTATCTCTATAGATCTGCCTATTCAGGACATATTTCATAGAAACAGAATCACACGTGTAGTCTGGTGTGTCAGACTTCTTTCACTTAGCATAGTGTTTTCAAGGTTCATCCATGATCTATGCCAATACATCCGTTTTTACTGCCAAATCATATTCCATCATATGACATATACCACATTCTAGTTATCCACTTACCAGGTGATGGGCATTTGGATTGATTCTACTTTTTGGCTATTATAAATAATGCTGCTATGGATGTTCGTGGACAGATTTTTGTGAGGCTATGTTTTCAGTTCTCTCGGCTATACACCTAGGAATGGAACTGCTGGACCTAACGGCAACTCTGTGTTTTAACATTTTGAGAAAAATGCCACTGCTTTCCAAAGGGGCTTTTGCAGCATTTTAAATTCCTACCAGTATCATAGGAGGGTTCCAACGTCTCCAGACCCTCACCCACACGTCATCGTCTTTTTTATTTTAGCCATTTTAGTGCGTATGATGTTGTATCTCACTGTAGTCCTGATTTGCAATTTCCTAATGACTAATGACGCTGAGCGTCCTTTCACGTGCCTGTTGGCCATCTGTATGTCTTCTTAAAGTTGAGGTGTCAGAGTTTTTTTATATCTTCTACACACAAGTCCCCTATCAGATATTTGCTTTGTAAAAATGTCCTCCGATCCTGTCTTTTTATTCAAATCTATTTTTCCCCTTATCTATGTCCTTCAGGCATAGGAACAAAAATCTGATCCTTACTCTTAATTCCGTTTATAAGGTATGCAAATTTTATTACAAATGCTCTCCTAAAAGCCACTATCTTGCCATTCCGTTTCTTGATAGGCCGGCCTATGTAGAATGAGGCCCCATCCATTGCTAAATACCCACTGCATACACCTGGGTAGCAAACTCCTAAATAATAAATAACAGTGATATTCACCATGGACATTCTGGCATTTCAGAAATTCAATCCATCCCCCAAAGCCTTATGTTAATGGTTTAACAAAACAAAGAAATAAAATTTCACACTATTAATAGGTTTAAGAACCTACATATGTTTTGCCAACCTATTTCCTTTAAAACCATGCTGACAATAGTCATTAAAACTGTTCCCATGCTAGCCGTGCTTGTAAATTGTTTTAGCCTTGACATAAGGTCAACGGGAATTAGACTAATGAAGAAACAAAGCAATACTGAAACATTCTAATTTGGGGTCTACTAGACTTTACTAACTTCCAGCAAATTAAATGGAGGAGCAGTTTGCAACCACTGACATTTGTATTTCACTATTAGTTCTCCAGGCTTCTTGTTCTCCCTGTGCCGTTAACCTTGAGGGTCTAGCTCTTTGTCAATCTCACTTCAACCGTGCTTTCCAGGGATTACAGAATCACTAATTCCACAGCACATTGTGGCACAGTCCCAGTCAAATCAGAGGGACAGATGTGAGCTCATGTAATTGAGAGGTTTCCATCTGTTGCCTTGAGAGCTGAGGCCTGAAAGACTTGCATTTTCTTTCTTATACTCATTCAGGGATGTTCAGTCTTTGATGATCCAATTAACATAAGCACTCGGTATTTCGGCAAATAACTTAAATGGCTAATGCTCCAACCTCTCAGAGGCGGATGGACATTCACTGAAGATTCTCACATTACACCTATTATGAATCCCAGAGGTGGCTGAAAGCCCAGAGGTGATAAACCGAGATGGAGGAAGGGATGCCAACTCATTCACATCCAAATCCTTGCTTCCACATTCACCCACACATTATTGGGGTACCCCCACTGAGACCACAGATCGTCTACTGGAACACTGTCAAAGCACCGGGGACTTGCTTGGGAGGAATAAGAGGAAGGATGTATGAAGCAGAAGCAGCAAAGGATCTTATTTTAGCAAAAAGTTTAAAATAGGTGTTGTAGGGACTACCCTGGTGGCGCAGTGGTTAAGAATCCGCCTGCCGATGCAGGGGACACGTGTTCGCTCCCTGGTCCAGGAAGATCCCACATGCCGCAGAGCAACTAAGCCCATGCGCCACAACTACTGAGCCTGTGCTCTAGAGCCCACGAGCCACAACTACTGAGCCCATGTGCCACAACTATTGAACCCACACGCTCTAGGGCCCGTGTGCCGCAACTACTGAGCCCACGTGCTGCAACTCCTGAAGTCCGTGTGCCTAGAGCCCGTGCTCTGCAAAAAGAGAAACCACCCCAGTGAGAAGCCCGCGCACCACAACGAAGAGTAGCCCCCGCTCGCCGCAACCAGAGAAAAGCCCACGCGCAGCAACGAAGACCCAACGCAGCCAAAAATAAAAATAGGTGTTGTATACTAAGGAGGAATTACATTCTTTCTCTCGGGGTTTTCTGTAAGATGCTGAATATTTTTCAGGTGAAACTGACTTCATGTGACAAATGTATTCCTGAAAATTTGGGAGTAAATTAACTTTTGGTTAAGTCTGATCATGATCTACACCAAGCTCCTACTTAAAGCAAAAGCGGTTCTCAGTTTACGTCCATCGTCTGTGGGGATTTTCCTTATTTTGTCTCATTCAGCTCCTCCTACTCACCACTCGGTACAATGGTTTTCAATGTGTGGTCCCCGGACCACCTGTATCAGAATCCCCTGAGATGCTTGTTTAAAATGCATATTCCTAGGCCCGAACCCAGTCCCAGGGGGTCCAGGGACCCTCAGAATCTGTCATTAAGCATGCCCCCCAGACGCTCCCATGCCCGCTAGTGGGTATCTTCTCTTGTGCCTCTTCCACTCTCAAAACTGATCAATACTATGATCAACCAATATTCTGATCAAACATTTCCAACTGCCTAAGGGGTGTCTGTACAGTGATGTGGACGCTGGAAAGGAGAACTGATAACTGAGTATCTCAAGGCTCAAGCATCTGATCGGGAAATGCCCGAGGCACCAGGGGTACAGACAGCAAGACTTCGGCCGTCCTGGTTCCTCCAGCCAACGGTCACAGGTCAAATACCTAAACACCACCTTTAGGAGACCCTGTTTTCAAACAATGATGTACTGATACTCCTCTGCCTTATTATTTTAAATGTTCACCTCTTTAGAGTTCAGCACCTCAGCGAGGGGACCCTCACCGATACCTCAGTTTCCCCAGAAGGAACATGGGTTCACCATCGGCTGCCCTATATCCCCTGTCATGCATTTACTGCCATAGAGTTCCTACATGTCTCCTACATAATAAAACAACTCATTCCCCCAAAAGCTTTGGATTAGGACCCTGAGATGTTCAATAAAAGCTTTGCAGATGGAGTCCACGGCTACTGATTTGTAAATTTCTCCAAGCCTAGAAAACTGAGAGGGGCAGGGAAGCAGAGGAACCTCTACTCTAACTGCAGACACTAGTCTCACCTGGCTGAGCAGGAGAGGGCCAGTGTGCGCCCAGCTGGCTCCCCAGGATTAACTTAAGGCCGCGGCGATCACTCCCGGGCAAGCTGCGGACTGAGTTAAGAACAGGCCCGGGTAAGTGGCGTCAGCGGAGGAGGTCAAAACGCCCTTTGCTAGATCTGCCTTTTAAGACATCTCATTTCAGGCTGGGGATATTCATAAAATAAGAAATAAAATAATTTACAAAGAATCTCATGCTCATTTCTAAAGGTTTCTGTCTCCCAAAATTCAAAAGGGCCAGAGGCTCTTTCTTTTGTCCCAGGTTGCTTTTCCAACGCTGCTTCATGACAGAGGAATGGCTCCTGACCTGTGGCCACACATTTTCTTTCTTTTTTTCCCAGAAGTCATACTTTATTGTACAGCAGAGAAACCACACGAGCGAAATCCTGCAAGTAAAATGAATGTCAGGAAATATCTGTCAGGGTAGGCGTCATTTAGACATCCAAAAAGCTCACATGAGTGACAAAGTCCTAACAGTACCCTGAGCATTCAGAAATTTTTTTATACCAGTTGGACTCAGAACACTCTAAAGGGGAATTAGCACAAAGACTGCAACATTTATGGAAGACTTTAACAAGAGGTGATGTTTCCATGAATGTCAGAGATACAAAGTATAGAACCTTTTTAGATATTTTAAATACGTGAAAGCTTTTTAACAAAAATTCAAAGAGAATCTGTACCGAGGGAAACACTTATCCTAGAAGTCATCTTGCAGACATCTGATTACAAGGTTGTTGTTTTTCTTTTAAAGAAACCTGCAGGGCTTCCCTGGTGGCGCAGTGGTTGAGAGTCTGCCTGCCGATACAGGGGACACGGGTTCGTGCCCCGGTCCGCGAAGATCCCACATGCCGCGGAGCGGCTGGACCCGTGAGCCATGGCCGCTGAGCCCGTGCGTCCGGAGCCTGTGCTCCGCAACGGGAGAGGCCACGACAGTGAGAGGCCCGCGTACGGCAAAAAAAAAAAAAAAAAAAACGGGAAAGAAACCTGCAAATGTCTAGATATACGAAGTTTATTACAAAGCACAAATAAATTGAAAAACCAGGTGACATCATTAAACACAGTACGCAGGACTTACGTGTGAATATCAGTAGCACATTTATTTTATCCTATGAGTGGGCCTCCTAGGTAGGACTGCTAGCATTCAGCAGTCTACCTTATCTAACCCCACGATAACTGAGAACAAAACTACAGAACACTTGGTTGATAATCCATTATGGTTCAGGTTGAATGACATTATGGTTCTGAAATCTTTGAAGTGCCAAAGACCTTCCTTCTACCTACCTACCTACCTATCTATCTATGTGGGTACATATGTATAGATATATATTTTTTAACTTTATATATAATAGAAATGTTCTAAATATACATACATACCTATCAATAGACATCCATGTAAAATTAGAGGTCTAACACAGAAACTCCAATTTCACTGCCATACATACACACACACACACACACACACACACTGAGATGTGTGTATATAAATCACCACAACTAAAGTGCAAATTACTTGACAGCGAGGAAACTACCATCTTCCTCTAGAGCCATCTGTGCAACGTATAAGTGAGTGCCCAAAACTGAACAGAATAAAGACAAAGGCAGAGACTGTCAGTCTACCTGTGAGCAGAAATTATCACTCAGATACTGAAAATAAAGCATGCTACTGCACCAGGGGGTTATACCATAGGACTGTGACCATGACATTTTGCTGGGGTTCAAGTGCAGATCAGCAAACAAAACGGTTTGCTTTTCTTCTGCTTTTCAGGGCTGAAGAAGACATCATAGTCTGTATAACTGCTCAGCCTAACCTCTATCCAGGAGCTGTTACTGCTTCTTAAAAAACATTAACTTTTGGATAAATAAAATGTGACCCATCCATACAAGGGACTATTATTCAGCCATAGAAAAGAATGAAGCAGTGACACCTGCTACAGCATGAGTGAGCCTTTCATTATGCTAAGTGCAAGAAGCCAGTCACAAAAACCCATGTATGATATGATTCCATTTACATGAAACATTCAGAACATGCAGCTCTATAGAGACAGAAAGTAAACCAGTGGTTACCAGGGCCCGGGAGGAAGGGAAGGAATGAAGAGGGACTGCCAGTGGGAACAAGATTTCTTTTGACACTGATGAAAATGTTCTAATCTTAGATCGGGGTGATGGTTGCACAATTCTGCGAATATACAAAAAACCACTGAACTGTACATTTTAAACGGGAGAATTTTATGATATGCAAATTATATCTCAGTAAAGCTGTTAAAAAAACACTAGATTAAAAAAACAGCTATCATCTTTTAAAAGCTATAGCAGAAACAGAGCCAACATGGAGGACAGTAAATATGGTGGCTCCTTATCTTTCCAAGATTCTCAAGATAAACCCTGCACATTAGAACAATTAGTCCATCAACCGTCACGGCTACTATGTAACCAAAGTGAGATGAATCAAACACAGAAGGGAAAGTTTCTAAACCCAAAGAAATAAACTGTGCAAAACACACACGCACAAACACATACACACCACAAAATCAAAACAACACGAGTCCCTGTATGGGTATGTATGTGTCCCCGTGTCACTCATGTCACCGGAGTTTCTCTCACTCTCCTCTTGTTACTTAAAAGATAAGCCCTGGGAAGGGCAGGAACTTGATTTTTTTTTTTTTTTTTTTTCCTCATGACACATAAGACCTAGCACAGCTGAAGATTTCAAAACCTTTAAAGGCAGCAATAAGTATTTTAAGGTGCACCAACTATTCCCTGAACTGCACTCTGGACACCACTGTGACCACTATAAGCTGTGATTATCCCCCATCAGCGATGGGAATGGGGGAGTCATTCTACAGAAAATCCCTCACAGGCAAACTAGACAGCATTCAAATCTTCCATAAAGTGAGCTGAAGAACATGTTGCTAGAACTTCACAAACATACAAATGAGTGAGCAAAGCTCAACAGTACACAGATGAAGCCAGAGATTGTCAAGTCTACCTCGCATAACAGCCAAATTATCTCAGCCCTCTAAAATAAGGGCTCTGTGATCTCACATCACCACGCACTCACTTAGTGCCGGCCACGACACAGCAAGATGTGCTACTTACTAGCAGCGGGATACACAAAAGATAGTAGACTCCCTGCCTTGCGTATGTGTACACACACACACACACACACACACACACACACACGCCAATAAAACTGAATTTTAAAAATTATTGGTAAGCATGCAAATGAGTGTTGTCATTTCCAAGGCAGTCATTCTGGAATGACTTGAACCTACTTATTCCAAAGAAAACTGTCACTGATTAAAATATATTTTCAAACTCCACTTGTGGAACTGGCTTTAGAATGACATAGGAAAAAGCAGCTCATCATTTTATAGGCACACTTACATAGAACTGAGCCTGGCAGAGAATGAGCCCTCTGCAAGTATCTAATATATATATTTAATTACTGGTAACTGTTTAAAATAGTCAAAAGAATGTATCTCGGACCATGAAGGCAACTTCTAAATCACCGGCAGTGTTCTCGGAATGAGATCATCAGAGGGTTAAGTGTGTAATTTTCCAGGGTAACTATTTTGAAGACAAGCTTCAGCACCTTACCTATTTAGATGGAAGCTGTTACATTTGTTTGCTTTCGATGTCACGCTGTATTTACATTAAAGATAACAAAATACAAGGTAATCTAACTGCTAAATGAATATTACAGGCTGTAAACTCTACAGAAACTCAAAAGAAAAGGATATAAACATCATCAGACATTGAAAGACAACAAGGCATCTTGCCAGGAATTGAGAACTTAACAGGTTACGGTACTATTCCTGCCTATAAAAAGTTTCAGGTAAAGTTTTATAAATGGAGGCTGAAGGATATATAGAATTCATGTTGCTGGAAAGGAGCGTGGAGGGCATTCGAAAGGGGGGGGGGGGCGGGGCACAGATTAAAAGAACCTAAAGAGGGAATGGGAGGTAAACCAGGAGATAAATCAAACTGGAGCTGAGAGACCTTAATCCCCGAGCTTTCTTTTAACAGGCCAGTGGGTGGATGAATCATTACCCAACGTGAACTAAAGCAAAGCAACACTATACTACGGGAAAGTGTTTCCAAAAAAAGAGGCCTCTGTGCCACGTTGGTGTTTGTTCACATCTCTCACTCTGGCTGCCTCGTGGTTTCCATGGCTTTGGATTTACCCACTTGGAAAAACAACCCCTCCTTTGAACAATACCAAAATCACTACCTCTGCCCTGCAATTAGACAACAAACATACATATTCCAGCCTCTAACTGAGGCCATCAACTCACCCAAAGCAGAGACTATGTATTTTGGCACGTCATACCGATCAGCAGTGTCCTAGTAGGTATTCCAATAAGTAACGGATTATAAGTTAACAGTGAAAAATACCTGGATAGTGTCCAATGATAAACCCCCAGCAGGGCTAAAATTTAAGACTGGCGACACCCCGTACTGGTGAGGACACAGAGTTCCTGGAGCCCTTAGGTGCTGCTGGTGGGAGCGTCAGATGGTACAACGACTTTGGAAAACAGTTGAGCAGTTTCTAAAAAAAGTTCAGCTTACCCAATGACCCAGCAATTCCACCCATGAGTATTTATCCAAGAGAAAGGAGCACATACGTCCACAAAAAGGCTTGTGTAAAAATGTTGGGAGGCTGCACCACAAAGTGAACAGACTGAATACCACTGACCTGTACCCTAAAAACGGCTAAAATAACACATTTTATGGTATACCTTTGCCACCGTGAAACAGCTGTTTAGAGCATCTTTATTCGTAATGGTTAAAACCTGGAAACAAGACAAATGTCCATCAACCTGAGAACAGAGAAGCAAACTGTGATATACTCGTGTGACAGACTATAGCAGGGCAATCCAAGAGAACAAACTACTGATCTGGGCAACAACGTGGACCAATCTCAGAAATATTACGCCGAGCACAAGAAGCTGGAATCAAATGATTCTACTGACGTGCAGCCCAAGAGCCTGCAAAACTAATTCACGACCACTGAGTCGAAGCAGTGGTAACGTTACCTCTGGGGGATGGGTACCGCCTAGCGAGGAGGCATGAAGGAACTTTCTGTGGTGATGAAAATGTGCTATGTCTTGATCTGGGTAGTGGTTACAAAAAGTAAAAACAGAGGGGGAAAATTCTCGAACCCATGCCCTTAAGATTTCACCGTAATTAATTATGTCTCAACGCAAACGAAAGAAAAAAAGGAAACCAAACAGGTGGGACACTCCAGTCCATTATCCACATGAAGTCCAAGACTGACTTTTTGTCTAGCCCTCAGCAAACACTCTGTTATCACAAAATAAGAGCTCCCAATAAAAATTCCTTTGGGTTACTGGAGGATCTATCCCAGACAGGGCAATATCTTTTAAGGTCTGACTAGAGTAGTTTAAAAAGAACATACAACTAATCCATTGATCTCCTGGGCTTTTTTTTTTTTTTAATTCACTGAATTTGTAAATTCTAAATATATATTTTATTCCTACTAGGACCTAAATGAACCATTTGACTACCTTGGGTTTTTTTAAGTTGAGAAGACTGCAATGAACACTAGTTCCCAATATAACAGACAGGTACAATGAAGCAAGGCAGTCTGACTCTGATCACAGTGAATAAACCAAGTAGGAGACTCCACACTTCTAAGATTCCAAAGGAAACTTTTTTCAAGTCTCCTCAACATACGTTTAAGTCCTTCACAAGACAATAAGGGAAACCATCCACGCAAAGCTTGGGAATGCAAGCAGTCACTTTTTGAGTGTGGATAAAACTACTGTAAACAGTAAGTCAGCTAAGAGACAGCAACCTGTAATAATAACGCTTTTCATGACCTGTAGTTACCTTCTTTCTTTATTTACATCTTCATTGTGTGCCTCCCATCTTCGCTGTTATGCTCCAAAAACTCAGGGATCCTGCTGTCTATTTTGTTGACATCTACATCCCCAGCACATACAACAGTGCCTGGCACGCAACAGGTATTAAATATTTTCCCATAAATGATCAGTTCACTTCATAGACTAAAGGCAAGTGATTAGAAAACAAGATGAGGGGCTTCCCTGGTGGCGCAGTGGTTAAGAACCCGCCTGCCAATGCAGGGGACACGGGTTCGAGCCCTGGTCCGGGAAGATTCCACATGCCGCGGAGCAACTAAGCCAGTGCGCCACAACTACTGAGCCCACGTGCCACAACTACTGAGCCCACGCGCCACAACTACGGAAGCCCGCACACCTAGAGCCCACGCTCCACAACAAGAGAAGCCACCGCAATGAGAAGCCCGCGCACGGCAACGAAGAGTAGCCCCCGCTCGTTGCAACTAGAGAAAGCCTGTGCACAGCAACGGAGACCCAACACAGCCAAAAACAAACAAACAAATAAATAAATAAATATAAAAATAAAATGATGAGATCAATGTGTCTCCCCAGTGGGCTGTGCCCCTTCTATTAAAAACAAAAAAACAGATGAGATGGGGCAGTTATTTCTAAGCAACCAGCCCACTTCAAAATGTTTCTCTACAGACACTGAGCCTTAAAGAGTGCCCCCCCAACCTTCATATGCCTCCTTTTCCTGGCTCTCTGTCCCCCCTCTAAGAACATTCTAAGGATTAACAAACTCCCTTGTGTTCTCAACTAACTGAGCATCCCTGGGCTAATCACACAAATCCAATGTCTCTTTATCTTTAATGAAAAGACAGTGGAGTGGATTCACTCATAAGCAGACACCACGGTGCTTGATGCTAAGAACAAAGAGACCAAAGACAAAGGCGTGGCCCTCCCAGAGCTTACAGCAAGGCAGACAGGTGAGTACAAATGCTCTGACAGAAGCACACGTGGCACGCCATGCAAACGCAACACCTAACCCTGCCAAGAAGGTAGGGGTGAAGAGGGTCACTTTCCAGAAGAAGCCTCTGCCCTTGAGGGAGAGGTTAACAGGCGTCATGAGAAAGAAGAGGTGGAATTTCAGGAAGAGGCCACGGCTCACTGGAAGGAAGGAGTCGGGTGTGTGTGGCCCACAGGTGCAGGTGAAGGAGCGATGGGAGACATGACGTGGGCGACAGAGTAGTGGAGGATGAGGCTGGAAGGGTACATGAGGAATGACACTCCCGTGATGTTACAGACCAAGGCCCAGAGGGAACGTGATGAGAGGTGGGATCAGTGATGTGGTTATTTTAGTGCTAATGAAGAAAACCCATGGAGACCTGACTAAGAGAAGAGTTCCTAGGACCTCTTCAACTTCTTATTCTAGTCTTTGTTCCTAGGTGACCATTCTTATTCTCTATCCCAAATTACTATCTCCAGCAGTGGCCACTTCTCTGAGCTCTAAACCTATATACTCAACTTTCTAATACTTATCTCTCCTTTGAAATTTCAAAGATCCTTCAAACTCAACACACCCAAAACTAAACTCACGAAACTCACAATCTCACCACAGAACCCAGTCTTCCCCCCGTGTTTCCCGTCTCTGCAAATGGCAGCACCGTCCCTCCACGTGGACAAGCCGGAAGCTGAGGAAGCAGCCACTATCCTCCCGTCATCTGCCTCTTCCCCTGCTCCCATCCAGAACCACGCCCTTCAGTCTTCTCTCCAAACATCTCTAAAATCTACCGCCTTCTCCAACTCCACTACCCCCGCTGTGACTTGGGTTGCCACCACCTCTTGCCCAAAGCATCGCACAGTCACGTCCTCTCCTATTTCTATTTCCTTCCAATCTATTCTCAAGCTCAGAACAAATGTTTATCAGCCTGCCTCCCTCTTATGTACCCTCCTACCCACCCCCAGGAGCACATAAAGCCCCTGCCGATGCTGCGCACAGCACCTCGTTCACGATGGACTGGGGACCCCGTAAGTCTTTGAGCCAAGGGATGTAAGAATTTTAAGAATCTGGAACAACCAAGGACTAACAAGTGTCCACTGAACGTGCCACGAGGGTAACATTTAGTGACCTTGTCCAAAAAAATTTCAATGGAGTCGTGGGAACAGAAATCAGATGACGGTGGAATGAGGAGCGAATGGACAGAAGCTAAACAGAGAACACTGACCTTCTTCCGATAACCTGGATGGCAAGGAAAAGAGATCTAATAGGTAAAAAGGGAACACAAGGTTTAGGGATGGGTTAGTTTTTGTTTTAAAGTTGGGAGAGACTTGTGCGTAAGCACATGATGAAGGGAAAGACCCAAGAAGAGGAAGAAAGGAAATCAGAAAAGAAACCAATCACTGATAAGTCCCTGAGGCCAGAGGGTAGGGACCTGTGAGCATAAATAGAAGAACCAGCCTTTCACTGGGCCTAGGGGAAAGGAAAGAAGGATGGAGTCAGATTCTGAACAGCCTGCAGGCAGGAAAGCCAAGGAGATGTGGTGGTTCCACTATTTTCTCCTTAAATGGTATATAAGGATTCTTCCCACTCTACAAGAAGGCTCTCTCTCATTCTCTCTCTCTGTCGAACAAAATATAAAACCATGTATGGTATACACATGTGTGTATGTGTGTGTATTTTATATATTTAAAGAGAGAGAATATGTAAAAATATTTATATATATATCATTTTATTTATATATATATATATTATGTGTTATATTTATTATTGGATGCTAAGAGCAATATTTGATGTCTGCTGTTAGTCCTGGAATTCTACTTCACTCTACTGCTTCCCTCTCTTTATTGAAATAAAGCCTCTAACAGAAAAAGGGCTCCATCATCATCTCCAGAAATTGGTGGTAATTGTTCCCAATGGGGAATTCAGTGGGGCAGTGTTACAAAACTTTACATAGGTTTCACACCGAGAATGACTACTATTTTCCATCCCTTTTACCCTCCACTCCATAGAACTTCTAGCCTGGTACTATAGCTGCTATTACATATTTCTTTAAAAAGCTACCCAAATCACTGTCCTGGGTGATTTTAAGCACTGGCAAAGAGGTCAGAGCTTTTCAGCAGGGAAATAAAACACGGTTCTCTGTGGGGTCAACCAATAGTTTATCAGTTGCTCATCCAAAAAAACAATAGTTTAAAAGGACACGCATAGTAAGAAAGGGAGAAAATGGGTACAGGAGAAAGCTGCCGACAACGAAATAAAATTTTAAAGTAATCCCTTGTCACTTTAATAGGGCTGCCACGTCATGGAAGATGTGTTTGTTTTCAAAGGGGGGGAAACATGCAGAAATCTGCACTCATCACTCCCTCGACTGTTAACAGGGAAACAGCACAGGCTCTGTCCAGCACAAGGTGAGGGAGTGTGAACACTGCTGCACTGCTCGGCAGAAAGCACCCGTATCAAACCATTCAATTCTGGAATTCACTCCGTTAAAATCTAATCACTAGCCAAGAAGAATTAACAGGCAACTCTTTTCATGCAAAACATATAAAATAAACACCAAGAGGGATACATACGGATGATCCTCCTTCTTCATTCATAATTTTAGATGGTGCATGAGGCCGACTATTGTTTCAGCTCTGTGTTGCTCTCCAGCAGCCACCTCTATACAATGCAGAGTATTGTTTGAGTCCTGGAACAAACAATTTAAGCTTTTTCTGTATATCTAAAAGTCCCTGCATTACCATCCAAGGAAACCTGGCGCTGCGACAAAGCTGACTTGTAACAAGTCTCAGCCTTCAAGCAAATTGCTCATTAATGCACAACTAAAGTTTCTGTTCAGACCCTAATTAACCTATGTATCTCCAGAAGTGTCCCCCCCCACCCTCCCCCAGTTCTGCGCTCTCCAAAACTGGGCAGAATTTTTGCTTTGAATTTTATTTTATTTATTTTTTTATACAGCAGGTTGTTATTAGTTATCCATTTTATACACATCAGTGTATACATGTCAATCCCAATGTCCCAATTCATCCCACCACCCCTCACCCCCCCACCCCGCCACTTTCCCCCCTTGGTGTCCATACGTTTGTTCTCTACATCTGTGCTGGGCAGAATTTTTCTAACACACAATTTTCCATTACACATGGATGCTGGTGGGCTTTAACTGTGGTGACGACTGTGACCAAAATACTGACTGAAAAAAAAGTTCAGACCAAAGCAACACCACGTCTGTTAACAGGGGAGCAGCAGGTGAGTGAAAAGGGAGGCTGGGACATCCGCGAAAGTTCCAGGGTGAAGCCGCCCCCCACCCGAGAAGCAGGCTTCATATGGAGAAGACAACCTCTTAGGACATGGCCACTACTTTAAAAGATCTCATAAACAAGACAGAGAAGACTTACAGGATAATTCCAATTAAACGGGGCTAAAAATAACCCACAAAAAACCAAAAAAAAACCACCAGACAAAATTAAGCTAATTTGTCTAGAATGGCACACATAGGTAGTAAACGTATAAAGAAAAGCAAGTTACAACTGCGACGCCCTCTTGGGGTCGGGAGGAATTCTGACTGGGAGAGAATACTTGAAGGAGGCGATCGAATACTTCTTCACCTGATTATGATTACAAGGTTGATTATTCTTAAACTATAAATTACACATGTTTTATGTACTTTTATGTCTATGTATGTTCCATAACAAAAAATGCTAAGAGACCGAGACACACACAGAGAGACAGACACAGACAGAGAAAGATCAACCCAAGACCTAACACATTCCTTAGCAGAGCAGAGGCATTCCATACATGTTTAAGAGAATGGATACTGGGTTACAAAAGCACAGTACTGAGCCTTCTCCAATCACTTACTAAATATTTTTCAGTTTGTTATGTTTACAGACTTCTTTGCAAACAGATGGGTGAAATGTTAAGAGTTCAGAAAAGATCATATAAATAGCCACAAATTAAAGACAACTTTCAGAAGAGATTTTCTATTTTGTTTAGCATAAATAAACGTTCTTTCAACTAGCAGTGATTCACACTGTTAGGATTAAAACATATCCTGTATACAATACACTGAAATTAAAACAATCTACAGAATTCTAAGGAAGAAAATGCAGAAAAGGCAAGATAAGAAAGCAAACTGATGGCAATAATCCCTCAGAACTTAGGAGAACATGTAACATTCAGGAAGGCAGAGAGAAAGAAAGCAAAAGAGAGAAAATCAAAATTTCAGACTCTGCTCTTAAAATAAAGTGGTTGAAGTTTTTGGGGGGCTGGGGTGGGGTGAGCGGCTGATATATGAATTGATTAAAAAATAAAAGGGAGAGGGACTATTTTGTAAGACAAACTGACGTTGCTGAGGAAGGCTTGAGCCCAGCTCCAAGGAGCCCAGTATATACATAGATACCACTAAATATAAACAGTCACGGAATAAACGTGCAGATACAGAGAGATAAAACAGATACAGTCAGAAACAATCCCTGGTAAGACTGACTTTATATCTTTGTGTACATGCAGAAGTGCTAAATCTGGATCTAATTTCTTCACGACAAAACCCAGTTTTCTGCAACATCCTCACAATAAAGCAGAACCAAACTATTAAGGAGAGGTATCGAATCTTCTCATACGCAGAGGGGGAATTTCTTCATATCTTACGGTGTGTTTTTAAAATAATCTTCCTTCACAGCGAATGAATCCAAACACCCTAGGAATTGAAGGCCCTGAGAACGAGAGTGAAGTAAGGCGGAAGGAAGGAAGAGAAATCCGCCTTCCAAAACAAAGCTGATGTAGGTTCCAAGAAACAGCCAAGTAAAATAATCCTTCCAGAAAAGGGTAGAGAAACAAGGGAGGGGAGCCGGAAGGAAGGAGGGGATAATCACACGTTCCCTCCCAAACTGCAGATAGAAGGAATACATACTGGCCAGGTCCTCGCGGGAGAGCTCTTGGGTTCACCTGAGTTTGTTTTATTAACCAAGCTCCTCCCAACCTCTCCTCCTCTCCCCCCTCCCCGCTCTCTCTCCAGCTCTCCTTCCCCCCCTCCCCCCTCACTCCCGACCCTCTCGTACAAATTAAAAGCCACAGTAAAATGAATTTCCACAGCAAAACAGCTGCAGATACTTTACCTCACCCCTGGGTGAAGAGCTGGTCATTTGATGTTCGGGGCGGGGGACAGAATACAGCCAGTACAAAGCAGCTCTGCTCTGTGCCCTTTTCAACTCACTAGTCCCGGACACTCCTAAGTTTCCTGATGCCTCTGAGCTCATTAGACAAAGAACAATGAAACCAGGACTCCATTAAACTGCTGCTGGTTAAACTGGCAGAAAACAAAAGAAATCCGTCAGCAGGGCATGGGCCTCGCTCACATCCCTAGTAGGGTCTCACTCGACTCAACCACCCTTGTTGTGTACATTTTCCTTTCAATTCCAGAAAATTCATTTATATGTAGCCTGTGATGAAACAAGTAATAATTAAGTTCTGAAACAATGAACAGCTCTAAAAGTCCAGGAACTTATAATGCTCTTCTCTTAAACTTTCAGAAGATCTGAAGATACAATCTATTCTTCCTTTCTCCCAATATAAATCACACCAGTAAATTAAAAGGGAAGAATTCTTCTACCAAATTACACCTTAATGGCTCTTAACCCATAATTAAAGTATCAGTAACAGCAGCTTAAAGCCACGGCCAACCAGGAGTACACTTATTAAGACCTAGGTTTTCAGCACTAAGTAATTATGTAAATAGAACTATCAGCCATCTTGAGAAAAGTCCATGGTCGAACCAGCTCCCTGGTCCCTTGAGGAAACTCTCTGTGACTGGCATCTACACAGGGCCTCCTCCCCTGCAGTCAGAGCAAAGTTAGCAAAGCGACGCGCCAAAGGAGCGAGGAAAGCTTATTCCGAGGACTCTCCTCGCCTAGAGCCCTGATTACCGCCTTCCCTGATTATCACAAGAGTTTGGGCACCTAGACCAACAACTGGTTTCAGAGCAAAGAAGAATCCAGGTCAGACTCAGCTGTGCATCGTGACCCAAGATGCTGTCCCTGTGCTGCGGGCTGTGAAGGTCCCTGGGACAGAGCATGGCCCCTAACATCAAGGAGGTGATGATTAATTAAGGAGGCAAGACATCCAATAATTTTGGAGAGGTGGTGCGGTATAGAAGAATCACAGACTAACTGAAACCACTTTGCTCCTCAATTCAATTCTGTCACAAACTTTCTGAATAAACTCGGACAGACAAGTTACCTCTCTCTAGGTCTCAGTTTTCTTGGCAAAAACAAGGCAAATGTATTAGCTATATCTAAGGCCCTGGATAGCTCTGCAATAATTAGATAATTAGAGAACATGAGACAGTATAAAATTAAGTGCTAAATTATACAGCAGCGACCACAGCTGCCGACAGAGAGATTTCATTGATTTCTGAGTCCACCACTTCCTGAGAGCCACACCAGGCACTGTGCCAGGACTCAGGGATACAGTGACCAAGACAAAGCCCCGCCTTCATGAGGCTTTCGGTCTATTAGTGGCGTATTCTCAGGAGTTCAGAGGGGGAAAAAATGAAGGCTCCTTTTCAAGGAGATAGAGGCAAAACTGGGATTCAAGTGGGTATAATTTGAACATACAGTAGGAAGGGTGATGAATGATGAACTGGCTAACTGTTGATTATTTCAGTAATAAACCAGAGATTTTTGAAAAGACACATTAATACCCAAGCAGAGTTCTGCTAATTGGCTTATCACCAATGAAGGTAATTAGTTCCCATAAGTTAGCCAAACGCAGATTCTTCCTGCCCTTTGCCAATCATCTTCTCCTATCCCAACAGGTCCCCACCCCAAATCTATTTGTGGTTCATTTTTTTTCCTTAATTCTCTTTTCAATTATGCTTGTGGATTTCTACCGTGAAAGTCAGGAGCAGACACCAAGCAGAGAGTCCATATCTAAGCCATCTGGAGTCTACCCTAAATGTGGGGTTTTAGGAAGACCTTGTAGTCTATGAGAGAATTGGCTAAAAAAGACCTATTTGTGTATAAGTTCCTAGAGAGGCTGAGGAAAGATGGTGCAGACACATGGTTTATTTTGTGGAGTAGAGCTCTAATACAAATAAGGAAAACAGTACAACTAACCTAGAGAATAATTAACCGTCAACATCTTACCTTCTTAAGACTAAAAATTCAGAAAACTATTTTGTCCCTTATTTTTAAGAGAAGTGAAACATGCCTGGGCCCTAAGTGAAATCAAACACTGCCCACCAACTGTACATTCCATTTTGCAAATAACTTCCCTGGAATGCTGGTGAGCTGATAGATTTAATACGAATACTTTCAAAGTGCTGGACTTAAAAGGAACAATAACTATTCCAACTTTTCTTACACCCCCCCCAAAAAAAATCCCATCTAAGATTTATGCCCATCTTCTAAACACCCTTTTGAGTTCAGAGCAGATGTGTGCAATGTTTACACTGAGAAAACCACTAGGACATAAACAGCCCACTATAAACACCACTCAGATTTTGCTGTGCTTTTCTTCATTTCCTGTGTATTTATTTTGGTGTTAAAATAATGTTAACTTTCATAATAAGGAAAATAGCAGCAGATGTTTAAACCAAACAGACTACAGCACATCATCCCACACATCTACTCAACTTTCAGAATCAAAGTTTCTTCCTCCCAATTAAGAAGGAAGCCTAGAAGACCACTCCCGTGTATGGTACCTACTAAACAACAGATCAACCTGGACAAGCTTTCCGTAAGCTTTTCCTCACCACCTGCAGACATAAAAAATTAACGTGGTATCAATTTCCTAATAATCCCTATATTCCTCTCTCAGGCTGCTTATTATGCTTTGTTTTATTCTGAAAATATCTTATTACTCAATGACAAAGACAATCCAACAGAAAGTGCCTTGAAAGTTTTCAGTTTCTTGTTCACTGAAAAAAAATTCTTTTAAACTAACTGCAATGTTAATTTCGCAGGAAACACGCCTGGTGGCTTCCTGCTTAGACCACTCTAAAAGGGACTTGAGGACACAGGGGGGGCGGGAAGGGGAAGCTGGGATGAAGTGAGAGAGTAGCATTGACATACATACCCTGCCAGATATAAAATAGATAGCTAGTGGGAAGCAGCTGCACAGCACAGGGAGATCAGCTCAGTGCTTTATGACACTTAGAGGGGTGGGAATAGGGAGGGTGGAGGGAGGCTCCAGAGGCAGGGGATACAGGAGTATATGGATACATATAGCTGATTCACTTTGTTGTACAGCAGAAACTAACACAACATTGTAAAGCAATTATACTCCAATAAAGATGTAAAAAAAAAAAGTCTGCCTTTTAAATGAGTGACTTTAGAAACAGGATGATTACCTACAGCAGCAGATTCAAAGAAAGCAATTCACCAAAATTCGCATTCCTGGAACAAGTAGGATTAAAAAAAAAAAAAAAAAGACTACTTTAAATATGAGATTCTCATCCACAAAGTTAAATAAAACCAAGAATGAGGTTTTTTCCTTGAAGGGGAAAGGGTAAGTTTTTGACTGCTTGGGCAACAGGGCTAAAGTTTCTACACGAAAAATACAAGTGGATCGGCTCACCCAAGTTTCTTCCATGTTTTCTCTTTCTAGAGCAATGTTCAGTTCACTATAGGCAGAGACATGGAAACTTCTGCTGCTGAATCAGAAGGGAGATGTCTCCTTGATGTGTATGTGGTTAAACAAAAAACACTTCCCCTGCCAAGCTGAATTCCCCCGGAGATGGGTCTCCGGCTACTCAGACTCAGACCATTACCACTTTTTCAAATCGCACGTAGATAATGCTGGATTAAGAAATTCCCTTTTCTCTTCTTACTACTAATAGAGACAGCTTGAAATACTACAGGGCAGTGGGGAAATACCTCATGGTTTAGTAGGAGGTAATAAGTGATAAGATTTCAGAGTTGTTTTTTTGTTTTTGTTTTTTAATTTAGCTTTCTGGTTGGTGGATTGTGCAATCACTTCCACAAGGGACAGGAGTGTGGAGGGAACATCCTTCAATGTCAGAACTCTCCCAGAGCTGTACAGGAAACGGGAAATCAGACAAAGGGCCAGTCTGTGCTCTGTGACATGGGTGCCCTTCCAGGCCCCCAAACTGAATAGAAAAATTCTTCATTGTTTGGGACAATCGCTCTTGAACACAAAAACGCACTGTAACTTTCTGTTCCCCTCTACGTGAAAATCCAAAGTTCTTGCTGGCTGTTGGACTACAACAGGAATACTGTATGTAGATAGTGTAAGTATGAAAGCAAAAAAAAAAAAAAAAAAGAGAGAGAGAAAACCTGGCATGTTTAACTTTTTACTTGGGTCCAGAAGTTCCTCCTCTAAAGAAAACACCAACAGAAATCAAAAAAGAAATACAATTTAAAAGAGTTTAAAATGTGAGGAGTTAGTATGTTGCAAGCATAAAGCAAACTTTTAACAATGTATATTTTCCCACCTCCCCGCCCCCGCCCCGCCCCCACCTCCACTGTAACCCCTGAAGGCTAAGATACAAACAACAAACTTTGTCCCGAAAACAGTACCTAAGAACCGCTTGCCTTTCAAAGCATCCTAAAGTCTCAAGAAAGAGAACAAAATGCACAGAAGGCAATGAGAACCGGAAAGGAGGAGTGGCCTTGACCCAAGCAATAGGATAGCAGTTTCTAGAAGGGAACATCTACCTTCATAGCACAGAATCCCGATGTTGTTGTTCATCTTGTCCAAGTACTGGTAGTTCAACAGGTCCATCTTCATAAATAGCATTTATTGGGCTAGCACAGAAAACCAGCTCTTTGCTTTCGCCCCGAAAAAGTACGTTTCCAAAATCAACTAGTGCTGAGCAGCTCCTGGCTCTTCTCTTAAACTTCACAAAGACGGAGGCCCGGCCTCGGATCAAAACAAAGTAAAAGTGAAAAAAAAAAAAAAAAAGACGCACACAAAATCGAACTTGCAGAAAACCCTTCAAGGGTTCGTGGGCAGACGGTATACGTCCTGGATCCTCAATGGAGCATTTAAAAATCGTTTCAGAAGTCTTTACGGGTCTTTCTTCGACGTAAGAAAGGAGCAAGGAAGGAAAACCCGAAGCCCATTTCCTAGGACAAAGCCGCGCTCGCGCCGCTCACAGCCCGCTGCGAGTTCACTGCGCTGACACGCCGACTATGCCTGGAATGACTCGTATGTGGACGAGCTTCCTCTTCCCAGCGGGAGGGAGCGCGGAGCATGCTCACTGAATCCCCGGGGCTCTTCACATGTCAGGGATGTTTTCTGCACAAGATCAGGCTCTAAATGTACTAAGTGTTTGAAAGAAAGAGAAGGAGGAGGTGGAGAGTCTGCAGGAGGGGCCGGGGCAGAGCTGCTCTTGACAGGAAGCAGCCCTGCCGCTGCAAAACCGGAGGAGGGAAGAGAAAACCCAGGAAGTCGCTTTTTCAGGAGCTGAGTACAAAGTCAAAAATCCATCATGGAAGCAAACTTCCATGGAATTTAACTCTGGTGTAGCTTCACTTTTGGGTTTCAGAAACCCAAAGTGCTTTGCTGTGGTACATATACCACATATTTCTTTTCTTTCCTTCCTTCTCTTTTAAAAGTCGTTTTACAAGGTCCATTTACACTTTAACTGTATATTTAAAATTTCAATGTCATGTTACACATAACTTCTCTCATAATTCTCATAACAACTCACATAAACAGGTCAGGGATGGTATCACCTTTTTACAGCAGCGGAAACTGGGGCTCAGAGGGATTAAATAATGGTATATGGCTCCCAAAAGAGTTGGCAGAACTACTTTTAGAGTGTGTTATTCCCTTTAAAACCTTCTAAAAAATAAGGAGGGGACGAGGGAGAGAGAAAGATAAGGAGAAACAGGAAGAGAGGAAGAGAAAGAGAGAGAGTTTAAGGAAGTAAGACTACATATCCCAAACACAAAGCCTACCTGACACGATGGGTGGGAGGGATAAAATTATTTTCATTTTGCACATAGGAAAGCTGTTCCATCTGTGTTTTAGAGGCTAACAGAATAGCATGCCACCACATCACGTCTTATTGTAAGGACTCGGGCCTTAAACTTCACATCTCCAATATCCAGCACAAGTGGTGCCCAAAAGCTATTTACTGAGTCAGTAAATCACTGAAAGTTCAGAATCCTCAGCGCATGAAGAACACACTAGCAAAATAAAGGGAAGAAAGTAGTTTTCTCTTTGGAGATGGCACCTAGCTTTTGGCACCATGAATAGACTAGTAATTCACCACAGGAGGTGTTTCTATGCTAATACTAGTGTATGCTATTTGGAGATTTAGAAAATACCAAGGGGTGTGCTATACTGTAGACCAAGACTTGACACTGTAATACTCTAAAATAAGAACTGGATAAATAATTTCAAGGGCTTATATGTTAAAAGATCAGCAGTTGCACTTTGGGTAACAGGCATGTTCACGACAAGTTGTTCTAATTGAACCCTATTTGGAGATAAATACAACACCCGATACTGCTGCCGTCCCTGCTGCGATAGTAGTAACTGGCATAGCAGCAGGTGAAGGAGGCAACAGAAAAATCGAGATTTCACAAGCTTTAATTTACAAGGCTATTTATTAATGCTAGATTACATATTCTAGAATCTGAATAAGCTATACTGAAAGGTATGTACACCATCAATTGTAATTAAAATACTTGATGGTACTTGACGGGGAGGGTGATAAGAAAACTCTTACAGCATCTAATATATATTATTGTACTTAATATCTTTAGGTACAGATTCAAGTTCAACTGATAGTTTTGCTTCAAATTCAATTACCCAGCTGGTTGTGGAGAACAATTACTGTGCTACATTCTTTGACGTAAGTTCTCAATCAGAAAACGTTATGAGTCATTAGCACACCCCATACGGGAGAAAGCTGGCTGCACCTTGGAATCAGTGTGGAGTTTTTAAAAATCCTGAGGCTGTGGCTGCACCTCAAAATAATCTGAGGGGGTGGGGCCCAGTGTTGGGATCGATTTTAAAGAGTCCCAGGCGATTCTAACATGCGCCCAAGATTGAGAACCACCGCTTTTATCTCAGAGGGAAAAAAATCACCTGCCTTCAGATACTTCATTTTACACAACTTATTTCGAGAAGGAAAGTTTTCTTTTTAAAGTTCAGTGATTTAACCAGATCCAAACAATCCAGTGGTAACGATATGAGTAAAATATTTAGTAACTTCCCTTTAATGACTCAGTGTCACTTACAACGTAGTTTTCACTCTCCCAAGAGGCAACCACCCATGTGGACACAGGCCCACAGGTATACCTTGACCTGTGTTTGCAATGAGCAGAGGGAAAATAAAATCCCCAGCCCCCACCGCGTGTTTCCCACTAATCTGGACGCTACTGTGATCCTACTTAGAGCTACAGACGAGGAGAGTGAACAGGTAGAAACTTTGACAGCAATTTGACAGAGTCATCTTAGGTCCTATAAATCTTCCAGGCAGACAGTCTGAGAAGCCCCGCCCTGAAGGGTGGCGGCCACACCTGCCGACTCCGCAGGGCAGCCAGTCCCTGCAGCTGGACCTATCCTATCACAGCTCCTCACATCGTCCACCTTCCGCTTCAAGCAGTGAACTACCTACAGTTACTCTCGAAAACCGAATTATTTCATGTCTCAGTGCACACGCTCCCTCTTTGTGCAAAACTTTTCCAGCCTCTCTCCCAGCAAACACCCATTCTTCCTTCAGGACTTGGCACACGTCTCCTTTGTCCTGTGGGACCCCCGTCCCTCTGAGTCCTCACTCCCAGGCCTGTACCATCATTTGCCCACCAACGTGCTTCCAGCCTATGCACGCCCAGGCTTTAGGAGCAAGGGCTATGCCTTCTGTACCTCTGCAGGGTTGGTCTGGCAGGAGCCTGACACACCGTAGGCCATCAATAAATTCCTGTTGAATCAAATCTCTAAGACGAAAACACCTCAAAGGTAGACTCTCCATCTCCCCCTCCCTACTCCCAGCACATACCAGATTATCTAACTCAATGTTTCTCCAACTGGCTTCTGTCAGAATCTTCTGGGGACACAAGTCCTCACATCGGAGGAAAACTCATGTAGATTCTGATCAGGTTATGGTCAACATATCCAGCAAAAAACTCCAAGCGCTGGAAAATGTCAGTGCTTCTCAAGTTCATTCACAGACTAACATTGTCATAATTAAACTACCAAAAAGATTCTTCTTAAGGAAACTGGAAGGATGGTTCTAAATTTTATCAACCAAAAAAAAAAAAAAAAAATCAGGTAGAAAGTTGGGTTTTTTTGGATGAAGAAATTTGATCTATCCGATATTTAAAACATAAAGCTACTGTATAGCATAGGAAACTATACTTGATATTTTGTAATAACCTATATGGGAAAGAACCTGAAGAAGAATCATATATATACATATATATATGTACACATATAACTGAATCACTTTGCTGTACACCTGAAACTAACACAACATTGTAAATCAACTCTACTTCAATAAAATAAAACAAATAAATAAAGCAAAGAACATTTTTGGGGTGGAACTGGAAAGAGAATAAGAAAAATGAAACAGATATTGTCACATAGTAAAAACTTTAAAAACTGTAAGAAAATGTTTAGACTATCTAATTCGGAATAGGGAAACATTTTCTAAGCCTGAAAAAGAATTAAATCAAAGAAAGAAGTCACAGAGGAAACTACTGTAGAATTGGACTGAATATACAAATTTTATGTTTCATACATCTGAAAACACCAAAACCAAGTAGAGGGGCAAAACACAAAACAGAAGAATATATTTGTGACATATACCATGGTGGATGAAGGATGAATGTTCTTGGTATATAAACACTAAAGAAGAGAAAATAAGAAAAAAATTAATCTAAATTATTTTTAAATGAGCAAAGAACATGAGAAACAAATGGCCAATACAGTTTTAAAAAGCCTATTCGAGGGACTTCCCTGGCGGTCCAGTGGTTAAGACTCCACGCTTCCACTGCAGGGGGCACAAGTTCGAGCCCTGGTCGCAGGGAAGATCCCGCAAGCCACGCAGCATGGCCAAAAATATAAACAAATAAAAGATAAAATAAATACACTTTAAATTTTTTTCTTAAAAACAAGCCTATTCAACCTCATTAAAAATAGAAAAAATACAAATTAAAAACAATTAAGTGATTCTCTACCTGCCAAATTAACAAAAAGAGAAAGCATTTCAATCTTATTTAATGCTGGTGAGCTGCCATTGGAATTTGTGTCACTGCTAGTAAAAGTGTAAGCAGTCCCTGCCTTTCTACAAAGCAGTCAACATACACATCAAGCTGTCTGTAGTGCTGAAAATGTTCACATCCTTTCCCTGCTCTGGACTCCAATTCTAGAACTCTGTTTTAAGAAAATAATAAGATTTGGTCAAAGAATTACATAAAGATGCTTATCATGCTTCTATTTATAATAATGAAAATTTGAAAACCTAGAAGTCCAAAAATAAGGGAATGAATGAAAACTGTGGTATATCAATGACAGAATAGTATGCAACCATTATAATTCCTTCTAAAAAATATAATGCCAGGGGCTTCCCTGGTGGCGCAGTGGTTGAGAGTCCGCCTGCCGATGCAGGGGACACGGGATCGTGCCCCGGTCCGGGAAGATCCCACATGCCACGGAGCGGCTAGGCCCGTGAGCCATGGCCGCTGAGCCTGTGCGTCCGGAGCCTGTGCTCCGCAACGGGAGAGGCCACAACAGTGAGAGGCCCGCGTACCACGAAAAAAAAAAAAAAAAAAAAAAATATATATATATATATATATATATATATATATATATATATATATAAAATGACAGGAGAAAACGATATACTCAAAACATATGCTAATGGAACTACGTATGTTAAGTGAATACAAGCTAATAAAAAGTATAAAAATAGTATGTACACTAAACACCAATTTTGCTTATGTATTTATAAGTATACACACATATGCAGAAAGAAATATACACACACATGTATTTAAAAGACTGTACTAGAGAAAATAATAACTCAGAAATCTGATACATGTACCCCAATGTTCAATGAAGCACCATGTACAGTAGACAGGACATGGAAGCAACCTAAATGTCCATCAATAGAAGAATGCATAAAGAAGATGTGGTGCATACACACAATGGAATATTACTCAGCCATAAAAAGGAACGAAACTGTGCAATTTGCAGAGACGTGGATGGACCTAGAGACTGTCATACAGAGTGAAGTAAGTCAGAGAGAAAAACAAATATCGTGTAATACCTCTTATATGTGGAATCTAGAAAAATGATACAGATGAACTTATCTGCAAAGCAGAAATAGAGACACAGACTTAGAGAACGGACATATGGATACCCGGGGGGAAGGGGAAGGTGGGATGAATTGGGAGATTGGGATTGACATATACACACCACCGTATACAAAACAGATTACTAATGAGAACCTACTGTATAGCACAGGGAACTCTACTCAATGCTCTGTGGTGACCTAAATGGGAAGGAAATCCAAAAAACAGGGGATATATGTATAGCTGTAGCTGATTCACTCTGCTGTACAGCAGAAACTAGCACAGCGTTGTAAAGCAACTACACTCCAATAAAAATTAATTTAAAACGAAAAACAAGAAAAAAAAAGGAAAAAGTCAAAAGGAATAAAATAAATAAAAACAAATAAATGATTGGAAAGCATACCAAAAGGTTAACAGTGCCTATCTTGGAGGGGTGGGCATTTTTTACATTTTCCTGTGTCTCTAATTTACCTGCAAAGACTATATTCCTTATATAATCAATGTGAGGGTGAAGGAAGGTCCTCACTTTTTAAAAAGCAGGGACATATGAGAAAATATGCCCTGGTGAGGCATAAGCAATGGATCATTTATATCTAATTTTTGAACACCGTGAAATGTCCTTTTCATTAGGATTTAACAGCTAAAGATTTTAAAATTCCAAACATTTATTTAGAACTCTGTAAGATTTAAAGATGTTTATAATGAGGTATCTGTCCTAAAGAACAGTCTACAGTATGGCGGTGTATGTCAATTGTATCTCAGTAAAACTGGGGGGCTAAGGAAAACAGTCTACAAGGAGAAACTCCCTGTATTTTAAACTTTCAGAGAATGTAGACATGTATGCATATGCTTTTGTCTTCTATTACTTACTAATTATTTCATGTATTAGTAACAATTCCCCAAACTAGACCATAAGCTTTGGAGAAAAGGAAAACCAAGCTTCAGTTCTTGGTATAAAGCTCTCCACAGTATAAAATAAGGGCTCCATAAGTGTTCATTATGGCAGCGTCTCAACATCTTTGTGGAATAATGATGGCAAAATGATGACAGTAGGAAGCCCAGGCTAATTACTAGGTTAAATGGTTCTACTTGCTAGAGAGCTGACTACCAGTTTAGAACAGAATCAGCAAAACTGTGAGCTGCTTCATAAAAGCCAAATGATCAAAATCACTCTCGAGACACTTATTAAAAGATAAAATGCTGGGACTTCCCTGGTGGTGCAGTGGTTAAGAATCCACCTGCCAATGCAGGGGACACGGGTTCGAGCCCTGGTCCAAAAAGATCCCACATGCTGCGGAGCAACTAAGCCCGTGTGCCACAACTACTGAGCCCCTGTGCCACAACTACTGAAGGCCAAACGCCTAGAGCCCGTGCTCCACAACAAGAGAAGCCACCACAATGAGAAGCCCACGCACCACAATGAAGAGTAGCCCCTGCTCTCCACAACTAGAGAAAGCCCGCATGCGGCAACAAAGACCCAACGCAGCCACAAATAAATACATAAATAAATAAAATTTAGGGCTTCCCTGGTGGCGCAGTGGTTGAGAGTCCGCCTGCCGATGCAGGGGACACGGGTTCGTGCCCAAGTCCGGGAAGATCCCACGTGCCGCGGAGCGGCTGGGCCCATGAGCCATGGCCGCTGAGCCTGCGCGTCCGGAGCCTGTGCTCCCGCAACGGGAGAGGCCACAACAGTGAGAGGCCCGCGTACCGCAAAATAAATAAATAAAATTTAAATAAAGAAATAAAATAAAATGCTTTCATTAGCACACTTGCCAAGCAAGGAATATTTTAATATTAAGTCTAACAATTATTTTTTCACAGACACCAGGAAAGGTAAATAACCCTACAGGGCTACTTGGTCCCCCCCAATGGATTCAACTGCCCTCTTCTTTCCAGGATGCTAAGTAACCAATATATTTAACTAATGCTTTCATTTTTAAGTTTATTTTTCTCCTTACCACACATTTATTTTTTCAAATCACTTTAACCTGATATGTGACTAATAATCAAAAACCATACCAAAGGAAGAAAGTTAAGTCTGACTGTAACTTGATCTACATTATCAACTAACCAAAAAGTTGGATGTGCAAAAGTGCCATGTTTAAGAGCATCTCTAGACCCCACTGCAATCTGTGGGCACATTCTTCAGTATAATATGAACAATAACAGCAACAATGGTGATGATAATGTTTGTTAAATACCTCATTGGTCAAAGCACTCTCACTTTTTTATATTACCTTAATTACTAAGACAAGGTTGTAAGAGAAGGAAAGCATAGAAGAGGGTTTAGGTGAAAACAAGCTTAGCACTGAGTGGTAAGAAAGAAGACTTAAGGAACGAAACTTTTTCTTTTAAATATTGTTTACAATGCCAAGTTCTGTGGCTCCTCAAAAGCTCAGCTAAAATCCCACCTTTCACAAGAACTCCATTAGCTAGGATTAATCTCTTCATGAGTCCACTGTATTTTAGGTTTGCACTGCACTTAATTCTAAAACAAGGCAGACTACGAGATGATTTATGTATCTCTCCCCTACGTGATTATAAAGACTGTTTTGTACACAGTAGGTCTTCAACAGTGTACCTGTTGAATCAAAGAAGACACCACACCACAACAAAACAATTTTCAAATGCCTCAAGTATCAAGGATGTAAACCTGAATATCTATTAAGTTCTCTGTGTTTTTCACATTTTCTGTCAAGAAAAGAATTCCTAAATATATCACAAAACATTGCTTATTTCTCTAATTTGGAGTTGCTCACCTTGAAATGACGATGAAAAATACAGTATTTTCTCAAATTTTTCACAAAAGCAAATGCCATTAAGCTGTATGTCTTGACTTTTTTCTCTTTTTTTTGCGGTACACGGGCCTCTCACTGTTGTGGCCTCTCCCGTCGCGGAGCACAGGCTCCGGACGCGCAGGCTCAGCGGCCATGGCACACGGGCCCAGCCGCTCGGCGGCATGTGGGATCTTCCCAGACCGGGGCACGAACCCGTGTCCCCTGCATCGGCAGGCGGACTCTCAACCACTGCGCCACCAGGGAAGCCCCATGTCTTGACTTTTATTGTTTATGAAATGGTAACATTTCTAAGCTAAAACACTCTCAAGTTCTATTAAGTATGACTAGATTATGTGCTATAATATAATGGGATTTTAACACAAATATATGTACTTTTTAAAAAACTTAAAATGGTTCTTCAAAGCAAAGATTTAAACTTTCAATACAACAGCACCCTCTAAGGGTGAATTTTAAATTGCAAAGACAATTTTGGGAAAGCAAACTGCCTAATTTCTCACCTGAGTTCAAACACAATAAGCCTCTTACTTAACTTTAAAAGTCACAGTGAATCTCTTTTAACAAACAGTTCCACTCATTAAACTTTGCAAAAATTAAAAAAATCCTAACAAAATCAATTCTCTTGATATCAAATGAGTGAATAGGAAATCTGCTTTACTAACATGAATTTAAGATAAAAATAGCATTTAAAAGTTCGGACTAGGATTGATATTTTAAATAAATCAGCACTGGGGAAGGAAATATAATTAATCAGCATTCCCAAGAAAGGAGAAATATCTTGCAAAACACTATAACTTACTAGTTTTAAACTAGTGCCTTATATGCTTGAAACAAATGTTTCCTTATTAACAAAAATGATTATTTTAGTGGTTTTCGTTATTGCAGACAATTTAGTTCAGTAAATCCTGTTCAAAGGACCTTCATAAATAAAATATTATTCTGATATTCACATTCTCGCCAATTATAATTATCCACAGACGTATTCTTGCCAGGTTGGCTAGCACTTACTGCCATGGCAAAAACAGAAGTCCAATGGAGGAAAAGTCCTAAATATTTAACATCTGAAGGTCAATGTCACTGACAGTCCCCATTTCTGATTCAATCTTCACCTAGCAGTTCAATTTGCCTTCCCAGTATTTCATTAGGCACCATTTTTCTACCTCCAGAATCACCCTCTCAACCAACCAGGATCCAGTCTAGAAAACAGACACCACACCTGTTTTTTAATAGAACTGTAATGCTTCCTCCCAACCTGTGCGCCCTTCCAGTAACTACCCATGAGGTAACTACTATCCTAACTTTTAAGAACATTAGATTAGTTTGACCACTTAATACAAATAGAATCACATGGTATGTACCTTTATGTGACTGGATTCTTGCACTCAACATTATGTTTATGAATGTTAGTCTTCTTTGTAAGTGAAGGTGAAAACCAGTCCTTTTCGTGGCTGTATAGTATTCCATTGCTCTAACTGACCACACTTCATTCTACAGTTGATGGGCATTTAGGTAGTTTCTATCTGAAGGATATTATAAATAGTGCTGCTACAAATATTCTAGTCTCTGTCTTTGGTGAGCATGGACTGCATTTCTGTTGCATACATTCAGCTTGAGTAGATACGTTAGGTCATAGAGTGAGCATACATTCAGCTTGAGTAGATACTGTCAAATAGTTTTCCAAAGTATTTGTACCAATTACACTCCCGCCAGCCGTGTATGGGATTTTAGGTTGCTCCATACCCTTGCCAGCACTTTTTCATCTTTTCATTCCTACTACACGGGTAGGTATGGAGCAGCCTCGCTGTGGTTTTACTTCACACTTCTCTGACCGAGAGTAAAAACATTTAAATGCTCATAAGAGGCAGAGGGATAGGATTCACCACACAGAACAGTGGGGTAAGTGTCTACCCACTGGCTCTCAAACAGAACCATTTTGCTTCCCTCAACCCAGGGGACCTTTGGCAATGTCTGGTTGTCACAACTTGGTGGTACCACGGGCATCTAGTGGATGGAGGCCAGGGATGCTGCCAAAGACACTACAATGCACAGGACAGCCTCCCTGAGCGAAGAATTATCGGGACCAAAACGGCAGTAATGCTGCTGCCAAGGAACCATGATCTAAGCGGACAGTTGTCAGAATCATCCCCCTTAGTCATGTAATCAAGGTAATCCATGGCCGGTACAGCTCAAGAGGTCAATTTCCTGCTGTCTTCAATTTCCTCAAGCTGAAGGAACAGAAAGACAAAGGATATTTACTACGTGCTGGGTGTGGGGCCTGGCACAGGGCAGAGCTGCTAGGTTCTCTCAGGTATCTTGTTTCTTGTTAAATCCTCACAACAATGCTGGGAGGTACTTTCACCATTTTATAAATGAGGAAACATATCAGGCTGAGAAGCCTGTCCAAACGCACACAAAGAGTGTAGAACTGGGATCTGAAGCTGTGATTTTCCACTCTACCCAGGGTCTTACTTTTAACCAAAAATAAGAAGAGGTTTTAAAGTCTACAATGACTTATCTTGCAAGGGGCGAGTTTCACTCTAGATTTGCAAGAAGCAGCTGAATAAAAACTAGGTATGAAAACTAGATCATTTGCAATGTTACGTTAACATGCACCTGTAAGAACTGTACCCTAAACTTTTTCAACAAATTCATCTTCTTCACCACACCGTGATCTCTTTAAAGTTAGATCTGTGCCTTACTTTTTCTCTGTATATGCCCCCGTGCCTATAGGAGTAGACATTTAAAGTTTCCTGGATTAATTACTGACCTAAAATCACCAAAGAGGGAAGAAAAGGTCTTCAAACAGCAAGCAGATGGTTCAGATTTTATTTTTTTCACCAAGTCAACTATATTTTAGTAACATAAAACAGAATTAGATGTTTTGAAGATACTCGATTAAATCAAATCAAAGTCAATACCATCAACTTCTTTTCACAACACAAACAATTCAATTTCTCCAAGGATGGATTTGCCAGCACGGCCTTGTCATCATCCTCTGAATGTTATTTACTGACGCTTCTGTCAGTGAGGACACTGCAATCATAGGCTCACCAGAAATCCACTCACTGGAAGAGAGGTTTACAACCCTGGCTGTGCATTAGAATCACCCACGAAGCCTTGGAAGCCAAGGATGCCAAGCCATGGATGTCAGGCCCCGGATCTGCCAGTTGGTTGAGCAAAGCTGCGGGGGGGGGGGGCCGGAAAGACATATTTTGAATTTATACCCAGGAAATGACTATACTTGGACCACTTTGAAAATAGCTCCCCAGGTAATTTTGACACATTCCCCACCACTTAGGATCAGGACCCCTGTGCTGGGGATTCTGAACTGAATTTCATACCCCCTGCCTTCCAGCCCTTCCAAACCTTCCAGAGCTCAAGGGCATCCCAGTGGGCTACCCAGGGGCAGTACCAGGGGGTAACATAAGCCAACCTAAGAAACAGCTCAACTTCCTGCCCATGAGGAAGTGATCCCCTCCTTCGAATTCTCACAGCTCCAATCCTGCTTTACACGGAAGGGAATGCTTTACGTTCTCAGCCTCTCTTTTAACTACCAAGGCTCTGTGGCCAGAATAGGACTAGAGTTTTATAAACTATCAATACTCAACTGTACTAACACCAGGAATGTATGCACCAGGATTCCTGCTTATCCCCACGTGGGGAGGGATTTGTGGTGTGAGGGGTCCTGGGAACGAGACACAGCACTCACTGGAGGCAAAGAGCAGGGTCGCCAGCGCGTGTCTAGTTAGGGCTGATGGTGGTGAGTTTTTAGTGACTCGCGGCACCAGGAACCTCCCATCAGAGGACTTTAGTGGCACATGTGCGCCTCTGATTAAGGCCCACCTCCCCCCAGCTCCCGTATCACTGCTTCCCTAGCACCTGACACAATGCCTGGCACCCGGCAGGTGATGAATGAAGATCTGTAGAAAGAAGAAATGAGAAGGAAGAACTCTAGAACCTAAGCTGGGCCTGGAGGAAAGCCAGGAAGGATGGGACGCCCTGAGTTCTGGATGGAGTCTAGGGGTGTCGGGCGGACAGCGCGTGGACAGCTGGGGGGCTCTGCGGAACTAGGTTTCCAAGTAGGCTTAGCAGATGGGCGACATCCCAGCCTCCCAGGGAAGCGCCAACTACCAACGACTGTGGCCCCAGTAACAGGAACCACGGCCCTGGGGAGGGAGTCAGACCCTAGGGAAGGAGAGAGGAGAGCCTGGGACTAACCCAAGCAGGAAAGGGCTCTAGGTGACCATGGCCACCTACAGGTGCAGACAGCAGTGGCTCCCCTCCCCCAAAGGAGGAGAAAGAAGCTAGAAGCTGAGGGGGTGAGGAACCCTGATTTCCTGAGCTCTCAGCACCTCACGCTGCTTTCCCAGCACAAGAGAGCACCAGACCCAGAGTCAGAACCACCAGGGTCCTATCCTGCTCGGACCCACTATCAAGGGATAGTGATCAAGGAAATCTACCTCCCGGCCTCAGTTTCCTCATCTGCAAAAGGGGTAGACCGACCCCTGCCCAGCACAGACCCAGCTATCACAGGGGTCCACAACCACAAAGTGCGCACAAATGTAGGGAACGACGGCCACCATTCTTCCTTAAGATGAGTCTTTCTCTGTATCCCACGAGGAGAAGCGGGGCCTGTTCAGACAAGGAGATGGCCCCACCCTGCCCCACCCCAAGAACCTCAAACAGAAACAACATCCATAAAAAAGCAGCGGGAACAAAGGTCCTAGTAGCCCTTTCCTTCAGCTTAATGAGGCCGTAGTACATGGATTTCTGAGACGCCAGCAGTCCTGAGGCATTAATTCAAGCCGGAGGGGACCTGTGAAGGTATCAGCACACACCTTATGTTTTATTTTTAAACTTTAAAAATATGTCATAATGCATGCTCAGTTATATTTAGCATTCTTGCCCTACAAGCTGTCAAGTATTCAAAACTCACATGGACTACTCATCCATCACTTAAATGAAACAAAAGCACATCCTGAAGATGGCATTAAAAACAGGGTCTAGTACTTGACACGACTTACTCTGCTGACGGAACACAAGGTGCACCACGTTTACCACGCCCCCCAGGCCTCGCCTCCCATCCACCCCGCTTCACAGACACACTCTTCTCTCCTCCTCCTCCACTGTATCAGAAGCAGCCCTAAAATTCTCAGGTTCTGGACAATTCCTCTCTTCCCTTTCGCCCCTCACCCCCATCCAACTGCAGGCTGCCACTTTCATTTGCAATCTCAATAGTTTCATATTTTATAACAAATGATGGTGATTATTATTTAGAGATGGTTGTTTCTGGATGAGCTAATGAGTTTCTCTTTGGTTTTTGTTACTGAAGGGATGTGAAGAGTGAATTAGAGCTGTCCCTCCAGGGCAAAAAAGAGAGAGAGAACTAGAGAGAGACATTTTTTATCACAATAGACATGAAGAATATTGTTTAAGCTCATTTTCAGCAACAGTTAACCGAGAGAGGCCTCCAAGTGCCCGTTTTACATTTCTTTGGGGAGAACACCGAGGCTACGTAGAAGAGATCTGCCTTTTCTCTCCAAAAAAAGAATGCAAAGAACTAAAATTACCAGTTGCCTCTAGTTCTAGGTGAGGCTAGTTACGAAAGGGTTAAGGAGCCTGACCACATCACCCATAAAAGTGTCAGGTATAATCCTATTACTTCGGAATGCCTATCGGTGTTCTGTAACAGTCTGGTTATTCAAGGATCACCGCGACAGGATACCTGTGCTAACAGCCCTGTGCGAGCTGCCAAGAAGAAAATTATGAACCTCGTTGCAGGAATGCCAATTTACACTGCATCTAAGTAAACGCTTCTTCCTGCTCTCTCTTCCCCATTTCCCCAGTAAAACAAGTTTTAAAAAGAGAGAGGGAAACACGAGTAAGAACAGCACTGCACCCGCACACTTAGTGGCGTCTGCTCCTCAGAACCACCACCAAGTGGCCTTACTTTATTTGCAGACATGCTAAAGTTACAAACGGCTTGGAGCACAGGCTGAACCACTTCTAGTTTGGGGGTTTTTGTTTTTTTTTTTCACTTCTTTATTGGAGTATAGTTGCTTTACAATGATGTGTTAGTTTTTGCTGTACAACAAAGTGAATCAGCTATATGTATACATGTATCTTCATATCCCCTCCCTCTTGCGTCTCCCTCCCACCCTCCCTACCCCACCCCTCTAGGTGGTCACAAAGCACCAAGCTGATCTCCCTGTGCTATGCGGCTGCTTCCCACTAGCCATCCGTTTTACATCTGGTAGTGTATATATATCAAAGCTACTCTCTCACTTCGTCCCAGCTTCCCCTTCCCCTGTGTCCTCAAGTCCATTCTCTACGTCTGCGTCTTTATTCCTGCCCTGTCACTAGGTTCATCAGTACTGTTTTTTAAGATTCCATATATATGCCTTAGCATACAGTATTTGGTTTTTCTCTTTCTGACTTACTTCACTCTGTATGACAGACTCTAGGTCCGTCCACCTCACTACAAATAACTCAATTTCATTTCTTTTTATGGCTGAGAAATATTCCATTGTATATATGTGCCACATCTTCTTTATCCATTCATCTGTTGATGGACATTTAGGTTGCTTCCATATCCTGGCTATTGTAAATAGTGCTGCAATGAACACTGTGGTACATGTATCTTTCTTTTCTTTTTCAAATAAATTTATTATTAATTTATTTATTTATTATTTACTTATTTATTTTTGGCTGCATTGGGTCTTCATTTCTGTGTGCGGGCATTCTCTAGTTGCAGCGAGCAGGGGCTACTCTTAGTTGCGGTGCGTGGGCTTCTCAATGCGGTGGCTTCTCTTGTTGCAGAGCACGGGCTCTAAAGTGCAAGCTCAGTACTTGTGGCGCACGGGCTTAGTTGCTCTGCGGCATGTGGGATCTTCCCGGACCAGGGATCAAACCCGTGTCCCCAGCATTGGCAGGTGGATTCTTAACCACTGCGCTACCAGGGAAGTACCTATCTTTTTGAATTATGGTTTTCTCAGGGTATATGCCCAGTAGTGGGATTGCTGGGTCGTATGGCAGTTCTACTTGTAGTTTTTTAAGGAATCTCCATACTGTTCTCCATAGTGGCTGTATCAATTTACATTCCCACCAACAGTGTAAGAGGGTTCCCTTTTCGCCACAACCTCTCCAGCATTTATCGTTTGTATATTTTTTTTATACCATTCTGCCCAGTGTGAGGTGATACCTCATTGTGAACCACTTCTAGTTTGACCTGCAACCACCAAGGAAAGGTAACTGACACATTTTCCTCTGGAGGGCTGACACGCAGAACAGAAGCCTCCTTCCTCTTTTTTTTTTTTTAAAGATATATTTATTTGTTTATTTTATTTTTGGCTGCGCTGGGTCTTAGTTGCGGCATGCAGGATGTTTCATTGCAGCATGTGAGCTTCTCTCTAGTTGTGACGTGTGCGTTTCTCTCTCTAGTTGTGGCTCACGGGTTCCAGGGTATGTGGGCTCTGTAGTTGTGGCTCACGGGCTTTCTCGTTGAGGCGCGCAAGCTCAGTAGTTGTGGTGGGCAGGCTCAGCTGCCCTGCGGCATGTGGGATCTTAGTTCCCCAACCAGGGATCGAACCTGTGGTCCCCTGCATTGGAAGGTGGATTCTTTACCACTGGACCAGCAGGGAAGTCCCCTTCTTCCTCTTACCGAAGCGAACCTTCCAATCATCTTCTGACAGAGCACCGCAGTGTGTTTGCTGTCTTAAGGTCATGATTAATGAAAGAATCAGCTGCGAGTTTTAATAAACTGGGAAGGCCAGAGGAAAAAGAATACATGAACTCTTTCTGGACCTTTCCTCTTATTCATCTGGCACGTGGCCCGCTATTCTTCATGAAAGAGAAAAATCATGCCCTCAATTTTCACTCGTAAACACACTGAATGGAAAGAGCATCTGAATAACTTGCCCCATAGGCACTTATAAAATGTTTAAATGCCTCCAGTGTACACTTAGTACATGAACGTGAAAATACTTTGAAGACCCAGAAAGTTTGCTATTTGGCTGTTGATAGAAGGCACTCCACAAAATGTACCACCCAGAGTTTATCATTATTACTACTACTAAAAGAGTGTTGCTGAGCCCCAGAGGCACAGGCGTCTAGCGATGCTCCCCATACGCACCTCTTATCGCCAAGCCTCAGATACAAATTTATCCTGTCCAGGGTCAGGAGAGAAGTAAAAATCTAGAATTTAAACCCAACACAGATACAATTTTCATGCCTCCAAGAAGTGTGCACTCGTCTTCAGAACCCTAGACATACGGGAAGCAAGACACCCAATAAACAGTATGGACAGGGTGCCATGTTAACCCAGGGACCACTTCACTGGCTTAGAACAGGATGGGGTCCAAAGATGAAGCCAACACAGTCCCTGTCCCTGAAGAGCTCATAATTGACGACAGACCACAGGAACCACAAACAAAAATAGAAGGCAGAGGAGGGAGAAACTCTATTTTCTGAAGGGACTTAAGGGTGAGCTTCATGAAGAAAGTGGCATTTGTCTGGGCCCTTAAAAGAACAGAATTCCAAAGCGGGGTTGAGTACTTCATTAGACATAAACAAAAGTAAATATTTGATATAACTCATCAATTATTCCAGAGGCATATGAAGTGAATTTTGATTACAGGGGACAAATGTAACTTAAATGATAGAAATATTTGAAATGTGCAATTCTGGAGGCCAGGAGTTAGTCAGAAGCAGGTTCCAATCTTGGTTCTGCTACGAACTAGCTCTGTGAGTTGAGGCATGTAACTTAACCCCTCTGGTCTAGTTCTCCATCTTCGGAAAATGGGGATGATGGCGGCACCCCCAAAAGGCAGATCCTCTCCGTGGATGCCAGCACTCTTAGCAGGGCACTTAACACAGCCTGCTCTGGTCTCGAATGGCTTTACCTCCCCTATAGACCAAGAGCTTCCTGGGGTCCTCTGCTTAGTCTGAAACAGCACAGTGCTAGTACTAGCAGACACCCCCTAATTGCCAAATTCTCCTCCTTCTACTGAATTTCTATTTACTATGAAAATACTTTCATTTGTTCTTCAAGTTGTGAAATACGCCCATTTCAAAACCTGAGTTTTACTTGGCACTCGCCAGCACATCTCTATCCCACTAGGATTTTTTGTTTGATTCATGTTACAGGTTTAAAAAATATATGTATTTCTTTGGGGACTTGGGTATACGAAATGCCAGTGGAAAATCATTTGAATTTAGTTCTCAGAATTAAAAATTAAGTAACTGTGGGATCCTAAGAGAAGACTTTTAAGCATTATGTTAACTGACCTTGCATTTCAGCTTTGCTCCCACAAATCGAGGAAAACGCGGAACACCGAAGGGCGACCAGTCCGCATGCTTCACTTCATCAGGGCAGCCATGGCACCAAACAGCAAGATGATCACACACTACAGTCTTCCCCAAAATGCACACATATACCCTGCTTGTTTCCATTCAGACACTAAGTGAGAAGGACCTGAGCTCACTGATTTCACAGCCAAAATTCCTGCCATACTGGAGAGAAGGACCCTCAGGATGGAGCGCTGCTAAGCAAGTACTTGAGGCAGCTGCCTGTGGCCCCTGCACTCCCACACACATCATGCAGCAAACTGCTACCCCGGAAAGAAGGACCTCATTTAAAACTGAGAACTAACGAGAAAGGAAAGAACAACCCCATTTACAACTGAGAAAGGAACCGTCACTGAATGATGCAAGTAATGTGAAAGATAAAAGAAAGAAAGGACAGTTACAAATGACAGCCAGTTAAAGAAAACACACCAGAGAAATCATGCTGCAAAGAACTTGAAATTTATGAACCAACATTTCTCTAGGAGATTAAAAAGAAAGGCATAACCTCTTTGAAATAAGAGCTCAAAGAGGAAACAGTAAGACAACGAGGGGAAATGAAGAGAGCGAGCAAAGTTCAGGGAAGAAATAGAAAAGAAGAATTAGGCTACGATAGAAATGGATACCACATTAAGAACAATAAAAGAAACAGAGACATTGATGAAAACTTAGTTCAGTCTGTAAAGGACAGGCAGGGTTCAGGAAATCACAGGGATTGGTTCAAGGATGAGCAGACACCTTGTCCGTGTTTTCTGCAGACTTTCTGGAAAGAAGCCTAGGAGAGCTATCAGAAGAGACATTCTTCTCTGGTGAACATGGTGCAACCATTCTGCTACTACAAAGGAGGTCAGCCAAGGACAAAGCCACATACCAAGAAAATCACAGAGAAATTAAGCCAGAACCTGAAAACACCAGGATCCTTTGAAGCAAACTGCACCTGGAGCCCACCCTGCCTTCACACTGTCCCGCTATGTGAGTTAATAAATTCCTTTTGTCTTTAAACTCATTTTGATTGAGTTTTCCATTATCTACATCGTAAGCTTCTTCATATGATTTTTAATACTAGTAAAACAGAAAAAGGAGAGTTTTTCATATTTTTAAAATAACATACCACAAAGACAAAAGAGGAACAGCTGAAAAGTTATTCAAAACAATAAGAGAATATAGCAAAATGACTTGTTGTAAAATTAATTTATCAAAATCCAATATAAAATTACCCTTCTATGTGTGGTAGACACAATCTGGTGGCTCATTCAAAATACACTTCCAACTCCCTTCCCTTCCCTATTATCTCCACTGGAGGGACTGAGAAAACTAAACACATACTCTGTATACCAGAGTTTCTTATAGCCAGGAGTAGCAACGTAACACAGACCTGTCCAGTGAGACATAAACAGAAGTCTGCTCTGGGCTCCTGGGAAAGCTCTTGCTTTAAAAAAAAAAAAAAAAATTCAGATATGGGTCATGACACCATTTTTTTCTCCCTTCCCTGACTTACTGTCTTAATGCAAATGTGATGCCTAGAGATAAGGCAGCCATTTTGTGACCATGAGTGAAAAACATGAGAAGGCTACAAAAGAAACTTAAACAGTGGTTACTTCAGAAAAACTAGCAACTTGAGATAGGAGGGATTTTCTTCACTGCCTGATTCTCTTTACTTTTTTTTAAACATCTTTATTGGAGTATAATTGCTTTACAGTGTTGTGTTAGTTTCTGTTGTATAACAAAGTGAATCAGCTACATGCATACGTAGATCCCCATAACCCCTTCCTCTTGCGTCTCCCTCCCTCCCACCCTCCTTATCCCACCCCTCTAGGTGGTCGCAAAGCACTGAGCTGATCTCCCTGTGCTATGCAGCTGCTTCCCACTAGCTATCTATTTTATATCTGGCAGGGTATGTATGTCCATGCCACTCTCTCACTTCGTCCCAGCTTACCCTTCCCCCTCCCCGTGTCCTCAAGTCCATTCTCTACATCTGCATCTTTATTCCTGTCCTGCCCCTAGGTTCATCAGAACCTTTTTTTTTAGATTCCATATATATATGTGTTAGCATACAGCATTTGTTTTTCTCTTTCCTGAATCTCTTCTTAAAAGCACATTTTATAACAAAAACTGGTAAATAAAGTTTTTTTTTTTTTTTTAAGAAATACAGAATGAAAGGTTATTAGGGGTCACTCAGAGTACTTAGGAGCTTTTAAAGAGGGGACAAGTAAAGGTTGGGTAAGCAAGAGAGCAGAAGAAAAGGTGTTCAGCCAATCAAAACGACACGAGTCATGAGTTTACTGAAGCAAAGAGTTAGGAGGAGATGAAAGTAATAGAAAATAGAACTGAAACAATAAAGTCAGCCAGAGGTTGAGGACCAGCAATAAATCAGAAAGAAATCAAATTCAACTTTGTGCAGTAACGCACAGCAGTGAAGAGTCCCACGGGTTCGTTTTGAGGAAAGGGAGGGAGCAATACGGTAAAAACAATGTTTAAAGATCAGTCCAGGATACAAAATAAGTTGGGAGAGAAAGAAGCAAAAGAAAAATGAAGTGGAAATCACAACCAATTCATTCAACTCAATTCTCAGGTTTCAAAATTATTTTCTGATGGGTGGTGCTGTATTCCTGTCTTACTGGTTGTTTGGCCTGAGACGTCCAGCACTGGAGTCTGCAAGCAGTTGGATAGAGCTGGGTCTCAGTGCTGAGATGAGGACCTCCGGGAGGCCTCACTCCGACTGATATTCCCTGGGGTCTGAGGTTCTCTGTTAGTCCAGCGGTTTGGACTCGGAGCTCCCACCACAGGACCTCAGGCCCGACCTCTAGCCTGGGAACCAAGATCCCACAGGTTTCGTGGTCAGTTTAAAAAAAAAGGGGGGGGGGGGAGGAAAGAAAGAAAAAATGGAGCAGTACAATAACAAAGAATAAAAAACAAAATAAAATTAGAAAGATAAAAAATATATAAGGAAAAATAAAACTGTAATTGAAACAACCAGTCGCTGGGGGTTCCTCCCGTCCCCTTAGGTGTACATGGTCCCCTGCCGGTGCCTGGTAGGTGCCCTAGTTGCGAGGAGATGCGAATTCCGCGTCCTCCTAGTACCCCATGTTGACCCCACCCCTTCCATTTATGAGTCCTTTAGTGAGAAGCTGCAATCTTTAAAGAATTGAATGTCCTCCTTCTCTGACTGAGACCTTCCTATGGCTTCCTACTGTGTTTACAATAAAAACCCAAACTTCTTCCAAGGCCTTCACGGTCTCTTCTAATCCGGCCCCTGCCCTCCTCTCTAGCTGTATTCTCCCACCTCTCTCCTCAGGTTTCCAAATTAAATTAGCAGAACTTGATAAAAGGAATTCTGTTGTTGCATATGATAAAGAATCTGGACAGCTCTATTATTCCACACTATTGCTTTACATCTTATTTCTGAGACCAGCAAAATGATGGATTTAATGTCTCAACGCTGAACTGTAGTGTAAGAGAATACATTTGCCATTTCTTTTTCCATTTCATTTTAGGTATAAATTCCATCCAAACAGCTTCAAAAAGAATAGTAGTTGGACACAGACCATTCCCTAGAAGGAAGGCAGCCCGAGTCCAATTTACCACTTTTGCACAGTGAAATAGTAAACAGCCCACAATGAGGAGGAGTCTGCAGACCTGGCTTCTAGTCTCAAGTCTGTGGTCCTAGGCAGTCACCTCCTCCTTCCTAAGCTCAGCACTCTCATCGACTAAATAAAGGAACTGGACCAAAAGTGGCCTTTTTAAGTCTACAGCTCTGTGCCTACTTTAACCTTGGAGCTGGCATCAACGGCAGCTAAGAGAATCTGGGACCAGAGCTGCAGACCTGGAAGTAACTGAGACTCTCTGGTAACAGGTTGCCCATGACCTGAGCACACAGCAATCTAATCATGCTGTTGCAAACTTCCTGAATAGTTCAAAAGTCCTACACTTAGGAACCTGTACTACCCAACTTCATATCTGCCTTGGTGGGGTGGGGCGGGGGGAATCAATGATCCTTAAATCCTTAATCCTAGAGTAACTATAAAATACATTATATACTCTATATATACATATGTATATAACTTTTGAAACATTGTATAATTAGCAACTTAATATACAAAGAGTAAAAATTCACCCAGAATACCATCATCTTAATGCATAACTGGCTTCCAGTTTTCATCCTAGTCGGTTCCCTTCTATTTCTTTGCACAATAAGAAAATGTGGTACATACCTGCAAATGGAATACTATTCAGCCTTTTAAAAGCAGGAAATCCTGCCATATGCAACACCACGGCTGAACCTGGAGGACATTATGCTCAGTGAATTCAGCCAGTCAGAGGACAAAAACTGCACGATTCCACTTAGACGAGGACTCTAAAACAGGCAAATTCATAGAAACCCAGAGTAGAATGGTGGTTGCCAGGGGCCGGGGGAGATCAGAAGTTGCTGTCTGAAGGTATAATGTCTGAGCTACCCAAAGTGAGCAAGTTCTACAGATGTGCTGTTCAACACTGTACCTAGAGTTAATAGTACTATAGTGTGCATTGAAAGATCTGTTAAGAGAGTAGATTTCACGTTAATTGTTCTTTCCAAAATTTAAAAGCACCAATAATACCTATTGAGGAATATTATTCACTATATTTTTTGTTTCTATACACATTGCTGTGATGAATCACCTAGTAAATACGTCTTTATGCCTTTAGGTGAATATACATTTGAATAAATTACAGAAATTATCTTTATATATTCAGCCTTTCAGTCAGCACTACCTTTACATAATCAACTTAGAAATTAACTGTGAATTTTCATTGTTACTTAAATTAATGCAATGATAGAATTCTTACACTGAGATATTCTCTTTTGTAAATCTACATCCTCAGGTACCTTAATAAAGGTATTAGAATTTTTTTTAAAAAAGAAATTTTTGGATTGGAGAAGAAAGTTTATAGCACTAGGACACAACCCAGGCTCAAGTAAGTAACTGTGTCATTGAGAAAGCAGCTGCAGAGCCATCAGAAGTTTCAACAGAAAAGCATTTAAAATTCTTTAACTAAATGACAGGAAATAGACTTTTTTTTTTTTTTTTTTTGGCGGTACGAGGGCCTCTCACTGCTGTGGCCTCTCCAGTTGCGGAACACAGGCTCCGGACGCACAGGCTCAGTGGCCATGGCTCACGGGCCCAGCCGCTCCACGGCATGTGGGATCTTCCCAGACCAGGGCACGAACCTGTGTCCCCTGCATCGGCAGGCGGCCTCTCAACCACTGCGCCACCAGGGAAGCCCAGGAAATAGACTTTTATGACTAAGCATTTGGTTTCGGCATTTCACTAGCCAACGTATAAAATCCTAACATTTCAGAATTAGAAGGGACCTATGGGCTGTCTAAATCTCACCTCCTTACCAGAGTACAAGAAATCATTGTACAAAAGGCACATGTGAATTATTATGGCTTCATCATTCTTTTTCTTTTGATATTACTATGTCTTGCCTTATATCTTCTCTGAAGATATCAAATAAAATCCTTTTGATTAAAAATTTATATAGAACACTTGGCTAGCCATTTTATCTTGTTTTATAGAAAAGGATAGAAGTGGAAGAGTATTTACAAGTCAGCTATCTTGAGGACACTAAGGGTAAGCCAGGCTGAAGTGAAGATGGTTTACTGATTTATACTTATTTGATATCTGTCATCACAAAATTAAGACTGCCTGACTTGAACAAAGCAATCTTACGAGATTCTACTTTAAATATGATGGTCTACTTATTTGTTTATCTAGGGAGATTATATTTCTCTTTATATGTTTAGAATTTGAATTTCCCCATCAACATGTAACATTAAGTGTGCTATTGCTTTTCTGATCTGATTAAAATCAGCTCGGTTGTTTGAATTAAAAACAAAAAATCACTGTACAGAAGACCTGTGGATGGTGGTCCCTTCTCAGCTCTAGCTCTGGGCTCACTCTCTCACCTGGGAGCCTGTTATTTCATTGCTGGACCACTCTTCATGTTAGACAGTTCTTATTTTCAGGGAACTAAAATCAACTCCTAGAGTTTCTGCCCACAGATCCTAGTGGGGTCCACTGGAGGAATACCGATAAGCCTAATCCTTCATCTAAAATGAGGGTACTTGTCATTTAGCAGCTGGCTCTTCTCTCAATTCTGGAGAAGAAAAAGGATTTCACAGCCTTAACCCTACATCATTCCATTTAATTTCCTTCTTCATGCGAGTTTAGATTGTTACTGACATTCTTTTAAAAATAGTGCACAACGGAACACAATATTTCAGAAGAGAACCAGCGGTAGAATGGGATTATTGCTTCCTGTGATCTGACACTTCTTTACTAGTGATTCTTTACTTTTTTATTATCCCCTTAATTCTCTCCTTTAGACTCCTTTGTCCCGTGCTCCCAGGAGCAACTGAAATAAACCAAAACAAAGCAAAATCAAAACAAACAAAAAACCCACATAGCATTGACACTATTTACTAGGTAAGTTTTTAAAGTGTGTTTGATAAAAATGAGAACTGGTAGGACCTGTCTGAACAGAGAAGTCATATGCATCAGAATCCAGAGAGTAAGTTACCTCATAATTGAAATTCTGTTTGCTTGTGGAATTTTGCCAAGTAAATCTATGGTGTAATGTTTAGAAACAGATTCCTTAAAAATTAGTGTTATCTCATCAAGATAAACATTTTAACTTCTTGTCAATTTAAATTACCTAAACATCTCAACTCAATAACACAGACATACACAGACTTACCTATACTGTGTAGTTTTAATGTAAGAAGAAATTTCAGTAAACTCCTAATTATTTGAAGTTTGGGAAAAACAAGAGTATTAAGTAAATGCTCTGGCTAACTGAAAGTTACCAAGTGTAAATAATTAATTTTCGATTACTTATAAGACAATCACAGAACAAATACTTTAATAAACACTCATAACTATACAAGATAACTCGGCCTCCCTTTGACATACTGGAATGCTTGAAGCAGGTCATCACTGGGAAGATCAATTACCTTAGCCCAGGGCTGCATATAAAGCAGGTAATGGGCTTAAGCCAACACATACTAATAACTAGTAACCAACTCTCCCAATTTTCGACAATTCCAACTTCATGTATTTTTTCCCAATATTCGCAATTCTTTTAAAGGACAGCTTAACATAACTAGGTTTCTCTATCTTATTGTTAATACTTAGGCAACATCTTCACAAATCAGAGAAAAAAAGTGTGTGACCACATGTCTTAGTGTTTTCTTTAAAGAAAAACGATTATACCTATCAGACATCTAGCAAACTGCCATTAAAAAACGCATATATAATAAACACAGAGATGTCTATAACACAGAAATATTCATAATAGCACTGTTATAACTTTTAAAAAACTGAAAATGACCTGAACTTATAAACTAATGAATTTACATCTATATAATGTAGTCATTTAAAATGATAATGTAGACCTATATTTAGTGATATGGAAAAATGTTCACAAGAATTCTAAGTGAAAAAAGCAGGCAGTATCTGTGGTGTAACTCCATTTTTGTTTATATACGTATGATTCCATTTTTGTTTCATAACCAGTGTATATAATTGTATATCTAGCTAACAACAGATAAATATTACTACATTAGATATTATTCTATTTTTGTGATATATTATACACTTGTACGCGAAAATGTTTGAAGCCTGCACACCAAAACTAATAGCAAGTTGTCTTGTGAGCAGGAGGGAGGACTTCAGGTGGTTTCTGTGATTGTTTTTTATACATCTTCTAATTTTCAATGAATGTGCAAGAAGCAGATGACAATAAACTTGTAATCATATTCTTAAATCCCTAATATCAGTTTCTTTTCTGTCATTTGTCTCTTACCTAGAAGATACAGAAGTGTATTGTATTAAAATCTCTGAAGACATACATGTATACACACACACACACACACACACACACACACACACACACACAGTGTCGTTGGTAAAAACTCCTGCAGGGGTTTGTGATATGCCCAGAGGTGAAACACTTCCCACATAAAAGAGACACTGGTCTAGACTTAGGAGATAGAGACAGGCTTGTCAAGGGTTATGACAGGAACAATTTCCTCAAAAAGAACACAGTTCTCACCAGAAATAAGTGGAAGAGAATAAACATTAATCCTTGAGATTTTGCCAAAGTGTGCTTCTTCTATGTTCAATCTATACAGCCGCAGATCCCCGCAATCCATAGAATTCTCGCTCAGAAAACCAAATTGACCCCAAACAACAAATAGTCACAGCCCCAATTAGCCAAAGTATGTTCCCATTCTGTTATCCTCAAAGCTGGGCAGCCTCTTCCTGCATTTCTTTCCGGATGCAGGCCCTCTGTAGTGACTATCGGAGGTTTTCTTGAATGTCTCCCCTTACCTTTTTTAATACATATGGTTAATTCCAAAATAAAGTTCCAAACACTGCTTACCAAAATGAAAGAGATTTGAATGTCCTCATTTACTCTAAAATACCACCGTATTCAAATCCCAACATGCCTTCACGCGCCTATAACTTTGCCAAAACCAATTTACAGCACGCTGCCAGCCTGCAGCCTGGAGGATGAGTAACTTCTATGCGGGCAGGAAGCACTGGCTGAGCAGCTGCAGAGGAGGGAGGAACTGAGGATGCTGTCCCAGGAAAGCAGCCCCGTCCTGCCCATGCACATCCCGCCCATCCAACCCACCCACGCACCAGCAGTGAGGGGAGGAAGAGACGGCATTCCTGCAGTCTGCACGTGTCACTGATTGCCCACCATGGGCCAGGCACTGTCCCAGGCACTGGAGATTCTACAGTGAACAAAACAAGACGGAAATCCCTGCTCTCACTATTGACAACAGCCAGGACACGGAAGCACCTCAAATGCCTATCAACGGACGACTGGCTTAAGATGTGGTACATATATACAATGGAATATTAGCCACCAAAAAGAATGAAATGATGTCATTTGCAGCAACATGTATGTACCTGGAGAATATTATGCTTAGTGAAATAAGTCAGACAGAGAAAGACAAACACTATGTGATATCACTTACATGTGAAATCTAAAAAATAATACAAATGAATCTATATTCAAAACAGAAACAGACTCACAGACATAGAAAACAAACTTATGGTTACCTAAGGGGACAGGAAGGGATGGAGGAACAAATTAGGAGTATGGGATTAACAGATACAAACCATTATACACAATACAGATAAGCAACAAGGATTTACTGTATAGCACAGGGAGCTATACCCAATGTCTTGTATTAACCTACAATGGAATATAACCTGCAAAAACAAACCAAAACAAAATGAATCACTACGCTATACACCTGAAACTAATGCAATATTGTAAATCAACTATACTTCAATGAAAATAATAATTTTTTAAAAAATATGAAGGACATTCCTCAAACTGTTAAAAAAAATCCCTGTTCTCATGGATCATACATTGTTATGAAGTGAGAGAGAAACAAGATAAATAAAGCATAAAAGTGCAGTCAAGTCACAGATTATGGCCAGGGGGAGGCAGGAGACAAGAAAGGCTGTTCTGAGAAGGTGCATCTGACTGAAGGAAGGGAGGACGCAGTCCAGGAGGATATCTGAGGGACCAGCAAGTGCAAAGGTCCTGAGGCAGGAGATGGGGCAAGCTTTCCAGGAACCATAAGGAGGTCAGCTTAGCTTAGAGGTTATATAAGAACATCAGCTCTTACCTCTGCATGAGATGGAAAGCCACTGGAAGGTTTTTGAACAGAGGAGTGACACAATCAGATTTACATTTTTAGTCTACGGCCATACCACCCTGAATAAGCCCAGTGTCGTCTGATTTACATTTTTAAAGGATCACTATTCTAGTTAAGAATAGGCTGAAAGGGGAAACGGTTAGAAGTAGTGACAGCAGCTGGGAAGCTTCTGCAATAACCCAAGCAAGAAATGAGTGTGTCTCAGGACTTCCCTGGTGGTCCAGTGGCTAAGACTCGGCGCTCCCAAGGCAGGGGGCCTGGGTTCAATCCCTGGTCAGGGACCTAGAGCCCACGTGCTGCAACTAAGAGTTCTCATGCCACAATGAAGATCCCTTGTGCCACAACTAAGACCCAGTGCAGCCAAATAAATTAATTAATTAAAAAAAAAAAAGAAATGAGTGTTTCTCAAATAACTAAAAACAGAACTACCATATGACCCAGCAATTCCACTCCTGGGTACTTATCTGGAAAAAAAATAAAAACTAATTCAAAAAGATACATATACTCCAATGTTCATAGCAGCATTATTTACAAATGCCAGAATATGGAAGCAACCTAAGTATCCATCAATAGACAAATGGATAAAGAAGCTGTGAGATACACACACACACACACACACACACACACACACACACACACACACACACAGAGGAATACTACTCAGCCATGAAAAAGAATGAAATGTTGCCATTTGCAACAATGTGGATGGACCTGGAGGGTATAATGCTAAGTGAAATAAGCCAGAAAGAGAAAGACAAATACTGTATAATATCACTTATATGTGTAATCTAAAAAAAATACAACTATCTAGTGAATATAACCAAAAAGAAGCAGACTCACAGATGTAGAGAATAAACTAGTGGTTACCAGTGGGAAGGGGGAGGGGTGAAATAGGGGTAGGGGAATAAGAGGTACAAACAATTAGTTATAAAATATGCTACAAGGATATACTGTACAACACAGGGAATACAGGCAATGTTTATAATAACTACAAATGGACTATAGCCTTTAAAAAGTGTGAATCACCATACTGTACACCTGTAACTTACATAATGTTGTACATCGACTACAGCTCATTTAAAAAAAAAACATCTGGGCTTCCCTGGTGGCGCAGTGGTTGAGAGTCCGCCTGCCGACGCAGGGGACACGGGTTCGTGCCCCGGTCTGGGAGGATCCCACATGCCGCGGACTGGCTGGGCCCGTGAGCCATGGCCGCTGAGCCTGCGCGTCCGGAGCCTGCGCTCCACAACGGGAGAGGCCACAACAGTGAGAGGCCCGCGTACCACAAAAAAAAAGAAAAAGAAAAAGATCTGAGTGTCTGTGGACTAGGCTGGCAGCAACAGTGGCAGTGGGATGAGGTCAGATTTGGAATTTATTAGAGGGCAGGTCCAACAGAATTTGCTGGCACACAGTTTGTGAGAGAAACAGAGTCAAGAGTGACTCTAAGCTTTTTGGCCTCCATGTAAGATTTTCAAAAACATATATTTGGGCATGACTACCACTCACACTCAAAACAGGTTTGGAATCCAGAGTCAAGGAGACCTCTCAAACTATAAAAGGTCATCAACAGGTAACTATAAACCTACAGTTTCTACGGCTCCACAACACCAAACCTACAAAAGAAATCCACTGCAATACTAGTCACTTACAAAATGTTAAGCTACTATACTTCTACTTATTCCCACTCTACTGCTTGTAGAGATTCATGTACATTTATGAGAAATTCATTTATTCTCCTAAATCACTAACAACATATTCTTTAATTCTCACTGTCCTCTTAACCTCTCTGTGCAGTAAAGACTGCTGACCCCTGCTTGACGAAACTCCCCTCGCAGCCTCTGTGATGCTCTCCTGCGGTACGCGTGCCTTCCCAAGTCCTTCCCTCATCCCACTTTCTCACTTGACACACCCGAAGCTGATCTCTTCCAAAGATCTATCCTCGTCTGTTTCTTCCTGTCTCCACAGTCTTTCACTCAGCAGTTGTAATCACTTCGCGCAACAACCCCTTCAAAGGGGAGGGCACACAAATTGTACATCTCTAGCCTGACTCTCTTTGGGCCACAGTTTCCTACTTCACACTGCATCCTTGACACGTCTTAGTACCCTGCAGCCTCTCAAATTCACAAAGTCCTAAACTGAGCGTCTAATCTTCACTTTTCTCTTTGGCTAAAGCCAGGGGAGTGAGATTTTGAGTGACAGGCACCACATCTTGGGCTTCATTCAATGACTAACAAGGAGCAAAATGAGATCAGTGAGTCTCCTGATCATCGTTCCTTCTTTTTCCTCTGAATTTACATAACATGTTGTCTGTCTTCTTTTTATGGTTCATGTTACTTTTGACCTGACATAAAAGTAAAAAGTGACAGATCTATTTATATATCTATATAACGTGTACACACACACACACACACAGTTTTTCATTAATCTGATTGCTTTATATTCCCTGCTACACTATACAATCATTCAGGATCTACTGATTCGCTTTCTGTAACTTCTGTCTAGTACCGGTATACAGACTTTGCACACAGAAGGGCCACAAATATTTAATTCGCTGTATCGCAAACAAATGTATAGAAGACAATGGAAAGTGACCGAACATCAAAGCCAACTCAAAATCTTTCTTAAGGTCACTTCCTTTAAAACTCTCTAAATATCGTTATCACTTTGGTTGTGTTTTCCTCATTCCGCAATTTGCAAAGGTTCCTCACAACTAGGGAACCTTCCTAACACATTTTGTGAGAGCCTCAACTTCCTATCTTTAAACCACAGGAAACAATCCATTTCTTCCACATATAGACAGACAGACAGACAGGCAAACAAACCAAACTCAAGAGCAGTATTTTGAAGGCAGACAGAATTTTAAACATCAAAACAGCTGCACTTTCCTCTTCTAAATCCCAAAGACAGTCTTAGAGGAACCACTATTTCTAAATGTATCGTGCTCACTACGGCTCCTGGAAACTTCCTTACTGAAACGATCCCATCCGTTCTCCCCTTGCTACTAAAAGTGAGGCTACCAGCGCGAGCAGCACCGCCTGGCAACTTGCCAGAAATGCAAATCAATGGGCACTCCCCAGACCCGCTCTTCAGGTAAACACTGGAGAAGGACAATTCTACCCCATCTATCCCGCTAGTGGAGTTCCATTTTGAAACCACACTTCAACGTGTCATATGCCTCATAAAAAACCTTCAATGGCCACAGGATAAAGTCCAAACACCTCAGCAAAAAGCAAAGTATCTTCATAATTTAATTGCAACAATCTTCCCATTAAATCAATAGACACGTGTTGACGCGCTGCTACACACCAGGCACGTTGACAGGTAGCAAGGATGCAACCGAGGTCCCTGCTCCCACACAGCTTGCCTTCCAGTGGGGGTAACTGCTCTCAGGACTCAATTCCCATCAACCCCATCACCTGTGTGTTCTAGTCAGACGACCTTACCCAGCCTTCTCCAAACACACCCATGCATTGTATCGACTTCATGCCAGGTTCACGCAGTTTCCTCTACCTAGAATTTCTTCCCCACTTGGTCGCTTCCACCGACCCCACACCCTGTCCTTGACTCAATACCAATCAGGCTGAAACAATCCCTCCTTTCTCTGGGCTTCCAACTATCCTCCAGCACAGCAAGGGCATCATCCCTAAATTGTGATTTGTATTTAAACATCTCTTTCTCCTTCACGGGGCAGTGTGCACCTCAAGGGCAGGACCAAATATGATTCATCTTTGTAGCCATGGCACTTAGAACATGGCTTGGAATAAACAGGCATTTAATTAAATGTTTTCTAAAAAGCAAATCAGAGACAGAATTTTCTTTGTTCAAAATGCTTTGGAAATCCTTACTATGACTTTCCTTTTTAATGGCATTCATTTAACTGATGGAAAATGTCCTTTGAAGGCACAATTAGAATTTTAAGAAATACCTAATCATTTAAATATAAGTGGTGTAAAAATTTCTTTAATCAAATATAACTATACATATATATAAGTGGTGTGAATGAAAGGGGTGGCTAAGACAGGTAATACAATTGCAGTTACAAAACAGAGCTCACATATTAATAAAATCGATTATTTTGGTGCATTTTATAAACTCTTTCCCAAGGCAACTCAAAAATGTCTTAAACAGTGACAGTATCACTGTAATGTTTTTTATTCTAGAGTAATGTTTAGAATAACATTCTTTTGAATATATCAATTCTGGCATGAATCTTTAAACCTAAATAGGAAAACAGGATCCCTCTTCCAGCAGGTAAGTCTGTTAAGACGAGTTTTCAGGAAAGAACTATGTGCAAAAGCGAGAGCCTGTTTCTAAAACAGATCAAGTAAAAGTGTTCAGATTAGAGAAAGGCTACCTGACACCCCTCCTATTGCCCTTCCTCCTTCTGTCCACAGCTTGGCATCTGAGGCACCGGCACGTAACCCCTAGGTTCCCTGGGAGACACTCAGGAGCCAAAGGAACAATGGAAAGAAAACTGAAGTATAGGCTGGAAAACTTCTGTCCTACTCCCCAGTATTATAACCTTAGGAAAGTAATTCTACTGTTTGGGTCTCAGTTTCTTTATATGAAAATAAGGAAAGCCTGGGTTCCTTCCCATTTAAAATGCTATCATTTTCAAATATCCTCAACTCTGTTAACAGAGAACATGTTAATTTACCTGAATCCCATGGTCCCTTTCAGGATGCAGACACATGGTTAGTACCTGGATTTGATTTCATCAAGTGACCCATCGTTCAAAGTGTCCAACATTCATACCCCAAATATGTATATTCATTTAAAAAGTACATATAAGTAATGTCATCAATATCTATATTTCATATTAGCAAAGCTCACTTTCTTAGACAAAAATAAATATAAATAAAACTTATTGTCCCTGGAGCCCCCTGACGGACAGACCATCATGGATATTAATGAGCCCCTGCCCTGCGCGGAGGAGAGAGAATAATCGTGGCAAGAGCCCCTGTCCTTAAGATTACAATCTGGCCTCAAGCACAAATAGTGTTTCTATGAAGTAATGAGACATTCACATGAACATATCAAACTTTTTTAAGAAAACCATTGCAATACCATTTTGCCAGGTCAATAAGAATATGTAAAAAAAAAAATTTTAAGTGGTAACTAAGTGAGGTGATGGATGTATTAATTAACTTAAGTGTGGTCATCATTTCACAAAGTATATAGATATCAAATCATCACGCTGTACACTTTAAATATATACATTTTGGCCAATTATACCTCATGCTGGGAAAAAAAATACCGTTGAGTCTCCTCTCCTGCTCCCCACAAAAAGAAAATGTGGAAGTAAAGAGAACATTTTACCCTGGTGTAAAGCTGTGCTTCTCAAATTTGAGCACGCACAGGACTCACTCAGGGAAGTGGTCACGATGCAGTCTCTCCATCAGTAGCCCTGCTATGAAGGCCGTGATGCTGCATTTCTAATAAGCTCCCAGGTGACACCATGGACCACGCTGGAGGTGCAAAGAGATAGAGAATATATTCTACACAGTAACAAACTTCCCAAACAGATGCATTCTGAAAATATGTAATCTAAAAATTCACTTTTTTTTTTTTTTTTAACTTCAACTGGGAAAATTCTATGCAGCCAGACCCTGGCTCAGAGCCCAGCATCCCAGCCACACTCCTTTTAAAAATAGGTTTTCAAAATGCCTAGCATTTTTTAAAAAAAGAATAGGATATTTGCCTAATATTCTGGCAAAGTTCTTGATACTCACCAATCCAACTACTTTAAAAAAAATTTTTTAACATATTTATTTATTTATTTGGCTATGATGGGTCTGAGTTGCAGCATGCATGTGTGATCTAGTTCCCTGACCAGGGATTGAACCTGGACCCCCTGCATTGGGAACGTGGAGTCTTAACCACTGGACCACCTGGGAAGTCCCTATTATTTTTTTTTATTAACTTCATCCTTCTTTCAATTTCCACTTCCTGCTCTACCATGGCATTAAACTGTGTCGCAAAATTGCCAAATCCCTGTTCTTGTTTGCCACGTATATGAAACCCCTTTTGCCATTTGCATATCTCCTGCAAAGCAGAGAAAGATTTCTTTCCTGGCAAGTTTTCTAAATTCTTTCATTTATTTATTTTTATTTCAACTTTACTGAGGTATAAGTGACATATAAAATTGTAAGATATTTAAAGTGTACACAGTGGTGATTTGATATACATGTACGTGGTGAAAGGATCCCCCATGCACCTAATTAACACATCCATCACCTCACATATCTTTTTCTTTTAATGAGGACATTTAAGTTCTACTCTCTTAGCAAATTTCGATTATACAATACAGAGTTAGCAACTACAGTCACCACGCTTCACATCAGATGTTCAGACCTTATTCATCTTATAGCTGAAAGCTGGAACCTTTTTACCAACCTCTCCCTATTACCCTAAATTCTTTAAGATTCCCAGTGGCACACAGTACCATGCAGCAGAGTTATGGAATCAGGAAACCAACAAGAACTTTTGTACTTTCTCAAAGTTTGTAATTGCTTCAAATTGTCATCCCATGGAAAGGTCCTCTTTGCTGAGCAAAAATGCTACAAAACTAGAATTCAAGTTAGAAGGTCAACTTCAAAGGAATTTAGGATGCAAAGATCTTTCAGGCATCCAGGCAGTAACTTGATTTTCTAAGACTGTATTCTCAGCATTAAAGTAGCTCAAGAAGGGACTTCCCTGGTGGCGCTAGTGGTTAAGAATCCACCTGCCAATGCTGGGGACACGGGTTCAAGCCCTGGTCCGGGAAGATCCCACATGCCACGAAGCAACTAAGCCCGTACACCACAACTACTGAGCCTGCGCTCTAGAGCCCTTGAGTCACAACTACTGAGCCCTCAGGCCACAACTACTGAAGCCCACGCACCTAGAGCCCAGGCTCCGCAGCAGAGAAGCCACCGCGGTGAGAAGCCCGTGCACCACAACGAAGAGTAGCCCCCACTCGCCACAACTAGAGAAAGCCCGTATGCAACAGTAAAGACACAGCACAGCCAAAAAAAAAAAAGAGAGAGAGAACGGGATTTCAAAAAAAAATAAAATAGCTCAAGAAGAAAACATATGCTTCTACTTAGTGTTTTTTTCTTCTTGTTGTAAATTTTACTGTCCTGTTATTTTCTTATTTTAAAAAACATCTTCATTCTCATTCAATATCCTGGCAAATTTTTCATATTTCCCCATGAATTTTCCAGCACAGCTGTGGATTTCCAAGTCAAAGTTTGTACAAACATCACCTGTCAAACTTTCGCAAGGAAGTGTCGTCTGCATCCTGACCTCTATCATCGCTCCCTTGCTGAGGCTGTGCTAAATTTCTTGGCAGAGCAAGACCCTTGCAAACAGCCTCCTGCAGCCCCTTCCTTTTACGGGTGAGACCACAGAGAAGCAAACAGATTCAAAGCCACACTGCTATGGAAACCAAGTCCCCTAGCATCTTCATTTGTGCACTTTCTAATAATCCACAGACCTGCACAGCCAGCCAATTATGAGAAATAAAAGCTATTTATAAACATTTACTGAAAAAGTTACCGATAAAAAATTCTATAAAAGGAATAAAAAGAGAATGCAGAGCACTTTATCTTAATGGAAAAAGAAAGGGCAGGGGCTTCCCTGGTGGCACAGTGGTTGAGAGTCTGCCTGCCAATGCAGGGGACACAGGCTCGTGCCCCGGTCTGGGAAGATCCCACATGCCGCGGAGCGGCAGGGCCCGTGAGCCACGGCCGCTGAGCCTGCACGTCCAGAGCCTGTGCTCCGCAACGGGAGAGACCACAACAGTGAGAGGCCCGTGTACTGCAAAAAAAAAAAAAAAAAAAAAGGGTAAACATCATAGTGAATTCTCAGGCCACTTCTCCTAGAACTGAATTTATAACAGCACGTACTCTCTCATCTATTCCACCAGGCCAGGTTTCACAGCAAATCTCCACTATTCAGTAGAGGGAGGAAATCCTTTCTTTCTTTCTTTTCTCTTTCTTTTCTTTCTTTCTTTCTTTTCTTTCTTTCTCTCTCTCTTTCCTTCCTTCCTTTTCTTTCTTTCTCTCTCTCTTTCCTTCCTTCCTTTTCTTTCTTCCTTTCTTTCTTTCTTTAACATGAAAACTTTTATTATTCCTGAATGATTTAGAAAAAATAACAGTTTCTTATTCATTTTGTGTGGCAAACATAGTATCAATTCCAAATGCTGAAAAAAAGCTAACTGAACGACAGCAAACAATGACAAAATTGTAGACCAATCTTACTTATGCCAACAATCTTGAAGAGTCTTAATAAAATAACAGTATTGATAAATGCAAATAAATAATGCACAGAAAGAACAGTGCAGGCATGCCTTGAAGATAATGCAGACCGCCACAACAAAGGGAATGTGGCGATAAAGTGAGTCACACAGTATTTTTGATGTCCCAGTGCACATAAAAGTTATATTTACACTATATTGCAGTGTACTAAGTGTGCAATAGCATTATGCCTAAAAAATCAGTGTACATACCTCAATTAAAAACACTTCATTGCTAAAAGTACTAAGCGTCATCAGAGCGTTCAGCAAATCATAATTTTTTTTTTTTTTTTTTTTGCGGTACGCGGGCCCCTCACTGTTGTGGCCTCTCCCGTTGCGGAGCACAGGCTCCGGACGCGCAGGCTCAGCGGCCATGGCTCACGGGCCCAGCCGCTCCGCGGCATGTGGGATCTTCCCGGACCGGGGCACGAACCCTTGTCCCCTGCATCGGCAGGCGGCCTCTCAACCACTGCGCCACCAGGGAAGCCCCATAATTTTTTTTGGCTGGTGGAGGTTCTTGCCTCAAAGTTGATTCTGCTGACTGATCAGGGTGGAGGTTTTGACAATGTTGTTTGATAGCATTTTACCAAAGTAGAGAAATCCTTCTTTATTGAGTACCATTGGCCCAAAGCAGGAAAAAAATAAATAAATAAAAGTCAACAAAGGATCATTATAAGTCAAAGAATTAAAGCTTAATTTTTCAGAAAAATTTATCACATGCAATTAACTTTTTAAAATATGAACAAAGACCAATAAACTTTAGCCAGGATATTCATGGATTGTTTCATTACATACTTTTACTTTATACTGGAAGTAATTAAAAGAGGCATCCCAGATGGAAGACAGTCCATGTAACTCCACGAGGACAAGGTTTGGGGGTGTTTGCTGCTGTGTCCCAGTACCCAAAAGAGTGCCAAGCACAGGACGGATGCTCAACACATATTTGTTGAATTAATGACTCAAAAGAGAAAAGGGAAAAAAGAGAAGAAAGCTGCAGCACATGGACACACACATTGAGCAAACTACGATGGCTTTTGATGGGGAATGGATGGAAAATGAGGATTAAGTGTGATAAATAGATTGATCAGAGCTGAGCTCTGTGTGGATCAATGACACATAATAAGCCATGAGTTGAGGTTCAGCCAAGGGAAAGAGAAAAGCCCTGGCCGGGGACAGGCCTGCTCCATCCCCCAAGCCTGAGAAAACCAAGCTGAGCACCAACACCTTCCTTTAGGCTCCCGGTTCCTGCTCACTGACCAATATGAATTAGTAAGTGTCACTCAACAGGGAGTTCAATTCCAAATAATAATTATTAGTTTGGAAAGAAGGAATCTTGGAATCCCATTTACCTATATCCCACTTAAAAAAAAAAAAAGTGCACATTTTCAAGTTCACGTGAATTAACCTCAGGTTGAAAACAAACAACCTGCAGCCGGCTCCCAGGAGCAACGCCACACTGCCTCCTGAGCCAGCTGCCACTAAGTCAACTGCACAAATTGGGCCACTGAAGAGGTAAACATCATATTCTCTACCCATATTGTATTATCACCTTCCTAATATTGTATTACCACAATATTCCCTCCATCGCCTGTCCTAATCCCCAAAGAGACAACGCTGTTATTCATGAACTCAGCTTGTACATTACTTGTTCTAATTGCCTTCAAGGCTATTCTATTACCATGAACGATGGTAACAGACAATGGTAACAATGGCCAACTTTCCAAAGTTAAGGGCTTGAAACTTGTCAACAAATTTGCTCCTGATTTTTAAATGCCCTGAGTTAGAACAGCACTGTATACTTTTTAAAAGCACCTTCACAAGATCAACTCATGGGAAGCAGGCAGAGCAGGCATTAGTCCCACTGAGAAAAAGAGAATACAAAAGAGATTAAATAAATAACACAGGTATTGCCAGAGCAAGAAGTGAAACAGGCCTCTGAAACATATTTAGTCCAAAACTCCATCATTAGTTCAACGTTCTTCTACTTCAACAAGCAGCCTCGCAATCACTGACAAAAGCTGAGAGTCCAGAGGGGTTCGGAAAGGGAAGGAAGCCCATACAAGCCTCCCAAGCAGAACTCCACGTGATAACATACACTGCTGAGAGCCTCCACAGACCAGGTGCTGTTCTACATGCCGGGGCTTGGCAGTGAACAAAGTCCCAGCCCTTGAGGAGCTAGCATTCCAGCGAGGCACAGAGACAGTGCACAAGTACATAAGATAATATCAGGAAGAAGTAAGTCCTCTAAAAAGAAATGCAGGATTCGCTTACTTGCGGAATCTAAAAAAGGCAAACTCATAAAAACAGAAAGGAAAATAGTGGTTACCAGGGGTTGGGATGGGGGGATAGGAGAGATGGTGTTTCGGGATGCAAACTTGCAACGAGTAGGCAGTAAGTCCTAGAGATCTAATGTACAGTATGGTGAATACAGACAATACTGTATCATAATACAATATTGCTAAGAGTCTAGATCGTAATTATTCCCATCACGAAAAAAGAAATGGTATTTATGTGATGTGATAGAGGTGCCGTCACTACAATGGCCATCATATCACACTATATAAATGTATCAAACGTGTTGTATACTTTAAATTTACTCAATGTTATATATCAAATATGTTTCAATTTAAAAAAAGAAAAACGTATATTTACACAAAGCTACAAATATACTACCCTGGGAACATTCTAACACCATCAAACCGTACACTTTAAATTGGTCGATTGTGTGGTACATCAATCTAAGTATCTCAATAAAGCTGTCTTTAAAAATGCAGAGTAGGGCTTCCCTGGTGGTGCAGTGGTTGAGAGGCCGCCTGCCGATGCAGGGGACACGAGTTCGTGCCCCGGTCCATGAAGATCCCACATGCCGCGGAGTGGCTGGGCCCGTGAGCCACGGCCGCTGGGCCTGCGCGTCCGGAGCCTGTGCTCCGCAACGGGAGAGGCCACAACAGTTAGAGGAAAAAAAAAAATGCAGAGTAAAGGAATAGCGAACAAGGGGTCAGGTATAAAACGACACAGTTTTGTGCTAGCTGAGCACCTAGCCAAGTTCACTTGGCAGGCTGGTTACACGTCCCCCTCTTGGCTTCCAGAATGCCAGCAGCCAGACTTCTAAACTCTGGGAAGCTCTGAGACATGACCAGCCCAAGATGAAAGACCCACTATATTGAGACTGCAGGTTCTCCTAACAGACAGGTGGCCCCCAGAGGTCCCTCTACAGTGGGACTCAGAGTACAAGCCGCCACCGCCCACCTTTTATTCAACTCTGTGATTTCTTCTCTGACCTTAACCATGAGTAGACACGTAGATATTTATTTTAGGAAAGCCACTAACGTGGAAGATAGAGGCCAAACCAAACCCCAAAAGCGTCCCAAGGACACAAAGACTATGCAAGAAGAAGGAAAATTTTTAAAAATACTCTATCAATTGCCCGAGAGATATAGCAGCCCTGAAAGAGGGTGGGATTTTTCAAAAGAGCTCTAGCAACTAAAAACATGATAGCAGAAGTTTTAAAAATAATAGAAGAATTGGAAAATAAAGTTGAGAAACATCTTCCAGAAAGTAAAATAAAAAGTTAAGAAGGAAAAAAGGGAGAACAGGGTGGAAAAATGAGAAGACCAGCCCAGGAAGCCCAACATCTGAAAAATAAAACTGCCAGAAGGAGAAAAGAAGAAAAAACAGAGATAAGAAGAATTACCAATGAAATTTCCCCAGGAATGAGTTTCCAGATAACAAGGGGCTTACTGCATCTCCAATATTATGGATCAAAATATAACTACAGCTAAAGTTGACACGAGTTTTTACCTATGTGAGACACATTTCTGGCAGAATTAGTGTCATACCACATGTATAGTTTTACTGCTAAATATTTAGGCTGTTTTCTATATCATGTGATACCACCATAAGCATCACTGTGTAAGCCTCGGATTATTTTCTTAGGATAAATTCCTAAAAGCAGAACTACTGAATTAATAAATATGAACAGTCTGCTAATCTGTACTCCCATCAGTGACTATGCATATGACTTGTTAGAATCCAAAAAAAAAAGTAGACTGCAAATTTTTTTGTGTGCTATAATGAGTAAAGTATATGTGAACACAAAGGAGGGAATACACAGGCAGTCATTTTTGAAAATTTCGCTTAACGTTGAAGCCATACTGTTGACAATTTAAATCAACAATTCTATGGGCTTGCTTCAATGAAAGCCACTATTCTCAGATGGTAGTTCTCAAGAACAGAGGCTCCTGAAAGATTCACATCAAATAAATGGCTCAGACCCATAGCTAAATCCTTAATATCATGGCATTTTTCACTCCAAAGATACATAGTATTAATTCTAATCTAAGCACTAATTATCTTTCAGCAGGAATTCTGTTCTTTCCTTTTAAACCGGCTTTTGTATAGCTTTGATCCTCAACATCTCATCCTGATCTGGTTGAAGGGAATAAGAGAGTCCATTATGATGTTCTCCCTACTTGTTTATGTTGGAAATTTTTCATGACAAAAAATTTTAAGTGTATTCATTAAAAAAAAAATCACAGCAAAGGGCTGCTCCTAAGAAATGCCATCTTATCTTTAAGTATTCCCTACTATGACAACCATGTGCTACTTTCTACAGCAGTATGATAAGCAAATATCCCAAAACACTACCAGATTTACACCTACTAAGAAAAATAATATTCAACTTAAAATTAAAATTTTATTTTGCTTAAAGTACGACACGAAAGATCAAGACGCCTGGGGGAGACGGCAGACTGACATGGTGAGGAGCCTGATGCAGGGCAGACTAGACCAAAATGTGGTTCCGGTAACATTCTAAGACTAATCCCAGAGGGCAGCGGGGGGACAGCGGGAAGATGCCACAGACTTGGTGGATACCATTTAGCCAATTTTTTTTTTCTCATCCGCAGCACTTGTACAAGCTCCTTAACAAAATTCTAAATAAAACTTGCACAGTGAACTCCAAATAGTCAATTTAATCATCTCCACCTACACTGAAACAGCCCAGTGGAAAGGATATGCACTGTGGAATCTGTCAAGTCTGGTTTCTCACCCCGTCTCTCCCAATCTTTGCAAGGCGGAGACAATACTCTCCATCTCACTACTTTGCACAACATCGGACACTTCATAAGCTTTCAATAAGTATTTGTTGGATGAATGGATGGATGGGTGGGAATTAAACGTGGAAATGCTCACACCATTATAGCAGGTATTCAGTAGAGGGCAGCAGCCCTCCTCCCCTCTCCAGGGCTCTGTCCCCTGCCTTGTTCTCATCTGCTGTGGTTTTCTGTCCTTCAGAGATGATCCATTCCCATGGAGTCGATTATTACTATTATTATTATTACTATAATACATTCCAAATTCATATGTCTAGAATTGACAATCTGATCTGACAGCAATAAAACTGTGTCATCTTTCCTCAGCATTAGGTCCCCTTCTAAAATTCTCTTTTTCTCAACCAATCAACCAAAACTAAGTACACACTGTGAATTCTATACTGTGCTGGGCACAATGAAAAATTGAGAATATAAAATCCTACCTTCAAAATTATACACCTACTTGGAAATAATAAGCTGAAACGTGTGAAACAATAAACTATAAATGGCAAAGTATTAATTCCACCCATTAAAAATTCATTTAACTGAAAATTCAGCTCTATGGGATAAAGATAGGAGCCAGGGAAAAGTTAAAAAAAAAAAAGAAAGAAAACAAGAAAAGACCCGAGGACAGCCAGGATAGAAGTAGTGATAACAGCATACATGCATTCTTGGACCCAGTAATTCATGTCTGGGAACTCACCATAAAGAAATAACCCTAAAAAGGGGGGAAAGGCAAGAAGAAGCTGCCTGAATACATGACATTCACTGCAGTATTATGGATAAAAGGGAAAAACTAGAAATAACTTTAAACTCCAACAATAAAGGAGCATCTGTTTTGGCCCAGGCACTGGATGGCATATTATACAACCGTTAAAGTATGTGGGAACATTTCCTCACGTTAAAAAATGCTTACATCATATTAAGTGGAAAGGGGTATTAAAGAGTGCATCCAGCATCTAACAGTGATCATATGAAAGAAGAAAGCAGGCACAGAAAACTGATGAGAAGAAACAAAGCAGAAGAGACACGTGATGTTCTGGATGGTCGGATTATGAGTTTTTTCTTCCTACTTTTCTGAATTCATCAGACTTTCCACCATGAGCAGGTATTAGGTAGATAATAAAAACTTAATACGGGTTGAAACATTTTAAAAATATACAATTCTCATGTACTCTGGTCAGAGAATTCTTGACTTGGAGCCCAGTGTATCGTTCTTCATTCATTCATGAGCTTGGCTCTGCTCTAGACACTGAGGTTACAGAGGTAAATACGTTATGTACCGTAGCCTCATATGGCAGGAGCAGGGGTCGCCCATGAGAATGGTTTAATTGTTTTCAAAATCAGAAGGAACAAATGAACCATCAGTTTGAAGAGTATGTTTAATGTATAATATCAATATATTCATCTTTATACCAAAGCAGTTGTGAAATATAATTTTTAAAACATTTCTGATGAAGGCAGGCGCCTACAAGAGCAAACGTGCCTCAGGCTCATGAAAGTCAAACTGCGGCCCTGGGAACATTCAAGGTGAAGACTGACCGTGAAGGACGAGCCAGCAACTCAGATGGGGAAGAAGAGTACTTCAAGCAGAGACAGCAGGTTGTGCAAAGGTTCTCAAATGGGGTAACAGTATATATGGAAAATGTAATACCATGACAAGGCCTGGTCTGAACCACATTTTAAACTAAAGACAAGCTGGAATATAATTAAGAATGATAAGGGGTTTAGAAATTTAACCAAGGAGGTAAAAGATCTGTACACTGAAAACTGTAAGACATGGATAAAAGAAATTGGCCACACAAATAAATGGAAATATGTCTCATATTCATGGACTGGAAGAATTAACATTATTAAAATGTCCATACTATCCAGAGCAATCCATAGGTTCAAAGCCATCTCTACTAAAATTCCATTGGCATTTTTCACAGAAATAAAATAAACAATCCTAAAATTTATACGGAACCCTGAAGAGCCAAAGCAATCTTGAGAAAGAAGAACAAAGTTGGAGGCATCACACTTCCTCATTTCAAACTATATTATAAAACTAGAGTAATAAAGACAGTATAGTGTTGGCATAAAAACAGACACAAGGACCAGTGGAACAGAATCGAGAACCCAGAAATAAACCCATGCAAATACAGTTCAACTAATCTATTACAAGAGTGCCAAGGATACACAATGCGGAAGGGATAGTCTCTTCAATAACAATGCTGGGAAAACTAGATATCCACATTCAAAAGAATGAAACTGGACCCTTATACCATATACAAAATTCAACTCCAAACAGATTAAAGACTTAAATTAAGACCTAAAACCACAAAATTCCTAGAAGAAAACATAAAGGATAAGCTCCTTGACGGTGGTCTTGGCAATGATTTTTTTGGATATGACATGGAAAGGACACGCAACAAAAGCAAAAATAAACAACTAAGTCTACATCAAACTAAAAAGCTTCTGCAGAACAAAGGAAACAATCAACAAAATAAAAAGGCAACCCATGGAAGAGAAAAAAAATGTCCAACTATGTATCTGATAAGGGGTTAATATTATGAGTTAATATCGTGGTTAATATAATTCCCTTTATATAAAGGGGTTAATATTTAGTATTATGATACTCAATACTCAACAGCCAAAAAAAACCCAAAAAAACCACCACCAACAACAACGAAATTTTAAAATGGGGAAAGGAGGTGAATAGACATTTTTCCAAAGAAGACATATGAATGGTCAACAGGTATATAAAAAGGTGCTCAACTACACCTTTGTATCATCAGGGAAATGCAAATCAAAACCACAAAGAGATGTCACTTGTTAGGATGACTATTATCAAAAAGGTGAGATAACAAGTGTTGGCAAGGGTGTAGAGAAAAGGGAACACTTGGCACTGTTGATAGGAATGTAAATTGGTGCAGCTACTACAGAAAACAGTATGCAAGTTCCCCCCAGAATTAAAAATAGAACTACCATATGATCCAGCAATTCCACTGCTGGTTATATACGCAAAGGAAATGATCAGTATCTCAAAGAGATAGCTACACTGCCATGTTCAATGCAGCATTATCCACAATAGCCAAGATATCAAAACAAACTAAATGTCGGTAAACAGATACATGGATAAAGAAAATGTGATATAAATGTGTGTATATATATAATATATATGATATCAATGTGAAAAATGTAAGACAGTTATATATTAATATATATTTGTAGATATTACTGTGAGAAATATAGTGAGAATATATGAATATATATTAATGTAAGACAAGGAGATATTATATATTTATATGAATATTATTCAGTCACAAGAAAGAAGGAAATCCTGTCATTTGCAACAACACAAAGAAGCTGGAGGACCTTATGCTAACTGAAATAAGCCAGACAGGGAAAGATAAATACCATATGATCTCACTTACATGTGGAATCTGAAAAACAGAACAAATGAACAAACATAACAAGAGAAACAGAGTCATAGATACAGAGAACAAACAGGTGATTGCCGGAGAGGGTGGAGTAGGGAATGAGAGAAATAGGTGAGGGAGATTAAGAGGCACAAACTATGTATAAAATAAATAAGCTTTAAGGATATATTGTACAATGCAGGGAATATAGTCAGTATTTTATAATAATTTAAAATGGAATATAACCTTAAAAAATTGTGAATCATTATGTTGTACACCTGAACCTTATATAATATTATACATCAACTATACCTCAATCAAAAAAAAAGAGGTACAAACTTTCAATTACAAAATAAATGAGAAACAGGTATGAGTATACAGTCTGGGGAGCAGAGTCAATAAAAATGTGATATCTTTGTACGGTGACAGATGGTAACTAGACTTATCGTGGCGATCATGTTGTAATATATAGAAATATCAAACCACTATGTTGTGCACCAGGAACTAACATGGTGTTATAGGTCAATTATACTTCAAAAACAAATAAATAAACTCACAGAAAAAGAGAGCAGATTTGTGATTACCAGAGGCGGGGGTGGGGTCGGGGTCGGAGGAATCGGATGAAGCTGGTCAAAAGGTACGAACTTCCAATTATAAGACAAGTAAGTACTAGGGATGTAATGTACAACATGAGGAATATAATTAACACTGCTGCATGTTATGTATGCAAGTTGTTAAAAGACTAAATCCTAAGAGTTCTCATCACAAGGAAAAAAAATTTTTCTTCTTTCCTTTTGTATCTACACGAGGTGATGGATGTTTACGACACCTATGTGATCATCATTTCATGATGTATGTGAGTCAAATCTTCATGCCATATACCTTAAACTTATACAGTGCTACATGTCAATTATATCTCAATAAAACCAGAAGAAAAATAAATAATAATAGAAAATAAAAATTAAAAAGTTGCACACACAGAAACAAAAAACAGAAAAATAGATGTCAGGGGTTGGGGGTTAGGGAATGGGGAAATGTTGGTCAAAGGGTACAAATTTCAGTTATAAAGATGAATAAGTTCTGAGGATGTAATGCACAACATGGTGACTAAAGTTAATAATACTGTATTATACACTTGAAATTTACTAACAGTAGATCTTGAGTGTTCACTCCACCAAAAAAAAAAAAAACTGATAACAATGTGAGGTGATGGGTGTGTTAATTAACTTGATCGTGGTAATCATTTCACAATGTATACATATATCAAACTACGATGTTGTACACCTCAAGTAAATAAACAACTTTTAAAAACACTTTCCTGGCTGCGCAGGATGTGGGATCTTAGTTCCCTGACCAGGGATCAAACTCACGCCCTCTGCATTGGAAGTGTGGAGTCTTAACCACTGGACTGCCAGGGAAGTCCCGATACAACTTTTGTCAATCATACCTCAATAAAGCTGGGGAATAAAAGAAAGGAAGCACATCATATACGAAATAAGTGAGAAACGAGGCATCTCAGGATTAGAAAGAAAACTTAAAGGGAATGTGATAATTTTCTTCAAATATTGCAAGGATGGAAACGAACAATTCCAAAGATTAAATGTTCTAAGTAGCTGGGAGTAGAAATGTGTCCAAGGAGTGAAAGTTACAGCAATGTAGATTTCCACTCAATAATAAAACTGCCCTAGCTCCTCTAAGTGTTTAACAACTGACACTGCAGTGAAGTAATCAACTCTTACATCCAAGCAGAGGATAGAGAGGCAAACATCAGGAACACTGCTAGGGTATCTCTGCATTAGAGGATATAAGAACAAGAGGATATAATCAAAGTCCTATCTATATAGAAAAGTCCTACGGTCCTAAATTAGCATCTGTTTGCACAGAAGTCCTCAAAGGGAAGTAGAGGTCTGCTGCAAGGTGAGTTCCCCAGAAAGCGGACTGAGAGGACAGAGTATGCAGGAAGTTTGCTGGGGAGTTCTCTCAGGATCATCCCCGTGGGGGAAGGGAAGAAGTTAGAGAGGGAGAAGTTGGCCTTCAATGCAGTCACAGGGGCCACAGCGACCTTCGGAGTCAGGGCAAGAGGGCTGGCTGGACCTTTACACCCCTCACCCACCAGTCACTGCCTGCAGGCTGCACCAGGGAAGGGGCATGACCTCGGGAGGCAGGCTCCCATTGGCTGAGAGCTGTCGGGGGGGCACACAACCAGCAGCATGGCATCTATTACAAAGCATTATGTAAAATTTTTGTGTATCAATTTTTTCAGTAGGATAACATACGTCAAATGCCAACACCAGATGCTGGCACTTCACAACACTGCGCTGGGAAATATTTAGTAGCTCACTGGTCTCGCCTGAAAACATCACAGCACATGAATATCATTATATTTACAAACAAATCTAAAAGAAAAACCAAGTTTCATTCTTATTATAGAAATATCCCATCCCCATCTCCACAGGCAAAATTTAGGGGGTTGAGAATCCTCACCTAGGACACTATGGTTTTGAGGTTTGACAGCCAAAATTAACCAGTAATATTCAAATTAAATGTAAAACTAAACGTTTTTAAACCCTTCCCTCTCCTCCAAGATGTAAACAATTCCTTTACTCACTGGTTATCTTCTAACTGATAACCTTTCACCATGCTATTCCTTCATGCTATTAATACTAGGACATTAATTTATAAACTTATCTGCGCCACACATATGAAATGGGAATATCAAATAATGAGACTTCCATACAGCTCAACTGAAATTCAGGTTAAATACCACGAAAAGCAACCAAACCCACAGAAGAAAACAAAATTTGACTCACTCTCTAAATATGCTCTACGCATATACTTCAAGGACAATTAACAATTATTTTATATTTTAATTCATTACTCTTGAAAAATAGGTGGATAACATCTAGTCTTCTACAATTAGTGCAGCTGGGTTTTCAACAAGTCTCAAGAATAATTTACTCTGTTTGGTTAAAAGGCTGCTCATGGAGCATACGCTCAGTTATGATACAAATACTAACAAGGCTTTCCTTTTGCTCATGAAGTGTATATTTACACAACACACAAAAAAGTGATGTGCACAAAGGCAAGCAGGGCCTGCCCTCACACTGAATTATCTAAAAGGCCACCTCCTTGGTAACCAGACTGACCCATTTTTAGAGGAAAAAGAGTTTAAAATTTAATACAGAAAGATTTTTTTAATGGTCTATTCACACAAAGGTAAAGTAGCTTCTTGTGATTTATCTCTGAAATTCTTCTGAAAGCTCAGAGAGATGGAAAATAATAAGGAAAAGTAGACCTACAGTACTACAGTCAAAACAAAAATTGCTTAATTCAGGAAGATTTAGAGAAACCAAATTAAGATCAAGGGAACAATAAAATAAACAGGTGGGATTTTGAGCTGCTAAGTTTGCAGTGGTTGTCACAGTAGCAAGTGAAAACTAACACAATTGTTTATTAACATCTATCTCTTGCTAGCTTTCAAGCAAATGTTGTGTCTTACACATTTTAATGTGTTCTGTTCAAATCTAGCATGGTTCTCTACACAAACTTGGCCCTCAATAATATTTTTTGAATGAATGAAATCCTGTAAATCCCCTCACTGCTTTCACCAGAGGAAGAATTATATTAGAACCGTCTAGATCAAATTTCTTTAGGTGGGTTCTTTATCACAGAGCCCAGAGGCTTACAGACTCTTTACATTTTTTGAATTTTCTTGTTCACTGGTCTTAGTTTGACTTCCCTAAATGTTTCTGAAATACATAAACCTCTACAAGGCTGTTTCTTTTAGAGGATGGCTACTTTTCTAATAATAACAAGCATATTCAGTATATAACTGAATCACCTGCAGTACATACCCTTGAAGCTGACACAACATTGTAAATAAACTATACTTAAAAAAAACACACTTTGGGGTTTTACTGTCTGGGTTTGCTGGTTTATTTTCATTCGTTTATAAAGGTAAAAGCAGACAGATTTTTCTTTCTACTTTTGTTATTATTATTGTGGTTATTGTCTTGGTTGTCCATTTGACTCACTTATTTCCTGTTTTCCTAATAAATGCATCTTCTTCTCAATACTACTTTGGCCTCATCCCACCAGAACTTCAATCCGGCAGATGCATAAGATCCTAATATCCCTGTAAGATTCTGCAACAGTTTGTTGCCTATCTTCCAAACCCCTAATTTTGTCTTCAATCATATCCATTCAATTCTCAAGCTGATCTTCCTTAATCTTTTAAATTCAATAATCACAGCTTTAATCTCCATAAACTTTGTTGTTCCAAATGATCTTTCTCTTCATAGCAGGGTACTTTTATTTAATATATTCATACTGTCAAATCTCTTTGAAGATCTAACATGTTTTTACTTCTCCGATATTCCCCAGAGTCTTCTGACTCAGGTTCTTTTCTTTCATCCTATTTGTTTTCCTCAAATATCTGATGATCCCTTGATATTCATTCATACTTAAGAATAAAAGACTGGGTTGATCCACAAGGGCAACTAATGCCTGTTTCCTCTCTAGTATGAGGTCTCTCCATGGGGAGGCTCAACTGTAGAGCCTCCTGTACATAAAGAGTACAGGATGCGTCTGATGATGGGCTTTGCTTTAGGGTATAGGAGTGAGGAACAAGCAGCAGGCAGGTTGGGAGACAAATACACAGACCCGCCAAAATAAGAAAGTCTTGCCTCTAGTGTGAAGGACTTGAGTAGATACTGCCTATTAGAAGGCTCAGACTTCCTTCCCCAGCACCCTTTTTGCTGTGGGTGCCCATGGTGATCTTAAACTCTACTCTGCTTCTCTCTCAGGTCCCTAAACCCACTGGAGGAACCCTCCCAAACAGGATGTTGACGTTTTGTGAACACAGTCAGTTCTTAGCCAGGGGATCACTGTTATAAATGGAATACTTTAATTTCCTGAATTTTGCTCCAGGGCCCCTTCCCACTGGCAGTTGTTAGTAGCTGTAAGTTCTGCTTTTAATTCAGCTTTGCACCTGTGTTTGGGGTTATGATTTTTTACTTTTGTTTTTGTTTTCTTTTGTCAATCTAATCGCATCTGTTTTCAGTTTTCCGGGAATTCTTTATAACTTTTAGTCCAAAGAAGGTAGGCACCCTTGCTAGTTTCCCAGCAGTGTTACAGATTTTTTTTTTTTTAATGTATTGTGTACTTTCTTATTTTAAAGGATTTTTGTTAAGCGGGGAGCCTGATGCATGTGTTCAGGCTGTCATTTTACTCCAAACATCCAGTTTGTCCTCCTGAATTCCTAAATGAAACATTCCTTTGTAATTTAAAGTGTTTTATTCAAAGCACCCTAAGCTAGCACTTTGCTGGGGAACTGAAAAAAATCATTCTTCTCAACCCCTGCTTACCACTTGAACAAAACGGATTTCTGCCTTGCCTAGTTCATTTAAGAAGTGACTACAGCCCAGTTAAACGAGGTAAGTTCCATGAGAGAAGGGACTTTTAAGCAGTATTTTTCAGAAGGAGAAAAAAACACATGTATTGAAGTTTGATGAAAAGTAGAGAAAGAAATGGTAACTTCCCCCGATTTCAAATGGAAAGAAGATGTACTCATTTCATTTACAAGGAATCAAGAGTTTGATCCAATAAAAAGCAGTTAACAATAAATCAAAAAGCCACTGAGGAAGTAACAGTTTGATTTTTCAAACTGAATTTGATTTCTCTAAAAGTGTAAATCCCACACGTATTGCTTCTACAAATTATATCCACATACAATGTCAACAAGCATTTCATAACTGTGTAACATAAATCTTTAAGAAAACAAAAGAAGATGAAGAAAAGATGTGGCCTTTTGTCTTTTAAAAATAAACAGTATGAATGGAAAGAGAAATACACACATACCCAGATTCATGTCCACACTGAGATCATGACAGATACTTGGAGATGTTTCAATATTAAATATCACCTTTTCCAGCTCTTAAAGAATCGCTATAAAAAAAAAAAAAGAATCGCTATAGGAATTCACAACTACAAAGGGGGAGGGGAGAGAAGCTGATAGAAGTTGCTTTTCTAAAAAATCTGTTCTTTTAGGTTGTATTAATAGAAGTATTGGGACTAAACTAGAAAACACATACTAGATAGATACTTATAGGTTCCATCTTGGCAAAGGAACTACTGTTGGCTTCACATGGAACTTTAAGTATCTAGAAATTTTATATAAAAATCCAGCCTTCATGATGTCTTGAACAATCAGAGCTCCACATTCACATGTAAAAGTAGTCAGCTGGAGCCAGCAGTAACAACTGGCTCTGTAAGGAGGGAAAACAAAAAAGCCAGGACCTGGTGTAAATACCCCCACCAGGGCTGATTTCAAGCTCCCAACGTGATTCGAGGTTGGAAGGAGACTCGCACAAGCGGCTCCCCGTGAGCCAGCTCTGGCACAGCAGTGGCTGGAGCTGGGTGGGGGCCGCCCCCTGAAAAGGAGGAAGAGTTTCTGTTCTCCAGGGGTCCCTGCACCCTGCAGTCTCACACTTGGCCACTTCAGGCACCTGTCACCAACCCACCCAGCTCCCTCGCTCCCTTCACCCCCAAGGACTCATGACTAAGACAAGGCTGGTGGTGGTCCTCGGCACACTGTGTCCAGACCACGCACGCAAATCACTGTTCAGGTGTGCATGTTGCATCCTACAGGAGGCAGACTGATGAGCCAGGGTGGGTGAAGACGGCGACTTCAAATGACGTTTTGGAAGACACCCAACAAAGAAGGGTCCTTGTGCCGGGGGTGTCTGGACAAGATACTGATTAGGGAGGGCAAGGATTTTCTCAAGACACAGGGAGGGGAAGAGGGGATGGGGAGGAAGGAACGTGGAGAAAGGTATGTATCAAATGAAGAAAGGTAAGTACTTCAGCCAAAGATTCTTTTCTTTTTTAACATCTTTATTGGAGTATAACTGCTTTACAATGGTGTGTTAGTTTCTGCTCTATAACAAAATGAATCAGCTATATGTATACATATATCCCTGTATCTCCTCCCTTTTGCATCTCCCTCCCACCCTCCCTATCCCACCCCTGTAGGTGGTCACAAAGCACCGAGCTGATCTCCCTGTGCTATGCGGCTGCTTCCCACTAGCTATCTATTTTACATTTGGTAGTGTATATATGTCCATGCCTCTCTCTCACTTCGTCCCAGCTTACCCTTCCCCTTCCCCGTGTCCTCAACTCCATTCTCTACATCTGCGTCTTTATTCCTGTCCTGCCCCTAGGTTCTTCATAACCATTTTTTTTTTTAAGATTCCATATATATGTGTTAGCATACGGTATTTGTTTTCTCTTTCTGACTTACTTTACTCTGTATGACAGACTCCAGGTCCATCCACCTCACTACAAATAACTCAATTTTGTTTCTTTTTATGGCTGAGTAATATTCCATTGTATATACGTGCCACATCTTCTTTATCCATTCATCTGTTGATGGACACTTAAGTTGCCTCCATGTCCTGGCTATTGTAAATAGAGCTGCAATGAACACTGTGGTACATGACTCTTTTTGAATTATGGTTTTCTCAGGGTATATGCCCAGTAGTGGGATTGCTGGGTCATATGGTAGTTCTATTTGTAGATTTTTAAGGAACCTCCCTCCATACTGTTCTCCATAGTGGCTGTACCAATTTACATTCCCACCAGCAGTGCAACAGGGTTCCCTTTTCTCCACACCCTCTCCAGCATTTACTGTTCGTAGATTTTTTGATGATGGCCATTCTGACTGGTGTGAGGTGATACCTCATTGTAGTTTTGATTTGCATTTCTCTAATGATTAATGATGTTGAGCATTCTTTCATGTGTTTGTTGGCAGTCTGTATGTCTTCTCTGGAGAAATGTCTGTTTAGGTCTTCTGCCCATTTTTGGATTGGGTTGTTTTTGTTATTGAGCTGCATGAGCTGCTTGTAAATTCTGGAGATTAATCCTTGGTCAGTTGCTTCGTTTGCAAATATTTTCTCCCATTCTGAGGGTTGTCTTTTCATCTAGTTTATGGTTTCCTTTGCTGTGCAAAAGCTTTTAAGTTTCATTAGGTCCCATTTGTTTATTTTTGTTTTTATTTCCATTTCTCTAGGAGGGGGGTCAAAAAGGATCTTGCTGTGATGTATGTCATAGAGTGTTCTGCCTATGTTTTCCTCTAAGAGTTTTATAGTGTCTGGCCTTACATTTATGTCTTTAATTCATTTTGAGTTTCTTTTTGTGTATGGAGTTAGGGAGTGTTCTAATTTCATTCTTTTACATGTAGCTGTCCAGTTTTCCCAGCACCACTTATTGAAAAAGCTGTCTTTTCTCCATTGTATATTCTTTCCTCCTTTATCAAAAATAAGGTGACCATATGTGCGTGGGTTTATCAGCCAAGGATTTTTGACTCTGATATTTTTAATTCAACTGCGAATGACATTAAAATAGTTCAAAACATCTTTATGTGTATTAAAGGAAAGCAGGGATTTCTAAAGACTGAAAAATATTCATTTAAAGGAAATAATAAACCATCCTCAGGTGTCTAAAGAGCTATTCAGTGGAAAAATCTAGTCCCAACACCCATTATGTGAATTAACAAGCCATTATTTTCACCAGTGAGATCCATTTCTAACATTTAGTATGCTAATTTGATCTGATATAAAACTATAAAAATAGCAGAGACATCTATAGTAGCCGTCTCTGCGGGGTAGACATCTGTAGTAGCCGTCTCTGGGGGGTAGACATCTGTAGTAGCCGTCTCTGGGGGGTAGACATCTATAGTAGCCGTCTCTGGGGCGTAGACATCTGTAGTAGCCGTCTCTGGGGGGTAGACATCTGTAGTAGCCGTCTCTGGGGGGCAGACATCTGTAGTAGCCGTCTCTGGGGGGTAGACATCTGTAGTAGCCGTCTCTGGGGGGTAGACATCTGTAGTAGCCGTCTCTGGGGGGCAGACATCTGTAGTAGCCGTCTCTTGGGGGTAGACATCTGTAGTAGCCGTCTCTGGGGGGTAGACATCTGTAGTAGCCGTCTCTGGGGGGTAGACATCTGTAGTAGCCGTCTCTGGGGGGTAGACATCTGTAGTAGCCGTCTCTGGGGGGTAGACATCTGTAGTAGCCGTCTCTCGGGGGTAGACATCTGTAGTAGCCGTCTCTGGGGGGCAGACATCTGTAGTAGCCGTCTCTGGGGGGTAGACATCTGTAGTAGCCGTCTCTGGGGGGTAGACATCTGTAGTAGCCGTCTCTGGGGGGTAGACATCTGTAGTAGCCGTCTCTGGGGGGTAGACATCTGTAGTAGCCGTCTCTGGGGGGTAGACATCTGTAGTAGCTGTCTCTGGGGGGTAGACATTTGTAGTAGCTGTCTCTGGGGGGCAGCCCTTCTGATTAGATGCCAGGTGCCCACTCTGGGAAGCAAACGGTGATTAGAGCATCTGACCACACCTAGAGCGTGTCTTAAATAAGCACCTAATACTATCCCGCCTTATGTTTTATGAAGCTTTTTAAAGTAAAATGGGCTACTGGGCAATGATCTTTTCAATGCCATTGTTCATGAAAGGTAAATAACTGAACGCAGAAAACAAATTATGAGTGACTCCAACCTTTAGAAAAGGCAGTAAATTCAGCCTCCTTACTTTGAAAATCAGGAGGAGGCTTGGGAACACGAAGCCAGAGAAGAAGACAGCTCCCCAGGACCTGTGAGTTCCTCGCCTGGAGGACTCTGCACTACCCAGCAACAGCTGACACTCAGTTATTAATTGCTATTCTGATGATCGTAGCACGTGATGGCGCATCAAGATACTGGGGTGGGTGGGGGAAGCACCTCAAGTTTTTTTTAAACTTTCATCTTGACTTAGACATCCGAAGTCTTAAAGCTTCATTTTCTCTCTGACACCTCCCACTCAGCCTACTGCAAAGGCTCTTGTTATAAGAACCAAATGAAAATGTTTTGCAAACTATGAAGTATTATCAAGAGGGAATCAGGACTCCTTTGAATTTGTATGTTATCAGTAGTCACAGTGATCATTAGAGTGAGTCATTTTTGCTAGTGTTCAATACATTAATTCCTTAGAGATGAGCCTTTCACTCCAGCAGTTACTTTATTACCTACAGATGCTGATTAAAGGCTGATCACATGCACCAAATGGTCCGTGCGTGGAATATGAAGCAGAAGAGTGTAGAACCCTTGCCGTGAACAGGTCTGGGGTCTAACACCGACCCACAGAACCTTAGGTCCTCAAGTCCAGCCACTCACCCAATGCCTACTCCCTTCCTCAATGCCTCTGAACAGTCATCATCTCATCTCTGCCTGGGCACTCTGGCAATGAGGGATCTTGTTACTCTGTAAGCAGCCCGTGTCATCAGAGCCGAGATCCTCTCCTTGTGTTCACTGAGGTACTTACAGGAAAAGAAAGCTCAGGGTAAAGGGAAGTTCTGGGGCGGCAGGCAGCTGAGCCACCGGCATGCGTGAGGACAGTCCGGGCAGCCCCTGCGTACGTGCTAACACCCGTCCTCCACATGTGGCTGATGACAGCTACTTCATACCTAGGAAACGCTGTTTCACTGGTTGGGAAACGTTTTCCAAATGAAAACCTCCTTGCTGACTTATTAGCGGAGGGAGCATGTACAGTTTTGTTTGTTTTTAACCTGCAACCATGTCTTCAATGGCCTTCCACCTGAGGACGCACCGAGCAGATGAATGAGGGCTTAGGCTTCAGAGTCAGGCTGCCGAGTTCAAACCTCAGCACCGCCATGACCAGCTAAGCATCCTTAGGCAAATTATTTCAGTGCTGTACATCTCTGTTTCCTCGGTCATCAAATGGGACTAATTACAGTGCCTCCTGAGGAGGGTGGTTGTGAGAACTGAAAGAGATAAGACAGTGACCCTTAAACTGAGGTCCACAGGCAAATGCTGAGGGATCTGGAAGGAGTTTTCACTTGTGCCGTTATTTCACTGAGAATCTTTTTTTTAAAAAAAAATCTGACGTAAGTATAGCCTGGATCAGACACCTACTATAAATATAACCAAGTGTCGGCACATGATTTTGGTGACTGTGTTTGCATTTTTTTCCTGGTCTAATGAGAAAAATACAGAAACAGACCTAGTATGAGATTGAGGTATTTGCACTAAAAGAAAACCAGTTTATGTCACCATAGTGCAGGCAACGAAATATTTTACAAGAGTCTGCACAGATAAAAATGGTGGGGGAAATTGTGTCAAAGGACACACGGCAGTACAGGCACGGTGACGTTAAAAGAATCAAGGCCAGCGCGGCAGGAGTGGCACCACACGCCAGGGGAACAGAATTCAGCTGTAGCATATCATCGTCTATCGGATTATGGCTAACTTTCAGGGGCTACGTTTAAATGATAAGTTCATATTCTGGCTATGCAGCTGTAAAAGAACTGTAGGCATGGAGCTTTTATGCCCAGTGTTCTGCTTAGGTATTTTTAAGTAACACTGTAATAAAGATAACCAGATTGTGGGTATGCGACAGAACGTTCTTATTCGTAGGAAATACATCCTTGAGTATTTAGGAGTAAAGAGGCGTGATATCTTCCATTTACTCTCAAATGTTTCAGTAAAAATAATCCACATACATATGTGTGTATACATGTATACATACACTACATACATATATACAATATCTCATATATATGATATGATATACAGTATCTCTCACTACATGCATATATACATATATGCAATATCTCATATATATGATATGATATACATATCATATATACAGTATCTCTCACTACATGCATATATACATATATACCATATATATATATATATATATATATATATATAGAGAGAGAGAGAGAGAGAGAGAGAGAGGGAAGGAAATGGAACAAAATATAAACAACCTGGTTAAAGGATTATGATAGCCAAAGAATTACAGCATCTCACACCTAGAAGATCTAGCCCCTCCTCCTTAAAGATGCGGATCCAGAACGCCCGAAGGAGTATTATTAGACCAGTGACTCAGTAAGTCACATCTGGGGGAAGGGACCCAACATCAGAATCACCTGGGTAGGCGTTTGCAAAATGCTTACAAAAACTCCTTCCTCCCCTCTCCGGGAATCGCTGCCACGGTGAGCCCATCTTGGATACATGGTCTCTCTACAGGTGTTAGGATATAAAGGATGAAAGTCATAAATGCAGTGATCGGAGCCATCAAATTAGGCTGCAAAGGATCCGATCGGTAGGCTCTCCATCAGTGTCCGTTAGGCAGTCTCAAGGCAACACGCTTTTGGAAGCAAGAGGGACCTAAGTAGGTTTAACCAAAGGGGAGTGACCATTTTCTTGAGCACTGACTCTGAAAATCAGGAACACTACAGGCTTAGGACAGAGAGGAAGTGCCTCTAACGGGGCAGTCCTGTTTGCTCACAGTGGGTATGCCAAGTCCTTCACTGCTCCTGACGGAGAACAATGTGAGGACGTCACCCCTGTCCAGCCACCAGTGGATTCCAGCTCATCTGAATACCCTGGCTCACAGTACCTTCATGCCCCACGGGTTAGTCAAATCTCTCCAGTACATACATGGAGGAGCCAAAAGCAAGTTCACCCAATGAAAGAGATACATAAACCAAATCATGTTTTTTTCACCTGCAGGTCCCAATTCATTTGTGGATCCTAAAGTCAACTTACCAAGTCATGACCCAACTTTTATTTGGACAAAGTAAAACGCAAAGAAATATAGGCAAATCAAGCTACACTGTGCAAAGCCAGGGTTAAGAACTGTTTCATGAAGCTTTTGTATCAATTATGTCAATATGAGTACAAGGGTCACAAGGTAAATGCTTTTTTACTCTGGGCCGTGGCCAACATGTTTGAAAGCCACTGTGTCACGTGCTGAGAGGAAAGGCAAGAGGATAAGAGGGAGGGAGAGAATGGGAAAAAAATCAGAAGCAGCCCCGACTGGTCTGGTCACAGGAAAGCACTGGCTGAAGCACTGTAACCTATACACACAGTGACTTGATTGACGAGGAGGCCAGCAAGAAGTGATGGTGATCTAGGAGGACAGAAGTCCATCTGAGAAGACAGTATGTGAGCGCAACTCATCTTCATGTTATGATGAAGCGTATAGGTTTCTTTTCTCCCTTTTTAAGGCAAAACAGAACACAACCTACACACATGAAAATGTTCCACACATCTGAGGCACTGGCCCCCATAATAACTAGAGCTTATGCTCCTAGGAATGCTTTCCCTGGAGAATGATGGTTAATTTATGCTTCATCAATTACTCAACATTCAGCGACCTTCACCAAACAAGGAGTTAGTGAATTTCTAGGAGCAGATGCAACAGCAACACTGATGCTTCTTCCCCTACTGCTGCTTCACGTTAAAGACACACCCAGGTGACGTTATAAACGTAGGTGCCTACGTGTCCTGCCCACAAATTCTGTTCAATTTTGACTCCTAAAAAATAGACTTGGAAAAAGGTTAAGGTCTTCCCAGCACCAGTATTAATGATCCCTGAAAGGAGAGATTCCTCAAGCACATGGAAAATTGGCCATCTCATGTTGTATTTTCATTAAGTACCTTCCAGGATTACCCGGGATGCTGATTAAATCAATGTCTCATGAGCAGTGGAATGATTATTTTAAGTAAGTGTATTCCTTCTAGGCCATCCAGATAAGTGGCTATTGTGTTACTACAAAACCACCATTTCACTATTGACTTCAGCTCTGCAGTGCGCTATTGAGATATTTCTTTGATTCTCTGCTGGTAGACATCATGAAGCCTGAAGGCTATCAGGTATTAAATACTCAATTCCTAACAGACACTGTTCTCCTCCAGATGCTAAAACAATAACATCTTCAAAAATGCCTAAGTTACTGGTTCTCCAGGAGCAAAAGGAAAGAGAACCATTTAGGTCACCAACACAAGTTGGAAAACTGATCTCAAGTCGTAGAACATTTTTCTGTTTGTAATAAGACACCCAAATCAGATTACATACACAAGACTTTTTTAAAGTTGAGGAGAACGTGAAGTATAAGAGCAATTTTCAACAAAAGCTAAAATAGAATTAATCTAGGGCACAGAAAGCTGAATCAGGCTGAACAAGCACAAGTAGGTCTGAAAAATCTACCGGAAGGCTGTGAACTTAATGTTCAACTTTGTCTATAAACTGCCTGAATTTTCACATTCTTACATTGTTATTAGGTAATAGAAAATATGGTGAATCCCTGGTTCTTGGGTTCTACTCTTGTGGGTGGTACACACAGCACCACAGTAAAACAGTTTCTCAAAAATGTCGCCTCCGTGTTAATGATTACAGACATCTTTGGGCTTTTTTTTTTACTTTTCTTTAAATGTAAAAAATGATCCTGAGATGCTGAAACCATTACAGAGGGATTCCAGGATCATGCCAGCCCATTCCTAAACGAATTGGAGTTCAGAATAAAGTCTACCCTGTGATCACTTTGACCTTACATACGTATATATCCTTCCTCTGTAAAACACTAATATACTGTGTTCAACGCAGGCGGAAAGTAAGAATTCCTCTCTCCCTTGGCAGTATCGTTCTGTTTCTATGAAAAACAGCTCTCTCAAACTGTAGGCTCCACGGAGGCCCTGCATCTATGTCACAAGTACACCCAGTCTCCCCTGACATATTTTACAGCCGCAAGAGTCAATGCATAAATCAGTTCATAAGCTCCATGAAGGCAGGACTGCCACTTGCCCCCCCCAGAAAGACCCCCTTTTCCATAAGCCTTCAATCACTGCTCACTGAATTGGTAACTATTCAGGACTCCAACCTGAGCAGACTGATCCTGAAGCTGGGCTCCAGGAGAGAACCTGAGAAGGCAGCAGAAAAAGAGAAGAAACTTTTACTCTCTTCACTCAGGACACAAAAAGCTACACTGAGGTCATTACTTATTTTTCATTTATACAAACACCATTTTGTTTTACTGACCCTAACTAAATGTGGGCATTATAAAACAGAAAAATGCAAAATACTGTCTTACATAAAAAACTTCTAAATTAGCTATATTAATGCTTAACGAAATCCGTAACTAGCTACTCAAGTCAGTAACGCTTATTGCAATCTTAGAGGCATAAAGGAGTTTCTTGTTGTTTCAATAAAAGCCTACAACCTGAGCTGCCTCTCCCGAGCTCAATGTCCCTGGGAATGACACTTAACATCCCTGAGCTTCAGTTTCCTTAGGAAAGGACAATTATACCTCCCAACAATCAAAAGCTAAATAAATGTAAATTACAAAAGAGGCTGGGGAAAAAAAAAAACTTCAATGGCTATTTCATTCAGTCACTGGTCTAAAGATGATCTTGTGTGAGTGGTGGTAGTGGGGGAAGGGAGGAAGCCGCAGGCACAGGGATAACATAAAGGACTGGAGAAAGTCCTATCAGAGGGCCAACAAGGTGCCTAGAGAGAACAGGGCACGGCAGTCGTCCCGGGAGTTGACAGTTAAGGTAAGTACTATACACATAAAGTCCAGTTAATCTTCACATATGTTTTGTAAGTAGCTACTATTATTTCGGGGTTACTAATGAGGAAACTGAGCCTTAGACAAATAGAAGTCCTACCAGCTAGTAGAAAGGCAGACCTTACATCTTAAGCAACAGGCACTTCAGCTGCCAGTTTATTAAGAACTGAACTTGAAAGTTGCTCACCTTCAAGAACTTACCATGTATAAAAGCTCAATCTCACATCTTCTGTCAGTAGCATTTTAGTGCTTACAAAAGAACACAACCTTGCTTCCACAGAAAACAGTCATCCTTGCAAATATCAACTGTGAACAGTAACACTTAAAAACAAATATACCTTAGGACGAGCAGGAAAATCACTTTCACACAATGGCAAAAGGCCTTCCAATGTCGGTGTTCTCTCTTCTTGTGCCCCTTCTCCACCACATTAGCGGCGCTCTCCCCCCAGTATTTGTTCTCTTTTAGCTATGCAAACAGAACTTCCACGACTATTTCCCATTATATGCACACTGCCAATGACACGAATGATCTTAGATGACTCTTCGCATCTCTAGTTCTCTGCTGGTCAATTAGTCTATCAACAAACACCTATTTATCTAAACTTCTAGAGACACGTAAGGAGTATCTCCACTCCAGATCCCACTAGAGTAAGCTGCGGAGGAAAAGAACTTCCTGACTTAACAGCTCAAGCCCTAGCATCCAAAGATAACAGAAGACTTACATGTTCTGGCACTCGAAAACAAAAATAAGGATGCCAAGCTGTTATCTCGGAAGAAAACAACCAAAATTAACAGCATATAGCCACAAAACCATGTGGGAAAACACGTGATTTTATTATACTCCAGGAGACAAGGGGGTATAGGTGAAAAACACTTAAAACGCATTCCTGACTTACGTTTTTCATCATCAGCATGTACCAGGGATGCTGCCCTTGACAAGACATCCAATGGCGTCTCCATTCCTGGTTGGAGCCCAGAAGGAAAAAAAGAGAGAAAAAAAGAATTTAAATGGAATTCCAAAGACTTTTTTAGAATTTTGGCAGTTAACCATTAGAACGATGCCTCCACCAAATGCAAATCACAACGCTGAAGCATTATACTTGTACTGAAAGTCTTCCCAGCCTGTGACGAGATCCAATGGACGTGGTTCAGGAACAGACAGAGAAAGGGGTTAAACTCCATTCTGCCTACTCAGCCAAACCTTGCCAACTCCAGGAAGCAGCTCAAGTCAGAACTAAAAGAAGGGATATTGTGAATATTCATGCCCGTGTTATTCGTGCTTATAAATGTTTATGTGTGTACGTAACAACATGCCTGTCCAGACATACCCAGTAAAGAACAGTTCTCAGAACAAAGGCTACTCTATGAACACAGCATTATACCAGTCTGAGATCGTGGTGGTAGTCGTCATTGTTGCTGGTTTATTAGTTTTAACAAAAATTACTAAGATTGAACCATTCTGTCCTTTTGCCTCCTTGGTTGAGACTCTGCAAAACTGTGTAGCTTAAAATAGGCAATGTACTCATGAAAAGTGTGTGAATTCCACTGGTGAGTTAAATGGTATTTTAAGCCCAATAGGAATCTTTATTTCTAAATGTCATGTTTTAAAGCTATCACCACCACCTAACACCAACTTTTTTTTTTTTATAAAACCTGGATTTTTATTTTTAACTCTGTTTTCTTAAATTACAGCACACCTATAAAAGCAAACACTGAAAAAGAGTTAAAGATGGTGAAAAACCTAGAGAATCAGGCTACTTTTACCCAGTTTTCCTTTTTTGGATTATTTAAATATATACACGCACACATGCATGCACGCACACACAGTTATTAGGAAAAGAGACACACCCTATTAGTTCAACAACTGAGAGAAAATACTTTAAGTGCACCCTTTAGAGATGCTCAGCATTTTCTCAGCATTCTTCAGCCTTTACTGAGTACCTACTATGCACGTGCCGGTTACAAGACATAGCAGACCAGCTTTACTTTACAATATTCATACCTCAGACCTCCAAAGAAACATCAGCTCTTGATCTTGCAATGTGATTTCATTCAACAAACGTTATCTACTATGTACTAAGGCAGGAAAAATAAACAGTTGCCTTCAAAGAGCTTTCAATTTATACAGTAGACATGCCTGCAAGAAATCTAGTTTAAGGCAGTGTTTTCCCCAAGTGTCGCACTGGATGTTCATATTTTGTAAGAAAAAAATTTTTCCATGATAAATAAGTTGGGAAAACACTGAAATAAACCAAATTAGGCAGTTTCTTTTTTTTTTGCGGTACGCGGGCCACTCACTGCTGTGGCCTCTCCCATTGCGGACCACAGGCTCCGGACGCGCAGGCTCAGAGGCCATGGCTCACGGGCCCAGCCGCTCTGCGGCATGTGGGATCCTCCCGGACCGGGGCACGAACCCACGTCCCCTGCATCGGCAGGCGAACTCTCAACCACTGCGTCACCAGGGAAGCCCCTAAGCAGTTTCTTTTCCTTCCTGTGCTTTTGATAGGCTGCTGTGCCTTCTCCAGGGGCAGAGGCAGTAGGGAGGGCAGCTCTATATACTTGAAGTCTCTCAAACTTCATTGGCCTTTCTTTTAACCTGAAACACCTCCTAGGGGACACGTGGAAATCATGGATTAAGGCAAAATGTGCTAAGTGCCAAAACAGTGCTATAAACAAAATCCTATAGAAATATCAAAGAATTCCGAAAGGCTTTGTGGAGAAAACAGAAGATGAGCTGAGCCTCTGAAGAATAAATGTAAAAGCACAGAAGGGAAGAACAGAAGCAGAATCCATTCAAGAACAAGCTGCCCCAATCAGCCAGAAGACAAGTAATGTGGGGACAGGAAGTGACGAGGATGGAAACTTGGACTGGCGCCACAGCATGGGAGGACCGAGGGCCTGAACGGGACTTGGGCTGGATTTTGTCCCCATTAAGGAGCCACTGAAATCTCTGAGCCGAGCAATAACTTGGCCATTGACATGTTCCAGGGAAGTTATCCTGGTAGTGCCCTGTAGTCGCAGCCTACAGAATAGGAAGCCAAAGGCAGGGGACAATCTGAAAGATACAGGGATACAGCGGGCAGGAAGTAATGAGGGGCGTGTGTTGGAGGCAGCGGGGATAAGAGAAAACACAGACAGAAGTGATGGAGCTTGGGAGGTCTCAAGGTGTCAGAGGAGAGTCCAAGAGGACTCTGAGTGACAGGGAGGACAGGGAGGTTGTAAAGCAAACAGTAAATCTCTTCTTTTTCAGAGACAAGAAGGAGGTGAGGAAAATCAGAGGCATATGATAGAAAAATGAACGACATTCACAATCCTTGTCTTCCTTTTAAGATAGAAAAGATCACCTCCTGAGAGTAAGGATTTGGAAACTTGTTCAAAGGCAAAGAAACAAAAGTTTGGGACAGACTGACAGGAAAAGGTTTGCTGAACTCACAAGAACTCAGTTACATTCTCGTCACACAAGCCAGTTTCCTATTCAGGCAAGATTTGAGTTTAAAGTCTTTTTTTTTGGGCTGCATTGGGTCTTCATTACTGCGCGCGGGCTCTCTCTAGTTGTGGCAAGCCGGGGCTACTCTCCGATGCGGTGCGTGGGCTTCTCACTGCGGTGGCTTCTCTTGTGTGGAGCACGGGCTCTAGGCATGCGAGCTTCGGTAGTTAACAGCACGCGGGCCCTAGAGAACATGGGCTTCAGTAGTTGCGGCACATGGGCTCAGTAGTTGCAGCTCGCAGGCTCTCGAACACAGGCTCAGTGGTTGTGGCGCACGGGCTTACTTGCTCTGTGCCATGTGGGATCTTCCCAGACCAGGGCTTGAACCCGTGTCCGCTGCATTGGCAGGCAGATTCTTAACCACCGTGCCACCAGGGAAGTCCCTGACTTTAAAGTTTTTTATTTTAAGTAAATGCCGATAAGCATTCTACCCTGTAAAGCAGTATTTAGACTCACAATTGCTTAAATTAATTGCCTCATTAAGTTGAAGGACAATGCTTTCAAAATTCTAAACCCCAAAAGATACATGTTAACATGTGCCTCTTATGCAAACCATGTGCATAGAAGCAAAATATCAAAGCATAAAAATACCAAATGACACAAAAGTAGACCCAGAATTCTAGCACGTGGAAGATTATTTAAGCTCATTCACTCCAAGCTACTTAGGTTCAAAGTAGGTAGATAAGAGATTAGGTGTTTAAGGTTCATCTACGAGGCACCTGCCATCTGCTGCAATCTTATTAATGTGACCAATTTTTATTACACAATTACTGAGTTCAGCAAAGTATTCGGGAGAGGTCACAGAGAAATAGAAGATATGATCCCTGCTTTTAAGGTATTACGACCTTGTTCATGAACCTAAAGTATATGGAATGGGATAACAACAGACAAATTTAAGAGCATAATAAAAGACAAAATATAATTTAACACTGAAATGTGTAGTGTGTTATAAAAGAGAGATCAGTGTCAGCTCAAGTGTTTACCTCATGAACATGCATTTTTTTTCTCAGTTTGGTGTGTGTGTGTGTTTTAATTTTAATTTTATTTATTTTTTTTTTTTTTTGTGGTATGTGGGCCTCTCACTGTTGTGGCCTCTCCCTTTGCGGAGCACAGGCTCCGGACGCGCAGGCTCAGCGGCCATGGCTCACGGGCCCAGCCGCTCCGCGGCATATGGGATCTTCCCGGACCGGGGCACGAACCCGTGTCCCCTGCATCGGCAGGCGGACTCTCAACCACTGCGCCACCAGGGAAGCCCTGTGTGTGTGTTTTAAAAAGCCACTTCAGGGCTTCCCTGGTGGCACAGTGGTTGAGAGTCTGCCTGCTAATGCAGGGGACACGGGTTCGAGCCCTGGTCTGGGAGGATCCCACATGCCGCGGAGCAACTAGGCACATGAGCCATGGCCGCTGAGCCTGCGCGTCTGGAGCCTGTGCTCCACAACAACAGAGGCTGCAATAGTGAGAGGCCCGAGCACCGCGATGAAGAGTGGCCCCCGCTTGCCACAACTAGAGAAAGCCCACACACAGAAACGAAGACCCAACACAGCAAAAATAAATAAATTTTTTTTTAAAAAAAGCCACTTCAAAGGTCTCCTTCCCATTCCTCTCCCCTGGGCAGCCTCTACTCTCTGACCTCTCCTCCTCACCTGGATCACACGGTCTGAATATTTCCTGGGTGCAAGTACCCTGTCTGATGCTTACATGTACGGTCCTGTTGGATCCACAGCCTGAGGGAAGGCACAACCACAGGTATGAGAGCCCGGGAGGGAGACTCAGCCCCGCCCAGGCAGGATCGAGGACCCCTGCTGAGGAGCGGGGAGCACGATGTGGGTGAACTCGGGAGACAGCGCAAGGCTGGCCAGGCTGCCGTCCACTTACTGGAGTAGGCAACGGGCAGTGGTGAGTCCCTGAGCAGGCTGGGGAGGTGATGTCAAGGATGTTTTAGTTTAGCAGGTGTGGGGAGGACGGTTTGACCTGCAGGGATGAAGTGAGGAGTCACGCGGATCAGCTAGGAGGCTTCTGTAGGAACCAGGTGTGAGATAAGGACCACAAGAGCGGGTACAGTGATACAGGTGGGAGAGGAGGGCCAGGGACCAGGCGCTACTTAGCCACAAAAGGCCTAAGCAAATAAAGGTGGAAGATAACAGTAAAAAAGAAAAGAAAAAAAAAAAAACTTCTGAATTTTACATCTTGTACAATATCCACAGTCCAAGAAACCCAATAAAACATGTGAGACATGTGAGTAACATGGGGGAGAAAACTACGGTCACAGTATTTGATGGAGGCTCACAGTCTGCTGAGAGGGGAATGGAGGTTTAGGAGGGGGGTCTCTGGACACTAACCGTGTGAGCTTGAATGAGCACAGCGACTTCCTACCTCTGTGACCTGGGAACCGACTTCATGTCTGTGTGTCTGCTTCCTCATCTGTAAAATGGGGATGTTGATATTACCTCCCTCATAGGGTGTCAGAAGTGAATGCACTTTACACGTATTAAAATAATTATGTGTCAAAACAAAGGCAAACATATTAAATAAATTGCAAATGATGGTAAACATACTAGAAAAAGGGCACTGGCCACCACTTGAGACAGAGAAGATTCCTCTGAGATGAAAGACCTAAAGGATAAGGGGAACTGGGCTTGTAAAGGGGAAGGTGGGGAAGAGACCAAGCTGGCCCTGTGGACGTGGGGCCCTCCCACGACCACAGCGAGAGGACGGGGCAAGGCAGGGAAGTGGGCATGGGCCGGATCATGCATTCTCTGCAGGGTGTGACAAAGCTGAGATCTTATTCTTTAGTCAGTGAAAAGTCCTTGAATGGTCTGAGTGGTTTTAAACAGGGGAGCGACATGTCTGGTTTATTTTATATCCTTTATGAACCATAAATCATCTATGAGCTTTTGCAAAAGATTACACGGCATCTGGAAAATAAATCTAAGTACAAGCCAGTGATGAGTTCCCACTGGCGTGATAGTTTTTACAATATCGCGATCACCGAAAACATAATCACTTAAAACACTGACACCTGGAACATAGTAACCCCGTAAAAGGGAGAGGAATGTGCTTCTGGAAAAAGACATCAAGTCCGTCTGTAAGGGTTCTACTGCACTGCCACCCATTTCTGGTCTATCCATTCGTCTTTTTTTCGTGGTTGCTGTCAATTATGAATATAACTCATGATGAAGAGAACACATATTTTGCTTTTTGGGTTGTTTTTTTTTCCAGGCAATGGTCGGTATTTTCTCTGCCAGCCCATACAGCCCATATTCCTTTCCTGAAGCTCCCTTACCCCCAATAATACATCCTTCCAAATAGCTTAAGATTGAGAATTAGGGAATAATAGGTATCAATGATAAAGTTACTACATTCTAGGGATACTGGGTGCTAATGAAAAGCTCAGCTCTAAATTTGAACACCATTATTCTGGGCTTCCACAAAGGACCGTCTTTTTTTTTTTTCCTTTTTGGATCAACAAGAGGACATGAACTCCTATCTTGGGAATAGAATTATGGAGTGTATTAGTTTTATTTTGTTTTTTTCAGGCAAGGGAACAGAAGTTCAAGATACATCATAGAAGTGTTCCAAGGTGAAAACTACAGCATCAAGCTTGGCTCACTGCACAGCCCCTCCAGTAACACTGGTCCAACTACAGTGTAATTTAGGAAAGAGTGAGAGTCTTGGCCAGAGGTGGAAACCAGTGGAGGCTGGGAGAGGCCCATTCAAACCTCCTGATGTCCCTGCCACACTGTCACTTGACCAAAAACCTGAAATAGGAAGATATCGCTATCCTGGGATCCTGACGGCACGTCCAACTCCCAGATGCACACTCTTCAATATCCTAATTCCTGCTGGCCCTGTCCCATCACTCTATCAGGACCACTTCCTGAGCTAATCTAACTTGGCCTCAGCTAAGAAATATACCTGTAGGACAAGCCTACAGTACGAAGTATCTCTCTATGGCAGGGCGGGTGTGGCCCTTGGGGCCATCAAGAACTCAGAGGCTTTCGATGGGTATCTCCTAGGTCTGGCAAACACTACATAGAGACTTTTCAGAAAAGAAAACATGAACCCCCTGCCCTGAGCAACTTACACCAAATGCAGATCACTCTGTGGTCGATGTGGCTAGCTGTGGGTCTCAATGAGGTTAACTGAAATGAAATTTCATACCGAATCGTCACCAGATGCTGGTGGCCACGTGCAAGCATAGCTTCAGGCACATCAGGTAGACATGAATTAAGCTCCTGGCTGTTTCTTCTCCATAGCGTGTCCAACTGAGGCCCCACTAACTTCCGGCAACACACACATACTGTCTCTGTTAACATCCATACAATTCTCAGGTCACCCCTCTGTTCTTCATGCTCAAAACCTCTCTCATTGGTGTAACCCTTTTTTCTTCTTGCAATTTACCGTCTGTTAAATCAGCAGAGCCGGGACTTTAGCATCAGAAAACCTAAGTCTGAGCCCTATTTTAATACGTTGAACTCATTCTGATGTTCTAGACTTTGCTCTAAATGCCTAACACCAATTGTGGGGCCCATTTAACCTCTCTGGGCCCAAGTTCGCGCACCTAAAGAAAATGGTCACAACGTTGCCTACTTCACATGGTCACAAGCTTGGCACTGTGGATTAAATGATACAACGTCACTGAAAATGCCCAATCAACGCAAGTGAGAAATACATTCACGTTATGACACCTTACCTTGCAGCCTATACTTTTAATAACACACTCACATACACTGGCTTACTGATCCTCACAGATAGGATAGGATTATTATATTTTTCTACAGATGAAAAACCAAGGTGCCAAGAATATAAGTGACTTCCTGAAGAAGCTAACTCTAGAATCCAAGTCTCCTGACTCACCATCCAACGCTACTTTAACTATTTTTCAGCTGATTTTCATAAAGACCTTTTGGAGAAAAGCAATTATTTAGCTTATCTAAAAAAAAAACCCCAAAAATAAAGAATACCTTCCAGCTAGACTTCTAGTCCTGTGCTCTTTCCCCTATACCTTGAGATATATATGAAGCAATAATCTGATAATTTCTAAAGAAAGCAAAGGAAGACAAGCCCTCCTCTCCTAGGAACGTAAAAACCAGGACATGTTTCACTTGCTTTGAAAAGAAAGCGGCAGAGTCACATGAAGAGTAACCAAGGCAGGTAAGAAGATTCTCACACCAAGTCGGTTGGTGAGACTGGGACAGACAACACTGGCAGCAATGCCATAGGATCCCTGGGGCCCCGGCCACACAGGAATTAACATGAGCCCTGAGGACTTCAAGCTCCAAGAGCAGGTTCAGTATTCAGGAAGGATGGTTCCTACTTAGTCACGCTCAAGACAACCTGCTATTAAACTCCAGGCGATAACTCTCAAGGCTCAATGAATGATATGTGAAAACTTTCACCGCGTTGTCTGTATTTCTCACAACCTGAAATTGTATGTCACACTCTTAAACAGAAACCAGTCCTTATTCAAAATATTCCTTCAACCGCATGGACCCTTTGCCTGTCTAGCTTTCCTTATCGAGGCATGTGCCAGACATGAATTATGGACCTGTCTTGCCGTAATTTGAAACATCTTACCAGATACAAGGTCAGAAGGACTTGCCTGACTTCCCCTTACATCCAATTCCTTATTTCTACACATAATCATTTCTGAAAATTCATTTGAAGGCCAAATGTCTGAAACCTGAACAACACATCTACACGTTCTATGCTTATTTCCAGAGAATTAAAAATATATCTGTGGGCTTCTCTGGTGGCGCAGTGGTTGAGAGTCCGCCTGCCGATGCAGGGGACACGGGTTCGTGCCCCGGTCCGGGAAGATCCCACATGCCGCGGAACGGCTGGGCCCGTGAGCCATGGCTGCTGAGCCTGCGCGTCCAGAGCCTGTGCTCTGCGACAGGAGAGGCCACAACAGTGAGAGGCCCGCATACGGCAAAAAAAAAAAAAAAAAAATATATATATATATCTATCTGTGGGGGCTTCCCTGGTGGCACAGTGGTTGAGAATCCACCTGCCAATGCAGGGGACACGGGTTCGAGCCCTGGTCTGGGAAGATCCCACATGCTGCGGAGCAACTGGGCCCGTGAGCCACAACTACTGAGCCTGCGCGTCCGGAGCCTGTTCTCCACAACAAGAGAGGCCGCAACAGTGAGAGGTCCGCGCACCGCGATGAAGAGTGGCCCCCACTCACTGCAACTAGAGAAAGCCCTCGCACAGAAACGAAGACCCAACACAGCCAAAAAGTAAATTAATTAATCTGTGTAAAACCCCTTGTTAGGCTTCTTTCAGGTACTTGTCAACCTCAAGCCTAAGTCCCAGGATGAGAGCCGGCTCTGTTGGCAACTCCTCCCCCACCCTCCCAGCCCTGTCCTAGAAAACTAAAGAATTCAGTAAGTTAGTACAGGGTGTGTACCCTTTCCATAAGGGCTTAACGCCCTCCCCCCTCCCATGAAACCTCAATAGGGCAGGTCTATAGGCTAGGCAGCCATCCATCTCCCCGCCCCCGCCCCGGGGACACATCAGGTATCAGGAACAAGGTAACCTCAGGTGCCTGCCATCAACTTAGCCCTGTCTCCTGCTCACCTCCACCTCCCATCACATCAACACAGAGTTAGCTGGGCTGAAAAACGGGTGCCGATCTGGATGGCAATCCTTGCACAAATGCTCAGCTCGGCCACCTTAGGCTCTCTGATGCTAAAATGGCCCAAGGCTCCATGGGCCTCCTAGGCACCCCCCTCCCCGAGGTGGGGACTGTAGGGATGTGATATTTAGTCATCTTGATGACCCGGGCAACAGAAGCTGCCCAACGGTGCTACCACACAGTAAGTAAAATCCTTAATTACCATAACACAGTTCGGCATCAGCGTCAGCTGTGCAAACACACGGACAGTACGAAAGCAATCGTGTGCCTGTCCGGGTCACCTGTGTGGACTTAAAGCTGCAAAACCAAACTCAGGTTATAGCGTATCTCATGTCCTTTATGTGAGGCTGCCCAACACGGGTGTAAAATTCTTACTGCTGGCTGAAGTTCATCCATCTCCCTAAAGTGCCCCCTGGAAAGCGCCTGTATGCGGGCCCACAATGACACCACCACTCTGTCCAAAGAGGAAAAATAAAATTCAAATCTGGACTTTTTGAGCAGACTACCGATTGCCACGATTTTTCAACACGGTTGTCAAACAATGAACTATCCTTTTCTTTCCATATTTAGGCTATTGGGAACCTGTCTCTTCATTTTCAATACCTCGGCCTTCTACAGCACCTCATAGGAAATAAAAGAAACTCTTTGGCATTTCTAGTTCACTCTGGATACGCTTGTTCTTGCCATTTATTTTATTTGGATACTTAGAATCTCCTATTCAGAAGTACTGAGGTGCCAGGTCCTCTTGGGGACCTGTTACACCCAAGAATGACAGACATGGACCTGCATCACAGCCTAAGTTGGCAAACTTCCCATAATACCCAGGTCGAGCTCCCCACTGTACCAAAATCTCAACTCCCAGCCTATTAGTAGCCTAGAAAAGTCTTCTAACCCATGACACGTTGCATCACTAGGAAGCTCTTTCATTATGGGCATCACCAAACACGGTAAATTCTTATCATTTGCAGTCATTATATTCTATAAAGCCTCTGAGACCTCTAAGTTAGTGAGTACTGAGAAACTGCCCCGAGTACTGAGAAACTGCCCCAAGTACTGATTTGGGGATACAAATAAATTTTAGTGAGGAGACAAATCACAAATACAGGAATCCACGAACAGTGAGGATTGACGAATCTGGTTATAAGACCTGAGGCCTGAGATACCGAAAGCACATTCTACAAGGGTTTCTTCTTTTGTAAAAGAGCTACTACGGTGTAGCCCAGGTAGAAAGAATTTTTCTGATTTCAGCACTTCATGCATACACTCCTTCCTTCCTTACCTTGGCAGTTTGTACTATCAAGATTTGGCAGTCTGATTTCTAACTTGTCGGGTTTTTTGTTTGTTGTTTTAATGTGGACAGATCCTAAATGGCTATTGATATTATCAATAGACTGATTGATATTATCCCCTTTTCTCTTAAGCTCCAACATATAGACTTGATTAACTTCAGAGAGGCTCCCTAAAAGAATCACAAACAAGCCTCAATCAACATACCCTGCAGAAACTTCTTAACCAAAAAAAAAAAAAAAAACCCTCTTTCACCAGGTTCCCGTAACTGCAACAGCTTGTCTAACACAAGCAATGAAGAGACAACTTGATACGTTAAAATTGCCACATAGTGTCATCATCTTAGTTATATTAGAATTTTCCCAATGTATTTGACTCTTACCTCCTAAACTTATGACAGCTCATTATTTTGTTAAGTCATACTCAAAGTTGCAAAGCAACTTTTATTATGGTTATATGACTTATTATTTTATTAAGGCAAACTAAAAGTTGCACGACAGAACTATCCAGGAGAGATACCTGGAAGAAACACGAAGTAAAATCTTCCTTTGGATTTGTTTGGGCAACCACCAGAGGCTGATGACAAGGCTGACTCCCTAAGGAGTTAAAAGGAATTTCACACGGCAGAACTCTTGTCAAATACACCATTTGAAAGGGAAAGTTTTCATTTCATAATTGTCGTTTTGTAAGAAGTGTTGAAACTTTAAGGTAAAGTCATAGTTCTAAATCGGGTGGGAGAAGTGGTGACAACTGTTTTATGAAGCTCTTTCAAGTCTTCAAAGACTTTTATAAATAACATGACACAAAATACTTTTCAAAGCACACTATTCCCTGTAATTAACTCTGTGATGTATCAGAACAGATTCTATCACCCTCTTACAGAGGAAAATAAAACACAAATGTTAACTAGAAGTAACTTTTTCTGGTCACAAACTTAGTAGGTGACAGGGATAGGACTTGAACTCGAGTCTCCAGAAATAAGCCAGAGCTGTTTTTACTACAACATTCACAGTTTTGGAATGTAGTTCATGGTTATTTATAGCAGAATTATCGTCTTAATTGTATTGTGTTTTGGTCAACATAAAACTTAGTTTGCATTCCCTTCCAAATGGAAAGCAAAGGCAGGCTGCCCAGAAGTGTGAAAAAACCGTGGCGGGGGGGGGGGGGGGGGGGGGGGGGGGCGGGAATTAGCCTGGGATTAAAATGTTGCCAAAGTCAAACAACAAATTGAGGGGTTTACCTCATTTCTACCAGGACGGAGATGACTTTTCAGGCAGATACATCAGGAAACACACAGAAAACAAACACACACAACTGTGTTGAGTACAAGACAACAAACTTCTGAGTATTCCTAAACCCATTATTTAAATGAGAGCACTGAGATTTAGAGACAGATGATAAAAAACTTGTTCCAAGATCGCGACCCCAGTACAGCCTTGAGGCGCTGACCCCTAAGCGCTCTTTAAACGACCCACACTACTCCCCTCCCGCTCATGCGCAGACTTAATCAGCTGCAAGCAGGAAACAATGAACACTGCAAGTCTGTGGACTGGAAGGCTAGTGCAAAGAGTTAAAAGTTTGGTATGCTAAAATGGAACGCAAAACTGACCTCCAAATACTAATAGGAAGATTAACATTTGTTGCCTTTGTCTTCGAAAGTTCAGAGGAAACAAATGAGAGCCTTCATTTTCGTCAAGGTAGGCTTGGGTTTGTGAAAAAAGATACTCAAACTCTACAGGAGACAGTACCTTCCAAATAGAGGGGGCAACCAGCCGCTGGTAAAAACTAGAAGAGCCGCCTCCAACCCGCCCCCCAGGCTGCTGGTTCTTATTAACCGCAGAGAAGGAAATAACGACTAGCAAACACACAGCACCAATGATCAAAGTGAAACCGATTTTTTTTAAGTCAGCTGGCTTGAACAGACGAACACACGCCAACTAAAGCGCATAAAGACCAGCGGCCCCAACAGTGCTGTCATCCTAACCTAAGAGATTTAAAGGTCTAGGGCGATGAATAAAAGGAGACTTGAAGCAAAACAAAAAAGGAAAAGACCTTTGCTTTGCGGCGAGGCCTGCACTCACTGCAGGAAGAGTGTGCCGTTTTGTTTTGGAAAGGGGGCAGGAAGTATACAGAAAGGAAAAGAGCCGATCCCAGCTGCCCATCCTCTGCCATGTCCCGCGGTCCCGCACCACAGCCCTCCTTTGCCGCTGGCCAAGACCAAGGGGCTACAGGGCGCGGGCACCCCCCGGCCGGCCCCTCGCCGCCGACTCCCAGGACAGCTTCCACTCCAGACGCTAGACCTCTCCCTCCGGGTGTCCTGGCGCTTCGGTTCCCACCAGGAGCCTCAAGTTGCCCCGCAAGAACAAGCCGCCTCGTCCGTCCTTCCAGGAGGACGCCCGCGTCCCGCTCCGAACCAGTCCACCCCTGAGCTCCCCGCAAGCCAGCCCTCGCCCTGCCCCCTTCGCCCGCACTCACCGCCGGGCGGCTCTGGGCTCGCCCGCCTCGGGCCGGCCGGGCCCCGCTGGGGGCAGGGGCGGGACCACGGGGCGCGCGGGACCGGGCGCACTCCGGGGGCGCGCCGACGCGCAGGCGCCCTCGCGCCCGCGCTCCCGCACCGACCCCAGGCGCTCCGCACACCCACACGCACACACGGGCGGCGCGCGCCGAGCCGGCTCCGCGGCGGACGCGAGCGCGGGAGCGCGAGGAATCCCTGGAATGAGGCGCCGCCCGCCCTCTCCCGGGCTCTGCCGGGCTCCGCCGGGCCACGCCCCCGGGCCCGCCCCTCCAGCCCAGCAGGTGGGGGCCGGGCCCAGGTGAGACGGCGGGGAGGCGGGGGCAGGGCCTCGCGCGCCCGGGTAAGGCTCATTTCCTCCCCCACCCGCTCCACGCCTGACGGCAGCTCGCACCTACCCAACGGATGCAGACGTGCTCGGGCGGCCAACGTCCGCATGGGGCCCGGGCTGCGCTCGACCCCGGGGAGCGCGTGGACCCAGCGCACGCGGTGTGCACCAGCCTCTGACACACACCGGACCGAACCCCAGAGGCCCAGGCAGCGGGAACACAGCTTTGGTGCACACGCACGAACATAAACGAACCTCTCGTGCGCGCCCAGGGGCTCGCCGCTACGGGCCAGCACGCCTCCCCCCTCCCCCGCACGCACACAGTAGGCTCTCGCATCCGGTGGACACAGCACACATGACCACGACGACCACAGTCGACCCGATCCATTACCCACTGTCCCTTAACCTCCCTGCCCCTTAACCGTCACGCTGCCGGCCAAGTGCCCGCGCATTCGCGCCGTACCTGCGGCACCTCCGCAGCCCTCGGCTCCAGACCCGCACGCGTCCCCACCTATCACGCAGAGCGGCTCGCTAAGCTGCCCAGGGAAGGCGCCCGGGGGTCGGCGTCCACGCCAGCTCAGCCGCCGCAGCGCCGCGCACGCCAGCGCTTCCCGTTTCCCGGGCTCCAAGCTCCACGGGCCGCCGACCTGGGGCACTGGTTCGCCCGCTCGTGACCCGCACACCCCCAGCCGCTCTGCCAGACAGGCCGGCGACCACACACGCACCTGAAGGGACAGGTCGCACTAGCTTGGGGAGGTGAGCGCTCAGGTGCCACCGCGATCAGAACGGCTGCTGCAGCTCCCGGCTCTCAGACGCCGCTCGGCTGCCTCTCATTACAGCATTTTACACCCCGCACTCCACACACACCCCACGGGCGCACGGCAGCGTCTTTCCTCCCCCTCCCTCGCCCGGAGGAGGAAGTCCTACTAAATGAAGTCAGTGTGGAACGGAGGGAACCGAGGAGGAAGGGAGAGAGTTCGGGGTGGAAAGAGCCCCCTCCAGGCGCTCACACACCGGTGTTTGCTGTGTCTGGCACACTCCCGGAGTCCACAGCCCGGTCTGCTCCGTAACGTGCCCGGGAAGGGGCGGAGAGGAGGGGGCGAAACATTTCTAATCGGTGCAGGTTCTTATTACAGCAGCAGCGTAGACATGTGACCACGAAAAGAAAAGCCCTGTCTTTATTTTTTTGCTGTCATTCTCTGGAGATTTCGGGGTGTGGGTAGGAGGGGTGGGGGCCTGATCCTCCCCAGTCCCCGGCAGCCCTTGCCCCATTGTTTTCTCATACTGCCACAATTAAGAAAACATTTGCTTAACGTACCCAGCCGCTAACTTCATAAAATAAATAGTCAGGGACTGGACTTCCTCTGGTTTGCTTGAAATGGCTTCATGTTGCTTGCCTTCTGGCTGTTCTCAGACCTCAGTCATCATTAGGGGTTCCTGCTATAGGGCTTTCCCTGGGAGACGGCTCTGCTGAGATGGAATGATAACGAAAACAAATACCGGCTTACATTAATGCTGGGGGGAAATGCTTTGCAGTTTTCAAACTGTTTTCCCATGTATTACCTCATCCAATTATATGGGGTCACAGCCTGTTATCTCATTGGATCTTAGCCCCGAGATGGGGAGCAGGACAGGTATAGATAGTTCCACTTTACAGTGAGATTAGCTGTACCTAAACCGCGGCGAGGCATTGCCTGAACCCGAGCCACGGTCTTGCGGCCCCCTGTGAAATACACTCTCCTGCTGTCCACACAGGGCCAACGGAGATAGGATGACCCAGGTGACAAGTTGACCCAAGCATAACCACGCCTGTTCCCCTGGTTCCCAGATTAAAGTGCATAAATTAAAGCTCGGGAAGGTTCCCAGTCTTCCCAGAGACATTTTTACTTAGACTCCATTTTAGTTAATCAATGGTCTCAGACTAGGGGAAAAAATTCCTGAGAAAGATCCTAAAGAGGAGGTTTTCATCCTGCCACATTAAGACGTGGAATGAGGAAAGGGTGCGGACTGCTGGGGCAGATTTCGGGAAGTGTGACAACAGAGGAGGGGCTTTGGATTTGAACAAACCTGAATTTGAATCAAACCCCACCTCTGTCAGTTATGAAGTTATAACATGCCCAAAGTTATAACTTTGGGCATGTTATCAAGCCCAGTTTTCTCATCTGTAAAACAGAGACAATTCTTAATTTAAAGAGCTGTTGCAGGGACTGAAGACCAGACAGAATATCTGGTGAACATTCACATCTCTCCCCTTCTCTCTACCTCCCTTAAACCCAGTCTTGCTGGGGCACCATATAAACAGACAGCCACCGTAATCATGGAGGGATAGGAAAATGATTTGTCTAGATAATGCAAATGAGTAATGATAACAGTCACCATGCAACTGCACATTTATAAAACGGCTCTGGGGTTTACAAAGTGTCCCCACATATCATTATCTCATTTGATCTGTATGACAGCTCTGCCATTTGCGTACTGCAAAATGATTTCCATCTGGGGTCAGGGTGGAGGTCCTAAAGCTGCCTCTTTAATTTCCATCACTGCTTAGAGCGAGCCTTACTCTGCAGATAAATCATGGGGACAGAGGGCCTTTCCTCATGGATGTGGCCAGTCTTCAACCTTTCCAAGGATTAATCTCGCTGCTTCCCTTACATCAGCATTAGTGTGACTTCTCCCTGGCCACATCTAACCAGAGTGGTTTCGTCTGAACGTCTTGATCAAGCAGATGAGAGACACGCTCAAGCTACCGTAAGAAAAGGAAGGTATGCTGTCAAGGCAGAAGTGCGCTGGAGGTGGAATGTGTCAGACACGGACTGTCCACACAAGGGAATGTAAACAGCAGCCTAAACGAGCGACTTCCACAGAGGCCTGCAGCAATAGAGGGGAATCTTGACAATAGTGAGTGAAAAAAGCAAGTCCCCAAAGATTAGGCACAGCATAATATCCTGTTTGTGATGTTACAAATACCACGAAAAATAATTGTGGTGGTACATGCACCTGCAATAAAACTATGTAAAAAAGAAGGGAAGGGTGATGAGAGAACTCAGAATGATGGTTACCTGGGGAGGGGAACTGCACGGGGTGGGTGGCAGGGAACCATTGGTTAGATGTAGGTCATTGTCAAAGTCTTAGTTTTCGGTTGATGGGTTCACGGGTTCACTATTAAAATTAACTACTTAGGGCTTCCCTGGTGGCGCAGTGGTTGAGAATCCGCCTGCCAATGCAGGGGACAGGGGTTCGTGCCCCGGTCCGGGAAGATCCCACATGCCGCGGAGCGGCTGGGCCCGTGAGCCATGGCCGCTGAGCCTGCGCGTCCGGAGGCTGTGCTCCGCAGCGGGAGAGGCCACAGCAGTGAGAGGCCCGCGTACCGCCAAAAAATAATAATAAATAAAATTAACTACTTAAGTGATAGTTGCACAGCAATGTGGATGCCACTGAACTACACACTTAAAATGGTTAAAATAGTAAATTTTATGCTATGTATATTTTACCATAATAAAAAATATATTTAAGGAGGTAAAAGAAAAAATTGGGCAAACTTCTAAATTGAAAAACAAACAAACAAAAAAACTACTTTAAGTAAGTAACTAAAATGATAATAAGGAAGGCTGTGCATGGACCACTGATAAGAATGTGTTTCAAAGCAAGGATTTTATAAGTGCATCAGAAGTTTATTTAAAATAAATAAAAATAATCAAGAAGGTGAGTGAGTGGAGATAGAGAAGAAACAAGATGGACCCTGAGTCGATCACGGTTGAAGCGGAGGGATGGGTATGGGGGCCGGGGGTTATACTATTCCGTCTACTCTTTTTTTTTTTTAAGCCCGGCAGCATGTGGGATCCTGGTTCCCCGACCGACCCACCGGGGATGGAACCCGTGCCCCCTGCAGTGGAAGCCTGGACTGCCAGGGAAGTCGCTGTTCTGTCGAATCTTGCATAGATTTGAAATTTTCCATATTAATTAAAAGGGAAGAAAGTTCACGAAAAGGCGGCTCTGGGAACCACGGTTCTGCCTCCCCCACGGGCCACAGAGTCGTTACCCAGACTCCCTCTCCGTTTCTCTGTGCCTCCTCGCAGTTTAATTCTTCCTCATTTACCTACCAAGGAGCCTCCTCTTCACTTTGGCTCCCTTATTACTGCCCCTACTCCCCCTTTTGGCTTTTGCCCCCACCAGTAACTGACTCCTTTCATACCTTCATCATTCAAACCGCTCAGAGAGAAGATCTGATTCTTGTCTTTCTACCAATCCACAAAAATGGCCACAATCTGATTTACCTTGAAGTCCTGGGTCCACGATGGCCTGTAACGTCAAGCGTGGTCCAGTGATGAAAACTGAGAGCGGGGAGAGGCAGAATTACAGGGTGGACGCACAGCTGCCCCATCAAGACAGATAATAACTCACACATGGAAAAGCCCTCAGGAGTTCAATTAAGTGGGAAGAAGGTCTTTGCCTTTCCATTTGCTCCTTTCAATTTTTTAAGGCCTCCCCAGTTAGTACTGTAAAGACAGTTTTCTTTTCCACACCACATTCCTGATAAGTAGTTCACTTTTCAGGGTGTCTTCCCATGTCATACGCCATAGGGGTCATAAGGGAAACCCCAATGGCTGCCAATCTGAAATGGTCGCAGTGCACAGGGACTCTTATTGTTCTTCTAGATGCACTAACCTGTCTATGAAGAAAGTCTTTCTCTACCTGTATCCCTTTGCTTCTAACGTGCTCTTGTGAATCTCTCCTGTCTTCCTTTCTTGCTTTCTTCACTCCAACTCGTTCCACAGAGAGCACAGATGTAGGTTCTAGTTCACACTCAGTCAGCTTGCAGCCCTGGGGCTAAGCCTCCACTTCTGGGAGGAGCTTAGACCAGATCACTTTCGGCACACAGGTTTCATCTTGAGCACCAGCTGTGCTTCAGCTCCCTTAAGAAGGCCTCTGAAGCTATTGTTGAGGTTCAATGAAAAAAGAATGTCAAGATTGATTAGTAATGTCTGCTGTGGGTGGGGAATAGGAACTGCTGAATCAGATGTTTGCCATTTTTGATCTAGAAGAGCTCTACGAATACCTTCTAGCAATAACTTCTCTCTTTTCTCATAGAGAACAGGTGAATTTCTACTTTTCTGGGGGCCAAAGTAACTAGCGGGAAAACCCAAATGGTCTTATTTCAGTGAGAGAGTACAGAATAAGAAATAATCTAAAATAATGATACCTAACACTTAATGAGCACTTACCTACGGCCCAGGCACTAAGTGCTTTAAGATAATTAAGCCTCACAAGAGCCCTGTGAGATAGGGACTGTAAATACCCCTATGAAGCAGATAAAGAAACTGAAGCATTGAAAGGTTAAATAACTTGTCGAGGTCTTAAAGATAATAAGGGCACAACTAGAATTGAACACTGGCAGTCTGATTCTGGAGTCCACGTGTTTAGCCTGTCAGCCACAGCAGACAGCCCCTGGGAACTTGCTAGTAATGCACACTCTCAGGCCCACCCAGGCCTACTGAATTAGAATCTCAGGCCCACCCAGGCCCTACTGAATTAGAATCTCAGGCCCACCCAGGCCTACTGAATTAGAATCTCAGGCCCACCCAGGCCCTACTGAATTAGAATCTCAGGCCCACCCAGGCCTACTGAATTAGAACCCAGATGATTCATACTCAAATTATGTGTTCAGCACTGGTCCACATCATATTGCCTCCTAGAAGGGTATTAGCTGCCTTTGTTAAATGTTTACAGTACTCATGAACTTTGCTAAACATTATGCCTGCATAATTGCAGTGAATCCACATAAAAGTCCTAGAAGGGAAATCCTATAAGATCAATGGATTGATCAATGTCAACATCCTGGTCATGATATAGTGCTATCGTTTTGCAAGATGTTACCGGTGGGGTAAAGGGTATATGGGATCTCTCTGTATTGTTTCTGACAATCGCATATGAATCTACAACAAGCTCACAATTTAAAGCATAATTTAAAAATCCTATAATCTAAGTTTTATTTTTCCTACTTTTATTGTTGAGGAAACAGAAGCTTTAGAGAGGCTAAGTAAGCAGGCCCAGGGTAATTCAACTTAACAAATAAGTATGGAGGCCCTCCTGTGTGCAAGGAAGCTGGCTACAGCAGTGAACACATTGCCCTCATTGAGCTATCAGTCCTGGGTGGGCAGTCATAATTCAAACCCAGAGCTGCTTGCCAAGTCCTCCAGATTTCAGAGATATGGTCACAGGATTACAACGTGGTAAATAACAGACCTGTGAATGGTTAAAACATTTGCAAAATTTCTAGGCAGATGTATATGAAGGCCTCTAACAGAGCCAGACCGGCAATAAGCACTCAATCCCCTTTCTTCTTTTCCGTCTCAGAGCGCAGAAGTGAGCCTCATCTCCACCATGACCCCACAGGGGTTTTACCCCCCACACACCTGGATGGAATCCCATGGTGGGGCCGCTGGAGTGGTAGTAACCTGAGCCTCGAGCCCCGTGCCAAATTCCACGGAGAGCCTTTGCTCCAGGGCTGTGTTCCAAGGGAACGCACCATCTGAAACCTGTCAAGGAGTCAGTGGTGAGCTTCTTTCTGAATGTCGGCTCTTTTCACAGCATGGATCTGAATGAGTCCCCTTAAGCAAGACCAGATTTATGGCCAGATCAGCTGCTCAGACCTCGGGTCTCTACGTGATGTTTGACACTGGTCCAAAGACTGGCTTTGTCCTCACACAAGAAATTTTCCTTCGAATACTGTAAGGATGATTGCGCCCGGCAATCTTTCTTAGACACAGACTTCGGCGTGCTGCGGCGGGAGATAAGAAGAGCCATTTTCCGTAGAAAAGAATGTTGCAGATGCTGGATTCAAGGCCGGCTAGAGTTTGGCCACCGTTAACTACCTGCCTCTCAGATGGAGAATGGTTTGAGCTGGGGAACTCCACCAAAAATAAGCACGGGTTTTTCTTCTGAGGGTGGATGCACTCAGAGGACATCATCTCAGAGAGAAATTCTTCAAACCAAGATTGCCATGTCTCTCTTGGCTCCAATTGCTTCTTTGGCATTAACTCTTACAAGCATGTTCTGTACACAGGCAAGAAGAAAGTAAACAGGGAAAGAAGGAGATCAGCATACTGGGTGCCAACCACGTGCAAGGCACTGTGCCGTGCTGAGCATCCTCATTTAATGCGGTGTGATCCTGTGAGAGAGCACTGATGACCCCATTCAGCGGATGAGGAAATGGGGGCTCAGAGCAGGTAGAACATTTGCCTTACTGCAACTACTTGAGCTGTGCCAAACCAGGATTCAAACCACCTGGCCTGACTCCTCATTCAGTAATCTTTCAACAGTATCACTCAGTTCACCCAGAAAAGACCCCTTTGATAATCCCTAAATAAATCACTGAATCTACACTCCTAGACCGACACTTCAATTCTGAAGGGAAATATCTCCTCCTGGTTTCCCATTCCCTGTGGGCTACCATGTGGAATTGGAATTTAGTAGGGTCTTAACATCATTTCTGACATTGTTTGTCAAAGGATGGAGAAGCCCTTGGCACATGAGAATGGCTGGGACTTCAGCATCAGACAGACCAGAGTTCAAACCTTGGTTCTACCATTTTCTAGCTGCATGACACCAGGCACAAACGTGGACCCTGCTCAAACTTTCATTTTCTCACTTATACAACAGGGATGATTCCCACTTAGAAAGGTGCTTATAAGACGAATACTGACAGACAGATACAGAGAGAGAAAGACAAATATTGTATGATCTCCCTTATATGTGGAATCTTAAAAAAGAGAAGAGGAAAGAAAGAAACCAAACTTATAAAAAAGAGATCAGATGTGTGGTTACCAGAGGTGGCGTGGGGAGGGGGAATGGGGTGAAGGTGGTCAAAAGGTACAGACTTCCAGTTATAAGGTACATGAGTACTAGAGATATAACCCACACAGCATGATCCATCTAATTAACACTGCTGTATAGTGTATGTGAAAGCTGTCAGGAGAGTAAATCCTAAGACTTCTCATCCTGAGTCAGAAAAACACATTTTTTTTCCTTTTTAAAAATCTATTTGAGATGATGGATGTTAACTAAACTTGTGGTAATTGTTTCACAATATAGGTAAGTCAAGTCATTCTGCTGTACACCTGAAACTTATTCAGTGCTGTATGTCAATTATATCTCAGTAAAACTGGAAAAAAAGAAAAAAGGAAAAGAAAAAGCCCTAAGTGAAAAAAAAAAAGGTAGCGTTTTTAAAATTATTAAGTACTTTATAAAGTATTAAAATTCTTTAATGGCTTGTTTTTCTTCCACTTCATCATTCGTCTGATTGACCCTACAGCTGATTACTTAGGACAGCTTTAAAATCCAGGTCAACCTTGCTTAGACTGATGAATTTGTATTAGCTTGTATTTTTTTTAAAAAGTGTTTGTATACATTGGAACAGTCACATAATCAATAAAAGTGGGTCCCATTTCAAAGTCCAATGTGACCCCACCGCATGCCGCCCTGGAATACCCAGTAAGCAGACTGTGTTAGTATGTAAGACACCACAATGTACAAAACTTTTTGAAGAATTTGAGACATATTGATAAATAACTAGTTACCTTGGACAAACCACGTCTTCTTTATACTACAGTTACAGCTTCATATCCTTCTGAATCACACAGACAAGGAGGCATGATAACCTTTCCAGTGCTTACTGGAAGCACGGAAAGTGGGTTTGGGTCCAAAGTAGATAAGGTTTCTGTACAGAGAGAAAAAAGAAGGGCAAAGGTGTGTTTTTTTGTTTTTTCTTTCCATAGGGGGAGAGAGAGCTTCCCAAAGAATAGGAAGCTGATGGCCTGGGGTGGTAGGTGATGTCATTTCTGTACCTGGGAGGCTGCTTCAGAAGGGCTGCCCAGCCTGCCTTCCATCTGCCTCTCCCCAGCTCACTCCACCTCTCCAGCAACTCTGTGTGGATCCTGGGGTTGTGCTGTGAGGGTCCTTGATCTGATTAGGCCAATTCTTCCTCTCTCTCCCACCCCCCACCCCACCACGCTTTTTCTCCCCTTCCCTCCCTTTCTTCCTTCGATCTAGAGCACCTTCTGTCTTACTGTTCTAGATATTGAAGATTCAACTGTCAATAACTCTGACAAGGTCCTGCTCCCGCGGAGCTAATGCTCTAATGGAGGGGCGCTGGGGAGGAGGTGGGAGAGACATGATTAGCCAGGAAACATGGTTTAAGTCATGTAAGTTAACTTAAAAGAGATCATTTAAGATCAATGAAGAAAATAAAACAGGGAATGAAATAGAGAATGACCCGTTGAGGCAGCAGAGTGGCATCAATCTGACAGTGTGATCAGGGAGGACTCCTATGAGGAGGTAACGTTTGAGTTGAGACCTGAATGATGACAGGGAACCAGTCGTGCCATGATATGGGGGAAAGACTTCCAAGCAGAAGGGACAGCAAGTGCAAAGGCTCTGGGGCAGGAGCAAGTCTGCTGTGCTTGAAGAACTGAGTGAAGGCCAGGGTGGCTGGACCATAATAAACGGGGGAGAAGAGAGGATTGAGATAAAGCTGGGGCAGTGGACTGGCTATGGGAGGGAGTTCAGACTTTATTCTACAGGCAAAGGGAGGCTATTTGAGGGGGGGACACGATTTGGATTCTTTTCTTTTCTTTTTTTTTTGCGGTACGCGGGCCTCTCACTGTTGGGGCCCCTCCCACTGCGGAGCACAGGCCCCGGACGCGCAGGCTCAGCGGCCATGGCTCACGGGCCCAGCCGCTCCGCGGCATGTGGGATCTTCCCAGACCGGGGCACGAATCCGTGTCCCCTGCATCGGCAGGCGGACTCCCAACCACTGCGCCACCAGGGAAGCCCTGGATTCTTAAAAGTCTCTCTGATGGGGGCTTCCCTGGTGGCGCAGTGGTTGAGAGTCTGCCTGCCAATGCAGGGGAAACGGGTTCGAGCCCTGTTCTGGGAGGATCCCACATGCCGCGGAGCAACTGGGCCCGTGAGCCACAACTACTGAGCCTGCGCATCTGGAGCCTGTGCTCTGCGACAAGAGAGGCCGCGACAATGAGAGGCCCGCGCACCGCGATGAAGAGTGGCCCCCGCTCGCTACAACTAGAGAAAGCCCGCGCACAGAAACGAAGACCCAACACAGCCATAAATAAATAAATAAATTAAAAAGAAAAAAAGTCTCTCTGATGGCTGCGTAGAGAATAGACTATCGGGGGTGGGGGGGTGGTCTTACTCCTTCCGGGCTGCTATAACACAAATACCATAGAGTGGGTGGCTTAAATGACAAACGTTTATTTCTCACAGTTCTGAAGCCTGGCAAGTTCAAGGTCAAGGCACTGGCATATTTGGTGTCTGGCGAGGCCTGGCTTCTTTGTTCTTAGATGGGCATCTTTTTGCTGTACCCTCACGTGGCAGAAGGGGCAGGGGAGCTATCTGGAGTCTCGTATAAGAGCACTAATCCCATTAATGAAGCCTCTGCTCTCATGAACTGATCACCTCCTAAAGGCCCTACCTCCAAATGCCATCACTATGGGAAGTAGGTCTCCACATATGAACTGGGGGAGAGGGCGTAAGCATTCAGTCTATAGCCGGCAGGGATGGAGGAAGGAGATAAGTTAGGAGACTTCTGCAATCTTTCTCATGAGAGAGGATGGAGGTTCCAAATAAAATAAGAGACTAACGAAGACAAGTGGACAGATCTGAGGTGTAGTTTGGAGATAGATGTACTAGGTAAGGTAACATCACCTACTGAACCAAATGACCCCCAAAACTTAGTGGGTTTTGACATAAAGTCCAAACAGTGAGCAGTTCTGGAAGAGCAAGTGGCTCTCCTCCAAGTGGTGACTCGGGGACCCAGGATCCTCATCTTGTGACTCTGCCAAGCCCGGGGGCCCCAGAATCCTTTGAGGGTCCTCTTCATCCAGCGGACAGATGGAGAAGGACATGTGGGCCTGCTGTGGCACAGATCATTCCACTTATATCTCTTGATGAGAGCTAGTCACGTGACCCCGCCCAAATGACAGGAGCTAGGAAATGTAGTCCCTGTTTGGGCAACTACTTCCCATCAATGGTCCTACGCTGTGGAAACGGGACACAGATTTGCGACCAGCTGGCCACTTCTGTCATGGCAGAGTTGGCAGACTTTTTGCTGGATTGCACGTAGGGGTTGGAGGAAAGCAAGGTACCCAAGATGACTCCTTGGCTTTTGGCATGAGCAAGGTGAAAGGTGGGCTTTAAGTGAAATGGGAACTTCGGGAAGGAGGAGATTTATACTGGGAGCAGGAGGAATTAAGACTTCCACTTTGGACGTATGTAATGTGAGCTGCCTCTGAGATATCCAGAAGGGACTGTTGGAAAGGCAGTTGGGTATATGAGCCAGGACTGCAAAGGAGGTGTCAAGAGTGAACATTTAAATATTGCATTTCCCCTTTTCCCGGTGGCTTCTGATCCTGGTACGGGTCCCCCATTGCCCTTGATCCTCAGTGCACTAACTACATCAGCATAAATTCACTCCTCCTTAGAGATAATGTTTATCATTCCACTACACATGAAATGACAGCTTTTACTATTACATGCATTCACTCATCCAACACTTTATTGAGTGTCTATTATGTGCTGACCACTAGTGATTAGCAAGGAAGAAGACGTAGTCTCTGCCTCATGAAGATTTATTCTAGTAGGAGAAGATAGATAATAAACAAATAAATAAGTAAGTATAGGGCGTCAGGTACACTGAAGAGAAACAGGGCAGGGTGAGTAAGAAAATACTAGAAGCAGGAGGACTTCTGTAGTAAGAAATACATGAGCAGAAACTGGAAGGAAGTTGAGGGAGCAAATCGTGTGTCTCTAAAGGGGGAGGATGTGTCAAAGCAAGGACCAAGCAGGTGCAAAGACCCGGAGGCAGAAGAGGGCCTGGCATGTTTTGAAACCAGCCAGGAGGCCAGGGTAGCTGGAGAGGGGTGGGAGGGGAAGACTGGTAGCAATGAGGTCAGAGAGATGGGCAGGGGGCAGGTCATGCAGTAGCCAAAACAGGTTTCTTTTCCCCCCAACACCTTCATGTAACTGGAGAAGGAGGGAGAAAAACACTATTTCCGGGTGCAGAAATCTTTGCAAAGAAAGTAACACACAATCAAGGACTTCCTGTGCAGTTCCCCAAATGAAACACCTTCGAAGTGGAGGATTTGCAACCAAAATGAGAAAGGGTCACAGTTTCCTACTGTGAAGTATGAGACACACAACCTCTCCTCCTGCTGTAGGTTTGCTGCAGTCAATTGCAGCCACATGTGAAGCGCTGCAGGGGAGTGTTTGAAGCCAGCGCCATCAGAGACCGGGACAAGCCCCCCCCAGCACTCCTACTCCCAGCAAAACCCGTTGTGTGATCGGCCCAGGAGGACAGGAACAGAAAAGTGCTGCGATGATAAATACTATGTTTTCTGAATTTCAGCTCCAAAATCTGAGCTCGAGGCCTTTTATTGGCTTCTTTTTATAGACATCAGAAGAAGCTGATTTCAATGAAAAAACATTTTTTTCCAGGAAGAAAAAAATTTTCTGTTTTCTCTGTTCAGTTACTGTGCGTGGTTCCCTCCTGATCTGCCCACTGCAGTGAGGCCGTGGAACCAAAATAGCCAGGGTGGAGGCTGGGCGTTTTATCTCTGCCCTGGATCTCGGTGGGACCCGGCAGGACACTGCCGCTGCCGGCAGTAACTGCAAACATGTGAGCGGGGCTTTCTAGCTGATGCTCCTGAGGTTGTCTTATCTAATGCTGACATCCCTAGAACTGGGCCCGTTTTCTCTGATCCACAGTGGAGTGTGTATACTGGACTGGGTTTTGGTTCCCCAGCATCTAGAGGTTTAACCTATTTGGGAGAGACTCTCCATTGGCTGGGTCTACAGAAACCAAAGGGGGCCACGTGGTCCCTCCCTGACAGCCAGGAGGTAGGGGGATGAGCGAGGCTCAGCCAACTGGACGTTCCTGCCAGGGTTCTTCATTCTTGAGACAGTGATTTGAAGGCTTGGTGGTGGCAGCCGTTTCAAGAGTCCTGGGACACCAGTGCCCGGGCTGAAGTGGTGAATGCAGTGCCAGGACAGCCAGGGCTTCTTCCCTTCCCGAGCTCCTGACCACATTCTGAGTCTGAATCTCTAGCCTCCCATCTATTCTTTGGCCACCCAATACCCATCCTATAACCTCTCTTTCTGCTTATATTAACCAGAGACCTTTTCTGTTGACTATAACCCAGAACCCTGGCCTACTCTTAAGTCATCTGCAGACCCCCATTCATGAACAAAGATTCCCCTGGACTCCCAGAGTTCACTTCTGTTGTTTTTGTTCTCATGTCGCTCGAATATGGACACCGTAAAACTCAACGCAAGTCCCTTAGAGGCTTGCAGCTTTCTTTTTCTTCCAGTCTTACTGAGATTATCATTGACCTATATGTATAAGTTTAAGGTATACAGCATCGATTTGAGTTAAGACATCATGAAATGATGACCACAATACATTTTGAACACCCGTCATCTCATACAGATACAACGTTAAAGAAATAGGAACAAAACGACTTTTTCCTCGTGACGAGAACTCTTAGGATTTGTACCTTTTTAAAAGGCTTGTAGCTTTTTTTTTTTTTTTTTCTTTTTTGGCCACACTGTGCAGCTTGTGGGATCTTAGTTCCCTGATCAGGGACTGAACCCGGACCCTCGGCAGTGGAAGTCCTAACCACTGGACCGCCAGGGAGTTCCCTGGCTTGTAGCTTTTAAGCAATTATAAAACACAAACGTATCTGCAAGCTCAATATATGCAATGCCACTAAATCAGCAATGTTGAAATCAACAGCGTTAACTTAATATGACAGATGGTGTTGTTCCGTGAAACTAAATATGTTATAGCAGTGTGAATATGGAACTCACCTCTGGGCTCGTGTGTGTGTATTTTCTTACTATCGTGGGCCCCTTGGCGACTTAACTCTCCTGCCTTTTCTCCATTCAAACCACCAAGAACGCTTCATTCATCCAGCCTGTGTTGGGGTCCTCGGCTCTTTGTTTTGCACGGGCGCATCACTCACTACTGAGGACCACTGATGTTCGTTCGGCTTTGGCTGGGACCATTACAATGATTCTACTCCGCTTAAATGCCACTGTAAACACACATGCAAATGCAGGGCCTGAAATCAGCTAGAAAGGTCATCCAGATGACCCAGTATTTGCTTATATCAAATTTTTAAAGATTAACATAAAAAATACTAGAGTTTAAAAATTCTCGTAGAAAACTCATAACTTCCTGAGACTACATTTGTAAACCTCAGTTTCAGAAATCATGACAAAGCAGTTAGGAGCACAAGCTTTAGAGTTTAAAAAAAAACCTAGTTTTGAATCCTAACCCCACCCTTTAATAGTCTTGGAATCTTGGGCAAGTTAACTCCTTTGAGTCTTAATTTTCTCACCTGTAAAACGGAACGATAATACCTATATCTTAGAACAGCTGTATTTCACAAGATGGTTACGTAACTATTCAATAAATGGTAGTAATTATTGTTACTGGCATCCTAATTGACATTCAAATTGGTTAACATATTTGCCCCAGTTCAGACAGCCAGCTAGTCACAGAGACCGAACTGGAACCCAAATTTTCTCAACACCTAGCCCTTTGCTTTTAATACCATCTGTGTGGATCGTCTGAGGGATTTACACTGCAGGAAGTCACTCAGCCCCCAGGTTAATTCCATTGAAGATCCTTCTAAAAAAACTGATCTCACTATTCCCCTGCTTGAAAACTTCTGTCTATCTCCTATTCGTTACACCTGTGCTTCTCCACATGAGGTCCCCTCATCAGCAGGGACAAACGCAAATTCTCAGGCCCCATCCCAGACAGACTCAGTCAGAAACTCTGGCAGTGGGGCCCAGCAATCTGCATTTTAACACGCCCCCCGGATGATCCTGAGGCATGCTATGGTCTGAGAATTGCTGCTTTATAGAAACAAGTCCAGACTTCTTAGCACGGCATTCAAGGCTCTTCCTGTTCTGCCTTTTCTTCTAACACTCCTAAAACACTCTTATGCTCCAACACCATTAGACTTTCCTCTCTGTCTTAAACTTGACAGACCCTTTTAGGCCTTGGTACCTGCAGTGCAGTTCCCTCTACGAGCATTTCGTCAAAAGATCTCTTTCTCCGTGGAGCCTTCCCTGATTGCCTCAAGGCTGGATTTGCAGCTTTGCAGCCTATTTGTCATACTTCCATCACACACAGCATGCAACCCTTGGGGACTGGCTTCTTTCACTCAGCGTGATTCCCTGGAGAGCCATCCAAGCTGCTGTGTGTATTAATAGCCCATTCCTTTTACTGCTGAGGAATACTCCACGGTGTGGACGGACCAGTTTGTTTAACCATTCACATGTTGAAGGACATCTGGACTCTCTCCAGTTACTGGCTGCTACAAACAAAGTTGCTGTGGATGTTCCTGTACAAGTGTTTGTGTGAACCTGCCCACTGTTTTGAACCCTTTCTGTGACTGGGGAATTCCCTCTTTTAGAGTCCTACTCACTGAAGACAGAGCCAGAAAAACTCATTTTCCCAACATGCATCTGGGGAGCAAGTTCTGTCCATCAGACACAGCCATGCAGGGTGAGGAAGCAGGCACTCCAGGGAACCATGTTAAGACAAGGATGAGAGCAGAGGCAACCGGCTTTGGGGGCAGCACTGGTGGGGGCTGGGTGTCCATGTCACTGCAGCTCGTGAGCTTCAGTGACTATACCAGCTGGGCTGCGGCAGTGGGGTCTTTGCTGAGAGTCCCGTGGGGTGGTTTGGGCATTGTTTCTGGTCCTGTAGCCTCCAAGCCCCCCTCTCTGGTCCTCTTGGAAATATCTAATATTCTTTTACAAATTTATTTTCGGCTCAAATAAACTTGAGTCGATTCTGGGTTTTTTTTGTGTGTGTGTTTGTGGTACGCGGGCCTCTCACTGTTGCGGCCTCTCCCGCTGCGGAGCACAGGCTCCGGACGCGCAGGCTCAGCGGCCATGGCTCACGGGCCCAGCTGCTCCGCGGCATGTGGGGTCCTCCCGGACCGGGGCACGAACCCGTGTACCCTGCATCAGCAGGTGAACTCTCAACCACTGCACCACCAGGGAAGCCCCGATTCTGTTATTTGCAATTAAGAACCGTAACCAATCTCTCTCCCTAGCCTCATTGCTAGCCACTCCTAAACTTAGTGCTCCAGCTCTACCAAGCTCCCTCCAGTTTCCCAAATATTCAGAGCGGCACGTACTTCCCCTATTACTGTACTAACATTGCCTGTTTACTTATCTGTCTCCCTCCAGGAACTGTAAACCGGTATCTCCAGCCTGTGTCACATTTCTATTGCCCTTAGTGTATGTTCAGTCAATCTTCAAATGATAATTCAAATGATTACTCATCTTTATCTTTGATGAGATAAGAACAATGCCTGTGACTAGTACTATTATGGTCACTTTGCCGCTCTGAACTAAAGTTTCCTCATCTATAAAATGGAATAACACCACTAAGAGAAGGACAGTTGAAAAGTCAGTGGCGACCACAACAGAAAACCAACAACCCGATTTTAAAAACTAGTCAAGGGGAATTTCCCTGGTGGCACAGTGGTTAAGAATCCGCCTGCCAATTCATGGGACACGGGTTCAAGCCCTGGTCCGGGAAGATCACACATGCTGCGGAGCAACTAAGCCCGTGCACCACAACTACTGAGCCTGTGCCCTAGAGCACGTGAGCCACAACTACTGAGCCTGTGTGCCACAACTACTGAAGCCTGCACGCCTAGAGCCCGTGCTCCGCAACAAGAGAAGCCACCACAATGAGAAGTCCGTGCACTGTGACAAAGAGTAGCCTCCGCTCACCACAACTAGAGAAAGCCCGCGTGCAGCAACGAAGACCCAACGCAGCCAAAAATAAAATGATAAATCTATAAAAAAAAATTGGCCAAGGACTTGAACAGATATTTCTGCAAAGAAGATATACAAGTGGTGAATAAGCACATGGAAAGATGCTCAACATCACTGATCGTTAAGGAAACGTAAATCACAGTGAGCTACACCTCACACCCATTAGGGTCGCTGTTTTTTTAAAAAAGAAGAAGAAAAAAAAAAAAAAACCCAGAAGACAGAAAACAAGTGGTTGGTAAGGATGTGGAGAAATTGGAACCCTCGTACACTGACGCTGGGAATGTAAAATGGTGCAGCCTCTATGGAAAACAGTATGGTGATTACTCAAAATTTTAAAATAGAACTATCATATGATCCTGCAATCCCACTTTTGGATATTTACCCTAAAGAATTGAAAGGAAGGCAATTCTGACACATGCTACAACATGGAGAAACCTTGAGGACATTATGTGAAGTGAAGTAAGTCCGTCACAAGAGGACAAACACTGTACAATCCCACTATACGAGGTACCTAGAGCACTAGTCAGATTCATAAAGACAGAAAGTAAACTGGTGATTGCCAACGGCTGGGGGGAGGGGCAATGGGGAGATAGTATTTAATGGGGGCAGAGTTTCAGTTTTGCAAGATGAAAAGAGTTCTAGAGATGGATGGTGGTGACGGTTGCAGAATAATGTCAATGTACCTAATGCCTCTGAACTGTACCCTTAAAAATGGTTAAGATGGTTTTTTCCACAAATTTTTTAAAAGGTTAGTAACAAACCACAATGTTACCACTTCATTTCCACTAGAATGGCTAGAAGAGTATCAAGTGCTGGCAAAGACTGTGAAGCAACTGGAACTCTCATACACTGTTGGGCACATTTTATAAACATTTACAGATGTAAACATTTACTTATCACATGACTCTGCGATTCTACTGCTAGATAGATACCCAAGAGAAATGAAATGTTACAAAAAGACTTGCACACAAACGTCAGAGCAGCTTTACTTCTAATAGTAAAAAACTGCAAAAAACGATTAAAACTTTTCAATAGTAAAAATTAAATGTCCCTCAATAGGTAAAAAGATAAACAAATTGAGACAGATGGACACAATGGATTACTTCTTAGCAATAAAAGGAATAACCTACTGATACATGCAACAGCAGGGATGAACCTCAAAAACATTACGGTGAAAAAAAAGAAACCAGATACAAAGGACTACATGTGTGATTTCATCTCTGAAATTCTAGAAAAGACACGTCTAATCTCTGGTGATGGAGACGCAGTCAGTGGTTGCCTGCGATAGGGCTTAGCAGGGATTGACTGCAAAGAGGGATGACGGAACTTTCTGGAATGGTAGAAATCATTTATACTTTATTGGTGGTTACATATGTGCATACATTTGTCAAAAGTCCTTGAGGCACGCACCTAAAACAGATCTACATTGAAAGAATGCTGGGAGGACGCAGGTGAGAAAGTGTACTCAGTGTCTATGTTTCAAACGTTAGATTTCAGCCTCAAAGTAATTAGAATGTCTCACATTAATGTTATAAATGTTTTGGGTACTCTTATAATGCAGCAGTAAAATGATAGAGAAAGAAAAGAAGCAAAAACTGATACTTTCCAGAGTTTTCTCTTTGAAGGGGGAGAAGAGGATCCACAGGGGTCACCTGGATGGTATGGTGGAGAGCCTGACATTTGAATCTGTGGCCTCTATTTTGTTACCATGAAAAGTCTGAGAGCCCAGAGGGGGCCTGCAAGCCACCTTCAAATGATATCTATTACCATTTGATCCTCAATACCCAAGAAGTAGATTTGACTGCACTCATGTTTCCAGTTGTCAAATAACTTCCTTGTGGTGGAACTAGGGCTTGAACTTAAATCTGTCTCCAAAGTCCATACTCTTTTGACCACAAACCCCGAAACTGGAATCCTATGGTCATGTGCTGCGGGTCCTGCCACCAAAGCCCATTTCCTTTGCTTTACAACGATGAGGGTCCCCAGGAGAGCCCCTGAATTCTGTGCAACTCCAACCTACATAGGACAAACAGTCCACTGTTACTACTGTTGGTCAGGATCTGCTGGCAGGTTGCTTTCTTTTTCAGACACGTATTTCTTTTTTCTTTTTCTTTTTAAAATTTCTTTTTATTTACAGTGGTGTTCAATGCAAATCAATTCCATAACATGAGGAGTTACTGTGGATCAAAGCACAGACACAATGTACAATCGAAAACAGATGTACAGCTTTCGGGCCATGAGGCAAAAGGGAATGTTCATTCACACCCACAGTAGCTTGAGACCTATTGGTTCTGCTTGTTCCCATGTCGGTTTCTAAAGATGTCAAGACTTGACTTTGGTTGTGAAGACTACTGAGGCCGTCCTGGATCTTGGAACATCTTGGCGTTGGTGTGTGACCACAAGATAAAAGACTTCACAGAGTGTCTATTTCCAAATAGCTCTCTCTGTATCGGTCGTAAAAGATCTACTTCCCGGAATCAGGCCATTAGGCTTCCAACCCTTTAGACCCAGGTTCTAACCCTCTAAAAATATGGACAGATTGTGACGGGTGTCGCAATTGCTCACGTCACTCTGCTGACTGCAGCCCACGGCTTAGATTCCTATCCTGCTTCAGGAAAGTCTGTTGAAGGGTCTGCGCAACAACAAAGGCCTGGTTGGGCTTCCCTGGTGGCGCAGTGGTTAAGAATCTGCCTGCCAATGCAGGGGACACGGGTTCGAGCCCTGGTCTGGGAAGATTTCACATGCCGTGGAGCAACTAAGCCTGTGCGCCACAACTACGGAGCCTGCACTCTAGAGTCCACGAGCCACAACTACTGAGCCCTCGAGCCACAACTCCTGAAACCCGGGTGCCTAGAGCCCATACTCTGCAACAAGAGAAGCCACCGCAATGAGAAGCCCACGCACCGCAACGAAGAGTAGCCCCTACTCGCCGCAACTAGAGAAAGCCCGCGCGCAGCAACAAAGACCCAACGCAGCCAAAAGTAAATAAAATAAATAAATTTATAAAACAACAACAAAGGCCTGGTTCACTGTCAACTCAGCACACGTGCAGGCTGACATCCTGGGTGGATCGGTCAGGCTCCTTCTCGTGTACTGAGTCGTGGAACTGAAGCTTCAGAGGGGACGGGCTCCAGACAGGGCCCCGTTTCTCCCTCCCTCAGCTCTTCCTTCCCGGGGGACCTAGTTTATCTGCAGGCTCCAAGCTTCTCTGCTTCTGTGGCAGTGAAATGGCTACTGCAGATCCAGGTCGCACACTCTCACACGACAACATCCAGAGGAAGAGGAAGAGTCTTTTCCAGGAGTTTCCAGAAGAGACTTACTCAGGAGCCCGAGCAAGCATCCTCTTGGAAGTCCTTGGCTGTGTCCAGCTGCAGAAGGCAAGCCCATCGCTGTGACCAGTAAGTGCCTGCTCTGGGGGAGGAGGGCGTCAGACCCTCTAAGCCACATGGGTGGTAGGAGAAGATGGGGGTACATTCCCTCCTGAGTAGCCTCCTCCATACTTTGAACTGACTGGCTTAACCCTAGAGCATGTCAAGTCTGGACATTGTTCGGTTCTTAGATCCATGAAACTCCCTGCTGCATTTGGCGCTGTTGATCCTTGAAATTCTCTACTCTACAAGTTCCCCGACCTGGCTGTCAGCAAAGTACATCAAAGTGGAGAATTTTACACTACCCATGCCCAGGGGATTCAGATTTCACGGGTATGAGGTTGGGGCAGGGGACAGACATCTGCATGTTTACAAAACCTCATGGGTGACTTTGATGCAAGCAGCCCTGATGGAGAACCACTGCCCTAGGCTGCTGTGACATCACCCCTCCCGGTCCATTCATTCTCTCTGCAGGTATGTACTGAGGGTGCACTAGGTGTCAGGCACTCAGGTATGTGCCGAGCATATGGGGGCGAACAAGGCAGACAAGCTCACGTCTTTATGGAGCTTATGTCTTAATGGCGGATGGGAAAAGAGACAAATAATTACTTAGGTTCCAGAGATTTCAGACGGTGCTACGAGCTAGACGGGAAGTAACTCAGGATGAAGTGAGTAGGAATAAAAAGAGCTACCTGAGACAGGATGGTCGAGAGTGTCTGCCCTGCATGACTCACAGCGGCCGAGGCATGGAAGCAAACTAAGGGTCCATCGATGGATGAATGGATAAATGCACATATATACAATGCAATATTGTTCAGCCTTAAAAAAAAGAAGGAAATCCTGCCTTTTGTACCAAGATGCATGAACCTAGAGGACACTGTGCTAAGTGAAATAAGCCCGACAAAGATAAATAATGTAGGATTCCAGTGACATGAGGAATCTGAAATAGTCAAACTCATAGAAGGAAAAAGGAGAGTGGTGGTAACCAGGGGCCGGTGAGGGAGACAATGAGGTGATGATCAAAGGGTACGGACTGCAGTTAGGCAAGATAAATCATTTCCGGTGATCTGTTATACAGCATAGTGCCTGGAGCTAACAGTATCATATTGCATACCTGATATGCATACCTAAAATATGCTGAGAGGATAGACCTTACCACACACACACATACACACACAAAATACTACTAACCAAGGGGGGGCGGAGGAACCCAAAAATAATAATGGGGAGGTGATGGATACATTTATAGCCTTGATGGGGGATGGTTTCACAGGTGTATACTTATCCCCAAACCCACTGAGTTGTGTACATTAAATCCGCACAGCTTTTCTGCATGTCAATCATACCTCAATAAAGTGGCTTAATAAATGGCTGTCCTGGAAGGTGGGGAAGGTCAGAAGCACAGACCCAAGACAGGAACGAGCTTCGTGCGCCAGAGGAAAGAGGAAGGTCTGGTGCGCATCCAGGCAGAAGTGGCAGGAGGCAGGAGATCAAGGAGGCAGCAGTAGGGAGTTCAGACTTACGCTCAAAGCAGCGGGAAGCCTCATATGCTCCCCGTATTCTTGTGTGTCTCTGGGTTTTCTGAGAGCTGCTTTCTCTCCACCTGCCCCTTAAGCTTTGCTGTTCTCCCAGCTTCTCTCCCTGCCCCTTGTTTTTCTCATTCTACCCAGGGAGGTGGGGGGATCTTGACTGCTCTCAGTTGGCCATCAAGACCTCTCCTGGGTCTCGTGCTCATGTATTAGATGCAGCTGGACCCCCGCATCTAGCCCAGAGGCCCCTCAAACTTGTGCAAGGTCCTCGGTAGCCTTCCCTTCAATTGGCTCCAGCCCCGTATCTGCAGCAGGTAACCACGCTCCCTGCTACCCAGACAACCACCTAGAAACCAGAGTGTCCTCCTGAGTCCCTCCATCTCTCTCACCTCCACAGCCAATTACCGATTTATTCTAACCTCGTAAATATGTCTCAGATCTCTCTTTTCCTCACTATCCTGCCTAATGACAGTCCTAAACCAGAGGGCCACAGCTCTCCCTGGGCAGCTGCAGTCGCCCCGCATTGTCCCCCTCCCCTGGTCCTGTCCCCTCAACTACGCTCTTCACTCTGAACTTGCTAAAGCGTAAGTCTGCAGGGGGTGAACCTGGAAAAATCCGAATTCCTCCCAGTGTGGTGGTGGGATCTACTTTTTCTCCCTCCCCCCACCCCCCGCCCAGTTCTTCTTGACCTTGGCAGATGCCTAAGCCAGGATAACAAAAGGAAGCCTTGAGGATGGGATTCAAGGTAGAGGGAGAGACCCAGCATAACAACACAGAGACGCAAAGAGGGTCGCTATCTAGGTTTTGAGGACACAGGCGGGTCAAGGAGATGGGAAAAGGCATCTGGAAAGGACGAGCATGGGAGGACCCTGAGTGCTCTGGGTACCGTCAGGTGGGAACATTCAGTTTGAACCTGAAGAGAAGGACCACTTCGCGTGGCCCTGTGACCGATCTGCCCTCGCTGGCCAGCACTACAGCTGCTGGATCCTGTGCCCTCCTCTCACTGTGAAGGGGTCACCGCCTCGCAGGATGCTCCGCGGCCCCCCTCCTCCCACACACCTCTCCCACCTCCTCTGTTACCTTCCTGGAAAGGACTCGGACCCTCCTGTGAGCCTCTGGGGCTCTTGCTTCTCCCATGCGCTGTTCTCATACCTGCAGTGACTTCACCCCTGCCCATCTCCTGGCTGTGCTCCACTCATCCTTACGACTGCCATTCCATGTCTGAGTATTACGTAAGGGGGAGGGAAGCCATGTTTGCACATCACACAGTCCCGGATTAGAGCTCCAGCTACACTGTTTACTCAGTGTGAGACCTTAGCAAGCATTTTGTCTGTCTTATTACCAGGAAACTAGACAAACCCTTCCTTGTGGGTCCTTCTGAGGCTCAAATGCACTTATTTAAAGTGCCTGGCGCATAGTAGGTGCTCAATAAATGTTAGCTCTCTTTCTTGCCCTCGAGGCACTCAATAAATGTTGGTCCTAATTCTAGAGTCACCGAACAGCTAGTCTGTGGGATGCTACCTGCAGTGTCTGATAGCACTGCCTTTCCCTTCCTCCTTGACCTCCCTTTACAGGTTAACATGCGTGCAATTTTCATTTATTATGTACTGGAAATGATGTATTTTCCATGCAGAGTAACAGACAGGAGCTATCACTTACTAGGTGTCTACTCTGTGTCTGACTTTCACCAGGGGTTTTCTAGACAGTCCCTCAGTTAATATTCACAATGACTGCTGGGGGTCAGTAGTATTAATCTCTATCTTACTCTGACCAAGTTGAGGCTCTAAGTTAAATAACTTCCCTGAAGTTACACAGCCAGTAATTGAGAGAGTCAAGATAGAAAGCCAGTCTTCTGGAGTCCAAAGCCCGTATCCTTATAAATAGACCACATTTCCTCTCATGAAAATTACAATATAACAATAATAGTAATAGAAATAGTTAGCACTTAGTGATTACCTATTTCCTGGGAATTATTATTATGACTCTGAACGTGTATTAATTTAATTAACTTCTGCAAACACCCTATGAACTATTATTATCCAGTTTTTCAGAGAACTGAAGCATAGGAGATGAAATGACTTGTCCAGACCGTGAGCAGAATCTATCTGTATATATAACATGCGGAACACTGCACTCTTCAACTTATCTTTTTTCTTCAAGAAGCATAAGACCCACAATCAAACGAGAGAGGGAATAAGTGGGTAAGTTTTACGCACCTTGTTGTTAGCTATTATGCTGAAATTCAGGGGAGGGGCAACACTGACTGTGCTCAGGGTCTGAAAGCCTGTGTACAGAGGCACTCTTTTCCTGGAACTCTGCGTGTGCAGTGGGGGCCACCACCACAGAAGGGCGGGCTAGATCCTGAGGGTCACGAGGAGGGCAAAGGAACCGGGAGATGAAGTTTGTCACCCATCCCTGGAGACCTACAGAGTCCGAAGCCGTACAAAGATGATGAGCAGCCCAAGAGAGCAAGGACTCTTCCAACTGGCAAACAGAGCGGACAACTTGCACAGTCCCTCGGGAGTGTGTCACCGTGATATCACCTTGTTTATTCCCCTCGTGGGAATCGGGCCCCACTGGGGCTTGATTAACCGCCAACCGCAGAGAGCAAAATGACAATGCTTTTAAACTGACTCTTCAGACCGTCAGTGGCTCCCCAGCTAGACGTCACTCAGAAGTAAATCACAGGGTTGTTTAATCTTTGCTCTGCTTCTGCGATTTAGCAGCAATTCTGTGTCACTTCCCTTCAATCACTTGGCGTGTCACCACTTCTTCAGTGCGGCGTGAAAATTATCCATGCAGACAAACATGTATTCATGGAGAGCTTCACGCCCATTCACTGAGAAGGTGTGCAGGAGATGATGGTGAATAAGGATGGGACAGTCCCTGTGGGCTAGGAACTGAGTCAAGGTGGGAAGGGGGACATTTAAGGAACAGAGTTGTATTAGGAGTTTTTAAAGGAGGTGAACAGAGAGCCCTGGGCGTCCACAACACAGGTCCCAACTCAGTCTTGGGAGGACAGAGGATGCTTCCCTGCAGAGTCGCTGTCTAACTGAGGCTGGGGGTAGAGAAGGAGCGAGGCAGGTAAAAGAAGGGAAGAACAGCATGTACGAAGGCAGGAGACAGCACGTCCAAGGAACGGAGACAATTCCAGTTGCCTGAAGGGTAGAGAGCCAGAAGGAGGGCGCTGCAAGGCGAAGAGGACACCAGGTCACAACAGATTGTACAGGACTCTGTAGGCCAGGTTAAGGCGTGAATGGTTTCAGTGCTTTTTGTTTTTTAAGGGTGATGAAGACATTCAAGGGTTTTAAGCATCCCACCGTCTCGGCAGCGTGGGATGGACAGAAGGGAGAAGAGTGCAGGCAGGTGAGAGGCCACTGCGGCCATGGAGGTGGGAAACCGAGGTGTCTCGGGCTGGGATGGAGGTGGTGGGCGTGGAGAGGAGTGAATGGTTTGAGAGAGATTTAAGAGTGAGGATTAGCAAGATTTGGTGAGATTACAGAGTGTAATGATGGAACAGCAACTACTTTTCATCTTTCTCATAAAAGATATCCATCAGGGATTCACCAACCTGTGCTTGCTATTATCTACTTTTTTAAAATTTTATTATTAATTAATTAATTTATTTTATTTTTGGCTGCGTTGGGCCTTCGTTGCTGCGCGTGGTCTTTCTCTAGTTGAGGTGAGCGGGGGCTACTCTTCGCTGCGGTGAGCAGGCTTCTCATTGCGTTGGCTTCTCTTTTTGCGGAGCACGGGCTCTAGGCGCACGGGCTTCAGTAGTTGTGGCTCACGGGCTCAGTACTTGTGGCTCGTGGGCTCTAGAGCACAGGCTCAGTAGTTGTGGCGCACCGGCTTAGTTGCTCCATGTTATGTGGGATCTTCCTGGACCAGGACTCAAACCCGTGTCCCCTGCATTGGCAGGCAGATTCTTAACCACTGCGCCACCAGGGAAGTCCCTGTGCTTGGTATCAATCAGCTCCGGTCTGTACTATTCAGGGAAAGGACTAATTGCCCGTTTAGGAACCTATGGGTTGATCAACGGGGCTTCCATTCTTTGGGCCAGCACTTGTTAGGCGTCTTTCATGTGCCAAACACTGTGCTAGGCACCAGAAATACAAACAAAAATGTGACATAGTCTCTATTTTGAAGTGGAAAGAGCACTGGAACAGGCAGACATGGGTTCAAATTCCCACCTCACCACCTCCTGGGCTCCAGGGGAAATTTGAAGTCCTTTATCCTTTTGGAGCCGCAGTTTGTAACACGGGGATCAAAACACCCAACTTCCAGAGTTGGTGTGGAGATTAATGAGAAGTGTATGGAAAACAAGGGCAGTGTGTGACTCAGTAAATGTTCACTCCCACCACCCCAGCCCAGCTCTTCCTCTCTCCAGGGTTAAGTAGCTAGACTAAAACCAAATTCTATAAATCAGGCTTAAGAAAACATTCCTCAGTCGAAAACCCACAAGTTGATGGACCTAATAATATTTCCATAACACACAACTGCAGTCATTCTGGATGGGCGAGTCACTGCCCTCCCAGGAAGCGTCCCGAAGTAAAGAAATCTATGTTCTTTGGCTCTGTGTCTTAGCGTCGATTTTCCTTATAGACTTTGGGATTCTGCTTTGCATGTTCATCCTGAGGCCGCATTTCCCCTCCTGACCCCACCCCCACCCCCGGGCCGCTCTCTCCGCTTTTCTCCTTCCTTCTTCCCTGTCCAGGTTTCTGGTGGCCTCCATCCAGCCCCTCGGGCTCCTAGTCCAGAATCAAGTGTCACGTTGGTGCCTTGGGTGTCCATATTGGGCTCTCCACCCACACAGGGGAAATGCCAATCCAAGCACAAGTCACTGAAAAGGCTGCCCAGGTCTTGGCCTCCCTGTCTCCCAGGGAGCATACCTTCACAAGCCACACGTCCAGAGAGCTGTGGATTTCTTAGCCTCCTTTCCTGGGTGTATGTGTGTGTGCACGTGTGTGTGTGCACGTATATGAACAAAGAGGACATCCTTCCCCAGGGAGCTTGAGCCTGGCCCTTCCCCTTGCTTGGTGCCCCTGCCTCTCCTGTCACTACACAAAAGGCCGATTCCTGGTGACCTCTGCCCGCTTTCCCACCCAGAGCCCTGCTGGCCCATTTATCACTCGCTGTGTTCCATTTATGCTGCACAGAGATATTTATTATGTCTTTTAGTGTGGCTATGTTTTTTCTCTCTCTTTTCACACTTTTTCTGTCATTTCATATATTTGGAGCAGCGGAAAGCCTCAAAGCATGACCTGACGACACCACCTCAAGCAGAAGCTTCCCAGGTCCTCTCCACACACTTCTGTTAGCCCGCTAGCTACCTGGTACTAAAAGCGTTTACACGGCTGACTCCAGAGCTCGCCCAAAGCCATAGGTCAAGTAGCAGGGCCAGGATTTGAACTTCAGTCTACTGACTCCAAGGCCTCTTGTCTAGAACACTGAGGAATAAACAACTGGCACAGAACAGGTGCTCAGTTGATGTTTGTTGAGTGACTTAATGTTAGACTCCCATTGCTATCTTGTAGATTTATCATAATCCTCCTTTGTTTTTTTCTTCCCTAAGCTAACACTGTATCCCTCTCCTTAGAAATGCAAGGTCAGTGAACACCTAATTCTTACCTATCCTGCCCTTCCCATGCGCAGAGCAACCATTACAATCAGTGAGACTCTCTCTTATTGCCCAGACCTTGATGCATGACCCCTCCTTACCCAGCACTTCAGACACTCACTATTAGTTGATGAGCATTTGACCTCCCAGAGGAGACACAAATTTTTGATTTATCAACTGAAGTTCCTAAATCTCTTGAAAAACAAAACAGGGAAATTTTATAAATTAGTTTCATGCAGTGGTCTCCTTCTATTGTCCTGGAATTTTTACTTCACACTCTAATTTTGGCCTAAAACCTGAAAAACAAACACATTTAGAAATAATACAATTCTGTGGTCCTGGTTATCTGTAAACAGCCCACAACTGAGAACATTTGCTATAACTTCTCATAATGTTGCTTATATTTGAATAAGGTTCAATTTCTCTTACTTAGTTTCACACCAAACCAGTGAGGTGGGTATTGTTCCTTTTTTACCGATGAGGAAAATGAAGCTCAGAGAGGTTAAGCGACTTGGCTAAAGTTGCACAGTAAGTAAGTGGCAGAACCTGTAACACAACCCAGATCTTTTCATATCTAACCTTTGTATTGCCTAGTATATCAGTGCATTTCTACTGTTCTATTGTTTTTCTAAAACAATACTTTTCAAGTGCCAGAAACATGAATATGACCTTCATAATCATTTTTGTTTCAACATTATCTTTGACTAATAGGATAAAACATTCACAGAATCACTGATTTTTATCTGCTAAAGATCTCTTTTTGTGTTTCGTATTGTTTTGTTTAGCTTTATCGTTGTTTGCCTTGTACATTTTATACGTATGGTACTGTGAGTGCCAGAGCTGCTGTTCTGCGTCCTCAGTGCTCAGTGAGGTGCCAGGCCCTGACACATGTTTTCAGAGCTGTCCCAAACAGTAATCCCAAAGGTGACACAACCTTAAAGCTCAGGCTTGGCAGGGAGGTCCCAAGGCACATAGTCTTACTTTTTTCAATAAAGATGACTGAGTAAATGTATAACCACATTTGATTTAAGTTCTACACAAGCCTTTTCATAGGTCAGACACCACAAATCGCACAGATTTTTAAAAATAACTTTTAAAAAACAGGTATCCTGTGTTTTAGCAAGGAAAATACAGTCATTGTCAGATCACGATTTGTATGAAATGCTTTGTGACTCAATCAACTACCAGCTGACCTCAGGATGCAAACCTTAGCTGGCTCTACACCTCCTGTACTTTTTCCACACTGTTTTTGTAGCTTTCATTTAAAATAATGTTAGCTGGAGCCTCCACTATAACCAGGTCATTGTTCTTCTGCTTCAACTGTTCCTCCAGCAGAGCTGACAATAGAAGCCGTCACTCTGGCTCTGCTAAAGTACAAAGCCATTGTCAAGTGGACCCAAGGACCTCCTGGGCTCAAGGCTTTTATCATCAGCCCTAGTGACCTACAAATATCCATCAGGGTCAACAGTGAGTAAATCACTGTCCCGTGTAACATCATCATCATAATAACTTCCTTACTATGGGGCATGTAATCTACTGAGCCTTTTATATGAATTAGTTATTCATGGAATTTTAATTTTCACAACACCTCTATGGAGTAGATACTGCAATTTTCTTTACACAGATAATGAAATCATTAAGCTAAGTGAAAGAAGCCAATCACAAAAGGCCACATAGCATATGATTGCATTTTAAAATTATTTGTTCTAGTTTGTACTATAGTTTTGCAAGGTGTTACCACTGAGAGAAACTGGATAAAAGGCACATGGATCTCTCTCTTTTATTTGTTACAACTGCATGGAATTTACAGTGATCTAAAAATACAAAATATAATTTAAAAACATACTCAATCTCTTTCCTGTTCCTCTCCTCCCAAGATAAGAATTTTTCCAGGAGCAGCATGTCCCTGTTCTTTAAATGATGTTGCTATTTGGTGGCATCCTTTGCTTTTGGAATCCACAGGCCCAGTTCATTGACACTATGAATTTTTCAAGAGCTGACCAAAGTGTTGGAAGCACCAAAAATGTTTATTGACTCCAAAAGGTGAAAAGAAAATCACAGAATCATTGACAAATGTTTACATGTCTACAAACTATGATCCTACATCAAACAGTCAGCTGTAACTCAACTCAGCTCATATACTTCTGTGTGTGTGCATGCGTGCGTGTGTGTGTGTGTGTGTGTGTGTGTGTGTGTGTATCATACATACTTAATATTTAATGTGGTGTTTCATGAGAATTTGAAACCCAGAGGTGACCTGGTTTGGAATCCTGTCTTTACCTCTTGTAGCTCTGTGGCTTTGGATATGTTTCTTAGCTTCTTCGAGTCTCGATTTCAAAAGACCTCGAAAAGCCAAAACAATCTTGAGAAAGAACAACATAGCTGGAGGAATCAAGCTTCCTGACTTCAGACTATATTACAAAGCTACAGTGATCAAAACAGTATGGCATTGGCACAGAAACAGACATATAGATCAATGGAACAGGATAAGAAACCCATAAATAAACCCACACACTTATGGTCAATTAATCTATGACAAAGGAGGCAAGAATATTCAATGGAGAAAAGACAATCTCTTCGGTAAGTGATGCTGGAAAAACTGGACAGCTACATATAAAAGAATGAAACTAGAACATTCTCTAACACCATATACAAAAATAAACTCAAAATGGATTAAAGACCAAAAAGTAAGACCAGAAACCATAAAACCCCTAAAGGAAAACACAGGCAGAACACTCTTTGACATAAATCATGGCAATATTTTTTTTGGATCCGTCTCCTAAAGCAAAGGAAACAAAAGCAAAAATAAGCAAATGGTACCTAATTAAACTTAAAAACCTTTGTACAGCAAAGGAAACCATCCACAAAATGAAAAGACACTCTACAGAATGGAAGAAAATGTTTGCAAATGATATGACTGATAAGGGGTTAACATCCAAAATATATACACAGCTCATACAACTCAACATCAAAAAAACAAACAACCTGATTAAAAAATGGGCAGAAGATCTGAATAGACATTTTTCCAAAGAGGAGATGCAGATGCCCAACAGACACATAAAAAGATGCTCAACATCACTAATCACCAGGAAAATGCAAATCAAAACCACAGTGAGAGGGCTTCCCTGGTGGCGCACTGGTTGAGAGTCCACCTGCCGATGCAGGGGACACGGGTTCGTGCCCCGGTCCGGGAAGATCCCACATGCCGCGGAGCGGCTGGGCCTGTGAGCCATGGCCGCTGAGCCTGCGCGTCCGGAGCCTGTGCTCCGCAACGAGAGAGGCCACAACAGTGAGAGGCCCACGTACCGCAAAAAGCAACAATAACAACAACAACAACAAACACAGTGAGAGATCACCACACATCAGCCAGAATAGTTATCATCAAAAAGAACACAAACAACAAATGTTGATGAGGATGTTGAGAAAAGGGAACCCTCATACACTATTGGAGGGACAGTAAATCAGTGCAGTCACTGTGGAAACAGTATGAATGTTACTCAGAAAACTAAAAATAGAACTACCCAGTAGTTCCACTCCTGGGTATATATCTGAAGGAAACAAAAACGCTAAATCGAAAAGATACATGTACCTGAAAATGGAAAATGGAGCTACCATATGACCCAGCAATCCCACTCCTGGGCATATATCCGAAGAAAAGCTTGGTTGAAAAGGATACATGCACCCCAATGTTCACTGCAGCATTATTTACAATTGCCAAGATATGGAAGCAACCTAAGTGTCCATCAACAGATGAATGCATAAAGAAGATGTGATACACACACACACACACACACACGCAATGGAACATTACTCAGCCATAAGAAAGAGTGAAATCTTGCCACTTGCAAGAGCATGGATGGACTTGGAGGGCATTATGCTAAGTGAAATAAGTCAGACAGAGAAAGACAAATACTGTATGATATCCCTTAATCTAAAAAATACAAATGAATATAATAAAAAAGAAACAGACTCATAGATATAGAGAACAAATTAGCGGTTACTGGTGAGGAGAGGGAAGTGGGGAGGGGCAACATGGGTGTAGGGGATTCAGAGGTACAAACTACTATGTATAAAATTAAGGACTTCCCTGGCGGCCCACTGGTTAGGACTCCACGCTCCCACTCCAGGGGGCGCAGGTTCGATCCCTGGTTGGGGAACTACAATCCTACATGTTATGCGGCATGGCCAAAAGATACAAATAAAATAAAATTAGCTACAATGATATATTGTACAATAGAGGGAATACAGCCAATATTTTATAATAACTATAAATGGAGCATAACCTTTAAAATTGTGAATCACTATACTGTACACTTGAAATTAAATAATACTGTACATCAACTACAGTACAATGAAAAACTTATAGTACAATTTGGATACTGAATTGATAGAATTCACCAATTTTAGCTCTATTTAATGTAGAGTACTTAAAACACACACACACACTCACAATGCAGTTATAATCCATTACCATGAAATAAGCCCATTTAAAGTGTAGAGTTCAATTACTTTAGTATATTCACAAACCAGTACAACTATCATCACTATCTGAGTCCAGAACATTTTTATCAACCCAAAAAGAAATTCCCAGCCCATTAGCAGTAACTGCTCATCTCCTCCCCCACCTCCATCCCCACTAAACCTAGGCCACCACTACTCAACTTTCTGTCTCTGTGGATTTGCCTATTCTGGACATTTCATATAAATGCAATCATACGCTATGTGGCCTTTTGTGATTGGCTTCTTTCACTTAGCTTAATGTTTCAAGGGTCATCCATCTCATAGAACACATTAGAACTTCATTCCTTTTTAAGGCTGAATAATATTTCATTGCATGGGATACAAATTGTATTTATCCATTTATCAGTCGATGGACATTTATGTCATTTCTACTTCTTTGCTATTATGAATCGTGCTGCTGGGAATACTGCTGTGTGTGCTTTTGTGTGGAGGCACATTTACTGGGTCAGTTGGTAACTCGATGGAACTGCCAAACTGTTTTCTACAGCATCTGTATCATGTTTCACTCCCACCAGCAGTGTACGAGGCTTCTAATTACTCCACATTCTCACCAACGCTTATCTGTCTTTTTGATTATGGCCATCCTAGTGGGTGTGAAGTATCTCATCGTAGTTTTGATTTGCATTTCCTTAATGATTAATAATACCGAGCATCTTTTAATGTGCTTATTGGCCATTTGTATATCTTTGGGTAGAGATAGACTACTTTTAAAAGTCCTGAAGGTACTTGATGATAAAGGGAATGTAACAATGTGTTTACTGCATTTTGATGTTGGAATAGAAGAAAAAAAAATATGTATTTACACACTCACTATTAAGACATTTTCTGAGCACCTATGATATTCCAGCTACCAGGAGGTACAGAGATAAGAAAAAAACCTACCGTCGATCATGAGAGGTGGCACGGATAAGATGTTGTAGTCAGGTTCCTGGCACTTTTATAAAGGTCTGCTTCTGACTTAACATATCATCCAGATGATTCATCTTCATCCCTGGCAGGGGCAGAAAGCCAATGAGACAAGGTCCCTGATCTCTAGTAGCTCACTGTCTAGTGGGGCAGACAAGCACAGAAAGACACCACTGCCATCCCATATGGTCAAGACAATGGCGGTTGTCTGTCCAAAGAGGCATGGGAGCACCGAGCAGGGAGCAATTAATTCGGCCAAGCATCTAGGAAGGGTGCATAGGGGAGATGACATTTGAATTTGGTGTTAAAGGATGTCTAGAGGCTTGGCAGATGGAGAAAGCGGAACGGTGTTCTAGGCTGGACAAAGGCATGACAGCAGGGCTGATCGTGAGCAGAGGCGGAGGGTGCAAAGTCGAGATGGAAGGGAGTGAGGGCCGGGCTGTGTAGAGCCACGCGAAGGAGCTTCTGTCTACACAGTGTAAATTTGGAGATGTTTTTAAAGCAGAAGAATGGTGTGATTGAATCTGAGGCTTAAGTGATCAGTGTGGGGTAGCCAGGTAAATGATTTAAGAGGTTGGCAAACTCTCTAAAGGGTCAAATAGTAAACATTTTTTGCCTTGCCAAAATATGATCTTCATCCCAGCTTCTCAGCTCCACTATTGTAGCGTGAATGCAGCCATAGACAATACTTACATGTATAAGCCTGGCTGTGTCCGAATACAGCTCATTTACAAAACAAGGCAGAGTCTATTTGTCTGGTTTACTAACTGCTAGATTAGGCCAAGGGAAGAATGAAAGCAAGTAGGCCCCTGACTATCCAGAAGTTCTCTTATTGGTGGTGAAAATCAAAACCAAAGGAGGGAAGTTTTTGTTTTAATAGATCTTTATTGGAGTATAATTGCTTCACAATACTGTGTTAGTTTCTGTTGCACAACAAAGAGAATCAGCCATAGGCATACACACTCCCCATATCCCCTCCCTCTTGAGCCTCCCTCCCATCCTCCCTATCCCACCCCCCTAGGTCATCACAAAGCACCGAGCTGATCTCCCTGTGCTATGCTGCTGCTTCCCACCAGCCAACTATTTTACATTCGGTAGTTTATATATGTCGACGCTACTCTCACTTCGCCCCAGCTTTGCTCTCCCACCCCATGTTCTCAAGTCCATTCTCTACATTTACCTCTTTATTCCTGCCCTCTAGCTAGGTTTATCAGTACCTTTTTTTTTTAGATTCCATATATATGTGTTAGCATACGGTATTTGTTTTTCTCTTTCTGACTTACTTCACTAGGTATGACAGTCTCTAGGTCCATCCACCTCACTACAAACAACTCAATTTCATTTCTTTTTATGGCTGAGTAATATTCCATTGTATATATGTACCACATCTTCTTTATCCATTCATCTGTTGATGGACATTTAGGTTGGTTCCTTGTCCTGGCTATTGTAAATAGTGTTGCAATGAACATTGGGGTGCATGTCTCTCTTTTTTCTTTTTTTTTGCGGTACGCGGGCCTCTCACTGCTATGGCCTCTCCCGTTGCAGGTCACAGGCTCCAGACGCACAGGCTCAGCGGCCATGGCTCACGGGCCTAGCCGCTCCACGGCATGTGGGATCTTCCCGGACCGGGGCATGAACCTGTGTCCCCTGCATTGGCAGGCGGACTCTCAACCACTGCGCCACCAGGGAAGCCCTCCATGTCTCTTTTTGAATTATGGTTTTCTCAGGGTATATGCCCAGTAGTGGGATTGCTCAGTCATATGGTAGTTCTATTTTTAGTTTTTTAAGGAACTTCCATTCTGTTTTCCATAGTGGTTTTATCAATTTACATTCCCACCAACAGTGTAGGAGGGTTCCCTTTTCACCACACCCTTCCCAGCATTTACTGTTTCTAGCTTTTTTGATAAGGCCATTCTGACTGGCGTGAGGTGATACCTCACTGTAGTTTTGATGTGCATTTCTCTAATAATTACTGATGTTGAGCATCTTTTCATGTTCCTCTTGGCCACGTGTATGTCTTCCTTGGTGAAACGTCTACTTAGGTCTTCTGCCCATTTTTTAACTGGATTGTTTGTTTTTTTGATATTGAGCTCCAAGAGCTGTTTGTATGTTTTGGAGATTAATCCTTTGTCTGTTGTTTCATTTGCAAATATTTTCTCCAATTCTGAGTGTTGTCTTTTTGTCTTGTTTATGGTTTCCTTTGCTGTGCAAAAGTTTTTAAGTTTAATTAAGTCCCATTTGTTTTTTTTTTTTGTTTTTATTTCTGTTACCTAGGAGGTGGGTCAAAAAAGATCTTGCTGTGGTTTATGTCAAACAGTGTTCTTCCTCTGTTTTCCTCTAAAAGTTTTATAGTCTCTGGTCTTACATTTAAGTCTTTAATCCATTTGGAGTTTATTTTTGGTTATGGTGTTAGGTGTTCTAATTTTATTCTTTTACATGTAGCTGTCCAGTTTTCCCAGCACCACTTATTGAACAGACTGTCTTTTCTCCATTGTATATGCTTACCTCCTTTGTCATAAATTAGTGGACCATAGATGTGTGGGTTTATCTCTGGGCATTCTATCCTGTACCATTGATCTATATTTCTGTTTTTGTGCCAGTACCATACTGTCTTGATTACTGTATCTTTGTGGTATAGTTTGAAGTCAGGGAGCCTGATTCCTCCAACTCCATTTTTCTTTCTTAAGATTGCTTTGGCTATTCGGGTCTTTTGTGTTTCCATATGAATTGTAAGATTTTTTTCTTCTAATTCTGTGAAGAATGCCATTGGTACTTTGATAGGAATTGCACTGAATCTGTAGACTGCTTTGGGTAGTATAGTCATTTTCACAATATTGATTCTTCCAATCCGAGAACATGGTGTATATCTCCAACTGTTTATGTCATCTTTGATTTCTTTCATCAGCATTTTATAGTTTTCTGAGTACAAGTCTTTCACCTCCTTAGGCAGGTTTATTCCTAGGTATTTTATTCTTTTTGTTACAATAGTAAATGGGGGCTTCCCTGGTGGTGCAGTGGTTGAGAGTCCGCCTGCCGATGCAAGGGACACGGGTTCATGCCCTGGTTTGGGAAGATCCCACATGCCGCGGAGTGGCTGGGCCCATGCACCATGGCCGCTGAGCCTACGTGTCCAGAGCCTGTGCTCCACAGTGGGAGAGGCCACAACAGTGAGAGGCCCGCGTACCGCCAAAAAAAAAAAAAAAAAAAAAGTAAATGTAATTGTTTCCGTAATTTCTCTGTTTTTTCGTTGTTGGTGTATAGGAATGCCAGAGATTTCTGTGCATTCATTTTGTATCCTGCAATCTTACCAAATTCATTGATTAGTTCTAGTAATTTTCTGGTGGCATCTTTAGGATTTTCTATGTATAGTAACATGTCATCGGCAAACAGTGACAGTTTTACTTCTTCTTTTCAATTTGTATTCCTTTTATTTCTTTTTCTTCTCTGATTGCTGTGGCTAGGACTTCCAAAACTATGCTGAGTAAGAGTGGTGAGAGTGGACATCCTTGTCTTGTTCCTGATCCTAGTGGAAATGCTTTCAGTTTTTGACCATTGAGTATGATGCTTGCTGTGGGTTTGTCGTGTATGGCCTTTATTATGTTGAGGTAGGTTCCCTCTATGCCCATTTTCTGGAGAGTTTTTATCATAAATGGGTGTTCAATTTTGTCAAAAGCTTTTTCTGCATCTACTGAGATGATCATATGGTTTTTATTCCTTAATTTGTTAATGCGGTGCATCACATGGATTGATTTGCGTATATTGCAGAATCCTTGCATCCCTGGGATAAATCCCACTTGATCATCTTGTATGATCCTTTTAATGTGCTGTCGGATTCTGTTTGCTAGTATTTTGTTCAGCATTTTTGCATCTATGTTCATCAGTGATATTGATCTACAATTTTCTTTTTTTGTGGTACCTTTTTCTGGTTTTGGTATCAGGGTGATGGTGGCTTCACAGAATGAATTTGGGAGTGTTTCTCCCTCTGCAATTTTTTGGAAGAGTTTGAGAAGGATTGGTGTTAGCTCTTCTCTAAATGTTTGATAGAATTCACCTGTGAAGTCATCTGGTCCTGGACTTTTGTTTGTTGGAAGATTTTAAATTTTGGTTTCAATTTCATTACTTGTGATAGGTCTGTTTATATTTTCTAATTCTTCCTGGTTCGGTCTTGGAAAATTGTGCCTTTCCAAGAATTTGTCAATTTCTTTGTGGTTGTCCATTTTATTGGCGTATAGTTGTTTGTAGTAGTCTCTTCTAATCCTTTGGATTTCTGCAGTGTCAGCTGTGATTTCTCCTTCTTCATTTCTAATTTTATTGATTTCAATCCTCTCCCTTTTTTTCCTTGATGAGTCTGGCTAAAGGTTTATGAATTTTGTTTATCTTCTCAAAGAACAAGCTTTTAGTTTTATTGATCTTTGCTATTGTTTTCTTCATTTCTATTTCATTTATTTGTGCTCTGATCTTTGATTTATTTCCTTCTACTGACTTTGGGTTTTCTTTGTTCTTCTTTCTCCACCTGTTTTAAGTGTAGGGTTAGATTGAGATTGTTCTTGTTTCTTGAGGTGAGACTGATTGCTATAAACTTCCCTCTTAGAACTGCTTTTGCTGCATCCCATAGGTTTTGGGTCTTTGTGTTTTCATTGTCATTTGTTTCTATGTATTTTTTTATTTCTTCTTTGATTTCTTCAGTGATCTCTTGGTTATTCAGTAGCGCACTGTTTAGCCTCCAGGTATTTGTGTTTTTTACAGTTGTTTCCTGTAATTGATTTCCAATCTCATAGCATTGTGGTCAGAAAAGATGCTTCATATGATTTCAATTTTCTTAAATTTTCCGAGGCTTGATTGTGACCCAAGATGTGATCTATCCTGGAGAATGTTCCATGTGCACTTGAGAAGAAAGTGTATTCTGCCACTTTTGGGTGGAATGTTCTATAAATACTAATTAGATGTATCTGGTCTACTGTGTCATGTAAAGCTTGTGTCTCCTTACTTACTTTCTGTTTGGATGATCTGTCCATTGGTGTAAGTGGGATGTTAAAGTCCCCTACTATTATTGTGTTACTGTCGATTTCTCCTTTCATGGCTGTTAGCATTTGCCTTACGTATTGAGGTGCTCCTATGTTGGGTGCTTATTTATAATTGTTATATCTTCTTCTTGGATTGATCATCCTTTGATCATTATGTAGTGTCCTTCCTTATCTCTTGTAACAGTCTTTATTTTAAAGTCTTTTATCTGGTATGAGTATTGCTACTCCAGCTTTCTTTTGATTTCCATTTGCATGGAATATCTTTTTCCATCCCTTTACTTTCAGTCTGTATTGTCCCTAGGTCCGAAGTGGGTCTCTTGTAGACAGCATCTATATGGGTTTTGTTTTTGTATCCATTCAGCCAGTCTGTGTCTTTTGGTTTGGGCATTTAATCCATTTCCATTCAAGGTTATTATCAATATGTATGTTCCTATTACCATTTTCTTAATAGTTTTGGGTTTGTTTTTGTGGGTCTTTTTCTTCTCTTGTGTTTCCCACTGGTTTGGTGGTGCTAAATTCTCTCAACTTTTGTTTGTCTGAAAAGCTTTTGACTTCTCCATCGAATCTGAATGCGATCCTTGCTGGGTAGAGTAATCTTGGTTGTAGGTTTTTCTCTTTCATCACTTTAAGTGTATCCTGCCACTCCCTTCTGGCCTGCAGAGTTTCCACTTAAAACTCAGCTGATAACATTATGGGGATTCCTCTGCATGTTATTTTTTGGTTTTCCACAAGGGAAGTTTTAGTTGAGGCAGATGCTACCTTCAGAGTGCCAGAAGAGTCATGTCCTCAACATGGGCTGGGCTGGAGAGTGGAACTCTGCTTCCCAGCCCCATCCAACCCTCAGCCAGCATTTTATACGAGGCAAGGCAGAACTCCGAGGCTCTGCCAAAGCACACCATTCCTTCAGGCCACTGGAGTTCTCTGCCAGCCCCTGTGTTAGCCACATGGGAGATATGGAGCCTAAATCAGGGACCATCCTGCCAAGGAACCACGGTCCGGGAAGAAGGAGCCTGGATAACAAGGTAAAAGTCCTGGCAAAGCATAACTTGGTCTGGGACAGGAAGGCTTGATTCAAGGTAATTTAAAGAATTTGTTCAGGACACCCCCTGGAACCCAGAGGTGGGATGCACAGGTGGTCCTGGACCAGAGCCGGGAGCTGCACAGTTGGAAGCAGGTGCCTGTTTATTTCAGTGTCTGCTGCAGGCTTTGCAAGCCGGCTTTCTACCTTGATGTGTGGAGGGCTCATCCATAAGCCTAGGGTGGAGACACAGAGAAAGTTTGTAAGTGGCCCTAAAACAATACGCAGGCTTTTCAAAAGTCCGTTTAAAAGGCTCGGCCTGCTGATGAAAACTGTCAAGCTTCTTTGCTCTTGGCCGGGATTAAGTCAACCTAGGCAGTAACACTGGAATCGCACACTCACCAGCTTCTCTGATTGGCTGCTGGTGACATAATAGAAGTTCAGGAAGGTGATTGGTGGGCCAGGCGCCGCTGCTGAGCCGTGAACCTAAAAAAGGAACAGAATGGCAGGGGGAGGGAGCCACCAACCAACACATTTTAAAGCATCGGGTTCCTGTTTTAAATAATAAAGATGGTGTTCAAGATAGTGATATCTCTGCATGGTCCCTAAGGTGTACCTGGGTTCCTTTGTGTTGCTTCTGCCTCCCCCGTCCCAGGTGTCTCACTCTCTCTCTCCCTGGAGACTTGCAGGCAAGTGCCGACAGGTCCCCTCCACTGCCAGTCCCCCCCTCTCTGCCCAAACCTGCTCTCTGCAGCCCAGAGGCGGGCAGCCCAGGCCGGCTGAGCCCCCGGGGCTTTCCCTGCTCCAGCATCCATGCTGGCAGCATCTCGAGCTGTGCCCTGGTGCTGGGGCAGGCAGCCTCCTTGACAGATTCTCCAACAGAGCAAAGCCACAGCGGGAGCAATGAACATGACGAGAAGCACGAACGTGTCGGCCTAGCCGGGAGAGGACTGTTTTCTTTAACACAACAGGGGCTGGGGCCGGGCTCACCTGGGGAGTCACTGCACATCCTCTGGCCTTAGCAGGCGACCAGAGAAGAGAACGCAGGCAAAACAGCCGGTGGCCTCAAGGGACAGTATGTGGGGAATTTTAGAAAGGCTCTGGGTTTGCAGAAGGGAACAGCACAACGTGGCAGGGAAGCCACTGAGGTTGGGATTCTACCCCTGATGTGCTGCAAACTTGCTGTGTGATTTTTTTGGCTCTTCTCTGAGTCTCTGCTACCTCCCCTGTGGGATGCAGGATACAATCCAATCATCTCCAGGCCTTTTCCATCTCAGGCTTATGGAACACTGGTGTTCCAGGGGCAAAACGAGGTGTTCCCACACCAAGAGTATTAACAGTGCCTGGTGTTTATTAACCTTCCTACCACGGGGCAGGTGCTGTGCCGGGGGCTTTACAGACACTAATGCTTATCTACAGAATAATCCTGCCAAGTAGGTGTCGTCTCCATTTTAGAAGAGGAAGCAGGGTCCAAGAGATCGACTAACCTGTCCGCCGTCCCACAGCTCATACTCTTAATTTGAACCCAGGTCTTTCTGACTGCAAAGTCCCCCACATCTAATTATTTTTTTCCTTTTTGATTTGCTAAAAAAAAAAAAAAAAGCTAATGACTAGTACTTGGTCAATTTTAAGTTTTTCTCCCAATGTTTTTCTTTCATGACTACCATCAAAGAGTAGCAGAACACCCAAACCTCTTGGAAAATGAATAGTGGAAATGAAATGAATGTACTGGAGACTCTTGGAAACTGGATCCTGAGGAAACCTGTCTGGAGCCTCAGCGGCTCGCCTCCTTCATGAACCAGTCCGCTTGAGGCACGTCAGTGTGCAAGTTTAATCAAGCAGAACATTTCTGACCCAACTAGATGCTAAGTACATCAACATATTCTCAGCTAAATCCTGGTTCGTATGAGACATAGAAGTACAGGTGTTTCATCATCTTCTGCAAAGGAAGCTGACTTCCAGGTGCTCTGCGGCCGAAAACAGGTTTGCGCACCCTGGTTCTGACTCCACGAAGATGCAATTTACGGGCAGGAAAACTTCCTGGACGAACAGAGTGAGGGAGAGCTCTCTCAGCACCTTAGAAAACCCAGCCCTGCGAGGTGTCTGCTTCTCTTCCCTGGGAGTCAGAAGATGTCCTTTCCCTTTAAATGTGCACCTGGAAAGTTCTCTATCAAACCAGACTGACACAGGCAGGCCCTCCACCCTGCCAACAAGAGCAGTCACTGAGATCCAGGATGGCTGTTGACTAGCTGGCGGGGTTAGCACAGATGGACTAGCTGGACCACGGACAGAAGGGGGGCACTTGTCATGAAGGGACCACACTCCACAGGCCCAGGGGGTGGAGCCCGTGATCTCCTGACTCCCACAGCTGCCCTCGGACCTCACCTCTCTCCCTCTGAGGCTCAGGCCACGAGCCAGAACACTGTTCCTCTTGCTGACCTCTGACATTCGAGGCAGGCCTTGGAGCCCTGCTCACCAGCCCCCCCAGGGTCACATTCCCTGCTGCTGTCCTGGCGATTTCTGACATCTACGTGCACAACTCACCCTTCAACTATGTTTCTCAGGACAGCATTGCTGTTTCGGGAAGGTGGCCAGGGTATAATCGTTCTGCAGTCCCATTTCCACTATGTAAACTGCTACAAATTTTAAGAGACATGTGTGCTGAGAAGTCTTAAAATAAAGCCAAACCACTGTGCTGGTGCAGGAATCTTAGTACAGATCCAGACTTTTTACTGCACTCCTACTGAAAGCGAGGTGTTACGAAGCATATTATCCCACTGGATCCTAAAGGTAAGCGTTTGAACTTTTACTTTTGTATTTGTAGTTAATCTAGCTCTAAAAAGGGTTTGGGCATCTCTAAAAAAGCAGTTGTGGTGCTACTATGTGATGTCAGGATTAATATCACTACAGTTTTACAGTCCCCTGACGGGGACTTCCCTGGTGGTCCAGTGGGTAGGATTCCGCACTCCCAAGGCAGGGGGCCCGGGTTCGATCCTTGGTAGGGGAACTAGATCCCGCATGCCACAACTAAGAGTCAGCATGCCGCAACTAAGAATCCAAATGCCACAACTAAATATCCCACATGCAGCAATTAAGTCCCGACACAGCCAAATTAATTAATTAATCAATTAATGAAAAAAAACAAACCCTGAGACTTAGAATAAATGTGGTCCCCAAGGCTACATAGTAATTGGTATAATGGAAGCTTGAACTTAAATCTAAGAGGTATAGTGAGAAGAACAGAGTGCAAAATGGGAATATTAACATCCACCTGGCAGGGTTATTGTAGGAAAATGATACAATTTACGTGAAAGGGAGGCGAGCACAGCAATGTTGCCTTCCTTCCCCTCCATCTTCAGATTCTCAGCTCCTTCCATTATACCACTCTGCCTCCTCTTCACCGCAGTTCATCAGAGAGGATATTATACATCAGCTTTACAATGGATAAAATACTACCACAGTCATTTACTTTGAGCTTCATGCCAACCCTTGCAAAGTAGGCATTATCCCCATTTTCCAGACGAGGAAACCCAACTTCTTAGAGGATGAATGACCTCCTGGGGCTTCTCAGGTGACAAGCAGCAGGGTTGGGATTGGAACCCCAGTCTAACGACCCCCAGAGGTCACACCTTTCCCATTAAACCACGCACTTTCTGAGTCAATTATTAAGCTTCTAACAGCAATAAGCATAGAAGGAATATGTATTTCCTTTAGATAAGTTAATACTATGTGGAAATATCATTTGGGAATTGGAAAGTAGAAACGCTTTCTCTTCTGTGAGTAAAAAGGAAAGAGAAACTGAGAAGAGTGTTCGCTACAAAATCGTACGTACGTACGTAATTGTGTAAAATAATCATGTAGTTTAAGGTTCACACGCAAACCTGATGGAAACATAAAAATATATATAGGGCTTCCCTGGTGGCGCAGTGGTTGAGAGTCCGCCTGCCGATGCGGGGGACGTGGGTTCGTGCCCCGGTCCGAGAGGATCCCACGTTCCGCGGAGCGGCTGGGCCCGTGAGCCGTGGCCGCTGAGCCTGTGCGTCCGGAGCCTGTGCTCTGCAACGGGAAAGGCAACAGCGGTAAGGGGCCCGCGTACCGCAAAAAAAAAAAAAAAAAAAAAAAAAAAAATATATATATATATATATATATAAATAAAGCATAAAAATATTCTGATAGAAACATCATAAAATATGCCTATTGCATATTTTAAAAATAAATGTATTTTACATTTATAAATGAGTTAAACATTTGTAAAACTTTCATTCTTTTGTTGGAAGAAAATCTGTTTCTTTTGTCTTGAATAAAGATATCTGGGAAACATATATTTGTTGTTCTAGTTAAATAAAACCACTGAGAGCTCTACATTTGTGGTGGCTGTGGCTGTACTCTTAATAAAAATAATGAAAATATTACCCAAGCCCCTCCCTGACCTGCTGACTTGGAAATAGGTCACCTCCCAGTGAATTCACAGTTATGTGCTTCGATTAGCATCAGATTCTGGAAGAGCTCCAAAATTTGAAAACCAAACTGCTTTCAGCATCTGGTCCTCCCAAGAAGGAAACCTTAAAATTATCTTTGAGTTATGAAGGATGCATAATAAGGTTATGTTAAACAACTAGAGTATAGTTACAAAAGAAAAACTGAAATGGAATCTCCTGTACCAGGGATGGAATCAAGTCTAAATAAATATTTAAATCACAATGTAAATGCATTTGATGAAAATTTTCAATCAAGGTTTTTGGACTAAAGCATATATTGGAACCTTACTCATTTGGTTTCAATTAAGTTTTCAATATAAAAATATGTAATTGGCCAAGGAACAGGGTGTCAAAACCTCAGATCCCACAGGGCCAGGCAGGTAATATAAACCAGAGTTTGGAGAGATGAGTTCCCTCACCTGCAAAATGAGAATAATAAAAATATATGTCTCACAGCACTGTTATGAGGCTTAAGTTAGATAATGCCCGTGAAAAAGGATTCAGAGACATGTATATGGCTGTTAAGACTCTGCACAAAGTGGCCATTGTGTTTGTACAATCTTTCCCCAACTGCTTTCTTTGAATGACATCACAAAGTCCTAAGAAGCTACTCTTTGTTTTACACACCCTCGACACACCCACAATCTTTCTTCTTTCCCATCCGTGATGAAGCTGATACAATGGCACAGGAACATCTAAAAGAGGGAAGTCAAACAAAGTGGGATGTTCCTGCTTCATCATTCTCCTCAACAAACTTTTGTGAGAGCTTCCATGGGCAAGGCATGGGTGACTAGAAGAAATGAAGAGTTCTTACCAGTCATCCCATGAAGAGAGAACAGTCTTCATCGCACTTCAGAAAGAAACCAGGGTACAGACTGTCTGTAAAGGTCCAGGGGAGCACTGCCCAGGGAAGACATCACGGGAGCCACAGTTTTAAACTATACAGTGGCACATTAAAACAAAAAAAGTAGGGACTTCCCTGGCGGTCCCGTGGTTAAGACTTCACCTTCCAATGTAGGGGGTGTGGGTTCAATCCCTGGTCGGGGAGCTAAGATCTCACATGCCTCATGGCCAAAAAACCAAAACAGAAAACAGAAGCAATATTGTAACAAATTCAATAAAGACTTTTAAAATGGTCCACATCAAGAAAAAAAAATCTTAAAAAGGAACAGGTGAAATTAGTATTAACACTAGTGTTAATGATATATTTAGCCAAGGTATCCAAAATGTTATCATCACAATATACAATCAATATTAAAAACTATTCATGAGCCATCCTACATTCTTTTTTTTCATGCTAAGTCTTCGAAATCTGGCATAAATTCTACACTCACATCACATCTCACTTTGGAGCAGTCATATGTCAAGGGCTCTATGGCCACGTGTCTAGTGGCCACCATGCTGGGCTGCACAGGTCTGTGAGATCTTTAGAGAAAAGGGCTTAAAAAAAGTGTTAACATATACACAGCCAATATTTGAATGTTTGTTCTATATTACAGGGGCTCTGAGGTGTTATAGCTGAAAAGATCTGGAAGAGAGTTGTTCCAGACAACTAAAAAGGAAAGAAACTGTTCTAAAAAGAGTTGTTGCCTTGGAACACAGATCTGGCTGCCGTGCTCCAATCTGGGAGTACTCCACAAGACCACCCGGCCCCAGAGCTTCCCTGGAGGACCAGCGGAGGCCGCTATTGAAGCTGCATCCCAGCCCAGCTTCTCCCTCAGCCTGCCCTCGCTTTCTTCCAGGGGCTGTTCCTCTACTACTCCCTGATAAACCTCCTGCAGGCCGATCCCCTTCTCCGAGTCTGTTTCCCAGGGAACCCCCCTAGCAGTTACATCCTCAGTGCTACATCATCCTTCTCGAGGGAGGTGACTCTATCAACAGACTGAGACTTTCGTCTGCCATAGTTGCCCAAGGACATGGAGGTCTGTGGGCCTTTTGCAGGATGATTAGCTACATCTCTGCAGCAAATGAGGAAAATACGTCATCACTGCAAATTCCCTCTTAGAAGTCCCTCCAGTCTCAGGAATCGTACTTGCTTCTCCAATTTCTATAAGACATTGAGAAACTTGCACTCAGTATGCGACTGTGGTAAGACTGGATGTCATCAGACGTCAGAATGGGCCCCCCCGTTTTGGCACTGCTGCCTCACATGTGAGGTGTGTAGATACTCAGGTCAAAAGTCCCAGCAGCTCTTCGAAGTGCACCACTGGCTCTGGGGCAGGCTGAGGAGTCCTACTCTCCAGCAGAGGGCTGGAAGCAATGTACCCAGGCATTTCTTGGCATTGCACTGGAGGGCCACCAAACAGAGTAGGACCTCCTCTGAGTTGTCCCTGTGTCCTAAAGTCTAGCTTGGCTTAGAGATGAGAGGCAGCCCTGGTTTGAGACCCTAAAACTAAACTCTAAATTCTCAGGCAAAAAAAATTAAAGCCCTACTTGCTGTTTCCTATCAACTCCTTAACTCCTACCATTCCTATGAGGCCATCTCAAGGGACTTCTCCATAAGACCTTTCTTCTGTTTATTTTTAAAAGCTTTATTGAGATATAGTTCACATACCATACAATTCACTGTTTAATATACTTAAACCACTGAATTTAAGTACAATTCAATGGTTTTTAGTGTATCCACAGAGCTGTGCAACCGTAACCACGATCAGTTTTAGAACATGTTCAATAACCCAAAAAGAAACCCCTCATCTCTTAGCTGTCCTTCCCAAGCCCCCTCCATTACCCACCTCCGGCCTCAGGTAACCACTCACCTACCTTCTCTATACATTGGTCTATTCTGGGTATTTAACAGACACTGAGTCATACAATATGGGGTCTTTTGCGTGTGGCTTCTTTCGCTGAGTGTAATGTGCTCAAGGGGCATCCCACGCTGCAGCATGTGTCAGCCCTTCATTCTTTCCTATTGCTGAATAATATTCCGTTGTAAGGGGTATACCACATTTTCTTCATCCACTCATCATCATGGACACTGGGATGTTTCCACTTCTTGGCTAGTGTGGATCACGGTGCTGTGAGTATTTACATACACGTTTTTGTTTGGGCATCTGTGATCATTTCTCTTGGGTGTGTAGCTTAAAGTGGGGTTGTTGGATGATGTGGTAACTGTTTAACCATTTGAGGAAGTGCAAGATGGTTTTCCACAACAGCTGCACTCTCCCTCAATTCCCACAAGCAGTGGCTGAGGGCTCTGATTCTCCACATCTTCACCAATGCTTGCCATTTTCTGTTTTTTTGCTTAGGGCCACCCTAGTGGTGTAAAGTGGTAGCTCATCGTGGTTTGATTTGCATTTTCCTGATGACTAATGATGTCGAGCATCTTTTCATGTGCTTATTGGCTGTTTATCTTCTTTGGAAAAATGTCTATTCAGATCCTTTGCCCATTTTAAAATATGGTTGTCTTCTTCTTATTGAATTAAATAGTTCTTTATATATCCTAGGTACAAGGACCTTCTCCAATATATGATTTGCAAATATTTTCTCCCATTCTGTGGGCTGTCTTTTCACTTTCTTGATGGTGTCCGTTGAAGCACAAAAGTTTAAAATTTTGATGATGTCTAGTATATTTTTTTCTTTTGTTGCTTGCGCTTTTAGTGTTCTGAGAAACCGTTGACTACTTCAAAGTTATGATTCACTCATGTTTTCTTCTAAGAGTTATATATTTTTAGCTGTTACACTTAGGCTTTGATCCATCTGAGTTAATTTCGGTATGGTGTGAGGTAAGGGTTCAGCTTTTTTGACCCTCCTAATTGAATGTGACCTTTCCCACTTAGTCAGTCAGGATAGGCTAGGTTATGTTGCAGTAACAAGTATTTCCCAAATCTCAGAGGCTACAACCACAAATGTTTGTTTTCCACTCATGCTAAGAGTGCATCGTGGGTCAACTGTGGCTCTGCTCCACGTTTTCTTCACTCTGTGACCCAGACTGTTGGCGTTGCCTCTCCCCGGAACACTGCCAGTCCTATGGCAGGGGGAAACAAGACAGGATAGACTCTGGGCTGACTCCTTAAGTTTCTGTCCAGAAGGGACATGTGTCTCTTCCATTCTCACTTCATTGGTCAAAACAAGTCATAAGGCTAAATCTGATATCTATGGGGAAAGAAAATTAATCCTCCCGTAGGGCAGGCACTCCAAGGAGGAAACACTGGTCGTTCAGGGGAACAGGAATACAATTTAACACTTCCTCACTATCCCCTGTATGACTTGATGCCTTGTTCTCCTGGTTTTCCTTCCGAACTCAGCATGCCAGGACCTGAATTTATCATTGTCCTCATCACCCCAAAATCTGCTCCTCGTCCCAGACCCCTGACTTGGGAGACAGCACCCCATCCTCCTGGTTGCCCCAGCCAGAACCTTGACACCATCTTCTCCATGTTCAACCATCAAGCTGTACTGAGACTGCTTCCTAAACATCAGTTGAAGTTGTCTCTCTGGGTCCATTCTTGGTGATGGTGCCCTAGACCACCACTGTCTCTCCACTGGATGACCAGACTCCTGTCCCTTCAAATCCATTCTCCATGTTGAGGCCATAATCATTTCCATAAAATGAAAATCGTTTTCTACTCTCCAGCTCAAAATCCCTGCTGGCTCTTCGTTGCTCTGGGGATAACGATTAACGCACTAACAGGCCTTGTAAGACCTTTCATGATGTGGCTTCAGTCATCTCTCCAGCCTCACTTCTGTACGGTATCGTCATCTCTCCAGCCTCACTTCTGTACGGTATCGTCACCTCTCCAGCCTCACTTCTGTACGGTATCAGCCCGGCATCTTATTGCTCTTGCTCTAACTTTACTTCCCTAAATGCACGGTGATGACTTCACTCAGGGCTTTTATCCCCATGTGTGCGATACTGTTCCTCCTCTTCTGGGTAAATCGTACTTGTTCTTAAAGTACTAGGCTGGGCATCACTTGCTCCTTCCTTCAGACTAGGCGATCACTAAGTGATGGGAAGATGGTTTAGCTAAGAGGCTAAAAGGAAGGGCTCTGGAACCCGACGCCCCAGCTTTGAATCCTGGCTGTCATCTACGAGCTGTGAAACAGTGTGCAGGGTATAGCTTCCCTGGGCCTCCATTTCCTCAGGCATAAAATAGGGGATAATAAGAGTCCCTATTACATAAGGCTGTGGGGAGGATTAAATGAATAAATACAGAGAGAATGCTGAGAATAGCGCCTGACACACTGGGAGGACTTGCCTTTACTTTTATGTATCTTCATAGCAGCCTATAGTGACCCCTATAATTCAGCATTTATCAGACAAACATAATTCACAATTTACTGACCTGACTACTTTTCTGCATTGTAAGATCCTTAGAGTTGGGACAATGTCTTATTCATTATCAGTGCTCCAGTTGACATGTAGTTAGCATTTATTAAGTACTAAGTCAATTAATCCATGAACTTCTCTTCATGGCATTGATCCCTTCTCATCTTGTATTATGATATGAGGATGAACTCTGTCCTCCCTACTTGCTAATCTTACGGAGGGCGGGATCCCATCTCCCCCCAGCCCCACATCGCTAAGCAACATTGAATTACTACCAGTTGAATTCAATTCTCTTGAGAGCCTTTAGCCTTTTCCTGCTTTTCCACCTGCTCAGTCCCTGATGTATAATACTTCCATGTAACCCATGGTAACCTGGAATTCCAGGGAAAGACTTTCTTTTATCTGTAGCCCAAACATTATAGTTGGTCAGTCATACAGGAAGGGGTTGAGGATAATGAAACTCAAGTTAGAGTTAGGAGCTACATTTAGGTGGGGTGTCCTGTAATTTCTGAAAAGAATATGAGCCTGGAGATTTTGTTCTTCTTGATCTCATAAAAGCTACTGAAACCCTAGGTGCTGTTACAATTGACCTACCTGCTGGGTGGGTAGAAGAGCAGGCTGAAGTAAAAGGGGGATTAAGTGGGATGTAAAAGCTGCATGTTTTAGTCCAGGCTGTCAGCAAATACATGTGGCCTTGGAAGTTGCAACCTGTCTGGGACCTCCTTATCCCACCGGGACAGTGAGGGAGGGTAAACGGTCTCTAGGCTCCCCAGCGAGTCTGATATTTCATGCATCATCTCTCCAGAAGGAGCTCATTCTAGGAAGGAATGTTTTTATCGTTCCACTTGATCTCAGAAGAAATAGAAATAGTGTAGGAGAAACTAAACCAGATGACTGTAGTCCCAAGGCTAGTGATGGCTGAAAATAATCACAGGAGAGACCATCTGGATGAACTTGGAGAGAATTACCCACCTCTTGCAGGCAAGGGCCAAAGTGGGGTGTGATGCTGAACAGTAAGTGAACTTCTGAGTCGGACGGACCCAAATGCAAACCCCAGCCTTGCCACGTACTAGCTGTGGGGTGGTGGGCCCGCTATGGAACCTCTTTAACCCTGAGTTTCCTTGGTTGTAAAAAAAAAAACAGGAATCATATGGATGCTGTTGAAGCAGGGTAAGGATTAAAGGAAGCGGTTTATGTATGACCCCTGGTGTTCACAGGCCTTTGGCAACTGTTGGGTCATTTCCCTGTTCCGTTCCATCCTCCATTAATTTAAAGGACTTGCACGCTCACTGGTACCTGTGCCACTGGACCCACTTGCTCCTCAGCACAGGTTGGCAGTGGGCACTTCTGTGGGTTAGATGAGCTCGGGAACTTTTTGGTCAGGACCACACAGAGTGCCTGGGTCGACGAGCATTTTCTCTTAGTCAGATACAGTGAGTCTGATCAAATTCACACTCCTGCTTCTTTCTGTTCACTGAGGGTGTTTTGGTAGTTAGGGGGGGTCCTGGAGGGCAGGGCTCAGCGGGGAGACACGGAGCCACACAGTACCTCAGTGGAGCAGGAATCCATGATTCAGCTGGAGCTGCAACCCAGGACTGGCCGTGGAGACACCTTAGGAACGACCGGATTACCTCTTACTCGTAAGGAGTTCTGCTCACGTGACAGAGTATAGAAGGCCTCTCAACACGCGGCTCTCCCGACGCTCGCCTGGGGGTCGTGTGGGCACACGCAGTGTGCAGGGGCAGCCCTCCAGTGCCGCCCTGCCCTGTACTTGTACCCTTGCCATTTTTTCTCCCATCCCCCAAAGACTGCTCCTGCTGCAACCGCATGGGCAAGCTCAGCCATCGCCTCCCTCAGGGAGGCCCAAAGTCTCCCGGCTGCTCTGGGGCAGAGCTCACCTGGGATTTGCTCACGAGTCTTGGGTCACCAAGTCCCCAACTTTTTCCGAGGTTGCCCGGCTGAGAAAGAGACATGTTATGACCAGAAGCCATGACTCAATTCTAGGGGACGCTGCTTTGGGAATCAGGCTTTGCATTAGACAGTTGTGAATTCTCAGAGTGTTTTAAGGAATACTAGCCAGGTATCAGGGAGATTTCTTTATTTAGGCTTTATTTAGTCAACTAGTCATTTTTATAGGGCAGAGAGTAAAAGCTTCCCCAAAAGTCAAGTATTAGTCAAATGGAAGCAACATGAATGATAACAGCTACCGTTGACCGTGTACCTTCTGTGTGCCCAGCTGTGGATAAGCACAGTGGTTACGGGCGCCTAGACTGGATTCAGACTATTCAAACGTGTGTGTGGATCCTGGCTCTACCGCTTAACTAGCTGTGTGACGTTGGGTAAATTATTTAACCTCTCTGAGCCTCAGTTTCCTCATTTGTAGGACAGTAATAGTACCGACCTTATAGGATTGCAGTGAGGGTAAATGAGTTAATGCAAGAAACAGTCTTTAGCACAGTAAGCAGTATCAAATTCTCACTACTCAACATGCAAAACTTGGAACATGTTCAACAGTGAAAGTTAATAGAAGACTAGAACGACCCAATAAAGACAGGACCACTAAGGATGCAGGTCCTGCAGGAGGGAAGATTGGGTCACCCCAGTAGGACAGTAGAAACACGGAACAGGTGATGAAAGAAAGATGCTGGACGTGTCTGCTGTGACACCCTGACCAGTTCAGAAAAATTAGATGGGTGTATTTTCTTCCTTGCTTGATAACGTGTAGTACACACACTCACTCACTGACTGGCTCATAGGTTTTTTGTTGTTTTGCTTTTACAGTACATGGGCCTCTCACTATTGTGGCCTCTCCCGCTGTGGAGCACAGGCTCCAGACGCGCAGGTCCAGTGGCCATGGCTCACGGACCCAGCCGCTCCGCAGCATGTGGGATCCTCCCAGACCGGGGCACGACCCCGTGTCCCCTGCATCGGCAGGCAGACTCTCAACCACTGCACCACCAGGGAAGCCCTCGTATGTATTTTTAACCCCCTTTATTCTCCTCTATTATTTTCTGTAAGAAGCGGTGGTGAACTTCACAGGTTAGTTTCTAGGTTACACGACAGTCAGGTGAGACTGTGATTGCAAGAGGAATTAGCATCACCCAGAGACGGATATAATGTTCTTTTCTGCCAGAAAGCAAGAGCATTTTCTTTTGTACCAAGGATAGTGCCTGGTGTCGGTGGAGCTGGGGGTGCTGCTGTTACCGTGGGAAGGTCACATATGGATTAAATGGTGTGCACGGATGCCCTGTCACTGGAGTGGACGTGGCAGTTTTTATCTGGTAGGACCCAGACACACGCCTATTCTTTACACTCCACTCTGGAATGTAAACTACCTTTCTCAGGCTTTCTTACCTGGTGACTTCCTATCAGGTTTTGCCAGTTGGAGACGGTGGCAGGAGGTCGGAGGGTGAGGGAAGAGTGAAGTTCCCCGGTTTGCCTCCAATATTCGTGGTCCCCTGTGGCCTCTGGGCAGGGGTGAGACCGCTTTAGCAGCTCCCGCAGTGGCAGGGGCATTGGGCTGATTATCCAATGCTGCAAAACAAGCCTCCCCCAAACTTAGCAACTTCTAACAATAATCATTTTGTGATTCCCCCTCAGAGTTCTGGGAGTTTGACTGGTGGTCCTGGCTTGGGGTCTCATGCTTGGCCACAGTCACTCACTCACTTGCCTGGCAGCTGGTGCTGTCGGCCAGAGCAGTTATACGTCCTCTCTGTGCGGCCTGGGCTTCCTTACAACATGGCGGCTGGGCTCTAAGAGCGAGTGTCCTGAGAGCCAAGGGGAAGGGGTGCCACATTTTAGGATCTCATCTTGTAAGTCAGGTTATCTCATTTGCTGCATTCTATCTGTTAGAACCAAGTCACTGAGGCCAGCCCATATTCAGGGAAGGAGAATTAAGAGTCCACCTACTGATGGGAAGACGGTCAAAGAATTTGCAAACATATTTTGAAACCACCACAGGCAGCATCTCTGGATCACAGCAAGCAGGTCAGCTTGGAGATTGCAGCCCCGGGATGTTAGCTGCTTCCTGATCCTTGGGAGTCATCCCTTCCTCCTTCTCCCTTTTGTAACTAATTCCCTTGATAAAATCCCCTCTGTTTGATATATCCAGGACTGTTTCTCTTTTCCTGACGGATATATGCAGGCTATCCCTAGCTATCCAAACTCACCGTCTGAATTGAATAGTAGAGTGACTTACAGAAACATGAACTATTATCATGTACCAAGAACCATGCTAGGTGCTGAACATATGTCTCCTCATTTAATTCTAATACCAGCCCTGCCAGAGAGGTATGAGTGTACCTACCTCACAGCACAGAAACTGAAGCTCAGAAAGGTTAAATAACTTGCCCAAGAACACGGCTGGAAGGAAGTCTGACTCTCAAGTACGTTTATTTTTTGGGTCTCCTGGAGTTCGAGAAGAGCTACTTCCTGCCATAGAATTCCTTTTTCCTCAGAGGAAGTCTCAGCCCTCATCCTTATATACCTGTTTGATGACTCCCAACTTAGATATCTATACTTCAAAATGCATTGAGGAAAAGGAAGATAAGAATACATCTAGGAGAAGTGGAACACAGAGACTCAAGCATTCATCAATTATGAAAGCTACAGGGTGTGTAGGAAAAGACACCAGACCAGGGAGTTTGCAGGCCTGCGTCAAGCCTCAGCCACGATGCTCATGTGCATTCTGACCCTCAGCTGTCATCTTCTCTCTTGCAGCCTCAGGTATCCCCACACTGGAAAATTACCCTGATATTCTGCGCTCTTCTGAGTATTTACTGTCTAAACTAGTTGGGGACATAAAAGGCTATATTAGATACAGGAGGGACAAGTTAAAGTTAAAATAAAGCCAGCTTATAGGGCTTCTGAAAGAAAGTTTATTATTTTTTAATACAGCAGGTTCTTATTAGTTATCTATTTTATACATATTACTGTATATATGTCAATCCCAAACTCCAAATTCATCCCACTCCCCCCAGGCCCGCACCCCTGCTTTCCCCCCTTAGTGTCCATACGTTTGTTCTCTACATCTGTACCTCTATTACTGCCTTGCAAACCAGTTCATCTGTACCATTTTTCTAGATTCCACATGTATGCATTAATATACGATATTTGTTTTTCTCTTACTTCACTCTGTATGACAGTCTCTAGGTCCAGCCATGTCTCTACAAATGACACAATTTCATTCCTTTTTATGGCTGGTAATATTCCACTGTATATATGTACCACATCTTCTTTATCCATTCATATGTTGATGGGTATTCAGGTTGCTTCCATGACCTGGCTATTGTAAATAGTGCTGCAATGAACATTGGGGTGCATGTGTCTTTTTGACTTATGGTTTGCTCTGGGTATATGGCCAGTAGTGGGATTGCTGGGTCATATAGTAATTTTATTTTTAGTTTTTTAAGGAAGCTCCATACTGTTTTCCATAGTGGCTGTATCAATTTACATTCCCACCAACTGTGCAAGAGGGTTCCCTTTCCTCCACACCCTCTCCAGCATTTGCTGTTTGTACATTTTCTGATGATGGCCATTCTGACTGGTGTGAAGTGATACCTCGTAGTTTTGATTTGCATTTCTCTAATAATTAGTGATGTTGAGCAGTTTTCATGTGCCTCTTGGCCATCTGTATGTCTTCTCTGGAGAAATGTCTATTTAGGTCTTCTGACCATTTTTGGATTGGGTTGTTTTTTTAATATTGAGCTGCATGAGCTGTTTATATATTTTGGAGATTAATCCTTTGTCTGTTGATTTGCTTGTAAATATCTTCTCCCATTCTGAGGGTTGTCTTTTTGTCTTGTTTATAGTTTCCTTTGCTGTGCAGAAGCTTTTAAGTTTCATTAGGTCCCATTTGTTTATTTTTGACTTTATTTCCATTACTCTAGGAGGTGGGTCAAAAAAGATCTTGCTGTGATTTATGTCAAACTGTTCTTCCTATGTTTTCCTCTAAGAGTTTTATACTGTCCGGTCTTACATTTAGGTCTTCAATCCATTTTGAGTTTATTTTTGTGTATGCTGTTAGGGAGTGTTCTAATTTCATTCTTTTACATGTAGTTGTCCAGTTTTCCCAGCACCGCTTATTGAACACACTGTCTTTTCTCCATTGTATATCCTTGCTTCCTTTGTCATATATTAGTTGACCATAGGTGTGGGGGTTCATCTCTGGCCTTTCTGTCCTGTTCCATTGATCTATATTTCTGTTTTTGTGCCAGTACCACATTGTCTTGATTACTGTAGCTTTGTAGTATAGTCTGAAGTTGGGGAGTCTGATTCCTCCAGCTTCATTTTTTTCCCTCAAGACTGCTATGGCTATTTGGGGTCTTTTCTGTCTCCATACAAATTTTAAGATTTTTTGTTCTAGTTCTGTAAAAAACGCCATTGGTAATTTGATAGGGATTGCATTGAATCTGCAGATTGCTTTGGGGAGTACAGTCATTTTCAAAACATTGATTCTTCCAATCCAAGAACATGGTATATCTCTCCATCTGTTTGTGCCATCTTTGATTTCTTTCATAAGTGTCTTACAGTTTTCTGAGTACAGTACCTCCTTAGGTAGGTTTATTCCTGGATATTTTATTCTTTTTGTTGCAATGGTGAAAGGGATTGTTTCCTTAATTTCTCTTTCTGATCTTTCATTGTTAGTGTATAGGAATGCAAGAGATTTACTTTATTTCTTTTTTTAAAATAAATTTATTTATTTAGTTTTGGCTGCGTTGGGTCTTCGTTGCTGTGTGCAGGCTTTCTCTAGTTGCGGCGAGTGGGGCTACTCTTTGTTGTGGTGCGTGTGCTTCTCATTGCGGTGGCTTCTCTTGTTGCGGAGCACAGGCTCTAGGTGTGCAGGCTTCAGTAGTTGTGGCACGCGGGCTCTAGAACGCAGGCTCAGTAGTTGTGGCACGCAGGCTCTAGAACGCAGGCTCAGTAGTTGTGGCACTCAGGCTCTAGAATGCAGGCTCAGTAGTTGTGGCACACGGGCTTAGTTGCTCCGAGGCATGTGGGATCTTCCTGGATCAGGGATCGAACCCATGTCCCCTGCATTGGCAGGTGGATTCTTAAACACTGCGCCACTTCCAGGGAAGTCCCTAGAAATGCAAGAGATTTCTGTGCATTAATTTTGTATCCTGCAACTTTACCAAATTCACTGATTAGCCTAGTAGTTTTCTGGTGGCATCTTTAGGATTCTCTATGTATAGTCTCATGTCATCTGCAAACAGTGACAGTTTTACTTCTTCTTTTCCAATTTGTATTCCTTTTATTTCTTTTTAAACTCTGATTGCCACTGGCTAGGACTTCCAAAACTATGTAGAATAAGAGTGGTGAGAGTGGACATCCTTGTCTTGTTCCTTATCTTAGAGGAAATGCTTTCAGTTTTTCACCATTCAGAATGATGTTTGCTGTGGGTTTGTCATATATGGCCTTTATTATGTTGAGGTAGGTTCCCTCTATGCCCACTTTCCGGAGAGTTTTTATCATAAATGGGTATTAAATTTTCTCAAAAGCTTTTTCTGCATCTATTGAGATGATCGTACGGTTTTTATTCTTCAAATTGTTAGTATGGCGTATCCGTTGACTGATTTGCGTATATTGAAGAATCCTTGCATCCCTGGGATAAATCCCACTTGATCATGGTGTATGATCCTTTTAATGTGTTGTTGGATTCTGTTTGCTAGTATTTTGTTGAGGATGTTTGCATCTATATTCACCAGTGATAGCGGTCTGTAATTTTTTTTGTAGTACCTTTGTCCGATTTTGGTATCAGGGTGATGGTGGCCTTGTAGAATGAGTTTGGGAGTGTTCCTTCCTCTGCAATTTTTTGGAAGAGTTTGAGAAGGATGGGTGTTAGCTCTTCTGTAAATGTTTGATAGAATTCACCTGTGAAGCCATCTGGTCCTGGACTTTTGTTTCTTGGAAGATTTTTAATCACAGTTTCAATTTCATTACTTGTGACTGGTCTGTTCAGATTTTCTGTTTCTTCCTGGTTCAGTCTTGGAAGGTTATACCTTTCTAATAATTTGTCCATTTCTTTCAGGTTGCCCATTTTATTTGCATAGAGTTGCTTGTAGTAGTCTCTTAGGAGGCTTTCTATTTCTCTGGTGTCCATTGTAACTTCTCCTTTTTCATTTCTAATTTTATTGATTTGAGTCCTCTCTCTCTTTTCACTTGATGAGTCTGGCTAAAGGTTTATCAGTTTTGTATATCCTCTCAAAGAACCAGCTTTTAGTTGTATTGATCTTTGCTATTTTTTTCTTTGTTTCTATTTCATTTATTTCTGCTCTGATCTTTATGATTTCTTTCCTTCTACTAACTTTGGGTTTTGTTTGCTCTTCTTTCTCTAGTTCCTTTAGGTGTAAGGTTAGATTGTTTATTTGAGATTTTTCTTTTTCTCGAGGTAGCACTGTAATGCTATAAACTTCCCTCTTAGAACTGCTTTTGCTGCATCCCACAGGTTTTGGATCATCATGTTTTCATTGTCATGTGTCTTGAGGTATGTTTTGATTTCCTCTTTGATTTCTTCAGTGATCTCTTGGTTATTCAGTAGTATATTGTTTAGCCTCCATGTATTTGTGTTATTACATTTTTTTCCCCTGTAATTTATTTCTTATCTCATAGCATTGTGGTCAGAAAAGATTCTTGATATGAATTCAATTTTCTTAAATTTACCGAGGCTTGATTTGTGACCCAAGATGTGATCTATCCTGGAGAGTGTTCCGTGTGCACTTGAGAAGGAAGTGTCATCTGCTGTTTTTGGATGGAATGTCCTATAAATATCAATTAAATCTATCTGGTCTATTGTGTCATTTAAAGCTTGTGTTTCCTTATTTATTTTCTGTCTGGATCATCTGTCCATTGGTGTAAGTGAGGTGTTAAAGTCCCCCACTATTATTGTGTTACTGTCGATTTCTTCTTTTATAGGTGTTGGCATTTGCCTTATGTATTGAGGTTTTCCTATGTTGCGTGCATATATATTTATAATTGCTTTATCTTCTTCTTGGATTGATCCCTTGATCATTATGTAGTGTTCTCCCTTGTCTCTTGTAACATTCTTTATTTTAACATCCATTTTATCTGACAGGAGTATTGCTACTCCAGCTTTCTTTTGATTTCCATTTGCATGGAATATCTTTTTCCATCCACTCACTTTCAGTCTGTATGTATCCCTAGGTCTGAAGTGGGTCTCTTGTAGACAGCATATATATGGGTATTGTTTTTGTATCCATTCAGTGAGCCTGTGTCTTTTAGTTGGAGCATTTAATCCATTCACGTTTAAGGTAATTATTGATATGTATGTTCTTATTAGCATTTTCTAATTGTTTTGAGTTTGTTTGTGTAGGTCCTTTTCTTCTTTTCTATTTCCCACTTAGAGAGGTTCCTTTAGCATTTGTTGTACAGCTGGTTTGGTGGTGCTGAATTCTCTTAGCTTTTGCTTATCTGTAAAGCTTTTGACTTCTCCGTCAAATCTGAATGATATCCTTGCCAGGTACAGTAATCTTGGTTCTAGGTTCTTCCCTTTCATCACTTTAAGTATATCATGCCACTCCCTTCTGGCTTGTAGAGTTTCTGCTGAGAAATCAGCTGTTAACCTTATGGGAGTTCCCATGCATGTTATCTGTCATTTTTCCCTTGTTGCTTTTAATAATTTTTCTTTGTCAATTTGATTACTATGTGTCTTGGCGTGTTTCTCCTTGGGTTCATCCTGCCTGGGACTCTCTGCATTTCCTGGACTTGGGTGGCTATTTCCTTTCCCATGTTAGGGAAGTTTTTGATTATAATCTCTTCAAATATTTTCTCAGGTCCTTTCTCTCTTTCCTCCTTCTGGGACTCCAATAATGCGAATGTTGGTGCGTTAAATGCTGTCCCCAAGGTCTCTTAGGTTGTCTTCATTTCTTTTCATTCTTTTTTCTTTATTCTGTTCCGTGGCAGTGAATTCCACCATTCTGTCTTCCAAGTCACTTATCTGTTCTTCTGCCTCAGTTACTCTGCTATTGATCCCTTCTAGTGTATTTTTCATTTCAGTTATTATATTGTTTATCTCTGTTTGTTTGTTCTTTAATTCTTCTAGGTGTTTGTTCTGTAATTCTTCCAGGTCTTTGTTAAACATTTCTTGCATCTTCTCAATCTTTGCCTCCATTCTTTTTCCAAGGGCCTGGATCATCTTCACTATCATTATTCTGAATTCTTTTTCTGGAAGGTTTCCTAGCTCCACTTCATTTAGTTGTTTCTCTGGGGTTTTATCTTGTTCCTTCATCTGGTACATAATCCTCCACCTTTTCATTTTGTCTGTCTTTCTGTGAATGTGGTTTTTGTTCCACAGGCTGCAGGATTCTGGGTCTTCTTGCTTTTGTGATCTGCCCTCTGGTGGATGAGGCTATCTAAGAGGCTTGTGCAAGCTTCCTGATGGGAGGGACTGGTGGTGGCCAGAGCTCAGTAAAACTTTAATCCACTTGTCTGCTGATGGGTGGGGCTGCATTCCCTCCCTGTTGGTTGTTTGGCCTGAGGTGACTCAGCACTGGAGGCTACAGGCTCTTTGATGGGGTTAATGGCAGACTCAAGTCCGGCAGGGCTCACGCCAATGAGTACTTCCCAGAGCTCCTGCTGCCAGTGTCCTTGTCCCCATGGTGAGCCACAGCCACCCCCGGCCTCTGCAGGAGACCCTCCAACAGTAGCTGGTAGGTTGGTTCAGACTCCTATGGTGTCACTGCTCCTTCCCCTGGGTCCCGATGCACACACTACTTTGTGTGTGCCCTCCAAGAGTGGAGTCTCTGTTTTCCCCAGTCCTGCTGAAATCCTGCAATCAAATCCCGCTAGCCTTCACAGTCTGATTCTCTGGGAATTCCTCCTCCTGTTGCCAGATCCCCAGGTTGGGGAGCCTGACGTGGGGCTCAGAACCTTCACTCCAGTGGGTGGACTTCTGTGGTATAAGTGTTCTCCAGTCTGTGAGTCACCCACCCAGCGGTTATGGGATTTGATTTTATTGTGATTGCGCCCCTCCTACCGTCTCACTGCGGTTCTCCTTTGTCTTTGCGTGTGGGGTATCTTTTTTGGTGAGTTCCAGTGTCTTCCTATAGATGACTGTTCAGCAGTTAGTTGTGATTCCGGTGCTCTCACAAGAGGGAGTGAGCACACGTTCTTCTACTCCACCATCTTGAACCAACTTTGCAGCTTATAGGTCTTGAATAATCTTGTTATAGATTGAACGTTTGTGTTCCCTCAGAATTCTCTCACCACCCCCACCCCCAACGTGATGATGTTCAGAGGTGGGGCCTTTGGCAGGTAACATGGTCATGAGGGTGGAACCCTCATGAATGGGATTAGTATCCTTATAAGAAGAAACATGAGACCTTGCTTTGGGTCTGCTGGCTCCACTGTGAGAGAAGACACTGGGAAAACAGGCCTCTGCAACTAGGAAGAAGCTCTCACCAGAAACCGACCATATCAGCAACCCTGGTCTCAGACTTCCAGGCCCCAGAACTGTGAAAAATCAATTTCTGCTATTCATAAGCCAACCAATGTGTGGTATCTGTCATGGCAGCCCGAAACGACCAAGGCTGATGAGAAATACTTATTTTATCCCATAAGCAGTGGGGAATCATTTTAGCTTCTTGAGGAAGAACCTGACCCAATAAAACAAAAACACTTGCAGAAGAAAACAGTAACAAAAACAATAATAGAAAGTAATGACAGAAGTGACATTTACTGAATGCTACCAGGCAGTGTCCTAGTACATAGGACACTTGGCTTGCAGGACCTTCACTACAGCCCAAGGAGGTCTGTACTGTTATTCCCTTTTCAGAGATGGTAAAACTCTTCAGAGACACTAAATAACTTGCCCAAAGTCACAAAGCTAGTCAGCAGTGGAGCGAAGATTCAACCCAGCTTGGTCATATCTTAAGCCTGAGCTCTTTTGGGTTGGAATGAGCTGAACCCAAAGGTAGAAAAAATTAGTAGATAACTATTGTTCAAATTTTCAAAAGAACCTAAGGGTCTGCACTAGAGCACTGGGCAATGGAAACAGGGTGAGGTAGAGACAATCTGAGAAAAGAAAGACAAAACCTGAGCTTGGACTGAAGAGACGATGTGCCAGGCGAGGGAACAGACGCTGCCTCCCCCCCATCCCCCCATTTCCATCCATCTGTCAGCTCGTCCTGCAGCCCATGAGCTGGAGGGGAGGCAGGCTCAGGTCCAAGCTCCTTGGCCTGGTTCCCCCTGGCCATTCCTGGTGCAGTGATGGGCAAGTTACCCATTAGGGCCCAGGAATCCAGACAGAGGCTTGCTGGGAACTGCTGCAGTTCTGTTGCTTTTCTAAGAGGGCTTCTGAAAGGAACTCCCCCTGTCTCCCCAGATGAAGATGGGGGTGCACACAGCCCTTGAGGCTGTTGTCAGGGGTCTCAGAGTTAAGAGGAGAGCTGGCCTTAGTGTGATGTCAATGTGGCAAAGGATGGAGAAAGGACAGAAACTGGTCTGTTAACCCCCTAAATCGATCCAACTCTGAAGCCCACCAACCTCTGACTTTCCAGTTCTTTGAGCTGAGGAGTCCTTTGTCGTTTCCTGCTCCCCAAACGCTCCTGTTACATGGGAAAGCTCTGCACCGGTCTGTTGCAGGTTCCTCACTTGAGTCACTGCCACACACCCTCATGGAGAACAAGGAGAAATGTTAAACACCCAGATCCAGGAAGATGCTGACTGGAGCTCTCACTGGAGAAAACCGAGTGAGCGGATGGAGCCGAGGCAGACAGAGCCAAAGCTCCTGCCCTAGCATGGGGCTGCTGGTCCACAGCGCGTGCACCGCCACTTAGACCTCCGACCCTCGTTGCCAAACAGACCACAGCTGAAGCTCTCAGGAAAGCAGGGCCCAGATGGTGCTGTGTGTAACGAGGACTCTTCTCATGCTGAGTCCTCAAAGGTATTGGTTCCCCCTGGATAAAGGTCTGACGCATACATTTCCAAAATCCAGTACAGTATCATGCAAACCAAGACCTCTTCAAATTCAACCAAATAGGTCAGAGTAACAGACGCTGTTCTGTCAAAAAGGATCATTTTATTCAGTTACACATAACATAGATAAAAGCAAGCAAAATCAGGATGTTTTTCTCAGCCATCCTTTCCACATTTTATGCAGTTTTAGAGAACTATAAATCACTGATTTCTTCAGGCCTAAAAGAGAAAAGAAGAGAGAGTAAGAACACTGAGGCTTACTGAGTGGATGCTCAGTGGAGGTCCTGTGGTATTCGGATCAGACGCATCTTTGGAGTAGAACAGCGATGGGCTGACTGGGGTTCCAGGAGAGCCTGGGGGCCTGACAGGGTCCAGGAGACCCTGGGGCCATCGTGATCAACGGGAGGGAAAAGACTGATTTCCGCATCTGCTGAAGCAGTGATGTGGATGCCAAAGGCACCCAAGCTTCTGGGGTAAGGGAGTCCTTTCAGATAGGAGCATGCTGCAACCTCTGAATTTAGCAGCTCTTTGAAAACGGAGGAGAAAGGAAGGCAAAGACAAGACGCCGTATGTAAGTGAGCGTCCTTGGCCCCCTTTCTAGCCCCCGATGCCTCCCAACCACCCCCAGCGCACTGCTGCCATGTCCCTGCGTGTGACGCCAGTTGGCCCGCGGTGAAGGGCGTTCCCACCACACCCTGCCTGGTAGACGCCGCGATCCCGTTCAGATTTTTCCCCTGGAAGCACCGGGCTCCCCAGCCGATTCAGCCACTGTTCCTCCTGGTCCCACGGTGCCTGTGCTGACGCCCAGCTCAGCACTCACCACACTGCACAGTGCTCTCCTGTCCCTCTGCCTACACTGGGAGCTCCTTGAGGACAGGGACCTTGTCCTATTCATCCCGGGTTCCCCATCACTTAGTGCAGCACCCGGCACACAGCAGGTGCTCAGTAAACACCTGCAGTGATGGAACAGATGCACCTTGTTCAGACACCTGCCCTTCCAGCACCCCATCTACTGAGTCACAAGTGCCTGATGAAACCAGAGGAGAGGCTCTCGGGGGAGTTTACGGGAAAGAAGTCCAACGGCATGGACTAAGCGGGGTGCTGCTGTCTGTCAGGACTCACAGGATCCCATTTGCAGACGGTGTTACGGGCTTGACCTTCTTTGTGCTGAGGATGAGCTCATTCAGTCTGTGTTTCAGGGTGTGGCCCAAAGATCTGAACAGTCTTTTCCACCCTGGGATCCAGACCGTGGTCTGCGCTGCAGGTGTGACATGTAGTGTGGGCACCGCTCACAAGGTATAACAGGACTGGTTCCGGAGGCTCTGAGCACTGGCGTGTAAGCGCTCTCAAAAATACCTGATCGTGTTACCTGTAGGCCGCCTCATGCACTTAGGACCTTTTACGACGCCACTGCAGGCAGCGGCAGGTAAAAAGGCAGGGCACCGATCAAGTCATTAGTGAATGCTTCTAGAAGCTGTGGCCTCGCTTGTCCACTGACTGACTCCTGCAAACCGAGACTCGTCAAGAAACTCAGAGCTCCTTTTCCTGCCTCCACCCGTTTTAATTTTCTCCCTGGAGCAACCACTCTGGTAAACCTCACCCACTCGAGCACTGGGACTGGAATCTTATTACGTAAGGTGCTTTCTAAAATTCCAGGCAGAACCGATCAAGACACCAAGGTAGCTGCACACAGTAAGGGTCAACGCGGCAACTCCAGGGCACTGAGTCACAACGAGAGGAAGAGGCATCGACCATAATGAGTCCCAGCTCAGCTTCACAAACCTTCCTCACAGACTCTGGGGAGCTTAACATTTAAGGTAAATACACCACAGTCCACGAGCGGCATTGTGGAGCCATTTTTTGCTGCTAGTGGATAGAAACCTCCCTTAATTAAGAAGTCTCTCCCTTCGACAGCTCTGCCAGAGACATATTCTCAGGACGGCGGCAGCAGGGGACTGATCTGGCAAGGGCACTGGAATGGGAGTCAGGAGAGCGGAATGTTAGTCCCCGCTGGGGACAGGGAGACTCCCCATCTCTGGGCATCGACTTCCTCATCTGCAAACTGACAGGTTGGACTAGGTTACGGGTTCTCCGACGAGGGGCCAACAGACAGGCCTCAGTCTGAGAACTCCCTGAAGCTGCAGGGAGGTTTGCGGAGTGTGCGCACGTGTGCATGTCTGTGCAGAGGGCCCAGAGTTTTAGTCAGAGTCTCACTGGGAGCCAGGATTTTCAAAAGGTTAAGAACCAAGAGATTAGAAGGAAGGATCCTGCCTTAATATTCTCGTTGCAACGAAGGTGGAGGACTAAACTTCATGAACTTGGAGTAGGCAGTATTTCCTAAACAGGACACAAAAAGCTGCTAACCTTACAGGACAAAACTGATAAACTGGACTAAGTAAGATGAAGCACTTTTCATCAAAAGACACCATTAAGACACCGAGACGACAAGCCCTAGAGTGGGGGACTTTTGCATTCCACTTGTCCAACGAAGGACCTGTATCCACACTATACAGAGATTTCAGTGTTAAAAAAAAAAAAAAAAAAAAGGCAGACAATTCAAAAGAAAATAGGTACTTCACAAAAGAGGATCTTCAACCATGTAAGCATGTGAACAAACGCTCAACTTTATCGGTCATCAGGAAAGTGCAAGTTAAAACTCCAATATGATACGTCTACTCACCTACCAGAGGGCCTAAAAAGAAAAAGACCTACTATCAAGCACTGGTCACGGAGGTACTGCAGCAGGAACTCTGCTGCTTGGAGTGTAACCTAGACACTTGTTAGGTAGTATCTACCACACCTGGACATTCACACACTTTATGATACAGTAATTCCACCCGTAACTAAAAACCTAACAGAAATGCATACCTACGCTCGCTCGAAGACAGGTACCAAAACATGCATAGCAGGACTCTTTGAAATAGCCCCAAACTGGAAACAACCCGGGAAATCATCAACAGTAGAAGGGATGAACTGTGCTCTAGTCAGACGATGGATGAGTTGCAATGAGAATAAACGGACTACTCCCAACACCACAAGGAATCTCACTGCTGTTACAAGGCGTGAAAGACATGAGAGAGTATGTATTTATATGAAGTTAAAAAATGGGCAAAACAGAAGCATGGCATTAGAGGTCAGGACAGTAGGTACTCTGGGAGGAGCAGTGACTGGACGGGGCACAGTGGGGTTCTGGGGGAACTGGCCCTATTCTAGTTCTTCATCTGGGTACTGGGTTCACGAGTCTGTTCACTTTGTGAAAATTCACCAAATTTACGATTTGTGTACTTTTCTGTATATATGGAGACTTTCCCTACTACCAGAAAATTCAGAATCTTCCATTTATTCAGTCACTGAAATACACTGAACAGGCATTTCCTGGGCACCAACACATACGGGACACAGAGCTAGTTGTTCGGGACACCGGTATGAACAACAGCCCTGGTCTCTGCCCTCACAGAGTTTATAATCCACAGAGTTCTACTTGGCCGACACTGAGCTTTTGTGTGGTTTCTGCTTCCTTTCTAAAGACGATGGTGACTTAGGAAGTCTGCATTTAGAATGCGTCTTGAAGGAAGACAGCCTGCTAAGAGAGAAACTCTACTCTAAGAACCATCATTGTTGACTTTGCTCCTTCCCCAGGGGATAAAGGTGCAAACATCTCCTTAGCGACATCCTGTTTAGGCAGATCCTTATTTACCTAAAGCTGGTCGTTATGAACACTGATTAGTAACCAGAGTCAGGATTTTGTTTTGGAAGCAAACGGAAATCTACTCTAATATATGGCTCCTAAGGTTTTTCTTCTGTTGATTTCCAGTATGTTTCATGTTACCTACAGCAAAATCACTACATATGTAATACTATGAATTCCCTGCGGTGACCTTAAACTGATAGGTCCAGTGACAGACAAAATGCTCCAGGAAACAATGTGAGGCAGAGATGAGACCAGGTTGTGAGAGGTCTCTACCTTCCCATAATCCTATATTTCAGATATTTAGGAGAGAAAATCAGCGAGCCCCAAACATTCTTCCAATTAATTTCCAACCACAGTTAGCTATATCTACAAAGAAAATCTTTTCTGAGGCAGTTTTATTTTTAAAACTTTCAGGTTTAAGTGATAAATACATCACCAGAAAAATCTTTATTATCATGTGTTCTTCTTATTGAAACATGTAGGTACCAAAAAATGGGGATAAAATGTTTCAGTTATAAGAGATGAGAAGGAGAAGATAATCAATGATACATTCTATCACTTTCAGGAAAGGGCTGGTAAGGACCGGCCGAGGCGTGCCAGAATCTTTTTAGGAACAAGACTAAACCTGTCTTGTTTAAGTTGAATCTTTTGAAGCTACAGAGGTAAATAGGTATTTGACTCCAAAGTGAATTCTGATTGACCAGAAAGTCGGGTGGGGAAAAATAAAGCAATATTTCATAGATTAAACTTGTCATCCTCCCCCACGTTCCCTCACCCCAGGAAAGGCACCTCCGCCTCCGCTCCCCAAGCCAGAAACCTGGGAGCTTCTCTGACTCCTCTCTGCTTCACTGCCCAAATCCCTCCCATCACCAAGACCTGGGGATGCGTCTTCCAAGTATTGCCTGCATCTCTCCTCTGCCTCTCCTGCAAAACCCTGAGTCAGGGCGGCCAGGCCTCCTCACCTGGCGGGCTGCAGCCGCAGCCGATCAGTTTCCCAAGCAACAGCGTCACCTCCCTCCAAGCTGCTCTCTATCCTCTCGCTACAGCAGTCTTTCGACAATCCTTCAGCGGCTTCCCTCTCCCCTCAGTGAAACTCTGGATTCCCCTTCAGGCTTTTACAGGCCTTCCCCTGTCTGGCTCCTGCTTGCTTCTCAGTCTAACTGCTAAGCCCCTGAGCCATTTCTCCCCAAGCTCCCCCCCGCCGTCCCGCAAAGATGCGAAGAGTTCCACGCCTCTCTACTCAGTCAGGTTAGACACATGAATGGCTGTGGCTGATCAGAACATGATGTTTGCTTGGCCGGGCTGAGCTGGGATGCGGTGTGCTGCTGCCCTGCAGGGCGGTGCAGGCAAGGACCAGGAGGCTAAACAGTCTCCTGCTCTCCCGAGCTGCCTGGCTGCAGCTGCTGCCCCGAGACCCTGATAAAAACCAGCTGCTCCATTAACAGCACAGTCTAAGAAGTCAGTATTATCTTGCCAATAACCGACTCCCAGGCTAAAGGGAAAAACAGTGTTTGGTTTTGGAAGTAGTTCTGTACTCACCTTGGAACATGGGTATATCTGATGGTAGGGGAATTTCAGGGAACTAACACAGACAGAGTGTCAGACCACATGAGGACACCTGCCGTGTCACCCAACACAGTTCATTAGAAAGGGCAACCCTTTGGGCTGACATAGAGCCTGGCTTCCATCTCTTCCAGGAAGAGACTGATACTTAGATCTAGACTCACTGGACACTCTCACAACATGCCACGAGTTGGGTATTAGTATCCCCTCCATTTCAAGGAAGAAGGGCTGTTAACATACCAAGGTTACAGAGCGAAGACGCGAACTACAGCTCTGAGCCACGGCCTTCTTATCACCACCTTAGCTTCGCTCTCTCTGAATTTAACAATATTTGAATATAAAAGTTATTCACTAGCTAAGGAGACCCTTCCTTTTTACCCCCACTACGAGTGGCTGGTTGCAGAGGGGAGGAGTGATAAGGGCTACAAAGGAGGAAAAGTGCAACCAAATAACCTGGGATTTTCTCACTCTGCAGGTGATACATCAGCTGGCTGAAAACCTGACCAGAGGCAGAACTTGGGAGATTTCAGGAAGATGCACCCAGCACAAGCCAGGCAGAACAACAGCGATTATGGCCACATCCAGAGGACTTCTAAAGAGCAGCGCACAGGAGGGGAGAGGTTCTGACGCTTGCTGTGAAGTTAGAGGACAGAGAAAGAGTAAACCAGCCACTCAGGGCCTACGGTTGCTAGTTTACTCCAGCTGGAGACCTAGTGACGGGGCTACTGCTAGTTGAATAGGAAAATGCAAGGAGGCATGTTCTAAAGAGACGGCAGGAAGCTTTTAGGTAATGATACCAAAGAGGAAAGACCAGGCACAGTGCTGGTGCTCTTATATGTCTTAAGATATAATTTTCACAACCCAGTGAGGCAGGCATAATTACCCCTATGAAATTAAAACTAAGAAAAATTAGGTAACTTACCCAAGTCACAGTAGTTAAGCTGGAGTTCGAACCCTAATCTCTGAGGCTCACAAACCCCTGCCCTTGGCCTGGGCCACCTTCATCACAGCCCTCAACCACCATAAACCAGAGAAGCCAGAGCACAGGGTAAGCAAACCCAGTGAAACCTGAAGGAACGCGCATCACCTCCCACAATTCCTGCAACCTCAGAGCAGGCTGCAGACATTCTGTCCCTCTGGTTCCACAATCCAGTGAGACGTCTTTAGAGGGGAAGGGAGAAAATTAGTGAGCACTCAGAGGAGGCAGCACTGGGCACACCACCGCCACAAGGAAATCTGGGCTGCGGGTTCCATGAGATGATACCCACTGCCCTCTGCTGGCAACCAGGAAGAACAAGAGGAAAGAGGACCAAAGATCCATTTCAGGCTGACGTGTCAAGAGATGATGAGGGTGGATGGAACTTCCCTGGTGGCACAGTGGTTAAGAATCCGCCTGCCAATGCAGGGGACATGGGTTTGAGCCCTGGTCCAGGAAGATTCCACGTGCCGTGGAGCAAGGAAGCCCGTGTGCCACAACTACTGAACCCGCACGCCACAACTACTGAAGCCCGCATGCCTAGAGCCCGTGCTCCGCAGCAGCAGGAGAAGCCACCGCATTGAGAAGCCCGCGCACTGCAACGAAGAGTAGCCCCTGCTCGCCACAATTTGAGAAAGCCCATGCACAGCAACAAAGACCCAATGCTGCCAAAAAAAAAAAAAAATAGAGATGATGAGGGTGGATTTTTAAAAACCTTTTATTAGAGATGAATTCAAGCTTATAAAAGAATGGCATATTATGTTCCCATGTATGTTCACCAGCTTCAACAATGTATCAACTCATAGCCAATCTCGAGTCATCCCCACCCTTACCCACTTCCCTCCAACATGTTTTCTTTTGAAGCAATTCTCAGACATTCTGTCATTTCATCTGTAAATATGTTAGTATGTATTTCTACAAGAAAATGATTTTTTAACCCATAACACCACCATTATCACAACTAAAAAAAAAAAAAATCAATAAATCTAGTAGTTGCTTATAGCACAGGAAGCCAAAAATAAAAAAACCCAAAGCATCCAGCCTCACCCAAGGATTATGGTAAGGGAGTTGCAATCATGCAAAACACAGATTAATAGCCTGAGCCACCCAAGCAAACAAAAGCACCTCATCTTCAGCCTTGCCAGGATAACTCAGCAAGAAAACAGATTAAATAAATATCTTAATTGGAAATGCAAAGCTATGCACCCCGAGTGGTAGGACAATCTTCAGCTGAGCAGGTCTGGCACGCGTGCTACTAAACCTTTGTGGACGGGCTGAATCTTTCCAAAGATACAGGAGGGCGACATTTGGCCGTGTCCCCAGGCAACCGAAGCGAGGCGTTAAGAGGTGTGATCGTGCGGCTCCCTGGCAATCTCAAGCCAGGGGTCAGAATCACACTGAAAGACCACTCCCTTCTTCAGGTTCCCTCTACGCCATTTATCCCTAGTAACGCAAACTTCTATTTATGTGTCTGTCTCCCCTGCTAGATGATGAAGCCTCTGAAGGCAGGATGGTACAGGGTCCACCCTGTATCCTGCGTGGCGAGCACATAAGGGATGCTCAGTAGACAGCTGCATAAAGAGAGACTGAACTGGAAAGGTCTGTCATCAGACAATACCAAGTGTTGGAAAGAATGGCGAGAAACAAGAACTTTCGTTTACCCCTAGTGGGATGATAAAATGATAAACCACTTTGGCAACTTGGCAATATCCAAAGATATGTTCAAATGTTTAAGCCCATAACACAAGAACAGGATGTTTTAAATTTTAAAAAAAAAGGAATATTCAGAGAACAAAAAAAGAGAAGAGCTCCTAGAAATTAAAATAACAAAAATAAAACAACTCAATGGAAACTCAAGTGGAGAAAGCAAAACAAAAGGACAAAGAGATCGGGCTTCCCTGGTGGCACAGTGGTTGGGAGTCCGCCTGCCGATGCAGGGGACATGGGTTCGTGCCCTGGTCCGGGAAGATCCCACATGCCGCGGAGCGGCTGGGCCCGTGGGCCATGGCCGCTGAGCCTGTGCGTCCGGAGCCTGTGCTCCGCAACGGGAGAGGCCACCACAGTGAGAGGCCCGCGTATCGCAAAAAAAAGGAAAAAAAAAGGACAAAGAGGACACGAAAGAAAGAAAACCAAAGGACCAGTCTAGGAGGTCCAATGTTTGAATAAAAGGCGTTCCAGAAAGAAAAGAAAGAAAATAGATGGGAAGAACGAATACAATAAATTTTTCCTATATTCTTATACTCTGAGTTTCCAAACTGAAGGGTAATGAGTATTCAGTGTAACAGATAAAAACAGACTCACATCGAAACACACCACTGAGAAACTTCAGAGCCCTGGGGTTAAAAGAAGACCTAAAAGCCTTCCACAAAGAACATACACAAAGGATTAAGAATCAGAACTTCTTAGAAGTGAGAAGATAATCGAAGCAACAGTATCAAAATTCTAAAGGACAACTATTTCTAATCATCTCCAGCCTAAGCCTCAGTCAGGCGTGAGGGTGGACTAAAGATACACTTGGCCACACATGGGCTCCAAATCTGCCTCCTCTGCCCCCTTTCCCACGAAGTTCCCGGATGGTGCACTTCACCAAAATGAGGCTGTGCGCCACAAAAATCAAAGACACCAGATACAGGAAACAGGGTTCCTCACACGAGACAGGTGATGACAGCCTCTGTGGGAAAAGAAAGCTGTGAAGGCAAGGAAAAGTGTATCACATGGCTCAGCTATGAATCACAGTAACACAGTCAGACGATGGAAACTCAAGATTGGCTTCACTAAAGCTACAGCACAACCATATTTGGAACACAGAGGGATGGGTGCGGGGGTGTGTGTGTGCGCGTTGGTGAGGGCAGTTGAATTCTAATCTGCTAGAGTGAGAAGTCCACAGATGATGCCTAAAATTAAAAGGAGAGAAGCAGCAATATAAGCTCATTATCCAGAGAAACAGCAGTGAAAACAAAAATAACCCACCAGGAGAGTCAGCAGTGGTTGTCTCTGGAGAGGAACACTGGCCGGCGGGGAGGGCAAGGTACTGCTGTTTTTGCAACAATATCATGTGTAACTCCCACAGATACAAAAACGCAAGGGGAAACCTGCACATAAGGAGTAACTGGGAAAACGCAGAGGGGCAGCAAATCCTCCCAGCAGCACCTCAGACTCCGGATTACAGCGCCATCTGCCTGTCTATATGTTACTGCCGGGTCCTAGGTTATGACCATCAAAATTCAGCATTTCGCAAGTACTTGCAGGATACAGATAAAGCTTTACGTTTTAACCAGGAGCACTGAGGCTGCTCAATCCAGCAGGTACGTTAAGTGTGGATTTTTAACAATTCTTACCAGCAGTGAAAATGCCTTTGGTGCTCTGTCTCATACTGGAAGGTCTCACGATTGCTGAGAGCCCTGTGAGAAAAAAACAGTAACAATGCCAAAAAAGCCAGATGTGAGTCATCCTAACACTTTAAAAACCTGAAACTAAATATTCTTTCCAGCTATCCAATAAAACCAGCAAATCTATCTCTGGTGTCAGAGTGACAGTGAAAAGAGTATCAGGATCGAGGTCCAGGAGACTGGAGCTGCCAGCTGTGTCAACGACCAGCTGTGTCGCTGACCAGCTGTGTGAACACAAGCAAATGACCGCCCCACTCTAGGTCTGGGACGTCTCATCTTACAACCAGTGGGTTAGGTGACCCTTGAAGGTCATTTTTTTTCACTTTAAATCTGCTTAAGTCTGCTGGCTCTCAATTCCAAGATGTGGAAAGATTGGGGAAAAAAAACACCAAACGTTTCTGCCTAGGAGGAAAACTTATTCTGAAATCACTCAGAGGACTCCTCGGTGAGGACAGCGGGACAGTCCTTCAGGCCCGCAGAAAGGCAGAAGGACCCACACCATGACCAGAAAAGACATGCCTCCACATGTATCTTCAGAAGAGGCGCCGGCGCCCTAGGCACGTGCTCCGGTCTGCCCGACGGGCAGGTCTCTCCATGCGACACCGTCACTGTGACTTGCATCCTGCCAGGTGGCCAGGCTGCTCCCTGGGGAAGCTCAGCAAATACCTACTCAACAGTAAACGGCGCGCTCATCTGAGGGAGGGCATCATTTTCAATTTCATGATTTCCTTCCTTACTGACCGACCTTGTAAATTACCTGTAACACCTCAAAAGGCAGCAAGTCTCTGAAGATCAAGCTCAGATCTTTGGTCCACATTGGGGATGACGTGAGGAACAGGGGCCATGTTGGAGCAGACCTACTGTGCACACAGGAGCCACACCGAGGGGGCGTCGGCCGAGGAGAGTGGTGTTCTTGATGTTATAAAAGCATTAAAAATGTCACCAGTCCCGGGCTTCCCTGGTGGCGCAGTGGTTGAGGGTCCGCCTGCCGATGCAGGGGACACGGGTTCGTGCCCCGGTCCGGGAAGATCCCACATGCCGCGGAGCGGCTAGGCCCATGAGCCATGGCCGCTGAGCCTGCGCATCCGGAGTCTGTGCTCCGCAACGGGAGAGGCCACAACAGTGAGAGGCCCGCGTACCAAAAAAAAAAAAAAAAAAAAAAAAAAAAAAATCACCAGTCTCCATCCTCCTCAGACCACCGTGAGGAACAAACACATGTCTTTGAAATAACTTCTAAACATTATGCTCTTGGGACCAAAAGAATCATTGTTTCCCTCTCTGTCAGTGTTTTAGGACCCAGGGATCTAAAAACAGAAGTACTTTCAGCACCCTACTTCAAACAAACAAGAATTTAGGTTGGGAAAACCCCAGACTGTTAGTGCTTTCTTATTCTGAGAGGAAATCTCTCTCTCCATCTCACTAGGCAAGAAAGAATAGAGAACCCGTCTCAGCCACAAAGTTTGCTCCCCCCGACCCCCTCCAGCCAACACTTCCTCCCCGTCAGATTCATGCACGTACCTAGACGCACCACGTCTCCACAGTCGGGGTCATGAGCCACTTGTAATAAAGTTTCTTCCACATCTCTGTTTTTTCCAGGAGGGTCCATAATATGATTTATTTGTTGCTGTAAGGTTTTGGGCAATGTCATTAGTTGAGTGAACTGTCCTTCTGGGCTTTTATCGACCTAAGGAAAAAAAAAAAGATGATGTCTATTGAAAGTGCTTTGAATTCTATAAATATTCAAAGCACATGGCTTCTCCTTAAAACCACATGAACATATATGAACTCACACCTAGTAGACTAGGCAGGTGCTAAGGAGACTTTCTCCTTTCTGAAAGTGAATGCCTAGGTGTTAAGGATTCTAAGTTCCTTTGAACAAGTTAATTCTTTTCCTATGATATTCTACTTGTACTTAAGAATAGAAATTTCTTTCAAGAATCAATTTTTGACTCTCAGTTTTAAAATTTCTATTTGTTCTACATCCGGTAGTTAAAGAAAGTAAAATTTCAGCTAAAATTCATCGACACACCGGCTCACCCAAGTACTCATTTTCTTTTATTTATTTATTTATTTATTTTTGGCTGTGTTGGGTCTTTGTTGCTGCGCGCGGGCTTTCTCTAGTTGCGGCGAACGGGGGCTACTCTTCGTTGCGGTGCGTGGGCTTCTCATTGCGGTGGCTTCTCTTGTTGTTGGAGCACGGGCTCTAGGCGCGCGGGCTTCAGTAGTTGTGACATGTGGGCTCTGCAGTTGTGGCTCATGGGCTCTAGAGCGCAGGCTCAGTAGTTGTGGCGCCCAGGCTTAGTTGCTCCACGGCATGCGGGATCTTCCCAGACCCGGGCTTGAACCCGTGTCCCCTGCATTGGCAGGCGGATTCTTAACCTCTGTGCCACCAGGGAAGTTCCCCATGTACTCATTTTAAACACAGGGGCACAAAGTAACATAGCCAGTAACATGCAGCCAATCAGAGACTGGGATCTAAATTCGTGTCTCCTGTCTGTAGGGCCTTTTATGTACCATGCTGTATTTCATAAACTGTAGAAATAAACTGATGACAGAGACTAATCTTTATTCACTTTTAATCCCCTGGCACATAGTAAGTACTCAAAAAACATCGGTTGAATAAGAGGATGAATAACTGCACCAATAAAGCTTAGTTGTCATTATTTCTTAAACAGCAGTAAGTTATACCAATGGTTTCTGTTCCCAGTGTATTCTACAATACATAAAATTTAAAGAAAAATACAGAAATAAAGCATATATAAAACTATGCATTAGACTTTACTTGGAAACCTGTGAATCAAAAGTTATCCATAGAGCTAAGCCCACACCCAGCTTCCCTAACTCCTAGTCTAATATATTTTACATCATGGAACTAAATTCTTCCAAAATCATGTAAACATATGACTCCCTGTCAAGGCGAAAACCAGTACCACTGCCCTCAGCAGCTCATCACATTATTCTCCCAGTAAGAATCTGTCTTGTATTCTTTCAACAAGCGTTTAGGTTTTAACTTTAAGAGAACAGTAAGAAAAAAGAATAGATACATGAATGTATTAAATTTTAGATTTGGATCTTCCAGATATGACCGACTTTCTTAATAATTAGAATTCATTCATTCTACCACTTTTTCATTCAACAAATATTTACTGAGTATATGCCAATGTCTAGATTTTCTAGTTTTATCTATAAATCTATGCAAAAAAGAAGAAAATGCTATTATATAGTGGCTTCAATAAGGTGAAGGTTTTTTTAACCTAAATATTTCATATTTATCATGGAGATGGTCCTAAATTCACAGGATTCAACCTCCACTTAGCTTTGGCTAGATAAATGACAAAAAATGTGAATATTTCTGTAAAAGATGCTAGAAATCACATTTATAGACTCATATTTTGGGGCCAAGTATTGAGATTAGTCACTAGGATCTTATATTTCAAGGCTTTACCTATGAAACTTCCAGGAATTTTAGAGATGCCAAAATGGCTGAGTAATATGAGGAATTAGAAAACAGTTATTTGCCACTGCTTTCTCTTGAGGAAAGGAATGCACTGGAGTTTTTGTTTGAAAGTATGTGTTCCAAGAAAAAATATTAGGTGACATGTTCAAATAAATTACAAAATTTTAATTATCCTTACTCTTCAATTCTCATTAAAACACAAAAGTGAAAGCATTCAGTTAAATTATGAGTCAAATTGCATTTTAAAAGCAGACATGGAAAAGACCACATGTTCTATGATTCTATTTACAGGAAGTCTCTAGAAGAGGCAAATCCACGGAGTCAGAAAGTAGATTAGTGGCTGCCTGCCGGGAGGGGAAGCTAGGTACTGCTACTGGGCATGGGGTTTCTTTTTGGGGTGATGAAAATGTTGTAAAACTAGATTGTGGAGATGGTTGCACAACTGTGTAAACAGACTAAAACCCACCGAATTTTACAGTATGTAAATTATATCTCAATCAGGCTGATGTTTTAAAAAAGCAGATATGGGCATACGATAGTGGATGCTGTGTTGCACCGACCACATCCTGGCTTTGGGGCAAGGTACTCATTCTGCCAGCTGCTGGGCAAGTTGGCTGACGCCCTCCCTCAGAGTCCCTCCCACAACTGTCCTCAGGCAAAGGGAGCTGCCTGTATCCAAAGACTGGAAAATGCAGGAGTACAAAGGCCTGGTCTCTTTGCCCCAAGTGGGGACAGCTAGGAAGGGCCATCGAGCTCCACAGTGCCATCACAGGATCAGATGGTCTTTGTTTCTAATCTCCCCAATCCTGATCCTACACAATTGGTACCAAGAGTGGTCCTAGAAAGCACATTCTCAGACAGCATTTTGGAGCTATCATAGTGTAGAAGGCCAAGTGGAAGCCTCTGAAGCTGCCGTTCTCACCCCCTGGCCAAAAGAATAATGAAAAAACAAAACCACATCACAGGAGGAATGGCAGAGAATAATGCACCCTATAGACCTGAAGGATGCAGGGGTGTGATATTTAACTTTGTATGTCAACTTGGCTAGGCTATAGGGCCCAGTTGCTTGGTTAAACTTTAGTCCAGATGTTACTGTAAAGGTATCTTTTTAAGTCAGTAGACTTTGAGTAGCAGATGACCTCCGTTAATATGGATGGGCCTCATCCAGTCAGTTGAAGGCCTTATGAAAAAAGACTAAAGTTTCCTGAGGAAGAAGGAAGTCTGCCTCCAGATTGCCCTCGGGCTCAAGAGTACAACACACTCTTCCCTGGGTCTCTGGCCTGCTGGCTTGCCCTGCAAATTTCAAACTTGCCAACCCTCACAACTCTGTGAGTTAATTCCCTAAAATAAATCTTTCTCTATATATCCTATTGGTCCTGTTTCTCTGGAGAACCGACTAATACTAGAGCTGACGGTCCCATCATATCTCTACTGAGTCTGGCCTTCACAAAATCCAAATGGATTCTGGCAGATGGTAGCAGACCACCACAAACTCAACCAAGTAGAAGCCCCGCTGTACCGGCTGTGGCAGATGTGGGAAGTCTGCTGAAGCGTATCAGCAGAGCCTCAGGTGTCTGGACAGGGCCACAGGCCTGGCGAGCGCATTCTCTGCCATCCACAGAGCAAGGAGGATGAGAAGCAGCTCGCGGCCGCACAGGACAGACCAGAGTGCGCCTTACCACCTGCCTCAGGGCCGTGTTAACTCCCCTACCCTGTCATAAGATATTCAAAGAAAACCAGACTGTTTGGATATTCTGTATAATCTCATTGGTCCACTACATAAATGACACGTTGCTGCTGTCACCTGGTGAGCGCTAAAGGGCAAGTACACTGGAGGCCTTGGTAGATATATGCACCCCAGCGGGTAAAAGATAAACCTCATGAATTGTGAGGAGCACACCACATCAGGGAGGAGTTTAGGGGTCAAGTGACCTGGAGCTCTGGGACAGCCTCTCCAAAGTAAAGATCAACTTACGGCATCTCGTACCTCTCACCACTAAGAAGGAAGCACACTGCCTGAGAGGCCGCTTCAGGTCCTAGATGCAGCATATTCCACACTTGGGAATAATGCTCAGAGCCATTTACCCAGCGATATAAAAGGATGCAAGGTCTGTGAGGGGCAAGAGCGAAAACGAGCTCTGCGATAGATACAGGCAGCAGGGCAAGCAGCCCTCCACCACGTGGGCCACACCTCCCTGTAAACTACGGTACTAAAGGCATCCTCAGTGTGCAGAGAAGCCAGGGGAAGTTACAGTGGGCTCCCAGCAGGAGGTCACAATGGAGACTGCTAGGGTTCTGGAGCAAGGCCACGCCATCTGTAGTGAAGAACCACACACCATTTGAAATCAGCTCCTAGATGCTACACTCTGGCAGAGACAGAGCTTCTAACCATGGGACATCAAATGACCATGTATCAAGAACTGCCCATTATGAACTGGGATCTGCCAGATTCACCAAGTCATAAGGTCACGAAGCTCAAGAGCAATCCACTGTAGGACGTAAGAGATACACCAGCATTGGACATGCGCAAGGCCAGAGGGCACAAGTCAGCTGCACAAACAGGAAACCCAGACCCCCATCATTTCCACTGTTGCACCAGCACATAATGTTCTACTTCTCCACTGGCTCATGCACACGGCTACAAGGAGGCTTTTGGAGGATAAAGGATGGGCTTGCTTCATGGATGATTTGGCTTGTAGTATGTACGGGGTGAAAATGATGCATTGCAGCCGCACCCAGGAATGGCCCTGGAAGACACTGATGAGGAGCCATCGTCCCAGTGAGTACGCTGCAGATGGCACAGCTGGTTACCCACTTTACATGGAAAAGGGGCCCAAGATGAGAATATACAAAGACTCAAAGAGTGGACGATGGTTCACTGGTTGGTTAGGGACCTAAAAGGAAGAAGATTAGAAGGTGGAAGACAGGATTTGGGGGGAAGAGGCATGTGGATGGACCTATGGGAGGGGACACAAAGTAAGAAGATTTTTGTTTTGTACGTTAATGCTTCCGTCTGAGAGCATCCAACACAGAAGCAGCAACAACAACCAAAAGAACAATTTAGCCAGTTGATTCAACAGGCTCTTTCATCCCAGTGATGGCATAACAGCTTGTGGCAGGGGTAGTGGGCGGGAGAGACAGAGGCTCTGCCCAGATCCGATATCAGGGGCTTCTACTCACCAAGGCTGACTGAGCCACTGCTGCGGCTGAAAGTCTATCCTGACAGCAACAGAGGCCAACACTGAGATCCTCATAACACGACCGTCTCCTGAGACTAACCAGCCACTTGGTGATAAGTTGACTACACTGGATCCCTTCCACCTGGGAACGGGCAGCAACTCCTCTTGCCTGGAAGTGACTCATATTCTAAGCATGGGCTTGCCTTTCCTGCCCACAGGACTCAGCCAATACCACTGTACAGGGCTCACAGGGCACAGGTGCAGGACGGGCACAGGATCACGGCTCTACTGTTCCTACCACACAGTGCACCAGAGCTGCCAGCCTGGGAGAGCAGTAGTTCTCAAAAAGGGGACATTTTTGGTCCCTACAACAAAGAATTATTCAGCCTAAAATGTCAATAGTGTCACTACTGAAAAACCCAATGAAAGAGCTTTGAAGAAGAGCTGAGCAACAGCTTAGAGATGATACCCTGTGAGAGTGGGGCACAGTATATACCCTAAATTCATGGCCGTTATAGAGTACTATGTTCCCAACTGCTAGACTACATGAGTCTGGGAACCACAGGGTAAAAGGAGAAACAGCCTTGCTTACTGTCATTCCCAGGGACCACCTGGGCAATCTGTGCTTCCCACCTCCACAACTTTAGGACTGTGGGTCTAGAGATCCTAGTTTCAAAAGAAGAAATGCTTCTCCCAGAGGACACAGTAAGCATCCTATTAAACTTAAAGCTATGAGAGGGCAGACAGCAGAAGCAACAAGAACTACAATCCTGCAGCCTGCAGAACAAAAACCACATTCACAGAAAGACAGACAAGATGAAAACACAGAGGGCTATGTACCAGATGAAGCAACAAGATAAAACCCCAGAAAAACAACTAAATGAAGTGGAGACAGGAAACCTTCCAGAAAAAGAAGTCAGAATAATGATAGTAAAGATGATCCAGGACCTCAGAAAAAGAATGAAGGCAAAGATTGAAAAGACTCAAGAAATGTTTAACAAAGACCTAGGAGATTTAAGGAACAAACAAACAGAAATGAACAATACAATAACTGAAATGAAAAATACACTAGAAGGAATCAATAGTAGAATAACTGAGGCAAAAGAATGGACAAGTGACCTGGAACACAGAATGGTGGAATTCACTGCCGTAGAACATAATAAAGAGAAAAGAATGAAAAGAAACGAAGACAGCCTAAGAGACCTCTGGGACAACATTAAACGCAACAACATTTGCATTATAGGGGTACCAGAAGGAGAAGAGAGAGAGAAAACACCTGAGAAAATATTTTAAGAGATTATAGTCGAAAACTTCCCTAACATGGGAAAGGAAATAGCCACCCAAGTCCAGGAAGCACAGAGAGTCCCAGGCAGGACAAACCCAAGGAGAAACACACCAAGACACATAGTAATCAAACTGACAAAAATTAAAGACAAAGAAAAATTATTGAAAGCAATAAGGGAAAAATGACAAATAACATACAATGGAACTCTAAGGTTAACAGCTGATTTCTCAGCAGAAGCTCTACAAGCCAGAGGGAGCGGCATGATATATTTAAAGTGATCAAACGGAAGAACCTACAACCAAGATTATTCTACCCAACAAGTATCTCATTCAGATTTGACAGAGAAATCAAAAGGTTTATAGACAAGCAAAATCTAAGAGAATTCAGCACCACCAAACCAGCTCTACAACTAAAGGAACTTCTCTAAGTGGAAACAGAAGAGAAGAAAAGGACCTACAAAAACAAACCCCCCAAAATTAAGAAAATGGTAATAGGAACATACATATCGATAATTACCTTAAACGTGAATGGATTAAATGATCCAACCAAAAGACACAGGCTCGCTGAAGGGATACAAAAACAAGATCCATGTATATGCCGTCTACAAGAGACCCGCTAGGGACACATACAGACTGAAAGTGAGGGGATGGAAAAAGATATTCCATGCAAATGGAAATCAAAAGAAAGCTGGAGTAGCAATACTCATATCAGATAAAATAGATGTTAAAGAATGTTACAAGACACAAGGAAGGACACTACATAATGATCAAGGGATCAATCCAACAGGAGAATATAACAACTATAAACATATATGCACCCAACATAAGAGCACCTTACCATAAGGCAACTGCTAACAGCTATAAAAGAGGAAATCGACAGTAACACAATAATAATGGGGGACTTTAACACCTCACTTACACCAATGGACAGATCAACCAAACAGAAAATTAAAAGGAAACACAAGCTTTAAATGACACAATAGACTAGATAGATTTAATTGATATTTATAGGACATTCCATCCAAAACCAGCAGATTACACTTTCTTCTCAAGTGCACATGGAACATTCTCCAGGATAGATCACATCTTGGGTCACAAATCAAGCCTCAGTGAATTTAAGAATTTTGAAATCATATCAAGCATGTTTTCTGACCACAATGCTATGAGATTAGAAATCAATTACAGGGAAAAAACCGTAAAAAACACAAACACATGGAGGCTAAACAATACATTACTAAATAACCAAGAAATCACTGAAGAAATAAAAAAGGAAATTAAAAAAAACCTAGAGACAAATGACAACAAAAACACGACGATCCAAAATCTACGGGATGCAGCAAAAGCAGTTCTAAGAGGGACGTTTAGAGCAATACAAGCCTACCTCAAGAAACAGGAAAAATCTCAAATAAACAATCTAACCTTACACCTAAAGGAACTAGAGAAAGAAGAACAAACAAAATCCAAAGTTAGTAGAAGGAAGAAATCATAAAGATCAGAGCAGAAATAAATGAAATAGAAACAAAGAAAACAATAGCAAAGATCAATAAAACAAAAAGCTGGTTCTTTGAGAAGATAAACAAAATTGATAAACCACTGGCTAGACTCAGCAAGAAAAAGAGGAGAGGACTCAAATCAATAAAATTAGAAATGATAAAGGGGGGCTTCCCTGGTGGCGCAGTGGTTGAGAGTCTGCTTGCGATGGGGGGGACGCGGGTTTGTGCCCGGTCCGGGAAGGTCCCACATGGCACGGAGTGGCTAGACCCGTGAGCCGTGGCCACTGAGCCTGCGCGTCCGGAGCCTGTGCTCCGCAACGGGAGAGGCCACAACAGTGAGAGGCCCGCGTACCCAAAAAAAAAAAAAAAAAAAAAAAAGAAATGATAAAGGAGAAGTTTCAACAGACGCAGCAGAAATACAAAGCATCCTAAGGGACTACTACAAACAACTCTATGCCAATAAAATGGGCAACCTGGAAGAAATGGACAAATTCTTTGAAAGGTATAACCTTCCAGCACTGAACCAGGAAGAAATTCTGAACAGACCAATCACAAGTAATGAAATTGAAACTGTGATTAAAAATCTTCCAAGAAACAAAAGTCCAGGACCAGATGGCTTCACAGCTGAATTCTATCAAACATTTAGAGAAGAGCTAACAGCCATCCTTCTCAAACTCTTCCAAAAAATTGCTGAGGAAGGAACACTCCCAAACTCATTATATGAGGCCACCATCACCCTGATACCAAAACCAGACAATGATACTACAAAACAAGAAAATTACAGACCAATATCACTGATGAATATAGATGCAAAAATCCTCAACAAAATACTAGCAAACAGAATCCAACAACACATTAAAAGGATCATACACCATGATCAAGTGGGATTTATCCCAGGGATGCAAGGATTCTTCAATATACGCAAATCAATCAATGTGATACACCATATTAACAATTTGAAGAATAAAAACCATATGATCATCTCAATAGATGCAGAAAAAGCTTTTGAGAAAATTCAACACCCATTTATGATAAAAACCCTCCAGAAAGTGGGCATAGAGGGAACCTACCTCAACATAATAAAGGCCATATACGACAAACCCACAGCAAACATCATTCTCAATGGTGAAAAACTGAAAGCATTTGCTCTAAGATCAGGAACAACACAAGGATATCCACTCTCGCCACTCCTATTCAATATAGCTTTGGAAGTCCTAGCCACGGCAATCAGAGAAGAAAAAAGAAATAAAAGGAATACAAATTGGAAAAGAAGAAGTAAAACTGTCACTGTTTGCAGATGACATGATACTACACATAGAGAATCCTAAAGATGCCACCAGAAAACTAATAGAGCTAATCAGTGAATTTGGTAAAGTTGCAGGATACAAAATTAATGCACAGAAATCTCTTGCATTCCTATACACTAATGATGAAAAATCTGAAAGAGAAATTAAGGAAACACTCCCATTTACCACTGCAACAAAAATAATAAAATACCTAGGAATAAACCTACCTAGGGAGACAAAAGACCTGTACGCAGAAAACTATATAAAACACTGATGAAAGTAATTAAAGATGATACAAACAGTTGGATAGATATAGCATGTTCTTGGATTGGAAGAATCAATATTCTTCCTATCCAGGAACATGGAAAATGACTATACTACCCAAAGCAATCTACAGATTCAATGTAATCCCTATCAAATTACCAATGGTATTTTTTACAGAACTAGAACAAAAAAACCTTAAAATTCGTATGGAGACACAGAAGATCCCGAATAGCAAAAGCAGTCTTGAGGGGAAAAAACGGAGCTGGAGGAATCAGACTCCTTGACTTCAGATTATACTACAAAGCTACAGTAATCAAGACAATATGGTACTGGCACTGGCACAAAAACAGAAATATAGATCAATGGAACAAGATAGAAAGCCACACACCTATGGTCAACTAATCTATGACAAAGGAGGCAAGGATATACAATGGAGAAAAGAGTCTCTTCAATAAGTGGTGCTGTGAAAACTGGACAGCTACATGTAAAAGAATGAAATCAGAACACTCCCTAACTCCATACACAAAAAGAAACTCAAAATGGATTAGAGACCTAAATGTAAGACCAGACACTATAAAACTCTTAGAGGAAAACATAGGAAGAACACTGTTTGACATAAATCAGCGCAAGATCTTTTTTGACCCACCTCCTAGAGAAATGGAAATAAAACCAAAAATAAACAAATGGGACCTAATGAAACTTCAAAGCTTTTGCACAGCAAAGAAAACATAAACAAGACGAAAAGACAACCCTCAGAATGGGAGAAAATATTTGCAAATGAATCAACGGACAAAGGATTAGTCCCCAAAATATATAAACAGCTCATGCAGCTCAATATTAAAAAAACAAACAACCCTATAAAAAATGGGTAGAAGACCTAAATAGACATTTCTCCAAAGAAGACATACAGATGGCCAAGAAGCACATGAAAAGCTGCTCAACATCACTAATTATCAGAGAAATGCAAATCAAAACTACAATGAGGTATCACCTCACACAGTTAGAATGGGCATCATCAGAAAATCTACAATCAATCAATGCTGGAGAGGGTGTGGAGAAAAGGGAACCCTCTTGCACTGCTGGTGGGAATGTCAATTGATACAGGCACTATGGAAAACAGTATGGAGGTTCCTTAAAAAACTAAAAACAGAATTACCATATGAACCAGCAATCCCACTACTGGGCATATACCCAAGAAAACTGTAATTCAAAAAGACACATGCACCTCAGTGTTCACTACAACACTATTTACAATAGCCAGGTTATGGAAGCAACCTAAATGCCCATCAACAGATGAATTGATAAAGAAGATGTGGTACATATATACAATGGAATATTACTCAGCCATAAAAAGGAATGAAATTGGGTCATTTGTAGAGACGTGGATGGACCTAGAGACTGTCATACAGAGTGAAGTCAGTCAGAAATAGAAAAAGAAATATCGTATATTAATGCATATATATGGAACCTAGAAAAATGGCACAGATGAACCGGTTTGCAGGGCAGAAATAGAGACACAGATGTAGAGAACAAAAAGTATGGATACCAAGGAGGGGAAAGTCACAGGGGGGTGATGGTGGTGTGATGAATTGGGACATTGGGATTGACATATATACACTAATATGTACAAAATGGATAACTAATTAAAAACAAACAAACAAACTTAAAGCTATAACTGCCGTCCAATCACTTCAGAATCCCAGGCAGACAAGAAGTCCAGAAGACAAAGAAATGAATCACCATACTGGCAGAAATAATTAAACCTGACCATCAGGAGGTAGGGCTGCTGGTACACATCTCTTATTACCTCTTGCCCAACTTTGATGGTAAATGGAAAGTGTAGTAGCTACAGTCTGAGATGGGCATGGTGACCAGAGTCTCAGACTCCTCAGGGATGAGGGTCTGGGCCACCTCACCTAGACCAGCCTAAATGCTAGAAAGGGTGAAGGGAATTTGGAATGGGCAGCAGAGGCGGGAGAAGATGGGTATCAGTGGCAGCTTTAAGATTAGATGCATCTCTGGGAACTGAAGCTCAGCCCACTCATCTTATTCTTGTGCATTTCCCCACAATAAGAAGCCAGTTAGAACATAGATCATCCAGGCTTTCAGAGGCCAAACTGAGGGATTTGGAAGTTTATTTTCACAGTTAAAGGAAATTCCCAGCTGTTTTCCCTTGCTCAGTTTCTAAAAGTTGGCAGCTAGGCACATTATCTTTCCCTATCCTCTAACCAGAGAGTAGATGATGTCTCTTTGGAGAAATTCTACAAATACTGAAACTTGGGGTCCTCCAATGAAACAGCCAGGTCCTTGTCCCAAATCCTACAGTGAAGCTCACTAGCTGACAAGCTCTATCCATCACAAAGAACTCCCAGTCTGCATTTTTTAAACTGCCTTGCTCTTTAAAATACAGGCCACAAAGGATGTGCAAACATTTGAGAAAAGCTTCTAACACAACAGATGAGAGTGAATCCATAGAAAAAAAGGAACTAAGAGAAACAGAGACAATATAGAGAGCAAGAAAAAACTTCAAAAATTTTAATAAAGACCATTAAAGAGATGAGGAAAGATAATGCATTCATACAAGAACAGGATGCTATAAAAAAGAACATTCAGAGGAAATTAAAAACTCAAAAGAAGTGTTAGAAGATTAATTCAAACAATTCTTCTGGAAAACAGAACAAAAACCCAAAGAAACAGGAATGAGGGAAAGAAACAATCGAACAAGGAGGTCCAACAACCAACTAACAGGAATTCTAGAAAGAACAAGCTAAGAAAATGGATATCAAGAAATGATAAAAGAAAATTTCATTACAGAAATGATAAAAGAAAATTTCCTAGAACTGAAGCTCATGAATTTCCAAAAGAGGCTCATGAAATGCCAGACTAATAAATGAAAAACATGGGAATTCCCTGGCATTCCACCAGTTAGGACTCCACGCTTCCACTGCAGGGGGCAAGGGTTTGATCCCTGGTTGGGGAACTAAGATCCCATAAGCTGCATGGTGCAGCCATAAAACTAATAATAATTTTAAAAATAAATGAAAAACATACACACAAAGACAAAGGCAAATCATCATGAAATTTAAGAATATTGGAGGGCTTCCCTGGTGGCGCAGTGGTTGGGAGTCCACCTGCCGATGCAGGGGACATGGGTTCGTGCCCCGGTCTGGGAGGATCCCACATGCTGCGGAGCGGCTGGGCCCGTGAGCCATGGCCGCTGGGCCTGCGCGTCCGGAGCCTGTGCTCTGCAACGGGAGAGGCCACAGCAGTGAGAGGCCCGCATACCGCAAAAAAAAAAAAAAAAAAAAATTGGAAAAAAGGAAAAGATCCTAAATACTGTCAGAGAGATAAAAAAAGGTCACATCCAAAGGATAAGGAATCTAAATAGTGTTGGACATTTTATTTTTTTTATTCAAACAGAAAGTCACAAAAACTATAATCATCCTCATCAGTTCACTCAGTCCCATGTAATTAATTTCTTTTTCATCTTGATCTTTTGTTAGCCCTTTTATGAATTCATCAGTTTTCCATTAGAGTTCTGAAAATGCTTATTCATTCAGTTCAGCAGTACAGTCAGTTACCAGAAACCTGTACTGATCAGAGCCTTTTCTATGAATTCCTTGAAGATGAAACCCTTTTATAGGAACATTTTTGCAAAAGCATCAGAGTACACCCAGAACTGTCTGTAAATGACAAAAGACTTAAAAATGACCACGGTTAAAGATTTGATGAAAGTTCATAATAATGCAATTGACAAGGAAATTTAGTTATTTCTGAGATATACATTTTAAAGTAATAACTAGAATTATGACTTATAACATTATACCAAAACATATAAGATTTTTAGAAATTTCATGTCATGTCTGAAACATTTATATTAACATATTTCCATACAAATAACCCAAAGAAAGTTTAGTATTAGTTGTTTGTTTGTTGTTTTTTTATACTGCAGGTTCTTATTAGTCATCAATTTTATACACATCAGTGTATACATGTCAATCCCAATCGCCCAATTCAGCACACCACCATCCCCACCCCACCGCGGTTTTCCCCCCTTGGTGTCCATACGTTTGTTCTCTACATCTGTGTCTCAACTTCTGCCCTGCAAGCTGGTTCATCTGTACCATTTTTCTAGGTTCCACCTACATGTGTTAATATATGATATTTGTTTTTCTCTTTCTGACTTACTTCACTCTGTATGACAGTCTCTAGTGTGGGACTTCTGAATGCAACTCTAGAAGCTAGAATAAATGAAGCTATGACTTAAAACTTCTGAGGGAAAATTACTTCCAGCCTAGAATTTGATATCTAGCTCAAACTATCAATCAGTGTGAGGGTAGAATTTTCAGATGTACATGGTCTCAAAAAATTTACGGCCTTCACAACCTATGTTAGGAAGTACTAAAAGGTATACTTCATCAAAATTAAAGTGTAAACCGTGAAAGAGGAAAAGATCCAGTAAATCAAAAACTTGCAAAGGAGAGGGGAAGAAATTCTCGGGTACTAATGAAAGAAAGTTTCGGGAGAAGAGCTGTGCATCAAGCCTAGAATGAAACCATACCTGAAAGGAACAGGGGACACAGGGCTCCAGGAAGAACGTCCCCAAGAAAAGTAAGAAACAGAGAACACATGTGATGTGTTTGTCTACAGTGGAAGATGTTCTACAGGTCTGTAGCAGAATTTGAGGGTGAATTAGTTACAGGTACGTAGAAACTAAGCAAGTGAAAAAAATGAGACAGTGATTAACTCCAAGAAAAACAAAGTTGTACAGGAAAGGAAATTTCATAGTAGTATATCTTAGCAATGAAGAAAGTTATGTGTCACAATCAAGTAAATATCGACTATTACCCTAACCCAAAATTATGTAATAACTATACATGGAGCATAAGCGGTGGAGGAGTGGGGGTGGGGCGAGGAAGAGAGAGAGAAAGAGAGAGAGAGAATGTATGTGTGTTGATTGCGGTGCGTAAGAGAGTAAAAAATCCTCATTTTCCATAGAAAGATGACAAAATAAAGTACAAATTGAAAAAAATCAAGAATAACAATCAAACCATATTACTTAGAAATATGGAGGTAAATGTAAGAAGAATCAATGAAGGAGACGAAAGCAGTTGCTCTGGGAAGTAGCATAGACAAGTAGGAAGGTGTACAGCAGGGAACTGCTGCTTTTTGTTACAAACCTTGGGGTGCCACCTGGTTTTTAAACAATATGTATGCATTACTTTGAGAAAAGTAAAAATTAAAAACAAAATACCTCAATCTAAAGCAAACATGGCAAAATCTGTTAAACTGAGTGGTGGGTATTCTGGGCATTCATGTTATTCTCCAACATTACATTTAAAATAATTCCTACTTTTTTAAAGTTTCCTTTCAGTTCTAGAAATGCCATTAACTTGTCATTCAATGTAATATTAGTTGCCCCTATTATGTGGAAGAGGAAGAGCATTAAAAAAGTAAAATAGTATTCTTTATCTTAAAGATAAAAAATCATGAATTCTATAGTTTAAAAAATCTTAAATGCAAATTACTTTTCTCAAAGGAAAGGCTCTTTGATTTTTCTGTTCAGAAAATTTAATATTTTGAAGAATGCCTTGAAAGAAAGTTTTGATCGATGTATCAAAGAAAAGTTCCAAGACATGATACATATAACAAGTGGGGAAAAAACAAGCTTCAGAATAACCTGTATGAATACATTTATGTAAAATAAAACCAAACAAAAAAGACAAACTGCTTCATACATGTGTATATGTACAAATACATACAAAAGTACATGCAACAAGATCTGGAAGAAAACACGCCAAACTGTTAATAAGGCTACCTCTGGGGAGGCAGGTGGGCTTGGGGATGGAAAGAAGGTAATTTCAGAGTTTATTTTCACTCATTTTTGATTAATAACTAACATACATAGTAAGAACTTCAAATGGCAAAAAAGACACACACAGTGAGGACCAGTCCCCACCTCCCCCCGCCTCATGTCAGCCCTTGGTCCCCTTCTCCAAAGGCAGCCTCTTATTACTAGTCACTTACTAGTCATTTGTGTACCTTTTAGCCTTATTTCAAATATACGGAAGAACATAAGTCCACAGGATTTCCCACAGATAGTTTACCTCCAGGCTGCCTTGCTGGATTTTATACACCACTTGGGGATTCTCCTGTAGAATGCTGCCGTAGAGCTCACGAAAATGGGCTATGTTGGGCTTCACAATATTCAACACTTTTGCCTTATCCTCTCCAACCACCATCCGAAAGTCACCTGGTTAAAACAAACAGAAAAATGAATTTTCCACTGCGAATTCACATTCTGACCTGTGAACTACAGTCCCCCAGCTGACACTGCACTAGTTCAACCTGGCAGAATCTCTCATTCAGAACACTTGCTTTTTCACCTTAAAACTGGGAACACAGTACCCCAGAAATGCAGGCACATGTTCGGGGGGAAAGAGAGCCTCTCAAATCACAAAGCCCCTTAGCAGTTAAAATATAGTTACCTAAGTACAAAAGGTAGTCACCATTGAGAGGTTAATATGTGTTTGTTTTTCCAATGCAGAAGCTTCTGTATTTATAAACTTTCATCTTGTGAACAAAACTCTGTCTGTGGCCAATCACAGAGATGGGGGTTGTGTGCCTCACCATAGCTGTGTCCTTGGTACTGCTTACTCAGCTTGGCCCTGCTTGCTGTTTGCGTGAGGGCTTTTGAGGTGCTTTATGAATATAAATAACCTTATTATATTTGATAAGGGCAAGGTTTACATTTAAGATAAACTTTAAAGCAGATATAATTTTAAAAATTGCAAGTGGTGAACTTGCTGATCTTCTAGAGAAGCCAAGAGGCAACTGGGACTCCTGGGGACACAGACGCTGATGGTGGCCATTCTGAGGAGCTCATTCTAACATGAGGACACTGGTGCTGGCAAGTGCCATCTTGGAGTCCTCCCTCTAGCCTATTAGCACAAGGCCTGCTCATTACTGGGTCAGAACCAGCCCCAGGCCCTACAGCCAATCACCCTTGGACAAGCCCCAACCACCAGCAAGCCAGTGGCCACCACACAGGCAGGGCCTGACAGCTAACTGGGCCAGGGACCAGCCCTGCCTATGAGCATGCCCAGAGAAGTCAGCCCCACCACAAGAGAAGGGCCCATGTGGCCCATACAGGGGGCACCCCTATATAGTCCTGGTGACCAGAAGGAAGAGTGCTGCTGGGACCCCACAGGAGGTCTCCTACATAAGGCCACTCCTCCAAGATTGGGAAACATCCAGCATCACCCTGATGCCAAACCAAACAAGCAGGCAGCATCACCCTGATACCAAAACCAGACAAACATGCCACAAAAAGAAAGAAAAGAAGAGAAAAGAAAAATACAGGCCAACATTAATGATAAACTTAGATGTAAAAATCGTCAACAAAACATCACCAAATCAAATTTAACAATGTATTAAAAGGATCACACATCATGATCAAGTGGGATTTATCCTAGGGATGCAACAATGGTTCAATATCTGCAAATTAATCAATGTGATATACCGGATTAACAAATTGAAAAATAAAAATCATATGATCATCTCAACTGATGCAGAAAAAGTTTTTGACAAAATTCAACATCCATTTATGATCAAAACTCTCAACCAAGTAGGTATAGAGGAAACACACTGAACATAATAAAGGACATATATGATAAACATACAGCCAACATCATATTCAATGGTGAAAAGCTAAAAGCATTTCCTCTAAGATCAGGAATAAGACAAGGATGCCCACAGTCGCCACTTTGATTCAACCTGGCATTGGAAGTCCTAGCCACAGCAATCAGACAAGAAAAAGAGGTAAAGGGAATCCAAATTGGAAAGGAAGAAGGAAAACTGTCAGTGTTTGCAGATGACATGATAATACACATAGAAAATCTTAAAGTTGCCACCAAAAAGCTATTAGAACAAATGAATTAAGTTGAAGGATACAAAATTAATATATAGAAATCTGTTGCATTTCTATATACTAACAATGAAATATCAGAAAGCTAGATTAAGAAAACAATCCCATTTACACTTCCATCAAAAAGAATAAAATACCTAGGAATAAATCTAACCAAGGAGGTAAAGGACTTGTACTCAGAAAACTATAAGACATTGATGAAATAAACTGAAGACTACACAAACAAATGGAAAGATATACCATGCTCATGGATTGGAAGAGTTAATATTGTTAAAATGACCATACTACCCAAGGCAACCTACAGATTCAGTGCAATCCCTATCAAAGTACCAGTGGCATTTTTCACAGAACTAGAATGAATAATTCTAAAATTTATATGGAAACACAAAAGACCCCAAAAAGCCAAAGCAATCTTGAGAAAGAAGAACAAAGCTGGAGGTATCACACGCCGTGATTTCCAATTACACTACAAAGCTACAGAAATTAAAACAGTATGGCACTGGCACAAAAACAGACACATAGATCAAAGGAACAGAACAGAGAGTGCAGAAATAGACCCACACTTACACGTTCAATTAATCTATGACAAAGAAGGCAAGAATATACCATGGGGAAAAGACAGTCTCTTCAATAAATGGTACTGGAAAACTGGATAGCTACATGCAAAAGAATGAAACTGGACTTCTTTCTCACACCACATACAAAAATAAACTCAAAATGGATTAAAGACTTAAAAATAAGACCTGAAACCATAAAACTCTGTCCATATGAGCTTTAATATCAGTCTTAGCAATATTTTGGGGGGCTCTGTCTCCTCAGGCAAGGGACATAAAAGCAAAAATAAACAAATGGGACTACATCAAACTAAAAAGCTGTTGCACAGCAAAGGAAACTATCAACAAAATAGCAGTCTACTTAATGGGAAAAGATACTTGCAAATGATATATGCAACTCATACAACTCAACAACAAAAAAAACCCCAAACAACCTGATTTAAAAATGGGCAGCAGATCTGAATAGACATTTTTCCAAAGAAGTTTTATAAAGATGGCCAATAAACACATGAAAAGATGCTCAAATCACTAATCATTAGGCAAATGCAAAATAAAGCCACACTGAGATACCATCTTACACCTGTCAGAATGGCTATCATCGAAAAGACTACAAGTAACAAGTGTTGGCAAGGATGTGGAAAAAAGGGAACCCTCAATCAGGAATGTAAATTAGTACAGCCACTACAGAAAACAGTATGAAGGTTCCTCAAAAAATTAAAAATAGAACTACTGTATGATCCAGGAATCCCACTTCTGGGTATTTTCGCAAAGAAAACAAAACACTAATTTGAAAAGATATGTGCACTCCTATGTTCACTGCAGAATTATTTACAACTGCCAAGATAGGGAAGCAACCTAAGTGCCCACTGATGGATGAATGGATAAAGAAGATGGGATATATATATAAACACATACACACACACACAATGGAATATTAGCCATAAAAAAAGAATAAAATCTTGCCATTTGCGACAACATGGATTGACCTATAGGGTATTATGCTAAGCAAAATAAGTCAGAGAAAGACAAATACTGTATGATTTCACTTATATGTGGAAACTGAAAAACAAAACAAACAACAAAACTGAAACAGACTCACAGATACAGAGAACAAACGTATGGTTGCCAAAGGGGATGGGGGAGAGAGATGAGTGAAATAGGTGAGAGAGAGTAAGAAGTATAAACTTCCATTTATAAAAGAAATGTCACAGGGATGTAATATACAGCATAGGGAATATAGTCAGTTACACTGTAATAACTATGTATGGTGACAGATGATAGCTAGACTTATCATGGTGATCATTTTGTAATGTATAAAAATATAAAATCACTGTGTTGTACACTGCAACTAATATAATATTGTCAGTCAATTATACTTCAATTAAAAAAAAAAAGCACCAAAAGGCTGCCTCTATATGATGCCAAAGCATCTGGAAAAAAAGTATGAAATTTAGTTTAAGAAAAAAAAAAGACTACGCTCAGTTTAAAGTTAAAAAAAATTGCAAGTGGTGAGAAATGAGGAACCTTACATTGGCCTGTGGGATGAACTGAGCTGCAAAATACTAATTCCAAAGGACAAAGAGCAACTTTTGAAACAAACTTAAAGTGCCCTACCCTGCCCATGCCACTGGTGACCATCAGCAAGATATGGGGGCAAAAGAGTGACGAAATGGGAAAACTTGTGTGAACGCCTATTGGGCTAACGTTAACTCAGAAGAGGCTGGGCACACGTGAGGAACCCCTGGGGAAGCTTGGAGAAAGCCATGTGGCTGAAGCCTTTGCTGGGCGGATAGAAAGAAGTCTGGGGGAGGAGTGAGGTGGAAAGAGCAGGCAGATACCTCAGCTGCTGAGGAATCCCCTGGGGGGAGGGTGACAATGTAACTTATCATCCAAACTAGGTCACTTTTGAGGGTGAAGTGGGCAATGCAAAGTCATCAGGACAAGTATTAACTGGGCAAACCAGGACATGTGGTTACCCTCACCGATTTCTTTTCTTGGGAGCAGGGAAGGGAATCATCAAAATTATGACCAGCCACAGCAGATCTTCTAGAGCAAACTGTTGGTCTGTTTGGAAAAATAAAAAGATATCCAATAGTCAGTATGTACTTCAGTAAGGAATAAAATACACTGGATTTTTAAGCTTCAAAGGACCAACTTACACTACAATTTGGTAGAAAGCATGTGGGGACTATAAGCTTTGGAAAAAGAGTTACAAACAGCCTCTGGAACCCGACCTTTGTGAGATGAGGTCGGGACTGGTTAGAGCAGTGAGCTCACTTGAGACAAGACTTGAGACAAGACTGTTTTTTTCACTATTATTTTAAAGGGAAGAGAGTTACATAGTTAAACCCTGGGATGACTGCTAGTGAGGATGTAGAGAAATTGGTTCTTTCACATAATGCTTTTGAGTTTATAAACTGCTAACATACTTCTGGAAGCGGTGAATGATGAAACCTCATCTCTGGAGAGGAAGCCCCAAGCAACAAACCCAAACAGAGGTTAGGAGGCAAACTTCGCTGAGCATTTGCTTTGTCATGTTACCTCATTTGTCCACGCACCTGTCCTCTCCGGCGGATGCTGCCCTATCCCGATCTAGCACGAAGGCAAAAGAGACACAGGGATGATGGAACCCGCCTGAGGTTTCACAAGAAGCAACTGAATACATTCCACACACACAACTGTTCACTGAAGCACTATTTATAACACTGAAATCCTGGCAGCAACCAAATGTCCCACGACAGGCGAACGGTGCACCCACACCCACCACGGAGCAGGGTGCAACCACTAAAAATTACAGGCACGACACACTGTGAGATGTAAAATGACCACGTAATAATGTGCAGCTAAGAAACCAGGATACAAAAGTACAAGAAGGAAACCACTGTAAAAAAACAGGAAAAACAAGACAAAAGGACTATTTTTAAATGGTTATGTTTGCTCTAATAAGATACACATTTATTGTGGGCTTTTTAATGGCCTGTGCTTCACACTGGCTGTCTAGTTCAGGGCTGGCAAAGCCTCGTAAAGAAGGTACTGATTGGGACTTCCCAGGTGGTGCAGTGGTTAAGAATCTGCCTATAAGAGCCGGGGATACGTATTCGAGCCCTGGTCCGGGAAGGACCCACATGCCTCGGAGCAGCTAAGCCCGTGCACCACAACTACTGAGCCTGCGCTCTAGAGGCCGTGAGCCACAACTACTGAGCCCACGTGCCACAACTACTGAAGCCCACGAGCCTAGAGCCCATGCTCTGCAATGAGAGAAGCCACAGAGATGAGAAGCCTGTGCACCGCAATGAAGAGTAGCCCCCGCTCGCCGCAACCAGAGAAGGCCTGTGCGCAGCAACTAAGACCCAACACAGCAGAAAATAAATAAATTAAAAAAAAAAAAGAAGGTACTGATTATTCTCAATTTCAATGATGAGGAGATGGGGTTGCAAAGACAGCTTGCCCAAGGCCCAGCCACCTCTTAGTATCAGGGCAGCGATGTCTTAGGTAATAGCTTTACTTCACTTTGTAACTTTCCTCCATTTCCCTCACTTCTGTAATGCTGACACACTACTTCTAGCATTTTAAAATAAATTCTCAGATGCACAGACATGCTATCTCAGCAAATGTGAATGGAGAGGCAGGTGGGTTAGCTTTCAATTGTGTAAATCCTTACGCTTTTATTCAGAGCCTATAAATGTCTTCTATTAATCTCTGAAGGGGTGAAATGTCATCAAACTCTGAATCTAACAGGCTTGCTCAGAAGTGAAAGATCAAATTGCATCACTGTTGAGTTCTAAATATTTGTGCCATTTCTTCTCCCCTGTACATTCCACAAACAAAAAGTTCTTATATTTTAGATAGTAACTTTCTGAGAGAAGGACTGTACATTACCAAAATGTAAGGGTATACAAATCCAAATCCTCCCCAAAGAACAACTGCATGCCACGATGAAAGGAGCTGGAAAATACCATGGACTTTCTGAGAACGCGGACTGAAGCTTATTCGTCCCTGAACCGCCAGCTCCTCACGCACTGCCTGGCACAGGAAGGCACATCAATAAATGTCTGCTGAATTGAATTTCTCCAATCGCTGTGCAGCAGAACCGGCTCAGCCATGGGGAACCGCAAGCAAATGGGCTTATTACCTGCTGCTTCAGAACAAAATGAGTAAAATCGTGAACCAGCGTCTGATCATAGGAATCAATTTTTCTTACCTGCAAATATATGTTTACAACAAAATACAGGAATTGAGAAAAACTGACTGCTGACTTTTATTTTATGCCTCTACTGGTGGGTTTATAACTGCTCAAGCCAGAGAACTGCCAGTCTAATTCAATGGGTAACCAAAAGGGTAACCTCTCTTTGACTTGGAATCAAGACAAACTCAGAGGCTTGTAACCCATCTGTAGCTGGCCTGCTCTATGATTCCAGCATGTCTGCAGCAGTCAGGGATGTTATTACAAAGGTAGGGGTGTGAGTGGAAAGGCCCCGGCTCTCAAGTCTGGCAATGTCCCAGGGTGGCTGCAGTTGAGTTACTTAACCTTTCTGAATCAGTTTCCTTCTCTGCAAAATGTCTGTAATAGTCATACTAACCTCACAAAATTGCTTTTAGGTTCCAACGATTAAGGTATTAGAAAATGCTTTGTAAATAGTGAAGCAGATATTGTTGTGACGATGTGTATATGGGAAGGGCAAGGACAGAGGGTGCAGGAAGCCCGGAGTTTTTAAGATACTGACTGGGTAACTTTCCCCTCTTAGACTAACTGCACTACCACTGTCATCTCAGTTCAATAAATATCTGGGTGGTTTCTAAGTGCCAGGAGCCGTGCTGGACTCTGGGGATACAAAGATACAGGCTCTGCCCAGGAGGTAAGTGACATGAGAACAGAGCATTTCAGTGCAGGTTACAACGTGGGACTCCCATGTGAGAGTGTTCAGGAATAGGAGCCCAAACTGGAAGTCGACACAGCAGCTTAATACTCATTTTAAACAGCTGTGGGTTTTTATGAGATGTAACTCACACACCATACAATTCGTCTATGTCAACTACATAATTCCATGCTTATTTACAGGGCTATGCAACCACCTAATTTTAGACCATTTCAGCCTCCCTAAAAGAAACCCTGTACCATTAACAGTCACTCTCCCTCCACCCATCCACCCCCAGCCCCAGGCAAAGACTAATCTGCTTTCTGTCTCTATAGATTTGCCTATCCTGGACATTTTATATAAGTGGAATTGCACAACATATGGTCTCTTATGATTAGCATAATGTTTTCAAAGTTTATCATGTTGTAGCACTTATCAGTACTTATTCCTGTTTACGACCAAATAATATTCCACTGGATGGATGTACCACATTTTATTTATCCATCTCTCAGTTGATGGGTATTTGGGTTGTTTTTACTTTTGGGCCATTTTTTATGAATAATGCTGCTATGAACATTTGTGTATGACTTTTCGTCTGGATATATGTTTTCATTTCTCTTGGGTAGATACCCAGGAGTATAACTGTTGGGTCATATAGTTTAATATCTTGAGGGACTGCCAGACTATTTTTCCAAAGCGGCTGTACCATTTTACGTGCTACCAGCAATGTACAAGGGTTTCAGTTTCTCCACATCCTCGTGAACACCTGTTCTCACCTGTCACTTTGGTTATAGCCATTGTAGTCGGTGTGAAACAGGGTCTCTGTGGTTTTGTTTGACATTTCCCTAATTACGAATGATGCTGAGCATCTTTTCATGTGCTTATTTGCTATTTGGATACTTTCTTTGAAAAAATGTCCTTTGCCCGTTTCTATATTAGGTTATTTGTCTTTTTACTGCATTCTAAGAATTCTTCATACATTCTGGATACTAGTCCCTTATCAGATACATGATTTGTAAGTATTTTCTCCCATTTTGTTGGCTGCCTTTTCACTTTCTTGACAGTTTTGTTTGCAGCACAGAAGTTTAATTTTTAATATAGTTTAATTTTTATATAGTCCCATTTATCTATTTCTTTTGTTGCTTGTGCTTTTGGTGTACACCTAAGAAACCACTGCATAACCCAGAGTGACTCTCTAAAAGTCTTACAGTTTTAGCTCTTACATCCACGACTCATTTTGAGTTAATTTTGTGTAGGGTATATGTTAGGGGGTCCAACTTCATTCTTTTGCATGTGGACAAAATAATTCTTATTTGAAAAAAGATGACTAAGGCAGTATTTCTAGGAGGCAGCCTAACACATCATTTGAAATACATCCCCAAAATACCTCCATGGCATGTGGAAGAGAATGAGATAAGAATAAACAGCTGATGTACTTGGTGATATAAATTTGAATCATATATAAATTTTTGGGAACTTCCCTGGTGGCACAATGGTTAAGAATCCACCTGCCAATGCAGGGGACACGGGCTCGAGCCCTGGTCCGGGAAGATCCCATGTGCCACGGAGCAACTAAGCCCATGCGTCACAACTATTGAGCCTGCCTTCTATAGCCTGCGAGCCACACCTGCTGAAGCCTGCGTGCCACAGCTAGCGAAGCCCGTGCACCTAGAGCCTGTGCTCCGCAACGAGAAGCCACCACAGTGAGAAGCCCGCACACCGCAATGAAGAGTAGCCCCTGCTCGCCGCAACTAGAGAAAGCCTGCGCGCAGCAACGAAAACCCAATGCCGAAGACCCAACGCAGCCAAAAATAAATAAATAAATAAAATTTTCTCTTCCTGTAGAGAACACATAACGGAGAGGTGTAGGGAGGGACAGGGAGGAATCAGATTTACGATACTGGTTCAGGAAGGAACCAATGTCACAACCATCCACCCATTCATTCATCAAGTATTTACTGAGCGCCCAGTACATGTCAGGTACCACTGTAAGCACTGGAGGACAGTGAGCAAAGCAAGGCAAAAACGTCTGCTCTCAGCATCCTAAGTGGTAGAACAAAGACCAGAGACAAGAATCCCAACAAATAAACAGTACTTCAGATGATGGAAAGTGCACCGAAGAAAACACAAGCTGCAAAAGCTGACCGGAAATGGGGAGCGAGACACAAGGGGCCCTGGGGGAAGAGTGTCCCAGGTGTAAACCAGGAATGACACATGCCTCACAGACACTTTGTAGAACAGAGACGGGCTAAGAGCAAGGGTTCTAGAACCACAGTGCCTGTGTTCTAATCCAAGCTCAGGACTCGAAGCTACATGACCCAGGACAAGCTACTTACTTCTCTGGGTTTCGGTATCCTCAAATGTAAAGTGGAAGCAGCAGTAGTTGTTAGTTTACAAGTTTCCAGGATCAAATGAGTTAATACATGTAAAGCACTTAGAACAATACCTGATACACAGTAAGTGATCCAGAAACGTTAGATATGACTGGTGATTAACATCCCTTCAGGAGTGTTGCATGCTCAGAAATTAGCAAGCGACTGAGTAAAAAGAGTTCCAAGTGAGGTTTCAGCAAAAGCTCAAGCTTGCCAAGCCTGGAGAAATATGCTTCCAAATTACTGAAAGAGTCAATCCCCAACATGCAAGTCATTCAATGACACTGCTTGCAAGGTCACAGATGGTGTGACTGTCATGGAAGAAATCTTAACACTCTCACCCCAGAGAAAATGTTTCTTTACTGGCTTTGACCAGGATCCAGAAATGGGGATGTTTACTCACACTTTTAGAGTTCGGGCACCCATTTCTAATTTTTTTCTCCAAGAATCACTCAACTGGCACTTCCTCACTGCTTTGTCTTATTCCTAGAAGTAGCTGAGACTGCGTTCAGACAATCTGGCATCGAAACAAACCCATTCTCTCTCTTACTGACAGTGCTTGAAGGTGTTTTTTGTTTCTTAAGGACTGTAAAGGGCCAAGTGAATCCACCTGCTTTAAGTACTCTGCTAACTTCAACAGGCATTATTTGTCAACATGTAACAAGTTTTATGATTATTATAACTGACAACATAATTCCAATTTGGAGAATGTGTCCAAGGAAGTTAGACAACTTCCAACTCTGCCCCCTTCTGTACCAAAGTAATTTGGCCAAAGTGATTCGCAGCAGTGTCATTAATAAAACAATGATGGACGGAGGCAGCCTGAGCACCCACCAATCACTGAATGATCGAGCGAATAAAGGTGTCTCAGCCTGAGGAAAACCTCTATAAGCCAGCAATAGCACACAATAACAGTAATAAATAATAATAGCAGTCATTTTCTGAGCCCCAACCATCAATGAAGTATGAAGCTGGGGGCTTTCATAAATATTATCTCATTGAAAACCTTTTTATGAGATTGTTATTTCTGTTTTACAAAGAAGAAAACAGGCTCAGAAAGGTTCCAGCACCTCCACAAGGCTGGTGTTCAAACTCAGGTCTGACTGTAGTCTTGCCCTTTCTAAGTGTCTGTGTTAATACAAGCAAACATGTATCCAGAATAATAAGGGCTAACATTTCCTGAGCATTTACTATGTGCCAGGCACTGGGCTAAGCACTTTCCATGTATGATTTAATTTAATCCCTATAAAGACCTTTTTTAGAGAGAAAGAAACTGAGTTACAAGGAGGCAGAAAGTTAATTAAGGTTATAGCTAAGACGTGAACCCAGGAGTCTGACTGGGTTTTTAACACTTTACAAATGCTCCCTTCCATGAAGTAATATAATGACTTAGAAAAAGAAAAAAGCAAAGTAGTAAATATCAATAGAATACTTAATTGAAGCAGTTAAGGGTTTGACCTTGATTATTTTCACGTGAAACTGTTCACATCTCTGAAGCACTGCCCTAGTTCGAGCCCTCGTCACCATCCAGACTTGCTGGGCTCTGTCCATCCACCCAACACACATGCACAGATGCCTGCCATGAGCCACGGCAGAGTTCCGGAGGTCAAGGATACAGGGCAACCGACACAGACTCGGTCCTAACTGTCCTCCCCACAGACTCCTCTCTGCCTGGCCAGCTCTCACCCAGGCTCTGCTCACGGGTCCTCAGAGGCTGGTGCTCAGTTCCAACGTCACCTTGGGAGAGGCCTTCCCTGGTTACACTAAAGTAACGTTCTCCTTCCTCCCCTATTCTGTGCTGCTGCGTGTCTGCTGTCTGATTTTTTACCTACAAAGAAAGCCCCATGAGGGCAGGGGCTGTGCCTGCCTTGTTTATTTCCTTCATCCCCAGAGCTTACAAGGGCGCCGGGCAGAGAAGACTCCCCTAATTATATGCTGAATGAAAAAACTTTCCTGTTTTTCCTCTCTTTCCCTCCTGCACAATGCTGGCAAAATGATCTTTCCAAAACAACAAATCCTGGACCAACTTGCAATGCCCGAAAACTTCTGTGGCTCTTAGTTGTGTATTGCTTGTGAAATTCCCACCTCTTCACTTTGTATTCAGTGCCCTGCCCAACACCGGCCTAACCTCTTCTCCAAAATACCAGAGAGGCAGTGAATTTAAACGGTTAAGAGTGTGGGCTAAGATTCCAGCTCCACCACCTACTAATCTACCAAACAACTGACCTGAGACAGATTTGGGCCTTGGTTTTCTCACCTGTTAAATGGCAACAATAATAGAGCACCCAATCAAAGGGTTGTGGTGAGGATTAAGCTAGTTATTAGATCAAAAGTATTCAGAGTCATTCCTGGTACACAATAAAAAATGCGACTTTCTCCTGCCATAAGCCATGGACCTGAGTCATGTCAATCTGCTCCTTCTTCCCTAAACAAGCCATGCTTTTCACACTCCCCTGCCTTTTCCACATGGGCTGTTTTTTTTTTTTTTTTGCGGTACGCGGGCCTCTCACTGTTGTGGCCTCTCCCGTTGTGGAGCACAGGCTCCGGACGTGCAGGCTCAGCGGCCATGGCTCACGGGTCCAGCCGCTCCACAGCATGTGGGATCTTCCTGGACCGGGGCACGAACCTGTGTCCCCTGCATCGGCAGGCGGACTCTCAACCACTGCGCCACCAGGGAAGCCCTGGGCTGTTTTTTAAATCTACCACTGACTCACCATGACTGTATACGTTTATTAACGTGCAGTTCTTTACAGCAGAAACTGTAGCTTTAGTTCTTAATATGTTATGGTACGCTGATTCACTTGATAAATATTAAACCAGGATCATTACCTAAAATTAGTCATTTTAATAGTTTGTACTTCCATAGGAATGTTCAAGGTGGCCCTTTAAAGTTCATTTGGTTTTCTTTTTGTTTACTTAAATGCTGACTTCTAAGAATAACTGAAGGATTAGAAAGCTTTCTCCTCCCCAATTTTGCAGGCTCTCATCATCCACCTACTCCTTTCTCACCATCATTTATAACAATAATGCCATAAATACTGACCCCAGGGCAGTTAAAGTGATCCTTAAATACTGCATAAAATATAGGGGTTATTATTACTACTAGCAATACTGACAGATCTTGCCCTGCCAGTAATTACTGGCAGGAACGTGTCCAATAACACGGAGACACTGTTTTCTCTGTGTCCCTCCCGACCCTGCCTGGGAGAAATGTTGAATTTCACAGGTTAGGGACAACATATTCTCTCTCTCAACTGGAACCAGGTGGAAAATAAATGTCTAAGTTGGAAATAAAAATACATTGGTGTGTAACTTGAAGTCTGGGATATTCTGAGGGCTTGGGAGGTTTAGGTAGTTTGCCCAAGGGATAGAATCTGATCAATTCAAGGATACTGGGTTCTCAGAAGCCTAAGAAAGGCAGGTAGAAAAGCTTGCCTTTCAACACATCGCCTGGGGCAAGTCTCATACCTATGAAGGACACATGCCTGCAGGGCCTAGATCCTTCCCCACGTGCACTCTCCCAGTATAGTTCCATCATATTATGGGCTAGGTAACCATTAATTATACTGTGCCCTGGCTGAGGAACAACCATCATATACAGTGTTGTTTCAATGGGAAAATATATCCCCAGTCTAAACAACTGGCTTACAGAAGACTTTTTGGAAAATGTCTCATTCATAAGGTAGGGATTACACAGTGTTGGAAGTAGTCCCCCGGGAGAGGATTGGCAAGTATTGTGTCCTAAGTTTTGCGGGAAAAAGAAGCCAACCTCTTTGAAATGAGTAATGTAGGCTACTTGGCCAAACTCTCAGATCCAAATCTGGGTTAAGCAATCACAAATAACAGGAAGCGGCAAGATGAGGAATGGAAGTGACCAGAGGCTGAGGGGCTGCAGTCAGACACAGCGAGGTGCGAGACCCGGCTGTGGGGAGCAGCCCACTTCCTCTGCCAGCTCGTCCCCCAACAGCCCAGGGCCGGCTCCTTGTCACTATTTCCACCTACGCTCTGTATCACCACCTCAGACTGCCTTCCCGGGCTACCCACTGTGAGACAGCCTTACCCTCAGCCTGATATATTTTCTTCTCTTCATGGCACTTAGCGCGATCTCAAACTGCCTTATTGCTTCTTTACTGCTGCCTCTCCCTAAAAGACCAGAAACTCCACGAGGAGTTTCACTCGCGTCACGCTTGCTAGTGTGCACCCAGGCCTAGCACAGTGTGTGCCACAGGGAAGACACACAACACAACACACATTTGTTGAACAAACAGGGCTGTAGTACGAGGATTCAGTCATGGAATAAAGGAATAAGTGATCCATCCACCTACCTACACATCTATCTACCTACTCACTGACCTCCTTATCTGTGTCTGGAACAGCATCTCTATACAGCAGCCCTTAATAAATATTACAGACGAAGCGAAACAGAGGATGATACTGCTATGAATCAGCAAGTGTTTACTGAACAACAGAAGAAACCAGGAGCATAAGACACAGCCCTTCCGGGAGGCAGAGCAAAACTCAGCTCAAGACTGAGAGCAGCCTGAGTGCCGACTTAAAGTCTGCAAATAGGTGGGAGCAGTGATAAGATTCGATAAATGTCTTTAGTCAGTGTTCTGAATTTACAGAGAACTGGAATCCACCTAACACTATGCTGATCCTGACAACGTGGGCAGAGCAGAGAACGGCTCTGCATCTTCTCCCACAAAGTCGACAAAAGGCTTCTGGTCCCTGCTGTCTCACAGGGGAGCGTGGGGAGGGAGGTACCCAGAGGCCCTCCCCACATGTTCACCCTGGAGGCAGCCACGCCACGCTTGCTCCCCTGCCTTTGCCATGAGAAGCTGGAAGCAACCAAGACCAAGGTTATGCCATCTCCTTTCTCGGCCGTGTTGCAATGACAGCTGTGGTCACAGCACACACATTTTGGAAAAAAGACTGAAGAACAAGACCTTTTAGGTCTCTTTCAGCACTGTGTTTCCATGAAATCTTATCTGTACAGGGATTCAGAATATGAGTCAACTGCCTTTGCAATTTTTTTTTTTTTTTTTTGCAGTACGTGGGCCTCTCACTGTGTGGCCTCTCCCATTGCGGAGCACAGGCTCTGGACGCTCAGGCTCAGCAGCCATGGCTCACGGGCCCAGCCGCTCCGCAGCATGTGGGATCTTCCCGGACCGGGGCACGAACCCGTGTCCCCTGCATCGGCAGGCGGACTCTCAACCACTGCGCCACCAGGGAAGCCCGCTTTGCAATTTTTTGAGTACAGAGTTCTTTGACTCATACTTAAAAGTTGGGAAAGACGATATTTATTTAAGATAGTGGTTTTCAAACTATTTTTTAGGTAGCAGGCTACTTTTCTGTAAACGGAGTTTTACATGGACCCTTAACACATTAAAAAGATCAGTGGGGTGCGGTGAGGGGTCGGGATCCGCCCTCTCAGCCTTCCCTGTGCCCTGACATCTCTGAGGAGCACAACTGGTTTAAGGGGAAAGGAAGTTAATATTTAGATAAATAAAGAGATGACTGCGGAAGGAGGGCAAGCTTTCTTTAACGTGAGGAAAGACGGAGTGGGCAAGTCTCCACTTTGTGCCCATCATAGTAAAGACTGGCTCAAGCAAGGACCATCAGTGGAAACTCACACTAGGAAGGCAAGTTTAGTAAGAAGCAGTGTATTTGCCTCACCTTCAAATGTCTCCCCAGAGTTCGCTTAGAAAGGAGAAAACACTGCTTGTCAGGGCACCAATATCACTGGTCTGTAGACTTCAAATACGTGAATGTCATGCAAGACAAAGGAAGACTGAGGAAACATTACAAATTAAAAGATAAAAGAGACATGGTGGGCTTCCCTGGTGGCGCAGTGGTTGAGAGTCTGCCTGCCGATGCAGGGGACACGGGTTCGTACCCTGGTCCGGGAAGATCCCAAATGGTGCGGAGCGGCTGGGCCCGGGAGCCATGGCCGCTGAGCCTGCGCATCCGGAGCCTGTGCTCCGCAACGGGAGAGGCGACAACAAGTGAGAGGCCCACGTACCACCAAAAAAAAAAAAAAAAAAAAAGAGACATGGCATCGAAGTACAATATATGATCCTTGACTGGATCATGTACTTGAAGGAAAAAAACAGTATAAAGGACATTATTGGGACAACTGACAACATCTGGAATACGGATCAGCAATTTGACAGAAGTCCTATATTGATGTTAAATTTCCTGAATTTGGTGACTGTACTGTGGTTATGTAAGAGAATGTCCTTGTTCTTAGGAAACACGTACTGAAGAATCTGGCCTAGAGGGGACGCGATATCTGTGACCTACTCTCTAGTAGTTCAGAAAAAATATATATAATATGGCGCATTTACACATACAGAGGGAGCAGTGGTTCTCAAAGTGGGATCCCTGGAGGAGCATCAGGCATCACCTGGAACTTGCTCGATATACAGATTCTCGGGCCCCAGCCCGGACCTCCCAAGTCAGCTGTCTTGTCTGTTCTAACAAGCCCTCCAGAGGATTCAGCTGCTCACTAGCTTTGGAAAACCACGGACACAACATGATAAAACAAGTGTGGCGAAGCATTTCTGGAGAAAGGGCACATGGCAGTTTTCTGGATCATTACTGAAACTTCTCTGTACCTTTGAAATTGTTTCAAAATAAAACTGAACAATAACAACAACAAAAAGGTGACCCTGTGTAGAGAAGTGGAAAGGAAGAGACCCTGGGGGCAAGGAGGCAAATCAAAGAACTGCTGCCTCGACCTTCAAAGAGGTGGTGGGATTCGAGCCTCGGCTGCTGCAGCTCCAGTGCAGGGCGAGGGGCGGGGTGTCTGGCCTGCACAGTCTTCCAACAGTGAATCTCCTTCCTGTAGAAAGTACAGGCACGAAACCTACTGACCTGAATATGAGAGTCTGGCAATCTCTATAAACAGGTCTTCCTCAGAAAAGCTTTCGGGGAGCATGAGGAAAGCAGCAGTCACGGCACTCTTCAGATTTTTATCCAGGGCCGACCTGAGAGCGACATTCTCATTCATTGCTACGATTTTCACCTGGAAAAAGCAGAACATTCAGAAGAAAAATCCCAGAAGTGGAGTACTGCCCAACCTATGTGTTTATACATACGCTGGAACTGTCCTAAACACTTGGCCCTGAAGATCTTTGAGTATTAGGCCAGTTGACATGAAATATTTATTATTCTAATAAACAATTCCGGAGTCTCCTGTTTTAAGCCCAAATCAGAGAACTCGTGACATAGGAAAGAAAAACAAATATTGTTCTTAAATGAGGAAATTCAACATGAGTTTTGAAAAAGAAGTCAGCACAAAATGGAATAAATGACCTTTGGGAAATTTAGTATTTTTTTATTTTTTAATCTCACTGTTCTTCACTTAATTTTATGGTGGAAAAAGGCATTTTACTTCTTTATTTAGAACTCACCTCTGTTCTTAACCATACATAACCTAAGCAGGTCATGCTCTATTTTGAACTGATTTTAAAAGTGACTAAGGGGGGCTTCCCTGGTGGCGCAGTGGTTGGGAGTCCGCCTGCCGATGCGGGGGACGCGGGTTCGTGCCCTGGTCTGGGAGGATCCCGCGTGCCGCGGAGCGGCTGGGCCCGTGGGCCATGGCCGCTGAGCCTGCGCGTCCGGAGCCTGTCCTCCGCAACGGGAGAGGCCACGGCAGTGAGAGGCCCGCGTAACGCATTAAAAAAAAAAAAAAAAAAAAAAAAGTGACTAAGGAAAAGGGAAAGAAAATTAGCTACAGTAGAATCTGCTGTCTTTGACTTCTCCCAATCCATCAAGATACAAATTGCTCCAGTGTGTTCAGATTGGTTTTAAAGACTGCACTGCAGTTCAGAGAATGTGTTCAAGTCCTAGCTCCATCTCTTACTAGCTCTTTGACTATGGGCATCATTCCTTATCAGTAAAACAGGGTTAATAACCGAACCAAGCTTATAAGGTTGCTGGGAAGATTAAATGAGATGTTTCATCTGAAGCCACAGCTGAAGTGAGATTCCTTGTGTGTTTCTTGTTGCACACGCAAGCGTTTCTCTGAGCCAGGGGTTCTCACCTTTAGTAAGCGTCAGAATCTCCTGCAGGGCTTGTTAAAATACATATTATGGGACTTTCCTGGGGGCGCAGTAGTTAAGAATCTGCCTACCAATGCAAGGGATATGGGTTTGATCCCTGGTCCGGGAAGATCCCACATGCCACGGAGCAACTAAGCCTGTGTGCCACAAATACTGAGCCTGCGCTCCAGAGCCCGCATGCCACAACTATTGAAGCCCGCGCGCCTAGAGCCTGTGCTCCACAACAAGAAGCCACCGCAATGAGAGGCCTGTGCACCACAACTAGAGAAAGCCCATGCGCAGCAACAAAGACCCAACGCAGCCAAAAAAAACCCCCAAAACCCCACATATTATTTGGCCCATCCTCCAGTGTTTCTGACTCAGTAGGCCTGGATGGGGCCTGACAATGTACATTTCTAACAGGTTCCCAGGTAACGTTGATGCTGCTGGCCCAGGGTCCACATTTTGAGAACCACTGCTCTGAGGTGTATAATTACTTTGAACTAGAATTGCCAAATCGCTCTTTGCAGCGATTGTGCCAATTTGCACTCCTGACATAATCTTAAACTATCATGTTGCTTCTGACTGATTTTCTCAACAAGTGAAGGATCTAGAAATCCCTAATAAGGACACCCATGTATCTGAAATGTAACCACCATCTCTAAATCATTTAGTGCTGTCACCACATTTTTCTCGTGTTCTAGAAAGTAGGGCTTAAATCGCCTTTTATTTATCAAATATAGATAATTTCTGACAAAATTCAGATGGCACATAAAAGACACATAACAGTATGAGAAACTCCAAACTAAAATTTTATTAGATAGCAAGGAAAGACAGGAATGATGTATATCCCCAAGTATAGTTTCTTCTCTAATTTTTTTTATTAATTGTGAAAAGCAATATTAGAAAACATAACTATTTTATAAATCTGGCTTAAGAACCTAAAATCTGTCTTTTACCTTTTGTCCCTACTTTTTTTAAAGGGAATATTTATAACGTACAAACCTCTCATGTGATAGGTAAGCCACTTAATTCCATACTACCACCTCCTCCCTCATAATTACAAGGACTTATTGGCCCTGAATTAAGCCTGGCAGCGCTTGGGTGAGTTCAGTATTACTGCAAACACCTGCAGATAGTCAAAGCGAGAAGCAGTCCAGGAGCATTATCTGCCCAAGGTTGCATAATGAGTTGATGGCAAAAATCAGGGTAACAACCTTGTACTTGGCAAATCCAGATCTAAATATTTTGAGTTATCCTCATGCATTCTGTTCTTGTTAACTTTTTTTTTTTTTTTTTTTTTGCGGTACGCGGCCCTCTCACTGTTGTGGCCTCTCCCGTTGCGGAGCACAGGCTCTGAACGCGCAGGCTCAGTGGCCATGGCTCACAGGCCCAGCCACTCCGTGGCATGTGGGATCTTCCCGGACCGGGGCACGAACCCGTGTCCCCTGCATCGGCAGGCGGACTCTCAACCACTGCGCCACCAGGGAAGCCCTGTTCTTGTTAACTTTTAATCTTGAAAGATGATTAAAACAAAATTTAAGGTCCTATTATAATTCCTATGTCTATTCCTTGAATAACGTTCCCGCCTTATACTCCATACAGAATCAAGGATCTAGGAGGGCAACCTCCTCATCTCACTAACGGGGAAACTGAGGCCCAGAGGGTTAAAAGATCTCCCCACGAGGAACAGTGGCACACCGTACCAGGACCCAGGATTCGTGAAGTGAGCCTGTTTACTTCCAAATTCCTATTTTCATCCTCATTCACCAGGCCCTGCTCAATAATTCCTCACCCTCTTTTGTGTGTGTGTCGGGGGGGGGGGGGGAACTTTTTACAGAAACTCAATGAAAATAGAAGTTATTTTGAGATACTAACAAAGATGCAAAGGAAAAAGTTTGGGGAAATTTTCCTTTTCAATAAAATACCCTTGTTCTCCAAGAAAGTGTCTATGTGAGGTTGTTAAAAAAAAAAAGGCAGTCTGTTTGCTACTCAAGGTTAAGACAGTGAAAATAAAAGCATCCTTCCTCAAAGGAAAAATGTCAGTTCAGAAGCCTCTGCTACTGTGCTGATCTGGTTCTCCAGTGTAAGGTGAACTAGCAACTTGTCTCAGAAGCACTGTTATTTGTTGTTCAGAGTGAAAAGCCACTGAACTCTTGGGACACTGCCAGAGAGGCCTGGGAAAAAAAGAAAGTCCTCAGATTTGTGAATAGCTGTTTGTATCGTACTGGGAATGCCCCGAACTGAACCACAGATATAGCATTAGCACTACTGCCAAGGGGAAAATCTTTACTGGAGAGAGGAAGGGGCAACACTTGAAGGGACTTTCAAAAGCTCAACTTGAGAGATTTGTGAGTACCTTTCAAGATAGAAAAAAAGAGAAAGTCACATGTGGTCTCCTCTATAATAGTCACATGGAGACAGAGCTTGAATTGCAAAGAGTGAAGTTATAGTCACAAAGAACACAGTCCTACCTCGTGTTCAAATACTCGACCATTAACCAAATGACACTTCCCGCAGTAGTTTTCCATTCCAAATGAACAGAAAGGCTAATTTTTGCTGGAGGACCAAAAAGAAACAGTGAACATTTGAGCTGAATTAAAAAAAACCTTATCATCTACCTGTTGGATTATGGGCTCTTGAGGCTAGCAATGTGGTGATTTTTTTAAAAAAATTCTTTTGGCATGCACAGAGAAAAAAACTTAGTTGTCTTTTGAATAAGTAAATGAATGGCTTAATCTTTTCATTTCCAAGGCTAGAAGTCCAAAGATTTGCTCTCAGCTGGGCAGAGCCAAGACTAGTAAGCTGGGCTTTCCAAGTCCCATTCAGGGACCTTTTATACCACTGGGATTTTACTATCTACAAAAAAGTAAATCAACAAAGTTACAATATGGTGATGCTCGCAAACTGTGAATATACTAACAACCACTGAATTGTACACTTTAAAGGGCTGAATTATATGGTATGTGATTATATCTCAGTAAACCTGTTATAAAAAGCTATATGACTAGCAAGTAAAAATATATTGGAATGAATACATTAAAATAAATTAAAATCCTCTTAACAAGGTGGCAAAATACCATTGTCTGCCAATGTGAATGCTTTAAAAATTCAAGCCATGTTATCTATACATGAAATACAAAACAACATGAAATACAAAAATCCAACTTACATTAAATAAATTAGAGAAGTAAAAATACTACTTTAGACTTCCTCTGACTTAAAAAAAGATTGGCCACAACAAGGTTCTATTAAATACTTTTCGTGTTTCTTAACTTGGAAAACTGATTGGTAAATAACTCAAACTTAAAGCTGCACTAGAAGTAAAAATGGGTTATCTCCTCAATTATGAGGTAAGGTAATGGTAAAGTCTGATAGAAAATTAATTTGCACTCAACTTTTTCCAGAAATGTCCATCTTTTTAAGCCAAGTACTCCTTTATATATTTTTTTGATAGTAAACTCTATGTTTTAGAGCAGGTTAACGTCCACAGCAAAACCAAATGGAAAGTACAGAGAGTTCCCACATATCCTCTGCATATTCCTAAGACTTAAATTGCTAGTGACTGGGAAATTCTACTCTATTCGCAATATGGAAGATAATTTTAGAGCTTTAGACAATATAATTTAATGTAACTCGTTTTAAAACACATAAAAACAAAAAATTCACACTCATTCTCACAATTCTTTCTTAAGATAGTCACCCATTATTTTTGTCCAAAATGCTACCAACCCTTTCTTTTCATCGGATTTGTTTCATCGCGTTTGATTAATATTTGCTGCCACCTAGAGGTAAAAACAGTTAGTTTAAAGATAGTTATCCTAAGAATTCTCCAGTTAACCGTGATTTCTGCGGGAAAGGGAAACCGGAGGCAGGTGTGGGTGGAAGAGTTAATTCACCCATTTATGATTTTTGATTTTTTTAAATCGTGTCATGTTAACACCTCAAATGGTTTTTAAGATTGGTTAATTTTCTTGTGCTAGAAGCTTCTTAATAAGTCGGAGGGGTAGTCACTGTTATAAAGAACATTTTCTTCTCCAAGTTAGCTGAGAAATGCAGTTTTGTATGATCTGAGTGTAGCTGTCACTACTTGCCTTGAATTGATGTTTTTATTTTTTTAGGATACATGACATTTAGATGAAATGTGAGGTCATTTCCAGTGCTTACATTCTGAGATTTCATGGCATTATAGTTTTCTACAGCCTATTTCTAAAAACACTTGAACTATTCCAAGCACAAAACATAGTACAGAGAATAATATCACATTCAATATCTCATTTTATCTCAAAATAACTCTGAGACACGCAAGGACAGAGCGAAGAGAAAGATTGTTTCCTGAGTGTCTAGTAGATGCCAGACATTTTAGATCTAGGCATTTCTCAAACACCTTTTGAGGTCGGTGTCACTGGCCTTGTCCCCAGGTGAGGGTGTCACAAGGCCCAGGGAGATTAAGTCACTGGTGCAGGGTCACACAGCTGGGGAGTGTCAGAGCTGGGACCCAAACCCCAGATCTGTCTGATTCTAAAACACCTGTGTCCTTTCCAGCATTACCATTCTGCTTCCAATTTTCAACACCTTTGTGAAGTAGGCAGGGCAAGGATTGCTACTCCCATTCTACAGAGAAACTACCTGAGGTTCAGAAAGGTAAAACAACTTGCCTAAGATCACATAAACAGCTAATAAGTAGCAGGAATGAATAAGGCCCAAGGCTTCTAATTCCACGTTTATTAATCTTCCCATCAAACTACATATTTTGTATATTTAAAAAGAAACTTGGAAAGAAAAGGAATATTTACAAATTTCCAATTACGTTTATTTGCTTAATTATGAGGCTTACTAGTTATCCAGCCTAGAAATGAGAAATTCATCTACATAAATATGAAATTAAATCAGTAACCTATTGTTTCCAGACTTAAAATGTGTTTTTAGTGAAGTAAAAATTATATACTGTAAAGCAAAGAAATCTAATGAGCACAGCTTGACAAATTTTTCCACATGGATGTACCCATGTAACGATCACCCTGATCAAATGCTTCTGTATGTCTTAATGACCTACACTGTTAAATTTTAAGCCCAGATACAAGGCAAGAGAATCTGAACCTCCCACATATATCAACAGAGATTTTATGACACAACCAAGCAAGCTAGGACTGTATAAATTTCTCTAATTTCTTGCCATAGCTGACAAAAAAGGAGCAGCATAGTCACCCATGAGAGGCATTTGGGAATAATTCCGAACCCTCTTTGGGACCTAAGACCCTCTGACAGCACGGAGAAAATTCTTCCTTGCTGGGAGATTAGCAACTGTCTAGTTATCCTAAGAATTCTCCAGTTAGCCATGATTTCTGCGGGAAAGGGAAACTGGAGGCAGTCGCAGACAACTGCGACTAGTTCTTTTTTTTTTTTAATTTTATTTAAAAAATTTTTTTGGCTGCACTGGGTCTTAGTTGTGGCACGTGGGATCCTCACTGTGGCATGCAGGATCTTTCATTGCAGTGTGCAGGCTTCTCTCTAGTTGTGGCATGCAGGCTCCAGAGCGTGTGGACTCTGTAGTTTGCAGCACGCAGGCTCTCTTGTTGAGGCACGCAAGCTCAAAAGTTGTGGCACGTGGGCCTAGTTGCCCTGCGGCGTGTGGGATCTTAGTTCCCCGATCAGGGATCGAACCTGAGTCCCCTTCATTGGAAGGCGAATTCTTTACCACTGGACCACGAGGGAAGTCCTCAAATAGTTCTTAAACTACGAAAATACCCCTTCTCAGAAAACAGACTATACAACTGCAAAAAAGAGGAAACCTGATATTTGTGAATGCGAGTCAAAAGTTCAAGTCCTCTCGACTTTTTTCCTGTTTTCTGTTTGTTTCCATTTCTAGTAAAGCCGGAGAAGCCTGCCCCTACAGCCTCCTCCAGCAACGTCCCAAATGAGGGTAGGGCCTGAGGAGGAGAATAGAGGGGAACAGAGTCCACTAGCCTCAGAATGATGATGTGTCTCATTCATTTATTCAACAAATATATGCTGAATGCATACTACATGCCAGGCATCGTCCCAGGCACTGTTGGGACAAATCACTGGACAAACAGTGCCCCATGGCACTTGCATTCCAGAAGAGGTGGCGATCTGGGGAGGCCGACCGAGGCTCCACCAAGGCACTGGACACCTCTTCTGCCATCCTCCCCAGCCAAACGGACTGACTCTGAACCTGATCCATTCAGACAACTGGAGAATCTTGAGAGGGAGGGAGCAGTGTGGGTAATATCTGGATACTGTCTGGCAACAAATTCTGTAGGGAGGGAAAGGAGTGTGAAACTCATTTCTACGTCATTGCAATCACAAAGGTCAAAGTAAGGTGAGGTTCAGAGAGGAGAGACATCCCTAATAAAACACTCACTCACCGGTTTTTGGAGTCGTCCAGCAATGTATAAGTTATTCCAGTTGAGGAGATCTTCAATCAAAACACTAGTGCTAATAATGCCATATTTGATAAGCTGGAAAAGAAAAGAAATGGGCATGAAAAATAGCAAAATACCACACTGGTGCTTATGCAAGTACAAAACACAAAGAAATAAAATGAATTTCTGACCAGAGCAGAAGCTCGATTTCCAAAGCCACTCAAACCGCCTACCTTGTAAAAATACACATCTCCACAAAACCTTTTGCAAAGGATTAGTTTCCAAGACTGTGTGTTTCCTCAGGTATTCGAGGTGAAGTGACCACCGTTTTAACTCAGGCCTTCACCACAGACACTTCAAGAAGTGATAACATAGTTCACGTTTCTCATTTGAGAAATAAGAAACCTGAAGCTCGGAGAGAATAAATGATGTGCCCAAGATGGCACCACATATAGCAGAGTTAAACTAGTCCCTGAATTTCAGTCTGGGCTTCCAATGTTTGCTTCACGACAAAGCACAAGAAATTTTCTTTAACGTTTTCACTGACATCCTTTACATGGTGAATTTCTCTTTCACTATAGGCTATTTCAAACACTTTTATAATCACAAAGCAACATTCAAAAATAAAACCTCTTTATCAGCGCTGAACACATGGAATTATGGTCAAGCTCATTTCAATAGTAATTCACACAAACCCTGAATGCAGTTGTTCCAGGTTATGAAATCCCATTTGCTTCAACAAATATCTTCAGACTCACTTCACTGAACTTCAGTACCCAAACAGCCTTCTCAGGCTGCAAATATCTAAAAAGTAGCTAAAGAATTTCAATTAAAAAGTACAGTCCCTTTGGCACATAATTATGCCAAAACATTGGGTTACTGGAGCTTGTAATATGATTTGAAACTACTAATTACAGATCGGCTCAGCATAATATTAACATGGAGAAAGAACACAGCTACGCGTCTGGCAGGACTAGAGTGGATGTGCAATGTTGCGCTGAATAAACTTCTTCCCGCCACTCTGGCCACAGTATTGCAGACAGCCCTTCTTGCTGCAGGCGCGTAACCGCTGAGAGGTAATGGGAACATCACAGGGGCCTGTCACTAACTAGCTGCAAGACCTTAGGGAGGTCATTTCCTCTCTCTGAACCCTGGTTTCCTCATCTGCGAACCACAGGTGGTGTCGGGTGGGACCTTAACCAGAAAAGTAAATGTATGGCCCAAAGACGTCACCAATCAACCACAGCACTCATTCCTGCCACGTTCAGATAGGTCTTCAAAACCCTTCCCAAGTCAGTACTCCAACCTCCTGCCCTTCAGAGTGTGGTCCCTTGACCAGTAGCACCAGCATCACCAGATGCAGAATACCAGGCTCCATTCCAGACCAAATGAATCAGAATGTGCATTTCAAAAGGAGCCTCAGGTGACTCGTCTGCACATCAAAGGACTGCTCTAAGCCATCAGCAGCGTGGAGCAAAGCTGGCACAGCAGCCACCCTCAGCCCAGCTGGCCTCTAGGAGGCATCTGACTCAGTTCCCCATTGGTCCTCTCAGACTGGGGTCCTGCCTAGTTCCGGGAAGCCTTTTTAGAGCCTGGGCCCTCCATATGAAAGACGGCCGGGCAGGGTTCCTGCTGTCACACAACCCTCTGCTGGGATCGGGGCTCTCACCTGCTCTCCAATACCCCTCATCAAATTCCACCCCCCCCCCCCATGGCAACAAGAGGCACCATATGCTCCCGTCTACCTATGAAACCCTCTCCTATGATACCCTCTCCACTTCCAACTTCTTTCTGGGAGTGTCTGCCCCTCTGTATGTAGACAAGATTAATTTCCACCCTGATCCACAGTGGGTCCGCCTATTCCTCCCACTGCCCAAACCAGTGGCTCTCAAAGCTTGTTTCAGACCAGTAGCGTGAGCCACATTTGAAAGCTTATTAGAAATGCAAATCTTTGTTGCTAAGAGAGTAAATCTTTTTTTTTTTTTTTTAAATGTTTATTTATTTATTTGGTTGCTCCAGGTCTTAGTTGCGGTAAGCTGGCTCCTTCGGTCCAGTTCGCTGGCTCCTTAGTTGTGGCATGCGAACTCTCAGTTGTGACATGCATGTGGGATCTAGTTCCCTGACCAGGGATCAAACCCAGGCCCCCTGCACTGGGAGCGCGGAGCCTCATCCACTGTGCCACCAGGGAAGTCCCGAGAGTAAATCTTAAAAGTTCTCATCACCAGAAAGAAAAAAACAATTGTAAATACATGTGGTGATGGATGTTACCTAGACTTACTGTGGGTAATCATCTCACTATATATATATATATATCAAATCATTACGTTGCACACCTAAAACTACTACAATGTTATATGACAATTACCGCTCAGTTTTTAAAAAATGCAAATCCTCAAACCCTTAACCCAGACCTACTGAATCAGGACCTCTGGGGATGGGAACCAGCAATCTGCGTGTCCTACAGGCACTCCAGGTGATTTTGATGCACACTAAAATTTGAGAACCAAAAAAATTTGGCCAAAGGCAAAAAATAAAAACAGTCACATTCACCACCTTCATCCAGCAAAAGTGTGAACACTTCCTAACTGTAAGAACACATCTATTTAGCTGGTATTCTATTAACAAAGGTTAATAACCACCCAAGTTAAGACAAAGGCCCGCAGTCACTTACCCTCCCATCACACATGATCAATGGGTTGTAGTAAACCCCGGCGCCGTAGTTATTCTGGACAGTGGTGATAAACCTGGGCCCCAAAACTTTTAGCAACGAGTAATGGTTCCAATTTTTCTTCAGGTTTTTTGAATGCCATGCAACAGGGTCATCGACTGTGAACACGAAGTCCAGCATGGCATTCTGGGAGGTGAAGAAAAGAGAATAATTTTAGTTTTAATTCCTAGAAAGGCACCTAGGCAGAGTGGAAAGCTCTAAGACTCTATGCTGCTGTGATTAACAGCAGACCCAGGGCTGTCATCAGAAACTTAAGCAAGTCTCTGGAACCAATCTGAGCTTTGTTTTTGTCAACTCACATAATAACAGTAACACTTATTGAAGTGATGTTCCAGACCTCTTTTAAACACTTTATATATTATACATATAGTAACTCTTTTTAGCCTCAAAACAATCCTACAAGGTAGGTACTGTCATTATCCCATTTTTATAGGAAAGGAAAACCAAGGAACAGAGTAAGTTCCTTGCCCAAGGACACATGGCTACTGAGTGACAGACATAATCTGGTTCCAAATTCTGTGCTGGATCACTTGGCCACACTGTCTTTCATCTAAATCTAGTTAAATGTGCTCTACTTTTCTCCCAGATCAAATAACACCATATGGACAAGCTCTATAAAGCGTTATGTAAAGGGAAATAAGTTATTTTAACTCTCACCCATTTGCCAACCCCTCACTGAGCACCTACGATGAGCTCTGATAGGTCCTGGGATAGAGGTAAAGACCTCAAAGTCTACTGGGAAGAATAGACAGGTTGCTAGCAAAAACTTGTAGGAGAACACAAAATGCACTAACTTCTCTCAGAGTGGGGTCAGAGAAGAAGGAGGAATTTTCCTACAGGTTTATATTCTTCCAGACTCTGATAAGTCTGAGTCTTAAAAGAATGTGCTAGGGTTCAGCAGGCTTGGTGAAGTACTAGGAAGCCTGAGGAAGGGAGGGAGTACTGTTAGAGGAAAACACTCTTGTGGAGATGAGAGCCGGTAGGACTGGAATGCGACGCAGGCAGGGAAGTGACCAGAGAGGGAGGCTGGTTACCATGCTAATGTTCCTGCAGTAGAAAGGGAGGAGGAGAGACTGAAGGATGGAACACCACACGAGGCTAACTGCCACTAAGACACTGAGGGCAGGGGCTCATCTGGGAGAGACTTAGGTGCTGGAGTTTACTTGTTAACTTCTAGGGAATGAGGGTGAGAGAAAATGAAGGACCTTTTCTTGGAGGGAATTCCAGGTCTGCTCAAAGGAAAATCTACACAGGAAAATGAAGAGGCGGCTATAGAATCAGGAGGCCAAGGCCTGTTCTGAGTTTCCCACAGTGTGATCCACAAACCAGTGGTGATACTTAAGATTTGGGGTGGACACGTTTTTTAAGAATTTATGTTAATGTATGTTACAAGAAAATAACTAGCCTATTGCAAACTACAATTAGGTTGCCCAACCTATATGCCCCAAATCTGTAATTTCTCATATGCTCTCAATTTAAAGAAAACTATTACTTAAATACTAGTATAGGTGGGAAACAGGAAATCCAAGCAATAGTACAGACGGCCTCACCAGGAAGCGAAGAGACGAAGGTTAACTGAAAGATTACAGCCAGGTGTCCAAATCCACGAGGCCCTATTGCAAACTGCACACTACCATTTCCTTCATTTATTAAAGAAACCCAGTCCAGAACACGAGTTGCACAGACAGAAAACATCTCCATCTAGACTCCCGCTCCTTTTACATTAATTCAGCAAGAGCTCAAAAGCTCAATTAAAAGCCTCATTTAAATGGAAAGTCAATTAAAAGCCTCATTTAAATGGAAAATACCTGCCTGCCACTTGTCTGCTATGTCTTGAATCTTGTCGCCACCTTGGAAGCAAAGTTTTCTTTCCATTTGCAGAAGGAAAAAAAAAAAAAAGCTGCAATCACAAGGAAAACTGTACCCTCACTACTGTTGTGCTCAGCCAACTCTGAAGAGAACAATGCGTAGCCTTAAACAGACTCCTGTTACATGTCCTGAGCAGGGGCAAATATACCGCTCATCACTGACTTCTGCGGTCAGTTAACGTCACTGCACATGCCCTGACCCTACCATCACTCCGTCAGCTTCCCGAAGTCAGGAGAATCATTTCGTATTTTCTCCTACAACCAGAGACGTGATTCTCAAGCTTGGCTGCGTAGTAGAATCACCTGGGAAGTTTTTAGAATTCCTGAAGCCCAGGCTCATCTCAGACCAATTAAATCTCAATCTCCGCAGTTGGAACCCAGATATCAGTATTTTTTTAAGCTTCCCAGGAAACTCCAATGTTCAGCCAAGGCTGGGAACACTGAACTAGCTCCTGGCAAATATTTCTCTTCCTTTCTTCCACCTTGTCCCCGCATCAGCTCTTCCCTCCGCATGACTGCACCTCCCGCTCTAGACCTAAGCTGACGCCTACGTATCCTTCAAAACTCAGCTGACGCTGTCGTTCTACTAGGAGCACTGTTGTACGGCTTGTACTTTGCCAGTTGATACGTGGAGTGCGCAGAGCAAACAGGTAGCTCTACGGCTCTGGAGGGACCGAAGGCAAAGGGAACTCGTGAGAACATTCCCGGCGTGGGGCCGACCCGGGCTCACCTTCTGGTCTGAGCTGGGCCCCGCCTGGCGGTACACCCCCGAGCCGTAGGCGAAAGCCAGGCTCAACTCCTCGGGGAAGTGACACAGGATCTTGCGAAACGCCACCCCCGAGCTCTGCAAAGCCTGCAGAGCCATGGGGCCGGGGCTCTGACAGGGACCCGTGGAGGGCAACAGGCGGGGAACGGTACCCGCTGAGGGTGGGAGACTGAAGCCGGGGACCGGCCCAGACGGGAGAAGGCTGGAGCCTGGGGCGGGGAGTGGAAGACCCGGCAAGGACTCGGGGCTGCAGACCAGTCAGACACGAGGCTGGTACGAACCCAACAGGAAACCGGTCAGGCGTCGGCCTGGCCGGTCTAGCGCCCACCCTGGGCCACGCCTCCTGCACGCACACGTGCTCCGAAGGCGCAAGAGTAAGAGCAGGCGCTCGCTCGCGAGCGGGGACGCGAGGCCTTCGCAGAGATCCCTGGTGGTCGGAGGACCGCGCTGCAGGCTGGCAGCCTGGGACAGTGACCTGGACATGAGTCGGGGAAAGTAACAGCTGATTGAACTGCTTTTGAACCTTAAAAGTTCTCTTTTGCTCTCGCCTCAAACCACATTTTAATAAGTGACTAGGAAATCATGCATGTGGTATTGCAGCTTCCCATCATCTTTCTGATGAGGTGAAATTCATATAACCTAAAATTGTACGCTTTACAATTCAGGCATTTACTGCATTCGCAACGTGTGTAACCATGTCTCTATGCAGCTCGACAACTGCAGAAGATTTTGAAGGTTTAGGAAAACACAAATAAGATTCAAATCACCCCCAATCCCACTATCCAGAGATTATTACTTGTAAGAGTTTGCTGTGCCTTCTTGCCATTAAAGCCCTTTTCAGATCCGATAATGGGTATGAAAGTGTTCCATAAATGGTAAAAGCAAAAACAACAACAACAAAAAGCCTGCACCAAGGTTCTCTGATATTTGTATTTAATTTTAAGCATGGGGAGGAGTATTTGCCCCTTCGTTTTGTGGACTGGGCTCACAAAAGGGCACATTAAATGCAGTTTCTGGTGGAAACGGGACCCCAGGTGAAGAGCTCACCTCTTTGTGTATAACTAGAGAAACTTGCTCCAGGTCACAGGGCCATTCAGGATGTAGTCTGAGTCCCCAGACAGAGACTTTTCAGATACTCTTCCCTTCTTCCCTGATGCTCATGTCCTCTCAACAATAACAGAAGTAGTAAGAGCTAAATTTGGGTAACGGTGATGCACTCACATGCATTTTTCACTGAGTTCCCTCTACTGCCTTGTGGGAGGATGTGATTGCCTTCATTTTACAGATTAAGCAGCTAAGCGTTAGAGAAAGCAATGTGCTTGGGATCACATCAGCTTGTGGCAAAACTGGAATGAAGAATCTGGCTCCATGTCCTACGACTCCACTCGGTCCTTGAAGGGTTTTGAGTAGGGACTTGTCGGGCTTAAACGTTAGCCTGGATCAGAGTGGGGAAAGAGAGGCAGGGAGACCAGTTAGGAAGCTGTTACCATAGTTTCATTGTGAATTAAGTTGCCTGGCCTGGGGTGATAGAGGCAGGGATGGGATTAATTCAATTTGAAAAATGATTATTGGAATTCAAACTCTGAGGTAAGTCAAGATGACTAGGAATGAAGCTTTGCAGGCACTCAGGGTCTATGGAGGAAACAAACAAGCAAACCCAGAATATAACATGCGGTGGTGAAGCTGGGTACCCAGTGCCCTGCAGGACCTATGATGAGGGAGCGTCAATCAGTTCTGGATGTGCAGGGACAGACCTGAGGAGATTTTGCAGTGATGGCATTTGAGCCAGGCCTTAAAGGATGGGTAGGAGATTATCAAGCAGAAGACAGATGGGAGATTCTATCAAGGAAGGATCGATCAATAGGACAATAATAATAGGTGACAATTGTTTATTTTCTATTCCAAGCATTCTCTATACTTATCTATTCTCTTCATTCCAAAGACCCCTGAGGCAGGTTCTCTTAGACTATCATCTTTCACAAGAGGAAACAGACCACCTAAGAGGAGAAGCAGATTTCCCCAGTCCCACAGTTAGGAGCGCGGCGAAGTCAGGATCTGAACCCAGGGCTCCTGAGCTCCAAAGGCCGAGCTCTTTACCACCTTGTTTCAGAGCCTTCTAAAGTGGGCAGCTTGTGGGCTTCCCTGGTGGCGCAGTGGCTGAGAGTCCGCCTGCCGATGCAGGGGACGCGGGTTCGTGTCCCAGTCCGGGAAGATCCCACATGTCGCGGAGCGGCTGGGCTCGTGAGCCATGGCCGCTGAGCCTGCGCGTCCGGAGCCTGTGCTCCGCGACGGGAGAGGCCACAGCAGTGAGAGGCCCGCGTACCGCAAAAAAAAAAAAAAAAAGAAAAGAAAAAGAAATAAAGTGGGCAGCTTCTAAGGCAAGGGAAGGGAATGGGAAACCAGCTGGTTTTACTCCATCAACCAAGGTTGAGGAGCAGCTGCCATGGCCACCACAAGGCCAGAAAAAGGATGGCAGAAGGGAGACACAGTGCAGCTCAGTCTCCTTCTGGGAACACAGGCATTTTGGTTCATTCTGACTAAACACTACCCTTGCCCAGATGGCCAGAATCTGAGATGCACTCACCGTGGAATTACACTGACACCTTTCACCTAAAGATAGTGAATAAATGTCTGCCGGCATACTTCTTTTCTTTTTTTTTCTTTCTTCCCTTGAGGAAATAATTCAGCTTTCCCCCCCCCCCCTTTGCAAAAGTAATCCGTACTCATAAAAATGTAAACTTTACGAAAATCTGGATACCATCCCCCAGAGATCGCCACTGGTAATCTTTGGTACATATTCCTCAACATAATTTTCTATGAATATATTAACATTAAAAACATTTTAAAATGGAAGCACATGATAGATACTCTTTTGCAATTTGCTTTTTTTCATTTAAAATATCACGGACACCTTTCCATATCAGAATATATAGATCTATCTCATTCCATTTATTAGCAAAATTTTCTAAAATTTGGATATGCCATCCTTTGTTTAAACATTTTCATGTTGATGGATATAGATTATTGCCATTTTTTTGTACATGCAAACAATGCTACAGTGAACATCCTTTTACATAGAGCTTTGGAATATATGCAAGTATTGCTAAAAAGGAGATTCCTAGAAGGGGGCTTGCTGGGTCAAAGTGTCAGGACATTGCTAAAGTCCCCTCCAAAAAATTGTACCAATTTCCACTCCCACCAATGGAGTTCAGCCCTGGATATAAATAAAGATTCTGCAACGTTTCTCTGTTTTTTTCCCTTGCAGGCTTTCACACGTAATTATCAGTAATTTTCGTTTTCATAAACACTTTCCTTCCTGATAATGCAAAAGCACCAGCTGGAAAGTTCCATCACGTTCCTATGTGCATTTCGCCTCTCCCCAGAAAGAGGCAGAAGCAATGTAGCAAGAACACATTTGTATTCTTCATCAGAATTCTCCCTGCTCCTAGCAGCTCATCCACTTCTTTTTAAATTACCGTGGCTTGCTAAGTTAGAAGCTATTAAAAAGCTCCAGTGTTCTATATCATCGCTTTAGGGTTCTATTGGAACTCTCATACCAATGAAATAAAAGCATTAGAGAGCCATTTTAAAATATAGATAAATTCCACTTGACTGCATGTTGGATCTCATTTTTCTGATTTATCCCGCTGTTGTCTTTGTGCTCCTTAACAATGACCAAGTCAGGATAGGTTTCACCAGGAGGATGTTCATCTATTCCATTTTCTAAAAAACCCTGTGAAATCTCTAAAACTTTTATGCCTCAGTTTTTCTTCTAATCAGTGTTTAAGTAAAAGGCATAAAGTGTTTGGGAAAAGAAACTTCAGGTGCTGTGATCCTTACAATTAACCAAATTTTCAGTTGACCTGCTAACGGACGTAAAGGAGAAAAGTCTTGATCCGTCTCATCAGAGGTGGGTCACCTGCCACATCTGTCCATTCTCAGCTGACGGATGTGTCAAAACTGGGCCAGATGGAGAGCATCTTTAATACATTTTAAGTCTCTCATCGGGGCGCTGAGAGACCACCTGAGTTTGAATCAGGGCCCCAGGAGTTAATAGCTGTGTGACCTTGAGCAAGACAGCTGAAGATCTCTGTGTCTTCTGTTCCTCATTTGTAGGATGGTCATGCAAATAATACCTACCTTTTAGCGTCGTTGGGACAGCCAAGGAAATAGTATCCAGAAAGTGCCTGCCACAGAGCAAGCTGTCAGTAAGTGTTCTCCGTCGTGTTGGATTCTGAAGAGACAATGTACAAGAGGAATTAAGAAGCATAAGAATACCTAATATCTTTATGGCACTTAGCATTTCGCACAAAGAACTTTTCCAGACATGGTTTTATTTAATTCTTAAAACAAACCCTGGGAAATTAGTGTTTACCAGTCCAATTTTACAGATGGATAAATTGAAGTGTAGAATAATGAAGTCATTGCTTGAAGTCCCAATAGAGTGCCAAATCTAATTCTTTTCCTCTTGTACCATAAAAATAACACAAACCGTTTATTTTCCCAAGGGATTCATTCATTCATTCATTCTCCCATGGAAATCTTCCTCTTCCTCCGTTCAAATATCACCCCCTTCTAATCAGAAGTAACTGTTCTGTCCTCCATGCCCACATGTAACCCTTTGCTTATAGCTCTACAGCCCTGGTCTTAAATACGAAATGTGTCCATCAAGAACAGTTATAAAAGGCTTGGGGACTCTCCGAGGTCAGGGGCCATATCTTATTCATATTTCTATCCTTTAGTACCTAGCACAGTGCCTGAAACAAAATTTCTGCAATTGAGAACGTCATAGACATGTATACAAACCAATTACAGTAAAATACAGAGATGGTCTGTACCATACCTGTGGTAAGACAGCTCTTCAAGGATTCTGGGAAAGCTTCTTGGCACTGTGTGTTCCAATGAAGTTCTGGAAGATCACACTCTTACAGTACTAAAGAAATGAATGAATAATAGTAGAATTTCAGGGAACAGAACAGGTGTCTCATCTGAGAGGTAGTATAATACAGTGGTCAAGAGTGTGGATCCTGGATCCAGACTGCCTGGTTTGAATCCTAGCTCAGCCACATATTATCTGTGTGAGCTTGGGCAAGTAGCTCTGTGCCTCAGTTTTCACATGTATAAAATGGGGATAATAGTAGTGCTTACTTCACTGGGTTGTCACAATGACTAAACTTGTTAACATACATAAAGTGCTTAGAAAACTACTTGACATGTAGTGACTACTATGTATGCCTTTGCCATTATTATCATCACCATCACCATCATCATATAGTGTCCCTGAATTTCAAGCAAGTTAGCAATTGTCTACTTTATCTCTCTGTAAAACTGGCCCTGAATTTTGGGAGAAACTGAATTGGCAAAGAACCCAGTTAGAGAAGAAAGAATTCATTACTATATACCCAGTCTATCTCTAGCCACCAAAGTCTGCAATCTGGATTTGGTGTAGAGCAGCATGTCTCAAAGTGGGTTTCATTGAATTATTATTTGGAGTTATTTGAAAAAAAATTCCATAGTCACCTAAGTTTGGGAAATCAGATTAAGTAGAGGTAAATAGATTTCTTTGCTGTGGGATTTCTCAGAGCATTAATACGCACAGTGTAGTCAAGACATGGAAGCAACCTAAATGTCCATTGACAGATGAATGGATAAAGAAGATGTGGTACATATATTCAATGGAATACTACTCAGCCATAAAAAAGAATGAAATAATGCCACGTGCAGCAACATGGATGGACCTAGATTATCATACTAAGTGAAATAAGTCAGAAAGAGAAACACAAATACCATGTGATATTGCTTATATGTGGAATCTTTAAAAATGATACAAATGAACTTATTTACAAAACACAAATAGACTCACTGACATAGAAAACAAACTTAATGGTTACCAAAGGGGAAAGGGGGAGGGATACATTAGGAATGTGGGATTAAAAGATACACACTGCTATATATAAGATAGACAAACAACAAGAACCTACTGTATATAGCGCAGGGAACTATATTCAAGATCTTATAATAATCTATAATGGAAGAGAATCTGAAAAAGATGGATATATAATTTGCCCAGCACCGATGGTTGAAAAGATTGTCATTTCTCCACTGAGTTGCCTTTGCACTTTTGTGAAAAATCAATTGGTTATATTTTATGTGTATTTCTGGACACTCTTTTTTGTTCCATTGATCTATATGTCTGTTCCTTCTCTAGTACCACTAAAAAGTTGTCTTGATTAATGGAGATTTACAATATTTTAAAACTGGGGACTTCGCTGGAGGTGCTTTCACTGCAGGGGGCATGGGTTTGATCCCTGGTCGGGGAACTAAGATCCTGAATGCTGCGCAGCACGGCCAAAAAAATAAAATAAAATAAATAAAATTGGATAGTGTGTTTTCTTCAATTTTATTCTTCTTTTTCAAAATTCGTTTGTAGTCTAGTTCCTTTGCCTTTCCCTATATTTTAGAATCAGCTTGTCTTTTTTTTTCTTCTTCTTCAAAAATCCCACTGGGATTTTTACTGGGATTATGTTAAATCTATAGATCAATATGGGAAGAATTGACTTCTTTATTATGTTGGATCTTCTGATCCATTAACATGGTATGTCAGTCTCTCTGTTTATTCAGTTTTCTTTTGTAGTTTCTTTCTTTTAACACCTTAAATATTCTCTGGCCCTTAGAAAGCTGGGGATTTATTTATCCTGTTCTACTACCCATATCTGGGATCAAGAAAGAGAAAAATAAACAAGTTTGCCCCGCCTCTTTGGGACCACTTCTGCTATAATCAGAGAGGAGTTTTCCCCTCTCAGAGTTTTAGGCACCTGTGAGTCCCTTTTGCCAATGATATCACTGCCACTGCCATGCAATTGCTTGGGGATGAGTACACAGGAGCTGAGAAAAGAAAAAAAAAAAAAAAAGAGGGTAAAACCCCCAGGAGATTTCCCTCACTTTCTCTGAACACCAGGACACTCTTATCCTGCTCCCAGAACCAAAACTAGAGGACTTCTCTCTGTCCACGTGGTTGTCCACTTGCAGGCTGAGGCTATACTGAGACCGGCCTGGGAGATACTGGAATTTAAAAAAGAAGTTATATTTCAATTTAGTGGTACTTCGAATTCTAGTCTCCTTTCCTAATTTGACTGCTAGTATTTACTTTTCAGAGACCTCAAGTATCTGTGCCAAGCATCATGCCTAAGTTTTACAGCTGTATTCAGTGGGTGAGAGAGGGTAGAATGTGTCTAATCCATCTTACCCAGAACAAAATCTCCTCTGATATTATTTAGGTGGTGAACTTAGGCCCCAAGAGATTAAGGAAGCATCTTTGAAGTTACACAGAAAGTGATGAAGACAGGATTTGAAACCAAGTCTGTGTGAATTCAGCCTATACAAACAGTGTGCATGTTACTTTTTTTTTAAGCCAGGTTTATTGAGGCATGATACAGTTATAGTAAAAGTCACTTTTTTGGGGGTGTACTGTTCAATGAGTTGTGATAAATATATGATTGTTTAACCACCACTGCAAATAATATATAGAATATTTCCATCACTCCAAAAAGCTCCACCGTGCTCCTTTCTAGTTAATTTCCTGCTCGTATCCCCAGCTCTTGGCAATGACTGACATGGTTTCTGTCTCTATAGTTTTGTCTTTTTGAGAATGTTCCGTCATGCTAAAAAACAGAATTACACGGAATGTAGTTTTTTGTCTCTTGCTTCTTTCATTTAACATTAATACTTTTGAGATTCATCCATGTGGTGTATGTATGAGTATTTTCTTCCTTTTTATTGCTAAGTAGTATAAACACGTACAGCTCCTGTTACATGGCTATACCACAATTTGTTTATCCATTGCCCTGCTGATGGAATTTGGATTCGTTTCTGGTTTTAGAAAATTATGAATGAAGGCTACATTCTTAGTCACTATACTATATGTCCTAGAACAACAACATAATTAAATTTAAAAGGAACCTTCAAGATGGACTGGCTTAGTTGACTCCAATAACCTTAATGTCCGTTTTCACTTATTTACTAGGTGCCAGATCCTGTGCTAGGCATTGTAGGTACACTGTCTTATTTAACCTAAAGCATACAACGTTTCTGTGTTTACAATGGTTAAATAACTTCCCAACCCTCTCACCACTAAGGACCCATTTTTATGAGTTTCTTGTGATGTATTCATTCAACACATATTTTATGAGTGTGTGTGTGTGCCAAGCACTGGCTGGACCCTGGGTCTTATAACAGAGAAAAAAATTAGAATTAAAATGTGCTATAAAATACAAAATGTAAAAATTAAAATTTATAATGTACTACAGCCACACCCTGTGGAAACTTGAAATAACTTCTATCACAAAATGCATTTATTAAGTGTAACTCCGTTTCTTTATCTGTAGAACCCTTGGGGTAAGAGGATGGACACAGGATTAGCAAACAAACAACTTCTGCTTTGAGAGGTGTATCCATTTGGCTTCTTTCTCTACACATAACAGGTCTGGATACAAAGTAGCTTAAAATAATTTCAGGGGTTAAGTAGGCTTCAGGTATAGGACAGGGCTCTCGTTCCATTTTTCTCTTCTCCTCTAGGTTCTAGCCTCCTCTAGCTTGGCTTCTTGGTTTCAAAATGGTTGCTGGCATCAGCTGAACCAGCACGCTTCCTCACTCCACCTCTGGTGGGACAGATCAAAACTCTCTCTACCCTCCTTATTCCTTTCATCCTGACTGGGTCACATGCCCACCCCTGGACCAATAACAGTTGATGAGAGAACAACATGCACTGATTGGCTTGAGCCTGGGTACCTGAACCAATCACTAGAAGGTGGATTGTCTCATCTCCTACACGGTCTCCTAGAGCTGAGCATGGTATCAGCTTCCGCCTTCCCTGGGGGAGAAGTAAATCCCCTGGACAGAAACAAGGTCTGCTAGTAAGGATCCAGCCATTCCACTTCTGGATATACACCAAAGAAAATTAAAACAGGATATTGAAGATACAGATGCACCGCCATGTTTATTGCAGCTTTATTCACAATAGCCAAGATATGAAAACAGCTTAAGTGCCTGTCAACAGATGAATGGATAAAGATAATGCTGTTTATATATCTCACACACAATGGAAAAAGGAAAATCCTGCCATTTGCAACGACACAGATGGACTTTGAGGACATTACGCTAAGTGAGATAAGTCAAACAGAGAAACAAATACTGTATGATATCACTTGTATGTGGAATCTAAAAAAGCCAAGCTCATAAAAACAGAGAGTAGGGCTTCCCTGGTGGTGCTGTGGTTAAGAATCCGCCTGCCAATGCAGGGGACACGGGTTCAAGCCCTGGTCCGGGAAGATCCCACATGCCGCGGAGCAACTAAGCCCGTGCGTCACAACTACTGAGGCTGCGCTCTGGAGTCTGTGAGCCACAACTACTGAGCCCACGTGCCACAACTACTGAGCCCACGTGCCACAACTACTGAGCCCACGTGCCACAACTACTGAAGCCCGCGCGCCTAGAGCCCGTGCTCCACAGCAAGAGAAGCCACCGCTGTGAGAAGCCCGTGCACTGTGATGAAGAATAGCCCCCGCTCGCTGCAGCTAGAAAAAGCCCACGGGCAGCAATGAAGACCCAAAGCGCCAAAAAAAAAAAAAAGCCTCTTGACTTTTTAAGATATTTTTCTTTCCAGTTACAAAAGTAATTTATGTTTATTATACAAGAATACTGAGCAGCGAATAGAAGAAAATTACAATCATTTAGTACCTACCACACAGAGATAATCACTGCTGACATTTATGCGAGCCTTCTAGTCTTTTATGAATAAATAACTATCAATATATCTATTTATGTAAGTATATATGTGCATTTATATATAATTATATGTCTTATAGGTTTTCTTTTACCAATAAGGGACCATAATGTACAAATTGTTTTTTTTTTTTTAAGAGCAACGCTTTTTCTGATTAAAAAGCAACACATGTTCATGGAGAGATGTGGAAAATATAGAAAATTAGAAAGAAGTAAATAAAAGTCATCTGTAATGCTACTTTCCGTACTAGTGACTGTTTTGTAATCTGATATTTTTAAGTTAGGGCTCAAATGGAGCTCTTGAATATTTACATGATCCTCATCTTTTTTATTGCAATCTAATTGATATATAACATTACATTAGTTTTAGGTGTATGACATAATCATTTCATATATGTATGTATTGCAAAATGATTACCCGAATAAGTTTAGTCGACATCCATCACCACACAAAGTCACACAGTTTTGTTCCTTGTGATGAGGACCATTAAGATCTACTGTCTTAGCAGCTTTCAAATATAATACACAGTGTTATGAACTCTAGTCACCATGCTGTACGTTACAGCTCTAGGACTTATTCATCTTATATCCGGAAGTTTGTACCTTTCGATCTCCTTCATCCACTTTGTTCACACACACACACAAGATCCCAATGTTGACCCCACTACTTCCTATATAACCAAAGGCAAATTCCTAATCGTCTCTCTAAGCCTCAGTTTCCTTACCTGGAAAGTAGGAATTACAAGCGTGCCTACCTCACAGGGATGTTGTGAGCAACGCAGGTCAGGCGCTCGCTTTAGAGCCTGGTACCCTGTAAGCAGTCAAGTGCGTTAGTCGTTACAAATACAATTATTAGCCATTATTATAAGAGGAGAACATAGTTAAAATAATAATTGCTTTGGTTCCTCTTAGTATTTTTATTTCCTCCTTGACCCCTTCCCAACACACTTAACCTCGGCACTGAGCCATCAGCTAAGCAGTACTTTTCAAACTGTATCTTGTGTCAGCAAAGCCTAGAGGGATGTTCCAGCAGATTACTGAGCGGTACCCACCCCCCACCCCGAGATTCCCACTTGTACGTCAGGGGTGAGGCCCCAGAACTTGTACCTGCCACAAATGTCCTGGTGATGCATTTACTGCTAATCACTTTCAGGGGTGGGTTAGGTTATTCTGGAACAGATTATCCCAGGGAGGGGATACGTTGGCAGAGGAAAGAGCGTTTTGAGCTCCTGGGTTTTGAGTCCCCAAAGCCTAGACTTTCAAAAGAATGAAAAGAACTCAGGGCATATTCAACACATTTGAGAGAAAAATTTAAGGCCTCTTGTCCTCAGAACTACAGAATGACTCTCTGTGCTAGAGAGGAGGAGAGAGACAGACAGGGCATGAGGAGGTGGGGAGGTGGGTGTGGGCCTGAAAGGACCCCATGGAGAGGCGCTGAGCCAGGCTCTGCCCACCACCCAGCTTCTACCTGCGTGAATGCTGGCCCTCACCTGCCAGCAGGAGCCCTGGGGCTTCCCAGCCTCTGTTTTAAGGACTCTGCTGTCTTGCTGGTGAGGAGTGAAGGCCTCATTCAACAGCACCCAGCAGGGTCCTGCGGGAGTAATGCCCACCTCGGTCCCAAGACTTGGCTGGGTCCCATCCAGCTGCGTTGTCCAGGGCACGTGGTAACTATGGCAACTACTCCCCTTTCCGCATCTAAGGAAGGACACTCCTGATCCTTCTCACATGGAGGGTAGAGGCCTTGATCTGAATGCCCAACATCCACGTGTAACTCCATAAACTTGCCTCCTTAGATTTCTTCTTCCAAGCCTGTGACCTGAATGGGGGCAGGAGCTAAGATGATTCCGTTCCAGTCTAATCATATTAACAGGTGTTGCTGATTTGAGTTCCCCTCCACCATTGCACATAAACGAGCCATAAATATCATCACTACTTGCTCACAGGTGGATTGAGCTTTGGGAGGGCAGGGACTGTGAAAAGGAAGGGAGAGAAATGCTGTTTTATTGAGCATCTACTATGGACCATCTCTGTGTCAGGTGATTTCACATACGTATCTCATTAAATCCCCATCACACTCTGACAGGTATGCATGATATAATCTCACTTAACAGAGGAGGCTATGGGGATTCCAAAGGTGGAAGTAATAGGTACAGGGCCACACTCTGAATAATGGAAAAGCTCACATACTATGAAGACTGTTTACCTATCAGGGTGGTTTTCACTCCCAAGTGTCTCCCACCCCTCAGGGCAGTGATAGCTTCTCCTCCTATGTGCCCTGACCGTGCACCGCATCACACACAGCCCAGGTGTTCTCCTGGCAAAAGAGGGTGGCTGCCATGCTTGGCAACACGACCAGGACCAGTGAGCAGCGACAAGAGCTGGACGAGCTGTAGAAGAAAGTCACTCACTAGCCTCATGTGTTCTTGGGCAAGGGACAGCTCCTCAGTTTCCACAGCTAAAAGATGGGATGAGATTGTGTGCCTTGTAGGGCTGTTGTTGTGAGGACCAAAGGAGATGGCATTTGAAAAGCAGAATTTCTGACAGCTGGGGAAGGAGTGGGTGGACTCAAAAATTTGCATCCTTTCGACTCCTTTTACTGGGGATGCAACCTGATATTCTGAATCTGAGTCTCATCATGAGATTGGGAGGATTAAATGACAAATTTTCAATGAAAATGTCTGATCTACAGTACCAGTAGACCCTTAACAAAGTGAATTCGCTGGTCCTTTTTCTCCTTGATCCCTAAGTGATCAGTAGAGGATGGATGGATGGATGCAATGGCACTTTACCTATCCTACAGGTTATCCCAGGACACTGTACCTGCCTGAATTTACATCATCTTTTTTTTGCACTCACAGAAACCCTCTCAAAGATGGATATGATTTTTCCTGTTCTAAAGATAAGGAAACCCCAAAACGAGACTCAGTGAGGTTGAGTGATTTGCCCAGGATTTATCTACTGGGAAGTAACAAAGTGAGTTTCAAACCTAAGCCTGTTTTTGTTTGAGAAAACGGGGGGAGCAAAGGGTGAGAAAAAATGACATTCTCCGTGGATTTCCAGAGGTAGAAACTGAATAGAAATGAACAGAACTGAATTTACCATACATTGCCTTCTGCATTCTTCACGTTTACATGGTTGTTAATGGTCTCTGGATGTTACAACCTTTTTCATTTTTAAAACTTACAGTATAACTTACTTACAGTAAAATTCATCCTGTCTGGTGTACAGGTCTGCAAGTTTTGACAAATGTATACAGTTGTATAATCACCGACACAATCAAGATATGGAACAGTTCTATCCCCCCCACCCCCAAATTCCCCAGCCCCTCAACTCCCGGCAACTACTCATCTGTTTCCTGAACTTACAGTTTTGCCATTGCAAGAATGTCATGTGAGTGGAATTATATAAGATTTGGCCTTTTGAGTATGGCTTATTTCATTTGGCATATCTGCACAGTATATCTTCAAATGTTTCCTAGGCACATCCTTTGGTTATAATTCTCACAAAGTTTTTTTTTTTCCTTCTTTAGGATGCAGGAAAAAAAACAACTCTGTAATTTTCCAAAGGAAATTTCTCTTTAAACAGTGGGAAAAGGGGTGGAGGAGGAAGGAGGATTTGAGTTGTTTTCTCTTTAAATCTTCTATGCCTTAGGAAACACAGCAGACAGGCTAGTTAACTTTTCATAATGTCAAAGACAAAAACCCACATAACCCTGGGTCATTAGTCACTCCTGATTAAACCTTCAGGAGACTCTTAGGAGTCGGGGTGGCAACTAAAGAGCAATGAGTCTTGATTTTAAGCAATATAAGGACTAAACCCCATAAATAAGGTTTTGCTTGGAAGCTAGAGGTGAGCAGAGCAGATGGGAGACGACAAGGATAAAGATGTGGACTTTCACTGGCCAGCAGACGTGGAGACCAAGGAGGAAGCTCTGTATCTACCTATCCGTCCATCAACCCATTCATCATCCATCTCTCCATCCATCAACTCAACAATTATTTTCTGAGCACACGTGCTATACGAGAGTGAACAGAAAGAGTCCTCCTCAAGGGGTCACAGGTAGGACTGCCAGATGCTGCATAACTTCAAGGGCCACTCTCTACGTCATTGTCTCCTGTGAGTTGTGCAATGTATAACCCATGCAGCTATGCCACAGTCTAGAGAGGAAGGCAAACCAGTAAACAGGCCATTGTGGTACTGTATTTAAGGTAAGTAGGGAGGGAGACTGTGGGAGCAGAGAGGAGGGGTATGTAAGTCATTGGACATGGAGGTGGATTTCACATAAGGCTTCTTGGAGAAAGGGATATCTAAACTGAGCCCTGTGGAAAAATGGGAGTTAGCCAGGTGAAGACGCGGGAGGAAAAGGTCCAAGCAGAGGGGACAGCATGTGAAGAGCGCTAGAGGCAACAAACAGTTTGGTACATTCAGGGATCTGTGAGTAGTTTATGCAGTCTGAATAAGGAAGGGCGGAGGGCAAGGAATATGGCAGATGAGTTTAGAGAGGTCAGGCAGGGGCCACATCACAGTGGGTTTTGTAGGGCCAGCTAAGGAGCATGGACTTTATCCTGAGGCCAGGGAGAACCAGTTGAAGGAGGGATGTCATGTGGTCGGAGCTGCTCTTTAGAATAATCATTCCGGTTGCCGTGTGGAAGATGCATTGGAAGGGGACCAGACGGGAAGCATGGAGTTTAGTTAGGAGGCTGAAACATCGTACAGGTGCAAGATGCGAGGGCCCAGCATAAGGTCATGGTAATGGGTTCGGAAAGAAGGGAGTGGAGATGAAATATGACAGGAGGTAGAATTGTCAGGATTTGGTGATTGGTTAGAAAACAGAGGCAATAGAGAGGCTAGGAATGAAGGGTGAGCCCAGGTTGCTGGCTTGAACTTTGAGTAGACAGTGGGGCCATTACTGAGCTGAACAGGCGAGTGAGGATTGTGGGTAAGATGATGAGTTGAGTTTGAGGTGCCTGTGGGACCCACAGGTGTTGATGAAGGTAACATATATCCTGATGTTCAGGAGGGTGACCCCACAGTCATTGGAGGTGATCATCCAGGGACCTTGTAAGGAGTGAGAGGAAAAGAAGACCTAAACTAGAACTCCAAGAAGCACGGAATCTAAGGGACATACTGAGGTCAAGGACAGGAGATGAGGAGAGCGATCCTGCTTTTTTTCTTCCTGTGCCTCATGGGTTGCCAAGTTTGGCTTCAGCCAAAGTAGAGTGAGGTCAGGAGATCCGTGAAAATATTTTCATGATCTGTGAAAATATATGACCCAACTATAGGCACAGAGCCTGGAAAATAGAGGTATTCATCTGACGTTGGTTGAGAAACATGATTGAATGAATACATTAAGAAGTGTGACTATAAAGCACCAAGACTTTAAAAACAATATACCAGTGTTTACACATCCAAAACCATACTGCTCCATGCAAAGCAATCTCCTTAATGAATGTGTATTTGACTACATGAAAGTAAAAACCATGATGCTAAAAAATCATTAAAGATTGAAAATCAAGTGACAAATTAGGGAAAGCAACAAGAGACACAAACGGTTGCCTCCTCACTGGATAAGCATTCCTTACAAAAAAGAAAAAAGGAAAAGCTAAATACTTCAATATGAAAATAAGCCAAAGTTATAAATGGGCAACACATAAAAACAAATACAAATAAACCTATTAAAAATTCCATCTTACTAATAATTAAAACATTCATCTTAAAATAAGATAACATTTTCACTTACCAACTTGGCAATGAATTTCAAAAGTTTAAAAAATATACATACTCTTTGATCCAGAGATTCTACGTCTAAAAATTTGTATGAAGGAAATAATCAGAGATGTGCAAAAAGTAGATGAATAGGAGAATTTATTGCATCATAATTTTAATAGCAACAATATTGGAAACAACTAAACAATAACAGGACATTACAAATAATTTATGCTTTTGTTTTTAATCTTTTCTATTTTCTACTTTCTACAGTAAAGATAAATGGCCTTTGCGATTCAGAAAAGAAATAAACGTTGCTTTTTCTGAAAAGGGAAAAAGAAGTCACCCTGACTACAAATATTTTTTTGGAATGTTGCCACTATTCAAAATCTTCCAGAGCTCCGTCTCTAGCAGTCTTAAGAGCTAGGTCCTGAGACCCACAGGAAATTGATTATATTACTCTGTAGTCATCATTTCATTTTGGATCCAAAAAAGCCGTTATTTGGTTCCCTCACCCACCTAATTCAACTGCATCTATATCAAATGACTTTAGGATCTGGTGAAAAATCACTCACCCAAAGTATGAAAATTTTCCCTTCGTGAAGAAATGGCAAAGGAATGCTGTTTGAAGTTTTGGAATGTATGTATTTTGGAATACATATATGCTTATCACGGAGCTCAGCATATGGAGCTCAATAAATAGTAGCAGTTGTTAACCCCATTTTCTTATTTGGTTTTATTTATTTCCGCAGCTGTCTAGGAGGCCAGATGGGTGAATTCTCCAGCCGATGCTTTTTTTTTTTTTTTAACATCTTTATTGGAGTATAATTGCTTTACAATGGTGTGTTAGTTTCTGCTGTATAACAAAGTGAATCAGTTATACATAAAATGTTCCCATATCTCTTCCCTCTTGCGTCTCCCTCCCTCCCACCCTCCCCACCCCTCCCACCCTCCCCATCCCACCCCTCTAGGTGGTCACAAAGCACCGAGCTGATCTCCCTGTGCTATGCGGCTGCTTCCCACTAGCTATCTATTTTACGTTTGGTAGTGTATATATGTCCACGCCGCTCTCTCACTTTGTCCCTGCTTACTCTTCCCCCTCCCCATATCCTCAAGTCCATTCTCTAGTAGGTCTGTGTCTTTATTCCTGTCTTACCCCTAGGTTCTTCATGACTTTTTTTTCTTAAATTCCATATATATGTGTTAGCATACGGTATTTGTCTTTTTCTTTCTGATTTACTTCACTCTGTATGACAGACTCTAGGTCCATCCACCTCATTACAAATAGCTCAATTTCGTTTCCTTTTATGGCTGAGTAATATTCCATTGTATATATGTGCCACATCTTTTTTTTAACATCTTTATTGGGGTATAATTGCTTTACAATGGTGTGTTAGTTTCTGCTTTATAACAAAGTGAATCAGTTATACATATGTTCCCATATCTCTTCCCTCTTGCATCTTCCTCCCTCCCACCCTCCCTATCCCACCCCTCCAGGCAGTCACAAAGCACGGAACTGATCTCCCTGTGCTATGCGGCTGCTTCCCACTAGCTATCTACCTTACGTTTTGTAGTGTATATATGTCCATGTCTCTCTCTCGCCTTGTCACAGCTCACTCTTCCCCCTCCCCATATCCTCAAGTCCATTCTCCAGTAGGTCTGTGTCTTTATTCCTGTCTTACCCCTAGGTTCTTCATGACATTTTTTTTTCTTAAATTCCATATATATGTGTTAGCATACGGTATTTGTCTTTCTCTTTCTGAATTACTTTACTCTGTATGACAGACTCTAGGTCTATCCACCTCATTACAAACAGCTCAATTTCATTTCTTTTTATGGCTGAGTAATATTCCATTGTATATATGTGCCACATCTTCTTTATCCATTCATCCGATGATGGGCATTTAGGTTGTTTCCATCTCTGGGCTGTTGTAAATAGAGCTGCAATGAATATTTTGGTACATGACTCTTTTTGAATTATGGTTTTCTCAGGGTATATGCCCAGTAGTGGGATTGCTGGGTCATATGGTAGTTCTATTTGTAGTTTTTTAAGGAACCTCCATACTGTTCTCCATAGTGGCTGTACCAATTCATATTCCCACCAGCAGTGCAGAAGTGTTCCCTTTTCTCCACACCCTCTCCAGCATTTATTGTTTCTAGATTTTTTGATGATGGTCATTCTGACTGGTGTGAGATGATATCTCATTGTAGTTTTGATTTGCATTTCCCTAATGATTAATGATGTTGAGCATTCTTTCATGTGTTTGTTCGCAGTCTGTATATCTTCTTTGGAGAAATGTCTATATAGGTCTTCTGCCCATTTTTGGATTGGGTTGTTTGTTTTTTTGTTATTGAGCTGCATGAGCTGCTTGTAAATTTTGGAAATTAATCCTTTGTCAGTTGCTTCATTTGCAAATATTTTCTCCCATTCTGAGGGTTGTCTTTTGGTCTTGTTTATGGTTTCCTTTGCTGTGCAAAAGCTTTGAAGTTTCATTAGGTCCCATTTGTTTATTTTTGTTTTTATTTCCATTTCTCTAGGAGGTGGGTCAAAAAGGATCTTGCTGTGATTTATGTCATAGAGTATTCTGCCTATGTTTTCCTCTGAGAAGTTGATAGTTTCTGGCCTTACATTTAGGTCTTTAATCCATTTTGAGCTTATTTTTGTGTATGGTGTTAGGGAGTGATCTAATCTCACACTTTTACATGTACCTGTCCAGTTTTCCCAGCACCACTTATTGAAGAGGCTGTCCTTTCGCCACTGTACACTCCTGCCTCCTTTATCAAAAATAAGGTGACCATATGTGCGTGGGTTTATCTCTGGGCTTTCTATCCTGTTCCATTGATCTATCGTTCTGTTTTTGTGCCAGTACCATACTGTCTTGATTACTGTAGCTTTGTAGTATAGTCTGAAGTCAGGGAGCCTGATTCCTCCAGCTCTGTTTTTCGTTCTCAAGATTGCTTTGGCTATTCGGGGTCTTTTGTGTTTCCATACAAATTGTGAGATTTTTTGTTCTAGTTCTGTGAAAAATGCCAGTGGTAGTTTGATAGGGATTGCATTGAATCTGTAGATTGCTTTGGGTAGTAGAGTCATTTTCACAATGGTGATTCTTCCAATCCAAGAACATGGTATATCTCTCCATCTAGTCGTACCATCTTTAATTTCTTTCATCAGTGTTTTATAATTTTCTGCATACAGGTCTTTTGTCTCCTTAGGTAGGTTTATTCCTAGATATTTTATTGTTTTTGTTGCAATGGTAAATGAGAGTGTTTTCTTGATTTCACTTTCAGACTTTTCATCATTAGTGTATAGGAATGCCAGAGATTTCTGTGCATTAATTTTGTATCCTGCTACTTTAGCAAATTCATTGATTAGCTCTAGTAGTTTTCTGGTAGCATCTTTAGGATTCTTTATGTATAGTATCATGTCACCTGCAAACAGTGACAGCTTTACTTCTTCTTTTTCGATTTGGATTCCTTTTCTTCTCTGATTGCTGTGGCTAAAACTTCCAAAACTATGTTGAATGAGTGGTGAGAGTGGGCAACCTTGTCTTGTTCCTGATCTTAGTGCAAATGCTTTCAGTTTTTCACCATTCAGGACGATGTTGGCTGTGGGTTTGTCATTCATATATGGTCTTTAAGATAAAACACTGGGTTTGGGGCTGTGCCTTGGTCTGCCCTCCACTGCCCCCTAGGCGTGGGGAGGGGAAATGCTGCCTCTCCTGCCTGGTGGTAGCTTCTGGAGAAGACGGTGGATTGCATAGTGTCACCTCTAGAGGGAGCTCAAGGTTGTCTTCCCCGACTCCGACACTGGGTCTGGATGGAGATGAGAAGATAAAGTGAATCAAAACACAGACCTTGGAGTTAGACAGACCTCCTTTGACTCCAAGCTCTATCACTCACAGCTCCGTGACTTTGCTCAGTCACTCTCTCTCTGAGTTTCATGCTCTGTTAAAATGGGGATAAAATAATGGCTATTTCATACGGGTGTATTGAATTGAGACAGCAAAAATAGCCACCTAAAATAAGGTCTGATCCATTGCAGGTGCTCCACAGATGGCATCTCTAGATTCAAAGCATGTGATTAGTACATACTGCTAGGGGGGTGTAAAGAGATCATTAAAAGCACTGGTTGCAGGGAAAACATCCTTAGATTTTTCTTTCCTTGAAATTTCAGGATTGCACTTCTCTCTCTTCTTTTCAGTGAATCCAGGGCTGGGCTGTCTCCTCTGCAGGCAAACTCTGGCCCCTTGGAAGACCTATCCATGTTGGAGAGAGTGGCAAAGAGGGGTGGAGTGGATGACTCAGGACAGCAGCTCTGCACAGAGTCAGATGATCCAGGATCAGAGCGTGGGGCGGGAAAAAGAGAACCAGGGATAGCAAAGAGTTTTCCTTTTGCACACTCAGTCTGATTTTGGGAGTAGGTGAAAGAGAAGGAGTCTGGGGTTGCAGTCAAGAACGAATGTTGTGATTAGTTAGCAGTGCCTGCTGTAGTTGTGGGATAGAAGACTGAGGGCACTTATGCTACCTATTTGCCCCTCAGTGGTCTGACAAGTGCTATTCAATCACAGACCACGGACCAGGGCTGATCTGTGGGCTGTTTGAAACTGGTCAGCAACAAGGTAAGAACTGAAATTGAGAGTAAGTGTTCAAAAAAACTTTGTAGCAATTTGGCAGGGTAATTTTATCAAATCTATTGAATTTATTGAACCTAATAATAAAACATTTAGGCTTTTACTTGCATGTTTTTTTCCTTACTTTTTTTTCTAGTAGTTCACTTTTATTGTATTTTATAAAATTATCTGTCCATGACAGATTGGAGGAAGTGGTCCTTCACCAAGGAGACTTTGAGAAGCACTTGCTGAGAGCTTCAGGGAAAAAGGGGGAAAAGAGGTCCTTTCTGTTCCACGCTCATTAGAATAGGAGAAAAGAAGGTAACGAGGAGTGGGTACTGCTGAGATTTCCACAGCCATCCCTCAGGAACCTGTAGTGGAAAGCAGCTGGTGGAGAGTTCAGAAGTTTGCGGTCTTGGCTGCCTTTGCCTAAGAGCATGATCCAGAAACCAAATACTCCCACTTGCTTTTTTGCCTTTTGTCCTCCCAAAGGTTGATTGCTTTTGGGAAAACTGAGGCAGCTCAACAAATACGACATAAGTTCTCACAAAAAGTTTTCAAGGTGGAATTGTTGGAGTGCATACGGGCTCCCGTGGAGACTCTGGGAAGAGCATGCACACATGCGAGGGTTTTTGCAGCCCACTTGCGTGGCTGGTCCAGGGATGCATGTATGTTGGGCAAATGACATGGTGCACGTGCGGAGGCTGCCTACTGGCTCAGTCCTGCATCCTTAGAGCTAAGGGTACGTTTACCGCCTCTGTTCAACCTAACTGTAGATTTGGGCAATCTGATTTCTGTAGCAGCTGACCGCTGTAGGGAATGACAATTCCCAGGAAATCATTTATATGGAAATCATGAAATAAGAAGCCTCTGGTAGGGGAAAGCAGAGAAAAGCCGAAGGCTTAGCAGAGAATTGTAATCATGTAGGCAGCTGATGCACAGGAAGGATGGGTGGGCAGATGACAGCCCTGCCCCTCACCTGGGAGCTCTTTCAACTCACCCAGAAGCAAGAGAATCTTCCCTGCAGCCAAGGCTTTGCACAGTGGCTCCAGAGGCTCCATTCTCAAGGGGTGTGGGACCAGTATTGTCGAGGCCACCTGTTGTGATCCGGAGCCTGGAAGGGAGTCAGATAGATCTGGGTCCAAACCCTGATCACTGCTTACTAACTGTGCCATCTTGACAGTTTGCCTCACCTTTGAGCCGCACAGTTTCCGCATCTTGAACATGGGATGGTATTGGAATCCTCTTAGGGTACTCGTGGTCTAAGCCGACAAACACTGAGGGACAAATACTGAGGGCTCACGGGGCATTCCCTGAGCACAGGGGTCCCTAACCCTCAGGCTGCAGACCGGTAACAGTCCATGGCTTCTTAGGAACCTGGCCGCTCAGCAGGAAGTAAGTGGCGGGCCAGTGAGCAAAGCTTCATCTGCCACTCCCCATCTCTCGTATTACCACCTGAACCTTCCCCCCTACCCCGTGGAAAAATTGTCTTCCATGCAACTGGTCCCTGGTGCCAGGGATCGGCACCAGGGACCAGTTGGGGACTGCTGCCCTAGCACATTCTCATCGGTGGGCTCTGAAGAGCTGAGCTGGGTCGAATGTGAGAGGCCATTTGGTCCAGCTAGCTCTCTTATGTTTTCAGGGGGGCACCGAGGCCCAGAGAGGGGCTTGGACTTGCCTGAGACTAATTTGCCAATTACTACCAGGATTGGGTCCAGACCCAGGTTTTTCGACTTGCCAGCTTGCTAAAAAAAATTCAAAACTGCTTTGTCATCCATGTTCAAAAGTGCTCCAAAGCAAAAAGGGTTTCCTAGTTTTTAGCTTACTTATGTGAGTAGCCCGGGTTCCAGCTCAAGCCTGAGTGGGGATTCAGATCAGAATCCTGGCTCACTGGAAGGCCAGTGCCTCCTGGGAAAGAGCTCATCCTAAGGGGATAGGGCGCCTAGCATGAGGAGATTGGCTGGCCAGCAAATTCCAATCTTCAGATGGGGTCATGTGCACGCATGGTGGTTCCCACTTGGCTTTGGCTCAGACACCTGTGTCAAGGTCCTTGCAAAGGAGAGGATTGTAAGTAATCTGTTTTACTAACAATTCTATAACGTTTTCAGCGTGATCCGCACTGCTCTGTGACACTTCAAACAGAGGGTAGCAGGAAAGGAGGTGAGAAGCATTCGCTCCACTTGGCTGCTACACACAGGGCAGCTTGACCACCTGGAGGCTTCAGTTGTGGGAGGAGATGGTGTCGTGCAGAAGAGGGGAGATAGGGAGAGAGAGCAGGTGGAAGCCTGTTAGGGTGGAGATGAGTCTATTCAGGTTGTAGTGGACGCGGCTCGTTGTCTATCCAAAACCATTTCCTCTTTGCCAGCTGAATTAACATCTCGTTCAAAGAGGCAATGAATCTGGCCCAGATGATGGATTTCTAATAAGTCCATACCCCAGTTTCCCAGGTTCCCTTGAAGTTAAGGAATGACCATGTGCCCTAGTTCTGGTCAATGCACCCTAAGGGGCAATCCGCTCTGGATACTTCTGAGAACGTATTCAGGATATAAACACGAGGTGCCCTGGTCCCTTTCCTTTTACGTCCTGCCGGGAATGTGATTTGATGGCTGGAGCTGCAGCAGCCATTTATTTAGAATCTCCATAAATGGTTGAGGCAAAACAAAGGAAAATAAAACACTCTCCTATTTGCTTATGCCACAAAGGTCAGGTTTTCTGTCCTTTGGGGCAAAAAGCATTCCTAACTTGATAAGTGAACACAAGAAAAGAATACCTGCTGTGGGTTCCCAGGAATGTTTAACTTGAGAGGAAAGCAGGTTCTACAGAGAGCTCTGTTGTTCTGCATGGCGATTTGGGTTCTAGCAAAGTACTTAGGTAGTGAGCTCTGAAGGAAGAAAGATAAATAAGAGCCATAGTTATTGGAAAGGAAGCAGCAAAAATGTGATCATTTGTAGATATAATTGTGTATATGAAAAATTCTAAAGAATCTATACAAAATGATTAAATTAATAAGTGAATTTAGCAAGGTCACTGGATACAAGGTCAATGTACAAAAATCATTTTATTTCTAAATGCTAGCAACAAACAAATCAAAAAGGAAAAAAAATTTTACTCTATATATAATGGCATAAAAGACATCAAATACCTAGGAATATATTGAATGAAAGATGTATAATACCTTAAACCCTACAAAACATTATTGAGAAAAAGAACATCTTAAAAAAATGAAAGGATATTTCATTCAAAAGACTATTGTGAAGATGACAATTGTCACCACACTTATTCATAATTTTAATGCAATCCCAACGACAAACAAACAAACAAGTATTTTTTGGTGGAGATTGACAAGCTTGGCAAAGAGCTAAGAATAGCCAAAACAATTTTGAAGAAGGATAAAGCTGTCTTAATTATTATAGCTTTTTGTTACTATCAGATGTGAAGATGCAACAAAAAACTATAGTAATTAGGACAGTGTGGTATTGGCCCAAGGACAGACAGAGTGATAGAATGGGATAGAGAGGCAATTGTGAATTTCACAATTATGAAGAATAAAAGAAGATAAACACGAAAAGTTACATATTGTATACTTAGATTTATATAAAGTTCAAAACAGGCAAAGTGATTCATGGTATTAAATCAGGATAGTAGTTACCTTGGGGTGGCAGGAAGGGATTGGAACTGAGCAGGAAGTCACTTGGGTATGATCATATTCTGTTTGTTGATCTCTGTTATCCTTCTATAAAATGTTCACAATTTAAAATATTAACGAGTGTGGGCTCAGAAATCAGACTGGTTGGCTCTCATTGTCTGTGTCCTTGGAGAAGATACTAATGTCTGTGTTTCAGTTTCTTCACGTGTAAATTGGAATGAAAAGAGGCAAATCAGTTAAGACCTATAAACCCTTCAAAACCGTCTCTGGCAAATGGTAATTACTCTATCAATACTGGGTACTTTATTCCAATAATAATGATAGTGGAACCCAAGCCTGCTGATAGCTAGGGAAAGAACTGGTGAAGGATCTGTGTTTGGGTTTTGTAGCCAAAATGATAAAAAGTCAAGATGGTCCCTCAAATTATTTGCTTGCATGCTTGCTAGCTAAATAGTTTCCAAACCAAGTTGAATCCGAGCCAACAAAAGAGCTTGAAATCCGCCATGGAGTCCATTTATTCCCTAGCTTGTTAGCTAGCTCTGAACTTTGAAGGAAGAGGTTTCCTCATTAGAGTGCAAATTAAAAAAAAAAAAAAGAAAAAGAAAAAAAGAATTCAGATCCGTTGTTCGCTAATTTGTCAGCTAGCTAAAAGCCTACAACTGAAGACTGCTTCCAGCTTTTTGCCTACAGTTGCCCTCCCAAGGCATTCCTGGTTGTGAGTCGCCAAAGGGCCTGATTCCTGGTGATTCTAGGTCTTTGCTTGCAGGTAGGCTGGAAAGCCCTCACCTTGCCTTTCTCCTGGCCATCTGCCTGTAACCCTGGTCTCTAATGGAAGGAAAGCTTTTGTCGCCCTGTGAAAGGGTTTTCAGGCTTCAGAGATCAGATAGGGGGGTAGATAATGCTGTATCCCGGAATCACCTTGGTAGAGGACAGAGAACCATGGTATGCCCTGCGGTGGAGAGCATAAAATAAGAACCAGCAACGATGCTGCTCTTTAGAACAAAAGTCTGCCAGCTGGTTCAAAACGTCACTGGATCCTTTTTTTTTTAAAGACAGGAAATTAAATGACCACACCCGTAGTTGTTTCTGCATGAAGCCTTTAGAACAGAGGGCTTGTCTTTCCAGATCCCTGGGGCAAATTAAAACAGCAGAAAGCTCTGATGAAAAACTAAAGACAAGGACTCAGAACAACCTCACTCGCTCTGTTACTGGCGCCCTGCGAAGCCGAGTATATTCATCCCTCCTTTGGGGCCCTGCAGGATCGCGGAGCCAGTCCCTTTCCTCCCTGGAGAGCAGGCATTTGGAGAGATGGATATGGGTACGAGGAACAGCTGGGCTCCATGTCTCCACGGCGTAGTGGAGGTGAATAATTATTATCATGCAGAGCCAGAGAAAGAATATTTCTTTCTTTGTTTAAAGGCCGAAGTAGACAGTGATCTATGAGGTCCAGCTATACAGGGTGAGAAGGAAAATATAAAGTGGGTAAGAGCTAGGGTGTGGTTTAAACCTTCAGACCACAGCTCTGTCACTTACTAGCTGTGTGAACTTGGGGCTTGTGAACTTGAATCTCCTTGCCTATTCAGAGGGTCCAAGAGTACCCATTTGATAGCGCGGTGGTGAGGATTAAATGAGATAATGCGTGGGGAGTACCTAGCCTAGAGTCTGGTGCATGGTGGGCCCTTGATAAATGATAGCTTTTATTTGTTATTATTCATGTCAAGTGGTACCACTCATGGCTTCTGAAATTACAGTCAGTCTCTTTTGACATCCCTTCTCTATTTGAGTCTTCCAAATGAATTTTGTGGTTGGAATATTTGTCTGTCTCTGGTGGTCTGGCGTTCTAGTTAATCAGGCCATGGACATCTGTCCCTTGGAGACGTTTTGCTGGGATAATTGGTAAGAAATTGAGTTAGGGGCTGCTGCCCTTTTCTCAAGGCTGACGGTTCGTGACTCTCATTTCAGCGCCGGGGCAGCCTGGCTTTTGTCTCCATCTTCAAAAAGCTGTCAGTGTGGGTGTGAGGTGAGCTCAGGCCTCAGCAGCTGCTCACGACACTTGGAGGGTTGCCAGCAAGAGAGGGGGTGGCCCACGCCCACGTTTGTCTGCCCGCAGCTGGGAGACCTAAGGCAGGGAGCTCGTGCCTAAACTATAGGCTGCTCGCACCACTGGCCTGGCCCACTTGGTGCTGACCAATTACAGATTCTGACCCCAGCCTTATGCTACCTTTTTGTGCCATATTTCTAGGGTCCCCTCTATAATGATAATATTAGTAATAATATCAGTTACCATTTTGTATACTCTTCTCACAAGATACTTAGCTTGCATTTGCAGCAACATGGATGGATATCATATGACATCACTTATATGTGGAATCTAAAATAGGACACAAATGAACTTATCTACGAAACAGAAACAGACTCATAGACATAGAGAACAGACCTGTGGTTGCCAAGGGAGAGGGGGGTGGGGGACGGAAGGACTGGGATACAAACTAGCATATATACGATGGGATTAGCAGATACAAACTAGTATATGTAGGATGGATAAACAACAAGGTCCTGCTGTAGAGCACAGGGAAGTATGTTCAATATCCTGTGATAAACCATAATGGAAAAGAATATAAAAAAGACTGCATATATGTATAACTGAATCACTTTGCTGTGTAGCAGAAATTAACAACATTGTAAATCAATAATACTTCAATCTTAAAAAAAGAAAAAAAATGGCTTGGCCATTTATTAGCTCTGTGAACTCAAACTATATGACTTACCTGAACCAGTGGTTCTCAAACTTTGCTGTAGAGTAGGATCATCTGGGGAGGTTTTAAAAATTCCAATGCCCAGGCCACACTCCTACTAATTACATCAGAATCTATGGGGGCAGGACTCGGGCATCAGCATTTTTAGTTGACACCAAAGAGCAGCTGCCTGAGGACCAGTGAGCTCACTCTCCAGGCTCGCCCTTCCACTCAGTGTGGTCCTCAGGCTGCGGTGCGGACAACCCCTGGGAACTTGCTAGCACTCCTGGACCCCAGGCCCCAACCCAGGCCTACTGAATAAGAATCCCCAGGTGATTCTCCTGCCCATTAAACTGCTCAGAAGATGCACTGATCCAAAACTCGCTTTTCTTATCAGTAAAGTAATAGTAACACCCACTGTGTTTCTCGAACTTACCTGCTCACAAGAGTCCTCGGAGCACCTGATGAAAATGCAGAATCATTAGGCCTTACCTCAGTCCCACTGGATCAGAATGTCCAGGGTGAGAGTTTGTGAATCTATAATAATACCATGTTCCATCCTGGTGATTCTCATAACCAGGCACGTTTGGGAAACACTGAGTTTTTGGTTTTTTTTAATTTATTTTTGGCTGCGTCGGGTCTCAATTTGTGGCACGCAGGCTCTTCACCATGGCATGCGAGCTTCACTCTAGTTGTGGCGCGTGGGCTTAGCTGCTCCACAGCATGTGGGATCTTAGTTCCCCAGCCAGGGATCGAACCGCGTCCCCTGCATTGGAAGGCAGACTGTTAACCACTGGACCACCAGGGAAGTCCCAGGGGGAACACTGAGCTCTAATCCTCAAGGGATTATCGTCAGGATTAAGTGAGAAAATAAAGCTCTTTTTGTTATTGTCATACATCGAGGGTAACTATTACGTGACACGATACTAGCTGTTCTGTGCAAACTCTGAATGAGTGTCTACATTTTACAGAGAAAGAAACAGTTATACTTTTCAGCTGTAATGAAAAATTTGTTTCTTGGTTGGTCAAAGTTCACTGGCACCCCCCTCCAACCCCTAGGTCAGCGTCTTGCACGAGACCTAGGCTGCTTCAGTTTTGTGGCTCCACCATCTCAACCCGAGACCTCTGCATTGACCAGGGTGTGGGCGGAGAGAAGCAAAGAGAACTCACATCAGCTCTTGGGTGGTTAGCCCTGGAAGTGACATATGTCACCTCTGCTGAAGCCTGCCGGCCAGAACTAGCCACATGGCCCTGTATAGTTGCAAGAGTGTAGTCTCCCTGTGCACCCAGAAAGAGGAAAAGGAAAACCAGAACCTGGTGAGCACAAGTAATGTCTATCCCAGGCAGGCTAATAATTTGGTATCCCTTCAAACCATTATTCTTCAAACATTTGCTAAAAGGGTATTTAGAGAAGAGGCTGAATGTTGTTGCGTGTTAAGAATGAAAACAAATGAGTCCTCTTGGCAGTATTTAGTCTCTCTGTTGTCTAAGCAAAACAGCTCTCGATTCAAACTCACATCTCCATTCAGCGGCACAAAGGCCAGAATTAATCTGAACCTCCTTCCTAAAAGATGAGTTAGGGACCCATAATTATTGGACCATGTTTCTTAGGTGTCTTATCATGTGTCTAAGTGGTTCATCAGAGAATCGTTCCCAACCACTCACAGTACTCTCCTTGGAAGGAAGTCTAAGGATGGAGCAGTAGAGATGGTTAACTGCCTACCCAACATCCAGTCTCCTTTTCTTCTTTCTGAAGATAGGATATCAGTGAGAGCTAGCTACTTACCCAGTTACCATTTTCCTTCTTTTCCTTAATAACAGGACTCTGTTGGGAGTAACAATGTGCCCACGTGAAAAACTATTTCTCAGTCTCCCCTGTAGGTAAGAATGGCCAGATGACAGTACTGAAGTGGGACTTCAAGGAAAGCCCTTTGACTGTGCTGAGTCAACAAGGTTACCTCTTATAATCTTACCCCTTCCTACTACTTGGAGTATAGATGTGATGGCTAGAAATGCAGCATCACTCTTTGTCACCATGAGGTGATTTTGATGATGGAAGCCATTAGACTTCCATCTGAGCTATCACAACGGCCCTGAACTTGATGACTGAGCTATCACAACTGCCCCGAACTACCCATTTCCAGACTTCTTTTATGTAAGAGAAAGAGAAGAAAAAATAAAAATGTGTTTAAGCCAGTGGAGTTGGGTCTCTGATATAGCTGGTGTTATAGTCTGTCCTCAGCTCCAGGCTTGTCACAGGGGAAAAGAGGTGGAGGAGGAGAAGTAGAGATAAAAGGTGGCAAGAATGGATAAAGAGGAGACAAGGACCTGTATCCTAGGAACACAAGGGAAGCGTTGGATTGTGAAGGGAAGGGGAAGCAATGAGGGAGGGGAGGAAATTAGAGATGATGGATGTAGGCTGGTTAGGGGTTAGAAGTGCTGATTCAGGCTCAGACAGTGCTGAGGTTAAATCCTGTCTTCACTTATTACTAGCTCATGACCTTGGGCTCATAGCAGGTGTTCAATATGATATAATAATAGCATTAATAGTAGAGTTATGTAACACATTTGATCTGATATGTCAGGCTCTCTTCTAGGTGCTTTACATATTTTAACTCCTTGAATCCTCACAACAACCCTGAAAGGTAAATGCTATTATTATCCCCATTTTCTAAATGAGCAAACTGGCACAGAGACTGTAGGTCACTTGACCCAGGTCACAGCTGATAAGCGTGAGAGCCATGATTTCAACCATCTCTGCTCAAAACTATGTGCTACTAAGAATTCCTCCACTCAGCAAACTGAGTGGGTCCTCAAAGTCGACTCCTAAATCCACTTGCTTTAATCCTAAGTGACACGTACAAGTGACTGCTCTGTTGACAGACAGCAGAGTTGATGACCTTCTGCTCTGGCATATGCTTGTCCTAGTTCATAATAATGCAGGATTATAGGCTGAGATTTCAAATGTTGTTGAGCTTCCATATTATGACTATAATGACTAATATTGGCATTAACTAAGCATGTACTAAGCGTCTGATACCACCCAAGAAGCTTTCACTTATGTTGTTACGTAGAATTAACAAATGAGTCCTATGAGACAAGTAATACTATTTCATTTAGCAGATGAAGAACTGGGGACCCAGAGAGCTAAGCAACTTGCTCAAGTTGGGTAGTTAATTGGGGGAACGGGGACTCAGACTCAGGAGTAGCTGAAGGCACAGCTGGCACACTTCCACTGGGTGACACTCTGCTGGGGGTGGCAGGTGGGAAAGGCTGGGCGGAGAGTGTGAGGAAGGAGGGCTGAGGACAGAGGAGGCAGGAGGAGGTGAAGAGGCTCGGACGGTCAGGAGGGGCCTGACAGGATGTTGCTTGAAACATGGGGAATAGGCCTTTTGTGCTGTGCTTCACTAATCTCCGCTCGCCTCTCTCTCAGAGTAACTGCAACTGTGAAGTTTCATTTCTAAGCTTCCTGATCTTTAGCAGCAAGTTGGTGTAGAGAAAAGTCAGAGAATTTGGAGTCTAGATACCTGCTTTCTTTCTTCAGTGTTATCAATCATCTGCTGTGTGTCCTTGGAAGTCATTTCACTTCTGATCTTCACTTTTTCCTGAAACAAGGGTAAGATTATCCAGGGAAAGGTGTTGGGAGGATCAAATGAGGCAATGTATTTGGTTTCTAGGCATTGTCTATTTGTTTAATTAAATATTGCACTTATTGGGACTTGCCTGGTGGCGCAGTGGTTAAGAATCCGCCTGCCAATGCAGGAGACACGGGTTCGGTTCGATATCTGGTCCGGGAAGATCCCCCACACCGTGGAGCAACTAAGCCCGCAAGCCACAACTCCTGAGCCTGATCGCCTAGAGCCCGTGCTCTGCTACAAGAAGCCACCGCAATGAGAAGCCCGTGCACTGCAATAAAGAGTAGCCCCCGTTTGCCGCAACTAGAGAAAGCCCATGTGCAGCAACGAAGACCCAGCACAGCCAAAAATAAAATAAAAATTAAAAAAAATTCTAATTCTTTAAAAAAATAGTAATAAATAAATATTGCACTTATTATAAATGTAATATTTGTCAATAGTGGAAAAATTAGGAGACACAGAGAAGCAAGAAGAAAAAAGACGGTAGCTATCCCTTGTGGTAGGCACCATCGGCTGGCTAAACCCATGCCAACCGGTCCCTGGGGTCTTCCCAGCTTCCCTTGCAGCTGGGGTGGCCATGTGACCCATTTCTGGCCAATGAGATAAAAGTGGAAGGCTTTGGCTTTTCTGGCTCAGAGGAACAGATGGAGCTTGTGCCATCCCTTCTCCCTTTTGAATGTGGGATGTAACGTGTGGTGTTGCAACCATCTTGAGACCATGGAGGAAGGCCGAGGGAACAGTACAGATGCTGACCCTGACAGTGTTGGGCTGCTGAGCCAACGCCAGCAGCTACCCACCTCCATACTTCTTATCTTGTGAGAAGAATAAACCCTTGTTATTTTAAGCCACTGTTAGTTGGGTTTTCTGTAACTTCCATCATAACTATTACATTAATGTACTCTCATCATCCAGGGATCATAAATGATGACATCTCAGTTTGCATCTTTTCAGATCTTTCCCGATACATATGCATCAGGAAAATAATTTGAGACATTAAGATGTTTCCTCCTAACACATGCTACCTTGTACCTTGTGTTCTACACCCACCATTTGGGCATTTTTCAGGCACTACCCATGAGGGACAATAAAGTGTTTACAAAAACAAAAAGCCAAATTCTTGGCGACCCCCAGGGTGACTTGAAAACTTACAGCAGGTGCAAAATTTGGAAGCCAGAGCACTTTTGAGTCACAAGAGCCAGGATTTTGAGGGAAAACAAAAAGTTTATCTTCAGATTTGCAATAGCCTGACTTAGTATATAAAAGAGCAAAGCTGGGAGCCTCAGAGCACTGTGTTTGGAAGATAAGCCCCAGAATGAAGAAGAATGCAGGTCTGAAGAAAGAGATAAGAGTTGGAATATCTGGAGAGAAAAGGAACATTGGAAGGATGAGATCAGAGCTGACACATTACCTCGGTGCTGAGAAGGGGCTCAGAGTTCCACCCCACACCTGAAACTGGGAGTGGGCCTTAGGGATCCTAAATAAGTTTAGTGAGAACAGGAAAACAGGAGGCACTTGAGCCTCTCTTCCCAGGATGTAAGTCCATTAAAGTCCATGTCAAACCTGGTATCTTCAGGGGCAAAGCAGCCATTGCTTGAGTGGGGGTGGTGAGGCTGAGGGCATTATTTCAGATGTGGGAAAGAATCTAAGAACGGTCCCCATGGACCCCTGTGAAGGGTACTAAACGGGCTGAGAATAAATTGAGACCAGGTAGACCAGGAGTGCATAGATTTCTCAACTAACAGTCAGGACAAGACCACAGACATTAGTAGCAGATGCCAGAGCTTCATGATGGGGACCAGAAAAGATGAACTGCAGAGGCCAAGGGAAGAACAGAGGGTAGCATAGGACCAGATGCCACTCCTCTGGATTCGGGGACAATGCATCTGTCCATGGAAGAACTAGAGGAGCAGGGGAGGAGGGAGAAATGGGAAGGATCTTGAACTGACCATCTTAAATCACGAAGTGTCTGAGTTACTTTGAATTGCAAGGTTAAGTTTTCTGTAATCAGCAAGAGTGCGGGATAGTAGGCAAAGCTAAGTTTACAGAAATAAAGTTTGTGGGGTTTTTTGGGGGGCGTGGCTCCCAAGTATGTATTCGGTAAATTTCAGCTCACCACCATGCATACATACATTTATAATATATATGTAATTTTTTCCAATGTGGAAGAATATTGAACATGCTGTTTTGTCAATTTCTGTTCCCCCAATAGATTGTGAACATTTTTCCATGTCTACAAATATTAATTTGAAATAGTGATACTTAAACTTTTTTTCTGAAAGCTTTGAGAATCTGAAAATAATTATGTCCTAGAAAAATGCATATATGCATCCACACATAATGTCTGTACGTATTTAGGGGCACCTGTTTAAGAACACAAGTTGAAGAATCTCTTGCCTGCAATATAATTTTCAATAACTGAATAGTATACATTATATAGCCACCCTGCGTTATGTTTCATCAACTTCCTATTGTTGCACATTGAGACTCCAGTTTTCCTCTATTATAGATGATCTTTATGATAAATTCCTAGAAGTAGAATTTCTAGTTATGTTAGGAATGTTTCCACTGTAGGTAACAGAATAGTCAAATGACAACGGTTTGTTTTTCTCCCATTATAAAAGATTCAGAGGAAGCAGCCTGGTGCAGACTCAATAATGCCATTGAGGACCCATACTTTTGCTCTATTTCTGCTCTGCTCTGCTTAGCTTTTTGTCTTGTCACCTCATGGTTACAAAATGGCTGCTGCAGTACCATCATCATGTCCTTGTTTAAGACAGGATGGAGAGGGGCAAAGGCAATACTTTTTATCAGGAAAGCCGACTTTTGCTTAAGTCTCAATAGCCAGCACTAGATCACATGTCTGTAGGTCTTTAAGGGAGGCTGAAAAAGTAAATATTCCATTTTTCCAGATGTTTTAGTAGAGGCAGTTAAGAGAAAAGAGTATTGATGGTTAGTTTTAAGTTAATCAGCATGCCACGCAGGGCCAAAGTTTCTGAATATTTTAAAGGAGTTGATCTACAGAGGCAACATACTTGAAAGGGTTTTATAAACCAACCAAATATTCTGTACAAATGTGAGCTGTCTAATTTATTAGAAGTGATGCTGTGTTTTCTTAGAGGATTGAATATGTAGTATTATTGCTAATCTCCGGGCAGCTGCCTTGCTAATTGGCCACCTCTGTTCAGAAATACGTTGTTAAAAAGCTCTTTTGTTTTTGGAAACAGCCTTTCCACACCCAGTGACAAAATTACTTGTTTAGACCCTGTTTTGATGCTTCAGTCACCTCCTACTGGGATGTCAGGGAAACAACGTTAGGCATGGGGTCCAAAGACCTGAGTTTATTTCTTAGCTCTGCCATCTGACCACAAGGAAGACATTTCTCCAGCCCGTAGATTCCTTACTTATAGGATGTGAGTAATAATTTCTACTCTACAGCATTGCTAGAGGGGCAAGATGAGGTTTTGGGTGAGGAAGTGCTGTGAAGTGGAATATAAATTTGTTTATCTTTGCTGTTTAGCCCTCATTCTTATGGGCCATTTTCAGACCTGTTGAATCAAGGCCAAAGCCTGTGGTTTGCTGATAAACAAACTCTCCAAGGGGAAAGAATTAACTTGATTTTTGGTGTTTGGTGATATCCATGGTATAAATACTCTCACCACGGCCAATTTCAAACTATCAGCGGTTTAAAACCAGCTGCAAAATTCCCAGTTATTTAACAAATCCTCTTGTTAGCTGGTACAAGCCAGCTTCAGCATGCGGCTGACCCAGAGCACAGAATCAGCCACCTTGTAGCCAGATGTGCTGGCTGGGCCAGAGTCAGCATCTGGATCCACCTGGCAGGTGTAGTTACCAGTCAGCTCTCATTTTATCTCCTCTCCATCTCCACTATCTCTTTTCACACATACCCCTGGATTTGTGAAAGGTGTCTGTAAACTCCAGAGCGAGTTTACGTGCAAGTTGTCTGATGAATTGATTTCGAGTATGAATAGTTCGAAGCCCCCAAAGAAAGGATCAGAGTTACACATGGAAAGAAGTTACCGAGAACTAATCCTGTACGTGCCATTTATTTGGTTGATAAGTGACAGAACCCCAAGTCAAACTGATTTAAGAAATGAGGAAAGTTTATCGGCTCACATCAACATGAGGTTCAGGGTTGCTGGCTTCCGGCAAGGCTAAATCCAGGTGCTCAAACAATGTCGCCAGGATCTCAGGCAGGCTTTCCCCAGGTGGTGGCAAAACAGTCATTAGAAGTTTTAGTTTAGCAATCCTGGTGAAAAGAGCACTTCTTTCCTGACAGAGCGTGTCAAACTCCCAGGAATTGCTGATTTGCCCAGTTGGGGTCATGTGCTAGTTGCCACGTCAGCCACAGTTCACCATATTACTCTCAATGGCAGGCCTGAGTCATGTGCTCACTCCTGGAGCTGGAGATGTGGTCTGCTCGTCTAAACCACATGGGCTGGGAATGTTGGAGGGTGTGGTTCCCCAAAAGAACCGTGGAATTCTGTTACCAGAAGAAGCAGGATCTGTGCTTGGCAGATCAAAATAGCAAACGTCCACTACAAATCATATGTGCTTCCTGTTCTCCTGGGGAGATCTGTGTGGCATGAAAGACAGAAGTTCCAAATATAGCTCAGATCTTCCTGGGCTCCATCAGCCTGTGATTCCCAAGGAGGTCGTATTAACATTAATACTCAATTTTTTTCATTTTGAAAAACTGCTTTTAAAGGCAGCCTCTATGATGTTTCTGAAAGTCCCTCTGGGGTATATACACGTGGCCTCACAAATCCATCTGGGCTACTGCTCCAACAAAGCTGCCCAGCCAGTGCCCCACTGTTCACTGCTATACTCCAGGGCCATAAGGATGAAAGGGTGTGGACCCTGCTCCCCGAGCCCCAACCCAGGGAGGAGTTGAGGTGAGTAAGCATTGTACAGGGAACAAGTACTATAGACAAGGTATTTTACCTGTCTTTTCTCCTTTAATCCTCTCCCCTACCCTTTGACGTATGTATTACAACCTGCCCTTGAGGATAAAAATGGTGGCTAAAAGCTACGTCCAGACTAACTCAGCTAGTAAGAGGGGGAGGTGGGGTTGGATGATCAGGTCTTTTGATTTTTAGTCTTGCGGTCTTTCTCATTTTCCTATTTATTTCTGGCCAGAATCAAATCTAACTCGATTGGATATCACCTCCAACTCTAAAACATTGCTTCCCTCACAAGAGATGCTCAATTAAAGTTGAATGAATATAAGAACCTGTACTTGTTCCTCAGAGGTCACTGGTCTGATGGGGTGAGTTCATTGGCGTAGGGCACGGTTACGGGCTGAGTTGCATCCTCCAAAATTCACGTGTTGAAGTCCTGGCTCCCAGCCCTCAGAAACTGACTGTATTTGGAGATATGATCTTTCAAGAGGTAATTAAATTAAAATCAGGTCGTATGGGTGGGCCCTAATCCAACGTGACTGGTGTCCTTATAAGACGGGATTAGGATCCAGACATGCACAGAGGGAAGACCAGGTGAGGACAAAGGGAGAAGACAGCCATCTACAAGCCAAGTGGAGAGGCTTCAGGAGAAACCAAACCTTCAGACGCCTTGATCTTGCACTTCTAGCCTCTAGAATTATCAGAAAATACATTTCCATTGTTTATGGCACCCAGTCTATTGTACTTTGTTATGGCAGCCTAGCAAACTAATACAGCCAGGAATATCTCTGAAGAAGAGAAGTCAGAACTAAACACTCTTGAGATGGGAAATTGTCTAGGTAATAATACATGCACATGCAAAAGGCATAAATTCTCCCTCCTACCTCTGCCCCTCCCCCAACCCACCTGGTTTCCCTCCTGGGAGGTGAATGGTTACCAATCTCTCATGTTTCCTCCCAGAGTTATTCATTCTTTCTCCCTTCGCAAACAGATACAACTGTATATCTAAATAATTTTTCTCACCTTGTACACACTGTTCCGCACCTTGGTTTTTTGTTTAATTAAACTTTCTAAAGATCCTGCAAGAATGACTTTAACAAAGCATGTTTGGAAAGTCAGAGAAATACCCTGGTGAATCACCAGCATGATTAAAAACTAAAAGCGATGCATTAAAACAGCTTTGCCACCCTGTCAGATATTTTAAGCCTGCTGCCTTCTGCGGAGCAGGGAGACAGGCCCCAGAAGCCTCTGAGGGGGCACTGACTGAATCATTAGCAGCTGGAGAGGAGCCTGGCTGCTCAGGAGGGCAAACCTTTGGTTTCTCGCCCCTGCCTTAGGCCTCCTCTCTGCCCTTCTCTCCCCCATACACAAAGTAGGTCAGCTTGAGAGATGCTTCCCTGAGCAGGTGGGAGAATGTCTGTGCTGAGTGGGAGGCCACAGCTCTGGGCCCATATTGGGATGCCATCTGTAATTGTAGACACTCAGAGCTGCAAGAGATCTTAAAGATCTAATTCCTTCAGTTTACACATGGGGAAGCTGAGCCCAGAGCAAGAAAAAAAAAAAAAAGGAACTTTGCTAATTGCTAAGGTCACTAGCTAGGTGGGGACAGAGCAAGGGACAGAATGTCAATGTCCTCCCTCTGACACCAGTGCTCTCTTCATGTTGCCACAATGTCCTGTTGGATCTGTAATCTTTGTCTAGATGTCCAGATTTTACTGTATCTTCTTTGTCACGCCCTATCTCCCCTCTGCCATTAAAAATAAGAGACCAGGGAATTCCCTGGTGGTCCGGTGGCTGGGACTCCGCGCTTTCACAGTCTAGGGCCCAGGTTCGATCCCTGGTCGGGGAACTAAGATCCCACAAGTCTCACAGCCAAAAAGAAAAAGAGACCAGATCCTGAAGCCAGACTGCTTGAGTTTCAATACCGTTCCAATCACTAGCTGGGTGATATGGGGCAAGTTAATTAGCGTTTTTTTGTGCCTCAATTTCTTCTTGTATCAGATGGAGATTATCAGAGTATCTACCCCTGAGGGTTGTTGACAGGGTGGCCTTGTCGCATGGCTCCCAGAAGCACCATTCACAGCTCAGTCCATAATGTAGATGATATATGAGTGGTACTACCTGGAGTTGTGCAGTGCACAGACTGGGAGGCAGTACACAGGAAGTGGCAGTGATGAGTCAAATGAAATTGTGCTTGTCATTCCTTTAGCATACTAAAAGAAAATTAAATGTTGGCTATTATTACCATCATTGTCATTTTTATTATCATCATGAAGAACCAATTGTCTTGTCTTTAGAAGCAGAAAGGAATGGGAGAACTGAGGAGAAAAGTCATATTTTCATGTTTCATTTCTATTATGAAGGTAATAGGCATTCGGAACAGAAAACCTGGAAGACACATATAAAAACAAACCAAACAGACTTCCCTGGTGGTGCAGTGGTTAAGAATCCACCTGCCAATGCAGGGGACACGGGTTCAATCCCTGGTTCTGGAAGATCCCACATGCCGCTGAGCAACTAAGCCCGTGCGCCGCAACTACTGAGCCTGTGCTCTAGAGCCCATGAGCCACAACTACTGGAGCCCACATGCCTAGAGCCCGTGGTCTGCAACAAGAGTAGCCACCGCAATAAGCCCGTGCGCCGAAACGAAGAGTAGCCTCCCCTCGCCGCAACTAGAGAAAGCCCGCATGCAGCAACGAAGACCCAGCACAGCCAAACATAAATAAATAAAATAAATAAATTAAAAAAACAAACAAACCAAACAACAAAAATAAAATAATTCCGCCAACCAGAAATAACCTCTTTTGACATATGGTGTATGTTCCAGATTGTTTTTTTCCCACCTGTTTTTCACTTACCGATACATTGAGGGAACAATTTCCCATGGCAATAAATGTTCATCTACAATGTCAGCTTCAATGACAGGACAACCTAGCGGTTAAGGACATGGACTCTGGATCTAGGTGGCCTGTGTTCAAATGTCAGCTCTACCACTTACTAGCTCTGTGACTTTGGGCAAGATAATTAACCTCTCTGTGCTTGAGTTTTTCCATCTGTAAAGTGGAGTTAATAATAATATCTACCTTGTGCAGAGTCTTTGTCATATTACTATTTTCAGATCAGTCCATTTTGTGAAAATACTGTAATTTGCAAAGCTGGTCCCCCATTGTTGGCCTTTTAGATGATTTCCAATTTTTCCCTGTCATAGATAATGTGGCCACAAATATTCACAACCAGGTATCTTTGGGCATATCTCTGGTTATTTTATTAAATTCCTAGAAATGGATTTGCTGATGTATAGAGGATATACTTGCCAAATTATCCAGAGTTTGTACCAGTTTACATTCTGGCAGCGTTTGGAAGGATTGAAGAGCAGCGTGAGTCTCTGGGGTCCTGGAAACAAAACAGGGGACTCTGGGGACGCAACTTAGGACTAGGACATGTACTTTAGCTGTCAGTAGATCCATGTAGCTCCCTGGAGAGGCCATGTCTGCCCGTGCAGCCTTATACCATGTTTCCCACCTTCATGATTATTTTCCATATCGAAGAACCATATATATCATAATGTTTAATATCAAAAAAGACTTACTTAAAAAATACATTTACTTTGAAAGAGAACTTTAAATCATGACTATAAATGTAAAACCAGAATCACTCAAGTAGAAAGCAAGTAACTGTAAAAATAAATATGACAGAAGCAAAATATTACTAAATTGTAGCTAGACGCTGTTGCCTGGAAAGGCTCTGAGCTACAGGCCCTTGCACTTTACTTTGTTGGAGGGGGGATTAGCAAATTAGTAGGAGCCAGAGAGGTGTTAAGATTTACTAACACCAAGCTGACACTTTCTCTTTGGTATAGTCAGAAGGATCAAAGGAGCGTTGAAAAGTGATTTTAGTGGGAGTGGAGGGGGATGTGTGATGTTATGTTGAAGGACCTGTGAATTTACCTCCTAAAATTGCCCTATAACCATTTTCTTCAGTTTAGGAAACAGGAGTCAGAATCGCCTCACTGAGGGCCAGCTTCCCAGGTGTGAAAGAACTCTTACTGCACGTGTCCATGTAATCTTCTCAATAACCCCATCAGCAGGGTGCTGTAAGTAATTATCACCTCCACTTTACAGTGGATGAAACTGACGCACAGGATGGTTAATAACATGTCCACCATCGCTATAGTTAATCGACAGTAAGGCTGGAATTTGGAGCTCAGGTGTTTTGGCTCCAGAGTTTAAACTCCTAAATAATATTTTATACTGGCAATGGATGGTCCTATGACTAGTTATCAGCTGCATCCCTGGTTGCATCTCATTCTCAGAGCTGAAAAGGTATATTTAGACGATGGGACTCACCTTGGACCCCTTTAACCCTGTTTGTAACTGGCTTCTCACTCTGCTAGATTGACCCTGCTTTGACCTTGATTTCACCTTGACCTTTCTTTGTTACCTGGACTGGTGACTGAGACTCTGCAACCTTCTGCTGGCACTGATGGCTGTAGGCCTTCTTGCACCAGGAGTGCTTGGGTCTACAGGTGAGTATTACACTGGCACGAGCTTTGTGGGGACTACAGTGCAGAGGTGACTGAGTTTGCCAAGGCTTGCAGAGTGAGTTACTGGCAAAGCCTGGACTAGAACCCAGATCTGCTGAGTCCTGCTTTGTCCACCACATCCTGCAACTTTCTTAATTACATAAACAATTTGTCTTCATAACAACTGTCTTACTTGCTTTTCCCAGCAATCTTGAGAGACAGGTAGGTATTGTTGTGAATGATTCACAAATGAGAAAGCTGAGGCTGTGCCCACGTCACATAGCTAATAAGTGGCAGAGCCCGTTCCGTACCTCAGAGGAAATTCTGCTGGAAAGGGGCGTGATTAGGACTAGAACACAGTCCTGTCCGGCTTTAAGTCCAGATCTCTTTCTACAAAATACCCCGTATCCATTTCTGCCTCTTCAGTTTCCCAGGTCCTCTCTCATTTCCTAAGACTTTTTTCTTTTTTTTTTTTTTGCGGTACGCGGGCCTCTCACTGTTGTGGCCTCTCCCGTTGCAGAGCACAGGCTCAGGACGCGCAGGCTCAACGGCCATGGCTCACGGGCCCAGCCGCTCTGCGGCATGTGGGGTCTTCCCGGACTGGGGCACGAACCCGTGTCCCCTGTATCGGCAGGCGGACTCCCAACCACTGCGCCACCAGGGAAGCCCTCCTAAGACTTTTAATTCTGTCTCTTTTCTCATTGGGATGGTGGTGCTGAGTATGGGTGATTCATACTGAAGTGTGAATGACTATACCTAGGGTCAGATGTTTCTCCGTCTGGGTGTGTCTGCACTTAGAGAGATTGCTCTCAACTGCAACTGAGGGTTCATTCCTATATTTGTAATCTATTGCTATATAAAAAATTACCCTAAGACCTGGTGGCTTGATACAACAACAATCATTTATCATCTCTCACAAGCTCTGTGAGTCAGGAACCCAGACAGGGCAGAACGGTGAAGTCTTGACTGTTCCACGATGTCTTGGTCCTCTGATGCAGGACTCAAAGGCTGGGGGCAGAAGGAAGACTCATTCACTCACACGCCTGGTGGCTGGGGCCGGCTGTCAGCTGGAATACCCCCTCATGGCCTCTCCATCTGGCCTGAACTTCCTCTCAACATGGTAACTGAGTTCCCGGGGCACATAACCCAAAAGAGAGTCAGACAGAACTCATTGCCTTTTATGATCTAGTCTTGGAGTTCGTGCAGTGTCGCTTCTGCCTCATCCCACTGGCTGAGGCAGTACCAAAGGTCGACCCACTTCTCAATGCAGGAATGTCAATGTCACATTATAAGAAGAACACGTGGGATGGACATGTACTGGTGTAGCTGTCTTTGGAAAATACCATCTGGCACAACTTTCTAACGGTGGGATCTCACACACAGGTCAGGTAGGTTTGTGGGAACAGACCTTGGGTGTGGGCTTGGGGGAGGGTCCTCTCCTTGTGGCTCCCATCAGATCCCATTGTTCCCTGGGGTCTCTTTGCTCTAGCTTCCTGCATTTGTAATTCTGCTTTCCTCTGCTCTACATTTACACTGCAGTTAGTTTGTGATCCATTTTTCTCAAAAGGTTCAGACAGCCCTCACGTCTGATAGGCAGGGGCATGATCTTGCCTGCCAAGAGGACCTGACATTGCAAATAAATAGGAATAAAAAATGCTGATCTGCTTCTGTGCCATTGGATGGAGCCCAGGCCAACAATGAACAGGAAGTTTCCTGCTTTGGAGCAGGCCTTCCCTGGTCCCCAAGGAGGAATTTAAAGGCTGAAGATGGACAGCTCCAGGTAAGGGATTGTGTGAACTGCAGGGCGGGGGTTATGAAGATCTGTCCCGCAAAGTGGTGACAGTTCCAGAATTCCTATATTGAGGGGGGGTGCTTTATGGGCAGCAAACCTGGTTAGCAGAAGGGATTGGAAATTCCATTGGCATAACATTTTATGTATATTTGAGAAAGCATTAGTTGTCTATTTCAAAGATTTGCGGGGGGGAGCTGTCTTAGTTTGGATTTGACCACAAGCAGACCCTGAGATAAAGATTCAAGAATGCAGAAATGTGGGCTTCTCTGGTGACACAGTGGTTAAGAATACGCCTGCCAATGCAGGGGACACGGGTTCAAGCCCTGGTCCGGGAAGATCCCACGTGCCGCGGAGCAACTAAGCCCGTGCACCACAACTACTGAGCCTGCGCTCTAGAGCCCGGGAGCCACAACTCCTGAAGCCCTTGCGCCTAGAGCCCGTGCTCGGCAACAAGAGAAGCCACCGCAATGAGAAGCCCGCGCACCACAACGAAGAGTAGTCCCCGCTCGCCGCAACTAGAGAAAGCCTGCACGCAGCAATGAAGACCCAACGCAGCCAATAATAATAAATAAAATAAATAAATTTATTTTAAAAAAACTGGTTCTAGAACAAGAAATTTCAGATAAAGTAGACTTTAGAACAAGAAATACTTATAAGGGATAAAAAAGGGCATAATAATAAAAGGGTCAATTCATCAAGAAGCCAACAATCCTAAATATGTATGCACTTAAAATAGAGCTTCAAAATATGTGAAACAAAAACTCACAGAACTGAAGTCAGTTACAATTCCAGTTGGAGATCTCAACACTCCTCTTTCAGTAGTAGAAAAAATAGGACCCTAGAAAACAGTAAAGTTACAGAATACGTAAACAAACCTAAACTCAGCCACTAAGCTGTCACACCCACTCTCTTCTAGCACACGCAAGGCATTTACTGTATATCAGACATTGCCCTAAGCATTTTTTGTGCATATCCTCTTTGAACCTCAGAAAATCTACGATTGTTCCCTTTTCACAGATGAGAAAATTGATGGTCATAGAATGAAGTTAATTGCCAAAGTCACACAGCTAGGACAAAACAGATCTGGAACTTGAACACCAAAGTTTGTGTGATAGATCACCCCACTATACTCCCCCACCCTTGCTTCTAATTTTTAAGTCCTCAGTTATCAACTTTGTTACTTGTTTTCCCACGTATGCCTTTGATGTCCACAGTGGTTCTTTCAGCTAGTACCGAGAATCTTATTATTATTTTAAAATAATTTTTGTTTGCTCTTTTCTTTTTTTTTTTTTTGAGCTTGGGTGCTTTAAAAAAAAGCAAAACTGGGTAATATAGCCAAATGGTACAAAATTTAGAGGTACGAAAGAGCATCCAGGTATTTCCCTGTTACCCAGTCTCTTATTATGATGAAGTTTAGAAGTCATTTGTATTTTCTTTCTTTCATGTCTGTTACCTATTTTGCTATAGAATTATTGGATTTTTTCCTTATTGATACATAGAAGCTTTTAATATATTAAGGGAATTAGTCTTATGCCTGTGGTATGAATTGTCAATATTTTCCCAGTTTGTCTTTTGCCTTTTGAAAATGCAAAGGTTTTTTCCATGGAGAAACATTATGGCAGTTGAATTTGTCAATTTTTATATTTTATGAGTGGGATATGTCATTATTAGACAGCTATTAATTACCCCAAGTTTATAAAACAAAGTTCCCTACTTTTTCTTCTATTAATGTTATGGGTTTTTGCTGTAAATTTTTTGCTGTGATGAGTGAGATATGGCTCTAATTTAAGTTTTTCCCATAATAGCAAACCAGTCATTCCAACAATATTTATTGGATAATCTTGTTCCTCGCTGATTTGAAATGCAGCATTTATTCTATATTAGATCTCTTGACATATTTAGGTTTATTTCTGAGCTTTATGTTATTGATCTATTTGTCTTTCCATGCCCATGTTTAAATTACTGCAGCTTAATACCATGTTTTAATATCTGGGAGAGTCAGTCCCTCTCTTTCTGCTCTTCCTTTTCAGAATTCACCTAGCTATTCCTGATTGTTTATTTTTCCATGTGAATTTCAGAATCCATTTGTCTAGTTCCCTCCCCACCCCTGCCACCCCAAAATCTTTTGGTATTCTTCTATTGGAATTGCATTAAATTTACAGATTAATTTAAGGAGAAATGACATCTTTAGGAGTTGAGTCTTCCTACCCAAGAAAAAGATATACCTTTCTTTTTTTAAGTGTTCTTTGATGTCCCTCAGTAATGTTAATTTTTTTTCAAATAGAATTTGCATACATCTTGTTAGGTTTACTGATGGATAATGTATCTTTTTTATTGCTATTATAAATATTTTTTCCCTTCCCTCATATTTCCTAACTGGATATTGTTTTGGCAACAATTGTAACAACAATACTTCCAACAATATTCCAACATAGTTGGAATACCTGACAACAATACTCCACTCTGGCAGTATCGCCTCAAGTTGTCTTGGGAAACTTCACATCTGACTTGACTTGGGTTCCAGTTCCTGCCATCAGCCTGCAGGCAAGACCCAGACCCCTTGGGATAAAGATGGAGTCTGAGGGTTCTAGCAGGAGGAATGCCCTATCCATACAGCTAAGCACCTCTAGGATGGGTGCCATGTATACTAAAATAGGTTGATGATGTTATGCATGTCATAAACAACTACAAATCTGTATGAATCCAATGCCTTTTTATCCTCTGTGAGGTGTCCATCTACACCAGGGCAGAAGATGGCAAAGTAAAGCTTATGTTGCTTCAGTCTGAGACCCTTTGGATAGACTTACCTTTGGTGTCCTGACAGTTGATCAACTTGAGGAAACTGAGGCAGCATTCAGTATCATACTTTTCTTTCTTTTTTTTTTTTTTTGCAGTATGCGGGCCTCTCACTGTTGTGGCCTCTCCCATTGCGGAGCACAGGTTCCGGACACGCAGGCTCAGCGGCCATGGCTCACGGGCCCAGCCGCTCCGCGGCATGTGGGATCCTCCTGGACCAGGGCACGAACCCGTGTCCCCTGCATCGGCAGGCGGACTCTCAACCACTGCGCCACCAGGGAAGCCCTAGTATTATACTTTTTAAGATGAGACTCCATTTTTTCTCAAATCACAAAAGGCGATAGGGTGTCAGGCGTGCTCCCAGAGAAACTGAATCTTGGGCTGGTATTGGAACTCGTCAATATTTGTTAGCATTCTTGACCATCACTAATATTTAATGAGCACCTATTATCTATGTGCCATCTTGTGCTGGGCGTTGAGTACACAGAAATGGATAAAGTCACAAATCCTGCCCTAGAGGAGCCATCCAGTGGGGAAGATAGGCAGAAAATCACTATAATGAATAAGGACAAATGTTCAATAGACTTGTGTTCAACATGCCATGGGAATGCAGAGGAGGAGGCCGTGGAATGTATTTGGGATTAGAGGTATTGGCTTTTGAGCTAGGCCTTAAAAGATAAGGAGTAGTTAGCTAGTTTGGCAAGAGTAGCAGACGGTACTAGTGCCCTGTAAGGCTCTACCTGAGAGCTAGCTCTGTTGGTGGGATGGGCCTGGCTCTTGCACAGGGCAGGATGCCAGGGCGTCAGGGAGGGGTGGTGGTGGTAGTTAATGCTCCCAGGAGCAGTCCTCAACCAATCTGGAATGGAATTTGGTGGATAAATGCCCTAGTTTCTCACCCACTGAGTGGGACAGCTCTGAGATGTGTTCTACAATATCTACCAGGGTTGCTCAGTGGGATTGGGCCCCAGCTGCTCAAAGGGATAACTTGCTTCCTAATGCACATTTTCCTGGCTTCCTTCCCTTCCTGGGTCCCGCTTGTCCATGTTCCCACTTGTGATTCCTAGATCACCTCTTAAGCAAACTATTTGTGCTCAAATCCTAGTCTCAGGATCTGCCTCTGGGAAACTGACCCCACACAGCGAAGCATGGGCAGAGTGCATTCCTGGAAGAGGAAACAGCATGAGAAAGGTCCAGAGGTATGACAGAGCGTGCCTTGTTTGGGGACCAGAAAGAAGTTGAATACGGCTGCAGAGCCATTCAAGGAAGACCAGGAGATGAGCTAGTCAGGTGGTGTGGAGAATCACGGATATCAAGTGGCTTCCCCCTTTGTGGAGGAAGGGGGGTGGGATTAGAATGGAATTTTTTAGAAGTCCCCCCTGCCCATCTGGTGGTGGGCAGGGGAACTGTCTGGGGAGCAGGGAGGAAGAAGACCCTCCTCTCCCCTCCCCTCCCTGATGCTTTTGCCCGAGGGTTGGGGCTCCCAGCTCCCGCTCTGGGGCTCAGCACACTCCACTCTCGCCAGCCAACAACGGCGAGCCTCCAGCCTTCCGGCTGAGACGGTAGATGCCTCCCCCGCCCGCCGGGCTGAGCGGTCGCCAGGGCTGCAGGTGCCTGGGCCAGAGGTGGGCGGGGCGCGGGGCGCGGGGCGCGGGGCGCGGCCCGCAGCCCGCACGCGCCATTACCAGGCCTGGGATGGCAGTCTGTCCCCAGCGGCGGCGCAGACGGAATTTTCCTCTCCGCAGCTGCGCCTTCCCACCGGCTCCACTCTCAATGCGGGGCTCATCCGAGGCCTCCTACTCCGGCGGTCCTTGATATTCTCATCCAGTAGTTGGCTCCTGTCAATGGAGGAATCGGGATGCGTTCTCAGAGGAGGCTGAAAAAATGAATGAATGTTAGGGCATGGAGACAGGAGTTGCAGTCAGGGAGGGCTTCACAGAGATGGTGGTGCCTGAGCTCATTGGGAAGGGCTGGTTATAGTCACTAGCACCATGCTAGGCAGGCCCTTTCTGCGAGAATCCTCGTGACAATACTATGACGGAGACAGCCCTACTTTATGGAGGAAGAAAACCTCAGAGAGATTGGATAAATTGTCTGAGATCACAAAGCTGCAAGTGGTACAGACAGGATTCCAAAAGAGCTCTGTCTATTGCAAGGCCTGTGGTTGTGTCACCATGCCACGCTAGAAGGCGTGGGGAAGGGTATCCCAAGCAGACAGAACAGCTTGAGCAAAGGCTTGGGGGCACACTAGGGATGACACGGGGCTGATTTTCTGGAACCCTCGGCTGCCACGCTCTCTAAACTCTAGCACTTTCCAAAGCACTCACTATGGCTTGTGAGAAAAGCAAGTGGCAAGTGAGTGTTCAACACTTCCTCCTAGAGCTGGAAATTACAGCTTGCATCTCAGCTCTTCTATGACAGGCTGTACGATCTTGCGAAAGTCCCTTCCCCTCTCTGAGCCTCTGTTTCCTCATTTGTTTAAATGAGCATGTGATTCCTACCTTGTAGAGCTGTTATAAGAATTCAAGGCAACGTGTGAAGCGTTGAATTACAATCAATCTGTTCAAGGTGCCTTTAGGACACCCAGGGCTGGCTTTTGTTGGAGGGGTTGGCTGAATCACCAGGCAAAGGGACTTTTAGATAATTGGATGGGGGATGCCTTCCATTTTCCAAGAAATGAGGGTGCTGGCATAGTCTGCTTCAAATGGACCAGAAGCTATTTTTGGAGATGAGAAAAGACAGTGGCAGTGTAGGGAGAAGATAAAAACCAAGAAATAGTAGTACTGACCCACTCCTGATCGGGAACAGAAGACAGGCAAGCCAGCCAGGTGTCTTCAGCCCTCCAGAGGGCCTCTAGTGCTGGCAGAGTCCTGAAGATGTGCAGAGTGAAGGGGAGGGGTCGGAGAGAGAGTACTGATGGACTTTCAGGCTGAATCACGCTCATTAACACGACAGTCAAGTGTTTGACCGTGGACTATGACTCTATTTTTCTCCAATCCCTGGAGCTGGCTGTTTTCAAGAGAAGAGGAAATGGGGCCATCTGCTCAGAGCTGGCCCTGGCACCGAGGAACCTTTCCCTGGGGGACAGCCACGCAGGAACTCATACAATGTGTTGGAGGTGGGAAATGTTCTTCTCAATGTACGGATATTTACGTTAAGGAGTAATGCCATCAATGCCTCATGCCATTTCACCAAAAGAGAAGATGTCTTTTTCTTTTTAGCCCAAATCCTCAGGTTCTCAGCAGAGATATTATAACCATACCTTCTAAATAAAATCTTCACATAGAGTCTGAGTCTATGAATCTCATCCGGACCTCTTCAGAAAATGGGAGACTCAAAAAAAAATTGACTGCAGAATATTACATAGCTCTTGAGCTGTTAAGTGGTGAGCCAGGGATTCAAATATTAGTCTGTCTCCAAATCAGAACATAAGTTTCATTACATTTCTTTTTAAAAAATAATTGCTATCGTGGATACGCACTTACCATGTGCCAGACACTGTACTGGGCAGTATTTTTACATGATCTCGATATTCTTCAATAACTCTGCAAAGAATGATTAACCCCACTTTACAGATAAATAAACTGAGTCTCATTAAAGAAATTGCCTGAGGCTGCCTTGCTAATAGGTGGCTGAAGCAGAGGATAAACCTGCATGGGTCTGACACTAAAGATCTAATTGATCACAGTCTGGGAGTGGTCAGCAGGATGGGGAGTCAAGGGCTGCTCACTTTCTGTAAACAGCTAATTTACTGGCATCTTGTAAATATCTCTTCCTACCACCTGGAAGGCACCTCCCCGAAGAGGAACTGTACCAGAGGTAGAAGGAAGGGGTTGCCTTCTGCACCGACTTGTACAGAGAGCTCAGCTCCTTCCCTGCAGCGGGGCTAAATGCTAAGTGGGAGGGATGCTCTCTTATTTATCTGTGAAGCGGTGTGCAGATGCTGCGAAAAAGCAACCTCTGATGAATCCTCTGAGCTTCCCAGGCAGGGAAACCCACTCTGTGCTGCTCCTGCGCGCATGACAGAAATGTTCCTCTATCACCATGGCAACAGCCAATACACCAGCATCCCACAAGAGGCCAGAGCTGCTCTGCGGGGAGCTGTGGTCCAAGCTTGGTGGGAGTAGGAGTGGGGTGCATGGGGGAGGGGCGTCTCATCAGCTGGATTCTTCTTGCTTGAGGCTAGCTTGTTGCTGGGGCAGGAATGTTTATACAGGATTCCAAACCTCCTGTGTCTGAAGGAATCTGGGCAAAGGGAGATGGCAGGAAAGCTGAGGAGGGCCCAGGGGGCATATTACATTTTCCATGGCTTCCAGTAAATGTGTTTATTAGGCAAGCTGCTGATGGATGGCACCTTTCTAAGGGGGCTGTCAGTATACCCTAATGCAGAATTTCATGGGCTTTGCAGACAACGAGACCTGACTTCTAGCTCTGTAACTTTTTAGTTCAAAGATCTCATGTTATTTGGTGTACCCTCTCTGAAGTCTAATTGCTTCATTGGTAAAAGGGGGATATTTAACACCTCCCTTGTGGGAGATTAAATGAGATGACACATGGACAGTTTCTGGCATCTGGTCAGCATCTAATCAGTTATAGTTATTATGATGTCCCCAATACTGTCAGAGAAATGGAGACTCGGCAAGGGGACCATCTCTGACTCCCTTAAGTCAGGGGTATTGGAATTAGAATTCATGCCACCTGTGTTTCTTCTGGGCGCCCCGGCTTCTCTCTCTTCCTAAAGCCATCTCAGCGTTCAGTGTTTGCCCCTGTGTTCCCTGGCTCAGCCTGGTGACATCAGGTGCTAATTTCTCCCTGCGGGGCCCCACCCAGAGAATTCCACAACACCAGACCTTAAGGATCGCCCAGCTTAGCTCCCTCTCCCTCATCTTCCAGGCCAGGAAAATGGAAGCCTGGAGACAGAAGTGAAGTGTCTTTTCAAGGTCATCCAGAAAGGTAGAAGCCAATAGTTGAAGTGGTTGTTGCATTTATTTTGGGCAGGTATGACTAAACCTGGGAGTAGCGGCAGAGGTCGACCTCGTGCCTTCTATGAATTCTCTTGGGTGTGTAACGTGGGGATACACATGTATGAGGAGAGTCCTTTTTTTATTTAGTTGTGCTACTGGCAAGTTCTGTGATTCCCCTGGCATCAGAAATATTAATAGCTAACATTTGCACAGTGCTTTATGGCTGATAAAATACACTCATATACTTGATCTTATTTAGCCCTTGAAATAGTCCTTCCAGGTCGTTATAATAATTATCGCTATTCTTTTCCAGATCAGGAAACTGAGGCTGAACGTGACTTGTTCAGAGTGACACAGTTACCACTAGGCAGATTTAGGAGTTGAACTTATATTTGTGTGATTCGTAAGTATAGCAAAGTGGCCCAGCTGATGTGCCACATTCGGAGAATTCAAAGTTCGGGACATAGTCGTCTTTTGTGCAGAGTGGAGGAGGAGGGCATCCCCAGGGCTGACGGTCACCAAGGCCCACCTGAATAGAGCTGGCAAACCCTCAATTCAACCGGGTTCTCCAAACGGCAGGTAACAAGATAGTATGGGAGCAATAATGATGCCTTTTCCAGGAAAGCTTTGTCGCCTTCAAAGTGTTCTCATATTATCTCATGAGAGGCCCGAGGAAGACCTAATACCCCTGGTTTACATAAGAGGCCCAGGAAGCCGAGCAACTTGTTGAAAATCTGCAAAGCCAACGAGTGATGGAGCCAGGACAAGAACCCACAGTTCCTCAATCCCAAACTCTTTCTACTTCTTTTTAGGGCAGCTGGGTCTGAAGGGGGTCCCTGATCCTGAGGCATGAGCAAGGGCTAAGGGTGGCATGTTCCAGCAAACTTCCTTGTTTGGGAGGAACCAAGACAGTGTGCCGAGGTCTCCCTTTAAGCTCTGTGTTTGAGCTCTGCCTGCAGAAGGCACTTCAATTGTTCCTCCAACCTGTACCCAGCCTGGCTCCCTGTGAGCCTTCTCTGCTGCACTGTTGCTCAAGGGGAAGAGAGAAATCAGAGGGGCGTGGTAAAGCATTTAAATTGGTTCCTGAGTTTAGCAGGATTCTTTCATCTGCAGTCGCCAGGTGTTTACTTGTGTTTACAATTCAGTGGGAAGATAAAGATTACACAAGGAAGGACCTCAAAGAGTCCCAGGCTTCCAGAACTGGAAGAGACTTCCGAGATTCTGATAGTCAGAATCAGAATAGTCCATCAGGGCTCAGTCAGTCACTGAATGATTAGCACAGGGAGATCTGCTCGGTGCTTTGTGACCACCTAGACAGGGGGGATAGGGAGGGTGGGAGGGAGATGTGAGAGGGAGGGGATATGGGGATATATATATATATATATATATATATATATATGTACAGCTGATTCATTTTGTTGTACAGCAGAAACTAAGACACAATTGTAAAGCAATTATACTCCAATAAAGATGTTAAAAAAAAAAAAGAAAGAAAGATGGGAGAGATCCCCCATCCCCACTTCTTCACTGATTGTTCTGGGAGAAATGCCTTCTACCTGGAGATGGGGAATGGCTGGTTGGTCTCAGAGGGAGATAGGTAGAAAAGGCCCTAACTGCACCAGAATTTTATATTTTATAGCATTTCCCAATCCTGCTCCCTCTTCAATTCCAGAGAAAAGGCAGGATATAAGTTAGATGAAGAGGGCTATATTCTCCCTGCATCTGGAACCTAGATCCACAGGTAAGGATACGGGAAAGATTTTCATTACAGCTCATTTGAAAACCCAAGCCCATTTATAATACAGTGTCTTTGCACGCTAAAGACACTTCCTGGCAAGGACTCAGTGGAACGCGGAGGATATTGTTTTAATCGGCTGTGATTTACATTTGTGCCAACTAACGAAAATCTTCTGATTATATTGAGCTGATTAATAACCACCCATGCCCAATCATAAGAAAATATTCTGTTCTTCCGTAAGAGTAATATTCTTATTAAAACCCACCAGAAAATACTTATAAATTAGTGGAATATTTGATAAATATTTTTAATGGTCTTGTGGGCCTCCATTGTATCAGTGAAGAAATCTATAGGTAGGCAGTTCTCTGGGAACCTTCTGGTCTACCACCCAAGACTGGGATACTTCCTGTGTGTTGAATGTTACATCAGGCTTTGCAGATCATTGTGAGAGAAGCAGCAGACAGAATTCCTCACTGTGAGGTGCTTGCCATCTAAAACTATAGCTGGACGGACACCAACAAAATAAACACACAGACAAGTACAGCCTCTCGGAACCCCTCTTACAAATATTTGAGTGCATTCTACATGCCAGGTGCTATTCTAAGGCTTAAGGAGTATAGTGATAATACAGGGAGGGTCTTTGCCTTCAAGGAATAGATCTATACATTCTTATGACTTAACCAATTCAACTTCCCTGACTTTGCTCTTGCCATCTCCTCCGTCTTGACTGTCTCCTCTCTGCTGTCCTGGTTTTCTGAATTCCACCCATGTTACACGGCCTGGGCTCTACCGCTCCTGTGAACTCTCCTCCTACCCCAGAGATCTCTTCTTCCTCTGCCTCCTTTAATCCTCACCGCCTGCTCCACTTTCTGGTCACACACAGACGCTCTGCTATTGCTAATTATGCGTTCACGTGTTTCTGAGTTGTCTTCTTATGGGCAGAACTTAGATTTTCTTCATCTTGAATCTCCTTTACCCTCCAGTGCCTAGCATGATGCCTTGTGGGTATTAGGTACTCAAAACATGTTTGTTAATTGGTTGATTTTTAAATATTATACGTACACTACAAGCTTAATGGTTAGGGGTGAATTAGTGAAATATATATCAAAAAAGACAACCCACTCATTCAAAAAACTTAAAGTGATACAGTGTCTGAAATCCCATCAGTAGAGATTCATGCCTTTGGAAAAGATTCCTCTCGTTTTCTAAAAAATACTCAGTTTAATACATTAAACTGAGTTTATTTACTTAAGTTATTAGTGACATCAGTTTTATTCTCCAATAAACACAAGAACTGAGTTGGCTAAGAGTAGAGCTGGATTCTTAAACAGCAGAGTCCTTGCTATGTATCAGGCACTGTGCTTGGTGTTGGGGTCCAAAGATGACTGAGACACAATCCCATCATTGAAAAGCTTATATTCTAGTCACCAGAATATTTTATTATCATTTCTTCAGGGGCTATGACGAAACCAAGCACAGGCATTGAAACAGCCCACCCTGGAGGATTGAGGGGAAGCTTCCTGGAAGAGTCATCAAGGAACATTCCTGCAGGCCTTCTCTGTCTGACTGCTTTCCCTCTTCTCTGATTATAAACCGTTTCAGATGCCTCAAGACCCATCTCAAATATCACATCTTCTGAGAAGGTATCCCTAAGCCTCACAGGCAGAATGAATCCCTCGCTCTCTGGTGCTCCTAAAACACCTCGCCCATCTTATTGTGGTGATTGTTTCTTTGTCTGTCCTCCCTACTCTCCCCCTCTAGCCCACATAGATGGTGAACTAGCACACAGGGGACACTTTCCATTCATGTCAGTCTATCCAGCTCTAACCATGCCTGGCACATGGGAGATGGGAGGACCACTGTATAACTATAGTTGACCAAAGACCTCTTGGACATCACTGGGTCTCTGGCTCAGGGCTGGATTGTGCATCTCCAGCTCCCAAGCTGACTGCCAGCTGGGATGTAGGAAGCAAGAACTGCCTGCCAACATTAGTGACAAGCTGCTCATTGATTCCATTCAGCCCAATAAATACTTACTGATAACTAGTTCCAATAAGAATAAGAATCTTGGGCTTCCCTGGTGGCGCAGTGGTTGAGAGTCTGCCTGCCGATGCAGGAGACGTGTTCGTGCCCCGGTCCGGGAAGATCCCACATGCCACGGAGTGGCTGGGCCATGGCCGCTGGGCCTGCGCGTCTGGAGCCTGTGCTCCACAATGGGAGAGGCCACAACAGTGAAAGGCCTGTGTACCGCAAAAAAAAAAAAAAAAAAAAGTATAAGAATCTTGCCACCACTACTAGAATGCCTACTGTTTGCCAGGTGCTTTACATACATGCTCTCACTTACTCTGTGTAACAACTTTGAAAAGTGTTATCTCCTTTTACTAGCTCAGGAAAAGAGGCTCAGAGGGCTGATTTGCCCAAGGTCACGTATCACGCAGAGTGGTCTGAATGTAAAGTATATCTGCTGAGTCCTGCTCCAATTCAACATAGGGATTAGAAGTATATCTCCTGAGAGGTGAAAACAAAGGTTCAGGGGGCATACAAGATTCAGGGAGTGCCCATGGGAAGGTGGTAATCAGAAAGCCTTCATGGAGGTCGAGTCAGATCTGGCCAATGAATGAACTGGAAAAAACAAACAGAAAGATCTTGAAGAGGTGACCTTCTTGATACTACATAGGATGCACCAATGCCTGTAAGCAAGGACGCAGAAGGGGTGGCGGAGCCTTAGATATCCCACTCAGGGGTCCTGCATGGGGGGATCTCCAGACTTACACATGTTTCCTCTCTCTTGTGCAAGAGATGGTGGAGAGGAGTAGGTGCTCGGAGGTGAGCCATCCCTAAGGTTCAGGTGCTGAAAGCGCATCCCACACATCCTTCCAAGACAGGTGGAGAGGGTCTGTGTCCCACCTCCTTTCTCCCCAAAGTAGAGGAGATGACCCTTCGCTTCCCCACTAGGTCTTGTCTTGTCACCTTAGGGTAGGGGGCGATGTCTTTCTCTCCCAGCATTGAGGAAGGGATAGTTCTTTTTCATCTCACCATAGGGTGTGTGTGTGTGTGTGTGTGTGCGCGCGCATGTTCGCGCGCGCGAGGGGAATGGCTTCGTTCACACTTCAGGGTGGGGACGTTGACACCTTTCTTTCCTTCAAAGGGAGTGGGGACAGTTTCCCAGACACGGTTCTTTTCTCCCCCAGTCAAAAAGGTGGTAGGGGCTCTGGGCTCTCTTGTCCCTATTCTTGGGGAGCAGGACTAGCTTCCACGCCCTCCCCAGAGAGCCACGCTCAGGTCGCAGGAGGCCTGGTCCTCCCCAGACCGCGTGTCCCCAGCCCCCAAAGGCCCGCTGCTCACAGCCGGCTGCACAGGTGGCGAGTCTGGGGCGGTGCCGGCTCTGCGGCGCGGGGCGGGGCAACCTGTGCCCCCGCCCCCGGCTCCGCCCTCTCCCTGGCGCTGAGCCTCGCACCTCCCCACCCGCCCGGCCCAGTTGGCCGCGGCTGTGTGCTTGGCTTGCGCGCCGCGGACCTAGCCTCTGCCGCCTCTGCCGCCTCAGCCGCCTCAGCCGCCTCAGCCGCCTCAGCCGCCTCAGCCCCCGCCGCCGCTTCTGTCTCGCCCTCCGCGCCTCCCGGCTCCGCCGCCCCGCGCGCCCTCAGCCCTTCAAGCCAGATGATGAACTTCCTGCGGCGCCGGCTGTCCGACAGCAGCTTCATCGCCAACCTGCCTAATGGCTACATGACTGACCTGCAGCGGCCGGAGCCCCAGCAGCCGCCGCCGCCGCCGCCCCCCGGCCCGGGCGCGGCCTCGGCCTCGTCTGCGCCCCCGGTCGCCTCCCCGGGCCCCGAGCGGAGGCCGGCGCCCGCGCCGCAGCCCGCGCCGCAGCCGGCCCCGGCGCCGTCGGTGGGCAGCAGCTTCTTCAGCTCGCTCTCCCAGGCGGTGAAGCAAACGGCAGCCTCGGCCGGGCTGGTGGACGCGCCCGCGCCCGCGCCCGCCGCCGCCAGGAAGGCCAAGGTGCTGCTGGTCGTCGACGAGCCGCACACCGACTGGTAGGTGCCCGGCCGGCGCCGCCCGGGGCTCGGGGCCGCTCCGAGGATGCTCCGGCTCACAGGGAGGTGTCAGAGCAACGAAAAGGAGGGTCTGGGGTCCCGCCGCGAGGAGACGGGGGTCCAGCGAGCGTGTGTGTGTCGAGGGCGGGGGGAGGCACTGGTCAGCCTGGAAAGGTGAAGCCTGCGGTGAAATAGTCCCTCAGTTGACTCAAATCCCCCCAACACATAAATGCTGGAGCTACTTTATCCAACAGGGAAGAGTCTTAAGAAATAGTCTTTTTTTTTTTTTTTTTCTGAGGGAGGGGTGGAGGGAACAGACTTTTCTGCCTCGATACATCAAAGCTGACGTGAAAAGGGTCCCAGATCTCCCGAGGGACATTAAGGCCAACAAGAAAGGTTCTGCTTTATGGGCCCCGGGGCGAATCAGGAATGGAAATGGGTATTCGGGGGCTGGGAAGCGAGAGGGCGAGGGGGTATTTTTTCACCTGGTCCGAGTAAGGCTGGTGGGAGCCAGGTGTACATGGACTTGTTCCCGTGCAGCATGGTGAACTCGTTTAAGAATAATACAATTCTTGTATTTCCTGCAGCCCCAAATATTCTTGTATTTTCCCAAGTCTCCAATTTGTGGATTAAAAAAATTTTGGGGGGGGGTGGGTATGTGTTTTGGGGTGGAAGTGATGGTGCTTTTTCCAGCTGGAAGGATGATGACCGAGGTATTCTGGATCATTAAATATTCTGGATCATTAAAGGGACACAAATAAAAAGAGATGTGCCTTAATGCAGAAGATGGGAAACTTAAAAAATTCTTTTTTTTTTTTTTTAAGGGATATTCCACCTTGGAAGGCTGAGGGAATTTGTGACCTCTAGTCGATAAAAGCATGAATGAGGTCTATTTAAGACGAATTAGTTAAAAGAGGCTGTGTTTTATGGAGGAGGAAGTTGACCCGGGGATGGTTAGGGTGGGAGGTGATAGTGGAATTGACTGGTGAAGGGCTTGAAGAAGTGAAGAGGTGAGGAAAAGGGGTTGCTTTTTCTTCTGGAACATGGCAAGGGTTTTTTTTTTGTTTTTTTTTTTTTCTCCTTTCTTCACAAGAGTTGGGGTTGGAGACTAGACCTAAGTCTTTCCTCCCAAGAGGGAGGCACAGAGGGACCACAGAGCTTTTTATCTCCATTTCCTCTTCTGGCTGCTTCCCTGGTTTTCTCTATCATTTTCTCACTGGGAGACCCAGACGGAGAGAGTGCTGGCGTGGCTGTGATAAAAGTGAAATGTAGATGTGGAGATGCCCTCCTGCTGACTTGTGTAGTTGGCTTTTTCTTAGGACAGCAGAGTAGAAAACCTGAAGGGACCTTTGTAAGGAAATGACACAGGCACACGCAAGAGTGTAATGGGGAAGCTAAGAGAGTATATGATGGCGCCATTGGCAGTCCCCTAGGAGAATTACTCTCAGTTCAAATCAACAAGTGCTATTAAGTGGGAAGGGAAGGTAGCTAAGCTTTATTGAGCATCTGTTATATGCCGAACCCTGTACTAGGTGCACTAATATATATCTTATTGAATTTTCACCACCAGACTGAGGCTTAGAGAAAGTAATGTGTTCACAGTCAAATGGTAGAACCAGAATTTGAACTTAGGCCTACTTGACTCCACTTTTGCCACTCCATTATGTTATATTGCCTCATTATTATTATTATATTATTAGCAATATTAATAATTGGCCCCCTCTAGGGGCTAGGCAGTGTATGGGCCTTACAGAGAACTCACTCAAATTTGGGAGACAAAATGAAAACATGAAACAGTTAACAAAAAGGAATCTAGAATAATAAGTTGAGACTGGTGTTTCAGGCTTTCAATAAATGGAGTGATTAGAGTTATTGAGAGTAAGGGTCAGAGTTATTGGAGAAAGCTTCACAAAGGATGAGTCTTGAAGAAAGACCAGGAAAAGGAGGGGAGAAATGAGAATGAAATTGGCGCTTCATTTTTTTATGCAAGAATCTTGACCCTCCTATACCTGGTCCTGATCTCCTTTCCTGTTGAAGGCATTTGTTTTGGGTGTAATTACTAGTTAGGTACCTGCAGGTAGGAAGACACTCATTTGTATGGGTATGCGTTTATAACTGCGTCTGTGGCTTGGGATTTGAAACTCTCCTTGGATAGTATTATTCTCTAGGAAGACTGCCTGCCTGGCACGAACCACAGAACTTGCCTTGCCCAGGAGACTAGACTTCGGATCGAAGAAATAGAAGCCACTTTACTGTAGGCTGACTCCCAACTGTTTTCTGATGTTCTCTAAAGTAATAGCATTGATTTATTAAAACTCATAAACCCAGTTTGAGTCTAGTGCTTGACAGCAGTTCTGTGCTTCTGTGTTTCTGTGCTTAATGGCAGTTCTCAGAATTTTGCAGAGTCTGTCTTCCTTTAAGGTGTCTGTATTTGTTAAAAACATCGCAGTTAAGTATTGGTGAGTGGCTTTATTGAAAGGTCTCTATGAGTTAAGGCGCAGATGCCTGTTTATGACAAGCTCAGTGACTTAAAAGGGTGCTTTTTGCTCTAAAGGCTGATTTTAATAGATTTGTCTCACAGTTTTAGCTACCTAGATAGTATTCTGTGAGCAGGTGTCATACATGCCTGATATTATTTTCCTGGTGCTTGCATAGGAAGTCAGAGTATAGCCTCCGAGTAAAATTTAAGAATATTGGTCCCATTTGAATTACGGAATGCTAAAATACGGAGGGTTTAACAAGTATTTAAATAATTGGAGATTTAGAGGAGGACTTAAAATAGGCAGCGTCTTAGAGCAGCCTTGATACACAGCAGATTGTTTTGAATTTCTGTAGTGTAATTGTGGGCAATGGAATCTGGGGATCTTATCACTGACCAGGTTGATGGGAAAATCGGAGGGTGTTTCTCTCTTTCTTTTGCTTGAAATGTGTTTTCATTGGTTGCCTGAGATCTTTAGGTTAATTGCACATTAACGGATCACTGAAAAATATTTCTGTTCCACTAAAACGTGATATCAAGCTCATTATATACCTTTTTAGTTAATTATTACTAGTGTATATATATATATATATATGCCTGAAAATGCATGTCTTCTTTCAAGGTTCGTACCTAAATTAGAAGTGCAGTTAATATTGCATTTTAATGATGTTTGTGCTTAAACAAGGAACAAGCGTCCATTTGTATATGTTGTTTTTTCTGTGTTTTACCTTCTCACTGGTTATGAGGTAAGTTTTCTCTCAGATTCTCCCCTGCCTCTGTTCCAGTGATTCCAATTCCAGTGACCAAGTGAGCTTTTTCAACCTTGAATGTCTCAATGTTTGAATTTGAAAATCAGTATAACAGGCATTCTGGAGATTATCTAGAGTATCTAGAGATTGCAGATTTGACAAGTCCACAGATGTTTATTGCACACCTCTGTATAGAGTATATATGCTAAGAAAAATGAGACATAGTATCTCTCTTCTAAGATCTTTCCATCTGGCTGGATAGACAAGATAAATACATTTAAAAAAAAGTTTACTAAAAACTTCCTCTTGTATTTGAACTATGGTCCTTGGATCAGCAGAATAGGCATCAACCGGGAGCTTTTTGAACTGCAGATTATCGGGTCCCACCTGACGCCTACTGAGTCACACTTTGCATTTGAATAAGATCTCCAGGTGATTCACGTGCACATTAAATTTAAGACGCACTGAACTAAAGGGTATGTGATTAGTGCTAAAGATGTGGCAACACCACCAAGTACTATCACTTTTTGAGCAACTGCTATATGTCACATGTGATACCGAGTTCTTTAGAAATATCATTTAATCCCTACCACAGCAATGTATTGTACTGTAGACATTTAAAAGAGGGAGTGATGGATGTGGGCTGGAATGGGAAGGGAATGCTTCATGGAAATAGTGAGATTTGAACTGAGCCTTGAAGAATTTAAATCAAAAGAGATAGGTTGGCTCAGTCCAGACAGTGGATGGTATAAGGAAAGTGCACTGGTAGAAAAGAGGGAGACAACCAAGAGACTCGATTGATGCATTATCTGGGAAGCGCCGGTTCCCATTCTTTTCTGGTCAGTCTTTGGGCATTTCATTAAGAATAGGGGAAGCGCAGAAGTCTGGACCAGTGCTTGTGTGTAGTTCTAGAAAAATATTTGAATTGAAACTTGGGGGGAAAGCTCCAGTGGTTTGAGGCTTCTCTCTGCCAAATATTTTATCTACATGTCCTGTTTCTAACACAAACATACTGATTACATTGAATTTCATTGTTCATAGCAACATTAGCTTATAGCTTAGAATTCTAGGTTATTAGAGCTGGAAGATAATCCGGGTTACTTTATAAATGGGGGAAATTTAAAAAATAAATTTATTTATTTTTTGGGCTGCGTTGGGTGTTTGTTGCTGCGCGCGGGCTTTCTCTAGTTGCGGTGAGCGGGGGCTACTCTTCGTTTTGGTGCACGGACTTCTCATTGCGGTGGTTTCTCATGTTGTGGAGCACAGGCTGTAGGTGTGCGGGCTTCAGTAGTTGTGGCACACAGGCTCAGTAGTTGTGGTGCAGGGGCTTAGTTGCTCCGCGGCATGTGGGATCTTCCAGGACCAGGGCTCGAACCCATGTCCCCTACATTGGCAGGTGGATTCTTAACGACTGTGCCAGCAGGGAAGTCCCATAAATGGGGGAAATCTTTTTCTGAAGAAGCAAAGTGGCTTGTTCAAATTTACTCAGAACTAGGATCTAGAACTTCAGTCTTTCTTCTAAGCCCAGAGAAATGGAACAATTTGCCCGAGGTCAAATAAGAAGTTAGTGAGAGAATGGAAACCAGAATTTGCATCTTCTGACTCTTAAGTTACTCTATGAGTAGATTCTTTAAATTTAACCTTTTTTCTCCTTGAAAATTCTGTTTTTGTCTGCTTTTTTTTTTTTTGCTGTACGCGGGCCTCCCACTGTTGTGGCCTCTCCCCTTGCGGAGCACAGGCTCTGGACGCACAGGTTCAGCGGCCATGGCTCACGGGCCCAGCCGCTCCACGGCATGTGGGATCTTCCCGGACCGGGGCACGAACCCGTGTCCCCTGCATCAGCAGGCGGACTCTCAACCACTGCGCCACCAGGGAAGCCCGTGTCTGCTGCTTTTAAAGAGTCACTGTGGAGTTGTAAGTGCTTAAAGAAGAACCACATGAGCATATTGCACTGTATCTCCACTAGCAGTTTCACTGTCTTATTTGTGTTATTGTTGTTTCAGCAAAGGTCATTGTAAAATGGTTGAAGGAGGCTCTTAATTAGAGACTTAGTCATCAAACTCCAACAATATAATAAAGTTAGTAGGACTGCGCTACTATGATGACCTTGCTTTCAGGGACCCATTTTTACCTTAGTATCCCTGTCTGCCTAAGATTGTTTACTGTCTTTCTCTGCCCAAGTTGAGGTCTGTGGTAACATTAGCCTTTTCAATATCTTGCTAAGCAAAATGTAATGGAGGCCTAATTAGCAAGTTTTCCAGAATTGCCTACTTTCCCTCAAATTTACAAAACAGTTTTAACTGGGATATGTTCAGTGCAGTGGAGCATCTAAACACAAGCCAGGTGCTGGGGATATAAGGTTAAGTTGGGCATAGGCCTTGTCCCCTGGGATCTTCCAGTTGAGTAGGGGAAACGACAGACGTTTAAATAGGATTTTAGTACACTATGGTAATTAGCATGCATAGGATGCTGTGGGAGCAGAGAGGAATGAAGATGGTGTGGTTAGAAATGTTTGTACCATTAAAAATGTGCCACTGTGTATTCTTTGATAAACCATTTTGCCTCTTTGGAGTTTGATTTTCTAAACTCTGTCAAATGAGAGGATTGAAACATTCTCTCAGATCCTTTACAGCACTACATTATTTCCATGTTACAGTTTTTGTGCCATTTTCTTTCAAAAGCTTTAGCTCTATGATTTATTCTATGTGGTAATGCTTGTAAGTCTTTGGAAGGGGAGGCATAGGTCAGTACATGGCTAAACATGTCCTTGGATGAAAAGCTCATCTTCGAGTACTCTCCATTCAGTACCCCTTTCTTACAGTGTTGCTACCATGTGGTATCCTGAAAAAAAGGGCCTAATCCTGTAATGCCCACTGTGTATGTTTCCTACTCAGTAGTGGGAATTGTGGACTTGTGGTTGAATTCCTGTCTCCCTGATAGCTCTAAGAACTTTTGTATACATGCTGAAGTGTTGGCTAACAGCATTTATTTCCTGATCCCTGCCGTGGGCACTGTGTTGTACAGTTTGCACAACATATTCATACCCAATGTCTCATTTTATCTTCATAATGATGAACAAACAGACTCATAAAAGTAGTCGCTTTCCAAATATTAAATAGCTATTAAGCTCTCCAGCTTGCCCTTTTCTGATGTGCGTGAACACCCACGCTTGCTCTTCCTTCCTTTCTGGAGAACAGCTATTGTGCTCTCTGCTTCTTCCCCTCTCTCAGCCTAGGCGCTAAGATGTCTTTGTTTACTGGAGCCTTTCTCAGATTTTAGAGTCTGTTCTTTCTTTTTTCTTTCTGTCTAGGACCATTCTTCCATTCCATTCCTCCCAAGCACAGCTTTAATCCCTTTCCAGGATATATACCTCTCATCTATTTCTCCTCTCAAGGGGTCTAACAACTTTATGTGGTATCTTTAGCCCGATTTAATCCTACAAAAAGAGGCTTGGGCTTTATGGGGGGGGAAATTGAAGTCCCCTTTCTCTCTTGTGGACTTGAATCCTTAGAGGGCCCTAATATTAAAATAGCACAGCTGAAGTCTGTTTTCTTTTACACTTCCAGGTTTCAGTGATATAGAATGAGTTTTTTGTTGTTCTTGTTGGACCCTGTGATGTGACTCAGGGACACATATGGATATAATTCCCTCTGCAGTCCCTGTCACCCCCTGAGGAATAGCCGATGATGAGAATTTAAGTTCTAGAGAGTATAGGAGTAAACATAGGTTTACTAACATTTTAACTGCGGGACAAAAGGGTAGCAGTGAAAGATTGATCTGCTAATCAGTTAGCAAAGAGCTAATAACTCCAGTGTGTTAGTTTCCATGAAGGCTACAAAGTAAGTGAAATACTTGGAATCAGACAATTATATAATACATGCTTTCACTTTTGAGAACTTGTAGGGAATCTCAAGGAAGACAAAATTAGCATTATCTAGTGGAAAGAGCATCGCAAACATTTAAAATATCTGGGTCAAGCCTCTACTCTGCCGTGTAACTTTGTGTCACCATAGGCAGTTTAACACTTTAAGCCTCTTTTTCTCTTTCAAAAATTAGGGATTTGAGCTAAATCATTTATCTTCAGAGTCCTTTAGAAACCACTTTAGAAGTCAAGTAATTTCTAAAGGTTAGATCGTTTGACGATATAAAGACTTGTTCAGAGAAGGAAGAAATCACTGTGGGCTGGTGAAGTCAGAAAATATTTCACGGAAGGGGCTAGGTCTGAGCTAGGCTTTCAAGGCTGAGTGAGATTTAGATTGATGAGGAAGGAGAGAGGCATTTCAGTTAAAAGGAAGAGAAAGAGCAAAATCATAAACACCAGTGAGTAAAATGTGTGCAAGGGAGCTTTAGGCTAGTCAGCACACAGGTTTCAGGGCAGGGAAAAGAGGGAGAGAGGTTTGGATAAGCGGGGTGGGAGAAATGATGGCAATAATATCTAATGTGTCGAGTATACAATGTGCTAGGTAGGTGTTCTAAGTAGATGTATTAACTGATTTACTAAGTTATGAAATAGATTACTGTTATTAACCAAATTTTGCAAATGAAGAAACACATAGCGAATTCAGGATTTGAATCCAGGTAGTACAGCTCTGAGACCACGCTCTTATCCACTACGCTCTGTAATCACTAGGTAACAGTGTTCCAAATTTCTCCTTGCCACTTAACACCTTGGTGTTTCTTTTCCTCAGTGACACGGACACCTGTTTTACCTCGAGCAGTTTCTTGTTTTTTGTGAACTTGTTTCTTCCTATATAAAGAGGAGTTAAAGTATTTCTCATTCTTATGAGAATCAATTGACATAAACTCTCAAAATGCCTAATGTGACTGGGACCTGGGAAATGTTCAATAAAAGTTCCACCATGACAAGCAGATTTTCATAGCAACTTTGAGGCAACAGCTTACCATATGAGTCTTTATAGGAGCCTTCAAGTCAAGTAAAGTCATTTGTAGACAGGTTTCTGTGACACTAAAAGTAATTTTGAAAAATAGGGCAAGCCTAAATGAATATTCCTTCATTTTGGTTTTGGAGTAGTTTGTTGCACATAGTTTAGAAAACAATGATTACTAATGTTTTGAAACAGTCTTGGGGGAAGATGTTTTTGAGATGGCTTATTTGTAGAAACTTTATACTTTGAGCACTGTCACATCCATTGTCTCATTTAATCCTCCATAAGACAGTATTTGTGGGGCAGTAATTAATGTTATTTTCATTTACATATGAAGGAATTAAGATGGGGAGGTTACCCAAGGTCACATACTCAGGAAGTGACAAGAGTTAGGACTCCCACCCAGGTCTCTGCCTTTGGATCTTCTGTATTTTGCTGTGGGCTTCCTAGACTGAGTTGCAGGTGCCATAGAGCTAGATGGTGAGCTAATTTAGTTGGAAGCTTGTATTAAGTGGACAATAATGTTAGTTCTTCCAGCCATTTATTAAACTTTGTTTTCCATGGGTATTTAGTTTAATGATTTCCCTTTAGTGCTACCTTGGGATTCTCTTGCAGAAACTGCTAGATTTGACACAAAAAGCTAGTGAATAGGGGCTTCCCTGGTGGCGCAGTGGTTGAGAGTCCGCCTGCCGATGCAGCGGACACGGGTTCGTGCCCCGGTCCGGGAGGATCCCACATGCAGCGGAGCGGCTGGGCCCGTGAGCCATGGCCGCTGAGCCTGAGCATCCAGAGCCTGTGCTCTGCAACGGGAGAGGCCACAACAGTGAGAGGCCCGCGTATCGCAAAAAAAAAAAAAAAAAAAGCTAGTGAATAGAGCCATGGAAGGTGGTCACAGGAAGGATGGGACTGGTATTTATCTTCTCTGGCAAAACTGGAACCAGAAGACCTAAAGAAACATCGTGGTGTTTTGGACAGCACAGGAGATTTGGAGTCAGAAGGTCTGGGTTTAATTCAGCCATAGCAAGCTTCTATTCTTCCCTGAATCTCAGTTTCCTCATCCTTAAAGTTGGAGGAATAAAAGCTGCCCTGCTTTCTTCATAGGATTGTTGTGAGGTCAGATTGCAAACTGTAACATACACAACAGATTTAAATATGTATGGACTGAAACTGTAGCAACAGGTGGGACTGAGAGGAGATATGAGGAAGAATTCCCCACTTAATTTCCTCTTAAGTATTATCATGGGCAGTTTTTCTAGTTAATTAGGAGTAGAAATTTGGGGGAGAAAATAGGTTTTTCCCTACTATCAGGGCTGCTGATTCTAGTCAGAACTGTGGAAATGGTGAATTTTGTTTTTTCACTTTTCTGTGTCTTCTCCCCCCACTGATGCCTTTCACTCTGTGTCCATGGACTCCTGTGACCTGGGACCCATTCCAGAGGTGAACATATTTTCTAAAACAAAATTGGGACATGAGGTCTTATTTTTCAGTGTAAGAAATAGTCTGAGAGATTTTTAGATGCTGCAATATGGGAATTGGGGGGAAATTTTAGTGGTTGGTGGTTGGAACCTTCTTGAAATCCAGAGGTTCCTGGGAATTGGCCAGATTGTTGTTGGCATCCTTATTTCCTAGCTTTTTATTTTCAGCGGGCTGAGTTAATCTTTGCTCAGTGTGAGTTGTTAATGGCTGTTGGCAATCCCTTTTCACAGGTTTTTGCATTTTCATAGAAGAAGCTGGAAAATAGAAAATCTTCTCTGACCCTAAGTAATGAATAGTACAGTTTTAGCATTAAGATTGGGGGAAAAAGAGAATCATTCTTTATTGCCCCGCACCCACATGAAAAGTCTACTCTTTAAAAGAAAAAACTTGGCAAAGAGGGATGAGATTGGTTTTCCTGTAGCCACCAGATGACTTACTTACACACTCAGATCAGGTTGAAAAATGCACTGAACTGAACTTTCATCCTGGAAGGAAACTGTAGCATGTGTGATTCTGTAATTAGGTCACATGTTTAAGTAAAACTTTATAATTTATTATATACTTCGACTTGCATGTATCATCTAATTTAATTGTCACCTTAACCTTGTGAGGTAAGTTGGTATAGTTGCCTGTTTTGATTAGGAAACCAAGGCTCAGAGAGAGTGTGGTTTGCTTAGAGTTGCTACATGAAATAGGTAGAGCTGTATGTAAAATCTAGATTCTTCTTTCTCTGTACCCTTTTCTCCCTACTCAGTGCCCCTTTTCTCTGTGCAGCTAAACTTTCTGAGCTCTGCGTTAATCAATTATGATCCTTTTGCCTCAAAGCACCAAGAACAGATAAGAAATTGCTTAAGCTGGAAAGTGCCTGTATGGTCTGTGACAGGTGCTGCGTAGGTTGGTTGAAAAATAACTTAAAGATTGTCTCCTTTCCCTATGTGTTTTTTGTTAATGCTTATAATACTCTGACGACTTAGAGTCCTTCTGGTGCCTCTGGTGTATTTCAAACTGATTTTAAGTTGTCAGGAGAGGGGATTTTCACTCCAGAGCTCAATTCCTTTAAAGCTTCTTATTATCCTTTTGTACCTGGAAACTTATTTCTTAGCCAGAGCTCAGGGTGGCATCAGACTTAAGTTCTTAAGTTCCTACTAAAAAAACTGTTCCCTGCCGATCAATTTTTTTCTGCCTTTTTTTTTTTTTCCACATAGCCGGTCCCTCTCGCTACAGCCCCCTCCCTCTTCCCCTTAATTCCAACTATAGTTATTTGCAAGATTCTGGGAGTTAAAGGGCAGTGAGTTTGGGGTAGAGAAAGCATGTGAAGCTGCTGTCCCTTCTGACTGCTCATGTTCCCTGAATATCATGGAAGCACCCTGCTGCTGTGTCCACTTAGCAGAACCTGTGCCTTTCTCCAGACCCTTCAAGAGCAAAGGTCTGGGTGGTGGCCTTGAGGGAAGAAAGACTTCCCAGAGATTCTTCAATGAGTTGATTTGGTTTTTCCCATAGTTAGAGCTTAAAAACAGGCATAGAGATCAGCCTTTTGTTTTGTTTTGGGTTTTTTGGCCTCACGCATGTGGGATCTTAGTTCCCCGACCAGGAATGGAACCCTGGGCCCTCGGCAGTGAAAGTGCAAAGTCCTAACCACTGGACTGCCAGGGAATTCCCACCTTTGTTTTTACTGGTCTACTTCCTTTCTCCTTCTTGGGGATTATTTTGAGGTTTCCCATTTATCTCATTAATTCCTTCATGAAGTATTCCATGGGAACTAGTGCTATAGTGCTGAACACAAGAGACGTTGTCCTGTCTTCACAAAGCTTATGGTTTATTTGGGAAGATAGTCAATTAAACAAGCAGTGTAATGAAGTATGATTTATTATTATATCAACATGATTAAATGAAGTTTTAAATAGAACATGTTTGTCTCATAATTTCACCATAGCAATAGAGCAGCTGCTGTCACATTTTTATGTTCTCTTCCAATATTTGTCCAAATGCAGACATATTTTTACATAGTTGTGATTGTTGTCTAGCTATAATTTCATGTTTTGTTTTTCTACTTGTAAATAATGTTTACATATTGTCATATAGTCTTAATAATTATTATATATTTTAATAACTGTTGTACCATGATTTATTCAATTATGTTTCTATTAGAGAACTGTTGACTTCCAATGTTTCAACATTATTACGTGGTAATACCATAGGCATTCTCAGTTTTCAGGAAATGAACTATTTGATCAAAGATTATGATAATACGACTCTTAGCGTTGGATCTCTTGGCTCAAACCTCAATGAAGAACGCAATTAGTTGCCAGAATTAATGAGAATTGCAGGACACAGTGATCACTGACACTTCGAATGCCTTTGGGACACTGGGGCTATGGCTTTCTGAGGGTTGCTTAAAAAAATTATGATGATATATGTAGCTTTTGATAGATACTGCTGTATTGCTTTCTATAAAAGGTTTTTCCAGTTTGCAGTCCATCAACTATATTCACTTCACTTTTCAGCATGCAGTATTATCTTTTTAAGTGTTGATATGATAGGTATGAAAGCAGTATTTGGCTATTTTACCATGTATTTCTACGAGTACACATGAGTTGAATGTTTTCCCTAATGTTTGTTTATAAATATATTATGTGAAATGATTGCTCTGGTTTTTTGGCATTTTACTGGTTGATTTGCTAACTTGACAGTTTGATTTTGAATGGGATATTCATTGTCAATGAAGAGGAATGGATAACTGCGTAGAATGTCTTCTTGGGGATTTGCTCTAATTTGACAAAAAACTTCTGTGATTGTGACGTTAAGGGTCAGATTCTTTGAGCTAGAGTCAGTACTCTGTGTAGGACTGACACCTGTGGGGTCTGCACTGGGCTGTGAGTTCCTTCAGGGCAAGGGCCATGTTTTACTCTTTGACTCAGCATTTAGCAGCCTGTCCAATGATAGGCCTCAAAAAATTGTTGAAGGAATATGACTTTCTTGGGACAGTCTCCTTCTCTAAATATCATTCTCACATCTTCACCATTTAAAATTCATTCTTTGGTTCTCAATGACTTTCTAATCTTGGAGGCCTCTAGGAATTTATAAATACCTGTAAAGGATACCTCCTGGAATTTATAAATACTTCTAGGATTTATAAATACCATCAATGCCATGGTGGTCTCAGGCAACATATCGGAGATTATAACCACAGTACGAGAGCAATACTCTATAGGGGTGGAATAAAAAATAAATACCTGGTGATGGAGGAGTGGAGAGGGGGTGAGAGAGATGCTCAGAAGAGTAGTAGGAAGTTGTTAAGAATAAACCTCGTCTATTGCAGAGAATCCCAGGAATATGAGAACAGGAATGTAATCTTAGCAGTCACCTGAGCTTTGGTGTCCTTATGTGTAAATGTGGATGAGAATGCATACTTTCCAGGGTTGTTGTGAGACTTTATTTAAATAAAGTAGGTTATAAAAGTGCTTTGTAAACTCTAAAGTGCTATGTGGATAAAAAAATCATTGTTATCATCACCATCATATAGGTAACCAAGGAGCAGGGGGATAAAGTTACTTTTATTTTTTGCCAGGAGCTAGATTTAGTCTTCATATTTTGCAGTCAATCTTTATCATTTGAAGATGAAATAGAAGTTTCTAAAGTATTATTTTCCCGCCAAGGAAATAGTGAGGAAGGATGGAGGATGTGGTTGGGTAGCTTTAGGGACTGAACAGACTTTGTTAAGCTTTTTATCACTTTACCAAATGATTAGTTTCTTTCTGCCCAAGTCCTTTTCCTAGAGAATGAAGCACAGCAAAAAGAAGAGTAAAAACAACATGAACATGGCAAAAGCATGGGCCGTGTTCAGAGGCAGTAAGTGATTTGATTGAGGCAGTGGGTTAAGATATGGAGGAATCATGAGCTGATCCTGGAATAGTAGATTAGGATCCAATAAGGACAACCTTGAATGCAAAACTCAGAGGTAGTCAGTGGGGAATAGTGAAGGTTTTGGAACAGGGGAGTGATTTGATCAATGCTGTGCTTAGTAAGGTTTATCTGGGGACACTGTAGAAAATGGGGAGGAGGAAGAACTTGTGCAGGGCTGGAGACCAATGTAGAGGCATGTTTTCGTTTTCCATCTATGAGAGACTGGAGGCTTCTAATAGGACCGTGGCCATGGAAAAGAAGGAGTGGATACAAGGATGTCAGAGAGTATAGTCCCAGGCTGAAGGAGCTCTGGGACCTTATGACCTTCAGTCTGTTATATCTCCCAGAGGTTTGTTTTCCCTGTAAACTTTTTAAAAGTTGAAGTATAAAAGCGCACAAATACTAATAGTTCAATGAGTTTTTACAAAGTATAAAGTATGACCCAAGTCGAGATATACAACATATCCAGCACCTGCTAAGCTTATATCCCCCTTCAGTCATTACTTCTCCTTCCCCAACAGGTAACCGCTATTTTGGCTTCCTTCAATATATGTTAATTTTGCCTGGTTTTGAGCTTTCTATAAATAGAATCAGTACAAGCTCTTTTATGTCTGGCTTCTTTTGTTTGACATCATGTTTATGCGATTTTTCTGTTTTCTGGTATGGAGAATTAGTTCATTCTTTTTCAGTGCTCATTTGTATTTCGTTGTATGAATATATCACAATTTATTTATGCATTCTGCTGTTGATGGATGCTTAAGTTGTTCCCAGTTTGGGAACAACTATGAATAATACTGCTATGAACAGTTCCTTTACATGTCTTCTGGTGAATATAAGCTCTTTTTTATATTTATATTTCCTACCCAGGAGTAGAATCTGCTGGGTTATAGGGCATATGCAAGTTCAGCTTTAGTAGATACTACCAAGTACTTTATAGAGTTTTACAGAGTTTACCAGTTTCCACTGCTGTTAGCAGAGTTTAAGAGTTCCTCACCAATACTTGTGTCTTAGTTAGGTTGGGCTGCTATAATAAATACCATAGGCTGGGTGGCTTAATGAACAGTTATTTATTTCTAACAGTTCTGGAGGCTAAAACTCCCAGATCAGGGTGCCAGCGTGATCAAGTTCTGTTGAAAGTCCTCTCCCTCGCTTGTAGATGCCGTCTGTCTTTATCCCCACATGGCAGAGAGAGAGAGAGCTCTGATCTCTTCAACTCCTTATGAGGGCACCAATTCCATCATAGGGGCTCCATCCTTACAAGCTTATCTAAATCTGATTACCTCCCAAACTCCCCACCTCCAAATACCATCACATTAAGGATTAGGGCTTCAACATATGGATTTTGGCAAGGGACAAAAAGATTCAGTCCATAATAACTCAGTATTATAGTATTTTAAATTTCAAAGGCTTTTATGTTATAAGAAACTTGAACAGAGAGGGCTATATCTAGCATAAAGGAAGAAAGGAGCTACATTCTTCCCTCTGTATCCACAGGGGATTGGTTCCAGCCCCCCCTCCCCCCCAGCAAAGTCCATGGATGCTCAACTCCCTTGTGTAAAATGGTGAAGTATTTACATATAACCTATGCACATCCTTCTGTATACCTTAAATCATCTCTAGATTACATATAATACCTAGCACAATATAAATGCTAGGTAAATAGCTGCTGCATGGCAAATTCAAGTTTTGCTTTTTGGAAATTTCTGGAATTTTTTTCCCAAATATTTTTGACCCCCAGTTGGTTGAATCTGTAGATGCAGAATCTCAGATACAGCAGGCTGACTGTACTGGTTATTGAAGGCCTGCCACATACCAGATACTGCCTAGGTGCTTTTACTTACATTGTCTCATTTAATGAAGATAATACTCCTGTAAACTGTGATCAGTGTTATCACATTGATTTTACAGGCCACAAAACTGAGACTCACAGGTTCGGCAGCTCATATTTGCTGTCTAGAATCCAATCTAAATCTGCTTGAATCCAAACAATGACATCACATAAAACTGCAGTTTGTCAGTGCGGTGTTTTCGGTTTTTTGGTGGTTAGAGGAGGCTCTTCTTGGGGACCCTGAAGTCCCATCATATAGGTAGCCCCCTTCTGAGACTTAGTACTTAGCTGACGCTGTAAACAGCAGCCTCCCAACCAGGCACCTCCCCCGCCTTGCGCCCTTTCTGCTTCCCCACTGAATCACTCAGCAGCCGGTCATTAAGACTGTCTCAAGGTAGATATTATACTGGCACATCCTCTGCTCCAGCTGGCAGGATGACGGAAGAAGCTCCCATGGAATTTTTAACCCTAGCCAAGCCTCTTATTTCTCTCTCTTACCAGCTTTCTTCCTGTAGCTTTTGTCCCTCTCAAGACTAGGAAGACAGGAATGACATGTCATAGAAAGAGCTAGAAGGCAGGAGACCTAGGTCCTGACCCTAACACTAAATTGTATGCTTTTGAATATCACATCTACCTGCTCTTGACCCGGGTTTTTTTTTTTTTTTTTGCTTTTTTTAATTTGTCAATTTGTAAAGGTTTTTTTTTTCTCTATTATTTATTTATTTTTAAAATTTATTTTATTTGTTTGGCTGCATTGGGTCTACGTTGCTGTGGGGGGGGGCTTCTCATTGCAGTGGCTTCTCTTGTTGCGGAGCACGGGCTCTAGGCGTGCGGGCTTCAGTAGTTGTGGCTTGTGGGCTCTAGAGCGCAGGCTTAGCAGTTGTGGCACACGGGCTTACTTACTCCTCGGCACATGGGATCTTCCTGGACCAGGGCTCGAACCCATGTCCCCTGCATTGGCAGGTGGATTCTTAACCACTGCGCCACCAGGGAAGCCACGGGTTTTCTAATTTGTAGAAAGAGGGCATTCATTGGACTGGGGTTAGTGGTTACATGGGCCGTCCTTAAGGTTTACTGTGGGAAGACTCAAGCAGAAGATACTTTGAATCCTCTGTATATTATAAACAGAGCAGCTCTGGTTTTATTTGTTGTGTATGTATTGAGCTTCCTCCTGAGATTTTATAGTGAAAGATTATATGACAGGTACATGCTTGAAATACACTAGACTAGGTGATATCTACTAAGTCAGTGTATCACTTTGTGAAAACCTTATGAAAGATTATGAGTGACAAAACTGAAATGAGCAAAATTTTCACCCTTTACATTTAAAAAAAATATGTATACAAGGCTTCATCTTTCCTCTGTGGTCATGCTTTCCTCAGACCACTGTGAGGGAATGGAGGGGGTATAATGAATTTTGCCTAGGGTAGGAGGTTGGGGAAGGATTCACCAAAGAGGAGGCATCTGAGCTGGACTTAAGAGAAGAGTAGAGTTTCACTAGGTGGATTAGGAGATTGGGGAGATAAGGCATTTCAGGTAGAGAAATAAGGCAGGAAGGCATGAAAAAACATTGCTATTTTGGAAATATTGTGTTCTTGGTATAGATATTGTATATGATGGAAAGGGGAAGAAGGAGGAAAGCTAGGCGATGAGGCCTCTTTGTAAAGGGACTTGAACATTTGAGGGCTAATGAAGAAGTGTACGTATCATTTGAATTAGCCCCGCTTCATTCATTTGGGGCTCCTTTAGACTCAGGATCCCTGATCCACACAGCAGTGTTTCTGCACAGGAGCTATGGCAGTGGTGATGCTCACATACTCAGAAGTGACTCTGGATAGAGGGAACCTTGGTGGCCTGGGTCTACATTAATTTCTTCTTCTTAATTGGCTCAGAGTGCTGGATATATATGTGTAATACTTGTGTAAAACGAAAGGGTAGAGGGGTGGGGGAGGCTCTGCTGCTGGGCAGTGACTTTCCACACTGTGATAAACTCAGTGGTGTCCTTTCCATTTAAACTCATCATCAGGGGTGGAAGTGGAAGATTGTAATTTTACCTCCAGTGTGAAAAATTAGAGTCAGGCTTATGGCTCCGACTTCCCAGCTCTTCTCCATAATGGATCTTCTCATTCTGTCCCTGGAAGCGTATGTTTATTTGTAATGTATTACATTCGTGGTAATTGGAGCAGCGTGGCTTTTCATTCTCCTGTCAAACACTCGTCTCCCTGCCTAGAGAGCCTCAGAGCCTGATAATAATGAGCCTATGAATTGCATTAGGTCAGGAATTAGGTTCCCAGTTAAACATGTGAAGGGTGTCTCACCCATTTGCCCTCTTTTTTCGTTTGTGCCCTTGAGATGTCCCTACATCCCATGAGTCCTATCCTGGTTGAGGACAGGTTTCAGATTGGGGCACAGTATCTGCCCAGTTGGGGCCAATGTCACCTTCATTCATTTTACAAAATAGTGAGGAGTGAGCTGACATTGACTGAAAAGTTACTATGAGCAGGCACTTCACATAAATTACCTCATTGACTCCTTGCACCTTAAAAGAGGTGTTATCACCATTTTACATATGAAAAGATAGTTAAGTAACTTCCCCAAAGTTGCATATAGCTGGAAAGTGGTAAGTGAGGATTTGAATCTTTGTCTGAATTCAAAACTCATGTTTTGTCCATTTCATGACTCTGAAAGCAGAATAGTTGTGCATATACAGTCATAGCAACTTTGTAGCTCGATGGAAAAATTATAGGTGGGGGGCCTTTAGGCATTAGAGCCAGAAAAGAGGCTTTGGAGAATCAACACTAAAGGCTAATCAGAAGAGTAGCCTTATAAAGTGTAGAGTGTAAAGAGTTAAAGCAATTCTAGTACTTTCCTCACTTTGGGAATGAAACACATTATTCTGTGGCCAGTGGTAAGTTTAGATAATATCCAGGTGTGAGGCAGAGTAGGAAGCAAGAGAGTAATATGATATGTAGCTGGGGCTCTTTTTAAACACTGAGATATAATTTGCATGCCATAAAATTCACCTTTCTGAAGTGTAAAATTCATTGGTTTTAGTATACTTATGAGATTGTGTAACCATCACCACTATCTAATTCCATGTCTTCATCACTCCAAAAAGAAACCCTATACCCATTAGCAGTCATTCCCCAAACCCCCTTCCCGCAGGCCCAGGCAACTGCTTATCTACTTTGTGTCTCTATGGATTTGCCTATTCTAGACATTGGATATAAATGGAATTATATAACATGTGACTTTTTCTTCTTTTGCGTCCAGCTTCTTTCTCTTAACATAATGTTTTCAAGGTTTATCCGCATTGTAGCATGGACATAAGAAAGAACTACATAAATAACACTTAGTAGTACTTAGTTCTTTTTAATGGAAGTTTATTCCTCTATTCCTTTTTGTAATATTCCATTGTATGGATGTACCATATTTTATTTATCCATTCATCAGTTGATGGATATTTGGGTTTTTTCCACTTCTGTGCTATTATGAATAATGCTGCTATGAACATTTGTGTACAAGTTGTTATGTGAACGTGTTTTCAGTTTTCTTATGTATGTACCCAGGAGTGGAATAGGAGTAACTCTATGTTTAACTCTTTGAGGGACTGCCAAACTGTTTTCCAAAGCTGCTGTGCCATTTTATTTTTTATTTTTATTTATTTTTTGCTGTGCCATTTTACATTCCCGCCAGTAATGTATGATGGTTCCATTTTTTAAAAAATAAATTTATTTATTTATTTATGGCTGTGTTGGGTCTTTGTTGCTGCACATAGGCTTTCTCTAGTTGCGGTGAGAGGGGGGGCTACTCTTCTTTGCGGTGCGCAGGTGTCTCATTGCAGTGCGCTGGCATCTATTGCCGTGGCTTCTCTTGTTGCAGCATGGGCTGTAGGCGTGTGGGCTTCAGTAGTTGTGGCTCGCGGGCTCTAGAGCTCAGGCTCAGTAGCTGCGGCGCACGGGTTAGTTGCTCCGCGGCATGTGGGATCTTCCTGGGCCAGGGCTCAAACCCGTGTCCCCTGCATTGGCAGGCAGATTCTTTTTTTTTTTTTTTTTTTGCGGTACGTGGGCCTCCCACTGCTGTGGCCTCTCCCGCTGCGGAGCACAGGCTCCGGACGCGCAGGCCCAGCGGCCATGGCCCACGGGCCCAGCCGCTCCGCGGCATGTGGGATCCTCCCAGACCGGGGCACGAACCCGCGTCCCCTGCATCGGCAGGCGGACTCTCAACCACTGCGCCACCAGGGAAGCCCAGGCAGGCAGATTCTTAACCACTGCGCTACCAGGGACATCCCGTGATGGTTCCATTTTTTTTCCACATCCTTGACAACATTGTTATTGTACTTTAAAAAATTATTATTCTAGCCATCTTAGTGTATATAAAGTGGTATCTCATTGTGTTATTTATTTGCATTTCCCTAATGGTTAATGATGCTGAGCATCTTTTCATGTGATTATTGACTGTTTGTATATCTTATATGGAGAAATGCCTATTGAAATTCTTTCTTATTTTTAATTGGGTTGGTTTGAGTCTTTTTGTTGGTGAGTTGTAAGAGTTTTCTTTATATGTTCTAGTTATAAGTACCTTACCAGAATATGATTTGCAAATATTTTCTCCCACTTAGTGGGTTATCTTTTTACTTTTGATAGTGATTTTTGAAGCACAAGCAACATTTTAAAATTTTGATAAAGTCCTTTATCTATTTTTTCTGTTGTTGCTTGTGCTTTTGGTATATGTCTAGGAAGTCATTGCCTAATTCAAAGTCACCTATTTTCTTCTAAGAGTTTTATAGTTTTATCTCTTACAGTTAGGTCTTTGATTCATTCTGCATTAATTTTTATAAGTATAAATTTTATGGTATAAGGTAGGAGTCCCACTTCATTCTTATACATATGTGGATATCTATATTTCCCAGCACATTCATTGAAAAGACTCTTCTCTCCCCATTGAATTGTTTTGGCACCCTTGTTGAAAAATCAGCTCATTATAGAATTATGGATTCATATTTGGATTTTCAGTTCTATTCTGTTGATGAGATGGATTCCAGTGATCTACCGTCTATCCTTATACCACTACCACAGTCTTCATTACTGTAGCTTTGTAGTAAGCTTCGAAATTGGAAAGCGTGAGTTCTCCAACTTTGTTCTTTTTGTTCTTTTCTAAGATTTTTGGCTACTCTTGGTTCATTGAATTTTCTTATGGATTTTAGGGTCAGTTTGTCAAATTCTTTTATTTATTTTTATTTCTATTTTTTTTGGCTGTGCCATGTGGCTTGTAGGATATTAGTTCCCTGACCAGGGATTGAACCTGGGCCCCGGCAGTGAAAGCACTGAGTTCTAACCACTGCACCACCAGGGAATTCCCTGTTAATTTCTTTTGAAAAGGCAATGGGGATTTTGATAAGGATTGCATTGAATCTGCAGATTAATTTGAAGAATATTGGCATCTATTAAGTCTTCCAGTCCATGAACACTGCTGTCTTTCCATTTGTTTTGATCTTCTTTAATTTCTTTCAATAATGTTTTGTAGTTTTCAGTAGTCTTCCTTTTAAACATTTGTTACCAATAATTATATTCTTTTTGATGCTGTTATAAATGGAGTTGTTTTCTTAATTTTTTAATTCATCATTACTAGTATATGGAAATACAACTGATATTTTATATTGACTGTGTATCGTGCAACCTTGCCAAACTCGTTTATTAGCTCTAATAGAATGTATGTGTATATGTGTGTTCCTTGGAATTTTTTATATACAAGATCATGTCATCTACAGATAGCAGTAGTTTTACCTCTTCCTTTCCAATCTGGAAGCCTTTTATTTCTTTTTCTTACCTAATTGTCCTGGCTAGAATCTCTAGTACAATGCTAAGTAAAAGTGGAGAGAGCAGACATCTTTGTCTTATTCCTGGTCTTTGGGGGAAAACTTTCAGTCTTTCACCATTAGTTTAATGTTAACTGTGGTTTTTTTCATAGATGCCTTTTATCAAGTTGAGGAATTTCCTTTTGATTCCTAGGTTGCTGAGAGTTTTTTATGATGAAAATGTATTGGGTTTTGTTAAATGCTTTGTCTGTGTCTATGGTCATGTGGTTTTTATCCTTTATTAATATTGTGTATTATATTGATATTTATGTGTTGAACCAACCTTGCACTGCTGGGATAAATCTCACTTAGTCATCATATATAATCCTTTTTTCCCCCGAGGTGTTTTTTTTTTTAAATTGAGGTCTAGTTGATGTACAATATTATGTAAGTTTCAGATATACAGCAGAGTGATTCACAATTTTTAAAGCTGTATTCCATTTATAATTATTATAAAATATTGGCTATATATAATTCTTTTTATATATTGCTAGATTTGGTTTGTTAGTATACTGTTTGTAGCTGGAGCTTTTTGCAAAGTGTTTTTAGTAGATCTGGCATTATACAGAGAGAAATAGAAGGTGCCTCACATTTTACCAGCTGCTGTGTGCTGCTACCATGCTGAAGGCCTTATGTATACTCTCTTATTTAAACTTCTAGGTAGTGGTGTCCCTGTCTTGCAGATGAGAAAACAAAGAGGCAAAAAAAAAAATTTGTTTTGGTTTAGCACTTATCTTCTCTTAAGTAGGGATTGATACTGCAAGGAAAAGAAGTAAGGCAGAGCCAAATAGCCAGATAAAGCAGCAGGTTTTTTGAAGGTGTGTTATAAGTTATAAAGCTAGTTTTATGTGTGTAATAACAGAACTGGACCCGTCGTGGGTATAATCATAGGCTAGAGATCTTATGTAAGGTGAAGGGCTGGGCATAGAAAGAAATACAAGATTTTCTTGGTTGTCTGGCCACCCTTTTTTGATAGCAGATAGGATCAGGCCTTAACCCTTAAATGAAAACGGTCTTTAAGCCTCAGGGTTAAAGAAGACACTTTTCCTGCCCGTAAGTAGTTAGTGTTGTAGTGTGGATGACATGTAAGCTGTACAGTGACGTTCTGGGCCTTTAGCAATGCCCACATTAACCAGGTGGCCGTTGGTGTTGGGGGAGCCTGGAATCCTTATTGTATACTTAGTTAATAATAATAAGTATGGAATGATTAACTATAAACTATGCCGATTTGGGACACCAGTTGCTGATTTGGGAGATTTGTGCCCGTGTTTGGGGAACACAGATTCCCTGGGTGTTCAACAGCTGGATTACCAAGTATTAGTATTTCATGGGGATTCAGCTTCCAAAGATGATTGGAATTTGATGAGAGATTGCCTGGCAAGTGTGTAGCTGCAGACAGAAAAGGCAGTGAAAGTAGACTTTAGAGTGAAAAAGTTGGAGGTAGGAGGTCTTCGGATTAGCAAATTAATCTAGTTCTGATGAATATGAGAGAAATAACACAAAATTCTGCATAGTGATTACTTCCAGTGGAAGCCAAGGTGAGGCAGGAGGGTATGGTAGAGAGCTTTAATGGTATTGGTAGGTTCTGTTTCTTAAAATGAGTGGTAGATCCATGAGTGTTCTTTTTATTAGTAGGCTTTATAACTTCTCTGTACATCACATTTTAAAATATATCCAATATTTCTTCACAAAAGGGGGAGATGAAAGAAAAACAGGTGGAAGAATAAAGGAAGAGAATCAAGTCCCAGCAAGGAACTAATGCCAGGCAGCCTTTGCTTAATGTATGTCGTGTTACAGTGATCTTGCCCATTTAGAGTTATTAGGAGAATATATGTTTCTGTCTTTGCTTCCATGACTTAAAACTAAAAGGTAATTTCCTAGAGCTAAGCTTTGGGAAGAGGAGAAGAAAATGAAGCTTTGAAACAGATTTTGTTTCTGTTTCTCAGGGGAGAAAGTGGTAGGTGTTGGAGTGGGAGCTCATGTGTCCAGGCACCAAACTTGGCAGACAGCTCCCTCAGAGCAGATGGAGTGAGGATTTCACAGCCTGACTGACTGACTCAGACCTGCCTCCCTGCAGGCAGCCACTATTGGGGATGGCTTGAATCTCTGTCAAAAGCTGCAGGATCATGTTATTTCTCCTTCTACTCTAGCAGTGGCAAACTCTAACCTTCCTGGACGAAGAGCTGCCCAGGACTCAGGCAGACCAAGTGTTTGGGCAAGGAGCTGAGTATTGATATCTGACCTCTATTGTTTGCAGGGACAGTGGCTTTGGTGGAATGGATGTTTCTTAGATTGAAGTGTTTAAACAGAGGCTGTTAACTCCCGGTGGATGACTCCCCCAATCCATGTTGCTTTAGGGAGGATTTTTACATTGAATTGGATTGCCTGTGTGTTCTCCAAGCTTCTTTTCTGCCTGGAGATTATGAGAAATGTGAATTGAAAGCTTCTATAGTCCATGATTGGTTTAGTGAGGTCAGCATAGGAAAAAACCCTGGGAGAGACTTAGAATTATTGCCTAAGATGTAAACAGCCTTCCGAAAATGACAGATCTTGCTGCCAGTCACGATTTTAGCACCCAGTGAAGATGAACATGTGCTGGATTAGGGCCACAGCCTTTTAGTTGGTGTCCTTGCCTTTAGTCTCTCCCCTGCCAATTTAGACTACAAATGCTGCCAGGCTTTTTTCCCTGAAAGCCTACTTTCATCATGGCACTCTCCATTCAGGTAGCTCCAGTAGCTGCCGCTCTGCATCAAGTCTAGGCATGCTGTCTAGCTTTGAAATGTGTTATATCTGGCCTGCTTCTCTAGCTAATACCCACCTACCCGTAAGTCCTATAAGTCTTAGCTCAATTTCTTCCTCCTTCAAGCTAGCATCGATCACCGTCTTCTGTGCTCTATCAACCATATATAGTAATTTCTAAATAATGTAGTGGTAAATTGTTTCATAATGGTTATTTGTATGTTAGTGTTGGACTCTGAGCCCTTTGAAGTTATGGACCATGTTTCCTCCTCTTCCCCATGGTATTTAAGGTGGCGCTGGGCACATGTCAGTACATTTTGTTAAATTATTAAACGCTGAAAGTTTTGTAAGTAATAACTAGTATTTGTATATTATTTTAGAGTTTACAAATGCTTTTACATTTATTATCTCACTTAATTCTTCCAGAAATTTTGTGATATTCCCATTTAAAGATGAAGAAATTGACTCTTAAAGAGATGAAGCTCAGCTCAGTGCTCTGTGACAACCTAGATGGGTGGGATGGGGGCAGGGAGGGAGGTCCAGGAGGGAGGGGACATATGTATACATATAGCTGATTCACTTCATTGTACAGCAGAAAGTAACACAGCACTGTAAAGCAATTATACTCCGAAAAAACAAAAAAAAATAAAATCACACATTTAGTATTATTGCATTGGTAAAAATACAATCATACTTAGAAAAAATAAGAAAAATACATTAAAAGAATGTTAAAATAAGCTTTGTTTAGGGATTACAGGTGATTTATTTTCAGCTTTTTTATTTTCATAAATTCTTTAATTATGTATTACTTTTAGAGGGTAAAAAGGTGAACTAAAAGGAATAAAAATAACTTACTGCTAAAAAAACAAAAAAGAGTTGATATAATTTGCCCAAGGTCTCACAGTTGCTAACTGGTAGACAGAACTGGAGTCCAAGTTTTTAGTTCTGTTGAAAATGCCAGCTTACCTCAGGTTTTCTTAAAATCCCAGTTTTCTTTAAGGGATTTGTAGACATTGTTATTCAATACCATGGAAATATGCTGGGAGTGCAATGAAAAAGTTCTGTCTTCCTGTGAACTAGACAGTTATAAAAGATGTTATGAATGTTTCAGACTCAAATGGATCTGAAGAAGGAAGGTGTAGTGGGTTGAATAGTGTCCCTCATATCTACCCATCACCTTAGAATGTGACCTTTTTTGGAAATAAGGTCTTTGCAGAAGTGATTAGTTAAGGATTTTGAGATGAAATCATCCTAGATTTAGGGTGGGCTCTAAATTCAATGACTGGTGTCCTTATAAGGAGAAGAGAGGACACAGAGAGGAACAGGGACGAAAAGGCCATGTGAAGTTAGAGGCAGAGATTGGAGCTAGGTAGCTACACACCAGGGACCAGCAAGGATTGCTGATAGCCACTAGAAGCTGGAAGAAGCAAGGAACCGATGGTCCCCTGCAGCTTTCAGAGGGAACATAGCCCTGCCAACACCTTGATTTCAGATTTCTAGCCTCCAAAACTGTGAGAGAATAAATTTTGACTGTTTTAAGCAATGATGTTTGTGCTGATTTGTTACAGCAGCCTTAGGAAACTAATACAGAAGGGAAGAAAAAATGATTACCAAAAGTCTCTTATATACCAGGCTTATTCTAGGTACTATAATATGTTATTTTACTTTATCTCTCAACAGCTTTATGTAAGTGGGGATTATTTATCCATATTTTATTATCAGAAAAATAAGATTCAGAAAGATAAAATAGAAAACTCATGTTTCAAAAATATTCTATCATTCTGTTTTCAGCTATATATCAATACTTTCTTCTTCTGTTGGTTGCCTGAGGAACTTACTTTGCGGTCCTCACAGTGATTGGGCACTGAATTGTGATGGTCTATCCCTACTAGATTGGTTAAAGATGTGATCGGTGGATCAGTCAAAAGAGGGCCGGAAATCTCATATGACCTTTCTTCTGGGCCTGAGTTTTAGCCTCTCTCCCCCAACATCTTTACCTACATATTCACTCAGCCTTCATGAAACTTTCCGAGATTCCTCTTTACCTAATAATTCTCTCTCTCTCTCTCTCTCTTTCTCTCTTTCATCTGAAACTCCATAACAGTTTATCTACTGAATTTTATTATGCTTATCATAGTCTATATTTTATTATGTGATTTCTGTCTATGTCTTACTCTCCCAGGTACATTGTCAACTTCTTGAGGATGAGGATCTTGTCTTGTTGATTTTTATATCTTCCATGTTACGTACTGGGAATCCTTACTCATAACATCTGAAATTAACTGTTAGCTGGATTTCTGTTTTCCTCTTCTCCCTCTTCTCCAGTTTTCAGGTTCCAGTGCCAACTTTTGGAAGGCAGAGTTCATCTTTGGTTTCTTCCTATCTTCCTTTTCAGTGATGTTATTATCCTTGTGTACCTCATACCCTCACTGGGCCTTGTTGTCCACTGACTCTCATTTAATTCTATTCTGAAGTGTTGCTATGCTGTGTTCTAAATACGTTTTTAAGAGGTCTATCATAGCATTTTCACAATGTTATAATCATGTTAGATGCCTGCCTCCCAAACTACAAATTCCTCTAAAAGAAGGGTTTTTCTTGCCCATTCTAATACCCAAAATGCCTAGTTTTTTGCTTCACATTCATTAAATGTTGGTTGAGTGAGTAAATTAATGGTGTTTTACTTCCTAGGATGTCTGTATTTTTCTAGGAAAACTGGTAGCCCCTGATAGGCCTTCCAAATCCAATTGAATTTGGTGGTAGAATTTTTAAAAATATTAACAAGTATTGAGGTAGAGGTCTGGGTTGGGAGCCTTTTGATTCCCCTAATATTCAACCTTATAGGTTACCCTCTATTTTAGATGGCTGGTCCTGCCAGGTATAGATGCGAAGTAGATCATAAGGCCAAGATCATCTTGAAAAGTGATGCCGAAACTCTCCATATGGAGCAGACTTATTTCCAGGAGAGTTTTGTGAAGCTATCTTTTCATGAATATAGCTTTTAAGAAGCAAAGCACAACATTTTAAGCTTCAGATAATTCAAGGCTTAGAGGTGGTTGAGATCCTCTTTTATAGTTTCTTCCTCTAGGGGAGTAGCGTAGCATGAGAGAAAGAACACTGACGTGGGGTTCACAGTGCAAGTTCTGGTCCCAAACATGAGTGTAATTATTTATATGATTATAGTGGACTTCTGTTGTTTTTGCCTTCCAGTGTCTATTTCCCCTTCTTTTAATACCATCGTCCAGATTTTCCTCTGGAGAGCCATCTTCTCCCTAGAACTCAGGCCTTGTGCTTTGGGCAGAGCCCACTTCACCCCTGGCTTCAAGGATGGACATGTGATTCATGCCTTGCTAATTAGAGTATTATATTTTTCTGATCATGGAGATTGGTTTAGGAATGGGCAGCAATCTCAGTTTGGATCTATTTTTGATCAATTTTTTTTAGAGAAGGTATGTATTCTTTTTATATTGGATATGAACCTGGGAAGATGTAAGACTGGGGTCCTCAGGAGAAGTTCTGCCTGGGAATGAAGCCAAAACAGAGATGAAAAGCAACCAGATCCTCTGAACTCCTAAAGTCTGTTGGACTCAAAACCTGGACTTTTCATATATGTGAATTAGTAATTTTGTTTTTGCCTAGTTTACTTTTGCAAGTCGCCTGAAAAGGTGACTTTAAACAAGCCTTTCAGGACTTTCCTGGTGGCGCGGTGGTTAAGAATCCACCTGCCAATGCAGGGGACACGGGTTCGAACCCTGGTCCGGGAAGATCCCATATGCCACGGAGCAACTACGCCCGTGCACCACAACTACTGAGCCTGTGCTCTAGAGCCCACGAGCCACAACTACTGAAGCCTGCATGACACAACTACTGAAGCCCATGCGCCTAGAGTCTGCGCTCCACAATAGGAGAAGCCACCGCAGTGAGAAGCCCGTGCACCACAACGAAGAGTAGCCGCCGCTCGCCGCAACTAGAGAAAGCCCACACGCAACAACAAAGACCCGACACAGCCAAAAATAAATAAATAAATAAATTTATTAAAAAACAAACAAGGTTTTCTGGACCTTTATTTTAGTATCTTTAAAATGAGCACACTGGGCTCATTAAGAGGTAGATTTACTTCTATGTTGATACCTGTTTGAAATAAACTAGATTTTTTCCCATTGGAATAACCCAGGTTGGTGGTCTGGATGTTCTTGGTGCTACTAAGTTGTGTTTCCCTGTTGTTAAATCTGACTACTGATATTTCAGTGGATTTATAAAATGATAGCATTGTCACTTATCATGTCTGTAAACTGGACCACATATTTTAGCCTCTTGAGTTTTAGTTTCCTCTTTTAGGGTGCTGATGCTGATAGCTGTCTTGTTCAACTCACAAAATCAAATGGTGGAATGAAATCAGAGGGTCAGAAGAGAAGTATAATTTTGACTATAGAGGATAGGTAGGATTCAGATGAGAAGAGAGGTAAGGCATGAACATGAATGACGTGAGCAAAGGCAAAAAAGAATGAGAATTCTTCTGTAAGTCAAACTTGTTCACATTCCTGATGGAATATTGTATTTCATTCTGTCTTTCCCACTGCATGAATAATTAGGGTACTGAAAGATTTGAAATAAGATCTTTGTGGGAAAGTAAAGGGTTCCAGAAATATGACTGAAAACTTAGTAACTGTCTATAATTACCTTGCTCTGTCGAAAAAAATTCTGAGCAATGGTTTTCCATTCTTTCAGAGGAGAGAACTAGGCGAATTGGTATGAGATATTTGGAGTCTAATGAAGACATTTGGTTAAACATTAGAGCCCCTTAAAATAGGAGGACTCTCTTTATCTTGAGTCATGATCATCTAGTTTTATGGAAATATGTGGAGGCACTGAGGTTTCTAGATGAGCGTTTGGCATCCCATTTAACTATAAGTCTACCTGGTTGTGGTTCTTGTCATGAACTACAGATATTTCTGCTATTGGGGAATAAGAACAATACCTATAAACAGGTTTTCTATATTTTATTGTACTTTATGGCATTAGGTGTATGGAATTCATGGGACTTTAGAGCTGAAAGAGAGAGTAAGAATAATAGAGCAAATGTTTATTGAGTACTAGTTGTGTGCTATCCACTGTGCTAATTTCTTTACATATATTAAAGATCTTCCTCGACTTATGATGGGGTTACATCTCGATAAACTTATGGTAAGTTGAAAATATTGTAAGCTGAAAATGCATTTAACCTACTAAACATCACAGCCTAGCCTGCCGTAAATGTCCTTAGAACACTTACATTAGCCTACAGTTGGGCAAAATCATCTCACACAAAGTCTATTTTATAATAAAGTGTTGAATATCTCATGTAATTGAATACTATACTGAAAGTGAAAAACAGAATGGTCTCTAGGTACAGAATGGTTGTAAGTGCATCATTTGTTTACTCTCGTGTTCCTGTCGCTGACTGGTTTTGGGAGCTGTGGCTCATTACTGCTGCCCAGCATCGTGGGAGAGCATCCTACCTGTCGCTAGTCTGGGAAAAGATCAAAATTCAGAATTCGATGTATGGTTTCTACTGAATGTGTATTGTTCTTGCACCATCGTAAAATCAAAAAATTGTCAAAACATCATAATTTGGGGACCATCTGTGACTAATTCTCACAGTTACCCTATAAAATAGGTACAATTATCATTCCTATTTTTAAAAATTGAAGTATAGTTGATTTACAATGTTTCAGGTGTATATATCATTCCTATTTTATGAGTGAGGAGATTGAAGATTGACAGGTTAAGAAATGTACCCCCAGGTCATGCAGCTAAGAAGTGGCAGAGCCAGAGTAATTAAAAATCTGTAATTGTGTGCCTTAAAGGTTATGTGGTCTGGGGGTTCCCAGCCTGGGCTCCTCGTAATCTAGAGTCACAGTCCCCTTTCCACCCAGTGTCATTCCACTGTACCACTACCAGGGGGCGGTACTTGTGGTGTAACAAAATCTGTGCTAAAAATGAAATCTAGAGGGAGTTTACTACATTTAGTATATTTTAGTGGTTTTGTTTTTTTTTTAATTTTAACTTCAGTGACTGCTTAATGACTGAGATATGATGATAATAAATTAGGACTTTCAGCATTTTAAGATTTTTCTGATGCAATAAAAAAGAGTAAATAAAAAGCAAAATGCATAAATTAATTTTCCCTTTATTGCAAATAAGAGTTTTGTATTTAAAGTGATTTAAAATGAGATGCTAAGAATGAATGAGGAGAAATGTATTTCACGTTTTTTTCCTGGGCTAAGTGGCTATGCTATTTTTCTATTTGAGTGGGTGTGTTCGTTTTTTTTTTGTCCTTGGAGACTTACATTACTTAGGGAGACCACCACCACTAATAACAATCATTTGAGTAACGTTTTACATTTTACAGAGTACTTTCACTTATGTTATTGCCCAAACAACATTAGTCTTTCCATCTTTTGTGTTCCCATAGTCCTCTGCACAGAGCCCTGCACTGTATTGTAACATTTTTTGGGTGTTATTTACTCCCCACCCAACCATAGTCTCCAGAACAGTGTTCCTAGGGAACTGATTTGTGGGCCCTGTGGAGTTAGTACTGCCATGTTGACTGGAGGGGAGCTCAGAGCTGCCTCCCAGAACGATAATAAACTTTGAATCTGTTGGAGTTGAGAAAAAAGTTAAAATCAGTTTGCTTAGAAATAAAAGTGAAGCTTCTATTTATAGCGTAGCGTAGCAGGAAAAAAGCATAGAATTTGGACTCAAAAGATCTGGATTTGAATTCCTTCCCCTATTTACCAGACATTCATTCTCAAAGCACTCTTGTACTTCTCCTCAGTAGTATTTATTGCAGTTGTAATTAAATAATTATTTGTTTATTGATTATATTTTCCACTAGTATACAAATTTAATCAGGAGAGAGACTATCAGTATTCGTCACAGTTATAGTCTCTGCACCTAGCACAGCAACTGATACAGTTTAGGTGCTTAATAAATATTGAATGAATAAATCTGGTAAATTGGGACAAGGGGGCTTAAAATTGGCTTGACTGAATCTGAGGAGTTGGAAAATTTTTCACTGAGGATGTTACATTTAAATTGAGACTTGAAGGGTGAATGGGAATTGGCTAGGGAAATAATGAGGAAAACGTTCTGAGGGGAAAAAACATCTGGGAAAGGGAAAGAGCCTAGTTAGTTTGAAGAAACACATCCCTGTGTGACTGAAATGCAGGGAGGGGGAGGGTGGCATGAAATGAAACTGGAGTAAACAGAGGCTAGATCATGCAGAGCCTTATAGGCTTTGTTAAGGCTTTTGCACTTGAGTCTAATAGAAATGGGATGCTATAAGAGTTTTCATAGAGGAGAGCCATGATAGATGTTCCTTTTGAAATGACTGTCCTAGCTGCTATCTAGTGGGGGCTGGATTGGAGGAGGGGAAATGTGGATGCTGGGAAACCATTAAAATGCTTTGAGAAGCCCAGGTGAGAGATGATGGTGGCTTGGACAAAGATAGTGGCAGTGGAGATGGAAGGCGGTGGAATAATATAAGAAATACTTGCTAGATAAGATTATCAGGTCTCGATGATTAATTGGATGTGAGATGAAGGAGAGGGAGGTAGCAAAGTATGTCTGATAGGTTTCTGATTGGGCACCTGAGTAGATCCGGGAACCATTTACTGTGATGAGGAACACTGGAGGAGCCTGAAGAAACAGATTTTAGAGTGAGAGGATGAGTGTTGTTTTAGACATGTTTTTGACATGTGTTTCAAGTGCCTATGAGACATCCAAGTAGAGGATGACTTTGGGCAGTTAGGTATATGGGTTTGAACTTCAGGAAAGCGTGTTGTATTCTGTGACTACGAGGACAGAAAGAACTGCCTTATTCTTTTTTTCATGACTGCATGTGTAAATACTAAGGTACCAATTATGTGGCATAATTAACCTAAGGAAAAGGTAAATAATATGGAGAGAGCAGAGTAATTTTTTTTTTTGCCCAGACCTTTTTTTTAAATTGAAGTATAGTTGATATACAATGTTGTGTTAGTTCTGGGTGTACAGCAAAGTGATTATTATACATATATTCTTTTTCAGATTATTTTCCAATATAGGGTATAACAAGATATTGAATATAGTTCCACCATGAAGGCACCCCGCCCGGTCTTGTCTGATCTTGGAAGCCCAGCAGGGTTGGGCCTGGTTAGTACTTGGATGGGAGAGAAGAGTAATTTATAAATGTGAGTTTCCTTTAAGAGAAAGGGGAAATGAGGTCCAGCTAACAGGTGGTTTTGGTCTTAGATTAGCGGAGGGCCACCTGACTTATTATTTGAACAGAAGGGATAGAGGAGAATGTACAGAGGGATGGAAGATACAGAAAGTTGTGTAGATTGAATGGTGGGAAGTTGAGGATGTATCCATCTGGTGGATTCTATTTTCTTTGTTAAGTAGGAGGCTAGGTCATCTACTGAGAAGGAAGAAGGAAGGGGTGCTATTTGAAGGGAATGAATAAGATTTGAAATCACCGTTGTCTTTTGACCAAACACATGACTTATCGACAGTCAAAGGCCTTGTTGAGGTGCCTTTCTGCAGTGTTGTGTGTTTTGTTTGGCATTCCTCAGCAACTTGGGGACATATTTGGAGAAGGTGTGTAATTGAGCTTATCAGGGGTTTTTGAGGTTTTACCAGGTAGAAAGGATGAAAGGCAAAGGAAATATAGGTTATTGAAATACTAGGTCATAGAATCGAGAGGCAGAAGAAGATAGGAAAGGAGCAATGGACTGAGGTAGTGGTTCTCAAACTTTAGTATGCATCAGAATCATTTGGAGGATTTGTTAAGACATAGATTGCTTTCATTTGTAAAATAGGAGGGTAAGTTCTGATGCCTTTCTCATTTGATTGTTGTAGGATATTAAGGAGGCAGCATGTGAATGTTCTCTAATTAGAAGAGAGCTATTAACATGCTTTTTGCGGTAAGGCATTCAGATTTAAGGAGGTTCAATAAATTAGCAAGTAACTCTTGGTATAAGAATACTTTAGTTTCCTAGGTACCTGATTACATACAGTTTACACACTTGTGTATTCCAGCCTTTTGCTTCTGACTTACAGGCAAAATGCCCATTATTTGTCTCTAGTGGATTGAGCATTTTCTGTGATCCCAAGTGAAAGATTTAGCCTCTGTGTGCCTTTTTAAAATGAGGCAATCAATATTTGCCTTGTTTTTACTTTCCCATGAGGGTAGTATGAGATTTCATTATTTTTTTTCATTATTTTTTAACTACAGTTTTTTTGCATTCTTTTGAGACTATTTTTCACATATAATGAAAAGTCTTCATTTTAGTTATAGAATCTGGTGATTTATTATAAAGATGATAATGATAGCTAACATTTATTGAGCATTAATTGTGTGCCAGGCATTGTGCCAGTTACACAGTAAATAGGACAGTCTAAGGAAGTGCCTACTTAGTATTTTAATACAGTATTTCATTGAATCCTTTCAGCAGTCTTATGAGGGTATAAATTATATTTCCCCTATTTTACAAATAAGTAAGGCTTAGGTAAATGATATGCCCAAGTCATGCAGCTTCTAAGTGATAGCTGGGGTTCAAATCCAAGGTTGTCCAATTCCATACCCCTGTTCATAATCACTATACTAGAATTGCAGCAATCAACATAGTAGTGTCTGCTTTTGGTCATTAAGTCAACTGGTTTACTAATTTTGCAATTACATGCAGACTTAAGCTCTGGGAGCTTGTGTGTCCATCTTTTTGAGTTCTGTATAAGAAGGGATTGTCAGCGTTTATGAATATGCAGATGAGACTGGAGGCACTTGAAGTTTAGAAATGTTCATGGCCCCATCTTTATCATTCATTTTACAAAAACTTATTGAAGACTTAGGGTATGTCAGGACATTGTGCTAGGTGTATGGTACGTAAGACAGTCTGAATTCTTACTGGTTTAGCATAACTTTGGGAAATTTCACATTGGGGCTCAAAAGAGAAGCAGAGAGGAATTGTGAGAAGAACATTAGATTGAAGCTTGAGAGATCTGGGTTCAAGTCTAGTACCAGAATGCTATAGACGGCTTGGGTGATGTATAGGAAATGGTACAGTACTTCCTGTAAAGTGGCTAGAAGGTGTTGAGTGAAAACCATGGTTTGGAACTAATTTTGTTTAGCGTCCTGTGATGTTTTCTGTTACGAAATTCTTCTCTTTTGTTTATTTATATGTCCACTGGGCAGCGCATATGTTTGTGCCACACCTCTGCCTGGGTGGTTGATGGATTTGGAAACATGCTTGTGTCCAGAGGATTGGGAGAGCAGATGCCAGCCAGAGATGGAATCAGTACCCTGGAGAGCTCCAAGCGGGCAGGAGATCCAAGCAACAAATCAATCCTTAGGCTGTCAATGATTATAATTCTCTGCAGGAATCTTAGAATGTTAGCAGATCCTGAAGTTATTCCCTTCATTTAGTGTAGATTCCTTGACAATGATGGCTCCAGTTTGGACTGATTTTGTAGGTTTGTAGACTTGGAAAGATCTTTGGGGACACCTCATCTAACTTCTTCATTTTAAATATAGGGAAAACAGAGACCCAGAACGAGAATAGCAAAAGGACAAGTGCCTTGTCAAAGAGAGCACAGCAAGTCATTAGAAAAGACTGGACAAGAATCCAAGTCTTTTGAGTGACAGGCCAGTGCTTCGTGTGTGATGATGGATCTACCTGTCTTTAAGTGTCTTCTTAATAAAAGCAGTTCAGATTAAAAGAATAAAAGAAGTAATAAATCCTACACAATATTTTTAGCAAAAAATTATAGTTTTCTGGATGAACAGGGATTTAAGATGGCCTCATAGGACTGAGGCAAAGGGATATATAGTGTCAGTTTCTTTACATTCTCTTGGTGGCTTTCAGTGGATAATTTTTTTTTAAATTGGAACATAAGCAGAGGGTATTGTGCTGAGAGATGAGTTGCTACATTGTTCTGCATCTCTGCAAGAGGCACAAGCTCTGATAATTTCTTCTCCAGAGCTGCTGCTGGGCTTCTAGTTTTGGGTGGTGGTGGTCTGTTCTTCACACTGCTGCAGCCCCAGTAAGTTTTCTTAGTATAGATAAATACCCAAATGGCAGAGCTGAAGCGTCTTACCTTTGGTCTGCCTCCTTTATTTTACGGATTACTTTAGTTCTGAGCTATTCTTCAACATTAAGTATGTCTCAGAGCTCTGAAACTGTACATTGAGGCTTGTTCTTGCATTAGCCCACTTGGAAATGCTTTACCAGAGATCTTCTCTGGACCAGAGGAAATCTACCTTAAATGGGTCAATTGCAGAGAACATCCTTTGAAGCACACTCTGGAACAGCATCTGGCCTTATGTGTTAGGATCTCACTTCTTCAGGCAAAAACTTTCTCAGGTATTCATTCAGCTTCTCCAAGAAAGAAGGTTTTTGGAGGCCAGAAATCTTATTAAATCCACTATATATTTCCCATGTGGGTTCCTGCTGCTGGGCTGGCTTTCTGCTAGTTTCCTCTTCCATTCTGTTTCTTTATGTTGTTCTTTTTAATGACGATAATTCTTTGCCTTTCACAGGTGTTTCGGTTTTAAAATTGTTGACACATCCTTATTTAATCCTCCCACCAATCATATAAGATAGATATTATACACATTTTAGCATTTAGATTTAGCAAACATTTGTGAATGCTAGATACATGCTAGACATTGTGCTAGTCTTTCACATATATCATTTTTAAACATCTCTGTAAAGTGTTATCCGCATTTTAGAGAAGAGAAATAGAATCTTAAAGAGATTAAGTAACTTCTATTCCATTCATTTTTGTTTTTTTATACCTACCACCGAATAGAACTGTCCTTAGCACTTAGGAGAAGTAAAAGACATGTTTGCTGTTCTCCAGAACTCATGTGGGAGTGTCTGAGGGAGTCAAGATTTATAAAGACAGTGTAGAACTTAAATCAAGTGTTAAGAGTTAATTGTTGGTTATACATCCAAGAAAAAAAATTAAGTTGAACTGTTAGAAGAGGGCAAGAAAAATCAGAGTGGACCAAAGAAACGAATACATTTTTATGAAGAGAAGATAGAACCTAAATTGAGGGATCTGGAGCCATTATAGGTCCCTGATCCACGGATAAGATGATAAAGAGTTAGGTTAGGAATGTGAAGCTAGCTAGAGAGATTAGTGGGAAGAGAGATTAGAGGCCAGAAAACAAGCTAGGAGATTGTTTTAATCTAGATTACCCATAGGAGCCAGGCCTGGTCATGTCTTTCTACTTCTAAGGGAAAAGAGAATTTTTTCTTAATGCAAAGGATCATAGCATTCTTGAAATTCTTAGCTTTGCCCCTGCAGTTTAGCCTTCAAAGAAGCGGTAGGTTAGGGAATTTGGACACATATCCCTCTTCTCTTCCTTTGACCCCAAAATGCTGCTTTGAACTTGCTGCTGGTTCCCATGCCTCTTCTGAAAGATGACCTTTCTGTTTCTCAACATCTTCCATACACATTGTTTCATTTTACTTTTACAGTAGTTGTGCTGCAAAAGGCTTGGCAGATGTTATTCCCATTTGATAAATGAAGAGACCGAGACCAACGTAAATTAAACAATTTGTGCAAGATCACACATTAGAGTACCTTAGAGCTGGGAATAGGATTCTGATGAGTGATAGTTTTTTCTCATTACCTGGTAGACGTAGACTTAGCTCTCACATTCCCCGTCTGCTCTCCATCCATCAAATTTAATTATTCCACAATTTGTACTTATATCAGTGATCAGTGTTTATATTATTATAATTACGTAAATATTGTCTTCTGCAGAGCTAGATGATATATTGTACTCTGATTGTAATGCTTACCGTACACCTTTTTTTCTAGAGTTAACAGTATTCTGATGTTTTTTCCTTGAATAAATTTTATAAATCTAAATTTAAAATTTTCATACTGTTTCATCAGAATTCATCATACATCTGTAACTTGGTCCATGTTCCCTAGTAAACAGAGCTTGAGGCGAGCATTAAATGCTGACTGAGAGGTGCAATCCCAGGGCAGCAAGAGTGAGGGTAAGGGGAAATGAGGCAGCAAGAATGGGAAGCAAATGCAAGGTGATGCATTACTGCACTGGCTACTGCTTAACAACAAGCCGTGAAAGAGATAACAGCTGGTCATTTGGCAGGTTCACCTACTCACCCACTCAGGACATTTCCATATGGACTGTACTGAAAATTGTTAGAATAGTCCGTTCGAAAGAGGGAAAGAGATTTTGTCTATTGGCTTTCGTCTGTTTTATTTCCCATTGTGTATAATTTTCCACATGAAGAATAACCTCCCCTTTCCTGGTTGCATCACCAGATGTGTCTTTGGCAATTTGGAGGGAAGCAAGATCCTACCTTCTGTAGTGTGACACCTTGTCTGAATCTGGAAGTTGTGGGAGGAGTCAGAGACTCAGGGAGTGTAGCTAGTTGGCCTCAGATATGTGTCTAATACAATCAGTTGCTAACAATATCTGAAAAATCTACTGACACTCTCCTCTCCCGTCCCCTGTCTGGAGATCTCCCTCTCAGAACCCTCTATTCTGTTTCAATCTGTACTATTTGCTACCTGGGCCTATTGCATCTTGGGATTTTTTTTTTTTTTTTTTTTTACTGCTCTCCTGAGGAGTAGCTACTGTTTCATGGATCCCACTTTTTTCTTTTTTGCTTTACTTTTATTCCCTTATTCTACAGGAACACATCTTCCAGGAGGTTTTTAAGAAAGAGTGCCTAAGAGATAAATCTTCTGAGAATTGCATGTTCAAAAATGTTGTTATTCTGCTCATACATTTGGTTTACAGTTTTCTAGAATACAGAATTCTAGATTGAAAATAGTAATTTTCCCCCAAAATTTAGAAAATTATTGCTCTGTTTTCTGCCATCTCATATTACTTTGAGAAGTTTAATATTGATAGGTTAAGAAGGCAGAATTAAAGAATAAAAAGCTTGATGCTTGAACTTTAGGTTATATATATTTTTATATCAAACAATTTAAGGATATATTTACATGGAACATTTATAAAAATTAATATGAACAAGTTCTAGAGAACACATTAACAGATTTCAAAAATAGAAATTATAAAGAATGATCTTTGGCTACAACATAATGAAATTAGAAGTTAATACAAAATGATAAATTTTAAAAATTCCTCATGTATTTTGAAAATTTAAAAGCATACTGTTAGCCTACTGTAGAGCACAGGGTACTCTGCTCAGTAGTCTGTAATAACCTAAATGGGAAAAGAATTTGAAAAAAAATAGATACATGTATAACCGAATCACTTTGCTGTATACTTGAAACTAACACAACATTGTTAATCAGCTATACTCCAATATAAAATTTAAAATTTAAAAATAATTTAAAATTAAAAAAAGAAAAAGAATAGATACATGTATATCTATAGCTGAATCACTTTGCTGTACACCTGAAACTAATACAACATTGTTAATCAACTATACTCCAGTATAAAATAAAAAATTTTTAAAAAGCATACTGCTAAATAAGTAACACAAATTTAAAATACCTAGAACTGAATGACAATGAAAACGTTACATAGCAATATTTGAGGGATAAAGCAAAGGTAGAGTTTTGAAGAAAATTAAAATTTTAAATACGTAAATTAGGTAAGAAAACTTTAAAGTGAATGCACTAAGTGTCCATTTTATGAAGTTAGGAAATGAAAAGAATAAACTGAAAGGAAAAAAGAAATACAGAAAAAAGCATGGATTCCCATACACACAGAAAAGACCTTTTGGGATTTTGTGATTGTGTTGGCTCTGTGGACCAATTTTGGAGAAATGACATCTTTGCAGTTATGAATCTTCTAGTTCATAAACATGATGTATCCCACCATTTATTTGTTTTTTTCTCTAACTTCTCTAAATTTCATTATGTGGTTTTTCAGTGTGGATGCCTTTCACATATCTCATTGCCTTATCCCTTGGTGTTTGGTGGTTCTTTTGATGCTATTGTAATGGCATTATTCTTTGAATTTCATTTTTTATTTATTGGTTGCTGGCACCTAGAAACAAGTAAGTTTTTTCAAAAAAAAAAAAAAGACAATTAGAATATTTCCATTTTGCAACTCCTAGTGAATTAATGTATCTAGGCATTGACCACCAACAGCTGTTAACATCACAAAAAGAGAGACTGCAGACATTATGAGCTCCTGATAAAAGAACATAAAGGGACCTAACGTGAGTCTGATGAAGCCTCTGGATCCAGCTGCCAATTTGCAGGGAACACAGAGGCCCAAGGAACATGTTTATCTTCCTCTCGGAAAATTCTGCCTGTATGTCCAGTGCTCCAAGTTCTTCAACATAGCAGCCACAAGGGAGAAAAAAAACAGATGAAGGAGGAAATCTGTGGATTAAAAGGGATTTAGAAGACACGTAATGTTTTTGTTTTTTTTAATGGGCAACTGTAAACTATAGTGTCTAAGAATGTATACTTGGGTGCAAACATAATGGAGCGATCATTATAAAAGTCAGGATAGAGATTACTTTTAGGGGAAGGGAGGAGTCTAAATTTGGGACAGAGGACTGTGGGAGCTGCTGGGATACCAGGCAAAATTCTGTTTCTTAACCTTGATGGTGAATACATGAGTGTTTACCTTATAACAACTCATTAAGCAATACATTTTTTTGGTGTGACTTTCTGTGCCTTGTTTTATTTTACAATATACAGTTTAAAGACAAGAATGTTTTCTGTGGTCTGAACTAATGAACAAGAGGATTAGTGGGCACAGAGACGAAAAGAAGGGAGCTTTATAAAAAAAAAAATTTTTTTTTTTTTACTACTCTATGCTGAGCTCTGTGCTAGGGCATTTCACAGATAATATATTAATATTCAAAACCAACTATCCCTGTTTTACTGAGTGGTATAGAGGTTAAATAACTTACTCATGGTAGTGAGTAGCAGAGTAGTAGTTAAAGCCCAAACTTGACCTGGTTCCAAAGTACATATTACTTCTACTTTTCTCATTGACTGATGTTGGCAAGCAGAAGTGTGGGTGGTACACTGATTTCTCTCTAAATGCAGTGTCTGCAGTATCTATCCTTAAATTAGTCACCCTTCTGAAAAGTTGTGTGTTTCATGTATATGAAAAATTTATGGAAACATGTATGTTAAATTCTCTTTCTCCAACTGATCTATTATATAGAAAGACCAGTTATATTATTCATTCTAACGGAAAAAAAAAAAGATAGTTCTAAGAAGATAACATAAGTATCATACAGTGATACCTTTAAATCTCCTGTTTTTAGGGAATTTTCTAGTGAAACATGAAAAAAAGATATTTGAAATTTGGAATGAGTTTCAAATTTAGACCAGTAGCTGAACAGTACCAGAACAGTCTTAAACATATAGAAATATATGTATCAGGAGAGATTTTATTTTTAATATTTTGTGTTGATTTTAGCCCTGCACACTGTATAAACTTGGATTAGACTTGCCTGTAGATTGACCAGGATTCAAACTGTTATTTTTCTGGCTGCAGCTTGATTTTAGAAATTTTGTTTTATATTTAATTTTGACGTAGATTTATTTCTCTTAGCATTTTATTTGTTTATAACTTTATTTGTACTCTTAGTTTACAGGGAACTGATCTCTTCTACTCTCTCTTTTGTTCTACTTTTCCATTCCCTATGGCATGCCTTTATTGTTACTATAAGACAATCAGGTAAGATTTTATGAAAATACTTAAAATAAGCATGTGAATTGAGTTGGTTTTTAAATTTTAAAAGCGTGTTAAAACTAAAAACCTAAAAATAATTATATAAATATATTGTTAGTTTTGATCATTTCAGAGCATGATTTCTCAAAGTGTGTTAGTCTGACTACCTACATCAAAAACACCTAAGGTGGGCTTCCCTGGTGGCGCAGTGGTTAAGAATCCACCTGCCAATGCAGGGAACACGGGTTCAAGCCCTGGCCCGGGAAGAGCCCACATGCTGCAGAGCAACTAAGCCCGTGCACCACAACTACTGAAACTGTGCTCTAGAGCCTGTGTGCCACAACTACTGAGCCCACGTGCTACAGCTACTGAAGCCAGTGTGCCTAGAGCCCGTGCTACACAAAAGAAGCCACCGCAATGAGAAGCCCGCACACCACAACAGAGAGTAGCCCTGCTCGCCGCAACTAGAGAAAGCCCATGCACAGCAACAAAGACCCAATGCAGCCAAAATTTTTAAAAAAATCTAGGATGCTTATTACTTTGAAAGCATACTCCATAGGTCCCACTCCAGCCCTTCTGAATCAGAATCTCTGCATTTTTAAACAAGCGCACATGTCTAGAATTTGATCCTCATCCTTTTTTCAGTTTCTGCATTTATTTCTTATCCATAGTGTCTTTAATGACGTAGATATCAAAAGACCATCTGGAGGTTGATTTAGTAGACCATTTGCATGTTTTTGAAACAATAGATTTGTGACGTAAGTTGGAGATCTTGACAGCATAAATACATTTTCTTTCCAACAAATTAATGATCTCTTTAATGATAGTATATGATTTCTGAAGGATTCCCAGCTGCATTATCAAAGACATTAAATTAAAATATTGTTATGCTGTGTGTATATATAGACTAAAAAAGGAATCAAGACTCAGAATTTCTTTTTCCAGAATGAGTGTCAGTTATTCCAGTCATTATTAACCTTTGTATGTTTGTGTGGCTTAAGATAATCTAATTTACTTCTTTTCCTGACAAGCAGTTTTTCCCTTTCTGTTTAAATATGCCAGTGGCAGGAAACTCTCTCCTGAAGCAAACTGTTCCTTGCAATGATGGACAATTTGCCTCTATTATTTCCCACTTATTCTAGTATCAGCCCTTCTGATAACAATTAAGCTCTAGCCTATAAAAGTGGGCCCAGTGAATAAGTGAAGATAAAAGTATTGGGGAAGGAAATACAAGGACAGTGCTGAAGTAGGAAGAGAGGCATGGGCAGAGAAAAACCCAGAAAGGAGCGTGGGTGCTGGAAATCTATCTGATAATTTTACTTTCCCTGACCTATTTAAAAGGTTCTGTTGGAGTGTCATAAGGTGCTGAGAATGGCTTCTGAAAAGAGCACTCACCTTTATCCTCGCCCACCGCCCCCCCTTGTCCCGAGAGGCCCTTCTCATTTCAGTTCCACGCTGGTTCCAAGTACTTTCTCATCTTATGAAACAATCCTCTAATGGTAGCACTTGAGCCCCACATCGCCATCAATTTGGATGAGGGAGCCTTAGTATTTGGCCAAGAGCTGGGTCTCACCACTAAGGCATATATTATATAAATCTACCTACCTGGTTACATGCATCTCAAGTATTATGTTGCCCAGGTGATTCCTCAAGAAAGCAATTGATTAAACCGTATGGATGAAAATGCAAGCAGTAAGGTGTTGGTTCATGCATACAAAGCGCTTAGAAGTCAACATTCCCATCCTTACACAAGAAACAGCTGAGCAAAATAGAAATTGGTAACTTTTTTTGGACAGTAAGAAGTCACTAATAAGTAAGTTTTCTTATCAGAGAACTGAAATCGCTGCCCCAAAATACGGAGAGACAGGTGGATCCAGAAAGTCACAGCTGAGATCCGCTTACCCGGAGCAGGAGCTGCTGGAGTCATGAACTGGTAGGAACACTTCGATGGTAATTGCTGGAGGCTTGAGTGTGGGCTAGCTCGACACTGAGAAACTTCGGGGGCCAGAGTCTTAGACATTTCCCACATTTTCATGGGTTTTACATCCAGGAACCTCACCAGGTTCTCACTGTGCACCAGTGAGAACCCAAGTGCCAAGAAAGACACTTTAAAAGCATACATTAAAGTTTGAAGCGCCAAGAAAGACCCCATCTTGATTCTAGCAGGAAGAGGAGAAGAGTAACCATTATGAAATATACCTAGAGCCTTCTCCATAACAAAGGTCTGCTCTCTGGGAGAAAAGACTTTACCAGAGCCTCATTCCACTTGGGAAAGGACATTTCTCTGCCTCCAGCCCCTCGAGTCTTACTGTCTCACCTAAGTGAGGAGAGGGGAAAGAAACTGAGAAATACTTGTGAAGGTCACAGCCCAGAGACACAAGCCCACTAAAAGACTGAGATACAGTCATAAGACTATAGAATGCTTCCTTCTCCCCACATCTTAACCACCACATTAACAGGGTTCTGATGTAATAACTGAATTACAGTCAACTGTCTAGACTTAGTAGTTGGTGATGTTTACACAACCTTTGAGTACACTGGAACTCTCTGAATTGTACATTTTAAAAGGGTGAATTTTATGGTATGTGAATTATATCTCAATAAGGAAAAAACTAGAGAAATCTGAATAAAGTTTGTACTTTAGTTAATAATAATGAATAAAAGTGATTTATTAATTATAAGAAGTGTATCATACTAATGTAAGATGTTAATAGGGGAAACTGGGATTGGGGGTTGTGAGAACTCTCAATCTAAAATTGTCCTAAAAAATAGTTAGTTTTAAAAAAGGAAAAGAGCTGTTTCAACATCAGAAGTGAAAACAAATTCTCACTTATGAAAACAGGAATAGTTGGAGTCAGTTGTTTTACAAAAAAAAAAAAAAAATTCAGAAAGAGAGAAAAATCTAATCACACTGCAAAGGATGGATTGAATATGTTCACCAAAACTCTTGGAGGCATTGGTAGAAAATCTGGCTGATTCTTATGCAAACTGGGTATCTTATTTGTGTAACTACTGAGTTTTCCAACACAAATATTTCCCTCTCTCCTCCCTAACAACATTTGTATACTTATATCAGAATGTTTACAGCATGTAGGATGCGGAAATAAATAAGCTGGAGCCCTGACACCACAGAGTAACATGATAGTTACGTTCAGAAGCACTACATTCTGTTCCAGAACCTCTTCACCAGTTTTGTGAAATTCTGTTTCATGTCTCCCCAGGGAAAAAGGATGGATGCAAATTTTAGCAAGGGAAGAGAAACAGAACAAACCTATGTCAAGATTTAACTCAAGTCACGTTCAGTGATAAAAAAGGGAATGTTGTTCCTCTATTGTTTTGACTCTGTCTGATCTTACCTTTCCTTGTGAAATTCTTTCCATCCTCCAAGACCATGTCTTCTATGAAACCTCTGTTTCTCTCTAGTCTGTATTATGTCTCTTTGTTGAGTTGCTCTAACTATAATTGACATCACTACTTTGGTCCTTAAATAAGAGTCTGTCAGAATATATATTATAATTATTGATTATTTGGGATATCACATGTATATATGACATGTTTCCTTTTTCTGAGAATCTGTGGGAGAAGTTCCTTTTAGTTCTTATCGTGAGGTGTAGTGAGGCTACTCCCAACTAACAGATTTGTTTTCATTTAATGATGCTACAAGTCATTGGTTTTCGCTCGTTGCTTTATTTTACAGAAACAGAGTGCCAAGTTTATTGTCCATCACTAGCAACTGTATGTAGGATCTTAGGGCATGCATCTGAATTGTTCTTCCTCCTGGCTTCATTATTTTCTGCTGCTGCAATTTTCCTTGCTTAACACCATCAATAATTTATTTTTTATTCTTCTCTATTGTATGTATGTTAGGAGGCACTCTTAAATCCTTTGTAAAAGGATTTAAACATTAAAATTACTTGTGGGTGTGTAGTTATAGCTGGTATGATAAGAATAGTAATTAGAAAGTCAGTAGACTTGGGTTCTCATGTGATCTGGGACATTAACTAGTCATTTGCATTTCCTAGCTTCCATTTCCCCACTTGCAATGTGAAAGAACTCTTACACGATTTCTAAGGTCATTTCCTGATATAAAATAAGCATGTATGTCTTGTCCCGCTATGTGAAAGTCTCTGACGGCAGAAATTGTCTTTCGTCTCTTATATCTTGCAGAGCATTTTACACAGAGCTGAATACCTGTTAGGATATTAATAATTTTTTTTAATTAAACATTTTTCCAGGCACTGTTTCTGTGTGTGGAGTCATTGTTATTTATATTTTCAAGTTGATATCACACTCATTCTTAGTAAAAGATGAGAAGGTACATTTATTTCACGTAACACTAAAGAGTGCAGACTTTTCTATGCTGCAGACATTGTAAACTGTTTACACATATCCTGGGGCCTTCTGTAGGGCCTTGGCAAGTAAGTGGCTGCACTTGTGCCAATATCATTGATGTTCTGTTTGGCCCATTTATCAGCTGAGTTACTGTAACCTCTGTAGTATACATTGATGTTGTAATATGGGATTGTCAGGCATTCAGGGAGGAGATAGCAAGTATACAAAGGTGTTATCATTGATCAAAGGCAGATAGGAGGACATGTAAGAGAATCGAACTTAAGATTTCTAAGTTCTGGTTCTGGCTCTGCCTCTGATTTTTATTTTTGAAACAATAAAGTTGTTTTTTAAATCTAATCCCAACATTATTGGTCCCAAATCATTTTACACAGAATTTTTTTTTTACCTTCTTTTAACCTTAGGAAAATCACTATACCTCTCAGGTCTTTAGATTCTTCATCTTCACACTGAGGAGCTGGACAAGATGATTCTTGCAGTCCTTTCCAGAGCTAACATTCCAGGGCTTGTATGGCTTAAGTATTTGGTTGAAGATGATAGGCTTTGCTTGGAGCTCCTGATGGGTGATAAAAGTTTCAAGAATCACAGTCACATTCATAGCTTGAACCCAGAGCACTGAGAGAATCAAGATTTTCTCCCAGATAATTTGTAATGATTGCCTCTAGTGCTTTAGGCACTATGAGCAGTATTACCTCCCAGATAGACTCACTTCAGGGCCTTTGCAGCTGTACACAGGAAGGTTTATATCAGGTCACACAGGTCCAGCCTAAGGATCTGATTGCAGCTGGTGCTGTTATATTCAGAGGATTGTTAAAGATTTAGAGGGTATCTATTTAGCTCCTTTGGAAGCTTTATGCTGCTATAAAAGAGACCTCACAGAGCTGATGTAAGGGGCATTCCAAGTAGCATCAGTTTCTTCCTCTCTACTGAATCATTTCCATCAGTATATAAAAGCTCTAGACTCATCTTAAACAAACAAAAATTTCCTTGACTCCCATACTCCGATTTCTTTGTTCCTTTCCTAGAAGAAAATCCTTGAACTAATTCTGTCTTCATGTCTTCACCTTTCAAGCATTCTATAAATACATTTTTTTAGAATTTAACAATATCACGATTTTATTTTATTAAAAAATTTTTTTAACATCTTATTGGAGTATAATTGCTTTATAATGTTGTGTTAGTTTCTGCTGTATAACAAAGTGAATCAGCTATATGTGTACATATAGCCCCGTATCCCCTCCCTCTTGCGCCTCGCTCCCACCCTCCCTATCCCACCCCTCTAGGTGGTCACAAAGCACCGAGCTGATCTCCCTGTGCTGTGCAGCTGCCTCCCACTAGCTATCTATTTTACATTTGGTAGTGTATATATATCTGTGCTACTCTCTCACTTCATCCCAGCTTACCCTTCCCCGTCCCCGTGTCCTCAAGTCCATTCTCTATGTCTGCATCTTTATTCATGTCCTGCCCCTAGGTTCATAAGAACCTTTTTTTTTTTTTTTTTTAGATTCCATATATATTTGTTAGCATACGGTATTTGTTTTTCTCTTTCTGACTTACTTCACCCTGTATGACAGACTCTAGGTCCATCCACCTCACTACAAATAACTCAATTTCGTTTCTTTTTATGGCTGAGTAATATTCCATTGTACATATGTGCCACATCTTCTTTATCCATTCATCTGTTGATGAACACTTAGGTTGCTTCCATGTCCTGGCTATTGTAAATAGTGCTGCAGTGAACACTGTGGTACATGTGTCTTTTTGAATTATGGTTTTCTCTGGGTATATGCCCAGTAGTGGGATTGCTGGGTCATATGGTAGTTCTATTTGTAGTTTTTTAAGGAACCTCCATACTGTTCTCCATCGTGGCTATATTAATTTACATTCCCACCAACAGTGCAAAAGGGTTCCCTTTTCTCCACACCCTCTCCAGCATTTATTGTTTGTAGATTTTTGATGATGGCCATTCTGACCGGTGTGAGATGATACCTCCTTGTGGTTTTGATTTACATTTCTCTAATGATTCGTGATGTTGAGCATCCTTTCATGTGTTTGTTGGCAATCTGTATATCTTCTTTGGAGAAATGTCTGTTTAGGCCTTCAGCCCATTTTTGGATTGGGTTGTTTGTTTTTTTGATACTGAGCTGCTTGTATATTTTAGAGATTAATCCTTTGTCAGTTGCTTCATTCACAAATATTTTCTCCCATTCTGAGGGGTGTCTTTTCATCTTGTTTATGGTTTCCTTTGCTGTGCAAAAGCTTTTAAGTTTCATTAGGTCCCATTTGTTTATTTTTGTTTTTATTTCTATTTCTCTAGGAGGGGGGTCAAAAAGGATCTTGCTGTGATTTATTTATAGAGTGTTCTGCCTATGTTTTCCTCTAAGAGTTTTATAGTGTGTGGCCTTATGTTTAGGTCTTTAATCCATTTTGAGTTTATTTTTGTGTATGGTGTTAGGGAGTGTTCTAATTTCATTCTTTTACATGGAGCTGTCCAGCTTTCCCAGCACCACTTATTGAAGAGGCTGGCTTTTCTCCACTGTATATTCTTGCCTACTTTATCAAAGATAAGGTGACCATATGTGCATGGGTTTATCTCTGGGCTTTCTATTGTGTTCCATTGATCTATATTTCTGTTTTTGTGCCAGTACCATACTGTCTTGATTACTGTAGCTTTGTAGTATAGTCTGAAGTCAGGGAGCCTGATTCCTCCAGCTCTGTTTTTCTTTCTCAAGATTGCCTTGGCTATTTGGGGTCTTTGTGTTTCCATACAAATTTTGACATTTTTTGTTCTAGTTCTGTGAAAAATGCCATTGGTAGTTTGATGGTAGGGATTGCATTGAATCTGTAGACTGCTTTGGGTAGGATAGTCATTTTCACAGTGTTGATTCTACCACTCCAAGAACATGGTATATCTCTCCATCTGTTTGTATCATCTTTAATTTCTTTCATCCATGTCTTACAGTTTTCTGCATACAGGTCTTTTGTCTCCTTAGGTAGTTTTATTCCTAGGTATTTTATTCTTTTTGTTGCAGTGGTAAATGGGAGTGTTTCCTTAATTTCTCTTTCAGATTCTTCATCATTAGCATATAGCAATGCAAGAGATTTCTGTGCATTAGTTTTTGTATCCTGCTACTTTACCAAATTCATTGATTAGCTCTAGTAGTTTTCTGGTAGCATCTTTAGGATTCTCTATGTATGGTATCATGTCATCTGCAAACAGTGACAGCTTTACTTCTTCTTTTACGATTTGGATTCCTTTTATTTCTTTTTCGTCTGATTGCTGTGACTAAAACTTCCAGGACTATGTTGAATAATAGTGGTGAGAGTGGACAACCTTGTCTTGTTCCTGATCTTAGTGGAAATGGTTTCAGTTTTTCACCATTGAGAACAATGTTGGCTGTGGGTTTGTCATATATGGCCTTTATTATGTTGAGGTAGGTTCCCTCTATGCCCACTTTCTGGAGAGTTTTTATCATAAATGGGTGTTGAATTTTGTCAAAAGCTTTTTCTGCGTCTATTGAGATTATCATACGGTTTTTATCCTTCAGTTTGTTAATATGGTGTATCACATTGATTTGCGTATACTGAAGGATCCTTGCATTCCTGGGATAAACCTGACTCAGTCATGGTGTATGATCCTTTTGTATCCATTTTGTATGATCCTTACTTTCCCACGTTAGGGAGGTTTTCAGCTATAATCTCTTCAAATATTTTCTCAGACCCTTTCTTTTTCTCTTCTTCTTCTGGGACCCCTGTAATTTGAATGTTGGTGTTTTTAATGTTGTCCCAGAGGTCTCTGAGACTGTCCTCAGTTCTTTTCATTCTTTTTTCTTTATTCTGCTCTGCAGTAGTTATTTCCACTATTTTATCTTCCAGGTCACTTATCCGTTCTTCTGCCTCAGTTATTCTGCTATTGATTCCTTCTAGCATATTTTAAATTTCATTTATTGTGTTGTTCATCATTGTTTGTTTGCTCTTTAGTTCTTCTAGGTCATTGTTAAATGTTTCTTGTATTTTCTCCATTCTATTTCCAACATTTTGGGTCGTCTTTACTATCATTACTCTGAATTCTTTTTCAGGTAGACTGCCTGTTTCCTCTTCATTTGTTTGGTCTGGTGGGTTTTTACTTTGCTCTTTCATCTGCTGCATATTTCCCTGTTTTCTCATTTTATTTAACTTACTGTGTTTGACGTCTCCTTTTCTCAGGCTGCAAGTTCGTATCTCCCATTATTTTTGGTGTCTTCCCCCAGTGGGTGAGGTTGGTTCAGTAGCTTGTGTAGGCTTCCTGGTGGAGGGGACTGGTGCCTGTGTTCTGCTGGGTGGGGCTGTATCTTGTCCTTCTGGTGGGCAGGGCCGTGTCCGGTGGTGTGTTTTGGAGTGTCTGTGAAGTTAGTATGACTTTAGGCAGCCTCTCTGCTAATTGGTGGTGTTGTGTTCCTGTCTTGCTAGTTGTTTGGCATGGGGCGTCCAGCACTGGAGCTTGCTGGCCATTGGGTGGAGCTGGATCTTAGTGTTGAGACGAAGATCTCCGGGAGAGCTCTCACTGATTGATATTACATGGGGCCAGGAGGTTTCTGGTGGTCCAATGTCCTGGACTCAGCCCTCCCACCTTGGAGGCTCAGACCCAACACCCAGCCGGAGCACCAAGACCCTGTCAGCCACACGGCTCAGAAGAAAAGGAAGAAAGAGAAAACAAAAACAAAAAAATGAACAGACAGAACCCTAGCACAAATGGTAAAAGCAAACCTATACAGACAAAATCACACAAAGAAGCATACACATACACACTCACAAAAAGAGAAAAAGGAGAAAAAATACATATATATAAAAAGGAAGAGAGCAACCAAACCAATAAACAAATCCACCAATGATAATAAACACTAAATACAAAACTAAGATAAACATAAAACCAGAAACAAATTAGACACAGAAAGCAAACCCCAAGTCCGCAGTTGCTTCCAAAGTCCACCGCCTCAATTTTGGGAATATTCGTTGTCTATTCAGGTATTCTTTGGATGCAGAGTTTATCAAGTTGATTGTAGGGATTTAATCTGCTGCTCCTGAGGCTGCACAGAGAAATTTACCTTTCTCTTCTTTGTTCGCACAGCTCCTGGGGTTCAGCTTTGGTTTTGGCCCCATCTCTGCGTGTAGGCCACCCTCAGGAGTCTGTTACTCTCCCAGACAGGAGGGGTTTAAAGCAGCAGCTGATTAGGGCTCTGTTGCTCACTCAGGCTGGGGAGAGGAAGGGGTATGGTAGTCATAACTGGAATGTGGGGGGGGCCTGTGGTGGCAGAGGCTGGCATGACGTTGCACCAGCCTGAGGCATGCCGTGTGTTTTCCCAGGGAAGTTGTCCGTGGATCATGGGACGCTGGCAGTGGCGGGCTGCACAGGCTCCCCCGGGGGGTGTGGATAGTGACCTGTGCTTGCACACAGGATTCTTGGTGGCAACGGCCACAGAGTTAGCGGTTCATGCCTGTCTCTGGGGTCTGAGCCGATAGCTACGGCTTGCACCCGTCTCTGAAGCTCGTTTAGGCAGTGCTCTGCCTTCTCTGGGCACACTGGGAAGGAATCCCCTCTCCTCGTGCATCCCGAAACAAAGGTCTCTTGCCTCTCTGGCAGGTCCAGACTTTTTCCTGGACTCCCTCCCGGCTAGCTGTGGCACACTAGCCCCCTTCAGGCTGTCTTCACACAGCCAACCCCAGTTCTCTCCCTGGGGTCTGACCTCCAAAGCCCGAGCCTCAGTGCCCAGCCTCCACCTGCCCTGGCAGGTAAGCAGACAAGTGTCTCAGGTTGGTGAGTGCTGGTCTGCACTGCTCCTCTGTGTGGAAATCTCTCTGCTTTGCCCTCTGCACCCCTGTTGCTGCGCTCTCTTCCGTGGCTCCGAGGCTTCCCCCAACCCACCTCCTGTCTCTGCCAGTGAAGGGTCTCCCTAGTGTGTGGAAACTTTTCCTCCTTCACAGCTCCCTCCCAGAGGTGCGGGTCCCGTCCCTATTCTTTTGTCTCTGTTTTTTCTTTTTTCTTTTGCCCTACCCAGGTCAATGGGGATTTTCTTGCCTTTTGGGAAGTCTGAGGTCTTCTGCCAGCATTCAGTAGGTGTTCTGTAGGAGTCGTTCCACATGTAGATGTATTTTTGATGTATTTATGGGGAGGAAGGTGATCCCCACATCTTACTCCTCTGCCATCTTGAAGGTCTCCCCTAAATTTTTAAAATTAAAGTTTGAATGAACTCAAGTGTAATAAGCTTTTTTGGCATGTACTTGATCTCTCTCTCTCTTTATAGAAACATTTAAATTTCCACTTTTCATGTCTGAAAATATCTTTATACTACCCTTGTACTTAATTGATAGTTAGCTGGCTTTAGAATTTTAGATTGGAAGTCATTTTCCCTTAGAATGTTGAAGGCATTGCTCAGTTATTTTCTGGATTCCAGTATTGTTCCTGGAAAGTTCAAAGTCACTTTGATTCCTGATCTTTTGTATGTGATCTGTTCCCACCTTCTTCCCGGAAAGTTTTAAGAATTTTCTCTTCGGCTTGCTCTTCTGAAATTTGTTATGATGAACCTTCATGTGAGAATCTATCTTCGTTCGTTGTGCTGGGCTCTTTGGAGCCCTTTCAATGTGGAAAACAAGTCCTTTGATTCTGTGACATTTTCTTGAATTATTTCATTGTTCATTTCCAACCCATATTTTTCTGGTCTCTCTTTCTGGAGCTACTGTTATTTGGATGTTGAACCTTCTGAACCAATCAGCTAATTTCTTCATTTTTTTCTCTTCTCGTTTCCATCTCTGAGGTTTTTTTAATGTATTTTTAGGAAGATTTCCTCAACTTCTCTTCTAACCTTCCTATTTTTTTTCAATGATACTATTTTTTTTTCTCTTTAAAAAACCTCCCTATTTAAACTACATTTCAGTGGTTTCTAGTATGTCCACAGAGTTGTGCAGCCATCACCATAATCAATTTTAGAATATTTTCATTACCCCTAAAAGAAACTCTGTACCAATTAGCAGCCATCCCGTCATCCCTCACCTTCTCAGCTATAGAAAGCCACTAAAGTAGTAAGAAGCTCAAGTCACATAACTAGGTGGAGCCAGGACTAGAATACGTGCCTGACATTCCAAAGTTCATGCTTTTCTCATTATGCTATGCTGCCTTCCAGGGTGAGAAAAAGCAGGCTCGTAAGGAGGCAAATGAAGTAATCCCAGTCTGAGTTGATAAGTGCCTGTGTTACCATAGCTCTTTAATTTTCTCAGTACTGATTTCAAATAGTCTCCTTATCCCATGAGCCATGAAAATGTTTGGGCATGTAAAATATATTTCTCAGGTTGCTTTTTGAACCTAGAGGCAATTTTTTTTTTAATCAGACCACGTGTACCAATTTTTTAGTATGATAACATGATCACCATGAGGAGTGAGACTGAAGAAAAAAATAATTTCAAGGGAATATTGCTAATAGTGATTACTAGGTGCCAGACACTATGCCAAGTGTTTTACCTGTATTGATTAATCCTCACAACAATCCTATTGGGTAAGTGTCATTTCCTGCCAAGGCTGAGAAAGGTTTAGTAACTTGTCTAGTATCACATGCTTCCTCAGTAGTAGAGCTGTATTTTGAACCTATATCTGTGTCATTACAAAGTCCTCGAACCTCCCTTTACACTGCTCTGGAAACAAACTGGCATCATCCTTATAGCCCAGGGAGAGATGAATTCATGTAAGAATAACCTCCAAACCTGGCTACAGATTTCAAACAAAATTGGAATAAGGTGTTTTAGGGTTTTTGCTGTCCTAATTGTGGTGGAAGAAAATTGTTCATCCATAAGAATTTGAAGACCGATAGTTTAGAGGAAAGAATTAAATTGTAAATAGTATGAAGAAAGTAAATAGCATCACCTGTTAGTGTATTTTCACTGATGAGAGGATTTATCATATCTGGATTTTAGAGCATTTTTAGACAACAAACAACAAAGTTTAGTCAAAGGTTAATCTGTACTGTTAGCCTGGTAGTACTTGGCATGTAAATGCTTGATGAATGCTCATTGAATAAACAAGTGAAAAGCTGGCTTTTATTTAAGCACACACAGTTGTCTTTTCTAATGCAATGCCATAAGTATGTCCATAATATCAAATCACAAAAACAGCTACTTGAAAGGAAAATGTAATATAACCTTCTGTTGGTTTCTGAAGGAATGAGCTATTGTTCCAGATATTTTGCATTTCTGCAATAAAAATGTAGCTGAAAGATGATTTGCTTTTTTAGCATTCCTTACTTTAGTGCACATTATCAAATTGTTCATTTTAGACATTGAGCTTTTAGCTTCTTCCCTTAATTTACCTTTTTTTGTTACCGATGCAAATCGCAAATGTACTGAAAGAATACTTGAGAAGAAAATTTAGTAGTGATCCGTCGTTCGTAATAGACCCAAAGAATATGTTCTGTACGTTTCTGGGTTAGGAAATGTTCTGCAACTGAATTGATGATTTCTAACTGTGCTCAAAAATTAGAGGGTGAGAATCTGAGATGTATTTTTTTCAGTAGCCATCTCACCCATCCTTCTGCCACCAAATATGCCCCTCCCCCACCAATCCCCAGCCTTATACTGTGTCAGAGTGCTTGCCCGACTGTCTAAATGGATTGATTTGTAATTTATTTTCCACCTATCTGTATGCCACTCTTTCTTCAGGGCCCAACACAAGTATTATTTCCTCTAGCGAGCTTTCCTATAGCTCATGCTGTTCTTTCTTTATATGCTTCCTGGTTTGTCATTAACTTTAGCATTTGTTCTAAGGTGTAGAACTGAAGAACCAATGGGCAGAAACTAAGGAAGGGAGAATTACGCTCCATCTATGTGTCAGGGGTCCCCAAGAGCACCCCAGGTTGGTGATTTGCTAGGAGGGGAAGATTCCCAGGCCTCAGTGTATAGTCATACTCACAGCAAAAATTTATTATAGCAAAAGGATACAAAGCAGTTATCAGCTAAGGGAGAAGGTGCACAGATGAGACTGGAGGAGAGTATGTGCAAGCTTCCCAGAGTCCTCCTTGGTGGAGTCACCCAGGATATACTTAATTCCTACAGCACACGTTGTACCAAGTGTGAAATGTTGTCTTCCAAGAGAGCTCGTTAGAGACTCAGTGCCCAAAGGTTTTACTGGGCCTGGTCACGTGGGCACCCTCTGCTTAGCACATACATAATCCTAGGCCCCTAGAAGGAAAGTAGGTGTTCAGCGTAAACCACATTGTTTGTACTAACAATTTAGGCACAATGATCCATTCTTATGAATTCTGAGAATGTTGATATCCTCCTGAAATCCAGGTTCCTAGATGCCAGCCGAGGGCCAACCTTGCAAGCAGGCATTTCTCAGTATAGCAGTCTCAGACCTGGCCTGCTGTGTTAACTCTTTTCTGTTTGGTATTAGGAAGACTTCTCAAAAGTGCTGTCAGAAGGTGAAATAGGCTAACTTAGGAGATAAATATTAACTTGCTAATGAAAGGCATTTACAAATAAATTGGATAGAAACCTGCATGAGACATTTTGTAGGAGATATATGCATTGCTGCTCTACAATTCTGGGACTTTTATAGTCCACTAATATATGTTATTTTGTAGGTTCTTTGTTCCATGTGTTAGTCCCTTATTACACTGGAGGAATGGCACTGGATTAGAAATCAGAAGACCTGAATTTGACTGACTTAGTGCTTGACTTACACTTGACTTGTCTCCCTAATTTTTCTTACCTGTCTAGAAAGGACTTGAAGTTTTTGATCTCGAAGGTTCTGCCTAGCTCTCATATCTCTGCCATCTTGAGGGAGTCTGTTGGATTACTTTGATGGTTACAAAGTTCTTGATGATACTGAGGTAAATATCTACTTACGTATAATGTCTAACCATTCCTGTTCTTAATTAATGTCTTTTGGACACATCTCCATTTTTCACCTAGAATCCTTGTGACTAAGAGTCTCACCACCTGTGCCATTGGTGCTAACAAATCTTGCAGACTGAAGTTTGAGTTTAGCATCTTACCCCAGGTTGGTGGAACTGGGTCATTGAGGAATGGGAAAATTCAAGGGGAGAGCTAAGGACAATAGAAATGTTTATTTTTTCCCCCTTAGATTTGGAAAGTCTTCAGGTTTAGGAAAACACTCAGAAAATACTAGAAGTGCTGTAATTTTCTGGAACTCCTTATGTCCCTATAACTTCTGTTTCTGTGAACTGTCGTGACTCTCCTTGAGCATAAAGAGCTTATAGGTGGGCTGCTGCTCCCAGTGAAGATGTCCCTTCATCATCTGTTCCACCAGTGGTCTCTGGTTAGGATGGTGCAGAGCCCAGCCATCTGCTAGTTTTAATCTGTGTGGAAACAGGAGCCCATTGGGGGTGAGGAAAACCTAACCCCTCCATCTACTTAACAGAATTACCACAACATCTGAATTTTGCCCCCATGTGTTGTCAATATTCAACCAAGTAGAAAATGACCAAAGCTAGGGAGCAAGAAATCCGTAGAGGCTGTGTAATGTTTTTCATGGGTTGGAGTGGGGCAGAGGAGAACACTGGGATCGTCCTTTGTCCAGAGATGTCTCTCCTCGCTGATGTAATTCAGAAATCCTATTTATGGCATCCCTATTAGGTAATCATCAGGTTTTAATTAAAACTATTCCTTGATCAGGAGTTTATTTCTGCCCCTTGAGATAATCCGTTGGATCACCTTGGCTTTTTGTTTGTTTGTTTGGGGGTCTTGTTTATTTGTTTTTGTTTTGTTTTTTTGATCGTGCTGCGAGGCTTGTGGGATCTTAGTTCTCCCACCAGGGACTGAACCCGGGGGCCTTGGTAGTGAAAGCGCAGAGTCCTAACCACTGGACCGCCACTGAATTCCCCATTGGGTCACTTTGACTATTATTTATAATGTTAAGGTGAATGCTGCTTCCCTATAATATCTTCTCATTTCTAATTTTCTTAATTATGTCCTTTGATGTCATTCAGACTACTCCATTATCTTGTGAAGGGCCTTTCAAAATTTTAAAGAGTTTTATTCTCTTTTTGTTAATTGCTGTTCTCTTGTACTCTGCAGATGCCTCTGGGAAGTGTAATCCATTAAATCCATATGCAAATTAATCAGATTCTTTCCTCCTGGACAGTGAATCAGATGAGAATCTAGAAGGGATCATAGATTTTAGAGCAATCCTGGGTGAATTGTGTTACAACACAACTGCAGCCTATAGGAAGCCTAAGGGCGTGAGGTGTCCAGGGGAATTAGGGGGAAATAGTTGGAGAGTACTAGAGGGTGTAGAAAGGTAGACAAGGTGTCCTAGCAGTTTCTTGTTACCTGAAGATGAGTCGGGGACAGGAGGAAATCCTGGGCTGGATTCAAGAGTCGTGGATCTTGCCTTGGTTCCTGACAAGTTCTGTAATTCTGGGCAGTCACTTCTGGTGCTTAGTTTTTATCTATAGTGTGAGGTAGTTAGAATTAGAGAATTTAATAAGCACTAGGTAGCCTGAAAGCACTATAGGCTGTGATTACCAGGAAATAGACTAACTGCATTTAAAGAAAACTTCTGCCTAGACTTGGCCTCCAGAGGACACATATCTTTGACACTAGCAATGTAATCCCGAACTTTCTTTTGTCCTTTTGACGGGGCCCCTTGGTCATTATGGGTTATAAAATCAACAGCTCCTTAAGAGATCTTTACCCAGAACTGATGAAGAAAGGAAGTCTCTGGCTGTGGCCTTCAGAAAGCTTAAGCCATTTTACTGCAAACGTGTTGTTAATTTATAAAGGACCATGAGGAAACTCTAGCTTGTCTCTGAATAGCTAGGCAGCACTTGCCAGGTTTGGGGTAGACTTTATGAACCACGTAACTGAAACAGGACATACCTAAGGTCCCATGGAAGCGTTAAATACAAACAGTGAGTTCACGTGAGTTAGAGGACTCAAAAAGAAAGATGACACAATGGGGCAGAACGAATATTGAATTGAGAGTCTGAGGACTTTAGTTTAAGTCCTGGCTCCTGCCACATACTTATCAATAAGTCCTTGAGCTACTGAGTTTACTTCTCTGTGCCTCAGGATCTTCAGCTGTAAAATAAGATAGTTGGACTATCTTTCAAGTTAACTGTGACTTAGCAACTCAGAAATAAGGGACTAGAGCTGGAAGCCCCTGGACAGAATGTTTTGTGGGATGACAGCAGGGATAGCAGGATGTTCCTGGCCAAGAGCCTGAAAATGGAGCTTTACTTACAATGGTACTTTGGCCTAGTTGAACTCAAGGAGCTGTATCTGATTGCACCCCTGACCGACTGGCCAGGTAGTGCTTTACTAACTTTTCCTCCACGGATATCCCAAATGACAGAGGAAGATGAACCTCAAGGTTTTGTGGGAGAGGGGAACAGTATAGCACTAAACAGTTTACTTCAAGGTTAAGTGATAGATATATATTTTAAATGTTATATTAAGACAAGGTCAAGTAAAAATTTTAAAATCTATTGCATAATATATTTCTTTTTTTTTTTTAAATATCAACATGTGTTTTAAATTATTTTTAGGGAAAAGGAAAATTAAAAACTTATTTCCTCTGTCTCTTCCCCTCATAATCTTGGTAGATAGGTTAAGTTTGGAATAACGATAAACATTAAACTGTCTTTAGTAGTTTATCTTCAGAGGAGACATTGACGAGGACTTTCATTTAAGTTTACATTTTTATATTGAATTTATTACCAGTATATACTCAAAAAAAAGTAGATTTTAAAAACTAACACCTTTCTGCCCAAAAATCATTGCGTAAAATTGGTACTGCAGGAAGAATCTCTGTGCACATTCTGTGGAGATATGTACTTTGGACACATTATTCCAATTTAAGGAGCATGGGACTAGGGGAAGGAGATGACAACTTTGCCCTAATCTTCCTTCAGAAATATTTTGACAGTTTAGGCTGAGTGATAACTTTTAACGTTAACGTTTCCCAAACTGTTTACTGTGATATGTATGGTCAAGGTTTGATTATTTCAACTGGGTGGGTATGGAGAAGGAAGTGTGATTGTTACAGTATTTTTGAAGAGGCAGCATGATGTAACAGGACAAGGACTGGGTTTTGGATCTAAAAAAAAAAATCTATATGCGAAAACCAAAAGCGAAAAATCTTGAGTTCTGTTTATGTGTTATGAGGTCTTGGCAAGATATCTAACTTCTGTGAACTTCCATGGCTTTATTCAGAGATGATCCCTACCCCCACTTTAGGGCTGTTGTGAAATTAAGTAAGATATGTATGAGTACCCAGCATAGCACTTAGCACTTAGCACTTGGCATTTAAATACTTAAATGTTTTTTTCCTTGCTTCTTTCTTCTTATTGAGGAAACACTTTATTCCTTTTCAAAGAGCTTTCATATTCAAGGTCTGTTTTGTGATCCTCACAGCTCAAGTGATCTCATCCTTATTTTATAAGTGAGACCCTACACCAGGGAAGTGTGACTTATCTGAGATCACTTCCTATGTAAGCAGAAGAACTAGGATTTGAAGCCATGCCTTTTGATTTGTCACAGGGCTCTTATTTTGTACTTAATTTGGGAGGATTTTTTAAAAACTTAAATTGGATTATGGGTATTATTTATGCTATGTATTTACTTCTGTCAAAATAATGAAACATCAAGATTTAGTGGAACTTAACAGTGGTCTAGCCTCTATATTTTGCCCATGACTCATCTCTGCTTGCTGATTACTGGAGATAGAGGGCTTGACCGTCAAATATAAGGCAGCAGCTTATGGGGAGTTAGGGAAAGGGATTGTTGGGCCAGAATCTGAGGTGACTTCAGAATAATCTTTTACATTTCCTCATCAGTACCAAAGAACCACTGGAGCTCTGGCGAGTAGCTCTATAATATTTTTACTTTTCCCCCATTTTCCATTAGTATTCTCACCAGGGGTCTTATGTGACTCTCCTTCTCCAAGGTCTGTTGGCCATCCTGATGACCTTCTCTCCTGCAGGGGTCCCTTTGACCTTGAAACTTCTCACGTATCCCCTTTGGGCCTCTGTGTCTTCATTAGTAAAGTAAGACCAAAGTAATCTTTAAGTTTCTTTCCAGCTCCAATATTCTATGATGCCATTGTCCAGGAAGCTCTGCTGATGGGCAGAACAGTTATGTATCACATTTCATTGTCATAGAAGCCAAATTGGTTTATTAAACAGGCTCTGGAGAATTGAAAACTTCTTAATCCAAACCCCAGATGTAGTGGGTATATTAGTATTGGTGGTCTTTGTGGGGTTTTATCCAAGGATACTTTGAACATAGGAATGGTGATGTTTGTTGGTGTCAATTGAGAGATGAAAGCTATGAAAAGGTTATTGACTTCATTAGACCCATTTTGACAGTGTGATTTTATTCTCAAAGCATACCCCAGCTGATGGAGTTATTTTTATCTCATGTGGGCTAGAGTCTAGGGGCTTGTTCCTATTCCCTAGGAAGGCGGGTAGATAGTTTAATGATGGCTCTGCCTGCCAGGACAATTTGGTCTTAATAATAGGCTCAAATTTTCCTTTGTTCCATTGGGAACTTTAATCGTTTCAAAGAAACTTAGTAGTAAAAATACTTCGATGTGGGGAAAAATAAGTACCTTTAGCTGAAATCCATTTGCTCTCATCATTGACCCTGAGCATATTGTTCTCACTTCCACATCAGTATCTTTTTTTCCTGAGTGTCCTGCCCCTCTTTGCTGATACCCTTACTATATATCCTAACTGTTCTAATAGACCTTTCCAGAAGCCCACTCCCGTTCCCTTCCCCCAGCTGCCCTTTCTCCTTTCTCTGAAATTTTATAGGAAGCCTCTGCAATGCCATGTAATGATTTGTTATCTACTGTCTTATATTATTATCTCATTGTTTTATTCGTGTTCATTTTGTCTCCTTAAATTATTTGCTTCTTGAAATCAGGAGCAATCTTTATTCATCTCTGTAATCCTAACATTGCTGAATTGGCCCCAGGGGGGAAAAAAGTATAGAGGAAGGAGTAAAAGACTGTAAAGGAACTTAACATTTATTGAATTGATGCCTAGTGCTAGGTATATGTACCTTATAGTTTATTTAAAAATTTTTATATTAGCCTAAAGATTGGAAATATTAGGTCCATTTTACTCCTGAAGAGACAGGAGTCCTCTCAGAGAGGTTGAGTAGTAGGAGTCAGAGGTAGTGTGGAGTCAGAGCATTTAGTATTAAATCACTATTCTCTGCCATTCACTTTTTGTGTTATCAGAGTAAGTTACTTAACCTTTCTGAGCTTCAGTTTCAAGATGAGGATGATACCTACCGTACTGGGTATTTGTGAACTTCAAGGAGAAAGGTAATGTAGATAAAGAGCCTTTGGATGTATGGCCTGTAGACAGTCTATAAAGGAGACATATTTGAAGGTAGAATGAACAGGACTTCCTACTGGACTAGTTGTGGTACACAGGGAGAGAAGAAAATGAAGTATGACTCCCAGGTATCTATCTTGAACTACTGAGAAGATAATGATATAATTTACAGAGAATCTGGCACACTGGAAGAAAAACAATTGTGGAAGGGGAATATTGAGTTTAATGACGAGATCTTGAAGTGGGCACATTGAATATGCAATTCTAGAGCTCAGAGGAGAGATCTGAGACAAAGATACAGTATAGAATCTGGGAGTTACTAGCATACATGTGATAACTGAAGCCCTTAGGTGGAGAGAGAGAGAGCAGAATTAGATGACCTAAAATTCTAAACAACTTCAACATTTAAAGGTAAGTAGAGGATAACCCAGCAAAGATGACTGAAAAGAAGGCAGCCAGATGTTTGAACTGTGGCAGGTCCACATAGACACAGATTTTTTTCAGTAAATACTTACTACACTACTAACAAATACTACGTGGATGGTTGAATCCTCAGATGTGGAACCTCAGATTCGGTTAGGAGGGCTGACCGTGTTATTCGCAGTTTCCACTGAGCTGGGGAGTGGAAGATTGGTGGCCCGTAACCCCCCACATGCTTCCAGGGTCAACTATAACATCCTTCTTAAGCACTATGAAACACTTTCAAAACAAAAACAAAACTTAAAATAACTAAGAAGGATACGAGATTGGTGTACAGATAAGTGTATTATAGATAAGATTGGCTTCAAAAGATTTTCCTTCTAATCTTTGATTTATTTTTGAGCATTGCTAGCACTAAGTGAGCACAATACATGTAATCACTGTTTCTGAAGCCTTGATCATCTCTGTGAAATTCATCTATATTTTAATTTTCAAGCCCTGCCATGAATTGAGAGGGAACTGCTTGTGTCAGTTTGACAACCAATTGAATTGTATGAGCAATCTGATTTCATCTGTTCATCAGGTTTAAATTAGGAGAATGCCAACTCATGCAGCAGCTGCAGTGTTAGGCAAGGGCTTTTGCATCCAGTCACTAGAATGAGAGGAATAGAGATTTTGGAATTCTGGGGGCAGAGCCCTTCTTTGAGCATTCTTGACTCCTGAATTTCAGCTTTGCGTATGCAAAAGCCTGGTAAGTAATTTTTGGCCTTTCCAATATACTATACCCCACCCCGTTATAGCCAGAGTAACCCCCGCCTCCTCTGAGTCACTGCAGTCTTTATCTATGGACAGTGTTTGGCATGAAGTGGTCATCTAGCAAGAGTTTGAAATGAGTAAATAGAAGGGAAAGAGGGAGAAAAGAAGATCTACACTTTCCAGGGGGTTTGGTCCTAGGTAGCCCAGGAGAGGAAAGAAAACCTGACTTATCATAAAAGAGCCTTGTCTAAGGGCAAATCTGGTGCTCCATGAAGAAGGGACAGCATCAGAAAAGCTTCGAATGAAACAAGTCCATGATATTTTCAAAGTCCTTTAGCTGTAGATTCATATAGCGACACTTGAAAATTTTCTCTCAAGAATTTTGGAGAAACAATGGACTCTGTTATAGTACAGGGAAACTTTTCTAGCCTGGCTTGAAGGGAAGCTATGTGTTATTTCAGACCTACCTTGCCACCTTAGCAGACACGCTGAACTCATACAATTCCTATGGTAATAGTTTGTTGTGTTAGTTTTCTGTTGCTGCGTAACAACATCCATTTATTAGGTCACAGTTCTGTAGGTCAGTAGTCTGACAGGGTAGCTAGATTCTCTGCATGGAGTATTATAAAGTCAAAATCAAGATGTCGGCTGGGCTGAGTTCTCGTCTAGAGAAATCTGCTTCCAGTCTCACTCTTGTTGGCAGAATTCATTTCCTTGCAGTTATAGGACTGAGCGATCCCTGTTTCCTTGCTAGCTGTCAGCCGGGGGCCACTCTCAAGTCCTAGTGTCCAGTTGAATTCCTTCACATGTGGCCTTCTCAGTCTTCTACCCAGCAGTGGCACATCAAATCTTAATTGTGCTTCAAACCTCTGAGTTCTACTCCCACCAGCTGGAGAAAACTGTGCTTTTAAAGAGCTCGTGTGATTAGGTTAGTCCCACCTAAATAAACTCCCTCTGTTAAAGTCAGCTGTTCATGGGAATAAAATCCATCATATTCAACAATCCTGGGGATTATGGCGGGAATGGGACCATCTTAGACTTATGCCTACCGCATCTGTATGTATGTTTTATCTCATTTACTAGGTCCTAAGAGTCTTGAGGACTCTTAGGAGTCCTTGCACATAACAACGATTAGTAAATACTGATATTTACATCATCAGTGACTAAAAATTAATGTTAGAGGTTATATATGAGATTTATAATCTTATTCATGTTTAATTTAAATACCTAGTGTCTGACATAGCATATGATTTATACTATAGTTTTGGCAAATATTTAGATGAATTAATGAAAGAATGAATAACTATAATTCAGGGCTGTGAACAGTATTCTGATTATTATGTAGCATGGTATATTTTTCTAAAATCATGTGTAGTTCAGTTTGTAGTTTTTTTGTAGTTTTAATAAAATGATAGAGTACAGACAGAGTCTCCTAGTTTTTTGGGTTTTTTTTTGCAGTACGCGGGCCTCTCACTGTTGTGGCCTCTCCTGTTGCGGAGCACAGGCTCCGGACGCGCAGGCTCAGCGGCCATGGCTCACGGGCCCAGCCGCTCCACGGCATGTGGGATCTTCCCGGACCGGGGCACGAACCCGTGTCCCCTGCATCGGCAGGCGGACTCTCAACCACTGCGCCACCAGGGAAGCCCCCCTAGTTATTTTTTAATTGCTGCTTTAAAAGCAAAATTTTGCAAACTGCTTTTTCACATAAATAATCTTCTATATTTTTCAAACATACTATTTCACATAACTCTGTGCCTTATCCTTTTTTTTTAAATTAATTAATTTATTTTGGCTGCCTTGGGTCTTCATTGCTGCAGGCAGGCTTTCTCTAGTTTTGGCGAGCGGGGGCTACTCTTCATTGCAGTGCACAGGCTTCTCATTGTGGTGGCTTCTCTTGTTGCAGAGCACGGGCTCTAAGCACGCAGGGTTCAGTAGTTGTGGCTCACGGGCTCTAGAGCGCAGGCTCAGTAGTTGTGGCACCCCAGCTTAGTTGCTCCGCGGCATGTAGGATCTTCCTGGACCAGGGCTCGAACCCGTGTCCACTGCACTGGCAGTCAGATCCTTAACCACTGCGCCACCAGGGAAGCCCTGTGCTTTATACATTTTGTTTCCAGATACCCAGCAGAAATATTCCAAGTAAAGAAAGAAATACTTGAAGTTAGGTATCAGAGGGATTAACCATTTCCTCCTGGCATCCAGACGGATGCCAACAGTAGGTTCCAAGACAAGTTTATCTTTGGAATTGAAAGTCTGTTACCCTGGGACTATCTAATGTTAATGTTTTCCTTCCTGCTTGAGTAGCTTTTTAACCTGTAGTTTTGAGTGATGGGTATTATTGTTGCAATTTAATGACATTTGCTCGGCCCTTATTGATAATCTGTTCAAAAAATAGATTAGTGGATACTTATCCCGTCAGAGAGCTTGTCTGTGTAATGATGTCACTGTAATCAGACTGGGTAATGTAATTTTCTGCTTAGCTCAGTTGCTAATGGTCATCCAGAGAGGTCATTGCTATTTGAGATGACTCATGTGGAGACTTCTGGAATACAATACTGTATTTCAAAGAATACCGTGTAAGGAGGAACAATATGACATATTCATCCTCTCTGACTTTTCAGTGCAGGATGGATGTTAACCCAACATTTCCTAAAATCATTTGACTACAGAAGTCCTGCCACTGAACACCAATAAATTTCATAGAAAACAGCTTGGGAAAGGCTGGTTTTTTATAATCTAAGAAACTAAGACCAACTCTAAAGAGCATTATAGAGTATTTTCATTTCAAGTAGCGTTAGACGTCATTTGGTTGAACTACCACATCCAAGCTGGAGAATCTGAGGCTCTGGAGGGTTGAAGAGACTTACCTAGGACAGTTAGTTGGTGGCAAAGCTTGGATGAAAACTATTCAGATGTCTTGTCTCCCACTTCTGTGCTTCTCTTACTATAATGCAGTTCTTAGCAAACTGATAGGCTCACCTAGCAACTGTGAGCCATAAGACCTTTTTTGCTAAAGATGACCATAACTTTAACATTGACTGGGCTTCAGTTTGGGGGTAGGAGTGAGAAGAGCGCTTTGACTTAAAGAATATACTGGAGTTTTGTTTTTTTTTTTTAAAGAATGTCACAAAATCGCTCTTTTCAACTCTAGTTCCATTCTTCTTGTGTGCAGAGTCCCTGTTTTAAGTAAAGGCTTCTTATCTTCCCTTCTCCCATCAGGAGTAAAAACTCTTACTAAGTTATCAGGCTCCAGCCATCTTCTTTTCTAACGTCTGCAGAATAGGAATGCATGTTACAAGAGGGGACTTGCATTCTTCATACATTAGTGTTTTTTTTTTTTTTTTAGTTTTTGTTTGTTTGATTGGGTGTTTTTTAAGATACAATCCATTTAAGAGCCAATTCTCCCAGAGCTTTTCCGGACCATCTACTTAAAAGAGAAAAAGGGAGGAAATAGATGGAAAGTGGGGGAGAGAGAGATTATATGGAGAAAACTCAAATACCTATTCCTCATATTGGGCTGTTCAATTGAAAAAAGCCATAAACACTCAATGAGGTTTGCAGGTTGCTCCTGCTTGTAGCCTTTAATTCCATCCCTAAATACCTATTTCTTATACATATTGAAGATTTTTCATCCTTGCTTTGTCTTGTCAGAAAGTTTCATTATCAGAAATTAAGGGAGTATTTTATAGGAAGTGGAATAGAGTGGAGGCAGTATTGAAACGCGATTGGAGGTCTGGGGACTTGGAGAGGTGTAAGGCAGGAAACAGGCACAGAAGATACAGCTGTCAGAGGCACAGCAGTGAAAAGGACCTGAACTTTGAAGTCACCACACTTCCTGTTTTTGAGCTGTGCCATCTTGGATAAGGTAGTTAATCTCTCTAGGCTTCTTATCTGATCTCTAAAATGAAGACACTGCTACCTATCTTCAGGCTTATGAAGATTACATAAGTCAAAGTACAAGTGTTTATTATGTTATGTTGTATTATGTTCATCACACCAATTCGAGTTTGCCTTTGGGAAATGAGATTGAGAACGTTTTTTACTTTCTCTTTTTTATTTGAACTTTTTATGATAATTATGTGGTATCAGAAAACCAGTAAAGATATTTTTGCTTTAACGTATTGGTAAAAGGAAATACATAAGTACCTGACATTTGCTAAGTGGTCAGTTAGTTCTCTTATCATCTCTCCTTTCCTTCCTTCCCCACTACCAAACTTCTTGATTTTTTTCCCTGATACCAGCTCTTTTCTCTGTAGGGAAGAGAATAAGACCCAACTCTACAGATAACTCCCCTCAAGGGTTTGAGGTAAATGTAGGATGAGAGGAGGGAACTCTGCCTATCTGGGCTTTCTGTAAGAGGCCACAGAGTATATAGATTAAGGACTCAAGCCTGGGAGAAATTCAGGTATGAATTTGTATCCTGGCTCCTATCATTTACTAGCTGAGTAAGCTAAGGCAGGTTAATTTGATGAAACTTCTGTTTTTTTCCTTTTTAAAATGGCAATATTTATAACACTTACCTAATAAGTTGTGGTGTGTATATACTTAGCATAGTACCTGTTACATTATGATGATGCTCAATCAATGTTAGTTGCCATTGTTGTTATTGTCGTCGTCCCATACAGATCCCCTTCAGGTCCTTAGACAACCCTAAATGAACTTTTAAAGAACTGGCAATTCCTAATCAGTCCTGTAGAATAGCTCAGAGAAAGTGGTTTTCATCTTTTAGGCCGTCTTCCTTTTTAGATCTTCCTCTTCTTTATCTTAAATGGGAATTCTGACTCAAAAGCTTTGAATTTGCTTTTGGTGTCAATATATTGTCCAGTCTACCAGCCTACCAAATGGTCCTATTTAGTGGGCTTTTTTTTTTTTTAAGGAAGGGAAATCTGGAACTCTTTACCCATCAGTTCACTGCATTGAGCCATTCATCTCTGAGGATATTGACCACTGTTCCCTGTTGAAGAATTGGACAATCCTTGACATTCACAATGTTGTGCAATCATCGCCACCATCTAACTCCAGAACATTTTGACCACCCCAAAAGGAAACCCTGTACCCACTGAGCATTTGCTTTCCATTTCCCCATTTCCTCACCCTGACAACCATTAATCTGCTTTCTGTTTCTATGGGTTTGCTTATTCTGTATATTTAATATAAATGAAATCCTCCAGTGTGGTCTTTTGTGTCTGATTTCTTTCACTTAGCATGTTTTCAAGGTTCATTTGTGTTGTAGTATGTATCAGTACTTCATTCCTTTTAATGGCTGAATAATATTCCACTGTATGGGTATACCACATTTTGTTTATTCATTCATTGGTTGATGAACTTTGGAACTGTTTCCATCTTCTTCCTATGGGAAGTAGTGTTGCTATGAACATTCATGTAAAAGATTTGTTTGAACACCTGTTTTCAGTTCTTTTGGGTGTATACCAAGGAGTGGAATTACTGAGTCGTATGGTAACTCTATGTTTAATTTTGCGAGGAACTGCCAAACTGTTTTCCAAAGTGGCAGCACCATTTTACCTTCCCATCAGCAATATATGAGAGTTTCCATTTCTCTACATGCTTGCCAACACTTGTTATTGTCTGTCTTTTTTTGTTACAGCCATCCTAGTGGGTATGAAGAAATAGCTCATTGTGGTTTTGATTTGCATTCCTCTAATGACGTCGAACATCTTTTCATATGCTTGTTGGCCATGTATACGTGTTCTTTGGAGAAATGTCTATTCAAGTCCTTTGCCCATTTAAAAGAATGGGTTGTCTTTCTGCTGTTTTGTTGTAAAAGTTCTTTGTATAATCTGGTACTAGACCCTTAGCAGGTATATGTTTGCAAATATTCTCTTTCATTCCGTGGGTTGTCTTTTCATTTCCTTGATGGTGTCCTTTGATGCACAAAAGTTCTTCATGAAGTCAAATTTATTTTTTCTTTGGTTACTTGTGCTTTTGGTACATATCTAAAAATATTTTACCTAATCCAATGTCATGAATATTTATCCCTATGTTTTCTTTTAACAGTTTTATAGTTTTGTATCTTACACTTAAGGCTATGATCCATTTTGAGTTAATTTTGTATACGGTGTGAGGTAAGGGTCCAACTTTACTCTTTTGCATGTGGATATCCAGCTGTCTCAGCACCATTTATTGAAAAGGCTATTCTTTCCCCCATTGACTAGTCTTGGCACCATTGTCTAAAATTAATTAGCCATAAATATTTGGGTTTATTTCTGGACTCTCCATTTTACTGCATGATATGTATGTCTGTCCTTATGTCAGTACCACACTATCTTGATTACTGTGGCTTTGTAGTAAGTTGGAGTGTGAGTCCTCCAATTTTGTTCTTCTTTTGCAATATTGTTTTAGCTATTTGCGGTACCTTGAAATTCCATATGACTATTTGGATCAGCTTTTGCATTTCTGACAAAAGGCCGTTAGGTTTTCAGTAGGGATTGTGTTGAATCTGTAGAACACTTAGGAGAGTATCACCATCTTAATATTATGTCTTTCCATTTATTTAGGTCATCTTTAATTTCTTTTAGCAATGTTTTGTAGTTTTCAGAGGTACAAGTCATGCACCTCCTTGGTTAAATTTATTCCTAAGTATTTTATTTTTCTTGATGGCTTTATAAATGGACTTCCCTTAATTTCCTTTTCAGATTGTTCATTGCTAGTGTATAGAAATACAACTGATCTTGCATGTTTATCTTATATCATTTGATTTTGCTGAATTCATTTATTATGTTTAATTTTTTGGTGGATTCTTTAGAGTTTCTTAAATATAAGATCATATCATCTGTGAATTACTTCCCTCCCTACTTTTTAAAATGTATTACCCACTGCATTATATGATTTCACTTCACTGGGAGTATACATTATCCCAGTGTGAGAAACAGTGTAACATATTTCTTTCGTTTTTACAAAAAAATTTGCAAAGTGCTTTTACATCTAATTTTATTCTTTTAGTAACAAAGTGGCTCATTTTTCTTTTAATAACAAGGTAGTTCATTATTCTTTTAATAATAAGGTGGCTCAAATGATATCTCATTTTACAGATAAGGACACTGAGGCTCTCTGGCAAGTTTAATGGTTTATTGAAGGCTCACATAAACTTAATTAGAGCTGAGGTCTTCTCCCTAGAGATCCAACACTCTTTTGATTGAACTCTAATTCCTTCATATTTTTCCTGTAGTCGTTAGAACTTTTGGGACACAGTAGTTTTCTTATGAACTTGAGAGGCCTTTCTTATGACCTTGACAATTCTGTGGTTAGGGTCAGTATGCAGTAAAACAAAAAATGTATGTTCACAAAAAAGACTCATACAAGAATGTTCATCGCATCTTTATTCATAAAGCTCCAAACTGGAAACATCGCATTTAAGGAGACTAAACAAACAAACTCTTATATTCATATACTGAAATATTACTCAGCAACAAAAAAGAAAACATTATTGGTGCATAGAGCAACACGAATAATCTTTAAAAGATTATGCTGAGTAAAAAGAAGGCTTACTATCTTATTTCATTTATATGAAGTTCTAGAAGAGAAAAACTAATCTATTATGGAAAAAATCATATCACTGATAGCCTCCAGGAGTGTTGGGACAGGAAGAGGGTATGAAGAGGTTTTCTGATGTGACAGTAATATTCTATGTGTTTATAGGGGTTTGGGATACAGAAGCGTGTGTTCTTATAAAAACTCAGCAAATGCACTTAATACTTAGGCATTTCATTGTGTGTAAACTTTATAACAAAAGAAAGAAAAGAATCAAGTATTAAACTTAGTTAATGATATGCATGCTGAAGTATTTAGGAGGAAGTGTACAGATGTTTGAATTTACTTTGACACTGATCAAAAAAATAAAATGGGTTAATGGATAGGCAGAGATATAGACAGCTAGGCAGATATGTCATAAAGCAAGTACTATATAATGTTAATGGTAGAGTCTAGGTGGTAAGTTCTCTGTAAAATTCTTTCAACTCTCAATTTTGCTGTATGTTTGAAATTCTTCATAATAAAAAGTTCAGGGAGGGAAGGAAACCACATTTGGAAATCTATTAGTTCCTCTTTGAGCCCCCTCTCCTACCCACCTTCTCTTCAGCTTCATAAGATGGACATAATGAGATAAAGGATAATGAAAGATAAGATGAATGTAGCAGGAATTCACTCACCAGGCTCCAAGCTAGCAAAACAACTTTCTATTAACCCTAACTCCTGTGTCAGCCTGTGACTCCTTCTATGTTGTCACCCAGAGTCTCTCCTCTACATATGCCCCCAAGAAACTTGCCCTTCCAGAGGGCAGACAGCAGAAGCAAGAACTACAATTCTGCAGCCTGTGGAAGGAAAACCACATTCACAAAAAGATAAACAAAATGAAAAGGCAGAGGACTTTGTACCAGATGAAGGAACAAGATAAAACCCCAGAAAAACAACTAAATGAAGTGGAGATAGGCAACCTTCCAGAAAAAGAATTCAGAATAGTGATAGTGGAGATGATCCAGGACCTCAGAAAAATATGGAGGCAAAGATCGAGAAGTTGCAAGAAATGATTAACAAAGACCTAGAAGAATTAAATAACAAGCACCTAGAACAATTAAAGAACAAACAAGCATAGATAAACAATACAATAACTGAAATGAAAAATACAGTAGAAGGAATCAATAGCAGAATAACTGAGGCAGAAGAACGGATAAGTGACCTGGAAGACAGAATGGTGGAATTCAGTGCCGTGGAACAGAATTAAAAAAAAAGATGAGGGCTTCCCTGGTGGCGCAGTGGTTGAGAGTCCGCCTGCCGATGCAGGGGACACGGGTTCGTGCCCCGGTCTGGGAGGATCCCACATGCCGCGGAGCGGCTGGGCCCGTGAGCCATGGCCGCTGAGCCTGCGCGTCCGGAGCCTGTCCTCCGCAACGGGAGAGGCCACAACAGTGAGAGGCCCGCGTAACGCATAAAAAAAAAAAAAAAAAAAAAAAAAAAAAAGATGAAAAGAAATGAAGACAGCCTAACAGACCTCTGGGACAACATTAAACACAACAACATTCGCATTATAGGGGTCCCAGAAGGAGAAGAGAGAGAGAAAGGACCTGAGAAAATATTTGAAGAGATTATAGTTGAAAACTTCCCTAACATGGGAAAGGAAATAGCCACCCAAGTCCGGGAAGCACAGAGAGTCCCAGGCAGGACAAACCCAAGGAGAAACACGCCAAACACATAGCAATCAAATTGACAAAACTGAAAGACAAAGAAAAATTATTGAAAGCAACAAGGGAAAAACAACAAATAACATACAAGGGAACTCCCATAAGGTTAACAGCTGATCTCTCAGCAGAAACTGTACAAGCCAGAAGGCAGTGGCACGATATATTTAAAGTGATGAAAGGGAAGAACCTACAACCAAGATTACTCTACCTGGCAAGGATCTCATTCAGATTTGGCGGAGAAATCAAAAGCCTTACAGACAAGCAAAAGCTAAGAGAATTCAGCACCACCAAACCAGGTCTACAACAAATGCTAAAGGAACTTCTCTAAGTGGGAAACACAAGAGAAGAAAAGAACCTACAAAAACAAATCCATAACAATTAAGAAAATGGTAATAGGAACATACATATTGATAATTACCTTCAATGTGAATGGATTAAATGCTCCAACCAAAAGATACAGGCTCACTGAATGGACACAAAAACAAGACCCATATATATGCTGTTTACAAGTGACCCGCTTCAGACCTAGGGACACATACAGACTGAAAGTGAGGGGATGGAAAAAGATATTCCATGCAAATGGAAATCAAAAGAAAGCCGGAGTAGCAATACTCATATCAGATAAAATAGACTTGAAAATAAAGAATGTTGCAAGAGACAAGGAGAGACACTACATAATGATCAAGGGATCAATCCAAGAAGAAGATATAACAATTATAAATTATATGCACCCAACATAGGAGCACCTCAATACAAAGGCAGCTGCTAACAGCTATAAAAGAGGAAATCGACAGTAACACAATAATACTGGGGGACTTTAACACCTCACTTACACCAATGGACAGAACATCCAGACAGAAAATTAATAAGGAAACACAAGCTTTAAATGACACAACAGAGTTGATCGTTTTTTTGTTTTTTTGTTTTTTGAGGTACGCGGGCCTCTCACTGTTGTGGCCTGTCCCATTGCAGAGCACAGGCTCTGGACGCGCAGGCTCAGCGGCCAAGGCTCACGGGCCTAGCTGCTCCGTTGCATGTAGGATCTTCCCGGACCGGGGCACAAACCCGTGTCCCCTGCATTGTTAGGCGGACTCTCAACCACTGTGCCACTAGGGAAGCCCTAGACCAGATAGTTATAATTGATATTTGTAGGACATTCCATCCAAAAACAGCAGATTACACTTTCTTCTCAAGTGCACACAGAACATTCTGCAGGATAGATCACAACTTGGGTCACAAATCAAGCCTCAGTAAATTTAAGAAAATTGAAATCATATCAAGCATCTTTTCCGACTACAACTCTATGAGATTAGAAATCAATTACAGGGAAAAAAATGTAAAAAACGTAAACATATGGAAGCTAAACAATATGCTATTAAATAACCAAGAGATCACTGAAGAAATCAAAGAGGAAATCAAAAAATACCTAGAGACAAATTACAAGAAAAACACGACGATCCAAAACCTATGGGATGCAGCAGAAGCGGTTCTAAGCAGGAAGTTTATAGCAATACAAGCATACCTTAAGAAACAAGAAAAATCTCAAATAAACCATCTAACCTTACACCTAAAGGAACTAGAGAAAGAAGAATAAACAAAACCCAAAGTTAGCAGAAGGAAAGAAATCATAAAGATCAGAGCAGAAATAAATGAAATAAAAACAAAGAAAACAATAGCAAAGATCAGTAAAACTAAAAGCTGGTTCTTTGAGAAGATAAACAAAATTGATAAGCCTTTAGCCAGACTCATCAAGAAAAAGAAGGAGAGGACTCATAGCAATAAAATGAGAACTGAAAAAGGAGAAGTTACAACGGACACCATAGAAATTCAAAGCATCATAAGAGACTACTACAAGCAACTGTATGCCCCAAAAATGGACAACCTGGAAGAAATGGGCAAATTCTTAGAAAAGTACAACCTTCCAAGACTGAACCAGGAAGGAATAGAAAATATGAGCAGACCAATCACAAGTAATGAAATTGAAACTGTGATTAAAATTCTTCCAACAGGGCTTCCCTGGTGGTGCAGTGGTTGACAGTCCGCCTGCCAATGCAGGGAACACGGGTTCGTGCCCCGGTCCAGGAAGATCCCACATGCCGCGGAGCAGCTGGGCCCGTGAGCCATGGCCGCTGACCCTGCGCGTCTGGAGTCTGTGCTCCGCAATGGGAGAGGCCACAACAGTGAGAGGCCTGTGTACCACAAAAAAAAAAAAAAAAAATCTTCCAACAAACAAAAGTCCAGGACCAGATGTTTTCACAGGTGAATTCTATCAAACATTTAGAGAAGAGCTAACACCCATCCTTCTCAAACTCTTCCAACAAATTGCAGAGGAAGGAACACTCCCAAACTCATTATACGAGGCTGCTATCACCCTGACACCAAAAGCAGACAAAGATACCACAAAAAAAGAAAATTACAGACCAGTATCAGTGATGAATATAGATGCAAAAATCCTCAACAAAATACGAGCAAACAAAATCCAACAACACATTAAAAGTAACATATACCATATTCAAGTGGGCCTTATCCCAGGGATGCAAGGATTCTTCAATATATGCAAATCAATCAATGTGATACACCATATTAACAAATTGAAGAATAAAAACCATATGATCATCTCAATAGATGATCATATGGTTTTGACATAATGCAACACCTGTTTATGATAAAAACTCTCCAGAAGGTGGGCATAGAAGGAACCTACCTCAACATAATAAAGACCATATATGAGAAACGCACAGCAAACATCATTCTCTGTGGTGAAAAACTGAAAATATTTCCTCCAAGGTCAGGAATAAGACAAGGATGTCCACTCTCGCCACTATTATTCAACATAGTTTTGGAAGTCCTAGCCACGGCAATCAGAGAAGAAAAAGAAATAAAAGGAATAGAAATTGGAAAAGAAGTAAAACTGTCACTGTTGGCAGATGACATGATACTATACATAGGGAATCCTAAAGATGCCACCAGAAAACTACTAGAGCTAATCAATGAATTTGGTAAAGTTGCAGAATACAGAATTAATGCACAGAAATCTCTTGCATTCCTATACACTAACAACAAAAGATCAGAAAGAGAAACTAAGGAAACAATCCCATTCACCATTGCAGCAAAAAGAATAAAATACCTAGAAATAAACCTACCTAAGGAGGTAAAAGACCTATACTCAGAAAACTTTAAGACATTGATGAAAGAAATCAAAGACGACATAAACAGATGGAGAGATATACCATGTTCTTGGATTGGCAGAATCAAATTGTGAAAATGACTGTACTACCCAAAGCAATCTGCAGATTCAATGCAATCCCAGTCAAATTACCCATGGCATTTTTTACAGAACTAGAACAAAAAATCTTAAAATTTGTATGGAGACACAAAAGATCCCGAATAGCCAAAGCAGTCTTGAGGGAAAAAAACGGAGCTGGAGGAATCAGACTCCCTGACTTCAGACTATACGACAAAGCTACAGTAATGAAGACAATATGGTACTGGCACAAAAATAGAAATATAGATCAATGGAACAAGATAGAAAGCCCAGAGATAAACCCACGCACCTATGGTCAGCTAATCTATGACAAAGGAGGCAGGGATATACAATGGAGAAAAGACAGCCTCTTCAGTAAGTGGTGCTGGGAAAACTGGACAGCTCCATGTAAAAGAATGAAATTAGAACACTCCCTAACACCATACACAAAAATAAACTCAAAATGGATTCGAGAACTAAATATAAGACCAGACAGTATAAAACTCTTAGAAGAAAGCATAAGAAGAACACTCTTTGACATAAATAACAGCAAGATCTTATTTGATCCATCTCCTAGAGTAAAGGAAATAAAAACAAAAATAAACAAATGGGAGCTATTGAAACTTAAAAGCTTTTGCAAAGCAAAGGAAACTACAAACAAAACAGAAAGACAACCCTCAGAATGGGAGAAAATATTTGCAAATGAATCAACGGACAAAGGATTAATCTCCAAAATATATAAACAGCTCATGTAGCTCAATATTAAAAACACAAACAACCCAATCAAAAAATGGGCAGAAGACCTAAATAGTCATTTCTCCAAAGAAGACATACAGATGGCCAAGAAGCACATGAAAGGCTGCTCAACATCACTAATTATTAGAGAAATGCAAATCAAAACTACAATGAGGTAACGCCTCACACCAGTTAGAATGGGCATCATCAGAAAATCTACAATCAATCAATGCTGGAGAGGGTGTGGAGAAAAGGGAACCCTCTTGCACTGTTGGTGGGAATGTAAATTGATACAGCCACTATGGAGAACAGTATGGAGGTTCCTTAAAAAACTAAAAGTAGAATTACCATATGACCCAGCAATCCCACTACTGGGCATATACCCAGAGAAAACCATAATTCAAAAAGACACATGCACCCCAGTGTTCATTGCAGCACTATTTACAATAACCAGGTCATGGAAGCAACCTAAATGCCCATCAACAGACAAATGGACAAAGAAGAGGTGTACATATATGCAATGGAATATTACTCAGCCATAAAAAGGAATGAAATTGGGTCATTTGTAGAAATGTGGATGGATCTAGAGACTGTCATACAGGGTGAAGTAAGTCAGAAAGAGAAAAACAAATATTGTATATTAACGCATATATGTGAAACCAGAAAAATGATACGGAGCAACTGGTTTGCAGGGCAGAAATAGAGACACAGATGTAGGGAAACAAACGTATGGGCACCAAGGGGGGAAGTGGCAGGGGGTGGGGGAGGGGGTGGCATGAATTGGAGATTGGGATTGACATGTATATACTAAATATGTATAAAATGGATAACTAATGAGAACCTGTTGTATAAAAAATAAATAAAATTCAAAAAAATATATAGTTATTAAAAAAATGTAAGCTACACAATAAAGCTGTGAAACAAACAAACAAACAAAAGAAACTTGCCCTTCAGTCTCCAATTTTATCCCTAATTATTGAATTTATTTCTCTTGGAGGAAAGTCTAATTGCCCTGAAAAGATCTCGCTTTACCATTCCAAGGAAATTTCTAATTTTTATCCGAGCAAGTCATTTTTGCAGAAAGAACTGTCGATTAGTAGGCAGAAGACTTTGTGTTCTAGATTAGACTCAGGTAAATAACTGGTACAAGGTCAAACAACTGATACATGGCAGAGCCAGAATTTGCATCCAGGAGTGCCTGATTACAGTTTATTGGACCACTGCTCTTTGGGACCTGAAGGAATGTGTGGTGAAGTTTCAGAAAGCAAGGGCATATCTCACCCTTTAAATCCTGCTGTATGGACAGCTACCTCCTTTAGAACCCAGCCTTCCAAGTAAAACCAACTTGTGAGGGAAGAAAGCCTAATAGTGAATTTTCAGTGGCAGCCTAGGAAACAGTCTCAACTTCATATCCTTAGACTTTTTCTCCTTTACCTACAAAAAGCACTCCAAGAAAATCAGCTATGAAAAATATGAATTTTTGTGCCATATGGTCAGATGAAACCTTCCAGGGTTCAGGAATCCCCCGTGTTAAAGACCTCTTTAATTCTGCATTTTTAATAACCTGGTCTATGATCCTTCTTAACCAGTTCCTGGGGAAAGATGTGCAAAAGCACCTGAAGTTCCAGTTTACATGGGAGCTTTAATCCTGAGGGCTTCTGGCTTGAGAGTCTTTGATGTTTGCCTCCCTAGTTTTACATTAAGGTGAGAGGTTATGTTTGGGGAATATTATTTTGCTCCCCAGGATACCACTCTTTTTTTTCCCTGGCACATAATATAGTAAATAGTACATACTAAGCATTCCTGTGAGCTTTTGATGAATTGAGTAATTGTTGGCTTCATCAGAGGAGGGTCTGGACTTGCTCATCTGTATATGCTCATCTCCTAGTACAAAATCTACTAGCATAAAATAGATATGTTTAAAGAATTGATTGAATTGAGATTGTTACTTCACTTTGAGAGGGTTGCCTGTCCTTTTAGCTACAAATTTCTGAGACAGGAGTGTCTAAATGACCCTAAGTGAGTTATTGAGTCGGAATCAGAGGGTTAATGATAGAAATGATGTCATCAGTTTTTGGAGAGGTGACTGTGTAAATCAAAGACCAGCAATAATGAACCCGTAGCCCCAGACAGCAAATATTGTGGATCTTCCTGAACTACTAGGAAAAGTAAATGAAAAACTCCTCTTAATCAGATTTCTGGGCTTGAAACTAGGAATTTTTGTGAGGATGTTGTGTTTCTGATTGCCAGCATGGAAAGGGGGAGTGTGGTCAGAGAAAGGTTAGGAGAAGAGGGGAAGAGAGTGGGGACACAGTTAGGAGAGGAAAAAGGGAAACGGTATCTGGGAAAGCAGAGGGAGAGAAAGATGACTTGAAAGAATAGTGGCTGTGGCCTGACCCTGGTTTGGTGATTGGTTTGGTGATCTGGTGGCAAAGGAATTGTTGCTAGAGAGCCATGTTCTCTTCATGGCCAGGATATCCACTACCTTAGGTTTGACTTTAGTACTTACCATCCTTCTAACCCTTTTCTAGATCTTGTGGGACCTTACGATCCAGAGTGAGCTTTACAGCTTTTGTGGAGAAAGAGGGAAGGAGGCATTAAATAACAGCTGTCCTCCGCAGTAAAGATTCTCAGAGGAGTTCCTGACATTTTAGAACGGGCTCCCTCTTGTTGATTAGAAATGTTACTGTAAACTCCAGAGTCTAGGGCATTCTTGATTGGAGTTTAACCTCAAGGGGATGCAAAAGTCGTTGCAGTTTCAATGTCACCCAAGAATTTTCTATAGAATAAATATATCACATGGGAGTTACATGAAAATCAGTGCAGTTAGTTACAACCACATGCCCCTTTCCCCACCTTCATGGATGTGTAAAAGGACTCACTTAACATGTACCATCACCGTGATTTCTCCTTGCTCACAAACTTCCAAATACAGCGTCACTGGACCCAGTTTTTATTTGTAGAGAAAACTACAAGCAGATTCTTTCAGTAATGACTACTGAGTCATTCAGCATATGTTTTTTGAGTGACAATTTTGCTAGGTGCTTGGATTCAGTGTTGAGAAAGATGGATTTAGTCTCTAAATTATGTCTTACCAAGGTACAAGCTTAGGAAAAGGAATATCCTATTTTGTTTAAATCTGGTCTCAAAATCTACAAAGAATTGCTGAAAATTTCTAAAGATACACTGCTCTGGATTTTGTACTATTCAGTGCTGGCTCCTATAAGATCTCATCATTCATTGTTTATAAAGGCCCTGGAAGACAGAGACTGTATCCCAGCCCACCCTCCCAAATAACACTGGGAACTGGAATCAACAGCACTCTGGATGGTATGAGTGGCTAGTGCCAGAAGCTGTAATATAACTTGCTAAAAATTCTGCCCTTGAGGTTGTAGTTAGAGTTGTCCAGCCTTTAAGTCCTCTCCTATTTATCTATGTTTCTGCCTTTTGTCCTTCTGTAAAATGATAGAACTTCCTGTCCAGAAGTCAGTGGCATCTTTCCCAGAGGCAGGAGTCAGCCTCCCTGGAGTGAGTTGGAAAATAGGGATTCCCAGATCTTCCTATCATGGCCCTTTGTGCCACATTTTACTTAGTCTTAATTCTGAGTTCCTACTGCTGATGCGTATTAGATGATATGGTAGCTTCAGAGATGAATATGGCATGGATATTGCATTCAAAGAACTTAATCTGGTTAAGGAGATGGGACATATACAGGAAGAGCTAAGTAGATAGCAGGAGCAGCAAGTGTCAGACAAGTGAAGTTTGTGCAGTGAGAGGTAGCATAAAGTAGTAGAGGGAGCCGTGACCTTACAGTTAGAAGACCCAAGTTCAAAGGCTCAGTTTTATGTGCATGAGCAAGTGAACCTTTTTGTGCCTTAGTTTACTCAACTATAAAGTGGAGAGAATGATCTTTACCCTGTCTAAATCTCAAGGTTGTAGTAAGGGTCAAGTGAGATACTGTATGAGAAACTTTGGAAAACACAAATTAAAATACAAACACAGATGGAAAGTGATCTTATCTAATTTTACAGTAGAGGAGACAGGTGTAGACATGAAAAACCTTGCTGAAAGTCTCACATGCTTGCTATGAAACAGCCCTCCATTATTTAAGCACAAAATACAGTTTTTTTCATTTTTCTCCCTCCTTCATAGACCTTGTCCACTGAAAGACTTTTAAGTAGCCCGTATGCTGTTGGCACCATATGAAGTGTGTTTTGTTAGAGTGTGAGGAAGTTTAGGGGTCCATATTTTCTCCTAAAGATATTGGTCAAAGGGATACGCTGTCACCTTACTCGCTGGGCATGGCAGAGGTTTAACACAGCACTATCCGGTAGAAATACAATACAAATGGCAAATGTGAGCCTTATGTGAAATTTTAAATCTTCTAGCAACCACAGTAAAAATAAATCAATAAAAGGAAACAGTTGAAATTAATAATGTATTTTATTTAATACAATAAGACCAAAATATTCTCATTTCAACATGTGATCAATATAAAACAAATCATTAAAGAGATATTAACATTCTTTTTCATATTAAATCTTTAAAGCTGGAGGTGTATTTTGCCTCGCAGCACATGTCGGTTTGCCCTAGCCAGCCACATTTCAGGTACTCAGCAGCCGCATGTGGCTGATAACCGCTCTATTGGACAGTGCAGCCTTCCACAGTCCCCATTCTTCCCAGCATTCAGTTCTGGCTGCCTCACCTTCATTCCTGTCCTCATTATTTCCTTTTAATGGATCTGTGTATTCTTCCCTTCCTTGGTCCCTCAAGAAACAAGCTTCTTTTCTAAGTGCCAGGTATCCTTCTTTGTTCAGGTAAGAAAATACGTTCCCTTCTAGCTATTATTTGAAATCAGCTAGTGTTCCTTGAACTGTGCCTTTCTTATTCTGTGAACTTGCAGCTATTTTGAACCAAGCTTCCCATCTCACTTTACTTGTTTGTCTGTCTCTTTCAAATTTTGTACTCCTTGAGGAAAAAGATAGTGTTTTATTCATTTCTGTAATCCCAGTAACCTAGCACAGTTCTGGCCCATAGCAGAAATTTGATAAATTTTAAATAACTTGGCAAATAAATGAGCTTTTCCTGGATACCTCACCAGCTCTCTCTTCCCCCTCAACAGTGAGTTTTCTGTCTAACAGTAGTTTTTGTTACAGAACCATATGCTGTGGCACCTATAGGCAACGCTTGTTGTTTTTATTATTTGCAGGAAAACAAATTTTAAATTTTAGACCATATTCCAGTTCTTTCCAGAAGCCCTATCTTTATTCACTTTTCAGGTTACCTGATTTTACCTGCCAGGAAAGCCTTTGCTATCTATTAGCCTTGGCCCTTTAATTGCCTACTTCTTTTTTTTTTTTTTAATTAATTTATTATTTATGACTGTGTTGGGTCTTCACTACTGTGTGCGGGCTTTCTCTAGTTGCGGTGAGCAGGTGCCACTCTTCATTGCGGTGCACGGGGTTCTCACTGCGGTGGCTTCTCTTTGTTACAGAGCACGGGCTCCAGGCGCGCAGGCCTCAGCAGCTGTGGCATGCGGGCCCAGCAGCCGTGGCTCGCGAGCTCCAGGGCGCAGGCTCAGTAGTTGTGGCACACGGGCTTAATTGCTCCGCGGCACGTGGGATCTTCCCGGTCCTGGGCTCGAACCCGTGTCCCCTGCATTGGCAGGTGGATTCCCAACCACTGCGCCACCAGGGAAGCCCCTGCCTACTTCTTGATTCCTGATGTTGCTCCCCAGTTCATTTCCTCTCCTTCTCACCTTCTTACTTGCCTTTGTTCCCTCTGTCTGGACCTTCCCTTCACCATGAGTTTCTTATGCAACCTCAGCCCCAATTGATGTTAAGGTGGGAGCTCCCTAACAACAGCTTATCATGAAACCACAAATTCATAGACCACTGAAGTTAGAAAGGGTCTTAAAGATTCAAATCCAAGGGTCTCATACTTTTTAAGTAGTTGAATTTTCTTTTTCAAACAAAGCTTTAGGCAGAACTCATTATATATAAAACTGGTTAAAATGCAGCTGCTTTAGTTGAAATGGGGTTAGGGTTCCCAGAGATAGTCTGGGGTCCACAGAACTCCACTAGTCTAGTTCAACTCCCTCACAATACAAATGGAGAAAGAGAGACCCAGAGAAGTAAAACAACTTGCCTAATCCATACAGCAAGCTAGTGACAGGATCTGGACTAGAACCCAGGTTTCCTCGCCAGGTCAGTGCTCGTTCAGCCACAGTTTACTGTTTAGAGACTCATTTCACCAGGGGAGAAAACAGTAACAATGAGTCTTTTATTATATTCTCCTTGATGAGACCTGACAGGGTCCACCTCTTCTTCTCTGCTAGTAAATGAGGTTGGCCCTCCTCTTGTTATTGTTTTTCTCTAGAACCGAGGCTGGGGCTTGCCTTAGCCTTTGTTCTGTTCCCAGTTTTTATAGTGCCAAAGTTAGGGGAGAGAGATTCAGACAGGTCAGGGTGGCACAGATGTTTCCTGTCCCTTGGCTAGTCTGGCTGTGTCTTTCAGAGGCAGCTGAATGCCATGGCCAGGTGTGTCTTTCAGGGTCTTCCAAGCCCTTGGAGGTGGTGGGTGTTTATAACTGCAATTTCCTGATTAGCTTCTGTTTTTCACAGGTTTCTAGCCACTACCTGAGGGAATACATCTAAGCGTCTTCTCTGGGAGTCATCAGTCATTCAGAGCTTTCTGTAGTCTGGCCATAATCTACCTCTGTATTCTTATTTCCCAGAGTCCCCTTCACGCATCCTATGTTTTCTCCCAGAGTACTATCTTTTCTACCCTTCCTCATCATCTTCACCTATTAAAATATTACTCATTTCTCCAGATTAAGCTTAAACACCACTTCAAAATGCCTTTTTCAAAAACTTCCACGCTTATTCTCTCTCTCTGTTGTAGTGTTACAACTTTCTAGCCCCATCTCCCATCATTCCCTGCCTCATATTTTTATATACCGCAACTTTGCACCATGTTATTTCTCACTTCCTTACCTTTGCTAATGCTGTCCGGGTGCCAGAATCCCTGCTTTAATTTTTATTTCACTTTGCCTAGCTAAGTCCGATTTCAATTTAGGATGGGCTCAGGCATCACTTCTTCCAAGATGACTTCCCTGACGCCTCCAAGCTAAGTTAGGCTAGTCACATAATAGAATACACCTATCTGTATCTGGGTACTTACATGCTATATTTTATCTGTTTGTACCTGACTCCTAAAGTAGTGTTTAACCAAACAGCAGGGCACCATAGCCTAGCCAAGTTGACATGTAAAACTTTAATCATCACAGTAAGTGACCAGTAAATGTTTGCTGTATGCTTTTGAGCTTCTTATCTGAAGCTCAGAAAAGAGAACAATCTTACTTCTTTTTCTAGCAGTAATTTGGACTCAATAGCCTAAAAATCTTCCACTACTAAACTCCTAACAGCTCTGAATAAAAAGTAACAACGTTCTAATGCATAACTGAACTTGCAAGAAAGTAAGGGACTCTCCAGAGGCTGAAAATAAAGACAGACTTGAGTAATAAGTCTGTAAGATGATGTTGTATCAGGCCTCTTCAGATATCTGTCTTGGTAATCTTGGGACTTGGATTTAAATACCCACACAGGAAGAGAAAATGAAGACTTGAGTCTTCACAAGACAGGCATTAAAGCTGAAACCCACAAGTGAGATGGGACTTTCAGTAACATGGTAGTCAGAAAAAAAAATCTTTTCATTAATACATGGACACAAGAAAGTTGTCTTTCTCAGCCTAGTCTCTGGAAAGAAGAAAGTCTCTCTCTCAGAATTCAGAATGATAGGTCTATCTTCAGGTGGGTTCTGGTGTTTAGATTTCTACTCCCTGTGTGGTCTGAGGTCCTGCAAGCTGATTAATTAACATAAAAAGTATACCCAGCCAGTGATACCCACCCGAGGTGCCTGGCAGAAGAAACCGCAAAACCCTCTTAAGATGATAAAAGATCTAAAACTATGAGGTGATTTTTTAAATCTGTAAAATTAATATATTTAAATGATTAAGAACAAATAAAGAGATAAAAATATAGATATGTTTTGTCTATGGTAGATATGACAAATAGAGTTTTCAGAAATAAAAAACATAGTCATCAAAATTAAAAAACATAATAGGCTGTTTAAACAGGAGATCAGACACTGCTGAAGAGAAAAACAGGTAAACTGGAAGATAAGGCAGAAATGATCCATGATGCCTCTCAAGGAGACAAAGAAAAGAAAACTATGAAAGCAAAATTAAGAGACATGGAGGATAGAACGAGAATACTATCCTCAATACATGTTTAATAATAGTTCTAGAAGGGGAGAATAGAAAGAATGGAAAAAAGACAATACTCAGAGGTAATGGTTGAAATTTTTTCAAAATTGATGAAAGACCTCAATTAGGAAGCACACTGAGTTCCAAAGGATAAATTAAAAGAAGGCCACTTCTAGACATACTGTAGTGAAACTGCATAGCAGCAAAGATTCAAAGTAGGTCTTAACATATATGCACTACCAAATGTAAAATGGATGGCTAGTGGGAAGCTGCTGCATAGCACAGGGAGATCAGCTCAGTGCTTTGTGACAACCTAGAGGGGTGGGAGGGAGGCTCAAGAGAGGGGGATAGGGCTTCCCTGGAGGCACAGTGGTTGAGAGTCCGCCTGCCGATGCAGGAGACATGGATTCGTGCCCCGGTCCGGGAAGATCCCACGTGCCGCAGAGCAGCTGGGCCCCGTGAGCCATGGCCGCTGAGCCTGCGCATCCGGAGCCTGTGCTCCACGGCGGGAGAGGCCACAACAGTGAGAGGCCCGCGTACCACAAAAAAAAAAAAAAAAAGAGAGAGAGGGGGGGATATGGGGATATATGTATACATATGGCTGTTTCACTTTGTTATACAGCAGAAACTAACACAACATTGTAAAGCAATTATACTCCAATAAAGAAATTAGATGAATAAATAAGTAAATTAAAATTACACAATTAAAAAAAAAGTAGGTCTTAAGAGCATCCAAAGATAAAAGAGATACCCTACAAGAAATCACAATTAAACCAAGAACAGTGGCAAAATAAACAAAAGAATAATGCCCTCAAAGCTGAGAGAAAAAAAGAAGTCACACCCAATCTAGAATTTTCCACCTAGGTAAACCTTTATTCAAGAGTGAGGGTCAGGGCTTCCCTGGTGGCCCAGTGGTTGAGAGTCCACCTGCCGATGCAGTGGACACGGGTTCGTGCCCCGGTCCGGGAGGATCCCACATGCCGCGGAGCGGCTGGGCCCGTGAGCCTGCGTGTCTGGAGCCTGTGAGCCGCCACGGGAGAGGCCACAACAGTGAGAGGCCTGCGTACCGCAAAAAAATAAAAATAAAAATAAAGTGAGGGTCAAATAGAGACAATTTTAGACAGATAGAGGCGTCAAATTTACATCTCAGAGATCATTTCTGAAAGGACTGCTAAAAACATATTCTTCAAGAAGCAGGAAATTGAATCCAAAGGAAGTAGTGACATGAAAAAAGCAATAGAGACTAGAGAAATTGGTAAACATGTGAGTAAATCTAAAACAAACAAAAACAGAAAAAACTTGACTGTACAGAATAACAACAAAAATAATGATTAATTTAGGGAGTATAAAAACAAGGTGAAATTAAGACACTGGGCTGTAATATGTGACATGGCAAGGGAGTAAAGAGAAAAGAGGAGTGATCACTCTTAAAACATACTAAAACTTGGGAGGACAGTAGAGCTACTGATTAAATTTATACTTGATAAGTAAAGTGTGCATGTTTAAAAAAAAGTTAATGGTAACCACACCAAGGATAGAAATAAAATGTGTAATAAAGCCCTCAAACAAATTTTGTCCCATCAGCTGTCTGAAAATGAAAAAAACAAAAAACAGAAAAACCTGAAAAATAGTAATTTTTCCAGTGACCCCTTGTTATGAACATCACAGTGTAGATTCTTGCATTGGGATGGAAGTTGGGATTTGATGACCTAGTTTGAAGTTTCCTACACGTGATTGTTAGAGAGACAGCCTATTAAGTCTCTAAGCCATTCAAATGAAGATCGCCACATATCAGAATTGTTGACACAAAGGGAGAAGCTACTTTGGGCCTCAGGAGTTCAGCTTTATCTTAGAAAATAGTCCCCAAAGTACAAAATCAAGAACCCGGGAAATAAACAACATTCAAGTAGAAATCTGTCTTCGAGAGAGTACTTGTTAAGGTTTCTGTTTCATCATTCCCAAGATTCCAAATTATTAGCTTCACAGGTCTTCAGAGGCCCCTCTCCTGGTTATTGGCAAAGCAGGAAGCAAGGAACTGGCTCCATCCTACCTTTCAACCTTATCCTCACTCCCGCTCTGCCATATGCATATCCTATGTTATACCATAACTGCATCACCACTTAGGGCTTTGTGAATTATACTTTCATGCTGCAATACTTCTGTTTAAGCCACTTTTCTTTTTGAAGTGTCCTTTCCACATCACATATTGAAATCCTACTAACTGTTTAACTCCCAGACTGTCAGAACCTAAAAATGCCTTTAGAGACCATGTGGTTAAGGGAGGGGCAAGGTAGGGGAAGGGGATTAAAAGGTACAAATTACTATGTGTAAAATAAATAAGATACAAAGGTGTAATGTACAGCACAGGGAATATAACCAATATCTTATAACTTTAAATAAGAGTATAACCTATAAAAATATTGAATCACTATGTTGTACACCTGAAACTAATATAACATTGTAAATCAACTATACTTCAATTTAAAAAAGAAAGAAACCATGTGGTTAAATTTTATCAATTGCATATGAAGAAAATGCAATTCAGATGAATTCCTAAGCTACACAAAATTTCTATTATTTACCCTGTAATCAAAATTTATCACTCCTTTCTCTGTACTGTAACACAAACAGAAAATCATATATGTAGAATGTCTGAACCTTATCTGTTCTAAGTTAACGATATCTTTGAAGTTTACATATTCTAACTCTAAAAGAGCACAAGAACTTTATTTTTAATTGTGGTAAAACACACATACCGTAAAATTTACCATATTAACCATTTTTAATGTTCAGTGGTGTTAAGTACGTTCACACTGTTGTGCAGCCAATCTCCAGAACTGTTTTCATCTTGCAAAACTGGATCTCTATGTCCATCAAGCAACAAATCCCCATTGAATTGTAAAGATGTTTTATCATGTAAGGTGTGATAAAAGAAATAAAGAAATTTAAGAAGTCTGTATGTCTTAACTAAAAAGAAACTGAAAACTTTAATTTCAAAAGTTGAAGAGTTATTTAGGAGCCTGATGAAGAAAAGATTTTTCTTCTGAAAGCCACTATGGGAAAAAAGAAGAGGATTAATATTTATAGTGGTTGATTATTAGTGAGAAAGCCACCAAAGTGTATCTAAAGGTATTGGTTGTCTTTACTGTCCTGTGTGAGTATTAAAATATGAATCCCCTTTTAAAATTTTTTGAATAATTTCAGAAGTAGTGTGAAGTGATGAATAAGATCTGCTCTGGAGTCAGTTTGCATGGTCTCAAATCCTGAATCCACCACTGGGTAGTTGTATGACCTTGAACAAGTTAATTAGTCTCTCTGTGCCTTAGTTATCTTATCTGTAAGATTAGGAGATAATGCTGTCTTGTATGACTGATGTGAGGATTAATTGAATAAGGTGTTTAAAGTCAGCACAGTAACTAGAGCTTACTAAGTACTTAACAAATATTAGCTATTATCAATTTTACTGTAGTTGATATAATTTTGATACCTGAACTCTGGGATAAGTAATCTCCTGTACTTCTGTTAACACTATTTTTATTCTTTGTGGCAGAGCTGGTTGAGGTCTATAGTCTTTCCTTCTCCTACCCTCCACCCAGTGCTTTGCATACTGCTGGAAAAAGAGTAGGTACCTACTCTAATGAATCTTTGTTGAATGAATAAATGATGAGAATATTTTTAAAGGTTGATAGAATATATTTCATTATAAAAACACTGGATAGTAAACTCTATTTCAAAGGAATGTATGGAGACACTAAGGATAAAATTAACCAGGTTTTCAGGCAAATCAGTTTGGGTTGGTTTTTAAAATTATTCTTCGGGCTTGTTGAATGTGAGGACCATGTATCCTCAATGGCTCATTAGAGGTGGTTGAGAAGATAGACAAATTCACTGAGGAGAATAGAGCCAGAGCAGTACCATATATGTTTGTGCTTCGATTCTAAGGCATGAGCTTCAATCCAGATCCACTGTGAGCTCAACTTGGTGTAACGAAAAGAGCACTGTTGAGAAGAAATGAGGGTTACCACCTCATGACCTTGGGCCATTTTTCCCCTTAAGCCTCCGTTTTTTCACCTATAAAAATGAGAGTATAGCATCTAAGATCCATTTCTCCATTCAGAACACATTTGGTACCATGTTGCTAAACTTGGGTGCATCTGGGAGCCTGTGGCATGTGTTCGTCTCCCAACCTGCCAGAATCCAGTTGTTAGTGCCTATTCTGGTGAATAATATCTCCCCCTGAATTGGTGCCAGTTGGAAAATTGTAGAATGGAATGTGCCACCTGGGTTTGGATTTGGAAATCCAGAGTGTTGTTGCCTTGAGGTACAAGGATGTTTCTGCCCAGCCATGGTGGTGAGTAGGCTGATAATATGAGTCATGGCAGTTTGCACTTGGACTGGGAAAAGACGGTCAAGTCTCCTTTGCTAATGAGAGCAGAATGAGGGGAGAGCTCTTTTCTTATTTCCTTCCAGCAATTTGCTGTATGAACCGTGCCCTGGTGATGCAGTATCACAAACAGAATCAATGCATCAGCAAAGGGATAAAAATAAAAAATTTCTTATGCTTCTGTAATGCTTAGCTGTTTATCTTCTTTATCATACTTGATCTCACAAGCACTCCAAATGGAAATCAAATCCTCAATTTCCACATCCTATAATATCATTTAGGGATCTCTGTCTTTGAATTCCACTGTTCTTCGATTTTTGGAAGACTTGCAGTTCTTACTCTAAGGAGGCAGCATGGTAGAATGCACCTGCCTCTGACTAGGTGGTTGACCTTGAACTATCAAGTGTCTCCTCTCTCTGGGCCTCTGTTTCCTTATAAATAAAAGACCTCTAAGCAAAATCTTCCCTCTCAGAAGGCTGAGAGAATATTATGTTATTAATGTCTCATATGAGAGTAAAATCCATAAACACTTCAATAACTGGTATGTTAATTTGTACCTAAAATAGAACATTAAGGCGGAGGATAGTCTCATTGCACATGGAAGTAAATGACCATACTTCTGTCTACATTTATAAATGCCTGATGAGCATTCAGTGAATTCATTTTGTTGAAGTGCTCTCCATTTCAAAGGACTCACACAGGCACATTGTTTAACCCAGTGATTTTTACATAAAAAGGGGGAAGAAAAGAATCTAAATGTATGAATGGGTGCTGTGCTAGATACACATTTATATACCAGATACACATTTATATACTCATTAATTCTTTCAACAAATATTATTGGGCACCTAATATGTACCAGGCATTATAATAGAGCTGGACACGGGATTGACACAGCAGTTATCACAACAGCAAGGTCTCTCCTCTCAGAGAACTTACATTTTGGTTGGGGAAATGAATAATAAATAGTCAAGGTAATTTTGAAATAAAGATAATATCTATGAAGATTATATAAAGAGAATGATTGGGAGGGGTGGGGATTACCTAGCTCAGGTAGTCAGAAAAAAACATCACTGAGGAAGTAATGTTTGAGCTGAGACTCAATTAGTGAGAAGCAGCGGGACATGCAAAGATCCCGGGGAAGGAGGTATCTGGCAGCAAGTGCAAAAGCCCAGCAGAGGTGGTGAGTTCAGCATGTTTGAGGAGTATGGTAAAGGCAGCGTCATTTGAATCTAACAAACTTAGAAATGGGTATTATTCTTATCTTACAGGTGAAAATACAGAGAGGTAAAGAGCCCAAGTTTAGGTAGTAAGTTGGTCGCCTGAGATTTAAACCCAGGTTAGTCTGACCCTAAAATCCATGCTCTTTCCACTGTGCCATGCCACTCAGCAATTGATTAAAATGCAAAGTTTCTGAGTTGGCTTGAATAACTGACTCGTTTCTATGTGACGGGGTGGGAAGGTTCTCTTTCTTACTTTTGATTCAGGGAGAGTATATCCCACCTGAAAGGAGGTAAATGGCTATTTGTTTTTGGCATTTGAGGAACATATACTATTGTGTATTCTTGTGATACTCTTTTATGTATCGTGGTTCCTCCTTCCCTCAAGTCCCAGGTTGAGTGGGTGTTCTCTGCCAGGAATCAAGCAATAGGTCTTTATTAATGGTGCTGTTATGGGGTGAATGTTTGTGTGTCTCCACCCCCCGCCTCCCCTACCAATTCATATGTTGAAACTCTAACTCCCAGTGTGATGGTATTTGGAGGTGGGGCCTTTGGGAGGTAATTAGATTTAGCTGAGGTCATGAGGGTAGTGTAGCAGTGATGGAATTAGTGTCCTTATAAGAGGAAGAGAGACCAGAGCTCTTTCTCTCTCTCGACCATGTGAGAACACAGCAAGAAGGTGGCAGTCCGCAAGCCAGGAAGAGTCTTACCAGGCCAGCACCTTGATCTGGACTGGTCAGCCTCTAGAACTGTGAGAAATAAATGTCTGCTGTTTAAGCATCCAGTCTGTGGTATTTTGTTATAGCAGTCGAGGAGCTCTATATCTATATCCATCCATCTATTATCTATATATAGATAACACATAGATAATATAGATAACATAGATAATAGATTATATATATTTTTATATATCTATTTATATAGATATATAGAGGGAGAGCAAGCGAGAGAGATAAGATTATAGTTATATATAGAAAGAGAGAGAGAGAGATTTATCATGAGGAATTGGCTCACGCATTTATAGAGGCTGAGAAGTCCTAAGACTGGCAAACTGGAGACCCAAGAGAACCGAAGGTAGAGTTCCAGGCCAATTCTGAAGGCCTGAGGACCAGGAATGCTATATCTTTCAGTCTGAGACTAAAGGCAGAAGACTGATGTCTTAGTTCAAAGACAGTCAGGCAGAGTAAATTCTCCCTTACTCCACCTTTTTGTGGTAGTCAGGCCTTCGGTGGATTGGATGAGGCCTGCTCACATTGGGGAGAGCAATCTGCTTTACTCAGTCTTGATTCAAATGTTAATCTCATCCAGAAACACCTTCACAGACACACCCAGAATAATGTTTAGGCAAATATCTGAACACCTGTGGCCCTTTCAGGTTGACACATAAAATGAACTAACCCAGGTGTGCTCTGTATAAGGCAGTGGTGAGCGTGGCGGTGAGTAGTGGGGGACTCGGAAGGAAGTATAAGACAGTGTGCACCCTCAGAGGGTGATACGGTAGGGAGGAAGAGGCTTGAAAATCAGCAGATGATACTAAGCTGAGTCTATTTAAAATGACAAGTGAATAGGTTTCAGACTAAGCTTTCAGAGGAAGGAGAAACCACCACAGAGGGGAGAACAGGGAAGATTTCAAAAGGGAGGCAGAACTTGTTTGGGACCTTTAAAAATGAGGAGAGAGATGATTTCTTTTTTAAATGTTACTTTAATAAGCTTGAGGATACATGCTAAAATAATTCATAAAATTTGTACCAGAAAAGAAAATGGAAGACTCTCCATCCAATTTTCTTGAGGCTAAAATAACCTTGACAATAATTTGGATAAGAGCAATAAGAAAACAATATCTGTCCCAGTGCACTTAAAAATCTAGATGCATTCATTCTTTGTCACATATTAACTAATAGAATCCAATTAAGTATTAAAAAGCACACTCTATGATAAAGTAAGATTAATTCCTGGACCCGAAGTAGAAAATCTATGATCGCTTCACAGATGAACTCTCTCAAACATTTATAGTAGAGATGATACAAGTTCCACAAAATTTCTTACTTCCCATCTCCTTCCGTGAAGCCAAAATTATTACTTTTGACACCAAACCAAAGACCCCATAAGAATAGAAAACCACAAACCAAAATCCCCAATAAACATAGTTGCAACAGTTCTTAACAGCATTTTAGCAAATTGGATCCCATGATATATAAAAAGGATCATGCATCATGGCCCAGTGGAGTTCATCCCAGGAACTCAAGTTTCATGTAACATTTGAATATCAATCAGTGTGATTTACCACACAAGCACATTTAGTAAGAAAAACAATGCCTTTGAGATTACCTTTTTCTCCTCCTTCTTCTTCTTTTCCTTCTCCTTCTCCTTCTCCTTCTTCTGTGAGAACTCAGCAAATTTCAAGTTTACCATACAGTATTGTTAGCTATCATGCCGTATACATCAGATCTCCAAAACTCATTCATCTTGCATAACTGAAACTTTGGATTCTTTGATCAACATCTCTTCATTTCCCCCTCCTCCAGCCCCTGACAACTACCATTCTGTTCTCTGCTTCTGAGTTTGACTATTTTAGATTCCACGTATGAGGTCATGCAGCATTTACCATTCTGTGTCTGACTTATTTCACTTAGCATAATGTCCTCCAGGTTGATCCGTGTTGCTACAAATGGCAGTATTTCCCTTTTTTTTACGGCTGAACAATATTCCATCGTATGTACATATCACATTTTCTTTCTCCATTTGTTTGTCAATGGACATTTAGGTTGTTTCCATAGAAAAGGGTGATTTCTAAATGGGCCAATGCACAGAAGCAGTAGTTTGACAAGAGATAGTTGGGAAAGAGTGTCTGAATGGCAGTTTGACCTAGTAGTACCATTCAGTGTCTGAATGGTAGCAGGACAGGGCGCCTGCATATGCTCCTTCAGGTTGTTCACCACACAAGGGCATTTGACTGAGGGGACAAGTCGGGGTGAAACGCAGACCCACACTCTGCTTGCCAAGCCAAGAACCCTGGTGTAGGAGTGTCCACCTGCAGGAAAGAATGCCTTTTTCTAATTCACACAGACTCTGCAGCAGTCTTGCAGGAGGGAAACAGTGGGAGATTAGAATAGAAGGATGGGGTCAGATCATAGAGGACATTTCTCTGTATCTAGAGATGGATGGCTTTGATGGTAGTGGTGATTGTGGGTATGATTTGTGACCTGACACTGGAATTGAACCTGGACATTTGTCAGTGCTAGGATCCCTGTTTTTCTGGTATAAAAGAAATCCATATCTTTCAAAAATTATACTTGCTTGATATTTCTCCAAAGCAAACTTTAATACTGACCTACTTGAATATCAAATCAGCCTGATTTAATTTTATAAGCCAGTCATGGAAAGTGAATCTGTCCCATGACTCCAAAGCATTCTGTTCTGTAGCTCCACTGTAATTACAGACAAATGCAGCTAATCTTCCCATCATGTGTTCTCCTGGATTCTTTTTTCTTTCTTCTGTGTTTGATAATCTTGTTATCTTGTGATACTGCATCATTTAATTATTCCCCAAAATAGAGATCTTCAGAAGATCTGCTCAGAAAAAGTGATTTGCTGTTACCAACTGAAGTCACAGCTGGTGTGTTTACTCAGAAATTAGTCATTTTCAGAACTTTAAGATTGCTGTTTTTCTTAAGGGGTCTCATCTGCCATCTAAGTCTGTTGAAGCCCTCCTGCAGGTCACTTGAGGGAATTCTATGAACTCCAGGGCAGGACTAAGTAGGTGTCCTCAGAGATCTACAAGCCCAGGACTCTATCAGATTGAGCATGGTTACTCTCTCTGATATTAACTTCCAAATGTCTAGCTGTATTCATTTTAATAACTCCATAAACATTTTCTGAGCATCTGCTGTGTGTTGAAGAGTAAGACAGGCATTGAGGCTACAAAAATGAGTAGAGCCCAGTTCCCATCTAAAATATACGATTTCTAAACTTGATCATCAGAAGCGCTGAAATTTAATTTTACTAGCTCTGCCACCTACTCACTGCTACTTTTAAGCAAGTCACTTATTTTATCCGAGCTTCCTTTTCCTATAAAACCAGTAGCATTGAAATGACGTTCCTGTAAGGCATGAAATATCGTGAGATTAATTTGGATATCTGGGATGAATAATGTGTGTAGTATGTAGTCTCTCAAGTTCTCTTTCCCTCCTTTACACCTTTTTGTGCCCTTTGGATCTTTACCTTTACAGACTGAAGAAGACTCATTATATCAGCCTCTCCTAAAATCAGAGCCTTTTTATTTTGTTCTGTTTTCCTCTGGGCCATTTCTACTTTCATCATGTCATTTGTGTTTAGACAAGTGGACGTGATATGCTGTATCACAAATATGAAAGTACTATGACTTGTACAAGATGAGTTCAGAGTGTAAGAAACCCTTTATGTTGAGTTTCCAATAAACTTTCTGATGATAATCAACATTATTTTTCACCTTTCACTCTCAGTCTTTTTGTGTTTTTCTGTTACATCTCACAGGACTAATGTCTTAAGGAAATAATTTTCTTTTATTTCAGGTTCTTTTTTGGATTGTAGTGGAACACTCATGATCCCCTGATAAAATCATTTTCCATTGAATAGAATGTTTTCTTACACTTAGTCACATTAAAACTCCTCTGCCACTTTTCTGCCCACGTCCACATCTTCTTGGCATTTTAATCCCTGGAAGTGCTGAATGCCATCTGCAAATTTGGCAATTTCCCCATGCACTCTTTTCCAGATCATTTATATGAATGTTAACTAAGATGCCATGCAGGGCTTCCCTGGTGGCGCAGTGGTTGAGAGTCCGCCTGCCGATGCAGGGGACACGGGTTCGTGCCCCGGTCTGGGAGGATCCCACATGCCGCGGAGCGGCTGGGCCCGTGAGCCATGGCCGCTGAGCCTGCGCGTCCGGAGCCTGTCCTCCGCAACGGGAGAGGCCACAACAGTGAGAGGCCCGCGTAACGCATAAAAAAAAAAAAAAAAAAAAAAAAAAAAAAAAAAAAAAAAAAAGATGCCATGCAGCTTGCTTTCTATCTAAGAAGTAGCAGAGAATTTGATTTAACTACTTAATCACTGAATTAATAATATCAAGGACCAGCCACAGAACGTTTCCTTTATCCAGAAAACTGTTCACTTCTTCCTATTCTTTGTATCTTATTCCTAAACCAGTTATCTATAACAGGCATTTCTCCATGTACTGAAAGCAAGTTTTATGGGTTATGAATTAGATTGCAAATCCAAATTTGAGTTAAGAACCCCTTTACCAATGTAAGCCCGCCTATTTTATGTCTCATTTATGGCTTTGTTCCAGAACATCTATATGAGGTGTCTGTCCTATACCACTTTCTATCACTGTCGTTTCCCAGCTAGCTTCTAAATTCCTAGCCCTGATCAGTCAAATGATCAATTGAGTTGCCTGATGAGTGTTGTACAGTAGCTATTGGTTTGCCATGTATCAGGAAAACAGCAAGTCCTGAAGTCTAATTACTGCACAGCTTCCCAAATGATCTCAAGCCCTGGTTGGCTCCCTGCCATCTCTTCTGTGTCCCAGACAGTGTGGCCTATCAGATCTTAGGCACATCTGATCATGTCACCTCTCTGCTTAAAATCTTTGACAGTGTTTTGGGAGACAGTTGGGAAAACTTGAATATAGACTCAGTAAAGATGTTTTAAATTATTATTAATTATTAAATAATAATAGTTATTAAAAAGTCATTTCCCTGGGATAAAGAGAAAGTAAGTTAGAGGTTATCAGGGACTGGGGGGTGGATTTGGGGGGGATGGGCAGTTACTGCCTAATGGCCACAGAGTTTCTGTTCTGGAGGATGAAAAAGTTTTGGAAGTAGTGATGTTGGTTGCACAACATTGTGAATGCACTAAATGCCACTGAATTGTACACTTGAAAATGGTTAAAATGGCAACTTTTGTTATATATATTTTGCCACAGTAAACAAAAATTTTAAGGCATTACCAGTTAGAGATATTACTTAAAATTCTACACGAGAAATAACATGATATCTGGGATTTGCTTTAAAACAATCAAACAACAGTCCTAACAACAACAGTGAGGGTGATTAATGAAAAAGACTGGCAAAATGTTGATTACTGAGGATGGAATTTTTCATAATAAAAAGTTAAAAAAAATTCTTTTGGAAGCTGGCTATTACATCCCAACTACTCAGCCTGACATTTGAAGTTCTTTGACAGGCCATCCCTTCCCTTTCTCAGGAGCCTCAGCCTGCATGCCCTTCCCCCAGTCAGCTGGGCCACTGCAGCGCTCTGTGCTCAGGCAGCCTCTGTGCCTTTCAATTCTGCTCTCTGCTTCTTGTGTGGCAAATTCCTCCTCATTCTTTAAGACTCAGCTGCGTCCTTGGAGCCTTCCCAGGCTCCTCCAGGCAGAGAACTCCCTCCTTTGGGTCCCCACAGTGCCTTGTCCACACCCCTGGTACAGTTTATACCCTGTATTACGATCTTTTAGTTATGCTTCTGCCCACCACTAACCTGCAAGCTTCATGAAGGTAGAGGAAACTTACTTTTCACTGTACATCTTTCTGAGCTAGATGAAACTTTTGTTGCTGTTGTTTTAGTCGTGTGCATTAAATTCTTTTTTTTGAGGAAAAGATTGAAAGGTGGGAATGTGAATATTAGCTATAAATCTTAAGAGTTGAAAGGGTCCTTAGCAATTACCGACATGCATATTGGTCTCCCTTTCTAGACTGTGCTTTCTCTACTTGGCACCTACTAATGCATTTTTACATTTCCAGCACCCACCACTGGGTGTTCAGTAAATTGTTGCTGAATTTATTGATAAATCACATCCTTTCTTTCTACAGATGGCAAAAAGCCAACTATCTAGCTTGGGGTATGTGGACACACACTTTTTAGGAGAAATAGTGAATTTTCAGGCATGGTTTGTCAGAGCAGCAAATAAGCACCTGGAGGGCTATCACTGAGCCAGTGGAGTCAGCTCAGTGGGTGAGTGAGCTAGGACTACGGCGTGTCTGCAGTACACATCCTGCCAGGGGGTGGCGGCAGGCGCCCACAAACTCTCTCCAAGACCGGCAGGCCTGATTTACCCTTTGAGTGTAGGGTGGGGAATAGATTCCTCTACTATTTCTAGTTTATTTTCTAATTTCTTCATGCCTTGAGATGCTTGACCAAAAGAATAGGGCCTGAGTTATAGACAATAAGACCCAGAAACTAAGCACCTTGCCTGGACATTTATGTCTAACCAGTGCTAGGCATTTACTAGGTGCATTGTTAGTGCTTTCATCTTCTAGCCTGAGGATTTGATCCCTGTGCGAGCCTCAGGCACCCAGGGAGGATTTACACTCTAGGCTGTTTTTAGGTCCTTTAGTTCCGGTGTGGATGGAGATTGAGAACAGATTTTCATGTGGGGAAAAAGAGAGAAGAAAGAACATGACACCCTGGGACGTGCGCGTGCAAGAAGAAAGGAGAAGACGGCTGGGGCTGCAGAGACACACTCAGTCCACTCAGTCCTGAGGGTGGCCTCTTCTGGTTTTCTGCATCTGTCCAGCCAGCACCATCACTCCTAACATCTCCAGTCAATAAGCAAGCCCTGATTGTGAATACTCAGTTTAGGGAAGTAGTTGGAAATTTATAGATATGTTGATTATATTTGTGCAAGCCTTAGCTCAGAGCATGTAATATGACAACAGGACATAATCGATATTTAAAATACAAAATGATGGAGAATCCAGGGCTCATTTGGGTAGTCCTTGCTCCAAAGTATTGTTGCATAATCCAGTGATCTGAGGCTGGTGTGGGGGAGGGGTATCACAGATTATTAGACAACTGAGTTTGAAAGGTGGTATCAGGTGATGATGCTATAAGCCAGATATCAGGAGTAGACAATAAATGGAATGCAAGTTCAGAAGAGGAAGAAGGCATGTTGGCTCTGGTCATAGTAAAACAGCAATAATACCTGGTACGTGAATGTTTGTTGCATTTTGCTAATAGTACTTTATATTTGCATAATATTTCAGAGTTTCCAAAATACTTTCATGTCATTTATTCTTACCTGGCTTCTTTAAGTCTTCACAGCAACCTGTGAGTCAGGTATTATTAAATGAGGTAAGATACATAGAATACTTAAGATAGTGGTTAGTACGTAGTGACTGTTTGCTATTATTATTAAAATCATTATTAGCCCTATTTTATACATGACGAAACTGAGGCTCAGAGAGGCTGTTACTTGCCCAAAGTCACACAGCTGAGAAGTGGTAGAACTAGGCCTGAACTCAGCTCCTCTGGCTCCTAATTCTAGACCTTTCTCCATTTCCCCATGCATAAAGAGGGAGTATTTAAGCTGGGCTTATCAAGATTGGGCCAAGTTTTGAGGCAGCCTTAGCAGAGAAGTCTCTGATGATGTCTCCTCAGCCTCATGAGCCCTAGTTTGCAAGAGGATGGGAATTCCTGAGGGTATTCTGTGCCTTGAGTAAGAAGAGTTAAACCTAGAAGCCTCTACTCATTTTAGCAGTAAGGGGAGGTGGTTCATTGCCTGGGCAAGCCATTAAACTCACAAAGATCCTCAGCTGGTAGGCTTGTTAAGAAAATGTTACAATAGGGGGAAATTGACAACACACGCACCATAGATATTTTTAGTCCGTGCTTCAAGGATGTACATCTTGGTTTCTGTTTCGACTGAGCACCAGGGGGTGAATTTGGATTGATTTGACAAGACTGGCTGTTGGAAAGTCCTTACTGAGCACCTTCTCTGTGCCCAGCTTAAGCAAGGGACTGTGGGGGGGTAACTAAGGGAGGTGAAGTAACTTTCCCAAACTTTCAAACACTGGGGAGAGTGATATAATCTTTTTCTTGGGTGGGGGGCAGTGTGCGGATATCAGTAAAATCTCTGTCTATTCGTTACACCAGCAATTCTGCAATAAATTATCCTTCTAATGTACAATGTGGTGACTGTAGTGGATGACACTGTTTTGTATACTTGAAATTTGCTTATAAGAGAGTAGATCTAAAGTGTTCTTGCCACACACACGCACACAACACACACACACACACACACAGAAGGTAGTAATGTGAGGTGATAGGTGTGGTAATTAATCTGTGCTTATCCCATTTCACAAAGTATACCTGTATGAAATCATCATGCTGTACACTTAAAATATAATTTTGTTTGTCAATTATAACATAATAAAGCTGGAAAAAATAATTTATCTTATGAATATATTCTTAAATGTAAGCCATTGTAGCTCTGTTTCTAATAGCAAAAACAATCCAAACACTGGAAATCTAAACGCTCACCAGTAATTTTTTTTTTTAAGATTTATTTATTTATTATTTATTTATTTATGGCTGTATTGGGTCTTAGCTGCGCTACGCGCGATCTTTGTTGAGGCGTGCAGGATCTTTTGTTGCAGCCTGCGGGCTCTTCGTTGTGGTGCTCGGGCTTCTCTCTAGTTATGGCGTGCAGGCTCCAGGGGGCATGGGCTCTGTAGTTTGCGGCACGCAGGCTCTCTAGTTGAGGTGCCCAGGCTCGGTTGCCCCGTGGCATGTGGGATCTTAGTTCCCCAGCCAGAGGTCGAACCCATGTACCCTGCATTGGAAGGTGGATTCTTTACCACTGGACCACCGGGGAAGTCCCTATACTTGGGGGGGGGGGGTTTGTTTGTTTGTTTTTAACATCTTTATTGGAGTATAACTGCTTTACAGTGGTGTGTTAGCTTATGTTTTATAACAAAGTGAATCAGTTACACATATACGTATATCCCCATATCTCTTCCCTCTTGTGTCTCCCTCCCTCTCACCCTCCCTATCCCATCCCTCTAGATGGTCACAAAGCACCGAGCTGATCTCCCTGTGCTATGCAGCTGCTTCCCACTAGCTATCTATTTTACGTTTGGTAGTGTATAGTCCATTGCCACTCTCTCACTTTGTCCCGTCTTACCCTTCCCCCTCCCGGTATCCTCAAGTCCATTCTCTAGTAGGTCTGTGTCCTTATTCCTGTCTTGCCCCTAGGTTCTTCATGACCTTTTTTTGTTTGTTTTTTAGATTCCATATATATGTGTTAGCATATGGCATTTGTTTTTCTCTTTCTGACTTACTTCACTCTGTATGACAGACTCTGGGTCCATCCACCTGACTACAAATAACTCAATTTCGTTTCTTTTTATGGCTGAGTAATATTCCATTGTATGTATGTGCCACATCTTCTTTATCCATTCATCTGTTGATGGACACTTAGGTTGCTTCCATGTCCTGGCTATTGTAAATAGAGCTGCAGTGAACATTGTGATACATGACTTTTTTTGAATTATGGTTTTCTCAGGGTATATGCCCAGTAGTGGGATTGCTGGGTCGTATGGTAGTTCTATTTTTAGTTTTTTAAGGAACCTCCATATCACCAGTAAATATTGGTTAAATTACTGTATGACCTTCAAATGGAATTTCATGCAGCTAGCTATTACAAAGAAAGAGGTCTAGGGCTTCCCTGGTGGTGCAGTGGTTAAGAGTCTGCCTGCCGATGCAGGGGACAGGGGTTCGTGCCCCGGTCCGGGAAGATCTCACGTGCCGCGGAGCAGCTGGGCCCGTGAGCCATGGCCGCTGGGCCTGCGCGTCCGGAGGCTGTGCTCCGCAACGGGAGAGGCCACAATAGTGAGAGGCCCGCGTACCACAAAAAAAAAAAAAAAAAAAAAAAAAGAACGAGGTCTATCAGTATGTGTTGAAAGCACATCACTAAGATGTATTTTTTTAATTGAAGTAGAGCTGACTTACAATATTAGTTTCATGCATACAACATAGTAATTCAATATTTTCATAGGTTATATTCTATACAAAGTTATTATAAAGTAGTAAATGGAAAGATATCCCGTGTTCATGGATTGGGAAGAATTAATATTTTAAAATGTCTACACTACCCAAAGGACTGGTATATTTTTAAGTGCAATAAAAAATTAAGGTTCAAAAAAGAAGAGTTTATATAGCATGATGCCATATGTTTGAAACATATATGTATGCAGATATATGCACACAGTTTCACACACTGGAAGTATATGCTTGCAACTGATAATGGGGAGTATGTGTGATGAAAGAGAAATGGGAAAGGAAAAATGTATTTTTCATCTTATCCATCTTATTCTTTTGAAGATAGATAGATTTATTGGTTTAACCATGTGACATACTTTTTTTTTTTTTAAGCGACTTGCTTGCGGTCACACAACCAAAAAAGTGTACAGCTAGGATTCCCATGCAGATTGTGATTCCAGAGCCCTGTGATCCAGAACCCCTCTGAATTCTAGCACACTGCTTCCTAACAGTGCTCTCTTAGGATCAGGAAGTCATTCTGTCACTTCCTTGTAAGTTACAAAATTTTTCATGAAAATACCTGGGAGAATGTGCTCATTCTCCAGAAGAAGACTCTGTGCTCCATCGCCTGCCATCTTGGCTCCTTTTCTATAAGACTGTAGCTCAGCCAAGAGAGGTCCATCACCCAGAGCCAGATAACACAAACTAAGATTTCCAAGAGGACAGATTCCCTTAAGGAAAAGGCATTAAGATAATTGGAGAGTTGGGGGTGGGCACAAGGCCTGAAAACAGTATCATTAGCCAACTTGGTCAATGGGCAGGTGTGGAAAGTGGCAGATAAATGCAGACAGAATGTATATTTATACTTCAATATCAGTGTTCACAACCCACAGAATAAATGAGTGAATTAAAAACCTTGGCAGCACCTAAGTACCTAGACATAAACTCTTAGTTCTAAGCTTAACTCCTATGAACTTCTCTGTGATTTGAACATATTATTTAGCTGCTCTGGGTTTCTTTCCCCATTGGTTAAATGGACAGCACTGTCTGTCCTGGCTGCTTCACAGAGTTGTAAGGAACAAATAAGGCAAGAATGTGCTTTGAAAATGCAAGGCATCATACAGAATGAGAGGTTATTGTTAATGCCTCTGAGACTTACCTCACAGAAGGAGAGCTATTTTGAGACAGGAAGATGGGAGGAAGCATCAGAAAAGCATTGCTGGTAACAGGGTAGGCACACCTCACCAACACAGGGAAGGAACCTCTTAGATCATTTACTCCAGTTCCTTCTGTTTATAGTCGTGGACGAAGACCTACGGAGTCCTCAAGATCTGCAGAGCAGTGATAGTGCCATGCATAGACTGTTATTTAAACCCATAAATAAGATGGAACCGTAAAAGGGATGGGATGTGCTACAGGCCCCTTGCCCAAGGGGCTTGCTGAGCTGTGAACGTTGAACAGGGTTCTGGAAGCAAGCTGCTGAAGCTTAGTAAGGAATTGGGGCAGAGGTAGGGGGATGGACTTAAGTGATCCAGCTCCAGGATGGCTGAATGCCTCTGAGGAGCAATTTGAGGGTAGCCAGGGACTTGGATAGGACAAATGACAACTTCCTAGAACAGACTGTTCCAGAACCAGATCGGAAAGGAAATAGCCTGGCCTCGTCCTGGGTAGTTCACAGGAACCGGTGTAGGAAGTATTTGTAGTGGAACTAGTGCTCACAACATCAAGTCCCTTTTGCACAGAAGAGAGAAAATGGGAAAAGACCCATGCAGTGCAGCATACATGACAAGTCAGTTTTTGTAATGGTGGGAATGAGGATGGCAAGAATGAATAAGCAGAGGGAGACAGTGCTGTGCAGCGCCGACGACTCTGGACTCAGACTTGGGTGTGAATATTGGTTCTGTCACTAACTTGCCATATGACCTTGAATGTGCCATTTTTATCCCCTGAGTCTTGGTTTCCTCATCTCGAAAATGAATGCCTTTCTCCCTATCTCATAAGTTGTTATGAGGACTAAATGAAATGTTCTTGAAAGAAATTAGCACATAATTCCTAGAACATGATGCCCAATAAATGTTAGTTTATCCCTTTGTTTTGGAGAGGGACTTTTAGAAAACCTCCAGTGAAACACACTAATTTGAAATTTCAAGCACTGGGAAAGCAAGCCCAACCTAGGTAGCATGTGGAAGGGCCCTTTTTACAGGTGGAGAACCAGCCTATAAAGGCAGATAAGAAACTCTTATGAGAGGAAGGGGAGGTGAAGAGCAAAGTAGCAATGGCTATGAATATAAGCATAAACAGTCCTCTTACCAGCAGCTGTAATGTGAGGTTCCTCCAGCTCCGTGACAAAACGGGAAGGTAGTAAGTACAGTGTTATCTAGGCTTGACTCATTCTCTTGACTGCCCAGAAACACAGGATAGGTTTTGTGTTCAATTATAGTAGCTTTCCTCAGCCTCTCCCCCTGCCCTCTGCTTTTTTTCTGGTATAATTAACTCTCCTTCATTCATTGATTGTCCTTTAATCCTTGTTTTGTTGGATATATTTGCTTTTTAAATTATTGTCTCAAATCCTTTTTGGAAGTATGGGTATGAAGAGGTAAAATAATAACAGTTTCCTTAGAAACTAAAATTCCAAGGGTGGAAACCAACTAGAAAATCAGAGTGAAAGGCAGGATGGGGGAATATAAGGAAACTATAGGGATGTATAAAATTGACCTAGTCTTTACCAGGAGTAACATTAGGGAAATTGTTACTTCTAGCCTCCTTTTGGAAAGACCAAGGATGTTATCATAAAATGACAATGCCTAAGAGTGAAAGGCCTCTTGGTTTATTTTATAGAGGGGAGGCCGTGGTTTGACTGAGGCTGTCTCATGGTGATCCAATAGCAGACTGACCCAGGTCTCTTGACTCTCATTCTGGGATTCTGTCTGCCATGGTCCTCATCTTTGTGAGAGTGAATTTCTGACCACAGACACCTGTACAGAACTAATTTGTGTGGGTTTTTTTCCCTTTTTTCCAGGGCCAAGTGCTTTCGGGGCAAAAAAGTCCTTGGAGATTATGATATCAAAGTGGAACAGGTAACCAGCCTGGAGCCCAGAGTTGCCTCTGCATCATTGTTGGCCCCTCTTGGCATTCCAGAATGAACCATTTAGTTCTGCCCAGTGGAGATCAGTGTCCGTCACTAGCTTCTAGGCTCTCCATCTCCTCCCCCAACCCTTTCCAGGACTTTTCTCTCTATGAGACATGGTTCTGAAGGCTGCATCTTTCAACTTTGCTGACTTCTCTTCATGGCTCTGGTGTCCATAGAGAGGCAAGCAGCGTGGCTCTTGGGGCCCTCTGGGTGCAGGGTTCTCAGGCTGAGGAACACTTTAGAGGAATGTCTACCTAGGACATGGCCACATCTACATATTGCTGGTGGCATGGTCTTGCTGGGTAGGCACACATCTGCCATTCAGTTGTGTGGCCTCCAGTGGCACCTCCTCTGCACGCCTGAGGCTACACTTCAAAGAGAACTTAGAAAAGCACACCTCCTGGTCTTAATGCAGAGAAGTCCTGAAAGGTCATTTTTTATCTTCCTGTACTGTTTGCTTCATGATAAATAGAGATTAGGTCCATTCGAGTGCATAGGGGGATGTCCAGTTTAAACAATGCATGTATTTTATATGTAATGATAGAAGTTACTCATCATTCCTTACATGGTGTGCTGTGATTGATACAGAGTACTTTTCCTATCCATTGTTGCATTCAGTTCTTAAAATAACTTATTAGATAGGCAAGGTTGATAAAAAAATTATTCCCATTTTATAGCTGGGAGAAACTGTCCACCCGGAGAGAACAAGTAACTCGCCTGAACATCTTATGCAGCTAGTTGGGCTGGAGCAGAACTAAAAACCCAATTGCCTAAACTAAAACTTAGTGTATTTATGTTGAAATTGATAAAGGGCATGTTTGCCCCAGTTTGCATTCCCGCTCTGTAGAGAGGCAGCACAAAGGATGCTGGGTGGGGAGTCGGAAGGCCTGAGTTTTGCTCCTGTCTCTGCCAACAATAAGTTTTGTTTGTCCAGAAAAGTCACTTAGCTGCTCCTTTGGTAAATAAGGATAATTATCTCTGCCTCTCCTGCCTCATAGAGTAGCTGTGAGAGTTAGATGAGATCAGTTTGGGAAAATGCTTTGCAAACGGTAAATAAATGTTTGGTGGAAGGGATGCTGTTGCTGCTATGCGGAGGGCCCCGCAGAATCAGGACTGTGGGCTTACTCCCCTACTGTTATTTTTATTTATTCATTTTTTATCATAGTAAAAAACACATACCATGAAATCTACGCTCTTAATCTCCTCCTGTTATTTTCCAGGCAGAATTTTCAGAGCTCAACCTGGTGGCCCATGCAGATGGGACCTATGCTGTGGATATGCAGTTGCTCCGGAATGGCACAAAGGTTGTCCGGTAAGGTCCTTTCTGTCCTCTGGGTCGCTGTCACTGTCACCACAGTCACCATCTCTGGCTTGCAGTGGGACAGCATTGCTATGTATAGCGTACAGAAGTTGATGATGTGTGCTGTGCGGCAGTGGCAGAGGAAGGCAGAGGAAGCCAGCTCCTGCCTTTAGTCCATAGTGGCCATAGTCCACTAGTAGAGAACGCTCCATGGGCTCAGAGCTCTCTGAGCGGTAACTGGATTCCTGTGCGAGGTGTTCCAAGACTCCCGCCCTACCTCAGCCAGTGCAGCTCTGGGCTTTTATCTCTGAATATATTTCCCCTGGAAAACAGGGTTCCATTGCTTTTTAAAAAAAGTTTGGAAACCTCTGCTCTGGTTCAGCCTCCTTTTTCACATTGATTTGCTTAGATTCCCTCAGTAAGTTGGTAGCAGAGCCCTGTGTTCTATGTGAATTCTCTTAACTCCCAGCGCTGTGTTCTTTCTATGTTCCAAATTCCTGGGAACTCATAAGTCTGATAGGAAAGCCTGGGGTGGGAAGGGACATTGTGGGTGGAAGAAAATTTGCAATTACAAAGCACTTACGTGCCAGGAGGGGTGCTGGGTGACTTACAGACATCATCAATTGTAACACAACAGTTCTGTGCGGGAAGTGATGGGGATTCCAGATGAGGGAGAAAGGTTCCCACAGTGTTCTTCTTCCCTGGGGCTCAGCGTGGCTTCAGGTTTTCAGACATCAGGGTATTGCTCCAGGAAGAGTGTTCACTTCACCCTTTTCCCTACCTCAATCTATGCTACCCTGACACTGAGGCTGCCAGTGTCCAACAGGACCTGGGTCCATGACAGGGAAGGCAGAACTCAGGTGTCTGGAGCCTCAAGTCAGGAAATGTGAGCTCATCCATCCTGGAGACTGAGGAGGACAGAAAAAGAGACGTCTGTCCACATGGGGGTGAGCTCAGGAAGCTCCTTCTAGAGAGAATGGTGGGCTCCTCCAACTGCAAATGGAATGAATCACAGGGATGCATGACACAAGCGGGCGGTGACAGGAAGGCCCATATCAGGGTGCTGGGAGGGATCTGGCAAAAATAAGGCAGGCCCTTCCAGTTGCAGTGTGGGGACTCAGGAGCTGACCACAAGCCTAGAGCTCAGTGCGTGTGACTGGGATATAAGGTTTGGTCTCAGGCGTACAGCCGGGGCCAGTTTCCCAGAACTAGGGCACAAGGAGGTCAGAGCACATGCCACCTGACTTGATGCTAGCTCCCCTGAGTGACTGAGGAGGGGTCCTTCCACCCCCACTTTAAAAGACTGATCTCTGAGCCCAGGTGGGGCTGGAGCTGTAGGTGGGGATTGGTTGGGTGCCTGGGAAGAGAACCGGGTAGGTCGTTACACATGTGTGAAATGGCCAAGGCCTAGAGCCTTGAGGGCAGATGCTGCCACAGAACTGACTCTCCAGGAAGGTGGGGTTCCTCTGGAATCAGGGCATGAAGATGGGGGCCCTGGTCCTGTGGAGCAGCTGGGGCTGGGAGCTCTGCTGGCTAGAGGTGAAATGCAAGGAGCCTTTCCATGCATGGGAACACTCTGTACTCTCAGTGCTTCCTGTAGCCAGTTGCTCAACCTCAGTTCTGCAAAAAATATTTGCACCCCTCCCTAGCATCCGCTTTGGAAGAATAACATGGGGACGTCTGGTATCTGTTCTCAGCCAGCCTGGACCCTTGCTCACCCGGGGACCTGATGAGGGCACTGCCTATTTTAAGGAGCAGTTTTAAAGAGTCAGAGCAGGACGCTGAGATCAGGGATCTACACGGCAGGGCAGTGAAGCCAGCCAAGTGTGTTGTCTTCAGAGTCTGCTGGGACCCCCTTGGGGTACCAACTCTGGAGCCACAGGAGCTTCAGCTCTTGTCGTGCCCCATAGGGACAGGGAAAATTCTTGTTGACCTAAGGTGTGAGGGTCTAAAGTGTTTCGTCCCTCCTGAGGGCTTTTGCACCTTAGAAAAAGACAGTGCTTAACCCAGAGGAATAAGAGAATTTCAGAAATCTGTTCAAATCTCCTTTGAGAAGTGCCAAACATAATACCTCATTTCCTAGTCCATAAAAGAATAGTAATGATAAAATGAAGGGCTTGGCTCGGGTAACCCCTAAGACTCCTTCCCTGTCTTGGTCTTTGGAGATGGGAGACAAGAGGATGTATGACCTGAGGTTCTGGTTGATGGCAGACTTCTACGTTCTTCCCAGGTCCTTCCGACCAGACTTTGTGCTCATCCGGCAGCATGCGTTTGGCATGGCAGAGAATGAGGACTTCCGCCACCTGATCATTGGCATGCAGTATGCAGGCCTCCCCAGCATCAACTCCCTGGAATCCATTTACAACTTCTGTGACAAGCCGTGGGTGGTGAGTGAGTTACCCTTCCGCCAGGTAAAAGGGTAAGACCCTGGTCCTCTTATCTCCCAGTCCCTAGGAGGACCACTGGTGATCCAGGTGCAGTAGGTGCCAGCTGAGAAGATGTGGGAGGAGCTTCAGCTGGGACACAGGGTAGGGCAGGCTCTCACAGTAGGACTGTGTCATCACAGACTGGGCCGCCTTTGCTGCAGAGTGGACCTTTGGCCTCACAGCGAAGTCACACCAAAGATTCTGTGAAGACGCCCTTACAGGTCTGTAGGCTCTGCCCTTAGCCATAGGATACAACAGTAAAAGTGCCAGTTTCTTGTCTGTGAAAGGTCTAACCATTGGAAAGGCCTGAGGCCAGTGGGGACCAAGGGGATGGTCCATCTCAGAGGGATGTTCGTGTCAGAGTCCTACCAAGAGTTTCAACAACCTTAAAATGAGATTCATCCACACATATATCAATCAGATACTTATGTGTGCTGAAAGTGCCCTTAGAGATCATCAGCTCTCACCCCTTCACGTAGAGATGTGAAAATTAAAGAAGGAAGGTAAAGAGTATAAAACCACTTACTGTGTGATGCCATGATCTGAGATTTTCCTACATTAACTTCATTTAATCCTCACAATAACCTTACAAGGAAGTTATTGTCACTTATTACAAAGAAATGAGACCCAGGAAGGATTAACTAACTTACCAAAGTTTCGGGGCAAGGATTTCTCTAGATGACAGTCTCTCTTGCATAAATTGGGTTATCACGTGAGGAAGAAGCTGGTCTGGTGTTCTCCTCCTTGGCTAGTCTGGAAGTCTTGGAGGCAGTAGAAACGTTTGAGCAGAGAGAAGAGTGGCGCTAGGAGGGAAAGTGGCCTGTGATGGTCCTGGGCTTCTCTGGCCTCCCCTCTGACAGCTGGGGGATCCAGTTCCTATAACTTTGCTGCTCCAGGCTGGTCATCTTGGAAGGAAACACCTGCCTGTAATCACATCCTCCTCTTCTTGTTTTTCAAAAATCATTTCAGGTCTCACATACCGGCTTGCCAAGGGTCATGGCACTGGTGGCTGATTGTGAAGTTCCCAGACCCCAAGCTCCCAGACTCAGGGAGCTGAAGGGGGTGTTTTTTAACTAAATGGATCCATCACCTCTACTTTTACACCTGAAATCAGTTTTCCTGTTCCACTGGAAGCCAGGGAGACCTGACAGTGTGAGAGAAAGACCAATGAGCAAGGAGTGGAAAGATCTGGGAGCTGCTGTAGTTGCCACTTGTTCAGCCTTTCCCTCTGTCTGGCCTGAGGTTCTGGAGTCCTAAAGTTGTGCAGAAACAGGCTACAGGAATTGTGTGATTTGAATGAGTTGCTAATCACAGAGAGCACATATGAGGCCTTCACCAGGTTTCCCCTTAGTCACATGACCTTTCCTACTGCACTCGTGTCCTAGCCCTTTCCGCCCTCACCCCTTCAATACCTGTTAGAATTTGGCTCCCTCATAGCCACACAGGGCGATTCTGCTATTATCAGCTTTTTTCTGGGCACCCTCACTAATCAGCCTTCTGACTAAACCTCTCTGTGCTCTGGCTTGTCTGTAAACTAGGAATAATCATAGTACCTTCCACCAGCTTGCCAGCCTGGTGTTACGGTCCCCTAGTACTGGGGATCTGAAAGAAACTAATTCCCTGCTTTATGTTCCAAAACTGTGCTGGAGGCCAGGGAGGGGCAGATCAGAAAGCCTGTGCCTGGGGCTTTGCCCCTCCTGGGATTTGGGATCTGGTGAGGGTTCACATTCTCACCCGTTCACAGTCCAGCACATTGCCGTTGGCATCGCATGAGAACAGCGGGGCTCCCTGGCAAAACACCAAGCTCTCCCTTCGTTTTCGCTAAGCAGCTGCCACACTGATGGCATTTTATATATCGTTCTCTGTCTGTTAACGGGAATGAACAAATCTGGTGACTGTGAGGGGAGGGTCCCTCTGAGATGATGACTTTGGTGCGTATTTTCTAAATTTCTTTATTGTGGCTGCTCTTGGTGTGAGGAGAGGCCTCAGCTGGATTGGGCAAGGCTCTACGTTGTCTCTATCACAGTGTCTCTGAGCATATCCACTATCTCATAAATTGGTCAGGGCAGGCACACTGGGATTTTGAAAGCAGAAGTAGACCTGCCAATGAAAGTAGCATTCCAGAGAGTGCAAGAATGCCACCGTCACGTATTGCTGCAAATTCATCTGAAAATCCTGTCACTCTGGGTGTTTTTTAGAGACAGATGCACATGAGTTGAATTAAAGCATTTTATTTCCAGGAGGGATAAGGATAACATATTAAATTCAGACTGATCTTGAAATCCCATTTCATCCAAGAAGTCTTTCCTGATACACTGGATAAGTGGTTATATTGAATGTTATCTTCCTATTCATTGCCAATACCACCCCCAGCTCCGAAATCCATTCTTTTGCCTAGGCATGGTGGAAATAACCCTTATCAGATATTCCTTTTGTTTAATTGGTGACTGTGTGCTTGTGACTGAATCTAAGTTTCCAAGGAGGCAGGGGTTAGATGCCAAGCCCAGTACTTTGAGCAGAAGGGACTGCAGGGGGTGGAGGAGGGTAGTATGAGCTCCCAGAGGCCCAGCTAGTGCCTGGGAACTGGCTGCCATTTTAGTCTTGGCTGTGCCGGGACTCTGAGAACCTGCCGTGGGCCTTCTTGGCATCGGTGTGGTGTCTGTTTAACAATCCCACATGCTGGGAAGATAGGGCCCCACATGCCTTGGTGCCGTGCCAGGGCGTGGGCTGCAGCAGGACAGAGGTTGTGAGGCAGGGCTGGTATCAGCTCTCCGGGGAGGCTGGAGAGCCTTGGGGGCTCAGGCAGGTGTCCAGACACAGAGCAGGAGTCCAGCCAGGCCGAGGTGGGCAGGCAGGACTTAAAGGTCAGATGAGGTGGTGGAGAGAATCAGAGAAGGCAGGAAAGGTCTGAGGGGTGGTCTTGACAGTCAGAGAAGGTTGAAGAACCAGAGAATGGCGAGGACAGCAGGGTACAGTGGAGAATGCACTGGGCAGGAGGAGACCTGGGCGCTGTCCCAGTGCAGCCCCAAGTCCAGGCATGATGTGGGAGCCTGCGCTTTCCTTGGCTTCTATAGCCCTAGTCTCCTCATTTGTAAAATGAGATGTCTGGCCTAGAGACTCTCTCAAGTCTCTTCCAATAATAAAATCTTTGGGCATTGAGAGTCCATCAATCATACTTGCAGCCCTGGAGGAGGCCGTAGAGATCTAGAGTCACCAACTGCGTGTCACTAAGGGAAGTGACCCGGAAATTCCACTGTTTTTCAGCATTTCAAGAATAACAGATTCTATCTCTACTCACAAAAGGACCACAGCAGATGATCACTTAAACAACAGTTTGATCATGGAGTTTGGGAGGAAATGTAATAAAAAGATGTTCTTTTGTGGTAAAAAGTTTGAGGAACTGATCAAATTCAGTTCTCTCTTTTTATATATGAAGAAAAGGAGGCCCGGAGAGGAGATATCATTTGCCTAAGGACACCTAGCAAGTTCGAGCAGAACAAGAAGAATCAGAAGACTGCAGTTTTCTAACAACCCAGTTCTGGCTTTTATCGTCTCCCCGAACTGACTCATGCACTAACATCCCTGATCAAAAACAGAACCCGAGCTTTTGAAAAATGTTCTAGCTTTCCTTTCTCTAATAAATAGAAGGTAGATTTGATCTGGCAACTTTTCCTACTAGCAGTTCCAGATATCAGTGGCTTAGAGCGTGAACCCAGTAGCACTAGAGAGAAGCAGCTGGATTACCCCTGCTGCCAGCACACTGGGGTGGATGTGGGGAGCTTGTGTGTGAGTGGGCGGAACTGGAAAGCTTCCTGTGGGAAGAGCGTGATCTCTTTAGAGCCTGAAAGGCTGCTATGAGTAGGGAGAGCTACGGGTTAGGAATAAAGGATCCTGGCTATGAATCTGGCTCAACTACTGTGTGACCTTGGGCAAGTGACCTCTCTGGGCCTCAGTTTCTTCACTTATAAAGTGTGGGGGGCAGGGGGCACCAAGGGGTGCTACATGTTTGCCAAAGGCAAACTCTGACACTGAAGTCTGTGTACTTCATCTCTTCTCCATGGAGCTGTTCTGGCTTCTCACAGGTGAAGGTCCAGTGAGTTCAGTTCGTAGATGAGTAGTAAGTCCTAGAAGACTGGGTCTGTCTTTCCTGCATTCCATGACTCCATTCTCCCTACAGGAAAAAGCTACCATTCCTTTGCTTGGCATTTGAACTTCCATGACTGGGCCCCATGTTACCTATCCAGCTTCATCACTTGTCATCTCTAGAGATGAAGGTGTTTAGAGTTAGAGACCCAAATTTCAATCCCAGCTTTACAAGCTCTTTGCAGCTCCGTGACTTTAGGCAAGCTTCCTACCCTCCCTGAGCTTCATATGTAAAATGAAGATGATAAAGAACCTAGTTCATCAATTTGATATGAGGATTAAATGAAATATCATTAAAATTGAGTGGGCACTGAATGAATGTTAGCTCACTCTCTCCCTTCCCCAACTAAAGCATACGTTCCTGGAGAATAGGAATGGGACACCTCTTTTATATCCTCAGAGCACTTTGCACAAAGCCCTCAGTGAGCAAATACTCAATAAATAATTGTTTGACTGACAAATATTTGTTGGATTGACACTTGGTCTGTCTGTTCCAGAGCTGTTTAGGTAAACCGAAACCTTTGCTTCTCTTTTGCAGTTTGCTCAGCTGGTGGCCGTCTACAAGACACTGGGAGGAGAAAAGTTCCCACTCATTGAGCAGACATACTACCCCAACCACAAAGAAATGGTAGGTGACTGAGTGCGGGCTTCAGTCTCTCTGCTGTTCGCACTCTGAGCTTAGCCACGTAGTGACTATGGGGCTCTGAAGAGGACCTCAGCCTCCCAACCCCAGAGACTCTGTTGAGGTTGAACTGCAGACCTGCTTTGTGAAGCCAGGGTGGCTGGGTTTTAGCTGACAGCCCCTTGTCTCCAAAACCTGGAGACAGCATAGGAAAGAGCAGAAACAAGGGCATTTTATCGAGCAACAAATCCATGAATCAACAATCAGAAGATCCAGCTGCTTCGGGTCCAAGCCCAGCCCCACAAGTCAGGGACGGTTGCATTTCCTCACTGCATGTCAGTTTCCCAGTGCGAAAGGCAAGTGGGCATAATTATTCCTGGCCAGGACATTTAATATGGTACTTGCATAATTTAAGTGAGATTCTTTAAGTAACAGTCTGTGAAGAGTGTGAAGTGCTCCTCAGATGTAAGGTGTTGTTCCTGTTGTTATTCATCAGGCCCTGCCATTCCCTTGGCTTCCTCAAAATTTTGATAAGACGAGGGTTGCCCTGTGCCTTCTCTGAGGCCATCCTAGGATGGCAGAAGGAGCAGAAAAATGGGATGGATGGTTGGTACAGAGGCTATTACTAATGTTTTTCTCTCGTGGTGACCTGGGGCTTAACCCCCTTCTTCTTCTCTGGCCCCACGTACTCTGCCTCAGGCCTGCACGGTCAGTTGGTGGTCCTCCTTAACCCACCAGCGGAGACTCTCTCTGCCATAGCTTTCCAAGTCTGGTACTCGGGGACAGAGACCTCCAGAAGGAATCTCCATTTGCACCATTTCTGTGAATAAGGAGCCTGCTCCTGGCATTTTGTGTGTGGCCCAGCTCATCAGCGAGCCACGCACGGAAGATGAGTAACAACCCTGGGCCTCGAAAAGAACTGCCTCCTTCATTTTTGTCAGAGCATCCCCAGGAGAGGCCCTGGAACCTTAAGCCCTTGTGTTTAATAAATTCTTGAGACTGTCATCAGGGCTTTCCCTTTTAGGACAAGTCAGGAAGCCGTGTAGAGGCTGAGGAACCCTAGGGGTCTGTGCTTGGCGATTTCAGGGAGTCCAAGAGGGGACTGAGCTGAAGACTGAAGGGGCTCTCAAAGCTGGCTTTTTCCTGCTGTAGCGTCTAGCAGGCTGACCACTGAAAAGAACTGCAACGCGTGCAAAGTGTATTCCTCATCTACCATCCTTTTGCCCCAAGGGTCCTTGTGTTACTTTTCTCCCGTCCTCTATCCTGATATTTGCCTTCAAGAGAGGACCCCTAAGATCTCTCTGAGGTGTCAAAAGCTAAGTGGGAATTTCAACTCTATAAGAGAAAGGCTTTTTTTAGCTTAAAAAAAAGTTTTGAAGTAGGAATGAAAACATTAGTAATCTAGTAGAGAAGGACTTTCTAAAAGAGACAGAGGAGAAGCCTTTTGGACATCAGTTCAGGGCATTAAGTATAGTTAACCTAGAGAGACAACCCAAGTCTGTTCTTATCTTGCTAATTGGGCCAGGCCCTCTGCCAGGAATGGTATAGAGGGGATTACAGCACATGGAGGGAGGTTAGGCCATTGTAGGCTTCACATTGGATGATTCTGTGTCCCCCAGGTCACTCCCCCAAAGCTGGGATTGAAGGATCAGAATGCGTTGAGACAGGAGGAGTAGAGGATACACAGCCAAAGGATGCTGTTCTTTTCATTTCTCCAAGTCAGCCTGTTTATGATACTGTCAACCCACCTTCTGGTCTTGTACATCACAAGGCCGCCACACCATCTCATATGTATAATAGTCACCATCTCTCCCCTGTCAGATCAGTTAAGACAAAAGGAAAGCACATTTATCTGGGGAGAAAAAGGAATAGTCCTAGCTTTGGAAAAGAAACTAAGCCAGAATCAATAACAAATACCAGCTCAGCTAAAAGGGTTTGGGAGGCAGGGATGAAGGGCTGAGGACAGGAGAGAAAAGTCATGCTACTTTCCCTAGCCCTTGACAGGTTCTGGACTGGGGTCTTGGACACAAGCTGTAATATGCCCCATCCCTGCCCTAATGCTAGCCAGACCATCCACTTGTTACTTCCCATTGTCTGGCAGCGATGAGGCAGGTGGTAACAGCCAGAGCTCTGAGGGAAGGAAAATGACTTGGTTTTCGAGATTCTTGAAGATATGTGGTGGTCCCTCCTAGGGCTGGATGATATCAACAAACTCCTTCCTGAGGGGCAGGCGTCCCTGGTACCAGCTGCAGGTGCCATCAACATGCTTCATGCAGACATAGTGCCGGGCCTGGTACCCATAGAGCTTCCGTTCCAATAGCCAGTCTGTCCAGAGGCACTCGTTGGGAGCCGAGATGGTACAGGGCACCGTATAGCAGGTGGTGATCTAGAGCCACAGCCACACAACATCAAAGTGAGTAGGGTGTCCTTTTTCCATTATTGCCTTTCAGACTCCTACATGTTCTCCTACAGCCTAACTCAAACACCCCCTCCCTTATGAAGCCTTTCCTAGTCTCCAAATTTCTCCCTTAGTTCTCCTTCCCCCTGTGCTCTGCATATATAGTATTGCCTCCCTAATGGCATCTCTGGAGTCAAAAAGACCTGAAGGTCCTTACTCTACCACTGACCTTAAGCAAGTCACTTCACTTCCCACAGCATTAATTTCTTCACCTTAAGATGGAAATCTTAAGTCTTCAAAAATTTGTTTTAAAGACTAAATTAAATATCTTAAATAAATTAACCATTACAGGTCCTGGCAAAAAAAGTAGACTCTCTTTAAATGGTAGTGTGTTATCCCAGTCTGCCTAATATGATGGCTGCCTTCCCAGCTAAAATGTAAGTACTCTGAGATCAGGGACTATGGGCCATCTCGCTTTCCCCTCCCCAGCTTCATACGATGCCTGGTCCATCGCAGATCTCAAGTATAGTATAGCAGGTGAATAGATCACGCATGCATGAAGGAAGGAATACATGAAAGGTGAGGCTGCACGGCTCAAGACCCTTCCCCCACCCCCAAAAGACCTTGGAAATGGACATTGCTTACTTGGCAGCCACAGTTCAGATGGTAGTGGTGATTCAGACTTTCTCTCTGCAAAAAGGACAGGTTCTCCCAGGGCTCGATGTAGTTGCACAGATGGATGAAAACTTTCCCATCATTGAGGATCTGACCTTCAAGGGGAGATGGAGGAGAGCCTAGCATGAGGAATCTGCTCATGGAGCTCCAGGAGTCCGGATTCTTGAAGGAGCCCCAAATCACAGCCTCTTCAATATCTTTTGGTGGCAGTGGTGTGACATGGGACTCAGTGAAGGAACCAGAAATACCTCTATTGTCTTTATATCGAAGCTGTTACCAGATGATGTTTGTATGAGGGAGAATTGTGGGGTGAAGGCCTTTACGTTAGCATGGTGTAGACAGAGGGATGTGGGCTTTAAGTCAGAATCTTGGTGGAACCCCCTTCTTTTCTATCATTTACTAGTGTGTGACCTTAAGAAAGTCACATAACTTCTCAGCTGAAAGATGAGAATAATGAGGTTATTGGCAGGATTAAATGAGAGAATGTCTGTGAAGTTCCCAGCACAGCTGTGGGCCCACAGAAGATGTTCAATAGATAGTAGGTTTTTCTTCCTTTTCAACCCCTTCCAACCCTTCCCAATATCTACACAGGCCAGTCTCCTGCCCCAGTGATACCTATCTTGGTGAGTCTTTCCCCTTCCCTTTCTTTACTTATCAAACTCTTTCCTGTCTCCAAAGACCCTTTTTAGTACTATCTCGTCCGCAAAGCCATCCCTGACCGTGCTAGCACACACCTCTCTTAGAACTTCAGTCGCTCAGTCATTTACTGACTGAGCAACTACTATGACCTGGTACCAGGAATCCAGAAATAAATATGACAGGATCTCTGCCCCCAAGGAGCTTAAACACTAGTAAGGAAGACAGATAAGTAGGCAAAAATGACACTTTTGTGTGATTATATACAACATGCAGTATAAGAACAAAGGAAAAAACAATTATCTCTGTCTGTGGAAGGGCTGGGGGCAAGAAGGGTGTCTAAGAGCAGATGATGCTTGCATTGGGCCTTGAAGGGATGGGTAGGAGTTCACCTGCCAGACAAGTGGGGAAGAACTTCTGGATGCTGGGACAGAGGGGCGCAGCCCAGCAGTATACCTCCTGCAACCGTATTCAGCTCTAGGGGAAACGAGGGGCTGGGAACGGTCACTGACAAGTGGCAGGAGGCAGGGCTGGAGAGGTCAGCAGGGTCTGGTCACAGAGGGCATTCAGTATTAGGCAGAAGAGCTTGTGCCTTCTCCTGCAGGCGCCACTGATGACTTTTCAGTATGCTTGTGCTTCGCCACCTAACCCCGCCTTCATTTAGACTTGACCTCTGTGAGGGCAGCCAGCACGTTTGCTGCTTCCCCTGATGCACCACCGTACCTAGGAGAGGGCTAGGCAGGCAGAGGGCAGGTGCTCAGGAAGGAGGTGGCCTCGTTGGCTAGTCCTGGGACCTGGAGGGCTCAGGGGCATGCCCCGCCTCTGCCTCTCCCATTCCAGAGGTGCCCCGATCAGCACATACTCAGAGCTGGGGGCCCCTACCCGTGTGGCCTCCAATGCCTATGATTTCTCAGAAGTTTGAACTGTGAGCTCTTTGAGGACTGTGACTTGTTACTGAGTCTCCACTCTCCTGCCCCAGGCCAGGCAGTGAGTAGGTGGTCATTCATTGCTAAGGGGATGGACAGATAGTGGAATTCCTCCTCCTGTCCTCCCCACCTGCTATGTTTTTCTTTTCCTGGCCTTCTCTCTAAATATTTTTCATCCTTTAGGGCCGATTCAGATCTCTCTTAGACAGTGAAGCTTCCATAACTGTTTACAACCACACAAATACCTTTCCCTGAACTGCAAAATAATTCAGTACTGCATTCATTCACTTACAGGTTATATTCTTGTGAGGTTCTTTAACTGTTCTATCCCAACCAGTTCAGTATGAGGGATCTGCCTGGGCCCAAGGTCATGGAGACAGAATCATGTTAGAGTCAAGGCTCCTGTTAGGGCCTGTGCTTTACTGCACCCCCAGAATAGGGCCTCAGATGTGAGTCAGCCACGAGCCAAGAGTGTGACCTGTCCCGGCTGTCTAAAGCTAATACATTTGTAGGCTACAGTGACAATTATGTGTGTATTGCAGGGGGAGTTTGCAAAATGCACAATCCTCCTTTGCTCTGTCACTAAGACCTCCCTTGCAGTGTGGTGTCCAGTTTGGGGTCCTGTGCTGGGGAGGGACAGGGACAGGCTATATCCCTTTGAAGGTGGCCAGGGCAGGAAGGGGTCTGGGAACCACAGCCAGTAGACCTGGAGCTAGAGTGCACGTATCTGTCGTCCTCTGCCCTCTGAAGGGTCATCGTAGAATAGAGGGCAGAGCTGAACCCATAAGGGAGAGTTTCAGAATGGCAGAATTTGGCTCAAGATACCAAAAATCTTATACCAATTAAAGCTGTTTGGAAATGGAACCAGTTATCCTAGGCTGGGAGAGCAACCTGTGAACTAGCAAGCCAGTGGCAGTGAGGACTTTTGCACTGAAATGGATGTTACCAAGGCTCCTCCCAACCTAGGCTGCCTCTTCGTAACACAGCTTTGTTTTATGCCCAAGAAAATGCCACCTGGCTCAGCTCACTACCCAGGGTCAGTCCGGGCTCCTCCTTGACTGCCTTCCTTAGGGCAGAGACTCTCAGGGCTGCTTGCTGGTCTTCTTTCACTTACCAGTCAGGAGATACTGCTTCTGGCTGTTAGCTTCTAGTTTCACCCCACAGAGGGAAGAATCAAAAGGTGTATAGATATACTGAATATTGTTGACTTTCTCAAACCCTTTGAACATCTGAAAGCATTTACAAAAGAGCAGTACTGGGTCAGTGAGTGTACTTTATATCTTCACAGGAAAAACTTTTTCTTAATCTAAAAAAATTAAGCGAAAGTCTAGTTCAGGATTTGTTGCACACAGATGGCCCAACTGGGTCTTTCCTCTCTAAAACAATCTAAACCTTGGTTGATTCCAGTGAGAAGGGAGGTGCCTCTAGCAGCCCTATGCACAAGCGCTGAGGGCCTGTCCCGCACTGTGCCTTGGCTCCGGTGGGCCTGTTGCCTACATGTCATCCCCTGCACTTGAGCATCTGTACCCCAACACCGCTGAGCCAGGCCGCCTCACCTATCGGCCCCACCACTCCCAGATCACAGACTCCACTCCTCCTAACAGCCCAAGGGGGTGATCGCCCTGGCCTGTCCCCATGTACCTTTATCTGTTTGATTTCATACCGGATCATTTTTTGAGTGTCAGCAGGGTCTGCACTGGCAGGAACTACCTTCTCACTGGAGATTTTGGCCCGGATCGCTGCATAGGAAGAGGAAAGAGGGAACTTTCAGCAACACGTGGGAGTGGTCCATCTGGGATCTAGATGACGTGGCATCACCCTGGAGAATTGTGCAGGGGAATTCTGGGTTTAGGTCTTGGTGGGTTATAGGGAGAATGCTGCATGTGAGGGAAACTCCTCTGCACTTGCTGGAAGTTCCAAAACCCTCGGGCCTGTTGGGTCCTGCACTTTAGCAGCTGGATTGGGGAGTCTGGTTCTCCACAGCCAGGGTGCAGTGGGGTGGAGGTGCGGCAGGTAGAGGAGGAAGCAGGAGCCACCTGAGGGCAGTTGGTGTGCGGTCATCCACTGCTGTAGTCCAAGGCCTCAGAGAGAGACTGACCGAGTTGATGTTGGTAAATGTTTATGAATTAATAAATGTCCTGACCCTGCACAGAGGTATTTCATCTCTTGCCACTTGGGTATTAATCAAAACCTGTTTATGAGTTCCTCCTCTGTGCCTGGCCTAACGCTAGATACTAGACCCACAAACATGATTAAGACAGAGTCCGCACCCTGCAGAACTCTTGGTGTGGTGGAGAACACCCTTAGAAAGACCAACAGCACAGCATGGTAGGAGCACAGAGGTGCTGTGGTAGCACCAAGGAGTCAGGAAGCCTTCAGAGAAGAGGAGACACCTGAGTACGATCTTGAAGGATGAACAGGAGTTTGCCAGGAATTTAAGGGTTTCAAGGAAGGGCATTCCAGGCAGAGGGACAGAAAGGGCAAAAGCTGTGTGTTGAAGTGAGGGCGTGGTGACAACCTCAGTTATAGGCTTGGACACCCAAGAATGTTTATAATGAAAGCGCAACCCCTGGCCCGTGGCCTTCCCTTCCCCCATCCAGTAGATCAGAATAATCACCGGAGAGTTCCGGAGACTTGTTGTTCAGTGACAACACCCCCCCGCCCCCACCCCCACCCCCGTAACTGCAGTAGGCAGGGGAGACGGGGTCGCTGCGGAGGCCCTTTATGCAGTCTGTTCCCTCGCAAGTCTCCGGGTCGCGGCGCTTGCAAGGTGGCTGTGGCGCGGGCCCTGCCCGACCCACGGGGCCCCAGCAGGAGGCAACTGGTGCGGGATTGGAGCTCCTCCCCTTCCCTCCAGACTCCAGGTCTGCCGCTGGGCCCCGCCTCGACCCCACACAGCCACCCCCTGCCGTGGACCTCGAGGGCTCCCCCGGACTCACCTAGCGCCGAGTGGCAGACGTGCTGCTGGGGGTGCGCTGGGGCGCAGCTGCACGCCTCGCCCAGCCCCGGCGGCCGAAGCAGCGCCAGCAACCGCAGCAGCAGTGCCCAGCTCGGCGCGGTCCGGGGGCTCCGCGGCATGTCACGGCAGCGCCCTGACTCAGCCTCTGGGGACTGTCGGACCAAGCAGCTCCTCCAGGGCTTCTCCAGAACTCGTCGCGCCCCTCGCCCCTGGTTTTATGAGGTGGACCTAGGGCCAGTCCCGCCCCGATGGGCTCCGCCCTCCTTTGGCTGTAGGCCACCCGCGGCTGCGGGACCAGCGGCCCTCCTGGCCGGCGGGCTCGGTGGCAGGCTCTGCAAGATGAAGAGGGAAGCCAGGAGAGTCTCCTAGCCTCTATTTCCTTGCCTGTGCCTTCTGGAAGTAGAGGGAGGGGTGGGAAAGGGGATGGTGTAAGGACTGAAAGACAGGGCAACAAAGACAAATGCACCGGGACACAGAGACCAAACGACTGTAATTCAGGCAGAAAGGACAAGAGTGTAGAGAGGCACAAACAGAAAGAGACAGGCGGAGTCAGAGAGAGGCAGACGGAATTACAACAGGCAAAAGAGACAGTGACAGAGAAGGACGGATCTCTTGCTGAGCTGCACGCTGGGAATGAGACAAGCTACTCAGGGCTTCTTTCAGCTGCAGGAAGTGTTTTCAATGCCCTATTTATGAGGCTCCAAAGCAACAGCAAACAGTAATGGAATAGGACAGAGAAAGTTGGGGTGTGTGTGTGTCTTGGCTCTGTCGGCTGGGGGGTGGGGAGAGATGTCCGAGAAAGCAGCCAGTGCTTTAGAAACCCTTTCCCGTGCCCAGAGCTCAGACTCTGCAGATGTCTGAGGACAGTGCTCTTGCTGGGGGCTCAAAGCACGGGGTAGCCCATCACTTAGGGCAAACCTGGGTTCTCAAAGCTCTCTCCAGACCCTAGGCCACCCTGGTTCCTATCTCAGGCCCCTACTCAGCTGAGAGACTACATCTTGTTATAGAGGGTGGGGCAGCTTAGAAAACAAAGAAGCAAGGCACTTGAGGCCACGGACTGGAGTCCTGTCCACTGTTTGACAGAGGGCATAGTGCTCCAACCCTCCAAACAGAAAGAAACCCACGGGATTGTTGTCGTAGGATGTTTCCACACACTGTACCACCAGAAGGTCGCAGGCTGGGTACTGATTCTGTCACTAGGTAGCTTGGCAACCTTTGCCTCTCTGGGCCTCACTTCCTTCTCCGTAAAGTAGGATTGAACTACGTGATTTTGCCCCAGTCTCAACTGGCCTCAGCCAGGAATACTGAAATCCTCAGGTCAGGTACTCCCAGTATCTGGTCACACTCAGGATTCCCATGGGGATCTGACTTTTCGTCAGAGTCAACATTATTTCCTTTGAAAGACATGTTTTCATCTTGATGTGGTGGTGATGTTTGAAAAGAAGGAAACTGAAAGAGAGCTGAGGCCTGACCGAGAAGGATGAGATTTGGTGTCCAGGTTGGTTCTTCACGCAACACCCGACCAAGATAGAGTCTGATGTGTTATTGCCCGGGATCTCGAAAGCATCCCATCCAGTCTCTTCGCTTGGCAGATGTGAAGGCTGAGCCCCAGGGAGGTAAAGGGATTTGCAGAGAGACTGGGATGCAAGTCTCCTGACCTCTAGTCCAGCGCTCTTTCCCCTCCACCATGTTATTTCTTCCATCGCCATTTTGTAACAGCTTGAAATCCTGCCTTTGAAGGGTGGTTCTTCTTCTTTTAAGTTTTCATAGTTCCTCTGTTAAAATACGGCTACCTCAAGGTAATGTTTACTCTCTTAAGGATCTCTTTTGAGTGATAAACGTGTTGAATTCTTATGTCAGCTCTCTTCCAAACCCCAAGCTGGGCAGAAATGGGCCTTCGCATACTAAGTAAGCTGTGTTTGGTGCTGAGTTTGGGGTGTTGGTGAGCAAGGGAGTGTGAAAGAGGGGAGAAAAGCCAGGTTCATTGCAGGAAAGCAGGACACATGAAGGATGAAGCGATAAGTTTTAAAGATGTAGAGAGTACCAAGTCGGAGAGCAGGGTCCTTATGGTTCTGCTACTAATATGCTGTGACCTTAAGCAAGTCACTGTCACCCTATGGGCCTCAGTTTTTTAATTTGTGAGGCAAGTAGGTTGCACTAGTTCTTTAAAGAGCCCTTCCAAGGGTGTTCCCAAGAAAAATATTTGTAAGATTCCACACGTACACTCTGACCAATTCATTCCTTTCTCCTCTGCTTTCAGCTGACTCTGCCCACGTTCCCTGTGGTGGTGAAGATCGGCCATGCTCACTCGGGCATGGGCAAGGTAAGGCTGGGGCTGCTGTGCTCTGAGGTTGAGGCCAAGAAGGGCACTTTTCAGAGAGCCTGGTTGTGGACTGTTCTTCTGCCTCTGTTGCTGATGACTTCTTTTCAAGGAGAAGACCGTTTGGCCCCTCTGAAGCCATGAGTGTTACCCAAATGGTCCTCTTGCAGCAGGCAGAGTGCAGGCCACCTGACTGGTCCCTGTGTTCTTTGCAGCAAATGTGGCTCCTGAGCCCTGGGAAGGGAAGCTCAAGAGTAGGGGCTTCCGGGGCTTCCCTGGTGGCGCAGTGGTTGAGAGTCCGCCTGCGGATGCAGGGGACACGGGTTCGTGCCCCGGTCCGGGAGGATCCCACATGCCGCAGAGCGGCTGGGCCCGTGAGCCATGGCCGCTGAGCCTGAGCGTCCGGAGCCTGTGCTCCACAGCGGGAGAGACCACAACAGTGAGAGGCCCGCGTACAGGAAAAAAAAAAAAAAAAAAAAAAAGAGTAGGGACTTCCTAGGGAGATGTGGCTCTCAGGTCTGCATCTGGATGGAAACATCTTGATGGGTTTGGGGGCTCAGGGCTCTTGTGACTCTCGTGTGTGTGTGTGTGTGTGTGTGTGTGTGTGTGTGTGTGTGTGTCCTTTCTCCATTAGGTCAGAGTGGAAAACCACTACGATTTCCAGGACATTGCCAGCGTGGTGGCCCTCACCCAGACCTATGCCACAGCAGAGCCTTTCATTGACGCCAAGTATGACATCCGGGTCCAGAAGATAGGCAACAACTACAAGGCTTATATGTGAGTGGGGGTGGGGTCCCCACAGATGCTCTTCACTGTCTCCTCAGCTCTGGGGAGACTCTCAGCCCCCAGGTGGTAGCCACCTCTCAGTTTAGCCTCCTCTGGCCCACAAGGCAGAGAACAGAGAGCGGGCGCCATTCCAGTCAAGGGAGTCTTAGCCTGGCTTCCTTTCAAGGCAGAGGAGGGGTTCCTGAACTGAGATGAGAAATAAAATGAGTATTTATTTTCATTTTAGCCTCTAAGTGGAATCTGACATTCTCCTCAGTTATGAGAAGACTGGAGTATCAGCAGCAGCGCATGTGGTTTGTCACTAAATGGGCAGCACAGAGGTTTTTGTACACATACACTTGTCACAGATATCTCTGAACACCCGTTACTTTTATCACTATTTAAGAATCATGATAGTTAGACTTGCCACTGCATTCACAACTGTAAATACATTTGTTATTTACGAAGAAACATATTTTTTACTAATCTGAGATTTGTTTACTATTTTTGATAACTGTTTTGGTAAATTCTTTTAAATAATTGAGTTCCTTTGTTGTCCTGTGTAGTTTATTTTACATTCACACGTCTTACATATTTTATACATTGAAAGGAATCCATAGGCTTCACTAGGCGGCCAGAGCACAGAAAAAGTTAAGAAACTCCTGACGCAACGATATAGCCCTGCAAACACTACAGAACATTAAAAGTCTAGTGGTTATGAGAATAGATGACTTCTCCATGTAACTGTGTCCATTTGCCAGAATGGAAAGGTAAACGTTTCCTCCAGTACAATTTAGAAAAAGAAAAGATTTCAAGACTACCTGATCTTCCATAAAATACATAAGAATGCAAATGGCTTACGAGTCCAGTTTTGGAAATATTAACTTCACACTGTAAAAAATGTTAAGGTAGTGTTTTTCTTTACAAAGAGAGAACATTACAATATATGAATTTGATCTTTGCCACTCAGGACTTCAGCAGATGTCAGGGTTAAGCAGCTTCCCTCTCTCACCATCTATTTTCATTTTTCTTCCCTCATCTTTCCTTTTAGTGTGTACACTCCCCACCCCTGGAGTTAGTTAGGAGTCCCTTCCCTGCACTCCCTTCTTGTAACCCTTTGCACACCTCTAGTTGAGCGCTTTTCACACGTTGGGTATTTGTACCACGCTCCTCTGAGCTCTCTACGCGGAACCGGAGTCATCTCTGTGGCCCTGCTTCCTTGTACAGTAGCAGGCGTGCAGTAGGCCCCCAATAAGTATGCAGGGTAAAGCCCTTGTGAAGAACTGAAGCACAGAATCTTTTTCACCTTTATTCACCCGATTCCTACTTTATTTAAGTTTATAATTTTTTTTTTAGTAAATCTTTATTGGAGTATAATTGCTTCAGAGTACTGTTAGTTTCTGTTGTGCAACAAAGCAAATCAGTCATATGTGTGCACTTCCCCATATCCTCCTCTTCTTGCGTCTCCCACCCTCCCTATCCCACCCCTCTAGGTGGTCACAAAGCACCGAGCTGATCTCCCTGTGCTATGCGGCTGCTTCCCACTAGCTATCTGTTTTACATTTGGTAGTGTAAATATGTCCATGCCACTCTCTCACTTCATCCCAGCTTACCCTTCCCCCTCCCCACATCCTCAAGTCCATTCTCTACGTCTGCATCTTTATTCCTGTCCTGCCCCTAGGTTCTTCAGAACCTTTTTTTTTTTTTTAGTTTCCATATATATGTGTTAGCATACAGTATTTGCTTTTCTCTCTCTGACTTACTTCACTCTGTATGACAGACTGTAGGTCCATCCACCTCACTACAAATAACTCAATTTCGTTTCTTTTTATGACTAATATTCCATTATGTACATGTGCCACATCTTCTTTATCCATTCATCTGTCCATGGACATTTAGGTTGCTTCCATGTCCTGGCTATTGTAAATAGAGCTGCCATGAACATTGTGGTACATGACTCTTTCTGAATTATGGTTTTCTCAGGGTATATGCCCAGTAGTGGGATTGCTGGGTCATATGGTAGTTCTGTTTTTAGTTTTTTAAAGAACCTCCATACTATTCTGTATAGTGGCTGTATCAATTTACATTCCCACCAACAGTGCAAGAGGGTTCCCTTTTCTCCACACCCTCTCCAGCATTTATTGTTTGTAGATTTTTTGATGATGACCATTTACTTACTTTTTTATTTGCAAGGGACTGTCAGTTATTTGGGAGAATGTTTAGGCCCTCTCAGTTCCTCTTCCCCAAACTTTTGGCCATTCTCTTGCTCTCAGAAGAAGGAACTGACTTGGCAATAGTCAGGATAAGGTTTGAGATTCTTCCCTCCTCCCCCAGCCCTCACCCTAGAGACCTAGAGGCAGCCACGGTCGGTGGAAAGAATGCGCAACTCCTGCTCCACTGTCAGTAGGCAGTAATGTGGGTCCCTCTGTGGAGGTCGGATGACCTGTGAGTCTCCCTAAATAGCTTCTCAGTTTCCCTTCTGCTCCCACGTGCCCCAGGTAGCCTGCATGGATCTGTGCCCTGCATCCCGTTGTTAGAGAAAGGTGTAAAGTATAAGGGACATTATTATTACTCAAAGTTTCTGAGACCCTATTATGTACCGTGGCCTTGTGCTGGGGGCATGGAAGTGAGGGACTCTCTGCCCCTGTCCTTGAGGAGTCCAGCCTCACCACAGGAACACACCTGTGAACCACCAGTGTTAGGAAGACAACATTATTTTTACTATGATCTGTCTTTGTGTTTCTATTTATATTTTGCAAGCCACTCAGCTGTCAGTTGTTTGCCTTTTCTGAACTAGGTAGTGGGGTGTAGGGAAAAGCGCAGCACAATGAAGGAACGAAGAGTCCTGAGTTTTTATCTTGTATCTACTTTGAGTAAACATACAATGCTGGACAAGTCATCTAACCTTTCTGCGTCTTCCTCTCCTTGTCTGTAAAGTGGGGGCAGGAATCGCAGCCTATTCACAACAGGGCGGTTGCAGTGAGGCTCTGGCGAGGGATTGGGAAGGAAGAACCTTGGAAGGTAGTCAGTACTGTCCAAATGTGAGGAGCTGTTACTGCCACATCGGTCGGCTCATTGGGCTGGCTCAGGGCTCTGAAGTACCAGCCGTGTGTCTCGGTTTCTCAGTGTCTGAAATCAGATCTCTGCGAGAATACTCCTGAGAACTGCTGAGCAGAGAAGCACATCATCCTGTCTTCAGTCATAGTGAGTGATAAGGACAGCAGTTGAAGGGCTCTGTCAGTAGTTGAGCAGGGCTCTTCTGTCCCCTAGGCCATCCCCTTCCTCTTGACTGTGTCTGAATGAAGACTAATAATTTAAAAGCCATATTTTTGGTATTTTACAGTTTATTTAAAACTGTATCAGTTGGTCCTCATGACAACCCTGTGTTTACAAAGGGATAAGGGAGGCACAGAGAGGTGAAGTGATTCACCCAAGGTCATTGAGCCAGTCAAGAGCAAATCCAGAACCAGAAACCAGGTCACCTGCCTCGTATTTAGTCCAAGACTAGTTGACTCTAACACATGCTCTTAGAGGGAGGGTGCAGAGGGCACGGAAGAGAAGGGGTTGGGGACCTGACTCCATCAGCTGCATGTGATGGATGAGGCAGCTTAAGCCTGAAGAGGTTAACTGACTTGTCCAGAGTCATGTTGCTGATACTGTAGGCCCTCAAAATTAACTACTGAATTAATAAGTGAGCTAGTAAGGAAACCATGGGGAGATATTCACGGGAACCCTGAGGGTATTTCCAGCATCAATAGAATTCAGTTTATATATACCAACTCAGCCTAGGTACCAAGTGGGTAGGCTGCTGGGAATACAAGACAAAGTATATACCCTCAAGTGATTAATAGACTTGTGGACAGAAGACTTAACTCAAATAACTAAAGTAAAAAGTAGATGCGGGATTTTAAGTGAGGTGTAGGCAAAGTCCTCTAGGTGTTCTAAAGAGAGCAAGTGCTCATCTGGTTGAAAGGATCAGGAAAGGCTCCATGGAGCCAGAGCAGTCTGGGTGCGACTCTTGTAGAAAGGAGGAGAGCATTGCAGGCTGGGGTTGGCGGAGGCAGCCAGGCTCTAGGCTCAGCAGACAGGCCCCCGGCTATTTGCGGGAAAAGCAGGTGGGGAAAGTGGTGGAGAGCCCTCCTCTTGCTGGCCCAGCTCACTGTCTGTCCTGTCCTGGCGGGACCTTGTTGTAGGAGGACGTCAATCTCAGGGAACTGGAAGACAAACACTGGCTCTGCAATGCTGGAGCAGATCGCCATGTCAGACAGGTAAGTAAGGGGAGGCGTCCGTAGATGAGGAGGTGTAAGAAATGAGCCCTGCCCAAAGGGAGCCTCTGATCAGGCCAGACAGATGGAACACAAAGGCCCAAGCACCCAGTTAACAAGATCAGGCAGGAATGGGTTATGTGCTGAATTGTGGAGATAAAGACTGGACATGCCATAGAAGGTCCAGGAAGGGAGGAGTTACTGTGGGCTGGCATGGCCAAGAAAGGCCACCTGGAGTAGGTGAGACCTGCCCTGAGCTTGGGAAGGCAGGTAGGATCTGGAAAGCAAAGCAGGAGGGCCCTGTAGACAAGGCAGTGTATTTGATGGGGGTGGAGAGCGGGAGGGATGGGGTGGGGGCTGGGAGAGGTAGAGACAGCAAGGAGAGCATGGGACTAATGCCCCAGCCTCGGGACACCTTCCCCTCCCCTCCAGGTACAAGCTGTGGGTGGACACCTGCTCTGAGATGTTTGGTGGCCTGGACATCTGTGCTGTCAAAGCTGTGCATGGCAAAGATGGGAAAGACTATATTTTTGAGGTGAGTCTGGCCCACACAGTATCTCAGTAAGAGACACCCCCCTAGGCTGGAGGCCAGGCTTTCGGCTTGAGACCTACATGGGCAGCACGGACTGCATTTATGTTAGAGTCTCCTGAGCCCTGGGAAGGTTTCCAGATGACACAGCCAGGGGGTATGCATAGCAAAAACACACCTGCCAGTGGGGGATCTTATTTCTAACCAGCTAGGCTGACCCACACCATTGGTAAGAGATGCCAGACTCGGGTTCCTGGGTCCTAGCCTGCCACTCCTCCGGGAAGACTTTAGTGGTTTTGCCATTCTTGGTCTCAGGAAGCTGGTCTTGGGAATCATTTGGTCCAGTCTGCTCATTTTGCCAGTGAGACAGCTGAGGCCTAATGCCATGAACATGTGCCCAAGGCTACATAGTGAATCGGTGTCTCAGCCTGGACTAGAACTCAGGTCTCCTGGGTGCAGGAGATTCTTCTTAGCCCTTCTCTGAGCCTTGAGACACTTGACTCAGCCTGAGCCTCCGGCACAATTTTGCTGACTCTTTTCCTGTATTAAAGGGAGAGTCAGTGGCCATATGGTCTTTCACACACATTCCCATCCAGTCTTCCCAGGAGCAGGAGAGGCTCCTTGCCAAGAATTGGTGGTATTTGCAGAGGATTCATGTCAGGAGCCCACAGTGGGCTTGGCATCTACTCCATGGTCTGCTTGGCATGTAACTTATGGATGGTCATACCTTCCGCCTCTCGGTGGGCCTCAGTTTTCTTATCCATGAATGAGAGAGTTGGACTATAGAGTCTATGGTCCTGGGCAAGCAGACACTCCCTCAAGGAGGAGAGTATTGATCTGGACCTTGAGGTACAGGAAAAATTGGATTGGTGGTGAGAAGAGAAGGCATCCTCTCTCCTTGCTCTCTCTTTCTCCCCACCACCTTCAGCCACCAGACTGAAGTCTCACTGAGCCCTGGCATGGGTGAAGTCTGGGGGAGGCCCAAGGCAAAGGCTTGCAGGAGAAGGGGATAAAGGCCAATATATGCAAAGGAACATGTTTCTAGCCGAAGACAAAAGCACCAACTTCACCCCAACCTCTCTCTGCTGGCTTAAGTCCCGCTCATTCTGAAAGACTGTACCAGGCCTTGGATGTTTCCAGGCCCTTTCCTAATCTGGGCCACTTCCTCCACCAGGTCATGGACTGTAGTATGCCGCTGATTGGGGAACACCAAGTGGAGGACAGACAGCTCATCACCGAACTGGTCATCAGCAAGATGAACCAGCTGCTGTCCAGGACCCCTATCCTGTCTCCTCAGAGACCCTTAACCACTCAGCAGCCACAGGTAAGCAGGGAAGAGACAGAGGAGAGCCAAGAACCATTGCCAAGCCCACTGCTCTGGACTGGTGGCTCTAGGATGGAGCAGAGGTCAGATACCTAGAGGCCTACATGGGCTCTGTGTAGTCTTTTCCTTCTCCTTCTCTTTCCCTTCCCTCCCCTTTGGACACCTGATTATCTTCTACCACCCCTTATAGAAACCTTCTCATTAGCAAGCTGCAGGATCAGCTTTAGAACTTTGCAGAGATGGAGTACTGGCTCCCTTCCCTCTGAACTTGAAGACTCCAGGGAACCAGAACCTGTTTCCCCTGGGACTTTTAAACTGGGAGGTATCTGAGGAAGGGCTCAATCAAATCTCTCATTAGCTGTTCACTGCCTGAGAGGTCTGCCGCATTTGTAAAGAAGGGTGATTCTGAGAAATCTCTTGGTCCGGAGAGAGGGGAGAGTCAGGTCCCTCATTCTGAGCGAGAGTGACAAGATAAAACTCATATTCGAGTTCTGCTTTCCTTCCTGAGGGAGACGAGGCAGCTTTCTCCAGTTGACTGTGGTGTATGACTCCGGGCCGTCACATTCACAGTGACAGTATTCCAGCTGCAGGTCTAGTGGGAAATCCACACTGAGGTTTTTGTGAAACCTCAGGCCCCGTGGCACTAGAGTGGGCTAAAGACAGTCATCTAGGAGGTAGCTCATTTTTCAAAAGTATCGCCAAACTCTTCTCTCCACCATATAATAGAGTAGTAAGAACTTGGGGCAATGAATCCAAGAACTGAGTCCTAGACTAGCTCTTCCCCTAAACAGCTCTGTGACTCTGAGGGGAAGTTACTACCCTTTCCAGGGCTCAGGTTTTATCCCTTATAATGAAAATCTCTCAGCAATCTTGCTTTCGAGATCCTACTTCAGTTAGGGAGGTGGAATAGAATAGTGATTCAGAATGTGGGCTTTGAAGCAGGAACTATGCAGATTTGAATCCTGGACCCTCCATTTACTGGCTTTGTGACCTTGCACGAGGACCGTATCCGTGGCTCAGGAGAGATCTAAACAACAGCCCTTATTTTCTAGGGCTGTTACAAGGATCAGATGAAGTGAAGAACCTAACACATGGCACAGCACATGGTAAATGCTCAGTAAAGGCTACCTGTGTTGTTACGTAAGCAGCCTCTGGGTGTGGGTTCCCTACAGCCTTAGGCTTTGAGATCATCACTCCCTTTTCTAAAGATCAGTGCTGGGATTATACTGCAATCAGGAGCCAAGTAATTGGATTCTTGAAATCTTTCAGTAAGAAAGAAGAAAAGGAGGGGGAGAGGGCCAAGATAAAATAGTCTGGATTATTTAGTATAGAAGCAAATTAGCCCACATTTATCGTCTCATCATTTGAACATCACAGAATCATAGCACAGAAACATAGAAACATCTGTGCTGTCTTTGGGTATCCAAGTTGAGAGTGGCCACATGTGGTGGGATGTTACCATAGATTAGCTCTTGTGTTTGTTTCACACCTTCTATAGGTGGCTCACGCTCTGGGGGCCTCTGACCAAGCGCAAGAATCTGTTCCTGTGCTTCAGGAATGTAGTCACTAGATAATTAGGTAGGGTAATTAGGAGAACACACTTTAGTTGCTTGTTAGAGATACAAGCCCATTATTTGAATATTGTACTTAACTAGAGGTGATAAAAAGATTTTCCCGGTTAAAATAATATGAGGCCCGCAGTAGATTTTATGATTTTGTAAATCTGATGGAATCAAGGTGTTTGAGTCCTAGTCTTGCCTTTCAGTCCACACTGTCTCAGTGATGGGATTGGCAGATTGATGTTCTTTCCTGCTCCAGAGGAAAAGTGACAAGAGCCCCCTTCCCCCCTTACCCACTGAGAAATACAGAGAATATCTGGTAGCTGCTTAAAGAATTTATGACAGAGTAAGAGAGCCTGATGCTGCCCAGGCAAGATAAACAAAACTGGGCTGCTCTGGGATTCTGTGAAGGTTGCATAAGTACTTTTATAAATGTGTGCAACACTGTCTTGGCCTCCTAAAGGGAAATCATCCTGACTTGAATGAAGGCTATGCTGAGTCAGGAGACCTGAGTTCAGCCTGTCCTTGCCACTGACTCACCAGGTTAGCTTGGTAGATTTCTTTCTATTTCTCTGCCCCAGCATCTTTGCGCGTATAATGAAGGGTTGAACCAAAAAAAAAAAAAAAATCGCTAAGATCTCTTCTAACAATAAAATTTAGATTATATGAAAATGATAAAAGTTCAATAACAAAGAAAGAATTTACCAAAAAAAGTGTTTTCACCCAATGAAAGCATTGATTCTTCTTTCATATAAGTCCCTTACTTTGTAAACATTACATATTTCAGCTTAAATATTTTAAAGAGAAATATGTCAGAGTCAAGGCAGGAAACCTGGTAGGGAATGAGCTTCCCTAAATATAGGCACACCTGCAAAACTTCCTTGTAGCGAAGCTAGTCTGGCTTCAGGGTAAGTTCTTCTCTGCTGAGCCTTACATTTGAAGTTACAACAGAAACTGTAAAACTGTGGAAAGCACACCACGCTGGGAGTCAAGACACTCAGGAGCTAGTCTCACTCTGCCGTGACATTACATGACCATGGGTAAGTCAATTCCCATCTCTAGACCTGTTTCCTCACCTATAAAATGGAATTGGATTAGATGATCTTTAGATCCCTTTCAATTCTAAGGTCACATGAAACCTGTAGTCAGCCCAGCTGCAAAGCCTAAAGGCCCTTAAGTCCTCCACAAGACTACCCTCACTCCTGACAGCAGCAGGAAGTTCAGATACTTCCCCAAACCACCCTCGGGTTCAATAATTCTCTGGAAGGACTCACAGAACTTCCTGAAAGCTATTATACTCACAGGTGTGTTATTGGAAAGGATACAGGTCAAATATAAGTGAAAGAAGGATGCATAAGGCAGAGTCTTTTGTCCTTAGGATGCATTATCCTTTGGCATCCGTATGTGATAAGGCACGTGGAGTGTTGCCGGCCAGGGAAGCTCACCTGAATTTCAGTGTTCAGAGTTTTTGTTGGGGTTTCGTTTTGTAGGCTTGCTTGCTTGATTGATCACCTCCTTGAACTCAGTCTCCAACTTTCCCCTCCCTGGAGGTCAGTCTAATAGCAAGGGGCCTGAGGGGTCCACCATGAGTCACTTCATTATCATGCACCATCAGGTGGGCTGAGGGCCCCCCACCTTGAATAACAGAGACACTCCTGTCACTCAGGAAATTCCAAGAGTTTAGAGGCTACTTTCCAAGGGGGGAGGGGGGTGTGAGTAAAGGCCAGATCTGTCTTTGGGCAAGGCCAAATTCTTTACTACATACATAATTTAATTAATTTAGCAAATGTCTCTCAAATACTTTCAAGCCTTATTTGTCTGTGTTTTCACTGACTAGCACAGGCCTACCCCAAAGTATGTGCTTAAAATTAGTTAATAGACTTAGGGCCACAGTGATAAATGCAGTGCCCTCATACCATCCTAGCTTGCTGTGCCCTCGCCATGCTTGTAAGGGCCTTTGCATTAGCTGTGTCTTCTCTCTGAAGTGCTCTTCCCGTATTTTTGCATGGCTGGCTCTTTCATGATTGTATAACATATTTCCTAAACGCTCCAATCCAAAGTTGCCACCTAGTCACTGGCTACCACCCCTCCCTTTTTAAATTTTCTGCACATCACTTGCTATCAGCTATGATCATTCTCATCTGTGTCTCTTTGTCTCTTCCACTAGAATGTCGGCGCCTCAAGGGTAGGGCTTGTTCACTGCTGTGTCCCTCAGGTCTGGCAGAGTAGCCAGCCCCTGGCAGCCACTGGATGTACCCTGGGTACACTAAGGAGGGGTGGGGGCATGGTCTGCCCAGGTACAGTCTATCATGGGTAGAAAAGTCGAACAACAATAACAAAACCAGTCTGTCTCCTTTTTATTATCACCACGTGACAGCAATTCTATATAAACAACAGTGATGAACCACTCCCACCTACCCCTTCCTTGATCTGCCATTGCAATACGTATTTGTTGGACAAGTTCCCTAACAGCCCTAGCCGCATATTGGAGTTGGTGTTGGGATTCTATGAACAATTTTAGTAGAGTGCAAATGGAAGAGATGTAAACCAAAGCCTGTTACCTCGGTCCCCGCCAGGACTTTGAATGGCGAGCTGAGCCCTCAGGTGCTGCCACTAACTCACGTTTCACTCCTCAGGGTCAGGCCCCTCTTGCTGGCCTCTTTCTTCTGTAGCTCAGGCTGCGAGAGCTTCTGGCCTGAGTCCCAAGCCCTAGATGCTACTTCTTGCCCAGTATTCTAGGTCAAGACCAGGACAGACTTATGACTAGCCATTTGTCTACCTTTCTCTCTTTCTCCTTCTCTCTCCTTGCCTACAGCTCCCCTATTAAAGCTTTCATTTCTTTGACTCTAAAAGAGAGCCTAAAGGAGGTTAGGGACAGGGGAGGTGAGCAGAGGGCCTCCCTTATCTTGTTGTCAGCCAACTGCCTAGACCAAAGTGGGTTAATTATAGGAAACAGAGAGCAAAGTTATGGGGCTGGGCCCAGGCCACCTGCTGTGCCCAGTTCTGAGGGTGTAAGAGGCGCTAAGTCTCTGAGAGCAGGGAGTGGGTGAGTGGCAAAGCCTTCTCTGGCTGATGACAGCTTGGTCTCAGCCTGGCTGGCCTGCCGGCTTTAGGGCTGCCCTGAGAGTTGGCCATGGCAAAGGACCCTCTACTCTGGAGTGCCTTAGGGATACTGTTCTCAGGGTGGCAGTGACACCTGGTGGCCAGTGGTGGCCAAAGCCTCTAGGCTATTTACCTACAGAACCTCCTCCCTGTAGGCCTGCTCTCCCCTCTCTGTCACACTCACCGATCCTGGGGTCTGCCGTCTGGAATCTGAGCTGGGCCTTACATCCTGGGGCTCTGGAGAGGTGCTACTCCTGAGACTCGGGGGAACCAGGGAGAGAACTGCAGGTGGACAGAGCTTTCAGGTCATGCCTGCAGAGGTGGTGTCCTAGGGCTCTTCTTCATGCGGCTAGTCTGTTTTCATTTCCTATTACATGGCTCCCTTTTTATTTTCCTGTAAAATCTTCCAGAGCCAAAGGGCTGAATTGCTAATGAAGGGATTTCGGACACCATGGGCTTTCTATTTGGCTATGGGTTAGACCCATGAGGAGTGATTCTAAGATTCAGCCTTTGGAAACATTAATACACATAATGTGTCCAGGAGGAAGATGAGGCTCCTCCCCAATCTTGAGCTGATCAGAGCACACCTCCAATGTTGCTTCCAGTCTGAGGGTCACAGCATAACAAGGACGAACTCTAACTGGACGGTGCTCAGAGGAGGGAGACCTAGAGGTTGGGGCATTGGGCAGATCTGTTCTATGAGTAAAAGTTAAAGGGGCTGTCGTGAAGCAGCAGTAGTCTCAAGGAGCCCATGACTCAGTATCTTCAGCTCTCCAACAGCTGTCATGGGTCAGAACTGGTGCCAAAGGCAAACCTACTGGAAGACGTGAGTAAAGTCTCTGATGCTAAGAGAGGAAATGGCTGCTCGGGAAAGCGGTATGTGGCTGCCACGTCACTGCTGATGTCCAAGCCACTTGTCAGGCACATTGTGAAAGGCTGGGCTGGGGGCTAGGGCTGTTGGAACAGGCAACTTTTAAAAATCTCCTTCCAGATCTAAGATGCTGTGATCCAGGCCGTGTGCTAGCCACCGACCTGGGAAAGGCAGTGATGAGTGTTCCGAATTGAAGGACTGAGGCCTGATAACCTCTGGCCTCTGCCGGGGCATTATGCAAGTCCTTTTTCACTGGCTCTCTGGTCTAAAGAGATACTCAAAAACCTTTCCAGCCAGGTCTTTCAAGCTACAAAGGGCTCATAAAGATGAAGTCTCTTGAGTACAAGGAGACCAAGATTGAGGAGGGGTTTCACTGGAGTCTAAAGGGCCATGCAGTTAAGGAGGAAACACAACTCAGATCCCAAACACGGGACTAAGAGGGCTTCATTCAGTTTAGAAGAAGTAAATTTCAAGGAAAGGCCTTCCTGCTTCCCACAGCTGGACTGCTTTAGGGAATTTGTTCCCCTGTGAGGATAAGCTGAAAATGTGAGATTTGAGGCAGGTTCAGATAAAGTCACTAGTGACCAGGTCCCTTAACAGACTATTCAGGGAAACTGACTATTTTGGGGCTGTCTTAACTTTTAAGAGACATGTTTAATCACTTGTAGCTGACATTCTGACCTCGGGTGACCTGGCCCTCTGGGTCCCCATAGGTCTCACGGACCACGCCACAGGACATTTCTTGTGTCGTTAGGAAATCACTGATTATGGGAGGGCTCCAATCCGATGAGCTCTGCCCTTGGAGCAGCAATTCCCCTCACAAAAGGAGGAGGAGCTCATCCTTGGGTGCCTTTTATACCCTTTCAGAAGAAGGCAGTTGGGCACTGGGGACTGCAGGAGTGATCCCAGAAAGGTCCCAAGGTGCCTGAAAACACGCTGTCCCCTTTGCTCTGGCTGAACCTACAGCCTCCCGACCACATTCCTTCCCGCTGCCTCATTCCCCCTGGGGTCCTGGACCGGGGGAGTGGGGCCTGGGGAGCTGATCAGAATAGCTCTGTGGCGTGTCCGGCGAGGCGCTTGGCCTGGCCTCTTTCCTGGGGCCAGACCCTGAGACCCTTTCTCAATTTCCTGTCTCAGATATGCTGAGCAAGCACAGGCTTTCCTCCATGGTGGGGCAGCTGGACTCAGGCCAGCAGCTCTCAAGAGTTGAGTCAATGTCTTTCCTTCCTCAGCTTTCCAGCCTGCTGGGACCTCAGATAGGAGCTCCTCTCTCCCAGCTTGTCTGCTGAAAGCCACAGGATGGCAAATTAAAGGTGCCTTTGGCAGAAACCCACAAACCCTCAACCGTGGACTTGGTTTCTCGCCCAGACCCGTGATTTCCTTTCCCGTCAGCTCAAGAGCTGACATTTACTGCTTTTGAAGTGACTTTTCTGCATCTTCACGGACCTGGACCTCGCTGGGACAAGTCAGTGGTACAAGTCAGAGGGCATGGCATAGCTTAGCCCAGAGTCCACACCCTACCCCGCCCACCCAACAATATCTTCTCCACTGATGCATGAAATCCTACCATTAAAGCGTCATGCCTTTGGATTGATATTTATTAGTATTCAAATAATAGTAATGATGCTCATATCATTACTTTACCTGGCACTTTATGACTTACAAAGCACAGCCATTATGTCAAGCCTCACAACCTTTACGTGAGACGGTTTGAGCCGGTATTTCTGACTCTGTTTTACATATCAGCAAAGAGAATGCCAATGATTTGTCCAAGGTCACACAGCTTAGAAGCAGGAGAGCTGGATCTTCTGGTCCCCAGTTCCAAGGATGCTCTGCAGTAACCTGCACTGGGCCCTTTTGATGCGCCACCAGAGCATACAGATGGTAAGAATGGAGAGAGCTGGCCCTTGTGCTGTGTGGGGGGAACCCTCGCCCTCCTCCTCGTACAGCCCCATGCTGAACCTCCCAATCTGGAGGCACCCGTGCTTCACCAGCTCTCTCCTACTCCCCTCTCCCTGGCTTCCCTGGTCACTAAGGCCAGTGGCCTCAGCACAGCGGGACCCGGGCCCAGTCGGCTTGGGTGGGGAGCAGCAGCAGCTCCCCTCAAAGCCTGTGCCTGCAGGACACCTCCCTGCGTTCTTGCTGGGCTCAGGACTCCACAGCTAAGGAGGGCTCGTCTCTTACCGCAGACATCTAAAGACCCGAAAAGTGTATGCAGGGCTTCATGGAGGCCCAGAGCCAGAAGAGCCTGTAGAAGTCGCCTGCCTGCGACTGCACGAGCCCATCCACAGCATCTCTGACAGTTCGTCCAGGCCCTGCTTAAACACTAATGCCAGGAGGCTCACTACTACCCACACCAGCCCTTGACCTTGATCAGATTTACATTTGACTAACTTTGATGTGTTCAGTCCTGGAGGCTTCCCCATTTACCACATTTAATCCTTAGACTTGGCTCATTTGGGAAACTGAGACTCAGAGATTAAGTAACTTGCCCAAAGTCCCATGAGGAAAGATGTCATTTCACACCTCTCACCATCCTGTCTGCTCCATGTACCCATTTTACTCCACTGGTGTCCACCTTAAAAAAGGTGCCCAGACGGATGATTGCAGTGCTCTCCTGTGAGGCTTATCAGCCCCAAGAGCCGTGCACCTGTGACCTCCCCTCGCTGGGACACCGATGCGCCTCCAGCTGCATCACAGTTTTGGCAGCAGCATTACAAGCTGACACCCTCTGAGCCTGTCATCTTTCTCTAAGCCCAGGGTTGTTTGGGGGTTTTCCTTATGCTGCTCTAAGGCCATTTATTCTCCTTTTTTGTGTGCAGCTGGGCACAAGCATTGGACCTCACATTCTTACCTGTTTGAGTCAACTCGGCTTCCTGAGGGAAATGCTGCAGCTCAATCTGGCCCTGAGTTCCTGCTGTGGGCTGGCTACAGGCCAGACTTTGGCAGTGACGCCAGAGTGGCCAGACTTCTGTGGAATGCGGCATCCCAGGCGGCTCTTGGTGACTGGAGACAGATTCCATGGTAGCCAAACCCCATAGGGAATAGGCCCCCAGCCCCAGCAGACAGAAGGCTTGTAGGCAGGGCCAGAGAGTCTCATCCTGGCAAGGGACAGTCCTGGGGGACTCTTCTGGCTCCCATAACCCCTGGGAAGTCTTCAGTCCACAGGCTCCAGGGGGCGGGGGCAGGAGAAGCTCCCTAGGCGCCAGACAGGGGTGGCCAAGGCACATTCCCAGGCTCCAGTGCAAAGGAGGTTTCTGGGAGCTCTTGCGCTGAAGCTTTTGGAAGGGAACTTTTGGGCTCAGTTCATCCTTGGGTGTCTTGTTTGTATATTTCTGAGGCTGAGGAGAGCCAGGACCAGGCTTCATGGTATGACTACCCCTATCAGCTCATGCTGTGAGTTTCCCCATCAGAGCTTAATCTGTGGGATTTTTAAAGTTTTCTCCTGGACTCATAGGTTCTCAGAGTTGGAAGATAAACTGTAGTGTTCATCTAATCTATTTCATATTCAGTAAAGGTATATTCCCTGCTGTATCTTTGTCAGGTAATTCTCTAGCCTCTGCACGAACATACCCATCTCCCAAGACAGCCTCTTCCACTGTTTTTACTGTAGGAAGTTCTTCCTGTAAGTGAAGGTCTACCTGTTGGAGCTTTTGCCCACCAGCCCTTCTTCTGCCCTTGTGCCCTATGGTCTTCCATAACCGTCTCTGAAGATAACAGTTCTCTGGGAGGAGAGCATCTTAAGCTGCTCTTGATCAATGTCTGAGGTGAATCATTGGCAGCTGTCAATGGTACAAAGTGAGGCCCTGGGGGAGGGGACTGGCAAGTGCCCCTAGTGGCTGCACAGACTGTATGAGGGGGTATTCCATTATGAGAGTGAGACCTAAGAAGCAACAAAGCTTCAGAGGAAAAGGCCCCATCAGCATCACCATTACCATCATCTGTCGTATCTTTTGTAGCACCCGCCAGGAACAGGTACTTATAGATATCTCTCGATAGATGTCTCAATAGATAGATAGGTAGGTAGGTAAGTAGGTAGATAAATAGGTAACCTCACTTTATATCATAGAAACCATTTGAAGAAAGGCAGGTGCAGGAGGGAAAATGACTTGCCCGATGTCACAAAGCTAGTAAGTGGGAGATTTAGATTTAACCCACCGTCTTCCTAACCCCAAAGCCCAAATTCCTCAGTCACTCTGCTGCCCAATCTTAAAGACTTACTATTGGAGACCCAACAGCAGTGTGTGTGTGTGTGTGTGTGTGTGTGTGTGTGTGTGTGTGTTGGGTGGGGTTGACACCCAGCTTGGGTAAAAAGGCAGCCCTGGTATCCTGTGCGCCCATTACCAAACACCACCCTGCAGACTTCTCTTCTTGTTGGCAGCCAGGCCAAGAGAAAGTAGAGCTCACAATGGGAAAGAACTCTTGGGACTGAAGTATCCCTACCATGACTGGATTACTCAGGCTTGATGTAAGAAGAAAAGGAAACAATTTCTGCTGCTTCGAGACTTGTTTTGACTTTCCCTTCTGCACCTAATATGCAGGCAATATGGAGCAGGCCTCATGTTTAATTCGCTAACCTGAGCATTTTCAGGGCTGCTAATCAGAGTTGATATCAAATACAGTGTGGTTTAACATCTATGGTTTAACAACATTTTTCTCATAAAAGACTTCTACTCTGCTCCATTTTGGACTTCACTGTTGTTGCATGGTCATTTATCTAATAAGCATTTATTAAGGACCTCTTATGTGCTCAGTCCTGTGCTTGATGACATTGGTAAAATGGCGATAGTCTTAAATTTTCCAAAATACTCCCAATTTTAAGTATTTTTACCTTTTTAATAAATAGTTACCATATCAGACTATATATCCCAATTTTTCTTTGGAAAAAAATGGGCACTGTAATTGTTAGGATTTCATGAGAAGATGAAGACTCATAGCCCATGCCCTCAAGGATCTGGCAGCCTCCCTAGCAGCAGCATCCCAGTCTTCAGGATAACAAGACAGTCTATTAAGTGCTATTGTAGGATTTCAGACAGGAGATCAGAATTGAAAGGGGCAATCAGAGGAGAGATTTCATGGGTGAGGTAGAATTTGACTTAGACCTCCAGGATATGTTGGGTTGGATTGGTAGAAAAGGAGAAAAGATTTCTGGAGGGTATTTAGCATAAACATTGGAGTGGCCTAAGTTTAGAACATGAGGGAGAGAGGCTAGAAGGGCCAGTCCAGCCATGCTGAAGCAAGTTTCTGGTGTCAGCCTGAAGAATGTGGTCGTCATCCTGTGGGCAATGGGAAGAGAAGGTCAGACTGCCTGGGCTCACATGCCAGTTGCCTCAGTATGACCCTGGGCAAATTACCTGCCTTAGTTGGCCCTCAGTTTGCTTATCTAAAAATTAGGGATGTTGATACCTCATAGAGCTGTTGTGAGGTTTAAGGGAAATACTGCATAAAATTGTCCATTATGTTACCCAGCACTATGTACTGTTAGCTATAAATTATTTAGAGCAGTAAACTGATAGAATTAGAGAAGGGGTTTAAGAGGATAATAGGTATCCAGAACATCGATTGGAGAAGAGACTAAAGATTTGAGAGACTATTCTAGTAGTCTAAACAGGAAATGATACAGGCCTGACCAGAGTTGGTCAAGAGGAGATGGTGAATCTTAGATGCCAAGAAGGAAAAACTGATGGGTTTTGATTGCTGACTGGATGGTGTGGGCCCTAGCTGGCTTATTGGGTGTGGGTGTTTCATTGCCGGGGTTCAGACCCACCTCGTGGATCCCATGAAAGTCCTTGGAAGAAAGGAAAGGAAGTGTGGGTGTTCTTGCTGTGATCTGTGAGAGGTCTGGATTGTAGATAGAATGGGCAACCTCTGATGCAGTGGCACCAGGACATTTCAAAGGCCCCCTGCCTCCTATCTGAAATCCTGTTGGTAGAACTGTGACAGCAGTGCTGTCATTAACAGACCATAATACTGGAGAAGGTAGCGCTTCTGCTCTCCCAGTAGTGGAGCTGAAAACGGGCCTGAAGGCCAGATCAGAGGCCCATGGGAATGGGGAACAGTTTTAATGTGGGAGTAGGGCTGGGGGGCCTGTCACAAGGGAGAGGAGCAGTGAAAGAGGAAGTGGGGTGTGCTGAAGACAGGCTGAGCCTCTCACAGCCTTGCCTCCTAATCTCCCTCCTTTTTTTTTTTTTTTTTTTTTTGCGGTACGCGGGCCTCTCAGTGTTGTGGCCTCTCCCGTCGCGGAGCACAGGCTCCAGACGCGCAGGCTCAGCGGCCGTGGCTCACGGTCCCAGCCGCTCCATGGCATGTGGGATCCTCCTGGACTGGGGCACAAACCCATGTCCCCTGCATCGGCAGGCAGACTCTCAACCACTGTGCCACCAGGGAAGCCCCCGAATCTCCCTCTTTGACATCACCATCTGCATACTCGGCAGCCCCCAGGCTTCATGGAGCGTTTCCCCCTTGCCAAATTCAAGCTCCAAATGCTCACTGCCTTAGGTACAAATGTTAGACAAACTGAAGTCACATGCATCTTTGATCCCGTTGGGGCATAATCAGAATCACAGCTGGGAGGAGAGGAAACCTGGGAGGAGAGCCATGTTGTTGGGTAAAATGCGATTATGCTGTTAGAGAGGGAAAAACAGCTTGGCCTTGAGCACTTTTACAAACATTAACATCTTACTCCTTCCCTCTGGTTAAGGAGGGTCCTGGGACACAAAAGACTGCCCCCTCCTTCAAGCCCCTCCCTGTGGGAGTTCCAGCCCAGCCCAAAGAGTGGCTCTGACCCCTGAGTCAGCCCCAGAGCTGATCCCACCCAGAGTTAACTCCACAGGAGAAGTGAGCCAAGTCTAGGCTAGCCACCTGGTGCAGCCCCCGCTGGCACTCCAGCCACTCTCGGGAGTTTGGTGTTGATCCTTCCTCAGGAAGCTGGGCCTGTGAGTGCCGGGGGAGCTGGGCCTTGGGCAGCCCCCAGAGAAGAAACCAGATGCTGTTGGAAGTCTCAAAGCTTCTAGAAAGAGTGTCTACAAGGGAGTGAAATGAAAAGAGGGTAAGGAGGTGTCAGACACTCCTGTCAGAGTGGTTCTAAGCCCCAGGCTGCGTACACTTGGGCCCCGGCAATAACCCAGAGGCTGAGAGTCCCTTTGAGGCGTTTCCGGAACAGCAGAAGCCCCTGGGCCAGATCCCGCTGGATCCCACCGGATCCCTCTGCAGCCTTGCCACAGAGCCACAGGGTTTCTCTTTGGAATCTGCTTGGAGTTTTGTTTGTATCTCTTTTGCATTTTTGTCTTCCAGAGTGGAACACTTAAGGATCCGGACTCGAGCAAGACCCCACCTCAGCGGCCAGCCCCCCAAGGTTGTTTACAGTATATTCTCGACTGTAATGGCATTGCAGTAGGGCCAAAACAAGTCCAAGCTTCTTAAAGCGATTGGTAGTTAAGTTTTCAAAGCAGAAATTTTAAGCCAAAAACAAACAAGGAAAGAAAGGAAAGTGGGGAGGGGAGCAACAGACCCTCCCATTGGTGCCATTTCTGCGTTTTTTCAAGGCTGACTGGACTGTGTTTTTCCTATGCAGTGTCAGTGCCTCTGTCTGGTTGTTTACCTGTTCCTGTTCGTGCTTGTAATGCTCACTTATGTTTCTCTGTATACCTTGTGATTCCAGGGCTGTTTGTCAACAGTGTACGAAAGAATTGTGCCTCTCCCAAGTTCAGTGTGACTAGCTTCTGGGTGGTTTGATAGTATATTTTAATTACATAATGTGGGGTGAAATAGGACTGGGTGGGGGGGTGGACAGGGGAGAAACAAAGACCACAAAAATGAAACCCAACTCCCCTCCTTCTCCCCCCAGACTCAGATAAACTGCCCCCCACCCCCTGCTTACCTCCGTGAGTGTGCTTGGGATCTTCAATGAACTGTGCTTTTTGCTTCCTTTCTGCATGACTAGGGTAAATAGATAGAAGTTTAAGAGATTTTCAAGGTCTTATTTCCGTAGCTTCATCCGTTGAATCTGAAGGCATCCATCTTTTTCTCCATTTGCTAAAGTTTGGTGCATTTGAGTTTATGTGAATAAGCTGGCCGTGCCTGTAGAGCTCTTGTGTTTTCAGTGATGACGTGAAATATAAAGAATAAGCTATTTCCAGGAGCGTGTTCTGTATTTGACATCCCAGTATACCCTTCGTTTTATTATTAACTAATTAGCTATGAGATTAGACAAAAAAAAAAAACAATGGGGCCGCTGATGTGCAATATCAAAGTGAACTTGTGAGTATTTTCCCTGTGTTCATCTTAGTCCCTGTAAGTTGTTTCTACTTTGCCGTTTCTGAATTGGCCATCTGTGCGCTTCTGTGGAACTGAGGCTGCTTCGTTTTCCCCAAAGCTTACTGTGTACAGAGATAATTCTTTAGCAATTTGGGACGTAGAAGGCAGGGAGCTACTGAGAAGTCTGGGAAGGATTCAACCATTCTTCTCTTGGCCTCTCCTGAGGCATCACGACATGGGAGCGAATCGAAACTGTCCCGTTTCCCTCGAGTGGGTACACTGCCTCCAGAGCTCTGAGGTGGGCACCTGCTTTCGCTGTCAGCTGTTCCAAGAGCCCTCCAGAGTCCAGAGAATGAAGAGCTTTATCTTTCCTGAGAGGGACTGTCTCAGATTTTAGCTTGTGTGTTTGGGGCCGTGGTTCCACAGCGGTGGCTCTTAAAGAGCCCTCACCCGTTTGTCCTCTTTCCTCCGACATGCAGCTCCTGGGCAGGGATGAGGCAGTTACTAGACCAGGCCTCGGGTCGGTGCCTCGTCTTGCCATGTCCTGGCCAGACCAGGATCGGGCATCAAGTGGCGTCCTCTAGCACCATGGGCTGTGGGAGTTCACGCCAGCAGTTTGCCTTTTAGAAGAAGTGCTTCTAGCTCTACTTTTGCATTCCCTCTCACTTCTGTACTGACATGTCACCTTTCTGGATTGCCAGGTTTGAGGAATAACTGGTGGTGGTGGTGTGTAACATGATTTCTGTGTCAAGGGGCACGTGCCCTGGTTTCTGTCTTGATTGCTGGCAAATTCTGAGCTACAGGGAAATGCACTGAGTGTGAATGTTCTTGTCCACGATTCCTCCCTTAGACGATGTAGATGCCGATGGTAGTCGATCTGTTGTAAATATATACATATATATGCAGTTAAGCACTTCCAGGTGGGTTGCATAAGAATCAGGTCCTTAAATACCTCCCAATCTGATGAAATGATAGAAAGGAATAAGGAAACATTTCCCAGAATGGAGGAATACATTTTATTTTTTTAATTTATTTTTGTCCAAGTGGTGAGCTGACGGTGGTGTTGCTTCTTTGCATGTGATCAGTGTGAACATTCAGGTGCTTTTCATGTGACATTTGTGAGCCACAAATACGAAGTTGCCGTTTGAATTTAGTCAGGCTCCAGGGTGGTGGTGTCAGCCACGGTCTATCAGGTGAGGGAGAAAGGGACTAGGGCTCCCTCCCAGGGCCGAACACAAGCAGACAGCACACCCTGACTGTCCTGTGCCCTCAGGCAGCATGCTGAGGACAACTCTGTGGCCTGGGGCATCCGTGTCACAGTATAGGATTGCCGTTCAGGTGTTTTGTACCCATTTCTTTTCTGATGTCGTCGCCTTTCTTTGTACCAATCCAGCGGGGAGACCCTCAGCCAATGCTGGAAGTGTGACTGAAGTACCTCTCTTTTGTGACTCCTGTACAGCTTAATGTGCAATAAAAGAAAAGTTATATCTGTCTTCAGTGTTAAGCTGTAAAGTTTCTGGCTCTCCAAGCACCTCTGTGCAGTTGGGAAAGCACTCAGGTTTCCGGTACAAGAGGCTGAGCTATCAACCTGCAGTACTTTACAAGAAAATGCTGATACAAATGATGTCAAACTTGGAAGAGGCAAAAACTGGTTAATATGAAATGCTCTGCTAATCTACCATCTTCACTAGTTTTCTGATTTGAACTTAGAACTTCTTCAACATGCAAAATTTCCTTCATTTACTTATTTATGTGTAACTCACCCTGGTATTAATTGGTCATTGATGATAAAGTGGAGTCCATGCCGCGTAGAGGGGAAACTGGCTTACAATCATGGATGTACTGTGGTATAGACATACAGTTCTGCCTCTCCAGAGGGTACAGGTGTCCTGGTGTTTCTAGAAAACTAAGTTACAATACAACTCTTAGCTGTCGTTGAGTTTCTGTAAGCCAGCTCCTTCCAGTGGGCACGTGAACGTGGACTCTGGGATTGAGACTGAGAAATGAGATCTCCAGGTCACCACATGGTTTTCTGTCTCATGTTGGGAGAAGGGGATCCCGGTCCTTTTGGGGGGGGCCTCTTCTTTGCCAAATGGTGCTCACAACATCTCCAGGGAGAGAATGGGACTTGGATTTCTGGAGAATTTCACCACATACACCTGGGAGGGACTGGAGCCCCTGAGGATGGTACTAAGAGGCAACTGGACACGAAAGGTCCTAGTCATGGGCGTGACTTAATGCTGAAAGGAAGCCCTGCTGGGGGTACGGCAATCAGACGTGCAGGCGTGGAGCAGGACAGACTAAGGCCAACTCCAAAATAACAATGTGGAACTTGAGACCTCCTAGTACACCGTGGGCCAGGTTGGCCTGTACCTGAGGAACCTCTGGGGGAGAGGGGTGGTCCCTGTGGTCTGGGGGCCTTCCGTAAGAGATCTCACCTCTGATGGGGGCCGCTCATCCCATGGCTTCTTCCCCGTGCTCCGACTTCTGTTGTGACTGAGCCGCTGTGAGTGTGAGGAGGAGCGTGTAGCGGCGACGTCTGAGGGTAACCGGGGGCCTGCTCTGGAGCCCTTCAGAGCCTCGGATGGCTTCTTGTCATAGAGCTTATCCTTTGGTAATTAAATAGCCACACCCTTTGGGACATAGATTCTAGTAAGGAAACCCTCTGATATGGGTAAATTATGAAGTTTTTCTTGTACTGAACCTAGGGGGCCCTGGGCAACCCCAAGGAATGCCACCCCCAGGCAAGGTGCTACGTCCACGCCGGCTCCCCCCTGGACCGTCGCTGCCACCTTCCTCTTCTTCCTCCTCCTCCTCTTCTTCCTCCTCGGGCGGCCCCACCACCCACGGAGATGCACCCTCCAGCGGCAGCTCCCTGGCAGAGGTCCAGCCACCCCCGGCTGCTCCACCACAGAAGCCCCAGCCTCACCCACAGCTCAAGTAAGAGACGGCTCAGCAGCTCCTCCCTCCCTCTTCCTGCCCCTCCTCTCAGGCCTTGGGCTCCAGAGCTGCTAGGAAGCACCTTCAATCAGACCTCCTCCTAAAGATATTTTTGTGGGGTTTTTCGGGGGTTTGGGTTTTGGTGGGTTTTTTTGTGGGGGGCATGGTTGGGTTGATTGGGGAGGGCAAGAAAGAAGGAAGTGAAAATCTTAAGGTCTAGCTAGAAGCTCAAACCCTCCCCTTTCTTCCTGGGGAGTGGCAATAAAGCAGTTACTACCCCCTCTCCCATTCTTATATGAGCTTTGGGTTTGGGTTTTTTTTTTTTTTTAATCCTCCCTCCCACTCTTTTTTCCATTCCTTTTCTCTGTGTGTATATGTGTCTTTCTCTTTCTAAAAAAAAAAAAAAAAATTTTAATTCTCTTTTCTGCCTCTGACTCACAGTTTAGGGTGTGCCAATCAGCAAGGCTGCCCAGAAGGAAAAGGGGGAAGTAGTTAAATCCATTTCAGCTTTGTCAGAAGGAGGTTGGTTTCTGGTGTGGTCATCAGAGGAGAGGCCCATATAGAGACCCTGAGGAACTCCATCCTCTTGGGTTCACTCATTCCCAACAGTAACCCTAGAAACCCCTGTCACACTATCCTGCTTCAGAGGACAGAACTGAGGGCCCCTAGAAAACAGTATAGCTGCATTTGGTAGGGACAGCACCTGGGTGCTCAGCTTCACCCTCCCCAGAACCAGAGACGGCTCTCTTCAAGGTCCCCAACCACAGACCTCTGTCACGACTGTCAGCACAGACAGCCACAGCCCGGGGGATCGGAAGCGTTCCGTGAGTGCATCTCAGTAAAGAGATGAAACTCTCAGGGACGGAGAACAGGGAGCTGTCGAGTTTGGGGCTCAGATGAGCCACTCAGAGATCATCTCTAGTCACTGCACAGATGAGAAAACACTGCTGAGAGAGATCTGATGTTGTCAAAACCCTTCTGCTAGTTGGCGGCAGAGCCAGGATGAGGGCTCGGGTGGTCCGGATGACCACTTCCGTTGGGTCTTCCAGTCCTGTATGATGGGAGGGCCATCCCCGGGCCTTGCTCTGCAGCTCTGGCCGAGGGTACATTTCATGTCTCGCCTGCCTCACACCTTCCCCTCAACCCCGTCGTTTTCTGCAGCTGACTTTTTAATCTCGCCTACCTTCTCTTGAGCCAACTCTGGCCCCAGTCTGAGGGCAGATTTGTGGGCTGTCACCGCCTTTGGGCTGAAGCTGTTGAATCGAGCCAGCCTCTGATGACAAGCGGGAGGCTTGTACCTGTGCCCCCGGCCTGTGCATGCCGAGGAGTCGCCGCTCCCAGAGGCCAGCATGTTGGGGCTCATCCCAGGCAGGCCCAGTGAAAGGCAGGGCACCTGTTCAGCCACTGCGGGAGAAGAGATAGGCTCATGCCCCTGCAGAAGGGAGTTTCTGGGGCTGTGTCCGAGTTCAGGGGAGGGCTGGGAGCGCTGAGATACTGGGAGAGGAGTTCTGGAGCCAGGAACCAGCAGGAAGGAGACAAGCAGAAGTCAAGAAGGAGAGAAGACGGCCATGGAGACGCCAGACCACGTGTCCTCTCCTGCAGTGTTGGGCCTGGCCTCCCCTCCACCTTCTTGCCTTCACAGTTTTTCTCTCTGACTCACTAGTGTCTCAAGGGAAAAACTGGTCCCTAAAATGTGTGCAGTTTGGGTTTTTTCATTAGAAAACTACCCAGTAACCTTGTGTAGGCCTGATGTGTATCTCTGTTGCCCCTGGACACCCTGAAACTCACACACCTCATATTAGGCTCCTCTGAGGAAGGCTGCAAGGGCGATTACGCCCATTGTAAGGATGGTAAATGGAGTTGTTAGAGTTCGTGCCAAGTCAAAAGGTTCTTTTGGAATCAGAGAAAAAAGCAAAAAAGAAAGAGCTGAAAAGGCCTAGCAATCATTTTGCCAGACATCTACATAACACAATTAAGAAACCAAACAAGAAACCGAGTCTCAGAGAGGCACGTGGCTTCCTAAGGTCAAGAGTGAGTGAGAGGCGGGACCAAGACTTTGACCCAGGTCTTCTGATGCTGGCTCCACTACTGGACAGTTGATGGGAAAGAGAGCACAAGAGTCCACTGGCCCCTGGTTGCTACGTTTCATCCAAGGGGAAGGGTGTGAGATTCCTGGATTAGTTCTTGCCAAGTTGGGGCCCTGAAATTTAGCCTGTGGGCCCTTTAGCACTAAGTGAAAGGAAGAGCCTTGAGCCACCCCTTCTTCCTCTTTCCCTTCTCCTTCCTTCTCTTCTCTCTTTCCCGCTTCTCCCTCTCTCCCACGCTGCCTCCATCCTTTCCTGTTTGAGCAGCACTGCAGGTAAAGAAAAGAGCACAGGGACCTCCCAGGGGCCTGCTAGCATGCCCCATGCTGGCTTTCTCCTCTGCCACCCAGTCTCCCTGGGGTGGGAGTGGGCGTTCCGGTCGTGTATCCTCGTGTCACCGTCCTTCCCTGCCTCACTGGGAACACCACCCTCTCACATTCTCTCTGGTTTTTATCTTCAAGCAAGTCGCAGTCCCTGACAAATGCCTTCAGCTTCTCTGAGTCCTCCTTCTTCCGGTCTTCAGCCAATGAGGATGAAGCCAAGGCAGAGACCATCCGGAGCTTGAGGAAGTCCTTTGCCAGCCTCTTTTCAGATTAGCTCTCCAGACACACAGGGGCACCCAGCCCAACCGGGAAAGGAATCCAAGACATTTGCCAACAACAGTCAGCCACACTTGGTGGTGATGTCCCATGACCTTAACGTGTGTGGCCCCCTCCTCTGCTCTGTTAGCGCTCAGTGATGTGCTGCAGCTCAGAAAGGACCAGGTGAAGGTCTCAGAGCAGGCGCCTACCCAGCGAGGGGCACCTGACGTCAGAGAGGATAGAGCTGCTTCCCTGTAGTCGTGAGAGCTTCCTCTGAGATCCTCGTTCGCTGTGACTTTAGTGGCCTTATTGTGATAGCACCATCATGTCTTATTCTTTCTTTGAAACCAGGATTCCCTTCACTGAGGACACCTGGTTGCTTAACCAAGCTCAGATGCAGTACTAAGCATGCCCCCCTGTAGTCAGTGCTACCTGTTTGGGGAGAATATACTTATCCCAGAATAACTCTCGGCTCTAAGTGTTAGGGACTCACCCACACCTGGATCCCTTGTCACACCTGTTTAGCTGTTGAAAACACACCTGCCCAGCACACAAGATTCCTCGATTGCTATGGTAGTGAAGCACCTGTAGTCTGCTGACCAGAGAGATCAAGAACCTACAGTCCCCCTGCCACCTCCGGCGTTGTTCTCCTGTGTGGGGTGCAGTGATCTTGAGCTCCTCCAAAACTGTGCTGTAGAGAATGCATGCCAGTATGCCAAGTTTTGTGTTCCTCTCCAAATAAATGTTAAGACCTTCGGTGTAATAAAAGCAGCAGCATTAACCAGCATTTGATTCAGCCATGAGGTCTCCCCTAGGCCCCCCTTTTGACTGAGTGTACGTGAGGCACGCACGTGTGTGTGCGCGTGAGTATAGGGAAGGGAAAAACCCAGGAGGGTGAAGCTGTTTGTGTTGGTGTGTGTGTGACTGTCTTTGCAACGGTTGAGAATACGGCTGTCCTTTAGATGCCCCCCAGGCTGCGCTTCCTGACACCTCCCCAGTAACTCAGCAGTTCTACCAGTTGCACTGAATGTGGAGCCTTTCTAATAAACATAGCATCTTGGCTTCCGTAGTGGCCCAGTTGGAGCTACTTGTCTGGCCCATCAGTCTCCTCAGCTAAAACCCACACGGAGGTGCCAATGAGGCAGGATGGGCCTGCTCTCATGAGTGGGGTCCGCCAATCTCCCAGCATCCTGAAGCAGTCTGTGATAGAGGGCGGGTTTCGAGGGGTTTCACTATGGCTTCTTTGTGACTCTTGGGACTCAGGAGTATGTTCCCCAAAAGCCACAAACGCTGTGAGAATGCATACCACATCTGCATTGATATTAACATCTTATCTAAATAATTTCCTACACGTGTCCCCATCCTACTAACAACTCGACAAAATAACACCCATCCTAATGCCGCTGTCTTGCTAACGCCTCACAAGTAGTAGGTGCTGAGAAGTCAGAGAATGAAGTTCTCTGGTGCCAGGGTCTCCTTTCTAACTCAGCCCATGCTTCCAGGGTTTGAGGATGTAGACTTGTGCCTTCTTCCTACGCTTAAAAAACAGCAAGTAGAACCTCCATTGAGTGACATCTGGTGGGGGCAGCCCTTATCCCACCACAGTGCACATAACTAGGGAACAAACAACTAACAAAACAAAAGTGGGGCAGGCAGGTAATACCTGTGCTCAAGGGAATTGATCTTTATGGTTCCTTCCATTTCCAACCAAGAGTCTACCACTTGTAGTCACTTCTATCCCCCAGTTCCAAGTATGTTTTAATAAGATGAATTCATTTCATCTAAAAGCATTTATTGAGCATTTAACATGAGCATAAACATTGTGATGGATTCAAGGAAATATTTACTAATATTTCCATAGTGCATACTAAGTTCCAGGCACGATCCTAAGTGATCCATATATATGAGTTCATTTATTCCTCGCAACAGCCCTACATTATAGGCACTAGGAAATGGAAGCAAACCAAGAGTCAATAACTTGCCCAAGGTCACCCAACTGGTATGTGGTGGAGCTGGGATTTGAACCCAAGCAGCGGAGCCCCATGGCCTTGCCTACTTTGCTATATTACTTTTACTTAATCTAGCAGAGGCAACAAGACAATTTTATTAAACTGTACATAATGTGATAACAAAATTAGAGATGTACACAAAAATTCTTCATATCCATACGCACCTCCTTCCTTCGCCTTTTCTCTATCCCTTGGCCCCAGGGAAATCAGGGGTGGGAGAACGTTAGGGCACTTGTTACCAGTGTTGACCCCTTGTCCTAGAACTATGAGTAACATACACAGTGTATCTTATTCTGATCCAATATAACTCTGGTTCTTGAAAAATTACTCATTCTTCCACATGTGATGTCAGACCAAAAGCCACAAGTGGCTCATTTAGAAAATGAGTCAGCCTGGAACTGCTGGGGTGTCAAAAGGGGGAGGCATTTACCATAGGTCATGCAGCTTCCTAGTCCAAAGGACACATGGATTCTATCCAACCCTTGGTAATGGGGTGGAGCCAGAGGTGGGGGAGTTCCATTCAGAAACAGCACTCCTGGTATATAAAAAGATGGCCCCAGAGGCTGGGAAATTTGCTGCTCCCAACAGTCAATAAATAGCTGCTGAACACCATGATAAAACATTTCCTAAAGCTGGGATCTCCAAAGGTTGGAGAGAGTCCTCTATAGATCTTGAAACCTTTGGTCTGTCAGCCACTTCTGACCACTGTGCAACCATCACTGCAGCTGATGGGGATTCCCTACCCACATCCTCACCCCAGATGAATAGAGATAGACACTTTATCCCTGCCATCATCGAATCCACATCTCCTTGGCTCAAAATGAATTCAGTTTGCTTATCATTTATCTGTTCATAACTCTTTATTGTATACTTACTAAGCTCAGTAAATTCTTGGGGACGAATATAAAAATGAATTAGGGCTTCCCTGGTGGCGCAGTGGTTGGGGGTCCGCCTGCCGGTGCAGGGGACGCGGGTTCGTGCCCCAGTCCGGGAGAATCCCACATGCCGCGGAGCGGCTGGGCCCGTGAGCCATGGCCGCTGAGCCTGCGCATCCGGAGCCTATGCTCTGCAATGGGAGAGGCCACAGCGGTGAAAGGCCCGCGTACCACCAAAAAAAAAAAAAAAAAAAAAATGAATTAAGCAAGGATTCTGACCTCGCAAAGTTTACAGCCAGTAGGGGAGGTAGCATATAAACAGATATAAAGTAGAAAGTGCTGTGTGTCATAAGGCAAATGCAGTCAAAATGCTAGTTTGGAAAGATGTGAAACTTGATAGGATTGGTGAGGATGTGAGAAACAGAACTCGTACACATTGCAAGTGGGAATGTTTGTCAGTACTGGTGTTTCAGTGGACAATTTGGCAGTACCTAATACACAAACCCTATGACTCAGCAATTCCATTTGTAGACGTTCATTCTGGAGAATCTCTTGTACAAGCACTCCAGGAGGCAACTAAAAGAATGTTAGTCACAGCATTGTTAGTGAAACATGGAAACAACCAGTGTCTCTCGTGGAGGAATTAAAACATAAATTGGTTTATTCATACATTGGAGTACTACATAAGAGTTAAAGAAATAAGCAAAAACATTTGAGGAATTCAGACAAGATATGGAAGTTAAAATGGAAAAGATAAACCAAGTAAGTGTAAAATGGACAACAGCCGTACCTGTGGTTGGAGTGGAGCATCCTTCTAGCTGGACGGTCAGAGAAGGTGGCATCCAGTGGGGAGCGGTGAGCAGCCCACAGGATCGGGAGACCTGCCAGCTTCAGGGAATGGGGTGAGTGCACAGAATTCAGTCACTGAATTTTTTAGCTGGAAGTTTCATCTAGTTCTATCCTCTTCATTTTACAGATGAGAAAACCCAGATCACTCAAGGAGCTTGCCAAGGTCAGGAAGGAAGTTAGTAATAGAAGCAAATGAGGCTTAGTCCCAGGTGTCTGATGGGCAGGCCTTTCGGGACACTGTCCTTAGTGAGATAAGTGAATGGCTTTCATTTCCAGGGGCCCCCAGGGAGGGCGGAGCTCATGGGAACATTTCCCAGAGGCTGGGAAGAAACGGGAGAGTCAGTGTTGGGCAGCAGAAGGAGTTCTGAGTTTAAATACCTGCTTTGCTAATTGTTAGCTAATTGACTTTGATTATAAGTTCTTTAGCTTTTCTGTGTCTCGAGACACAGAATGAGAACAATACTATCTTTCTGAGGAGGTTAAGAGTTAAATTAACTAATTCACCTAAAGTCTGTTTCTAACAGTGGTTGGCATGTGAGAGGATCACAAGATATCCCCTCCGTCTCAAAAAGACAACAGCAGTGTAAGCTCCAAACCCCCTTGGCCGGGACTCCTCCGAGAGTGAGAGCGGTACACAAATGCCAATCATGCCTTTCTTTCTCTCCTGTAACCAGGTGGGCCTCAAGGGCAATTTCAGCCCATCTGATTCCTTTTCCTAGGGCTATGGCTCTTTCAGGTTGAGTTGGTTAAATTGAGTTGAGGGTAGACACCTGGGGAGGCAATAGCTGCTGCCTAAACATCCTACTAGCAATGAACACAAACACATACACACACACGCACACACACGCCAAAAACCACTGCAGCTACAGAAATGACGACACAAACCCCATATGACTCTAACGGACTAAGTTTTAAACACTCATACCATATGATCATTCCTACAGTGGTGTGGTTTCCTTCAACCAATTCCTTTGGGAGGCTAAACATTTATTCCAACAAACCTGCTGCTTATGTTCAGATAATAATTGCCCTCAGATCTGTAGCCCTCAAATTTGAATTTCTATAACTCTTGGAAGATCAAGAGTTCTTTACCTTGGGATCTAGAAATTCCCATGCAAACTGTTCTGTGCATTGTGCATTTTGGCAGGTCCTCAACACACACACACACACAAAAGATTAAGGATCATTGCTTTAGAGAGTGAATTTTGATTTTTAAAAAGCACTTAAAATTCTTAATGGAGTCAGCTGTAATGATTAAGCTAGATAATATGTAAGGTTCAAAACACAGTTTGACTATAAATTAATGAGATCATTTTGTGTGGCTTGTGAGCTGGTTCTGAAGGAAATTAATCCCAGAAAAGGAGTCTCATATGTTTTGAGTAGTTTCTCTTTGAAATAAATGTCAAGCCCCATCAAGATTATTGATTCTGAAAGAGAGAAGATACATTTCAACAGGCAAATTCTGTTGTTTGTTTAAAATAATTTTCTTACTGTCTAATTCTCAAGTCACAGACTGCACTCAGAATAATGTTCTCCTCTTCAAATAATTGTCATCATTCTCCCTTACATTTGTGTAGTATTTTACAGTTTATATAGCACCTTGTAATTTAAAGGCACTTTACAGTTTATAAAGCACTGATTCATCTCTCAATTAGTCAGATTCTGACAATAGCCCCCTGAGCCTAACTAACCCTCATTATAAGTGGCTTCTGAGTGTCTGAGCTTTGGGCTCATGCTTGAATAGTACTCTTCCTCCTACAAATCTCCTTGGACTTCAGAGACTGTTGGTTGTAAACATGTGGGAAAATAATGCAATTCTTCATTCCCTCTGGTAGACCCTCCTCTTATTCAACACCCTCTCACTGTCTGAGAACTTGCTTTCCATCTTGGCTATTGATATAGTCACACACACACACAAACACGCACACACACACACGCATATGTGTGCTTGTCCACTGGTCTGTATTTTCAGGAGTCTTTTCTTCTCTTGTTTCATGGTCTGTGCTCCCCAGCATGTCACTTTGTCGGGGAAATACTGGAGAGACAGGGCAGGAGGGAACACCAGAGAGCTGTTTCAGGGACCCCAACCCACATGTAAACAAATGCTCCCCAGGGCACACCAACTCCCTGGGCATTTTCATCCTCCTTCATATGCACACACATCTCTTTTGATAAGAATTCCCACCCTTCAGCTAACTCCTCTAGGCAGCTCACAGCAGAAAGCCACAGCCATTCCAGTGGATCAGGTTAAGTGGCAGCCTAACCAACCCTAGTTGCTCTAGATCCAGTTCTTGGGGAAGAGAGATTAGCCCTATCAGATTACTGATGGGACAACCACGTTTGGACCTCTTGGATCCATTCTGGAGCCCGTCAGTAGTGATAGAGAATTGCAAGAGTAGGCCCCAAGGATCCCTGTGGGCAGCTCAGACAAGCCAGACCTGTCAACACTCGGAAGACCCTCAAAGCATCCCAGAGGCCTGAGTGGCTTGGCAAGTGGACGGGAATGACATTTGGGCTGCTTATTTGTCTTTGGAGTCTCACCGGGCTAATACAATACAACATTTGGGATCTAAAGATACTTTGAATATTTGATACCAAAACAGTGAATGTCTCGATATAATATTACTAGGAAGAGGTCAGTAGATTATTTCTTCTTAAAGACTTCTTATTCCTTTATTCTGTCCCCACAGCAATTATTCCAGATTAGGGCTTTTATTCACACCTTATTGTGACAGCTCCCTAACTGGGCTTCCTAGCTTCAATCTCTTGCCCATTTCTGCCAATTTTCTTTTTAAAAATCTCTGATCATCAAAAATCTTTCAGTGGATCTCCAGGCTTAGGGAGTAGAGCCCAAACTTTTTACCTTGGTATTTAAGGCCCCCTAGAGCCTAGCCTCACTTTACCAGGGAGGCAGTGTGTCTAATGGTTAGGTATTTGGGCTTTGGGGTCAGACAAACCTGGTTCTACTGCTTGTAAGCTGTGACCTTGGGCAAATGACTATATACTTCTCTAAACCTTAGTTTCCTTACTAGCAACTATTGTAATTGTAATACTTCATATGTTTGTTGCGAGAATTAAATGAGAGAATGCATGGAAAGTGCTGTGTGCAGGTACCTCAAATATATACAGAAGATCCTAATAAATTTTGTTTATCATCATTACTTTCCAACCTTAACTTTCCCTGTTTAGTTGCAGCTAAGCCAATGTGAAATTCACTGTCTTTGCTTGTTTTCTTGCTCCACACGTATGCTCACTTTATCATTTTCAGCTGTCCTCAGTCCCTTAAAAATTCCTCCTTAAACTCATTACCCATTCAAATTATGCATAACCTTCAAGGCCCTGCTGAAGTATCACCTAGTTCTTGAAGCACTTTCTGCCCATCTTGGTAGTCCCCCATGATTTCTCTTTCTCCTCTAAACTCTTACATAAATTTTTTGCAAGTTCACACAATTCTATTAAAATGTGTACATCTATTTTGTCTTTGTTCTTTTTCTAATCCTGAACTCTTGTTGATGACTTTTATATTGAATTAGTTTCTTCAGCTTTTCTTCCTACCGCAGTCCATGTTTTGGGCTATTCTGAACCCCCCATTTTTTTCCCCCAACATTTTATTATGAAAAACCTTATAACTACACAGAAAGTTGAAGTAACTGGCAGTGAACATCCATATACTCACTACCTATATTCTACAATTAACATTGTATTATGCTTGCTTTATCCCATATCTGTCCATCCCTCTATGCATTCAACAATGCATGAGATTCAAAAAAATCTTATGTCTTTAGAGCATTTCACAGTAAGTAGCAGACATCAGTGCACTTCACAAATCATGACACAAGTTAGTTCCATCTGGTAAGGACTTTGAGGATGATTTAATTTATCCACTGATTTTATAGATGAAAAAACTAAAAGCCCTAAGATACTAAGCAATTAGTCTAACATTGGTCAACTGATCAACAGACATATACTGATCATCTACAATGTGCTAGGAAATATAGTGAAGAATGAAACAGATAAAGGCTTTGCCATCGTGGAGCTTGCAGCTTCATGGGGAAGGTAGGTGTTGAACAGGTTGTTACAAATGGTTAGCTAATGAAGTATACGGGGATCCAGCTAGGTGGTGGGTTAGAAAAAGGATTCCGAGAGGAGTCATTACTTACTGTTCTGATCTTCAGACCCTCACTGTTACTGATTTCTAAAGGTTTTCACGTATAATAATGCTGTACTCTTTTTTTTTTCCTATATGAATAAGTGACTATAGTGTAAAATTATTCTAAAAATAAGAGACACATCACAAATTCCTCCAGAAGAGATCAGATGCTATAGGCAGTTGAAAGTGAAGCCTCCGTGGAAGAAAAGACTCTCAGGACCATGGAGATGTCAGCCTGAGCCCACTCAGTAAAGCTACGAAGTAGAAACATTGGCCTCTCGGGAGCTACAGCAGAGATGCTCAGGTCAGATTGCAGGAAGCATATGAACCCAGGCAAAGGAATCTTAGACCCTCAGGAAGGCCCATATAGGGTGGGATCAAAGAATTACAGATATAAGGATTTCAGAGTGGCCTCCTGAGCTGGACTTGGTACCTATTTCTAGAGTTGTAACTTCCTAGTAGACTATGTGTGAGTGAAACATGACTTTTCCTTAGGAAATTTCTAGAAGTTCCTCTCCTATTGAATGGTTTATGGATTTCAGTTTCTCTTCCATGTTTGTTCTGTTGGGATCTATTTTACCGTTCTAAGGTAAAGAAATGGGTCCATGGTTGGTCTCAAGACAAGGGAGTAGGTCAGAGATTTATCAAGGCTTGGTGTCTCATCTTTAAACTTCTGAAGCCAGTTTGGCCCTAAGCTAAGTTCATAGATTAACTGAGGACGTTCCCAACAGGATCCTTTTCCCTAAAACTGCCATTTCATAGGACATCATTATATCTGGAGGGACTTGCTTTCTTGTTTCTTTTTTGAAATTTATCTTATATTTTTAAGTAGAGCTTTTGTAGATAACTCTAAAAACTTGCTGAGTGAATGGTTGTCGTCAACAGGGAGGACCATGAGTACTTTGTATTATCATTCCCCATTATTATTTATTAGTGTCCCTTTACCCCAGGGTCATCTCTGAATTCCTTGCATGGAACGCCCAGTGTCTAAAAAAAACAGTTGATCTCTGGTCTAGTCCAACCCTGCTCTCTAGTCTACAACATCTCTGATGATTGCTCACCCAGCCTGTCTTCAAATATAAGATTTTAGACTTCCTGTTTAGCTGAATCTGAGCTAAGGTCATATTATAACCATCATCAAAATGAAGAAGTAGGGCTTCCCTGGTGGCGCAGTTGTTGAGAGTCCGCCTGCCGATGCATGGGACACGGGTTCATGCCCCGGTCCGGGAAGATCCCACGTGCCGCGGAGCGGCTGGGCCCGTGAGCCGTGGCCGCTGAGCCTGCGCATCCGGAGCCTGTGCTCCGCAACGGGAGAGGCCACAACAGTGAGAGGCCCGCGTACCACAAAAAAAAAAAAAAAAGAAGAAGTAAAAGCTGCTTAAATCAAGATCCCCCTGGGATGCACAGGTCAGGAACTGTCAACCAACAGTCAGGGTGCATGTGGGCCAAATCACTTAGAGTAACAAGGGGTGGCTGCAATGTCCACCTCTGGGTCAGAGCCAGCTGCCTCCAGCCCAGGGAAGGCAGGCAGGAGGAGTCCCACAAGAGGGTACCTTGGAAAATGGGGTTGAGCTCTTTGGCAGTATTTTACTCCTTACAATTGTTTTAAACCTCGGGGCCACTGGCTGTTGGAAGTATCAGTTTAATTAAAACATTCACCCTAAGTGACAGGATCAATCTAATGAAAGGTTGCAAAGACTAAGCATAGAGAAGATTAAAAATGTGTTTCGTATTGTTTTTTCACTAACGGCCTCTCAGGTCTCTCTCTTCTGTTACGAAGTTCAAGGCTTCAATAGATGGGATCTTCCAGGATCACAAAGTACATGTATTTTTCCTTCCGGAAAAGGGAGCTTCTTAACAACCAATAAGCATTTAGAGATGGCAGTGTGGCAAGAGGGATTCCTCATGCCAGGTTCCACAACCAAATGAACTGAGGAAAAGTACTGTGTGACAAGTAATCATGGATAAGCACAAATGGGAAGCTTGACTTCCTACTGGTGGTTGTTCAGAGCCTCTTGGTGTACCCACAGGAGGGCCAAGCCAGAGTTCCCACTTCTGCCCCTGAGTTAGGTGTTATGGTCTAGCAAACACCTGACAAACCCTCAAAGCCCAGGCTTGTGAGAGAGAAGGGCGGAGAGAAAGGCATAACTCTATATGAAAGGAAGTGATTCATTTTAAATATACCGTATTTAAATACAGTATTAAATCTAGCATAGGATTCCACACTCTACTGTGAGGAAGGGTGTGGCTGCTAGAAACCAAACTGGGAAGAAACAAAGCAACCAAAGTTGGATTTTGGTAGACACATACCAGCCCAAGAGTAAAATGCTAGCAAGGTGCCAGCTGGATGGCGTAATTATCAAAGAGTGCAAAACAGAGCAGTGTTTCTGAGAAAAACACCTGGTGAACCCTCAGAGCATAGAACTCAGGAGATCAAACAGAACCCTGAAACACAACACAAAACCTAGCATCAATATCTTTGCTTCGGGATTTCCCTGGCGGTGCAGTGGTTAAGAATCTGCCTGCCAATGCAGCAGACATGGGTTCGAGCCCTGGTCGGGGAGGATCCCACATGCTGCAGAGCAACTAAGCCAGTGCGCCACAACTGCTGAAGCTCGCACATCTAGAGCCCGTGCTCCGCAGTAAGGGAAGCGACCACAATGAGAAGACCGTGCACCACAACAAAGAGCAGCCCCTGCTCGCCACAACTAGAGAAAGCCTGTGTGCAGCAACGAAAACCCAACGCAGCCGAAAATAATTAAAATTTTTTTAAAAATCTCTTTGCTTCTTCTGAATTGTGCTGTAAGTGGCGGCATTCTTCCAAATACAGATGGTTGGTTATTGAATGGTAGAAGCAAGGCGCTGGCATGGGTGGTTTCAGGTTGTCATTGTATGAATAAGAGTCAGTTGGGTCCTTGCTGCATAGTTCCTGGAGGAACTTGCTGGAGGTAAACCATACGTGCGATTTCTGTCCCCAACAGAACACAACATGAAGTGTCTTGAGTGGGATGAAGTGACACTGAGTGGTGGTCCTGAAAGTGGGGGGCTCTGGTTGGCAACGGTCAGAATTGTGTTCCGTTTCCTGCACTTCTACTTCCACTTTTTTCTAAACTCACCTCATTCAAGAAGCTTTCTACTTGCTGGCAGTCAGTCTAAATGTGAGGCACAGAACGAGGACATTTGCTTTCTGTTTGAGAGCTGTAAAATCTTTCAGAGAGAAACATTCACTAAAAAAAAAAAAAAAAAAAATTAAATCTAATTCACATGTACATATAGAATAATTGAATCTTAAAGTTGGAAGGAATTTCAGAGGGCACCTAATCTTGGCATGGAGCAGTGCATGAGGCTTGCAAAGTACAAACAGATAAAGATAGAGACAGATATAGACTAGAGATATCCCAGTCCCCAGGCTACCATCTTATTTAATGGCAAACACCAAAGGCACACCCACTAAAGTCAGGGTGAATACAATCACCATTATTATTTAACCTGGTATTGGAAGTGTTAGTCAATGCTGTTAGATAGGAGAAACCAACCAAAGGCATAACAATTGGCAAAGAAGCATAAAATTATCTCTTTAGGGAGAAACCAAGAGACTTGATGGAAAGCTACAAATATTTAGAGAATTTAGTTAGGAAGCAGGAAATTAGGTCTTTCCCCCCCACTTATTTAGCATGCCACATTTCTGTTTACTCTTTGTTTTATTCCATTAGTCTATTTTTTAATTTGTAGACCAGTGTCACACCATTTTAATTACTATAACTTTATAATATGTTTTGATGGTGTTAGGAAAATCCCAACATTTTCTTCCTTTTCAAAGTCATCTCAATTATTTTCTCTTGCATTTTTTCCTGTTCAGAATGAAACCAAATTGTCAAGTTCCATTAAATGTCTTTTGACGTTGTGGTTGGGAAGGCCTTGAATTTGCATATTTATTTGTGGGAGAACTGACATCTCTATGATATAAGACTTCCCACTGTGTAGCATACACTGTCCCTCTGAGCAAGGCCTTCCCTGACCACCCTATTTTAAATTGCATCTCCTCTTTTTCTTTAATTTTATTAAAGTATAGTTGCTTTACAATGTCATGTTAATTTCTTCTGTACAGCAAAGTGACTCAGTTATATATATATATATATTTATATACTTTTTCATATTTTTTTCCATTATGGTTTGTCACAGGATATTGAATGTAGATCCCTGTGCTATACAGTAGGACCTTGTTGTTTGTGCATCCTATAATAGTTTGCCTTGGCTAATCCCAAACTCCCATTCCATCCCTCCCCACCACCTCCCCCATGGCAGCCACAAGTCTGTTCTCTATATCTGTGAGTCTGTTTTTTCCTAGTTACATTGATTTGTATTGTATTTTAGATTCCACATATAAGTGATATCATATGGTATATGTCTTTCTCTTTCTGACTTACTTCACTTAGTATGATAATCTCTAGGTCCATCCATGTTGCTGCCAAAGGCATTATTTCATTCTTTTTGATGGTTGAGTAATATTCCAATGTGTGTGTGTGCATGTGTATTTACATATATATGTATACACAAACATATATACCACATCTTCTTTATCCATTCATCTGTTGATGGACATTTAGGTTGTTTCCATGTCTTGGCTATTGTAAGTAGTGCTGCTATGAACATAGGTGCATCCCCTCTTTTACCTCCTTAGCTAGGTTTATTCGTAGGTTTTTTTCCTAGGTATTTTATCATAAATCTCTGGAGGTCTGTTTCTGAACTCTCTATTATGTTTTATTGGCATATCCTTTTGTAAATACCACATTGTGTGAATTATTGTAGCTTTATAGTGAACCTTGTTATCAAGTAGCTTTGCCCTCCAACATTCTTCTTCAGAATTATCTCTCCTATCCTTCACCTTGTCAATTTCCACAAAAAGCCTTCTTTTTAATTAGAGTTGTATCAATTGTGGAAGAATTGGTATGTTTACAACATTGAACCTACTGATCCATGAACATGGTGTATCCCTCTATTTATTTAGGTCTTCTCTAATTCCTCTAAGTAATGTTTTGTATTTTTCTGTGTAGTCTTCCACATATTTTGCTAGTTTTTTTTTCCTGGATATTTGATTTTTTTTCATATTATAAATAAATATATATATATTATATTTATAAATATATATTAAAATAATCATTTAAAATTTTGTGTTCTCTAATTTTTTACTTCTAGTGTATGAAAATACAATGGATATTTTTGTATGGTATGTTGATCTGATATCTAGCAAGTTAATGGTTTGTCTGTAGATTCTTTTGGATTCTGCATGTGCAATCATGTCATCTGTGGATGGTGATAGTTTTATTTCTTTTATTCCAATCCTTGTATCTTTTTTTTCTTTCTGGCCTTATTATGCAGCTAGGGCTTCCAGTATAATGTTGGCTGATGTGATAGCAGATATTTTTGTCTTGTTCCTGATTTAAAGAGGAAAGCTTTCAATATTTCTCCAGTAAATATATTTTATATTTATATATTAAATACATTTGCTGTGTCTTTTCTTATTTGTTTGGTTGGTTAATTTTTACTCTTTATCAAATTATCAGGGTTCCCTTATATTCCTAGTTTATTAAGAGTTTCTTTTTTTTTCTTTTTTTTTTCTTTTGTGGTACGTGGGCCTCTCACTGTTGCGACCTCTCCCGTTGCGGAGCACAGGCTCTGGACGTGCAGGCTCAGCGGCCATGGCTCACAGGCCCAGCCGCTCTGCGGCACGTGGGATCCTCCTGGACCGGGGCACGAACCCATGTCCCCTGCATCGGCAGGCAGATTCTCAACCACTGCACCACCAGGGAAGCCCTCTTTTTTTTTAATGAAGAGTGGATGTTGAATTTTATCAAATGCTTTTTCTCCATCTAGTAAGATGATCATATGAGTTTTCTTCTTTATTCTGTTAATGTGTGAATTACATCATTTGACTGTCAAATTTTAAATCAGCCTTGTATTCCTGGAATAAACCAGACTTGGTCAAAATGGATTGATTATCCTTTCTATATATCAATGGATTTGCTTTGCTAATATTTTGCGTAGATCTTTTTTCTGTATTTATGAGAGAGATTGATCTGGAATTTTCTTTATTCATGATGTCCTTGCCAAGTTTTGTTGTCATAATTATACTGACCTCATAAAATGAGTTGGAAAATGATCTCTTTTTATTTTCTCTGTAAAAGCTTTTCATTGGAGTAATATTATTTCTTCCTTAAATACTTGAAAATTCACTGATGAAGTCATCTGAGCCTGAAATTTTCTTTATGAGAAAGTTTCAAATTATAATTTAGTTTCTTTAGTAGATATAGGACAAGTCATATTTTCTATATCTTTTTGTGTCAGTACTGGTAGTATGTGTTTTTCTAGGAGTTTGTCCATTTTACTTAAAATTTCAAGCTTATTGGCATAAAGTTTTTCATGATTCTTTTATCTGCAGTACCATGTATTTATGTACCTTTTTTCTTTCCAAATATTGATAATTCTACTTTGTCTAATATTATTAGAGCTACAACAACTGTTTTTTGTTATCATTAGTATATTAGTTTGATAAGGCTACCATAACAGAATACCACAGACTGGGTGGCTTAAACAACAGAAACTTAACTTTCTCACAGTTCTGGAGGCAGGAAGTCCAAGATGAAGGTGTCGGCAGGTTTGTTTTCTCCTGAGGCCTCTCTCCTCGGCTTGTAGATGACTGCCTTCTTGCTGTACCCTCCCATGGCCTTTTCTCTGTGAGTGCGCATCCCTGGTATCTCTTGTAATCCCAGTCTCCTCTTCTTTTAAGGCAGCAGCCCCCAACCTTTTTGGCACCAGGGACAAGTTTCGTGGAAGACAGTTTTTCCACGGGTGGGGTGGGGGAGGGGAGAAGGTTCAGGCGGTAATGCAAGCAATGGGGAGCGATGGGGAGCGGCAGATGGAGCTTCGCTCACCTCGCCAGCCGCTCACCTTCTGCTGTGCTGTCCGGTTCCTAACAGCCCCTGGACCAGTATCAGTCCCCAGGGGTTGGGGACCCCTGTTTTAAGGACACCAGCAGATTGGATTAGGGCTAACCCTTATGGCCTCATTTTAACTCTTGTAAAGCCCTGTCTGCAAATACAGTCACATTCTGAGGTAGTGGGTGGTAGGACTCTACCATACGAATTTGAGGGGACACAATTCAGTCTGTAACAGCATAGCCTGTCTTTTCCTGCTTACTTGCAACTTTTCTGTGTCCTTATAATGAAGGTGGATATTGTATAGGCAATACATAAGTAGATTATTTTTGATTTACTTAGACAGTCTCTCTTTTAAAGGGAGTTGTTAGTCTATTTACGTTCATGTAAGTGCAGTATATTTGGGTTCAAATCTACCATCTAATTTTTTTTTCCTATTTGTTGAATAGGAAAAAACCTCCTTTCATGTTTTTTAACCTCCTTTCATGTTTTCTTTTGGATTAATTAAATTTTTTATTATTTTATTTTATCCCTTCTCTTACTTTGTATTTATTCAATTTTTAATTTTTTTTCATTGTTACTTTAGAGATTATAATACACATTTGTTAACAGCTTTATTATAAGAGATGTAATTTCATACCATGCAATTCACCTACTTGAAATGTCCAACTAAACATTATTTAGTATATTCGCAGGTTTGTGTAACTATCACTGCAGTCTAAGTTTGAAGCATTCTCATCATCCCCAGAAGAAACCCTGTATCATTAGCAGTCACTCCCCACTATCTGCTCAGCCCTAGGAAACCACTAATCTGGTCTGTGAGTGGGGTTTTATTTTTCTTCCTATTTATTCTTTATACATGTATATCTTTCTGTCATTACATAAAATTTTGCATGTGAGGAATTTATGGATTTGTTTCACATTTATTTCACTACCTTAATCTATATAGGTCAATAATAAAAGGGGTTTTATCAAGAAATGGTTTTCTACTATATGTAAAATAGGTAACTAATAAGGACCTACCTACTGTATAGCACGGGGAACTCTACTCAATACTCTGTAATGACCTATATGGGAAAAGAATCTAAAACAGAGTGGATATATGTATATGTATAACTGATTCACTTTGCTGTACACCTGAAGCTAATACAACATTGTTAATCAACTATACTCCAATAAAATTTTGTAAAAAAAGAAATGGTTTTTCTAGATAAATTTAAAATATAAAGAAGATCTTAGAACATTTAAGACACTAAAGAGAACGCTATCATACACTTTAGGGCCATCCAATTATGTATAATTGGCATTACTAACTGCAAGTCATTGAGCATAGGGCCTAAACAGTGCTTTGACATAATTGAAATACATTAGGTATTTGCTGAATGAATGAGAAACATACCATATAAAAATAGGGCAGTCATCCTGAAACTTAATAGTACATTAGAATCATCTAGATTCCAGGGATACAGAGATTTAAAATTCAGTAGGTCTGTATAGATAGAATGTGATCAAGGAATCTGGTTTTCACAACCACTCCTCTAAAGATTCTACTGGTAGCCAGCTTTGGAAACTACTCTTTTAGGGAAGTCTTAGGAGTTTGAATTTTACATACTGAATTTTAAATACCCACACCTAAGTTTCTACTCATATCTCTGTTCCTTTATAATAATTTTTTATTCGTTTTTTTAATTTTTAAATTTATTTATTTTTGGCTATGTTGGGGCTTCGTTTTTTGCACGTGGGCTCTCTCTAGTTGTGGCAAGCAGGGGCTACTGTTCATTGCAGTGCACATGCTTCTCATTGCTGTGGCTTCTTTTGTTGCAGAACGCAGGCTCTAGGTGTGAGGGCTTCAGCAGTTGTGGCACGTGGGCTCAGTACTTATGGCTCGCGGGCTCTAGAGCACGGGCTCAGTAGTTGTGGCACATGGGCTTAGTTGCTCCACGGCATGTGGGATCTTCCTGGACCAGGGATTGAACCTGTGTCCCCAGCACTGGCAGGCAGATTCTTAACCACTGCGCCACCAGGGAAGTCCCAGTTCCTTTATAGTAATAATCAGAATTTATATAGTGTTCTGTATGTATTTTACAAAGGACTTTTATGTAATTCTGTCATTTGATCCTCATAAAGTCCTATGTTATACATGTTATGAATTAAGTGTAAAGTAAATAGGAAAGAAAAACTAATATTTACTGTATTCCTTCCAAATACTGTGCTAAGTGATTTATCTTAAATAATCTCATTTAATTTTTTACAACAGCCCTTCATAAATTATTCTTGCCCTGTAAACAAGAAATTGAGGCTCAAAGACCTTATGTTACTTGCCAAAGGACATGTAACTATTAAGTACCAAATTGGAATTTAAGACAGTAAAGTGGTTGGGAGTTTAGGTTCCAGGATCAATAGACTTGAGTTCAATTCCTGGCTTTGTCAATTATAAGCTGTGCATACTTGGGCAAAGTTACTTAACCTTTACAATCCTCAGTTTCCTCATCTGTAAATGGGTAAAAATAATAACAATACCGACTTCACAGATTAATTTATTATGAAGATTCAATAAAGTAAAGCATGAAAAGAGCTTAGCACACTGCCAGGCACCTGGTAAACCCTCATAAATGCTAGCTATTATCATTATTATTACTGTCATTATTATTATTATTAGATCTTACTCCAAAGCCCACACTTGCTCCATCATGCCAATATCTGCATAAAAGAATGTGATAAAGAAAAAAATATATAGTACCCATTGGTTCATTATCTATTAATTATACCTCTAATGTCCTAAGTTATATAACTTCCTAAGTTATATATCCAGTAAGACTTTCATAAATATACTTCACATATTGTTACAAATTTATAATTAATAGGATCTGAGCTAACATGTTTAATGCTTTGTCATACACGGTTGTATGTAGGTTTCATGGTGAGTGTCCTGCCCTGATCCATGATCCCACCAACTGAATCCACATTATTTCTGTAAGATTTTGGAAGGCTAGAACTAAGTTTTGTCCCTTTATAGAACTTTGAAATCATAAAAGGAAGTGATCACAGTTTGTTTTGTCTGATAATTATCTATATACCTATCTGTCTTAAAGGTATATGAGGGCAAGGCCACATCTAATTGAACTTTGTGTTTCCTCGTCATATCGTAAAAAGTTGTATTGCTTTAAGTCACTCTGACTGTTAACTGAATATTAGTATTATAATCGGCTTTTTAAAAACTTTTAGAAATAAACTTTCTTGAGGTATAAAACTACTCATTTTTAAAAGATACAGTTTGATGAGGTTTGGCAAATGTATACACTCATGTAACCCTGCCCCCAGTCAGGATAGAGAACATTTCTGTCACCCCAAAAGCTCCCTCGTGCCCTTTGCAGTCAATTCCTGGTACTTCAACACCCGCCCACCCCCGGGCTATAGGCAATCACTGATCTGATTTCTAATACTAAAGATTCGTTTTACCTGTTCTAGAATTTCATTAAATGGAATCACATAGCAGATACTCTTTTGTGTCTGGCTTCCTTTGCTTAGCATAATGGTTTTGAAATCATCTGTGTTGCATATACCAGTAGTTCATTCCTTTGTATTGCTGAGTGGTAGTTCATTATATACTACAATTGGTTTATCCACTTATCTGTTGATGGACATTTGAGCTGTTTATAGTTTGGGGGTATTGTAAATGAAAATGCCATAAGCATCCATTTGCAAGTCTGTGTGGTTTGTTTTTACTTTTCTTGAGGAGTATCTAGGAATGAAATTTCTGGGTCAGATGGTAAGGATACGTTAACTTTATAGAAGACTGAAAAATAGTTTTCCAAAGTGATTGAACTATATTACACTCCAGCCAGTAATATATAGCAGTCCAAGGTGTTCTATCCTTGCCAAAACTTGATAGTATGTCTTTTTAATTTTAGCCGTTCCAGAGTGTATAGTGGTATCTCATTGTGGTTTTAACTTGCATTTCCCTAATGCCTCATGATATTAAGCATCTCTTCATGTGCTGATTGGTTATTTGTATATCCTTTTTTGTGAAGTTTTTATTCAAATCTTTTATCCATTTAAAAATAATTAGTTTCTTTGTCTTCATAATATGTATAACTTCTTTATATTTTCTGGATACAAGTCTTGTCAGTTATACGTATTATGAATACTTTCTTCTATTCTGTGGCTTTTTTCCTTTTCTTGGTGGTATTCTATTTTTTTTGTTTGTTTGTTTTTTTGCGGTACGCAGGCCTCTCACTGTTGTGGCCTTTCCCATTGCGGAGCACAGGCTCCGGATGCGCAGGCTCAGCGGCCATGGCTCATGGGCCCAGCCGCTCCGCGGCATGTGGGATCTTCCCGGACCGGGGCACGAACCCGTGTCCCCTGCATCGGCAGGCGGACTCTCAACCACTGCACCACAGGGAAGCCCTTGGTGGTATTCTTTTAAGAGCAGATTGCAATTTTGATGAAGTCAAATTTACGTTTGTTTTTCTCTTATGGCTAGTTCTTTCTGCATCTTATATAAGAGATCTTTGCTTATCCTAAGGTTATGAAGATTTTCCTCCGAATGTTTTTCTAGAGTTTTACAATTTTTGATTTTACACATAGATCTATGATCCATTTCAAACTAGCTTTGCAAGATGAAGGTTGAGGCTCATTTTTTTCCTCAGAGATATCCAGTTGTTCCAGCACCATTGGTTGAAAAAAACATTTTTATCCCCATTGGATTACCTTGAAATTTTTTGTTGAAAATTATACATGTACCTCTATGAACACACACACATATATATATTTTATTGCACTTTGCTTTATTGTGCTTTGCAGACACTGTTTGTTTGTTTGTTTTTACAAATGGAAGGTTTGTGGCAGCCCTGCATCGAGCAAGTCTATTGGAGCCATTTTTCCAATAGTATTTGCTCACTTCGTGTATGTGTCATATTGTGGTAATCCTTGAAATATTTAAAAACCTCCACCAGCAAAAAAAGATTACAACTCACTGAAGGCTCAGATGATGGTTAGCATTTTCTAGCAGTGAAGTATTTTTAAAATAAGATATGTACATTGTTGTTTTTTTTTTTTTTCGGTACGTGGGCCTCTCACTGTTGTGGCCTCTCCCGTTGCGGACGGAGCACAGGCTCCGGACGCGCAGGCTCAGCGGCCATGGCTCACGGGCACAGCCGCTCCGCAGCATGTGGGATCCTCCCGGAACGGGGTACGAACCCGTGTCCCCTGCATCGGCAGGCAGACTCTCAACCACTGCGCCACCAGGGAAGACCCATGTACATTGTTTTTTGTAGACATAATGCTATTATACACCTAACAGACTATAGCATGGTATAAACATAACTTCAATTTTTTAATTTTTATTTTTTTAAGAACCATTGTTATTTTATTTATTTATTTACTTACTTACTTACTTACTTGTTTATTTTGGCTGCACCGGGCCTTAGTTGCAGCACACGGGATCTTTTAGTTGCGGCACGTGAGATCTTTTTTAATTGTGGCCTGTGGGCTTCTTAGTTGCGGCATGCAGGATCTAGCTCCCTGACCAGGGATTGAACCCAGGCCCTGTGCATTAGGAGTGTGGAGTCTTACCCACTGGACCACCAGGGAAGTCCCTAAACATAACTTTTATATGCACTGGGAAACCAAAAAATTTTTGTGACCGGTTTTATTGCAGTATTCACTTTTTGGTGGTCTGGAACCAAACCGACAATATCTCCAAGGTCTGCCTGTAGATATAATGGAATATTATTCAGCCACAGAAAGAAATGGAGTTCTGATACTCCATTTCGTCCATTTCAACATGGATGAACCTTGAAAACATTGTGAAAAAAGCCACATACAAAAGGACAAATATTGTATGATCCCCCTTATATGAAATAACTGGAATAAGCAAATTCATAGAGATCAAAAGTAGAACAGAGGCAACCATTGGCTGAGGGGTGGGTGATGGGGAGGGTTTTTTTTGTATTGAAGTATAGTTGATTTACAATATTTTGTTAGTTTCAGGTGTATAGCAAAGTGATTCAGTTATCCATATTTTTTTCAGATTATTTTCCATTATAGGTTATTACAAGATATTGAATATAGTTCTCTGTACTATAGAGTAAATCCTTCTTGCTTATCTATTTTATGTATAGTAGTTTGTATTTGTTAATCCCATACTCCTAATTTATCCCTCCCCCATCCCTTTCCCTTTTGGTAACCATAAGTTTGTTTTCTATGTCTGTGAGTCTATTTCTGTTTTGTACATAGATTCATTTGTATTATATTTTAGATTCCACATGTAAGTGATATCATATAATATTTGTATTTCTCTGTCTGACTTACTTCACTTAGTATGATATTTTCTATGTCCATCCATGTTGCTGCAATTGGCAATATTTCATTCTTTTTATGGCTGAGTAATAATCCATTGTATTAATATATACCACATCTCCTTAAGCCAATCATCTGTTGATGGGTACTTGAGTTGTTTCCATGTCTTATAGTTCTGCTTTGAACCTTGGGGTGCATGTATCTTTTCAAATTAGATTTTTCGTCTTTTCTGGATAATATGGCCAGGAGTGGGATTGCTAGATCATATGGTAGCTCTATTTTTAGTTTTTTAAGGACCCTCCATACTGTTTTCCAAAGTGGTTGCACCAACTTACATTCCCACCAACAGGAGGGTTGGTAGGAGGGTTCCCTTTTCTCCATACCCTCACCAACATTTGTTATTTGTAGACTTTTTGATGATGGCCATTCTGACTGGTGTGAGGTGATACCTCATTGTGGTTTTGATACGCATTTCTCTAATGATTAGCGATGTTGAACATCTTATCATGTGCCTGTTGGTCATCTGTATGTCTTCTTTGGTGAGCTGTCTGTTTAGGTCTTCTGCCCATTTTTTGATTGGGTGTTTGTTTTTTTTATATTGAGTTGTACGAGCTGTTTGTATATTTTGGAAATTAAGCCCTTGTCAGTCGCATCATTTGCAAGTATTTTCTCTGATTCTGTAGGTTGTCTTTTTGTTTTGTTGATGGTTTCTTTTGCTGTGCAAAAGCTTTTAAGTTTGGTTAGGTCCCATCTGTTTATTTTTGCTCTTATTTCTTTTGCCCTGGGAGACTGATCTAAGAAAATATTGCTCTGATTTATGTCCGAGAATGTTTTCCCTATGTTCTCTTCTAGGAGTTTTATGGTGTCGTGTCTTAGTATTTAGGTCTTTAAACCATTTTGAGTTTATTTTTGTATATGGTGTGAGGAACTGGGCTAATTTCATTGGTTTACATGTAGCTGTCCAACTTTCGCAACACCACTTACTAAAAAGACCATCTTTCTCCATTGTATTTTCTTGCCTCCTTTGTTGTAGATTGACCATAGGTATGTGGGTTTATTTCTGGGCTCTCTATTCTGTTCTGTTGATCTACATGTCTGTTTTTGTGCCAGCACCATGCTATTTTGATTACTGTAGCTGTGTAGTATTGAGTGAAGTCTGGGAGTGTTATGCCAGGGAGTTATTATTTCATGGGCATGGAGTTTCTGTTTTAGATGATGAAAATATTTTGGAAATAGACAAATTTGTTTTATATATATATACACACACACACAATATATATACATATATATTGTATATATCTCTATAGGCACAATAAAATTCAAAAATGATATTCCATTCCTCCTGCTTTTGTATACTTTTAAAATTCTATGCATTATAAACACTCAATACATTGTTGTTAGTTTTCCCTCAAATAGTAAATTATCTTTAAAAGAAATTTAAAAATCTTTTATATTTACCCACACATTTATTATGTCTGAGACTCATCATTCCTTATCTAGATCCAGATTTCCCTCTGATATCATTACCTTTCATCCTGAAGAACTTCCTTTATAATTTTTTGCAGCACTGCAGAGAGATCAGCTCGGTGCTTTGTGTCCACCTAGAGGGGTGGGATAGGGAGGATGGGAGGGAGACACAAGAGGGAGGAGATATGGGGACATATGTATATGTATAGCTGATTCACTTGGTTATAAAGCAGAAACTAACACACCATTGTAAAGCAATCATACTCCAATAAAGATGTTTAAGAAAAAACAAAAGCCACTGAACTGTGATGATAGGCTGAAAAAAAAAAAAGAATTTTTTGCAGTGCTGGTCTGCTGCTGCTGAATTCTCCCAGGGTTTGTTTGCCTGATAATGTCATTATTTCACCTTTTTTTTTTTTTTTTTTTTTGCAGTACGCGGGCCTCTCACTGTTGTGGCCTCTCCCGTTGCGGAGCACAGGCTCCAGATGCGCAGGCTCAGCGGCCACGGCTCACGGGCCCAGCCACTCCGCGGTATGTGGGATCTTCCCGGACCGGGGCACGAACCCACATCCCCTGCATCGGCAGGCGGACTCTCAACCACTGCGCCACCAGGGAAGCCCTCACCTTTATTTTTTAAGGATACTTTTTAAGGGTGTTTTCTGTTTTTGTTTTTTTTTCTTTCAGCATTTAATAATCATCTAGTTTGCATGGTTTCTGAAGAGAAGTCAGAAGTCATTATTATCTTTGTTTCCTCTGTATTAGAATGTGTCTTTTTTCCTCTGTCTGCTTTTAAGATTTTCTCTTTATAACTTATTTTTAGCAATTTGATTATGATGTGCCTTGACGTAGTTTCCTTTGTATTTATTTTACTTGGGATTTATTGAATGTCTTTGATTTTTGGACTCATAGGTTAGTTTTGTTTTGTTTTTAATTTGAGGGAAAATTGGCCTTTATTTCTCCATATTTTGTTTTCTGTCTCCCCTCCTTCTTGGACTTTAATTACCTTCATGTTTGACCACTTAATATTGTCACACAAGTCACGAAGGCTCTGTCCATCTTTTTCCTGATCTTCTTTTCTTCTGTATTTAGCTTACATGGTTTCTATAGCTATGGCTTCAAGTTCCCTGATCTTCCTTCACATTTTTAAAGTACTGTTAATTTCATCCAGTGAGTTTTTCATTTCAGATATTGTATTTTTCAGCTCTAGAATGTTTATGCAGTCCCTTTAGGTATCTTTAATTTCACTCCTCACTGTGTTCATGTTTTTATTCAAACCCTTGTATATTTACATTAGCTTTCAAAGTTCTTGTCTGTCCACCATCTCTGTCATTTTTTTGGACTGTCTTTATTGACTAAGTTTTACTATGGCCACAAATCACATTTCCTGTTTATTTACAAGTCGAACAAATTTTTATTGGGTACTGGGTATTGGGATGTTTTGTGTTGATTGTTTGGATTTTGTTATCTTCCTTCAAAGAGTATTATGGGCTTCTGGCAGGGAGTTAAAATACTTGGAGATGAGTTTGGTCTTTCCAAGCCTTGGTTTTTAAGTTTTGTTATGTATGTATAGAATAGTCTTAATCTATAGTTAGTTTAGCCCTATTTCTAAGGCATGATCTTTCTGGGGTCTCTACTGAATGATCTAGGTGCTTAAAGAGGTCTACACTTGAATGTCTCCTAGCGTTGTGTGACCTGTATGAACTGTGTTCCCTGCTGGTTATGTTTTCCCCAGTAATTGTTATAGTTGTTATTAGCTCTGCCTTGTGGTCTCATTCTATGCATGCTCAACTTAGTATTCAGGCTCATACAACTTCTGGAGCTTTTTCTCAGTGTAGCTCCCACCTCATTATTACTCTACCCCATGAACTTCAGCCTCCCCAGGCTCCTAGAACTCCAACCTCTGTCTCCTCACTTAGCAAGACCTATCGATACATGTTCTGCCTACATTCCCCCTCCCTACACTGTAGTCCAGAAAGTACATTGGCGGAAACCTGGGGTGAACGTAGGAGTTACCTCTTTTGTTTGTCTTCTGCCAAGGATCACAGTCCTGTGCTCTCTGTTGTCTAATGTCTGAAAAACAGTCTCATAAATTTTGCTCAGTTTTCTAGTTGTTTAGTGGGAGGGCAAGTCTGGTACTAGTTATTCCATCATGGCTGGAAGCAGAACTATAATCTGTTTTTTAGTCTCATGGAACAATGATAGCTTATAGCTGTGTTCCTGCCCAAGGTTAAGTAGGAATGAATGAAATATAGTAAAATAAATCACCATTCATGTAATCAGATCTCCTATAGACTGGAGAAACTTTAACTTCTCACTTTAAACAAGACTACCTTAAGTTATATTGCCAGTTTAACTTAAGGTCCATTCTTCCTCCCAGGCATATTGTAGAAATTATCCCTTCACAATGGGCCTTTAGTTGATCTTTAACAACAATAGAATTCTACCTCCAGTGACATTAGCTGTCTTCTGTGATTCCCTTCAACATACAATTAGGAAGACTTGAGTATATTCCAAATGTGTCGTAAATCACTGAGGTGCAAATAATAAGCTCCTGTTTGCTCCAAGGTTATTGTAATTAAGTCATCCAACAATATTTTTGAGGTCAAGTATACTAATATTTGTATATGATTTCATAGAGAAAATAAAGTCTTTCTTTATAAGATGTAAGATATAAAAATGTAAGATCCTGCTTTTGAGATTATGGCCAGTTTCCTCGATTTAGTTAGCAGAGAGGTTGCCAGGGTATAATGTGTTATGCTTTTCACACTGTGAAAACACAGCAATCAGTGCGTGTGCTAGAAATGCCGTATAAGCCAGAAGGCTTGTCTGAGGACAAAGAATGATGAAGGGAAGAGAGAGGCAGAGAATGGATACGATTTTGATGCATTTAAGATTGGAAGACTCGTAGGATCTCTAAGAGATATCAGCACTTCCATCCATGTTCATTGCAGCACCCTTCACAATAGCCAAGATACAGAAACAATATAAATGTCCTTCAACTGATGAGTAGATAAAGAAAATATGGCGTATGCATATAATGAAATATTATTCAGCCCCCCAAAAGAAGGAAAGTCTGCAGTATGAGGCAACGTGGATGGTCCTTGAGGACATCATGCTAAGTGAAATAAGCCAGTCGCAGAAAGACGAATACTGCATGATTCCACTTATATGAAGTATTTAAAATAGTCAAATTCATAGAATCAAAGAGTACAATGGTGGTTGCAAGGGGTGGGGAGATGGAGGAAATGGGGGGTTACTAATCAATGGGTTAAACAAGAGGAATAAGTTCTAGATATCTGTACAGCCTCATACCTAGAGTCAACAATACTATATTGTACGCTGAAAAATTTGTTAAGTGGGTAGATCTCATGTTAAGTTTTCTTACTATGGTGACAATTTTTTTTTTTTAAATAGAGGATTCCTAATTGTTTTCATGGTATAAAGGTCCTACAGAATTTTTTTTTTAAGATTTTTTTTTCCATGTGGACCATTTTTAAAGTCTTTATTGAATTTGTTAAAATATTGCTTCTGTTTCATGTTTTCTGGGGTTTTTTGGCACAAGGCATGTGGGACCTTAGCTCCCCAACCAGGGATCAAACAAGCACCCCCTGCACTGGAAGGCGAAGTCTTAACCACTGGACCAGGGAAGTCCCCAGGAATGTTAAAAAGAATTCAAGGTTAAAAAATAATTGAAGTCCAGTTCTTTAACTACTTTCAGGTTTTTAGCACATGCCTGGTTCTTTGAGTTTATGAATGGAAAAAGATGGCATGTATCCACTGGCTTAATCTAAGGTGTCAACAGTCCCTCTCTGAAGCTATTGAAATAAGAGGAGTGCCCACAATTACTAAAGATCTTCCGGTGATAAAAGAGAAATTGCATAAACTTCTGGCTCCATGCATCAGAATGATTCAGCATTTCATAAAAAAAAAAAATGTACTTCCATTGACTTTCCAGTTAGGTTAATTTTCAGGAATACTTTCTCCTCACATTTGGCTGAGTCAGTTGAAAGGCAACAACCGCTCACTCCCTCCCCCGGCTACAGGCATAGCTTCTGAAAGCCGGTTAGGTATCTGCTTTTACCATGTCTTCTTTATATGTTAGAAAAGAGGCTGGCTGAATGGCTGAGCTAGAGCAGAATTCTACCTGTTGGCAGAAAGTTTTCCCAAGCCAGCTTAGCAAGGGCAAGATGACTGATGAGGCAAAGAGCATGTTCCAAACTTAACAATTGACCAGAAAGAAAGAATTCACCTAAACGAATCTGTACCTGGTCTCTTGCTTATAAAGTGTACTCCCTAGGGGACCTGATTAAGGAAGAAAAGAAATAGGATATAGAGCTGCTGCCACAGATCTTCACTAGGAACATATACGTAATAAAGCCTTTGTTGAAGCCATGCCTATTAACCTTTAATCGCCACGTCCATGCAAATAGTAAAAACTTGGCTACGCTCCTCCTTCAGAGAAGGGGGCGGAGTCTGAATAGCTGTAAGCAGTCATGTTTTTAAACCATTAACTATTCTGGAAGGAAATTACTCTGAAATCTCTTTTTCCTTTTTAAACAAAATGTAAGGAATTCTATTTTCTTGAAGATCTAATCATTATAAATATCAGTCACAGTGATGGGCCGTCAGGCATAGTGAGATGCTAGGACAAGTTTTCACCATGACACTAATTCCAGACACCTGTGCCCTTTAAGTTGGTTTTTTTTTTTTGTCCCTCATGTCATTTTTCTTTAGCTCCTCCCTCACAGATACATTGTTAGTGGTCACAACTTCCCATTATTAAGACATTTTAAATTCTTCTTTTAATGTGTTATTTCTCATTGGATATGGGCATAGACCACGTATTGCCAAGTTTCTTGTGCAGAGACTCCTGTGAATAAAGTTCATTATCTGTGGTGCATGGACTTGTTGACATCTAGTGTAGGACCCCAAATCCCCTTCCCCCCAGGTCAGGACTGTTTCCCCCAGCAGCTGACAGTATTGGCTACTTAAAACTCACAGCTGAGTTTCTCTTTGGGCATTGCCCTCAGCCCCAGGGAGCTGCTTCACCCAAGGTTATGCTCTCTTCCCAGGTGCAGCTTATATCCAGTGACCAGTTCAGGTGATTGTACAAAGGCCCAGCCTTCCTGCTTTGACTTGAGCCAACTTGGAAAGGCCATCCCAGCTCCAGAAATTTCCCGCAGAATTGGCTGAGGCCTTCGTTGTAACTGCATCACAGCTCGACTTCTCCTCCTGCCCAGTCCTGCTTCCCTCACTCCCTTCCAGGTGTCGCTCCTGAGAGAATTCCCACTGACCCTCCTGCAGGCAAATCTCCATCTCTGGGTCTGTGTCCCAGGGAACCCCCACTAAGACAGACAGTAGTGATCTGGGCTGACCGCAGCCTGGCCAGTGTCCTTCACAGTAAGGGGACATGCACGTATGCCTCAGGATAGGACCTCTCTCTTGCCTCCCTTCAGCTCCCACTTCTTGACTTCCATATTTTCTATAGAATTCCTTCCTTGCGTGGAGATTTTGAAGTTGACTAGTTGAGGTTATAAAAATTAGGCTTCCAAAGATAGATTATAGGCGAACATTTATTCAGTTAACCACCTTTATTGTAGCGGCTTCATGCCTTTGCTTACAGACTATGAAGTATCAAGGATTTTTTTGTTATTTTATTTCTTCGATGTTAGAAATATTTTGATCATCCTCCGTGTTTTCTTTATTCTTTTAAGCCAGAGTTTATTGTCCAAAAGAAAAGAATATTTATGAACACATATTTTCCTACTGTGGCCTTCTTCAAATTCCCTAGCTCTCATATTCCTGCTGTTAAAATTTAGACAAGTATTATATACCTTCATTCTTTTCTTTGATTTAAGGTCTCCATCCTGCTATTATTTCTTTATTTTTTGGCTGTGTTGGGTCTTTGTTGCTGTGCGTGGGCTTTCTCGAGTTGCGGTGAGAGGGGGTTGGGGGTACTCTTTGTTGCAGTGCACGGGCTTTTCACTGCGGTGGCTTCTCTTGTTGCAGAGCATGGGCTCTAGGCGCCTGGGCTTCAGGAGTTGTGGCTCCCAGGCTCTAGAGTGCAGGCTCAGTAGTTGTGACGCACGGGCTTAGTTGCTCCGCGGCATGTGGGATCTTCCCAGACCAGGGCTTGAACCGTGCCCCCTGCATTGGCAGGTGGATTCTTAACCACTGCACCACCAAGGAAGCCCCATCCTGCTATTTTGACAGTTTGCTCTGATAATCTCCCCACCCCATTAATTTTTTTAATTGAGCTATAATCGACAGTCCTACACCATTAATTCTATCTGGAAGTTTCTAGTTTTAAACTATTTAAATAGCCTGGTTAACCAAGTTGAATGCAGGGATTGGAAAAGCCATTGAAAAATCCTAAGCATGCTACTATGGTACAAATTTTCATTTAATTAAATCATGTATAAACAAAAAATGTGTAACTGATCAAAGCCACCATCCTCTAAACTGATGTCACCTATTTACAGACTAATAGACACAGAGGGGACCTCAGAGATCATCTAATCCAAGCACTTCATTCTACGGACAAAGCCTAGAGAGAAGAAACGAATTCCCCAGGGTGAGGCGACAAACACTGAAATCTGAAGTTAGATCCCTTGACTATTGATTCCGAAATCTTATTACTCTACCACATAACCAATGAATTCCTTTGACTTTCTCTCCAACTCCCTCCATGAACCCAGAGCATTTTCTTGAGTCACTACTTTGGAGACCACAGTTATTTTAACTTCAATGCCCTTTCAACCTCAAGCGGGTTTCTGGCATTCCTGCTTCCTAATTCGGTTATGCAATCCATCAGCATAACTTAACCAACACAAATGAACTTGGGTAATTTGGCACTTTCATCAATATCAGGGTTTTTAAATTTTTTTGAATATTTGAATTTTATTTATTTTTTTATATAGCAGGTTCTTATTAGTTATCTATTTTATACATATTGGTGTATACATGTCAATCCCAATCTCCCAATTCATCCCACCACCACCACCCCTCTGCCGCTTTCCCGCCTTGGTGTCCATACGTTTGTTCTCTACATCTGTGTCTCTACTTCTGCCCTGCAAACCGGTTCATCTGTACCACTTTTCTAGGCTCCACATATATGCGTTAATATATGATATTTGTTTTTCTCTTTCTGACTTCACTCTGTATGACAGTCTCTAGATCCACCCACTTTTTTTTTTTTTTAAAGAATAACTTTAGGGCTTCCCTGGTGGCGCAGTGGCTGAGAGTCCGCCTGCCGATGCAGGGGACATGGGTTCGTGCCCCAGTCCGGGAAGATCCCACATGCCGCGGAGCGGCTGGGCCCGTGAGCCATGGCCGCTGAGCCTGTGCGTCCAGAGCCTGTGCTCCACAACGGGAGAGGCCACAACAGTGAGAGGCCCACGTACCGCAAAAAAAAAAAAAAAAGAAAAAAAAAGAATAACCTTATAAGACCTTTTTATGAGCTCTACTTGAACCCAGTGTACTAAAATAATCAGAAAATATCAGGTTCCTTTTACAAAGTGCCTTACATACTATGCTTCTTTGTGTGAATTTTAGCCTCACTTGTGGTAGGATGAAACTCTTATTCTGATCAAAAAGTACATGCAAATTGGTTCACACCCCATACACTTAGGCTGCACCTGAAATAAATTGGTTAGCTAAATGAGTAAGAAACGAACAACCAATTATACGAATATTCATTGTGGAAAGGCAGGGTGAGCTTTCAACTTGAATAAGAGTCTTAGAATTACTCTAGAAAGATAAGAGTGGTGCCAAGTGGAGGGAGCAGGGACTCTGATTTAATTTCACAAATATTTTCCTTTCGTATCTCTGGTCTTTGTCAATCTCTGTAGAGTCACCAAGACAGACAGGCAATTGATAGTTTCTTGCAGTAAATCATTTTGCTTAGAAATCCTGCATAGCAGGTATTGCCTGACTTAGCTGGAAATGATAAACTAGCAATGTTGTTATTCGAGTTAGAAGGACCTGAAGGAGCATAAAGCTACCTGCTCTGCTGTCATGGTATCTCTTTAAAAGGGTGATAAAGAACTTCAGTTTTGGGTGGGAGGTGGTTTGCAACGTTTTTGGGTTTTGTTTTTTTTTTTGCCTTCAGCATGACACGAAGAACTAGAACTCTCCAGAGCCTTCAATTTGAGTTAACCTACCCAGTAAAGAAGCCGAACCCAGTCTTGACCTTATCTATAACTTCATCCTCTAGCAACATCTCCAAAGATACCACAGATCTACAAAGTTTTCAGTTATTGAAATATTTCCCAGTTCCCTGGCTTCTCGTAAAGTTTTCTCACAAGCCTGGTGTGGGTGGATCTGATCTTGCTTCTTTTTTAAAAAAAATTAATTTATTATTGGCTGCGTTGGGTCTTCGTTGCTGTGCGCGGGCTTTCTCTAGTTGCGGTGAGTGGGGGCTACTCTTTGTTGAGGTGCACGTGCTTCTCATTGCGGTGCCTTCTCTTGTTGCAGAGCACAGGCTCTAGGCACGTGGGCTTCAGTAGTTGTAGCACACGGACTTCAGTAGTTGTGGCGCACAGGCTCTAGAGCACAGGCTCAGTAGTTGTGGCTCACGGGCTCTAGAGCGCAGGCTCAGTAGTTGTGGCGCACGGGCTTAGTTGCTCCGTGGCATGTGGGATCTTCCCCGACCAGGGCTTGAACCTGTGTCCCCTGCAATGGCAGGCGGATTCTTAACCACTGCGCCACCAGGGAAGCCCCTGATCTTGCTTCTTATATTTGTGTGAAGTGAATGGACCACAGCAGAATGAACCACGTCCTTGCCACAGGCTTGATAGGTGCTGATACATGATGGCAGTGCCTCAAGCTGCTTTTCTAGAGCCAGGTGCTCTCATTTAGAAATCCTTGACTCTCCTTCTGTACCACCACCACCGTCACCACCACCACCATCACCACCACCATGAAACCACCAATCTCCTGGCATTCTTTACTGGGGCACTGAGATTCAGGCTGAGACCTGCTTCCTTACAAAAGACTTGTTTCCTTCCTGTATGACATATCCCAGGTAGCAATCACATTTCATAATGCTTTGCTCCTTTTGTTCTCAGATGTTCTAAGTCGGCTGGCTGCAGTGCATGCTAACATTAGAACACCTGGGGCAGAGCTGGCTCCCAGATCAACAGGAGAGACTTGCCAACAAGCTTGCTTAGGGTTTCTCTGCAGTGGAAATTTTAGGACTGGGGCCTGTTTGGAAATACCAGAGATAACTTGAGAAAAAAAAAATGTCAGTGCTTCCTATTAGAACAAGACAGAAAACCACACAGATCGTTTTGAAGAAGCCAAGCTTTTGACTGGACGTAAGAGGAAATGGTGTAGAAGAGCCCCCTTCTCGCTGAGCGTACTTTGGCTTGTTTCCTTGGTCATAATTGGAAAAAGCTTTGTTGCTCTCCTGCCGACGTGCTCACTGCATAACTTGGGTTCCGGTATCAACTTGAGGAAAGGGAAAAAGCACTGAATGCATGTAGAAAAGGAAGTCCTTCCCTCTATCTTTTCAATCACTAAGTATGTTGATTCATTGAAGTCCAAACTTTTGCTGGCACCACCTTGACCTCCACTGCCCTACCTTGGCTTCTCGTGATCACCTCCATAAAATCTACAGGTGAGTCAGCTGAAATGGGAAGGAGTAAAGAGGTGTGTTTCTGGCTCCTCCACTCAAGACTGTGAGCAATGAAGGACTGCAAACAAAGTCTTTCAACCTGAAACTCTCAAGGGTAGGGTGTGGGAAAGCGTGCAGCCCACTGCATGTTCAGCAGGTTGGACATGTGTACTTTCCTTCCCTTTAATAATTAGAAAGGAATTAACCCTCCCCGCTGCGCTGTAGTGCAGCCTCTGATGCTCCTTGTGGAAGATGCCACCAGGACAGTGCCAAGCTTCAAAAGCCTTGTGTTTGCTGGCCAGGGATAAAGAGTTCTGTCTTTCCCTGCACTGATGTTTTCCCCTAGTTTCTCATGTTCTAAAACGTTTAGTAATTCAATGTGGCTTCTCTGGTTGGTTTTGTAGGAAGATTCTTGTCACACGTTGAGGTCAAGCACCTGCACACATGTTGGATGATGGTCCGTTGGCAGCCGAGAGCACAGTCAGAAAAGCCCTCTGCCTGCACACAGAGCCTGATCTTTCCTGCAGCTCTTCGTGTCCCTCATGGCTAGACGGAGTTATCTGCAGGCCAACAGAGAAGACAACATCGCTCCTCTCATACCTCCGTGGAATGTTGCTGGGTAAGAAATAAGAATTATTCATTCAAAGCCCGGGGAGTCTGACGGTCTGCCTCTCAGGAAGGACGAGCAAATATTTTGCAGGAATCCTGGATTATTTTCCTTGATGTGAGGCTTAAAAATCTAGAAAAACATTATGAAATGTGATTTCTATCTACTTGGCAGTGAGGGATGGTATGATATTAGATGTAAACACACACACACACACTCTCTCTCTCTCTCTCTCTCTCTCTCTCTCTCGGGAGACAGGTTTTAACCTGTATCTTGGAACCCCTGGTTAAATCCCAGGAGACAAAAGAAGAGAGACAGTATGGAGTGGGGTTTCAGCACATGGACTTGAGTCAGGCTGGCCAGGTTCACATCCTGGCTCCATTACTTACCAAGTAGGAGACTTTGGACGAGTTGCTTAACCTCTTTGTGCTTTGGTTACTCCATCTGCAAAACGGGGACCAGAGCAGTCCCTAACTCATAGAGCCATTATGAGGTTTAAATTAATATTTGTAAAGTGCTTAAAGTGTGTCTGGCCCATAGTAAGCTCTAGATAGGTGTTGGTTAAATAGATGAAAAAAGACGTGTGTGACGACTGTGTTAGTCGGCTCAGGGTACCATAAATATAGCACAGGATGGGCAGCTTAACAGAAATGTATCGTCTCCCAGTTCTGGAGGCTGGAAGTCCAAGATCAACATGACCTCAGGGCTGGTTCCTTGTGAGGGCCACGATGGAAAGATCTGTTCCTGGCCTCTCTCCCTGGCTTGTAAATGGCCATCTTCTCCCTATGGCTTCACACCGTCTTCCTTCTGTGCCTGTCTGTGTCCACATTTACCCTTCTTATAAGGACATCCGTGATACTGGATTAAGGCCCATCCTTATGACCTCGTTTTAACTTCATCAGCTCTGTAGAGGTGCTGTCATCAAATATGGTCACAGTCTGAAGTGCTGGGAGTTAGGACTTCAATATATGAACTAGGGGATGACACACAATTCAGCCCATAGAAACAACAGCTTCAACAGGGGCTCCTCGTCTCCAGAGGGACCACATGGAGTTGAAGCAGCCACATGTAACAGCAGCTGCCAAACCACGTGGGAGGGCGGGTCTTCTATCTACATGTTTTCCTTTAAGCCTGTTGTATTCATCTATCAAACTCTTATTTAAAGCTGTGCTTACAGCCTCTGCCTCGCCTCAAGACTTAATGTGTTCAATAAGCCCATACTATTTGTTCAGAGTAGCACATTTCTTAAATGTCATTTGGCTTATTTAATTGGTCCAGAGTCCATTTTTGAGTTCTGTTGTATCTCCCTAGTTCCAGTATCCTTCATTAACATCTATCAATATTTATTAACTTTGATAGTGTGCTCATAATACTTCATCTCTCCAGAGTAGGAGACTTAATCCTTTAAGACTGCTTGCATACACTCAACACTTCTTCTGAATAATTTAAAATTTTTGTTTCCAATTTTCTTTTTTTTTCTTTTAATATTTATTTGGCCACACTGGGTCTTAGTTGCAGCATGCGGGGTCTTTAGTTGCGGCATGCAGGCTCTTAGTTGTGGCATGCAGAATCTAGTTCCCAGATCAGGGATCGAACCCAGCCCCCCTGCATTGGAAGCGCGGAGTCTTAACCACTAGACCGCCAGGGAAGTCTCTCCAATTCGTCTTTATGACATGCCTTCATGGGTGAAATACACAACACTCCATACCATGCCATACATGCAAGGACTTTAGCTTATGAAGGACTGCATTTCTGTTAGTGTCCACCAGATCAGAAGATACCTAATGTTCTGAATGGGGAAGGGAAACCAGAGAAGTATCCCAGGATTAATCAATTTTAGAAACAGTAGTGAAGATAAAATCCAGGTATAACTTAGGATAACTTGAAAGGAAATTTTAAAAAATTAATAATCCCCTAAACCTGGGATGCAGTTCACTAGGTTTTGAGCTTCTTAAGAGCAGTACCATTGTCTTATACTGCTCTTTTTCTCTCTTTTTTTTTTAAAGCCTCCATGGTGACTAACATAATTCTGGACATACATAAGTGCTCAATGAATATTTGTGCAATAAAAAAACTTGATTGAGGCTAGGTTTAAAACAGACAAATTTAGAGTTTATCTATAGGAAACTTAAGAAACTCATTACAAGTCAAAGGCAGTACAAGTGGAAAAATAAACAGACTCATAAAAAGAGTTCGGAAGTGGAGGCTTCTTTCTTAAGATATTGTTTACTCTAAGGGAAAAAAATCCAAAAGAGTCTCATACAAGTGAGGAACTATCTACTTGATTTGAGATAATAATTTAACCCTCCTGCCTTAAACATAAGAAGAGAGAACAAAACATCATGGACCTTAGGAGGACATTCATCTAGACCAAATCCCTCAATTTACAGATGTACAGAGACTTAGCGATATTAATTAACTTGTCCAAGGTCATACAGTTAACTGGAAACTAACCTGATTTCCATATGTTATGCTTCCTGCCTTTCTCCTGATGATTTATTTAGTAAATAAATAATGTAAAATATATACTTCAGTTTCCTGATGTATACAATTAAGGAAGAGGGAAAGGAACTGCTAGAAATAGAAAACATGCCCAACAGCTAAAAGGTGGAAGCACCTCGAGTGTCCATCGACAAGAGAACGGAGAAACTAAATGTGGTCCATACACACAATGGAACATTATTCATCCTGAAAAAGGAAGGAGATTCTGACATTTGCTGCAACATGGACGTTAAGTTAAGTGAAATAAGTCAGTCGCAAAGCAACAAATTCTGTTAAGACTCCACTTACAGAATCCCTAGAATCATCAGATTCATAGAAACAGAAAATAGAACGGTGGTTGCCAGGGACTGAGGGGAGGGGGAAATGGGGAGTTCTTTTCAATGGGCGTAGTTTCAGTTTTGCCAGATGAAGATGTTCTGGAGGTTGGTGGCACATCAGTGTGAACATACATAATGCTACTGAACTGGACACTTGGAAATGGTCAAGAGGGTAAATTTTGTGTCATTTTTTTTTACCACATTTAAAAGAAACAAACAAATAAAAAGGAAAGATGAGACAAGCACAAAATGACAAGAGAGAAAAAGACAAAGAAGGCACAATGCCAAAAAGAGCAAAGATCAGTAGAGCTTTTCCCAGCCACTGAACTCCTCACCACCCATCCTCTAACCCCCAGATCCAGCCTCTGTTCTGATTCTTAGTGCGACTTCCTGTGTGTTTCTGTTTGCTTACCAAGATGACTCTGCTGTTCAAACCAGAAGTGCCTGCTCTGCTGTCAAACTCCTGATTCCGATTTCTATACACACACATGCACACCGCACACACACATGCACGCACACACACACATGCACACACACACCATGGCAGGCCAAAACCCTAGTCCGTTCTGCAGTCTTCTCCTCCCCAGAGTTGACCTGTCACCAAGGCTAAAATCTTTGTCATCCTGTCTACTCTCTAGGTGGCCAAGAGTCAGAACTAAACCAAACTGTGTAGATAAAATTTATTTCAGGGTCCCCTTCCTCTCCTTCCTCTCCTTCCTCTGGCTGCTTAGCAGCCCATGCAGCTCCCAGGCAGACAAGACGTGCTCACTGGGCTCAACCCAGAGATTCCTGGGTCAGTGCCCTTGCTTTGCACCACTTTCTCTACTTGGTTCGTGTACCATCTCCTTCCCTCCATCTCTACCCCACCCCACTCCCCACTAGGGTCCCCATCACTCCTACACGCTCTTCAAATTTACTGTCAGGCAATGATTATTCCAGAAATAGAATCAGACTACAGAAGTCACCCTGTGGCAGTATGAAGAGATAACAGTGCATTAATACGTGATCATGTCTCAGGGAATATTTGCTTTATGGTAGGTTATAATTCAAATGGCCATCTCTTTAATGGTGAAACTTTAGCTATGAGAGACAGGCCTTTGGGAATGTGATTTTAAGGTATTTACTGATTTGCCTGTCTCAAAATTCCTGTTTGATCTGGTGGTCAGTTCTGGAAAATTCTCACTGGGAGACTTTGAAATAGTTAAAACATAATTCTCAAATTCCTGGTAAATAAAGTTTCAGCCTCTTCCTTATAGAACCTTTTCCCAAACCTGCTGCTTTTGCATAGATTCAAATTCTTGTTTGAACACCATCTTTTAAAATTTCGTCTTTGTTCTGTTGGAGAAGCTAGTGAGCAGGGATATATGGCAAAAAAAAAGAAAACAAAATTCCTAGGGAAGGTAGAAGAGAAATGATTACAAGCATTATGGAATGATCAGCTCTTTATTTCACTGAAATCCAACTTGGCAGAAGGGATTTTTTTGGAACTATTTCTATTATGACGGGGTACACATGGATTGTGAAGGTGAACCCCTGAAAAGAAATTCTCCTCTGAAAAGCATTTCGATGAATGCCACATATATCCTTCTAAATTACCAGAAGACGTTCAGGCACTGTGGTCAACTCATAGCTGGCCTTACGGTTGACAAGGAGATTCCCTAGTCATTCTGAACGCAGTAATACGAAGATTTGTGGCTCCCTGTATGTCTTTTTAATGATAGCTCATCTTTTATTCTCTAGCAAGAGACCCAAATATCTGCATGTCAGGCTTCATCCTAATGAGTGGACTTTCTGTTCTCACCGTGAGTTGTGAGGGTGAAAGGTCAGATAATGTTCACTGTTTTTCATTGCACTTGGCCTAAGAGCTCCTTCCTGCCATTTTTCCTTTTATCGCTCGTTCCTTGAAGTGTCATGCCAAATAAAGCAAGAACCTCTCCCATAGCATATTTAAAGCCACCCCCATGTTCCTAGCACCATCAGACAAGAAAAAAGTGGTAATTGCCAATAAACCAGTGAAGCCACACTGCCATGCTAACTAGCATGGTGCCTAATAGCTAGAATGTCTTCAAAAGGCAAATCCAGTTCTGTAAGCAGAGGAGATGCACTAACACTCCGGATAATCCAATAAAGCTTCCAGTAACTCTGCTTTTTCCCTGCTCTCATTTAATTTTTGTCCTTTGCTTATCATTTGAAAGATGAGTCATGTTTGCTATTGGGCTGTTACCTTTGACTACTCAAATTCATTGTAGACTTGAGGCATACTGCACACTTTCCAATAGCATGGAATTCCTTTTCCAGGGAACATGTTATGGCAAATCCTAGAGACCGTAAACCTAAGTAAGTCTTATTTATAAACCAGTTACCTCCTTTCGTCTCCTAAAAAGGTGTTTCTTTTTCTTTTAAACGCACTTTTAAAAAGAAAGAAATACCATAGTCTTCCCAAGGGCCAAAATCTTATTTAGCCTCTGTCTCAAATATATCTTTTCTTTTTAAAGATTTTATATTTTATGTAGACCATTTTTTTAAAGTTTTTATTGAATTTGGGACAATATTGCTTCCGTTTTATGTTTTGCTTTTCCGGCCACAAGTCATGTGGGATCTTAGCTCCCCGACCAGGGATCGAACCCGCACCCACTGCATTGGAAGGTGAAGTCTTAACCACTGGACCGCCAGGGAAGTCCTTCAAATATTTCCTTATCCACTTGAATTCCAATTTTTTTTGAAAAGATTAAGCAAAGCCTGGCTATTAGGGGCCAGGAAAGAAAGATGCCTCTCCTAGGATCCCTCTAAACCTAATTAACTTAACAGTTTGGCTAGGGATAGACCCTAAATCAATTTAATTAATTTTCTTTTGCCAAAACCAGTGTTTTGAAAGGAGGAGTAAAACAGAAAGATTTTTAAATGTCAGGCGTTAAAATGTCAACGTTTGCACTATATTTTATACTTGTTGTCACCATCACATTGAAAAATACTTATTAAGCTAATGAGACTGGATGGTGCCATGGTATGCAGTGTATAAAGAGAACTACCTAGAGACAGTTCCCATTTTGCTGGGTGGGAAGGGAAGCTGAGACCAAGGCACTACATGAAGAATATAGATTTGTTCCAGTGGGTAAGGAATTATGAAGATTAAGAAAAATCGTTTTTTTTCTTTGTTTCCATAATTAAATTTATTAAAAAGCAAAATAATCATACAACTATGGAAATAGAAAATATTTAATTTTATAGATCAGAAAACTGTGTAGGAGAAAGGCAAAGCGACTTACCCAAAGCTACAGAAAATTAAAGACATACTCAGGATTACAACCTAGGTTTCCTAAATCCAAACTTAATATTCTCTTCATTGCACTATTTTGCCATAACGTTTTTGAAAATGCATTAATAAGTTGTTTATAGATGCTATCTCAGCAAAAATTCAAACATTTTAAGGTTAGACGCTACAGGGTTTGTTTATGAGGAGAATCAGAAAAAGATCAGAGGCAAGCCAAGAGCATGTCTGGGAAAAAGTTACAAGAGTGAAGTGGGAATGAGGGAGGGATGGCAATCCCTCTCACGGATGAGAAGTAGTGTGACAAGTGGAACACAGCAGAGAGCACAGCACTGGGCGATGGAACACCTGCGCTCTGCTTCCCATTAGCTCTGGGACCCGGGATCAGAGACTTAACATCTTGCTTCCCTCGTGGAGAGGGCAAAAGGGTTGAGCTGAATTTCCTGAGGTGTTCTTTCCTGCTCTCATGTGTTGCAATTTCATTATTTAATGGGGACCAAACCATAGGTAGCTGTGGAAAGAGAATCCTATATTGTTATGGAAGAATTGTAAGCTTCCTACAGGGTCACACGTGAAAAGGTAACAGTCCAGAGACAAGAAAGATGCTCTCTTTCACTAAAGACCTCAGAAAACCAGGAAGTATTTTTGTTTGCTTCCATCTCCGTTACTTCTTTACCACATAGGAGGATTTGATTTGGGACTTTATTCAGTTAGATGTTAGAACTATATGAGGTAGATTTTTTGTTGTTTTCTCTAGATCCATATCTATGTATGTATATGTACCTATTAAAAACTTTAGGAGTTATTGGTAAGGGAAGCGTTTCTTTTTTTTTTTTTTTAACTGATTTGGTTAGATTCTCCCCCCTCTCTTAAATAGCAAATTTGGGGTAGTAGGTGAGTTTAGGAAAATGTTCCTCTGGTAGACTGAGTGCCCCTCATTCTCGAATCTCCTAGGGGAATACTGTCATCTGAGAGGGTACTCATTCTTGCGCTATCCTCAGTTCAACCAAAAAAACCAAACAGGTCACACCTGATTTCTGTAATGTTTAAAAATTCAGCTACCAGGTTGTCCGGTTGAGACCAAATTGATCATTAAAATAAATGTAACAAACTCCTGACCCAGGTTTAGAAACCCCAGGGTACAAATCTTTTTTTTTTCTTGATGTGCTAAACAACACAGGCAAACTTGTGCATGTGATTATTAAAGAGTTGCAGTCATAACTCATTTCAGCAAAAAGCCAAGCTAACTGAAGACAGATTTAAATAAAGTCATGCTCTTTGCACAGCCCACTTCCTCAGGCCTGAGATAAGAGCAAGGCATATCTAGTCATACCATCTAAATATTTGGACACAACCTGCAAGTTTCTGTGAAATGTCTGTGTGTTTGGGGTTATGTCATTTGTATGTTTTATCTACATGGCACTGAATATCTAGATGTTTGGAAACATCCAGATATCATGGACTCGAAAACTTTCGTTTTGATGGGATATTTGGCGTTATAACCAAGAAGCATTTCCTATCAATCATATTGACATCATCAGCCTTTGAAAAAGCATATGCTTCGTTTTACTTCAGATTGACACGAGAGAGTAAAAAACTCCCAAACCATAACATTTTAACTCAGTTTTGCATGTTGGCTTCCATTTGCCATAAACTATAAAGCAATTAAAATGCCTCTCAAGTTTTTAGAGCATTCTCACCCCTTGTCTGCTTGCCTGTCTTTTCTTTTTTACATTTAAAATTTGATCTTTGCCTTATTGGAACTATGAAGAAATCTAAATCTGAATAGCCCTTTTATAGTACACAGTCACTGTTTGTACTTGCAAAATTGGATTAAGAAATCACTGGTGTTCTTACACATGTCTTTTTGGCAAAGAAAATTCGACGTATTTCTGCTTAGCCGTGAAATTTCCACCAACCAGAATGAGTGACTTGGTACCGCCCACACTATTCTCCTTGGTGTCCCCACTTCCCTAGGGGAATATCAGCTTGAAACCCATGTAACATGTAGAACCTCCTCTTGCGCCCTGCTCTGTTACACCTGTGCTGCAGGTGAAATAATTCCCCAGCTGTACCACATTATGAGGTCAAGCGCCTAATCTGTAAAATTCAAATAAACATCTTTTCTATGTTTCCCCCTTTTCGTCCTGTTCTGTACCCCAAATAAAGACAACAACCTCCTATTTGATCAGAACCCCTCTCTTCGTGCTTCCTTTTCTTATGCTTAGGCATCAAACTCCACCTGGGTCCTAATTACTCTCGAGCACGAGCTTATATTATAAAGCATGTAAATGACTAGAGGTTCCTTCTTGAGTTTTGAGAAGACCTGAATTATTCAAAACCCAAACCTTTCTTTTTCTCTCCCTTTCAATACCAACACACACACACACACACACACACACACACCACCCCACACTCACAGCTTTAAACAACGTAAGAAACAAAGTTTTACCATGAGTAGAACGATCACCTTTTTTAGTTGTCGGCTCCCCTTAGCTTTACCTATATACTAAGCTTTACCTATATCCTAGTACTATCAAAAAAGGAAATGCAAAATAGATTGTTAATCATCATAATCATATTGAGCAGAAATCTGGAGCTTTAAAATGTTTTTTTATCTAAACAATACATGTATATAAATCAAATAGTATTACAAAGTTTATTACAAACAAACAGAAAACCCCAAAAAACTACAGTTCACTTGTCACACCACCATCTCTGAGTTCTGCTTCTCAGAACTTCTCAGTCTTTCACCTCTTTCTTCTGCTATTCCTCTGTTTCTTCTGATATTTCCCCCCATATTTCTTTTTTTTTTTTCCGGTACGCGGGCCTCTCACTGTTGTGGCCCCTCCCGTTGCGGAGCACAGGCTCCGGACGCGCAGGCCCAGAGGCCATGGCTCACGGGCCCAGCTGCTCCGCGGCATGTGGGATCTTCCCGGACCGGGGCACGAACCCGTGTCCCCTGCATCGGCAGGCAGACTCTCAACCACTGCGCCACTAGGGGAGCCCTCCCCCCATATTTCTAAATGATTTGCTTATGCTGCCTTTTTTTTATCAGTCAACTTGGGCATTAGCTCACTTGCAACTATGGAGGCTGTGAATATAGTGCTCTTACAGCCCCGTCTGCCCACGTCCATCCCTTTCCTTCACTCCCTTTTTTTTCATTTTTCTCAGTACAGTTTTACGACAATTTTTGGACAAATGAACGTTCTGTGTCCCCATGTATTGTTTCCAGGTAAATATTGTTCACAAGTGAGCCAAGTAGTATATCATTACATTCCTTTTCTTGTACAAAGTTATTTTCCCCTAGAGTTACTAATTGCCTTTTTTTTTTTTTTACTACCACTAATTCTTCCCAGACTCTATAAAAGAACTGTAAACTCCTTTCAACGCAGTCAGGTAATCTGTTGATATCATTTTGGGGGATTGGGGGGATATCTTTCTGGAATCTCTCCGTCCTCCTGCTCCAGGTAGGATTAGTGGTTCTTTTGGTCTCCTGTGAACTTGCCAACCTTGCCTTTACCATTATCCCGGGAATTGCCCTTCCTTTCCCCCAAGGTGGCTCCCAGTCTTCTGGATTTTTTGTCTTCTTTGTAATTGTTTCACTCCATTTCTTTGTTGGAGTTACATCATCTATTAACTTCCTAAGAAAAGGTGAGTGCGAGGCAAGTTTAACAACTTTTTATTTGTAAATGACTTCAAGATTATGTGAATCTATTTTAATTTTCCCCAGATTCTCCTATTTGTAACATTTTGCCCCATTTGCACACACACACACACACACACACACGTGTGATGTGTATACATAATAAAAATATTTTTTCTGAACCATTTAAAACTTAAGTTTTACACATGATGGCCCCTTATCCCTAAATACTTCAATATATATTTCATAAGAATAAAGATATTATCTTATATATTTATAGTTTTATTATCAACTTTGGTGAATTTAACATTGATACAATACTTTAATCTATCATTCATATTCCAATAGATCAATTGTGTCAGTTGATCCAAAGATGTTTTTTGTATTATTTTTTTCCTTCCGGTACAGGATCCAGCCTAGGATCAGGCATTGCATCTAGTAGTCATGTCTCTTTAGTCTCCTTTAATCTGGAACATTTCCACAGCCAATCTTTATCGTTTGTGATGCTTTGTTTGTTTTTTAAAGAGTAAAGTCCTCCTCCCTTTTATTTTAAGTAGAATGGTCCACATTTTGGTTTCCCAGTGTTTCTTCGTGGTGAGATTCAAGTTATGCATTCCTGGTCAGAATACAACAAAAGCGATGCTGTGCTTTCCAAGTCGTAACATCTGGAGACACCCAATGTCCATCCACTTCTCATTGATAGTGTTAATTTTGGTCACCTGGTCCAGGTGCTATTCAGTTTTTTCCCCACTGGATAGTTTTTTTTTTTTTTTTTTGCTTGTGACAAGAAATCTGCAGGAAGACACTTTAAGGCCATGCTAATATCCTCTTCATCATTGAAATTTCCCCCTAGATTTCACATCCATTGATGACTCTTGCCTGAAACAATCTTTACTTTGATAGTTGCAAATGATGATTTAACTCCTGCATTTAGCAGCCAGCACTCAGCATTCCACCAAGAGCGAGAGCCCTCCCTTCTCTCCCCATCTATCCATCCATCCTTCTGTCTACCAACCCATCATCTAGCTATCTATCTGTCATCAGTTACCTATCCTATCATCTCTTTATCCTTGGTATGGATTGACTCATGGCTTTCTCCCCTCCTCTCCATGGTTTATAATTCATTACTGTCCCTACTCTCTTTCTAGAATTCCTATTCTTCAAATTCTGCCATGATCTTCTAATTTTCTTATCTTTTTTCTCCTATTTTTCACCTCTTGATCTTTTACTTCTACCTTCTGGGACAGTTTCTTAATTTTATCTCCTAATTCTTATGTGGAATATTTTCAATTCTAGCTATCATTTCAAGAGCTTTTTCTTCTTTCTGATTGTTCTTATTTCATAGATGCAATGTATACTCTTTTGCCTCTTGGAATATTATTGAACCTATTTTCTAACCCCTATGTTGTTTCTGTTTCTTCTCCCTGAGCTCCTTTTTTTCCAGATTATTTGTTTTGGTTTTTTTTTTTTTTAATTACTGGTGTGCCTTTCGTGCTGGAGGTGCTCCTCACATGTTTAGTGATCTTTGACAGAGTATGTTTAAGAATGAGACACGAGCAGGGTTGGCTTCCTGGTGGGCTTCACTGTGATGTGATTTGGTAGGGCACATTTGTTTCTTGAGATGCCCCTAAATCTCAGTGTCTATAGATTTCTTTTTCTCTTGAGGTAGTTTCTCCGGGGGCATATCATCCACTCTTTACCTTGGGGGAAAGTGTGTTAGGGGAAGGGGGGAGGATGGGGAGTTGGAGGGATGATTGGCGAGATGATTGAAGGGAAGAGGACAATATAAGCTTAGATGCTGGAGAACAAAGAAGGAGCTTTTGCTCAGTGCTCACCCACACCCTCCATTATGCCTACAGTCCCTGTGTCTCTTTCTCTCTTTCAATTTCTTCGAAGAACAAATCTCCATTCTTGTGCAGGGTAAGAGAGGAGCAGTCACTTAACTGGGTGGAGTAATTGAGGAGATGTGGGGAACTAGATGTTCTTTATACAGACTTTCAACCAGTCCTCAATCCTCCCCATCGCAAGTTCACCTGATGCTTCCAATTCCTGAACTTTCTACGGTTCCATAGAATGAACTATCTTCTCACTGCCGTCTGCCATCTGTAGACTTAGGTTTTAGCTTTCTCCACTCTACTAAGTCAATTATCACAGGTCCTTCTACTTTCCATCTTTTACAAATTTGTGGAATCCTCTATCCATTGTTGTCTCCTCTCCCATTCCCTTGTGCTGTAGAATTTATGCCATTTCAAGTTCCTATTCTGTCATTTTGAAGATGCTTCAAAGGGGAACAGACTAAAGATATGGATTTGATCCACCTTGTTAACTGATGCAAACAAAATTTTGAATCAGGATAAGAGAAACAAAGTCCAAGATTACAATCAACATTCTAGCTACCTTCACTTAATCCTTTCCAGTTCAAGTGGAAATGACTTCTGGGTATGAGTTCTGTGCACGTAAGTTTGTTCTGTGATCAAGGGGAAAGGCATGATCCTAAAGGATTAGTGTAGGGGAGAAATGTGATGTAGCTACTCAGGGAAGGACGTCAAGAAAAACTATTTACATCATATTTCTTTACATAATAGGTAAAATTGTATTTCATATGCATTGACCCACATACCTTCACAGGACGGATCTAGAAAAATGGAACAACTTTAAGAAGACCCAGTAATGGAGATTATCATACGGATATGATACAAATGACCTACACTTCACCATTTAAAATGACAATTCAAATATAATATGGAATACAAGGATAGATTGAATATAAAATTAAATCAGAAAACAAGACTTAACTTTTGCATGTTCAAAACTAATGTTCAACACCTATTATGTGCCAGGCACAAGATTAGATGCTTACTTCCTAGATTTTCTTGCTACATTATCATGAACATCCTCATCAGGAGAAAATGAGTTTTTGGCAGAAATGCAGACAAACCCAGGTTACAGTGATGAAATAGGGAAACTGTGGTTGACTTTATATAGTAAAAAACAAAACAAAACAAAACTGGAGAGTGACTATAAAATATAATCTGCCTAGGGTGCAGTTTGACTTATCACAGCAGGATTCATTCAGTAAAATATTACCTAGGTATTTAAGGAAACTATATTTTATAATCCCATGGCTAACTGGAAATTAAGCAATTTGACTGAATCAATAGTTTATTGATAAATATTCGTACGTGTGTGTGTGTGTGTGTGTGTGTGTGTGTGTGTGTGAAACCACAGCCAGCTTTCAGGTAAAGTTTATCTTCTCAGTGATATAGTGTAGGAAAAAGAAGATCCATTGGATGGTCTACTAGATCAACAGGAAGAAAATCCATATATTGTTTAGGATTTTAAACTTGATACTGCATTAAAACTTTACTGAGTTTTAGTTGAATTATGTAATAAAGGAAGAAAGGAATATTTTTCCTGCACAATTTCTTCACATAATTTTTTGTTGGTGAGGGGGTAGATGATAGGGGGATTGTGGAACACCACAATGCCTAGTTGAATAAAAAAAGGAGGTCATGATATGTACCATCATATCCACTCTGTTTAAAATGGGGGCAATATTCATATATTTATAAAGAGGGTCTAGAAGTATTTACATGGTTAAAAGAGTTTATATTAAATTTTCAGGCTACGTCAGGCCAACTGGTGACCATCATTGTTCCCCACATTTCAAGCATGGGCAACATATGGGTCAAGATAAATGCTAATACACGTCTAATGGGAGTGAAAGTTGGTACAACCCTTTGCAAAGCATTGTAGAGCTTCACATCAGAAAAAATAAAACAGTGCACAGCAGATTGGAAACAATTTTAAAATCTTGCCATACTAAGTGTTGGCAAGCAGGTGGGAAAGTTGATACTGTGTATGCTTGATAGATACAGCATAAATCTAAAGGATCATTTTGAAGAGCATTTTGGCAGTGGCTAATAAAGTTGAAAATAGTCATTCTCTGTGACTCAGACACTGCAGCTTTTTATTTTATTTCTCATCTTTTTTTTTTTTTGCAGTACGCGGGCCTCTCACTGTTGTGGCCTCTCCTGTTGTGGAGCATAGGCTCCGGACGCGCAGGCTCAGCGGCCATGGCCCATGGGCCCAGCCGCTCCGTGGCATGTGGGAGCTTCCCGGACCAGGGCACGAACCCGTGTCCCCTGCATCGGCAGGCAGACTCTCAACCACTGCGCCACCAGGGAAGCCCTATTTCAACTCTTGATTGACTTAATTATATCATCAAGTAGACTTTCTAGAAATGGTTTATCTCCAGAATCTTTGCCTATCAGAGGTGATCTATTCCCTGTATGTTGCTTGTGTTTATCTGTTGCCTGATGACACTTGCGTACAGAGTTTTTCAGTCAAAAATCCCTTACGACGCAAAACATTCAGATGTTGCTTCACTGTTTTCAGATGTTCCTGTGAAGAAGGCTCAAGGCAGCCTGATTCCTTTTCCTATGTAGGTGGTTTAACCCCTTTTTCAGGAGGCCTGTAACAATCTTTCTTGGTCTTCAGTAGCCCACCTGTATTCTTCTTGGTGTTAATTATTTTCTATTATTTTTTTCCTAAAACCTTTTGATATTTAAGAAGCATTTCTCGCCATCACTGAATATATCTTTGACGTGGTTTTCCACATGTTCATTCCTTGCCTTTTAATTTCTGACACAATTCTTTGTTCTGGGACTGTGCTGTTTTCTCCTCAGCTCCTTTTCTTGGCCAGCTTCTTTTGGACCTTATTGTGTCATTTTGTTATTTCATTTTCTTCTTCATTTCCTCAAGAGTATGAAGAATATAATATCTAAACCTTTCTTCTCTTTCCAGGGTAAGTTTTCTTCCAATTTGGATTCTTTGCTACGTTTCTTTTTTTTGCGAGGGGTTCAAGGGGAGGAAAATATGGAGAGGAGACTAACAAATTTTTGCACAGCTCCCATTTCAGCTTGCTTTGCCTATCACCTTTGCCACAGCAATTCCATCGTGGCCTCTTTGCTGGAAAATAATGAAGGGAAGATTTCCTTGACTGCAGACCTTGTTATCTGGGTAATATTTGAATCCTCCCCTCAGAACATGAGTTTAAGGGCTCATATTAATGGGTTGTGGTTATGTTCTGTCCTGTGAGAGTGGGAAGGGGCTTGAGAGAGTTGGGACTTGGAATAGATGAAGTCATGGAGCTTTATCACCACCCTTCCTAATGAGTCCTGTATAAAGAGGTCATTTTATTGAGTTTGTGGGGAGATGGCCTGTCCGTGTAGACAAAGGGTTGAGACAGTGAGGTTCTCTTGAGTTTCAGTATGCTTCCCTGTTTTAGGATGATCAAGCTAGTGTATTTAGGGTGAAAGCATTGGGTGTTTTAACTTTTAGTTTGGTGTGGCCCAATATTCCTCCCTCCCACCCACCATCCAGAGACTTTATTTGCTACTTAAAACAAAACAAAACAAAAAACCTGTTTCACTTTCTATGTGGCCGAAGGGAAAAAGAGGCAAATCCTATGAGTTTTTCTAAATTAGGCTCATGAACTATTTATCTAAGGTCGGAAGGAGGAGCTTTTACATTTTGTTATCTTTATTCCCAGTCTTTATACCAAACCTCACTGAGGTTTCCCAGAATTTTCTCTGAGTACTGATCATCCCACTGCATTTCTCTCCTGAGAGAGAAAGTCAAGCGTCTATTCCCTGTATCTCCTTTTAACTTGGCAAAATTTGTCTTCTATCTGATGATGTTTCTTGAAGTTTGTAGAATGAGATGGAGACCCTTGCATGGGGTCTCCATAAGTTGTATATTCCTTGCTCTTGTACATTTGGCTTAACTTAGGAGAGGAAAATTCTTTTGTGATGTCGCATTTTAACTACCATCTAAAATTCTTTCCAAGTTCATATTGTATACATCTTCCCTGTTGTGAATGTGGTTGAGTTAAGTATAGAAGATTATTTGCATTGAAATTTTCTATGGGAAATCAGGTCTTCAAAATTTTACTTGAGTGTTTTCACCTGGTCTTCTTTAAAAAATCTTTTGTGGTCATTATTGCTATTTTTACATACTTATTCCTACAAGCAGCCTACAGCCCAGAAGAAGATGGAAGAAAGGATCTTTTAAGCAAAATACATTAGACTATTTTGAAGTCTTGAGGAAAGGAGTAACTACAGTAACAGCATACTTAGAGCAGACAGTTCTATTTAGGTTAGTGAGTAACATTATGTTAAAGATTCTTTATCCACTATTAGTTTACCTTTAATATAAATACATAGAGCATGAAGAAATGTAATAACTTCCAAGATATTCATAAATTAGGTCTGCAGAGAATGACTTTTGTCAGATTTTTTAAAAATAATTTTATTTATTTATTTATGGCTGCGTTGGGTCTTCGTTGCTGCGCGCAGGCTTTCTCTGGTTGCAGCGAGCAGGGGCTACTCTTCGTTGTGGTGCACGGGCTTCTGATTGTGGTGGCTTGTCTTTGTTGTGGAGCATGGCCTCTAGGTGCACGGGCTTCAGTAGTTGTGGCACACAGGCTCAGTAGTTGTGGCTCTCAGGCTCTAAGCGCAGGCTCAGTAGTTGTGACACACGGACTTAGTTGCTCCGCGGCACGTGGGATCTTCCTGGACCAGGGCTTGAAACTGTGTCCGCTGCACTGACAGGCAGATTCTTAACCACTGTGCCATCAGGGAAGTCCCTGTCAGATTTTTTAACAAGTATATCTTCTACATAGATACACCCAACTTATGCCACACATTAAAAGGTCAGGTGGGCATGTATATTAATAGTCTAACACTAAAATTTCAATAGGAAAATCAGAAAATGGCATTAACAAGCCATCTAAGGGAAAAAAGTACATATAGCCGTTAAAAATGTTCACCTCAGTATTTATCAAATACGTTCAAATTAAAAGAAGATACCATTATTTGCTCATCGAATTCACAAAGATAAAGATTTTATTCTAACTGTTGAGAAGAGTGTAATGAGATACTCTGATATAAATAAAAATGAATGCAATCTTGGTGGAATGTAATATGAAAATTCTTAGAAAGAAATATTTGAGGATTTTGCACTTAGATCTAGATATTCTGTTGCCAGGAAACCACCCCAAGGAAATGACCTGAGGAGAATATAGGTATTTATGCACAAGAACATTTATTGCACTGTTACTAATAAGAAGAAAAAAATTGAACACAACCTAATGTCAAGTACTAGGAAAGTGCGTGAGTAAATTTTACTACTTTAGGTATAATAATATTTAATCATTAAAATTGTGTTCTGGAAGAATTTTAGCAGCACGGGAAAAGTACAAAGTATACTGTTGAGTGAAAGAAGCAGACTCTTCTACTTATGTTAAATCATGATATATTATACACAAGAAATGAATCTGGAAAGAAATACATCAGAATATACTCAGTGTTCTAAGAATAATATAATTCAAACATGCTCTTAAAACAAACAAAATATAAATTATTTTAGATGCTTAGTTTTTTGGGTTTTTTTTTAGATACTTAGTTTTTAAATAAATATTTCAAACACACACACACACACACACACACACACACACAAAAGGATATCCTAAGTGAAACTACCTGGGTAATGGGATGATAGGCGATATTTATTTATTTTTCTTTAAATTTCATTATATTTTCCAAATGTTCTTTAATGAGCACACATTATTTTACAATGAAGTAGATTTAAAAATATGTATTATATTTATATATGCCGTATATAATATCTATATATCCACAATGTGTCCCTGGCAGGATAGGAACATATACATTCTTAAAAATGTAATATAAGGGCTTTCATGATATGTTCTCTACTTACTTTACTAATTTTATTGTTTACTCTTCGCAGATCTTTCCCTTCATTTCAGTCATGCTGAAACCTCTTGCTAAATCTCCCTGAACGTGCCATGTTTATCTACAGATGCTGGATTTTTTTGTTGTTTTTCCTGGAATGCCCTGGGCTTGATTTCAGAAGCAGAGACATTCATTCCTTTGGAGAAAAGACTTGTAAGAACAAGACAGGGCCTAAGGTGGAGAGGGTCTGGGGTATCAGGCAAAACACTAAGACAGGAACTCAGGCAGAGGGGAACAGGGAGGAACCCCAGTTATCAGAATCAGGATGCCAAGAAACACATTAAATTAGTAACTAGAGCTACTTGATGCTGAGTCCTCTGCTGCTGGGCTAAAACCCTTCAATTCCCACTCCTAAGGATACGGGAGATGGCTATATTTTGTCTAAAAACAAAATCAAATTCTAAAGCTAAATTTAAAAATGACTTGCAATTAGGGAATTCCCTGGTGGTCCAGTGGTTAGGATTTGGCGCTTTCACTGCCAGGGCCGGGTTCAATCCCTTGTCAGGGAACCAAGATCCTGAAAGCTGTGCAGTGCAGAAAAAAAAAAAAAAAAAAAAAGACTTGCAATTATTGTTTTCATCATTTATCTTCATGAGAAAGCATGATGGAGAATTTAGTATATCCTGAATCCTTATTGAATAATCATCTACTTCAACCTCTGGCAAGCTTTGTCTAAATTCAAGCTTCCTAAACTTTTTCGTATTGTGGAGCACATGGAAAATGGCATTTATATGGCACACAGGGCTAACTCCAAGAGGACACTTGTGGAGAAAGATGGTCAGCCTTACATCTCTGTGGGCCACAGGCCCTGCCCAGCTTCCCTTAGGGCTGAAACGATCACTATCTCTGCACACCCGAAACACATTCCCTGCACACCAGCTCTGATCTACATCATTTAGCCAGAGGTACATCTATTTTGTTTAGAAATGTCCCCAGGAAAAGACATTCTACCCCTCTTTCAGAGGTAAATTTTTCCTTTGGCTATCAGATTTCCCTGTTTGAATAGCAGCCAGAAATCCCTTATTTCAAACCCCATGCTAATCTAGGCCACCACGATCATTTAGGGACTTTATTTTAGGTGTATACTCATGAGTGCATTCTTTAAAGAAGCCATTTCCTATCACACTTTCTTCTTCTGTAAACCACCCTCCATAACGCATACCTTACTCAGTGACCAGGCTCTGACTTGTACTTTCACAGATTGCTTAATAAGTATCTTTTCTATCAGGGGTCAGCAAAACTCTACAAGTAGATACTGAAGTAAATCAGTTAGCAATCAGCCAACAGTTATTTTTCTTGGGTTGCGTGTGGGATTTGGGGAGAGAACAAAAACAGGAGAAGACATGATGGATTTGTGTAGACCACTATTTTCTGGTGTTTTATTATTCATTAAAAACAGACATTTCCATTTTTCTTATTCTCTGCTATAAGTCTTTTCACTGCTAAAGGACTAGGCCTGAAAGTGTCCTGCTTGATTTTGCTGATCATATTTCAAAGGAACAATGGATATGGTCAAAGGCATTACATAGAAGCACTGACAGACGGCTTATTTTTTAAGGGAATAATTTAAATGATATCAGCTACAAGCTACTTGGGTTTAATTTCTTTCCACCAAGAAAAGGAGAAGAATGATCTTTTGACTTTTTAAACATGCCAATCAATAACAAAACTAGTTCCTACCATGAGTGGTTATAGGGAGTGGTATTCTAGATTCATTGTTTTTTTCTGTCTCTGTGTAGCAGTGTCTATATGTAATATCTGTATAAGCGTGTCTTTGTTGCCTTCTACCAAATGCTTCCTTAAAATGATGTGTACATCTCTTGCCCTGGAAAGTACTAGCTACTGCCCCTTCCTTAGTTCCTGTCTTCTTTACAAATAGTTCTTAGTCCTGAGACTTCTCTGGTGGTCCAGCTGTTAAGACTCCAATGCTGCCAATGCAGGGGGCCGAGGTTTGATCCCTGGTCAGGGAACTAGATCCCCCATGCCACAACTAAGAGCCCACGTGCCCAAACTAAAAGAGATCCCTCCCGCGGCAACAAAGATCCCACGTGCTGCAACTAAGAGCCGCTGTAGCCAAATAAATAAATAAATAATTTTTAAAAATACTTAGTCCTAATAGTGATAGTGGCAGCCTTAGAAGAGTTTCAAAAAGAGGATTTTGGCAAACAACTTACTCTATGCCCCTTGAAGAACATCTAGACCTGGGACAGACAGAGCTTTCTCATCATAACTTTTCAGCAGCAATGAGTGATAAATGGGATTTGTTTTTTTTCCAGTGCATATAAACTGTGTTATTTGCCATAGGTTTATAGAACAGGATGTGTAGGCAGGCTTTTATGAAGCTGTTTTCGTTCATCTTAGTCAACATGCTTGCAGTTTGGGTACCTGCCAACAGATTAGAGGTGGGGCCTTGTTTTGGCTTTATAGGGCACTTGGCTAGGTTTTCCTAGCCCTCTGGATGGCTGAAAGCAGGGACAGCCCACAGCCTAGTCAGCCATGTTTCTCTTATTGTAAAAATAGCTCAGTTATACCCAGCAACTGCAATCCCAGGTGTTTAGCCAAGAAAAATGAAAACATATGTCTACATAAATACTTGTGTACGAGGTTCATACCAACATTATTCACAGTAGCCTGAAAAGGAAAGCAGTCCAAACGTCCATCGACTGATAGATGGGCAGCAAAGTGTGGTGTGTCCATACAGTAGAACTACTACTCAGCGATCAAGAGCAATGTAGTATACTGATACATACTACAACACAGACGTGCTCCAAAACATTATGCTTAGTGAAAGAAGACAGTCACAAAACACCATGATTCCATATATATGAAATGCCCAGAACAGGCAAGTCCATAGAGACAGTAGATTAGGTTGCCATGGACTCGGGGAGGGGGACAAGAGAAAAAGGGGGATGACTGTTGATGGGTATGTGTTTCTTTTTGGGGTGATGAAAATATTTTAAAACTGATTGTGGTGATGTTTTCACAACTCTGTGAATATACTGAGACCTACAGAACTGTACACTTTAAATAGATGAATCATACAGTATATGAATTATGTCTCAATAAAACTGTTATTAGAATAATAGCTCAGTTATAACTCTCCACCCCTTATGTGTGGGTGGGGAATAGTGACTTCCTTCCAAAGAGGGCAGTGTAGAAAGAGGGAAAAAGGAATCACTTCACAGTGGAGAAACCCGACAAACACTAACCCAGCCAGAGATCAAGGTTGACATGATATGATGAGAATGGCAACAGGTAAACCTCTATGGTCTTCCTCCCCCAAATCCATAATCCTAGTCTCAACAGGAGAAGAACATCAAACACAATTCCCAGCTGAGGGACATTCTACAGAATACCTGACCAGGACTCCTCAAAACTGTCAAAGTCATTGCAAACCAGGAAAGTCTGAGAAACTGTCACAGCCAAGAGAACCCAAAGGAGGCATGACGACTACATGTAATAGGATCCTGGAACAGAAAAAGGACGTTAGGAAAAACTAAGGGAATATGAATAAAGCATGGACCTTAATAATAATATATATTTTGTGACAAAGTACCCTGCTAATGTAAAATGTTAATATCAGAGGAAACTGGGCGTTACCTAACTTCCCCTTGCCTCGGTTTCCTGATCTCTAAAGTGAGGATAATCACAGTACCCACCTTATTGGTTTGGGGGATTTAAATGATTTAAGCCATTTTATATACAATGCTTGAACAGTGCCTGTCAAATAGTAAGTGATCAATAAATGTTAGCTATTATGATTACTATAGTCACTCACGCTTTCTTTCAGATATTTTATTTTAAAATGAGAGAGAGAGATTAAGAAAAAAAATGGACCTAGTGCAATTTATAAGGCTGACTTTTATAAGAGGTTCAGAAATGCTGCCTTTTCCAGTGTTCATTAAGTAAATACATGCCTGTTTCAGTGGGAGGTGATCTGGAATGGAATATGTAGGTACATTTTTCTCCTTAAACCATGCATGTGTTAGATGGAACAGAAAGGAAGTGAAATTAAAAATATATATATCCAAGGGGGAAAACATAAAGGCAGGACATTCTTTTGAATTCAGAATTAGTGGGGGACAAACAACTGAGAAATTTACTGTTTGCTTTCACAGAGCCTCATGCTAGAAGTAAATAGGAAAATTTAATTAATTTTAATTAGTTTTTTTCACTATCACTCATCTTTATCCGGTGGCCAGCCACAGGAGTAGTAAAATCTCAGTTGGAAACTGCACCAGGGAGCTCTAAATATAGAAGCAGCAAGGAGCTCTAAATACAATTAGTCCCCAAATTAAAAACACCCAGCTTACAAATATTGCATATAGACACAAAAGGTCAATCATAACATACCCAGTTAAACATACCCAGTTAAATTTAAATTTCAGATAAATGCCAAATCGTTTTTTAATATACATATGTCTCAAAAATTGCATGGGACATACTTATACTAAATAATTATTTGCTGTTTATCTGAAATTTAAATTTAACTGAGTGTCCTGTATTTTTATTTACTAAATCCAGCAACCCTACCCAAGGATAATTATGCTTTTCAATGTTTATGATAGTTTCTTTCTAAAATTATCCTAAAACACTTAGAAGAAATTAACAGGAGCCCCTTAGAATATCTCATACATTTCCTAAATGGTAATACTGTAAGCTGTAGTGAGAATGCTTTCTTTCTGTCAAAGATCACTGACTCATAGAAACAAAAATTAGAAGTTACAACAGCTATATCTTTGCAGAAGTATATATTTGTCAAGGCACCAGCTTTCTCATCTAAATTCAAGGAAGAAAATGTTTTAAATAATAATGTAGAGGTTTTTACGAGAAAAACAGAGAAAATCTTAGTGAATGAAAGAGAAACAGAACAGCAGAATAGAGACAGAGGGAGGCACGCAGACAGATACAGAAAGAAAAAGACAAACGTGGAAGACAGAGGAGGGAACAAAAGGGGGAGGGAGAAGGAAATACAGGAAGCTAGGCACGTGGGCTCTGAGATGTGCATTAGTGGAGGCACAGCACTGTTCAGAGGCCACAGTCTTCATGTTTGGGGTGCAGTGGTCCTAACAGCTGGATCAACATCTCCCTAAGGACCAGATGCAATTAAGCTGAAGGTTGGATGAGTAGGTATCCCCTACCCTGCTGCCAAAGAATCCTGTGCTTTCAACTGAGATAACACTTTTGCAAAGGAAGGAAGGAGGGAGGGAGGGAGGGAGAGAGGGAGGGAGGGGGAAGAAAAGGGAGAAAAAAGGAAGAATTCTTCCTGGGGAGGAAGGAATGGAAGGAAGGAGAAAGAAAAGGTACCCAACTTTCTCCTTAGTTTTTTTTTTTTTTAACTTTTTAAAAAATTGAAGTATAGTTGATTTATAATGTTGTGTTAATTTCTTCTATACAGCATAGTGATTCAGTTATACATATATATGAATTCTTTTTCATACTCTTTTCCATTGTGGTTTATCACAGGCTATTGAATATAGTTCCCTGTGTTATACAGTAGGACCTTGTTGTTTATCCATTTTCTTTATAATAGTTTGCCTCTGCTAATCTCAAACTTCCAATCCATCCCTTCCCCACCCAGCCCCCTTGGCAACCACAAGTCTGTTCTCTATGTCTGTGAGTCTGTTTCTGTTTCATAGATAAGTTCATTTGTGTCATATTTTACATTCCACATATAAGTGATATCATATGGTACGTCTAGCTCTATGTAATTTTTTTTGTCTACCTCAGCAAAAGAGAGGCCTTTTTTTAAAACATGGACAATCTTGAGTTTGACTTGGGAATTAAATCTGTCTCTGTCTTTCTGTATGTCTCTCTGTCTCATACACACAGATACACACACACACGCACACACACACACACGCACACACATCTCACAATTTCATTCTGCTTGTTTGACCCTGACTCAGTTCAGCTTCCTTTCAGTATCCTTGAACCTGGCTCAGGTGGCAGAAGTGAGAAAGAGCTGAGTCACCAAAGATAAAGTATAATTCAAGTAATCCATGTATAAATCATAAAGATTTAGCTGTACATTAAGTTGTTACCAGGCCTAAAGACTCAGACTTTGAGAAAAGAGTTTGACTTGCTATAGTTTGGATCATTCAAAGAATGAAAAATGGTATAATAGCATTTTATTACTAAGGATGGGGTAAATAAATCTTTTTTTTTTTTTTTTTTTTTTTTTTTTTGCTGTAAGCGGGCCTCTCACTGTTGTAGCCTCTCCCGTTGCGGAGCACAGGCTCCGGACGCGCAGGCTCAGTGGCCATGGCTCACGGGCCCAGCCGCTCCGCGGCACGTGGGATCTTCCCGGACCGGGGCACGGACCCGTGTCCCCTGCATTGACAGGCGGACTCCCAGCCACTGCGCCACCAGGGAAGCCCAATCTTTTTAAGAAAACACAGATATGGAAATTTTAGAGGAAAATTTCCTTATGTATCATTGAAATCAGAAATAAATGTGGTCCTGGTTAAAGCATAGACATATCAAAACTCTTTCTTATATGTGCCCTAGTTCTCTAAAGAGAAAATGCCTAATATCAAGAAGCAAGGATGGTGAGAGTAGTCTTTGGGGTTGTTTAATTTAGAAAGAATCCTGGACAATAGCCAATAAATTTCTTGGCTTTAAATAAGACCCTGGTGACATATTTCATTTTGATTTCTGAGATTAATTAATTATGGGAAAAATCTTAGAATTTATTTAAAGGGTCACATGGGAAAACATCCACTAGTTGAGGGGTTTGGTCTGAGATTGAGGAGTTCCAAGATAGGATGACTGGCATGTGCAAAACCACTAAGAAACAAATAACAGCTAATGTTCTGGTTATCCAAACTAGAAAAGAGAGATTATTTTTGATACCATTGTAGAGATGGTTAGAACCTTTACAAGCTTTTTTGGGAAAGAACTTGGTGTACAGTGAGAATGGGAAACGTTTCTGAATTGTTCAACATTTTGTCTCAAGTGCCTAGCACAATGCTTGGCATACATATATATATATATATACACACACACACACACATATATATTTTATATATAATAAAACAATGGATTGCCTGATCAAACCTTCAAATGGAAGAGTGCAAATTCAAGAGCAGCTTCAAATTCTGATAAATGGAAGATTAATAAAAAGGTTCAATGAAGAAAGAAATACAGATCATTTTACTGGATTGGAAATGATTTTAGCAATTTAGGTTCCTCAAACATTTGCCAAGATTATGGCAAAAAGGGCTGCAAAAATAAGAGCAGCAGAAACGTCAGACTCTAACCACAACACTTCTGTTGAACTTTGAAATGCAAAGGTGAAGATTTATTTTGGGTCTCTCCTCTATCTATATCTGAGAAGAATTCCACATATTTCATTTGCTTTTCAATTTTTGTTGTAAACTACAGACTATTTGAGAGATTTTTCTACCATGAAATATACTCCAAAAAATGTGTTTTTTAAAAAAGGAAGAATATAAAATCCAAGCAAAAGATCTCATCTAGAGACCTCAATTTTAGCTTGTCTTCTCCTCAATCCTCTTTCCTCATTAGTCTGAGGTTTTCTGCAAAGATAATAAAAATATGACAAAGTCACATGTCTAGTCACATACTTATTTTTCTTTCTCAACTTCCCTCTTTATCTCATGCCTCTCCTGCACTGGAATTCTTTTACAACTTCTGATTATTTTTAAACAGTTGTACTAATAGTTCATCCCCCAAAGTTTTATTAATAGTTTGTTCCGTATATTAGTTACTTCTGTCAAAAAAAAGCCCTTTAGCCATCATTTAATTCTTTTTATTTTACTACCAAATGTCCCTTGCTTAATCTGCCTGTAACTCCAGTCTGCAGCTTTCCACATACATTGCTTCACATTTTCCTATGAAAAAGATCATTTTTTTTAGAATTGCCATTCTATAAATGTTATTTTTCTTTCAAAAAATTCTGCTGAAGCTAAATTCACCGCCACCAAGAGCATCTGTTTAGGTAAACAAATCCTCAAATACACAATGTTTTCTGTTTGGTACAATTAGCAATTTTGAGGAAAATAATTAATCAAGTAACTTTTAAAACTTGTAAATAGCTATAGTTTAATTCAAAATCATCACGTTTTCAGTTAAGCACTGAGTTATATTCTGCAATATCTATTCTTCCATGTAAAAACTGTTCAGTATAATAAAACTCTGAACAAATACCTTATTACTAATTATTACTATCCCACAAATTCTATCATATTCATGCCAAGAATAAAACTTTCACTTTTGTGTATAGCAGTAAGTGGAAAAGTGGGCTTTAATTCTTTTCTCTAATTTAGGAAAACTATTTATTCAGTAGCTACATTTTTTTGGCGCTGCATGGGGATACAGGTGCAGTTCCTTTCTAGATTTCACATTGTCTGGAATGTTCCATGTCTTGATCCAAAATATACTTTATGTTCCGCAAATGAGAGGAAGAGCTTGGGGGCCTGGATTATTTTTACAAAACTAATTTTGTAATTTGTCAAAAGTGATTTACTTTAGAAAACTCAGTGTTTTACATATTTTATTCACATTTTCATGATCAATGGGATACTCTTCCACCTCTTTCTCCATACTGGGCTAAATATAAAAGTAATACATGAATTTCTGAAAAGTTCAGAAAATGTCAGGAAAAGAAAAATCACCAGTATTCCATACCCCAGAGATAAGACCATTTAACAATTTGGGGTATTTGTCTTCAGGTTATTAGTCGATTTTAAATTTTATGAAAGTTTTGCATCTGCTTTTTAAATAATATATTGCATGCCCTTTATTTACAACTTTCTAAGATGGGAAAACAGTTTTATTAGCTACTATTTCTCCTCAAAAAAGTCCTGGAGGACTTCCCTGGTGGCGCAGTGGTTGAGAGTCCGCCTGCCGATGCAGGGGACACGGGTTCGTGCCCCGGCCCGGGAAGATCCCACATGCCGCGGAGCGGCTGGGCCCGTGAGCCATGGCCGCTGAGCCTGCGCGTCTGGAGCCTGTGCTCCGCAACGGGAGAGGCCACAACAGTGAGAGGCCCGCGTACCGAAAGAAAAAAAAAAAAGTCCTGGATTTAATTATGTGAAATGGGGAGGAGGGTTCAGAAATAAAAATATCTGTTGTGACCTAACAGAGGGAAGACCACCAAAGGGAGTTAGCCTAAAGACAACATATGCAAATTGATGAGCCCTAAACACAGAAACACAGAGCTTACAGTGCTTTGAATCCCTGCAGATGGAAGTTGCTTAAATAAATTTCACTCTGTGAGCCCTTCTAATCCTTTCCAGTTTGGGGTTTGTTTTTGTTTTTGTCTGAACAGTTACTTATGAGCTTGGAAGTGTTCAGTAAAGTATTAGGTTATAAGAAATGTTCTTTGGTATCAGTATCCTAGGTTTAAATAATGAGTGATAATTATTAAATATTTTCCAAATAACTCTTAATTTGAATAAATCATGGCAAATAAATTCTTTCCCTCAAAATATAGTAACCAAGTAATAGTGATCAAAGTCCAAGGTATTTTATCCTATGATGTGTTTAGGGTTCATAAGCTATTTATTATGTTTCAATATTTAACTAATCATTTCTGAAGACAAACATTTACTTCCTTTCAAAATTGAATGAACAAACATGAAGTCTTGTTTAAGATTTAAATTGGGTGACCTGAAGCTTGTTATTTCTTTCTAAGACAGTACATTTAGGGTGGGTGCTGAGCTAACTTGTTTATGACTTCCATTGGCATGCAAAATAGAATGTTTGGGGGTTTGTTTAGTTTGGTTTTTGACAATCAGTTTTCTGCACTGATGGTCTGGTCTTAGAATTTTTCATCACAATTTTCAAAATTCGAGTTATTAAAATGACAGCACGTGTCACCCTTGCTCTTTTTGTTCACTAAACATTAGCTAATCCTTTAAACTGGAAATTTTTTGCAAAGATCCAGAAACACAGACAAGGGGACTATCTGTTGCCAAATATGATGGGATACATTGTAATCATATTTTCATAAGTAACTTATAAATCTGTACTGTAATTTCCTGATACATATTACTTGATTTCTCAGGCAATTAGCTTCAGAAATTACATTCTCTCCCACAATGCAAAAAAATAATGTCACAAAGGTGAATTCTAAGATACATATTGACAATAAAGGGCCGTAAGCACACAGTGGGCAAAAATCCTAGCAAACTTGAAAAATATTTAACTGAACAATAATGGAGCAATGCCAAATGCTAAAAGTCACCAGAGATAATTTTAATTGTTGTAGATATAATGGTGTTCAATGACAGCTGTTTGGGAACAAAAAGGTTATTTCCTGCAAATTTCAGTAAGTTTTCTCCTAAAATAAACTCTCATTGATTGTTAAAATTACCAATTGTCCTTAATGGCAAATGGACACCCAAATTGGCTAACTTTGAATATGGAGTCACTGCTACATGTTGATTTGTAAACACTATCTGGAGGAAAAATTAAAAAGACATAATGTAGCCCAGTGTTATTTCTCCCTATGGAGATATTACAGGACTCTTATGTAAGAGAAGTAGTTGAAAAAAATATCTAAAGCAAAAAGCACTTACGAACTGAATGTTGCAACTTTCCCAGTAAACACAGCTTCCTCTCTCCTTTCCCCTTGTCTTTTTTTGGAAATGACAAGAATAAGCTTTTTGAAAAACTGAATTTTGCTAAATTATAAATTAAAAATAGTAATTATTTAACAAAAGACATTTAACATATTAGTCAATAAAAATGTATTTTGTGAGCTGGCCTAACAGTACTAGAATAAGCTACTTTAGATGCTGTGCTTATTTATACAAGTCTATTTCTGAGTTTATTTGACGTGAGGTTATAATTTTATACACTATACTTAATGGTCCAATGCTACTTTTGTCTTTATAAGTTTTTAAACTTTAACATCTACTTGAGTAAAAGTAATGTGTGGAAATACAAGGAGGGCACAGTTCTTTTTCTTAAATTTAGAGATATAGTCATTCAGTTCATTTATTATTAATTCATTTTATTTTGCTTCAATAGTTTTTCTAATTAAGGAAATGAATATGTATTCATTATTTTTTTAATTGGAAAGTTCAGAAAGAGATAAAGAATAACAATCACCTTGAACGCATCCCACCACCCAGCCATAACCACTGTTAAAACATACACTTATTTTTCTCTAGGCATTTCTCTATACATGTGTATGTAAATATTTTTTTAAACAAGATGTATGTAGCATTTTGGGTTTTTAGTTTAAAGATTTTAGTTATCAGTTTAACAATGATGAGAAAAGAACTGAAAATTTTAAAAAGAACCCCCATTGTCCTTAGGTACCACTAGAATTACCATTATTATTAGATATTTAAGAATTTTTTTCTTTTATTTCATTCTGTTTCTGCATCGTGTGATCCACAGCATTCAATTATAGCTTATTATGGCTTGTTATGTAGTATTCTAGTATATTCTACTTAAGTATTCCTTTCAAGAATACTTTGTTTTGAACAAAATACTTATGTGTGGTCTTATATATCAAAATAATGCATTAAATCTATGTTCTTAAAAGATGGAAAAGTTAAGAGGAAATTCCTATGAGGTTTAGTTTTCTCAAACATGAAATTAAACATGGAAGTAATTGAATATAATCACTAATGTTTGCCAATCAAAAGTTTTAGAACTTAGGCATTTTGTTTCACTCACTTAAGATACATTTTAAAATGTATTCTACATTGAATTTAAACAGAATAGATCCGTATGTTCTGACACGAAAGGCCTTATTGAGTAAAAAATTCACAGAACAATGCATTTCAAATAATTTTCGCTAAACAACTATAAAAGTGTGTGTGCTAAAGTCCATATGTACTTCTATATTTATGAAAATGCAAAAAATGCCTCAATCTGGGAAGGGAAGTGGAAGTGGGGAGGAAGTAAGAGGGAACTTTTACAGTTTATTCTAGATATTTCTGTATTCCCTTCAACAAAAATCCTGCATTACTGCTGTAATTATTTTTAAATGGAAGAAATTAGAGTGGCCTAACATCCTTTCACCATTTATACTGGCCCTTCAGTGCTCTGAATTCTAGTCACTTCCGTAACCAGCCAATCTCTCCTAAGAAAGTTGAAAGCTCCTAGAGGAGATACATGCATGGTACTTTGCATTTTCCCCACAGCCCTGGCACTAGCGCCTTGCACAGGAAGTCCTAGTGTGTCTGTCTTGAATGTATAAAATAATGACCTAGACTATGGTTTTTAAAATTTTTATTTTATATTGGAGTATAGTTGATTAAAAATGTTGTGTTAGTTTCAGGTGTACAGCAGAGTGATTCAGTTATACATATACATGTATCTGTTCTTTTTCAAATTCTTTTCCCATTTAGGTGATTACAGAGTATTAAACAGAGTTCCCTGTGCTAAGCAGTAGGCCCTTGTGGGTTATCTATTTTAAATACAGCAGTGTGTACATGTAAATCGCAAACTCCCAATCTATCCTTCCCCCACCACCATTCCCGCCTGGTAACCGTAAGTTCGTTCTCTAAGATTTAGAAGCCATCAGCGCAGCAAAACTAGGATCTTTTGGAGAGGAGTCTACCAAGAGCTCTGGTGGGTCTCGGTAGGCAATTCACTGTAAGTCCTTTGTAAACTGAACACATTGAATTTTATTGCCCTTTCTAGTATAATTACTAGAAGCTCAGTTTAAATAAAGTTTAACCACACATGGCATATTTTTTTTGAAAATAAGATCTGGGAGAAATGAAAGTAGTGAATTCTAGTACCACAGCAGGATCACCTAGGAGCTCTACAACGGGCACCAATTTTTCTGTTATGAAAGAAAGAACTCTGGGCATTCCACAGGAGCACAGCAGCTGATGGCAGGAAATAAGATGCTAGATTTTATAGTGTGAACATAGGAAGGAAGGTGTAAATGGGGCCTATCCCTGACTGTTAGTATTGCTCTTAAACCTAGATAGATAGGGCCGAGTTTGATATAGTGACTACAGTTGCGAATTGTAGTGAAATAAGAAATTCAGTCTACTTCATCATGAATTATATTAATTATATTAATGGATTCCAAAGTGAGAAAAATCTGGATGGACACTTATTGCAGGTGATTTCTTTCATAAAACATACTGATATAGTACCAAACAGCTTCAGTTATTCAAACTGAGAGCCTCTTTCCAGATATGTTTGTTTGTTTTCCCCAGATCTGTTCTGATCTAGCCACAGAAATAGAAGTCTGGTTAGTAATGCATCAACCCCTTCATTCTGGAGACTTCCGTGTCTTTCTTTTCACTAGCTCTTTCTCCTCAGCTTCTCATCATGTGCAAACCTCTGTCATCTTAAAAAACAGAAATAAAAACCACCTTGTTTAGACTCAGCTTCTCCTTTGTAAAATCAACCCTCTTCCCTTCACAAACATCTCAAAAGAGCTGTCTCCATTCATTACCTCCACTTTTTCACCACCACTGGTAACCAGCAGTAGCTGAGAGGCTAGACCCCGGAGTTAGGTAGAGCTGAGTTATCTTTCATCTGTTGCAGGCTAGTTGTATGACTCTGGTCAAGGCCTTTCAGTGCCTCCATTTACTCATCTGTAATATGAGGATGTTGCATTAATACCTCAGAGAGCTGTGGTGAAGGTTAAACAGCACGATACCTTACAATGCCAGGCACATAGTAGTTGCTCAGTAAATGTTCCTGACCGACACGGGCTTCTACCTCCCTCTCCTCTTTCACCCAAGTCACCAGGCCCATCTTAACTGACATCTCTGTGCCCTCTGAGTACTGTCTGCTCCTTCCTTTGATCTTCATTGTACCAGGCAGTTCTCATTTTTCTTTTTTCCACCTCACCAGCTGCTCCTTCTCAGATTCCCTCTATCCCTTACAAGCTCATGTTCTGCAGAGATTTCTCCTCAGCCTCCTCTTCTTCTTGTCCTCCCTGGCAGTCCTTTCACATCAAAGGCTTCATTGGCTAGTGTACGATGACAGCTCCACGTTGTATTTCCATTTGAGATTCCCTTCCAAAGTTACAGGAGTGGGGAGCCTATCGTCCATGGACATCTTCACTTGGATACCCGCCCCCACCAACAAACACCGAAAACTTAGCATGTCCCAAGCGCACCCCATCAGTTGCTCAAGTTGGAGCAAATCTTTTTTTTAAAAGGTCTTGTACTCTGCCTCCTAAGTGTTTTTGTATGGCTGCATCATACTCACCCTTCAAGATTAAGCTCAGGTATTATACCTATGCGGAGCCTTCCCATTTACTACTCCCCTCTCCAACCTGAGTTAGATTCCTCCCCTCTGTATGTAACCCCCAGCACTATATAACACCTCTTTCATTGCACTTACCCGTTGTGTTCTAATTTTCTTTAGCTTGTCTGCCTCCTCTACAGGACAGTGAGCTCCCTAAAAGCAGAATTTTTGTCTTTCAGCTAACACAGTGTATTTGACAGTGAACCTACACCAGCCTCCCCACCCCCTGCCCCCGTTCAGCTTGGTTAATTCTTCTGCTATCTCAGGCACACTGTAAAACAGCCTAGAATTTAGCAAAATGATGGGGAGAAGCTCGATGACATTACAGCTTACAAAATAGTAAATCTGTTCCTACATAAGTAAGAGTTAACTATTTACTAAAGTTCAAGGGAGTCTTGCCAAGTCAATAAATTACTTGGTGTTTACTGAATACCAACTGTTTTCCCCATATACTGAATATATTTACTATTTCCATTGCTTACATTTCTTACTGAGGGTAATTGAAATTTTTTTTTTTTTTTCGTAAGACGGAAGAGATTCTTTCGGTACGAAATCATCTTAAATGATGGCCCTCAAATACTTGAAGAGGTAATTCTATCTTGATTGGGACTTGGACTCTGTAATTCACATGACAGAGAAAACATTAAAAATCTGGCCTCATGTTTGAGTTCTAACACAATTTTCAGTTTATTACTACTGACCTGTTCATTATAGCAATGGTTCCCAAATTTTAATGTGCATAAGAAGTACACCTGTGTCAGGGAAGGAGAGAAAGAACCAAGACCTGGAATGATGATGAGAATTTGGCATTATTTGAAATCTTTCCACTTTTAAAAAAATTAGTTAATTTATTTATTTTTGGCTGCGTTGGGTCTTCATTGCTGCCTGTGGGCTTTCTCCACTTGCAGCGAGCAGGGGCTACTCTTAGTTGCGGTGCGCAGGCTTCTTATTGCAGTGGCTTCTCTTGTTGCGGAGCACGAGTTCTGGGCGCGCGGGCTCAGTAGTTGTGGCTCGCGGGCTCTAGAGCACAGGCTCAGTAGTTGTGGTGCACAGGCTTAGTTGCTCCGCCGCATATGGGATCTTCCCGGACCAGGGCTTGAACCCGTGTCCCCTGCATTGGCAGGCAGCTTCTTAACCACTGCACCACCAGGCAAGTCCTGAAATCTTTACACTTTTTTTTAAGAAAATTTTGTTCACGTACAATTTGTGTAGATAAAAACAAAACTTAAAATATCATCCACGAGCTCAACCAGGTGAAATCTTGGATTCCACCTTTTTAGGATTGGAAACAAACAAAGAAGCACAAAACAGAAACATTAAGCGTTTGATGCGCAGCCAGATTTGAGAACCAATGGTTATCTATTTTCTATATGGAAACACTTTGAGTAATCATGGAAGTTAGCAGTAAATACTCTTTCACAAACAAACAAACTGGCAAAGTAGATAAAAAATTGCTGACGAAAATTAGCAGCTACAAATACTTAACACTAAAATAATTGTTAGTTTGCCAGAGTTGTGGGATTTATTTTAGAAGTAGTCACTAATTATATCACATTTTTTACATCAGCTTCTCTTCTTTCTCTAATGGTAGAATTAAGGACCTATTAAATCCTATGGTTATTTGTCAGAGTGTCTAATCTTTAGGTATCACAAATAAACAAAATTGCTCTTATTCATTGATTCATTTACTGATATTTATTGAGTACCTACTATATGCCAAGCACATAAGTACTTTGCATGTAAAGTACCAGGATTTGGGGGTTCTTCCTGTTTGGAATAGAATGTTATTTTGAACATAATAATAATTCAATAAATGTGTGTTGACTCACTGATTAAATTTAGTGTAGAAAATACTATTATTTGAGCTCTTTTGAAATCTATACAAGAATGCCGTCAGAAAAGTTGCATTGTTAGAACAAGTAAGTATCAGGAAATCCTCTTAGTAGTGGTGGTGTCAAACATAAAAACTGTATTGGAGGACCATAATGTAAAGTTGAACAATACACCAATTCCTTTTTAAACAAAAAAGGCAAGTTTAAAGGAACTGTATGACAATATTTAAACTAGAAATGTACTTCTTAAGCTTAATCAGATAAGTTTCAACCCAATGTGCAAAGAGAGGGCCAAAGAGTGTTCTCGTCTGGAAAATAATCCACTATAGTATTAGAGTAAAATGAAGTGCTTGACTTTTTTTTTTTTTAATTTTATCAATTTTTTTATTGACGTATAGTTGATTTACAATGTTGTATTAATTTCTGCTGTACAGCAAAGTGATTTGGTTACACACATATATATACATTCTTTTAAAAATACTCTTTTCCATTACGATTTATCATAGTATATTGAATATAGATTTCTGTGCTATACAGTAGGACATTGTTGTTTATCCATTTTATATATAAAAGCTTACATCTGCTAATCCCAACCTCCCACTGCAACCCTCCCCCAACCCCCTCCCCCTTGGCAACCACAGGTCTGTTCTCTATGTCTGAGAGTCTGTTTCTGTTTCATAGATAGGTTCATTTGTGCCATATTTTAGATTCCACATATAAGTGATATCATATGGTATTTGTCTTTCTTTTTCTGACTTATGAAGTGCTTGACTTTTAATCCAAGATAGCAAACTAAGCACATATATTTACCAACTGTCCCTACTCCAAAAGCCCAGGCAAATGGTTAAGGCCACTGTTAGTCTGTAAGTCACCTTTGTGTGAATTAGAAGAAAGACACCTCTTCTTTCAGGTAGAATGAGTGCATGGCTAGGACTTCAGACCCTCTTTGTCCACTTGGCTAGCCCTTCGGGGCAGAGTTATAACCTGCACAGCAGTCTGCTTCAGCCCTGGAATGAGAGAATGACAAAATGAGGTAGGTGGCTGGAGAAAAGAAAAAAACAGGCTGGTTGTTATTTGGTAAGGGAAGGATATAAATAATCATCGTTTTCTCCATTTTTTTAGTTGAGATATAATCCACATACTGTAAAAATTCACCCTTTTAAATGTACAATTCAGTAGGTTTTAGTATATTTAACAAAGTTGTGCAACTGTCAGCACTAACGGGAACATTTCATCACCCCCCAAAGAAACTGTACTCATTAATAATCATTCCCGATTTTGTCCCCACAACCCCAATCCCCTGGCAACTTCTAATCATCTTTCTGTCACTATGGATTTGCCTACTCTGGACGTTTCATATAAATGGAACCATACAATATGAGGTCTTCTGTGACTGACTTTTCACTTAGCGTAATGCTTTTGAGGCTTATGCTTGTTGTAGTATTATCAGCACATCATTCCTTTTAATGGCTTAATAATATTCCATTGTATACATAGACCACATTCTGTTTATGCATTCATCAATGGATAGACGTTTGGATGGTTTCCACTTTTTGGCTACTATGAACAGTACTCCTATGAACATTGATATACAAGTGGCTTGACTTTTTACAAGAAGCGTATATCACTTCTATAACTTTTTAAATAATTAAAAAGAAAAAAGTCACAATTTACATAAAAGTCCTAGGCTGTGATTTCTTTTCTTTTTTTTTTTTTTTTTTTGCTGTATGCGGGCCTCTCACTGTGTTGCGGAGCACAGGCTCCGGACGAGCAGGCTCAGCGGCCATGGCTCATGGGACCAGCCGCTCCGCGGCATGTGGGATCTTCCCGGACCGGGGCACGAACCCGTGTTCCCTGCATCGGCAGGCGGACTCTCAACCACTGCACCACCAGGGAAGTCCCTGTGGTTTCTTTTTATTTTCTGTTTTGTTTTTGTTTTTCCTCTTAGATTTAAGTATCCTACCATTATTTGGTTGTACTGACTTTTGTTGCCCCTATATTACAATTGTTATTAATTTTGTGGTTTGTAAATGTTTTATTTGTTTTATACAACATTGCCTCTTTAAACATGCTACATAGACTTAAAAATTGGGGGTGGGGGGAATGTCTAGTGATATTTTAGGATTAAATATAATAATTGAAAACTTATAGTGAGACTTTTGTTCTGTAGAACCAGACTAAACTTTGCCCTAAATGCTAATAATTTGATTTCTGTCATTAATAGATTATGCAAATCATCTAGGTCACTGCAATTCCGTTTGGCAGGAAAACAGTTAAAGACGTCAACTAAATTTATCTTTTTAAAGCCCTGTCCATGGAAGAATCAACTTCTTACTACCACAGGAATAAAATAATTTTTAAAAAATTCTGCATCCTAGGTGAAGGTATGCAGAAATTGACCTAAAAGAATTGATCTACTGAAATTTTACTGTGCGAATAAATGGATAATTATAGGAGATCAAAATCAGAAAAATACTTTGGGGAGGAAAAAATATCCATGTATCCACGTTACAGTGGTAGGAAGAGTGGCTGCCAGACATAATGTCAATAAGCAAAGCCCTTTGGTAAAGCATACACATCTCCCAACTCTCTCCGTACCTCCTCCCACTAGTGTACAAAAGTTTCTAAACATATAAATACAATTCATGATCAACCTACCCGTTACTTATTTAAAATGCAGTAAAAATGCAAAACAGAAGGAAGAAGTCTACGCCGGGCCAAAGTGTCATCCCCAGAAAGTGGCTCCAAATTTCCTGTCTTGGATGCATGAAAAATGCCCCTTTAGGTGTCAGTGCCAGGGCTGGCCAGCTAGAGACTGGCGAGAGAGCCGTGGGGATGGCCAGGGCAGCAAGAAGTCTGTTGCTATCTTAGTTCGCATCCTTATACCTTAAGGCATTTCAGAAGTAAGCACCTGCGTTCCTGAAAACCTCTTCTGTAAAAAGCAATAAAGGAAATTATATTACTGGAATATCACCGTGGAAACAGAATAGCTGAAATCATTCTAATAGAAAGCCCAGTTCCTCAGCCTTCTGCTCAAACTTCCCTGTCCTCAGTCTGCTCAAAAGAGAAATTGTGTATCAATAGTAGCAGTTCCTTGTATCAAGAGCAAAGTTGGCGCATGGGTCCAAGTATTCAAAATAAAATTATGTTCATAAAAACAGAAGGCTTGTGGCTATGTAAGTAAGGCTCAGGTCAGTAGCTGAGCTTGAGAATTTACATAAACGATATTCGTCAACTTTGTAGACATCATGAAGGATGAAAATACAACCTCTAAAGGTGACTGAATTTATGGCATTACTATTTTTTCAATGATAAAAAGGTACGCCATGTGTTAAGCATACCATCAGCCAGGGCTACAACAGCAAGTAAAAGAATCTCTGCCTTACGGGCCGTATGGGAAATCTCTGTACCTTCCTCTTAATTTTGCTGTGAACCTAAGGCTGTTCTAAAATTACAAAGACTTTAAAAAAAAAATGCTGCCTTCATGGAGTTCACATTCTAGTGTGGGGAGAGAAACAGTAAATAAATAAAAGTTTAAAAATATAATTTCAGGTAGTGATAAGTGGTAGGAAGAAAAATAAAACTGTTAAGAGAATAAAGAACAATAGTGATGGAGGACCTCTTGATGAACTGACATTTGAATTATTTACTTAATAGTAGGCTTGGGTTGCAAGTTAAACACTTGGCAATCAGTCATTCAACAAACATTGATTGTCCACTTATTTGGTTTCAGGCCTTGTAGGGCAACAGGTCGTGGGTGTAAAAAGATCAATAAGCCATGGCTTCTGCTGTCAAGGTGCTCACATCTTAGTAAGGGAAGATAGACACTTCATGGGCACACAAGCGTTGGGGTTTGTTGTTTTTTGTTTTGGAGGTTTTGTTGCTGTTAGCAACTGAAGTACAATAACTGCCTTTCCCCGGGTCCAAGCTCCTTGCCCATTACTCAGCCTGGACACGGCATTTATGTCCTTAGGTCGCTAAACTCCGGAGTGTGCAGACGGCGGTCCTCTGAGCAGTGAACGCGTTTTACAACTCGCCCACGATAGACGTTAAGAGTTGAGAAAATTTCAGCAGAGACTTTTCTGATAAATCCAAAATCTAGGGCAAATTGCTTGAACCAACTTTTAAACAGAAGACTTACGGACAACATTTTAAACCAGTTTGAATTTTTTATGATGAAATTCATTTGGGGGATTTACAGAATTATACAGAAGAGGGAGGCAGGTGAAGGTATAGATGAAACAGTATTAGCCATAGACTGAAGCCATAGCCATAGCCATAGGCTGAAACCGGGTTATGGGTACAGGGGGTATTCATTACACTATTCTCTCTACTTCTATATTTGTCTAATGTTTTCCATCACACAAAGGTTTTGTTTTGTTTTTTGTTTTTGTTTTAGTTTTATGTGGCAAAGCCTAGGACCCATAGGTTCACATGCATACCATGAGAAAACCATTCTCATACAGATATCTGGGGTTCATAGCTATTTCAAAATCTACTTATTTGACTAGTGACTTTTTACTTACAAGAAAGAGAGTAGCATATCCATGTAGATTGATGACTAAATATGACACATATATGAAAAAAAACCCTCAATTTAGCATCCAAACTGTGTTTTAATACATTAGTGAGTAACTTTCAGAAAAAAAATATTCTCATTGCTTTCACATAGTTGATAAACAACATTTATTGAGTTCCTACTAGGAGCCTGACTTGGCATTTTCTCATGTTATCTCACTGATGAGATTATGAGAATATATTTCCATTTTATAGATGAGAGAACTAAGCCTAAGAGAGGGTGAGTCTCCTGCTCAAGGTCACAATAAGCAGAGATAAAAATCAGGGCTCTTTCCATGCTATCAGTGCTTAATTAAAACCAAACTCTTGAAAAGAAAAGACAAGACAGATAGAAGGTAGGACAATTTTCCTGAACTGAAAACTCTGGCAGGAATTCTCTTCTTCCTAATAGCTACCTCCTACCTCTTGATACTTACAAGCCAATCTGATATGCAAAATACATCAATTTCTGAGGGAAAAAGTGAAGAAAAACTGATAAAGCAGGGCAAAAACCTCTTTTTTAAATTTCCTGAATATCAAAAGTATTTTTGAACCTTTAAAAGATATTTTCAAACCATTAAAACTTTAAAATTTAAATAGTCTAATTCAAAACTATTGAAATTACCAAATGGAATTTCCTTGGAATTAGATATTATTATTAATTTCATAGGTGCTTACAGATTATGAGAAATAAAATATTTTGAAAATAGGAGTCATCTTATTCAATATTAAAGAAAAGCATATTACGGAAGAAATGGCCTTAAAATTATGTCTCTTTCAGTTCTTTCAAATTATCTAAAAGAAAGCTCTAAATTGGGATATTAAGAGAAAATAAAATATGAATTGGCGTATATCTTCCATGTTTTTTTTTTGAACCAATACATAGCTGTATCATATCATAACCTAATGATTTGTATATAATCAAGTATTTATTAAAATATTCCAGCAAAAAAAATTTTTTTTTATAGGCAACCACTCAAAACAGAAAGAGAATGTAAGTTAAGCAGAGATGTATAGTGAAAGGATCAGGCAATTGGAAATCAGAAGAAATGGGTTACAAGTCTGGCTTTGGTACTTAAGACCTTATAAAAATGGGCAAGTCATTTGGTGAAAGGCAAGATAAGACAGAAAAGCAAGAGTAGGAGAAAAGGACCTTGATAAAATTCAAAGTACAATTGGGAGATTTCAGGTAAAATTTCATAACTAGACTTAAAAATCGTATGTGGGAACACAACAGAGTTATTCACAAAGTAGATGTGTGTGTGTGTGTGTGTGTGTGTGTGTGTGCGCGCGCGTGCACTTAACCTGTCCGACATGTTGAACTGGCTATCATTTTTTTTTTAATTTTAAATTAAGAGCATCTAAATCTCCTGAGAATTTATGGTGTCTAGAGACTGAGAAATGGTATCTCAGTTAGAGGAGCAAATGTCAGAGCCATGACTGCGCACAGCTGCTGTAAATAAGTGACCCTCCCCCAGCCCCCACTGGATGACTGGAAATACAGCACATTAATTTTCCTAAACTCAATCTGGTAAATGGTTACATGTCATTCACTATTGATGCCAATGCTGTTTTGCTGAATGCCTTGAAAATAAAATTTTTGTCATGATTTAAAATGTTTCCCTTTAAAAATAATATACCAGTATTTAAAAATACCTGAGGTCTGTCAGTAGGGCTAGTTTAAGTATAGTTGGAGTAAACTGGGAATCAATTCAGTTAAGGCCAACTCCCACTACTAGACCTGTACTTCCTTCCCAGTATAATAAACAGAGTATGCAATTATGAACCTGGGAACAAAGTTCCCCTAGTTGGAAGAAAAGCAAATATGTCTGCAAATCTCAAATGAGATTAACAACTGAGCATTAACTGCAGAAAAATAAGTGCCTGAGGACCAAACCTCAATATTTGGAAGAAGCCCTTGTGGTTGGGGAAAAGTGAACCAAGGCACAATCTTTCATCTCTAGAAGCTAAATGTGGATGGAACTGCATGTGTGCACTGTTGCAGGGTGGAGACCATGTGCTATTTATCATATTGTCCCCAGGACTTAGCAGAGGGCCTGGCACAAAATAAGCACTCAGTAAATGTTTGTGGAATGAAAGAATTCTGCATTATAGTTTATACAGTGTTTCTCCAGCTTTTGAAAATGTGGCCCCACAGTAAGAAATACATTTTACACCAACTCCTGGTACATACAAATACAGACACACGCACACACATAACACAAAAGTTATGAAGCAACACTTTAGGGGAAGAATTCTGATAGTTTCTGTCCTCTTGTGTTCTGTATTATTTGACTTATAAAAAAAATTGGTTACGACCCAGTAAACTGATTTCATAATCCACTAATAAATCAAGACCAGTAGTTTAAAAAATAGATTTATGCTATTTCTATTTCTTAACTTCTTACATTTTTAGGCTTTGCTAACTATAGATCACTTTCTAAAATGACAATTTTTATTGTTAGTTAGTTTACACTGTTGTGTTAGTTTCAAGTGGATAGCAAAGTGACTCGGTTATACATTTATATGTTCTTTTTCAGATTCTTTTCCATTATAGGTTATTACAAGATATTGAGTATAGTTCCCTGTGCTATATAGTAGGTCCTTGTCGTGTACCTATTTTATATATAGTAGAAAATCGCTTTTTTTTTAATCTGGAAGAAAGTTTAGAAACTATTCAGATCAACTCTAAAATGTTGTACCAGTTATAAGCTCACTGTAGTGAGATTCCACTTAGTCAATATTGTTGAATTATGAGTATTTCTCCACGAAAAGCAGATTGGCCCTACCTCACACCATACACAAAATTTAACTCAAAATAGATCATAGACCTAAATGTAAGAGCTAGACCTATAAATTTGTGGCCACCAGAGGTGGGAGGAGGGAGAATTAAAGGAGGGTGGTCAAAAGGTACAAACTTCCAGTTATAAAATAATTTAGTATTAGAGATGATAGATATTCACTAAACTTATTGTGATAATCATTTCATGATGCATGTAAGTCAGATCATTTATACGGTACACCTTAAAGTTATACAGTGCTGTATGTCAATTATATCTCAATAAAACTGGAAGAAAAATAATTTAGTACTAGAGATGTAATAAACAACATGATAACTATGGTTAACACTGCTGTATGATGTATAGGAAAGGCGTTAAGGATTAAAGCCTAAGAGTTCTCATCACAAGGAGAAAAAATTTTTTTTTCTTTTTATTGTATCTATAAGAGATGATGAATGTTAACTAAACGTATTGTGGTAATCATTTCACAATTTATGTAAATCAAACCATCATGCTGTACACTTTAAACTTATACAGTGATATATATCAATTATTTCTCAATAAAAGGGGGGGAGAAAACTCTGTCAAACTAAAAATCATTGGATTGTACATTTAAAGTGTAGGGTATTTAGGGACTTCCCTGGCTGCCAATGCAGGGGACATGGGTTTGAGCCCTGGTCTGGGAAAATACCACATGCCGTGGAGCAGCTAAAGCCGTGCGCCACAACTACTGAGCCTGCGCTCTAGAGCCCGCGAGCCACAGCTACTGAGCCCACGCACCTGGAGCGCGAGCTCCGCAACGAGAAGCCACTGCGATGAGAATCTCACGCATTGCAAGGAAGAGTGGCACCTGCTCGCGGCAACTAGAGAAAGCCCACACGCAGCAATGAAGACCCAACGTGGCCAAAAATAAATAAATAAATTTATTTTTTTTTAAAAAAAGAAGAAGTGGGATGCATGCAGCACTTCTATGCTGGAGTGTAGAATGCTGAGCGGTGTCAATCTGACTACCTAAACGGCAGGCAAGGAAATGGTGTTTTTCAGTGATAAATAAAATGGTCCTCTTTGAAGTCCCTATTCAGCTGTGGCTCTTAACTTCCTATTTTATGGGACAGGTGGAAGGCATGAATCTATTGAATTAAGCTCTGAACCTTCTCCGAGGTGATAACCATCCTCATAATGTTTTACTTTAAACTGCAAACAAGGACCAGCTGCCCTAGAGGAAAAAAAACAAGCCATCCCCAACCAATTAAGACGCTAAAGGACTGGAGCAAGTAATCCTGGGCAAGTAATTGATAAGCTTCTTAAAAATCACAGTTTTTATGCACCTTTGCTCCCCAAGGACGGCCAGGCCCACAACAGGATGTTCAGTAAATGGGATTGGAAAAAGGTAAGGAAAGTCAGGCCTCAAGTCCAGAAGACTAGGGGGCTTTCTGGCTGGGCATCTATCAACCCCCTTTGGACGGGTCATGATAAAGGGAGCGGCAGGAAACGAAGCTGCCCAGAGTCCATCTGGTCCATGCACGAGGAAGCTCGACCCCAAACTGCTCCTCAAACTGCAAACTTAAGATTCCCATGCCCCGCGTCCCGCCCCAGCCCCGCAGCATGTGTCTGGGTCCCTCAGCGTAAAAAACACTGCTGAAAAAGTTTAAAAATTCTGTCAGAGGTTAATGAATACTTCAAATTTTTGCAATTAAAACTTTGTCGCTCTAAGTGAATAATGAATACCAGTGGGAAGTACAAATGCGAAAGCGGGGGGAGCAGAAAGTGTGCAGCGCCATTGCGTATGGGATAAAAACCAGGTGTTCCTAAATATGCTCTTCTTTTTTCTTTTTTTTTTTTTTTTTAAGAATGTCATCGAAAAGAACTTGAGGAAAAGAAAAAAACAAAAGAAAACACCCGCAGACCACTGCGAAGGCGAGACCCGCGGGCCTGGAGAGGGAGGGCAGCTCCGGAACTCCACACCTCGGCTCTCCCCGACGTGACCGTGGGCATCTTCCTGGGCTCCGGCCGGTCCCTCCTCAGGGAAAATGGGACCATTTCTGGGTCGCCTCCCAGCGGCGGCTGTGAGGAACAAGCAAGGCCGGGCGCAGAGTAGGGGCTCCAGGGAAGGTGGGCGCGGCGAGCAGGAGTCCTACTGTGCGCGGGGCGGCGGCGCCCCGGCCGCTCCCCTCCCCCTCGAACGCCACCCCCCCCCCCCCCGCCCCGCCGCCCGCCCCGCGCCCCCGCCCCCGCCCGCCCCCGGCCCGGCCTGGCTCAGCGGCTGCAGGCGGGGCCGACCGCACTCGGAGCCCGAGCCGGAGCCGCCGCCGCCTAGGGCGCTGGGTCGGCCACCGGGACACCAGAGCGGACCGCCAGGCCACCGCCGCAGGTCAGGGTCGGGCTGCCAGGGGCGGTCGGGGCAGCGGCGCCGGGCGAGGGCCCGTGGACGGAGGGGTTCGCCGAGGGGCGCGGGGCCCCGGAGGGACCCGCGCTGAGGCGCGCTCCGGGGAGCAGGGGCCGACGGGCTCTCGGACGGAGGGGCCCCGGGCGGACGGGTCGTGGTCCGAGGGCACCGGGGCTGACAGGTCCCGGCCGAGGGTCGCGCCCTGAGGAGACGTCCCGGCGCAGGGCTAATACACAGGCGGCGGAGGGCACGGGCTGCGCGCGGGGCGCGCGGGGGAGAGCGGCTGTCCGCACCGGCGACGCGAGCCCGTGCGCTCCGCGCGGCCGTGACGGGCCCTTCGGCGCGCGCCTTACCGGGGGTCTGAGAGAACCTGGGTCTCCGAGCCCCGGCGAAAGTGCGCAGGGTCCGAGAGCTGCTCCCGGGGTACTTAGGGGCCGGGCACGGGATCCCGTGCGCTTGCGTCCCGCGGCGACGGAGTCCGGCTCCAGCACCCCGACAGTGACCATTGCGGGGTCGTGGTGACAGTTAAGTTAGGGGCGCACTTGGGGGGTCACCCAGCCTAGGTGCCCTTAAGCACTTTGCTGGCGGTGAGCCGAGTGGAAGGGGCCGGGGATGGGGGCTGGCTTGCCGGAGGGCAGGGGATGGAGAGCGCGGCCCCCTCCCACCCCCGCAGTGGTCGGGAAGATGGCCTGCCGGCGCCTTGGTTCCTCCACGTGCCAGGCTCGACTCCTGCTCCTCGGAGCCTGACTGGGGTAGGTGGAGGTAGGGCAGCTTAACCGAAGTCTCTGGTCCCTCCGTGTAAGGGGTGGAAAGTGGGTGTGTATTTGTGGTACTTTCTGTCTCGGTATTTGGGGAGGAGCCTGAGGTAAGGAGGCAGAAACTGGGAGTAACCTATGTGCTGGTTTTATATAAGGTCACTTGTTAGGTAAAGAAGGGGCCTTTACCTCTGCTGGTGATCAGGAGGCTGCGTTTCTAAATTCTTAACTCCCATTGCTTAGGTGAGTCGGCTTCTGTAACTGCACTTTGTTGAAATGTGTTGGTGATGCGTCCCAAATTTGCAAGATGATCGTGGTGATGATACTATATCGTTACTGTTTTGTTGTGTTCTTGTCTTACCGCGAGAATTTAATTCACTTGGGTCTGAGAATAATGGTTGGGAAAATAGTGTCAATTATTTTAAGAAGCATAAAGTAAAAAAAAAAAACTAGTCTGTCATGAAGAAGCTGAAGTTTTCTTCTTTTCCTTTCAAAATTGGGGTCAAAATGTAAAATTAATTTGTATAGATCATCGTCTGAAAACAAAACCAGGCAAGATGACTGAGTTGTATGAAAAACTCGATTTTAAAGTACATTATTTTCATGTTAACTTTTTATCATTCATGAAACAAATTGTAACTGGAGTTATTGAGAGAGCAGTGACTGACACCCTTTAGAAGGAGCTGGGCAGTTCTTGGACAGATCCCAGGTATCCGGTGGCAGTCTTCTTGTTCATAGCTAAGTGATCAATCGCTGACTGAAAAACAGGACCTCCTGATGGTCTAGATGATTTAGAAAACCCTTTTGGAATAGAGACTGACGTAGACACTCATTGCAGCTTCTTTCTAAAGAAATACCTTCCACTCCTATGAACGTTCTGTAGAAAATACTCAGAGATGCTACCAGTTAGCTTTTGCAGTGATATTTCCAAAGATCTTTTTCAAGTTTGAAAACAATTTTTGTGTTGTCTGTTTTCAATGAGATTCACTCTGAAGTTAGTACGGCACCATAGTATTCTTTAATACACAAAATTGTAAAATGAATGCTGTTAGCTAAAAAGTGAGGTTGGTTACAAAAGCATCCATTTTGGTCTTAATGTGTACTTCTCATCATTCTCCTTTATTTAAATTATAATGATATGTGACGCTTCACTTGCCGATGATTATATCTTAACTTTAAAGGTCTTAGAATCAATTAGTGACCGACTGCTCAATCTTTCGCAAGTCAGTGGAAGGGGGGAAAAACCTGGTGATTTAATTTTTAAATCAGAACTTTTTCATGTTTAAACGTTTGTTTCTTGCTTTTATGATAACTGCTATGAAAACATGGCATCAGTGAAGTACAAAGTTTTGGAGAATTCCAGGCTAAGTTTTTTGGGCACTTTTTTTTCATTCTTTTAAATTTAAAAGGGTATAATTTCTTTTTTTAATTAAAACTAAAATATCCACCAGCGTCATATTCTTTATTAAACTTAGAATACCTTGAAAATAGTTTTGCAGTTGGCATTTTTAATAATTAAATACACTATTTTCTTTGAAGGGACTAGTTTCCTTACTGTTCGTTTCTTTGTATATTTTCAGAACTACATTTTAAAAACCATTAAATTGTAGTTTTAAAAAAAATCACAATATTAATTCCAAAATCCCTGTGACATTAAAGTTGTGTTGTTCCTGTGTATTAAAAATTTATACAGAGAAAAAAAAGTATGACTTTAGGATTGTGTATTAGAAATAATACATTACTGATCACAGCTAATTGCTCTTAGTAAGTTATATGACTATAAACAAATGCTTAGTTTTCTCTTCTGTAATCCTCTGAAAATGAGGATGTTTGACACTAACCCTAATTATCAAGATCATTTTGTATTCGAAAGCTGTGTGAGTGGCACAGCTGTGGAAGCATACACAGGTATTAATAATACATTTCATTTAGTTTTCAAATTGTGAAATGGTTTTTAATAACGGGAGACTTTCATGAAAACAATATTAAAATAATACTTTACAAATGTTTTATATATCCTGGTCTATTACTTTCTCTTCTTTCATAGGATTTATATATGTCCAATGGGTAGGACAGAAAATGTTGGTCATTCTAATTTGTGGGTGTTCTGCTGAATTCACTGTCACTCGAACTTAGAATCATAATAATGCCGTAAGGTGTGGCAAATATACCGGAAGAACTTTTTGGTCTCGTAGGATTCCACTAAATAAATATCAGCTGTAGAGGATTTTTTTTTAATCACTAATCGAGAAAACTTGTTATGTCACCAGTCTATAGGCGTAAACATATGCCCCCTGACACCTTCAAAATTGTTAAAGTGAATTTCTAACTTGCTTTTCTTATTTTTCCTAACAGATCTCCTCATGAGGGTAGTTGACCTCTCTTAAGGCCCTGTCCCTTTCTCTCTTAAGGCCTAAAAGCAACGACAAGGGCAGCGATTTAAAACGCTTATTACAAAGGTCCTTTGAAACCGATCTAATTTGACTCCACAAAAGTACAGTAAGATCTGTAAATAACCACCTTGCTAGCATAGATAGCCCCAGTATATCAACATTCAGTTAGCTTCATAGCCTTCTAGATACAATTTTCAAATTGAAGATTATTTGTAACCTTCCTCGGCTTTGTCGTTTACTATTTGCATTGTATCACAATACAGAGGTAGGCTTGGGGGAGTTATATGGCATATCTTTTGAAGCTTATTTAATAAAAATGTCATGTTTTAATTTTTATTTACCTACAGTACTTAAGTAGGTTCTTGACAGGAAATCAGCTCAAATAAAATAGACCGTATTTTGGGGAAAACTTTCGGAGATGTTAAGACAGCAGCTATCCCCGATAATAGTATATACTTACATTATTTTTTTATTTTAAAAAACAGGTTTATGTATTCTTCATATTTTTCTTCAACAGTCAATGCACACCTATGTTTTAATAACAAATATTTACTTCAGAATGTGAATGTTTACATTTTTAATCATTTTGTCACAGCGAGGCAAGTCACTTATCCATTCTAAATCTCCATTTCCTAATCAATGAAATGGGAAAAGTAGTGCAATTATTGTTCTGTGCTCTTTTTTTTGTATGGCTTTAAGACTTTATCAGCAAACCTGTGTATCTTAAATGATATGACCTTGGCCCTGAATTTAATTGAGCTAATACTTCTCCCACTATTTAGTTCACCCTAGTATTAATTGTGAGATTATTGTTAAGAATAAACTGAAGGTAATGCTTGCCATGTGGTGATCGATTTATAAAACGTTTCTGAAATGAGAAATTTCATCATTATTCAGCTTAAAACTGTATTTCCTATTCTCTGGTGACTTCAGACAAAAATCAGCCTAGGAATCATTTTTGTTTTGCTGATAATATCTCTGTGAGTCCTGTGTAGACACAGTGTATATCCTTTCGTGTCAGTTTCTATGTCTAATGTGTTTAGAAGGTGCAGGCTGTGCTTTGATTTGATAAAGTTCTATTCTTTACATATTTTTATGGTGCACCCTGTAAATACTTAATGTGTGTTTGTTTTTTAGTGAGGCCTATGATCCTTCAGATCAAAAGACATTTTAATATCACAGCTTAAAGACTACACAGTGGCTGTGCTTGTCATAAAACTTGGGGCTCTCTCTAAGAAACTGTAGCCAAAAAATAGACCTTTAGTGGCTTGAAAAGCGAATCTGCCTCCTAGGAACCCAACAGTTTACTAGCAGGGACTCACTGGAAAAGCATATAATTAACTGTGCATCATCCAAATAATAAATTTTAAATTCTCCTTATGGATTGTTAAATAATCCATTTTATTGTCTCCTTTGCAAGCAAGTAAGGGCCTTGGTTCCAGGCCTGAACCCCTCACCCTGTTCCCTGAGTATGCAGCTACAGAGCCCAAGTGGGGACCTAACTCAAAGGATGGGGGAGCAGAGGTCAAAGAAAGGCTTAGGCCAGTGCTTGTAGATGCATGTTCCATGTTTTCAGTGGCTTCCCCTGTGCGGGTGGGGAGTGGGGAGCAGCCCTCATTTCCACTCTCTTCACGTTCTAGTTTGGCTTTCTCACAGCCATTGCTATACCTTCAGCTAATTCCAGCGACCAGGCCATTCTCAACTTGAAAATCTTTGGAGGGACGGGCTGCAATGAGATTGTTTTCTCTACTGTGATTTCTCAGATGTAAAGGAAAGAAATGAAGTCATCAATTCATGTACCATGAATCATTTGCGATAGAGATTTAAAACCTTACAGGGAGAATTTACACTCAATCCTGTAATCGTTTAGTTCAATTTGCTTCAGTGTCTTGTTTAAGAAACATTTTTCTTCCACTTCACTGGTTTTTAGAAAATAAATTCATTGCCAGTTTTAACTGATTTTTTAAGGAGCACGTTAATTTGTGGACTCATCTAGGAGAATTGTGATGTGTGGATAAGCCTCTCTGAGACTGATTTCCTGACCTTCTGGGAAGAGTTCAGATTAGCGCAGACCTGGGGTGAGAAGTCTGCACAGTTTACCGCAGATAAGGAGAAGGTAGATAGGAGGGAGAAAAGTAGGGAAATACCCTGAGTGGGAGTGTAAGAGATCTGCGTGTGGGTTGCACAGTAACTGTACAGACACCTGGATGAAAGGGTTGGTTTCTAAGAATTTACCCTGCCCCTCGGTGACATCATAGACTTTTAGGACAGCTTTAAATTCTAAAGTTGCCACTTAGTACCGTTTCTCTCTTGGGCTGTATAAGTTGCTTCAGGAGAGGATCTGGGAAAGTGAATGCAAAGAGGATATTTTTATCCTGCGTGTTTAAGGAGTAACAACTATTCCTTTACAGTGAAGGCGATGGGGAAACATACCTATCAGACTGCCAGGGGCAACGATGAGGTGCTGGAAAGAACTCCTTAACCTTGACCCCACCCCACTGGCCTTCATTTTGCCGCCAACACCATCTGTGTCCTTTGAAAGTTTGGAGTCCACTTGCAAAATGCCAATATTTCCAGCAGGGTTAATTCTTTAAGACATCCTCAGCAAAAATTTGAAAGGTTAGCTCCTGGTTTGCTTGCTACCTGCAAACAAGGCTTTTAAGGAATAGTAAACATACTTGGAATTTGAAAGAGGGGATCAGGAGAAGGAAAAATAAAATTAAAGTGATTCATGTCCCCAGTTTTCCATAAACCAACCTTCATGAAACCAAATATGAAAATAGCCACTTGAAATAGCCGTGATAGGAAGGGATATGTTCTCCCACACATGCATTTGTTTTTCTCTTAAAAATCAACACACGAGAATTCCCTGGCGGTCCAGTGGCTAGCACTCTGTGCTCTCACTGCCAGTGGGCCCAGGTTTGATCCCTGGCTGGGGAACTAAAATCCCACAAGCTGTGTGGTGCTGGGAGGGGGGAAAAAAAAATCAACATGCATTGTAATTCTTCCTTGAACCATTTTTTTCCTTCAGAAAAACAAATTGTCATTCCTAAATGTCAGTTTATCCAAGAAATCTTATCAGATTTAAGGCCAGGAGTTAGTTGTTGGTTAATGTAATTAGATATCTGAATATTACCTCTCGCTATGTCTTTTCTCTGTGACGTTAAACAAATTATGTAATCTCTTCATGAGTTCTTCCAGACTTTTAAAGTAGCTTTCTAATAGATTGAAATGAGAGGAGTCTTTCAATCATGTCATAAACAATATGCCAGAGACATACAAATAATGCCTAATACTTTGGCAGATCCACAGATCACAAAATTTTATACCTAGTTTATTTTGCCTTTTATTTTTTTGCCAAAAATAGTTATGGGAAGCCAACATGTATGTGATAGAAATAGAAGCTTAGCAGTCACCTCAAAAGCAAGTTCATTAATTCTGTGAATCAGCTGATAGGCAGTGTTTAACAAGTATAGGCCACCCTCATGGGTATGACTAAGCATATTGCTTACTTGTCATTCACTTTTCCACGGTGTTACTGAAGTCTGAATCTAAATCAGAGAATCCCCAAGTCTTACTGTACTCAGTGTTGTTCTTTTCTGTCAGTTGATAATTACCTGGGTTTTGTAAACAATGTTTAGATTGTGTATGGACAAGTACTTATAGAAAATCTTTCTCTTTTTTATATGGTGGATGGAGTTTTGAAAGAGAACAAACACATGAATGGTACATATATAAATGAAGAAGATACTGTAACAAATTATTTGCATATGTTAGTAAAATCCAGAAGAGTGAAGAAAACACTCAGGCATTTGCCATTGTAGGATTACTACATGTTTTCCTAAAGCATTTGGAACTAATTAGAAATACCCTGGCTTTATTTAAAGGCAATATAATATATTTTTAAACTTTGTTTTCAACAAGGTCCAAGTTTGTTGACTTCTAGGACTAGAGCAGTGCAATGTCTACAAAAACATAGAGTATTAATTTCTTGAAGCAGGTACTAACTGGTTTTATTCCTTTTTGTATCTCCAGCACATAGCATGGTACTTACTAGGTACTTAATACATGATTTTAAAAGAATAAAGAAATAATCTAAAGTGTGGTCCTTGGCCCAGCAGCATCAGCATCATCTGGGAACTTGGTAGAAATGCAAATTCTCGGGCCCCACCCCAGACCTACTGAATCAGAGACTCTGGGGATGGGGCCTGGTAATCTGTCCCTTAACAAGCCCTTCAGGGGATTCTCACGTGTAGTGTTTGGAAACCTCTCACTCCAGGTGATGCCTGCATCCCATCTGAGAGCCTAGAGCCCAATGCTCTGCGCAGTTAATTTGGATTATTTTTAGTACGCCTTACTTTTGCCTATAGTTAAGTCCCTTGCCATATTATCCTATTGGTAGAATCTCTTGAGGTCATCCTGTAAAATTGCCTCCGTTGGTTTGGCATTTTATTACTTAGAGAAGCTCAGTCTTGTTTTCAATAAGCTTGTGTCCGTAGAGGCTCCCCGGCTCCCGTCTTAGTCCAAGCATCACTGGTTCCTCTTACCTTAGAATGGTTGCCACGAATCCTGAGTCTCCAAGTTCAAAGACTGGATTTTATAAAATCTCTGAGGATGATATGGCCCTAGAGGACCCACATTAAACAGACTTACAAGATATGGATTTGTAAACTTCAGTTCCAGTTTAATAACAGTAGAAAATGTGTCAGTCCTAGCGATTGTTGACAGTTTTTTTTTTTAAATCCTAAAATTCTATAATTCAGGAATTGAAGAAACTTGTACTCTTATGTGTAGCTGATGTCCCTGTCACTTAGTTCCGCCTGCTAAAAAAGCAATTGGGCAATATATTACACCGTCTGCTGCTATATACCCTCACTTCTGAGATTTTTTTGCAAAGAAATGTAGGACATAGGACAAGCCACATACACAAAGACCTTCATGCGAACATTGTTATAGGAACCAATATTTGGAAATAACTATTCAACAGCAGGGGCATGGTTAAGTAGATTATGGTGTAATCACTAGGTGGAATGTTATGTAATTATCAATGACAAATTAGAAAACTAGAGCAAACCTGAAAAATATTTTTTTAAAAGTAACATAAAGAATGTATGTGCACCACTGATTGCAACCTTATATAAACATGTATATATAAAGTCTGGAAGGGACCATACAAAAATTATGACAGTTATATTAAAATAGTGAGGTATTGGGGCTTCCCTGGTGGCGCAGTGGTTGAGAGTCCGCCTGCCGATGCAGGGGACACGGGTTCGTGCCCCGGTCCGGGAAGATCCCACATGCCGCGGAGCAGCTGGGCCCGTGAGCCATGGCCGCTGAGCCTGCGCGTCCGGAGCCTGTGCTCCGCAACGGGAGAGGCCACAGCCGTGAGAGGCCCGCGTACCGCAAAAAAAAAAAAAAAATAGTGAGGTATGGAGGGCTTTTTGTTTTTATATTTTTCTCTTTTCCAGAGTTTAGCCAGTAATATAAAATTACGTCTATAATTAAAAGCCTACATTTATTGCTTTTTTTTAGTATGTCTGTGACGCTGATCAGTAAAGATCAAGCAAAAAGTAAATTAAACATTTGAGAACCCCTCTAGCTTTTTTATTCCTTTAAAGCCATCGACGATAATGTGAGACATTACCTGAATTCATTGCTGTTATACCCAGTTTTATTTCATACATAATTTTACTTCATATATCGGGCTTCTCTGTACTCTGCTGGACTAGCCTGTATTTGGGTGGAAAAAATACCGTATCTTTGTCACAGCCTCTTAATTTTCTCAGCCATACATAAGGTTTGAATTTGTTGATTTCTTTGGGCCTGTGTACTCTTTGATCTTTAGCATACACCAACAACCAAGCTTTTTTTTTTACAGTGGTTTCCTGAGCTCTTTTATTTTCAAGCCCCCCCCTTTAAGTCTTTTTTTAAAAAATATGTATATCTATTATGGGTTTTTTTCCCCTAAAATTAAATAACCTCAGGATAGAGTTATTTGTCTTCTAACATTTGACAGAATACTGAACTTATAACCATAAATAGCTGATGGAGAAGCACATGAAGGTAAACTTCTACTACAGATGGTCATTATGAGACCTTGATGTAATTTGTGATAATAATTTTTAAAATAACAAGAGCTTTAAAATAGCAAATGAGTAGAGGTTTCCCAAAATCTTGTCAGACCTCTGAGTGAACACTGTAAAAGATATATATATGTGTGTGTATATATATATATATATATATATATATACACACACAGACACACACATACACAGCAATATATATATATGTGTGTGTGTATACAATACACATACACAGAGCAATATCCTTTGAATTAATTAATTTTTCCTTTTTTCTGTTGCATTGTTCTAGAAATCCCAAAGGGAATATTAAGTAGTTTTGCCTTTGACCCAGATTACAGGTTACATTTTTCTTGTCACTTTCTTTGGAACTTCTTTTGAGAAATTTATATCAGTCTGATGTCTTTGGAATAGTCTTTATCTAAATGAAAACAAAGTTTTAAAAGCTTTTTAGAAGCTTTATATCAGGGATACTAAGTAATATTTCTCTCTTCTTTCGCCTCCCCCCCACCCCGCCCTGCCCCTACCATTTCTGATGATTTAATTCTCAATATAGCCCAAGGCAAACCTCAGCTAACAAAACTCAGTTTATGGCTCTCAGAAGTTGTGGGTAACACAAACTTGGCGATGATACCCCCCCAGAGCAAATCTACTGAGAAGAAGCTCCTTTTTAATGAAGACTTAACTTCTTCAACAAAAATCTATTGAGCTCCTACTTTGTGCCGAGAGCTGTTTCAGAGAAGGAGGATAAAGCAATGAACAAGACAGACAAGTACATCCCTCCTGACGTTCATGACTATTGTTATCTAGATTTAACAAGGATGTTAATGGACGAGATGGTGACTAAGAGTAGGCAGTAGCCTAATCCCTGCCTTGTGACCCGGCAGCATTGCCAGGCCAGCGTGGAGCCAGGTGGCTGTCTTTCAGTTATGTGTGAAGTAGGGAAAAACCTGTGTCCTTGAATATTTTTCCTAAATCTCTTATTATTAACGTATTTTAGGTTATATGTATGTAGTATGTATCACACATAATGTATAATGTATTTACTATATTACTTTATTTCTCTCTCAGTAGTAAAATTTATTAGCAAAAGATGTAGGAATGCATCTTTTGTTAATAAGCTATTAACTATTCTTGAAAATCCAAATGATAGGGTACTTACTTTGCAGAAGGGTTATTTATTTTATAATATTCTCAAAATGGATATATTTAAATGGTTAACTATCCATGTGAATATAGTTCCTAACTTTATTTACAAAAAAAAGTTATTTACACCTAACAAAAATGTAAAACAAATTTCACTGGGACTATCCCATTAAAGTGAAAAAAAAAAAACACACAACTTTTTTCCCCTGGGAAATAAAGTTAGCTACTTACCTTTACAAGCATATTTAGAACTTTTACATAGTTGGAATATAATATTTGAGTAAAGGGAGACGCAGATCTTATTTCAAATGACCATCCTTTGGTCAATTTAAGTATTATAGCTATTTCCAACTTCTATATTCACAATCCAGTTGTCTGACTACCATTTCAGTTGTTTTCAAATTCGCAGAAAATATATTACTGACCACTTAGAAATCCTGAACAGCATGAAACTTTTGGGAAAAAATGATAAGGAAAATAGATTTTGAAGGAATTTATATGAAGTTAAAAAGAATTAATTTTTTCATATATAGACATGGAATATTAAAGTGCATCTCAATGCAGATGTAACCAAAACCTTCAGATTTTACAGATTTGACCATGGTTTATTCAGAATCCATAAACATTTATCAAATGACTGCTTGCTTTTCAGCACCAAATATCCTTATATAGGAAACAAAATCTGCCCACCTGGTGACATGGCCTTATAGATGGTGGGACAGGTGCCTTTCAGACCGGGTAGGGGAACCAGCAACTAGCACTAGGCAGGCAAATAACCACACAGTGAAAGCTGAGAAAATAATTAAGTGATGGGAACACAGCGTATTGACATCATTGTGTCTTTAGGCCATATCACGATTCCTGTGTATTTGTTTTTTTGTTTTTTAATAAAGTGCAGCCATTCTGCCCATCCCCAACAGATGGTGATGCCTTTTAAAAAAATACTTATTTTCTTTTTCTTTTTCTTTTCTTTTTTTTTTATTTTTTTTTTTTGGCTGTGTCAGATCTTAGTTACGGTCCGCAAGCTCTTCGCTAAGGCGTGCAGGATCTTTCATTGCAGCGCAGGCTCTTTGCTGCGGTGCGCAGGCTTCTCTCTAGTTGTGGCGTGCAGGTTTTCTCTCTCTAGTTGTGACGCACAGGCTCCAGGGCGCGTGGGCTCTGTAGTTTGTGGCACACGGGCTTAGTTGCCCCGCGGCATGTGGGATCTTAGTTCCCTGACCAGGGGTCAAACCCACGTCCCCTGCGTTGGAAGGCAGATTCTTTACCACTGGACCACCAGGGAGGTCCCAATTCATGTGTATTTGCCCATGCCTGCTAGAATGACCTCCAATCCTCACAAAATACAGCGCATACACACAATTATTTTGTTCTTATTATGCATGTTAAGCTTTAAACGTCAGGTTGATTTCCTTTGTCATACAACATGTGTGTGAAATATTTACCCTGGCCACCAGCTTTTGAACTCAGAAAATGCAAACTAACTTTAATCTTAGCTGAAGTAAAACATAATTAGAAGGCAGATCTACTCTGAAATGTAATTTTATGCGCTCCAGATTCTGTATCACACGTTGTATTTGCTGCCTGTTTGCTGTCAGGTCTTATAAGTTTTATGTGCAAGTTCTGTGTAAACAACATTGTGAATTCCTAGAGAGCAGGAATGAATGTTGTAATTCTTCTTATCCCACTTACATATATATGCCCTGCATACCTTCCCTAATTCACAGCCTACAGTACAGGGGACTTGGGCACATTATCAGTACTTTATAAGTACTTTAAACTTGGTTGGATATTGAGGACAACTTTGTGCTTTTTCAATGTGGGATTCTCAGTGCTACTGTTTTCTACATGTTTAGGGAATTGCCTAAATTACTCTCTAAAATGTTTATTTCCATTTTATTTAACATTTTTCGTAACACATAATGATATGAAATTAATGCCAGAAGAAATTTCCATTTTGCTCTCCTAAAGCGGGCAAAATGGGATATGAAAGGGAAAAAAATGTTAATTATAGCCTTCAGCCTTCTAGGTTGGATCTTTTACTTGTTCTGGTCAGAAGAACAGGTTTTAAATGGCCTAAGGGCCAGAGTGTTTTATTTTCTTGCTTGGAGGCTTCCAGTGGCAACTGTAACAAATTCTGTTTAGTACTACAGCTGGAGAAAAGTTCATAAGGATGTGTGATACAGATGTTACTTAGACTTATTACTCATGCACAGAATAAAACCAGTTCCCTTTCAAACTTTTTGGCAATTGTTAGATAAAACACTACCTAGTTTTAACCTATTCATTTGTTTTTAATATATAAAATAACTATACGCTTAGCGATTTCATGTATGAATCACAAGTATTATTACTGTAATTGTTTCACAGTTAATCTCCTTTTACAAGATAGATACACGTTTATGAGCCACTTCAAATCAAAAATACCAGACAAAGGAACTGATGTACATATAAAAGCAAAGCAAATAGATGAACCTTTTTTTATGTGGCCTTGTGACATCTCTGCATGCCCACTTTTCTCAGTAGACCTTCATCTGTGCTTGTAGAACAAAGGTAGGAGTTCTTAGCAAGAGATCAACGTAGGGAATTTGCACCCTCTCCACCCTTGGGCACCCTGCCATCATCTTCCTGCAGCCACACCTGTTCATCTCCTACCAGAGCAAAGAGGTGACCCGTACCCATACGTACAACACTGAGAAGCACAATGGCAGGGAGGAGAGCATGATAGAAGGAAGGATAAGAACTGACATGGGTTTGAAGCTCTCTCTAACTGATGGTCAAGACTTCACTTTCCTTAACTTGCTCCTCATTCATAAACATCCGGACACAGTGAGTTACACACAGTTTCACTAGGTTCTGGGCACAAAGGGAGACAGCACAGCTCCTAGAACTAGGAGTTTATAATCTACATGAATCAAAAAGGGTTAACCAAAAATTCAAAGCACTGTGTGATTAAAGACTAAACTAAAGAAGGCAGAAAACAAGCACTACGAAAATTCAGAAAATGGCGAGATCAGTGTGGAGTGGAGGGTAAATCCAGGGAAAGCCTGTAGAGGATATAGCGGTTGGACTAGACGTCAAAAGCTGAGGGATTGACAGGGTAACCTTAAGAAAAATGGCTTTAAAAATATACAGGGAGGGCTTCCCTGGTGGCGCAGTGGTTGAGAGTCCGCCTGCTGATGCAGGGGACACGGGTTCGTGCCCAGGTCTGGGAAGATCTCACATGCCGCGGAGCGGCTGGGCCCGTGAGCCACGGCCGCTGGGCCTGCGTGTCTGGAGCCTGTGCTCCGCAACGGAGAGGCCACGACAGTGAGAGGCCCGCGTACTACAAAAAATATATATATATATATTTATATACATACAGGGAAAGAAACAGAAAGGAATCCAAGTACGATTCTGTTAATATGAAATACCCAGACTAGGCAGATCCGTAGAGATAGAAAGCAATTGGTGGTTGCCAGGGTGTGGGGGGCAGGGGGCAGGGGGAGTGACTGCTTGATGGGTACAGGATTTCCTTTTGAGGTGAAGAAATGTTTTTGAACTTGATAGAGTTGACGGTTGCACAGCTTTAAGAATGTACTAAATATCATTGAATCACACACTTTAAAGTAGTTAATTTTAAGAATGTGAATTTTACCTAAAGGCAAAAAAAGTTCAGGGCTTGTGATGGCCTAAGAGGAGGGGGAAAGAATTTCCAGTGTAAGAAAACGGAGCCTGGACTAGTGAATAAGCGTGTGTTGGGGGGGTCATTTTGCAGAGATCGTCCCATTGGAAGTGGGTAGTATGCCAGTGTGAGGAGTGAGAAACGTGATTAGAGATGTAGATTTTAGGTCAGATGAGAATGGGTCTGGAATGTAGGCAAAGGAGTGTGGGTTTTATCTTGTAAGGAGTGTTGAGATTCCAGGTCTTGAGGAGAAGAGTGAGATGATTTAATCAGAAGATTAATTTGGCAGTAGTGTGCAAGGCAAGCAGCTAGGAGGCTATCGCGAAATCTGGACATAACATGAAGAGGGCCTGTCGGAACAGAGAGAGAGAAAGTGAGAGGGATGTCGCGAAGCAGTGAGTGGCCTCTGAGGACAGTTTAGACACTGATGTGCTCCACACACACTCCTAGTTACTGACTTGGCACGAGGTAAGTGCAGATCTGAGGATAAGCATTTATCAATGTTTATATTAGAAAACAAACTTACACTTACCAAAGGGGAAAGGGGGGCATAAATTAGGACTTTGGGATTACTAGATACAAACTACTGTATATAAAATAGATAACCAACGAGGATCGACTGTATAGCACAGGGAACTATATTCAGTATCTTGTAATAACCTATAATGGAAAAGGATCTGAAAAAGAATATATTTATGTATAACTGAATCACTTTTCAGGTGTACACACCTGAAACTAACACAGCACTGTAAATCAACTATACTTCAATTAAAAAAAAAAGAAATGAAAAACATCATTAATGGAAAAAAAGTTTATATTCTCATGACATTTAGGCACACGGTTTTACATTTTATAAAAGTATCCACAACAACAACTGGGCTTCCCATCTGCCTGCTGGTGCAGGGGACACATGTTCGTGTGCCGGGAAGATCCCACGTGCCGCAGAGCAGCTAGGCCCATGAGCCATGGCCACTGGGCCTGCGCGTCCGGAGCCTGTGCTCCACAACGGGAGAGGCCACAACAGTGAGTGGCCCGTGAACTGCAAAAAAAAAAAAAAAAGTATCCACAACAGATTGAAAAAAACAAATGCCTTCATGCCAGTAGAGCTCCACTCCCCTAAAGGACAAATGGACTGGACTTACTGACTGGGTCCTATAAGGGCAGTCATCAGCCGTTTACTCATTTTTATGGCTCATTTTTATGGTACTTTACTCTGTGCCGTGTGTCGTGCTGGCTCCGGACAAGAGCAGTGACAAGGCAGACTGGTCCCTTCCCTTATGGAGCTCCTGGGTCATAGGGTCAACGTCATAGGGTCATAGGGTCGACGGCCTTGTCGAAGGATTGCTAGAAATTAAAGGGAGGCATACATGAGCTCAGTGTAAAGAAAAAAAGAGACATGTACCACAGTGTTCATTCCAGCACTATTTACAATAGCCAGGGCATGGAAGCAGCCTAAGTGTCTATCGACAGGTGAATGGATAAGGAGAGAATTCTAATGACTACAGTTGTCCAGCGGTGGGGACGGCTGCCTTGTGAGGCAGTGCGTGCTTTTGTCACTAGAGATTCATGCAGAATCTGAACGGCCATCTGTTAAGAAGTCTTGTTTGATAGAAGAAATTAATTAGGGAGCTTATAAAGTCCCTTCCAACTTTAAGCTGATTTCCTGTTCTACAACATTAACTTAGAGAACATATTTCTTTCTCTTTTTTTAAATGAAAGTGTAGTTGATTTACAGTATTGTGTGTTTCAGGTGTACAGAGCAGTGATTCAGCATTTTTGCAGATTACATTCCTATTTCTTTCTTAATTGACCATATTGGAACACCAAGGTGTACTACCATTTTCATCATACGGGTAACTACATTTCCCTAAATTTGAATGCAAATTTGATTTTTAAACATATCTGTGCAGTTAGTTCCACAGTTCTTTTTTAAGAAAGTACTGTTCCCTAATGCCTTCTCAGCGTTCATTTATTTCCAATTGTCATATTTGGAGTAAGTTCCTCTTCCATATGATGTTTTTCACAAGCAACGTGAATTTCTGCAGAAGTGAGTTACGTAAATCACAGGCTGCTGATGTGATTCTAAATCATTTGTTCAATGTAACGCCAAGGTTGAACAAGACCAGGCATGGCTACCCATTTGGGGAATGTCTTTGGGATTCCATTTTGATGTGGGTGAAAGTTCAAATAACTTTTATTATTCAACTTATTTCACTTAGTTATTACAGGCTTCAACATTTTAGCAGCTAAAATCATCACAGATTAATTGTACTTGGGAAGATCCAGAGAACCAGACTCCTATAGGAGTGATAGCCTTACCATATTTGGGGGGAAATGCTGGAATGCTTTTAACTTCAGTAAGGGACATGATTTTCATAAGGATTGGTTTAGTGCCAATGGTATCTGGTGGAGAAAAACGTTAGCTGCAGAAGAAAAAATTCATTTCACCTCAAGCCTAGTAGACAGTTTTGTTAAAATAGCTCATTTTCGTTGTGTATTATTGAAACAGCTGATATTTTTCATTATAATCTATGTAACATTTCAAACTGTTCCTAGAACAGTGCCTGGCATATAGTAGGTACTCAATAAATATATATTTTTAAATTAATTAATTTAATTTTTGGCTGCATTGGGTCTTCGTTGCTGCATGCGGGCTTTCTCTAGTTGCAGTGAGTGGGGGCTACTCTTCATTGTGGTGTGCGGGCTTCTCACTGCGGTGGCTTCTCGTTGTGGAGCACAGGCTCTAGGAGCGCAGGCTTCAGTAGTTGTGGCACGTGGGCTCAGTAGTTGTGGCTCGCGGGCTCTAGAGCACAGGCTCAGTAGTTGCGGTGCACAGGCTTAGTTGCTCCACTGCATGTGGGATCTTCCCGGACCAGGGCTCGAACCCGTATCCTCTGCGTTGGCAGGCGGATTCTTAACCACTGCGCCACCAGGGAACTCCCAATAAATATTTATTGAATATTGTTCATCGAACGTGGGGTGACGGTGGACAAAGCATTTCACATGGGAAACTATTAGCACAGGCACAGAAGTAGGGAAAATGTGAGTTTAGAGAAAAACTGTTTGCTGAAGGCAACATCCTTATGTAATTACCGATGTGAACACTTTTTGGCTCAATAATTATGGTGGCTTCTTAATTTCTGCACAGTATTTAAAACACGAGTGATGACTTTCTGATGCTTGTATCCACAGTGAGCCGCTGAGCTAAAACAGGAAACGTCATTTCCTCTGACTCTGGTTTCGGAGCCTCTCCTCTCCCGTCTTCTTCCTCCTTGCTGCCTCCTGCCTCCCTCTGCCCCTCAATTCTTGCTCTAGCTCTGTTTTTATTCCCTCTTGTTCCCACCTTTTTTTCCCCCTTTTTCATTCTTGGTGTTTCCCATATTCTGTCTCTTTGTTTTCCTTCCTTTTCTGCCTCTGTTTCTCTCCCTCCGATTGTCCTCTTCCTTTTCCAGTTTCCCAATTCCTAATATCTCTTTTTTTGGTTTGGTCTCTAACTATAGTATGGAAATGAAATGTATTTTAATCTACGAATCAAATAAGGAAGTAGGGATTTTTTTCTTTATTGAGGTATAATTGACGTAAAATTGTAAAGTATTTAAAATATACATTGTGGTGGCTTGAAATACATATGCAATGTGAAAGGCTTCCCTCCATTTGCTAATTAAGATCCATCACCTTGCAAATCTCTCTCTCTGTCTCCCTCTTTTTTTTTGGTGAGAACATTTAAGTTCTGCTCCCTTAGCAAATTTTGATTATACAATACAGTGTTATCAACTATAGTCACCATGTTGTACATTAGCGATTTTTTCCTCTGAATGTAACATGAGCAAAATGCTTATGTTGCTATTTCAGAGACAAAATAAAATTGATTATCACTTATAACTGGATTTCAACTGATTTTTTAAAAAATTAGTGAATCACTAATCCTCAGATTTGGAGAAGGGGATCAATAGACCTTAATTCATAAACTTTAGTAAAGCACAGTAGCTTGTTGAAATAATTCCTAATTGTCTTTAACAACCTTAGGTCCTCTTTTTTTCCACATGGTAGATATATCAGATATAGCATATGGATCCTTTAACACCATCTAATATGTTTTATTACATCTTTATTTACACAGTTACACAAGAGCTGGAATATTAGTCTGTTTTGTTCATTATCCCCAGTGCTTAGAACACTGCTAACAAATATCAGAAGCTCAACAAATAATTGTTGACTTTTTTAAAAAATAAATTTATTTTATTTATTTATTTATTTATTTTTGTGGTACGCGGTCCTCTCACCGCCGTGGCCTCTCCCGCTGCAGAGCACAGGCTCTGGACGCGCAGGCTCAGCGGCCATGGCTCACGGGCCCAGCCGCTCCGCGGCATGTGGGATCTTCCCGGACCAGGGCACAAACCCGCGTCCCCCGCACCGGCAGGCAGACCCTCAACCACTGCGCCACCAGGGATTTATTTATTTTTGGCTTCGTTGGATCTTTGTTGCTGTACACAGGCTTTCTCTAATTGCGGCGAGCAGGGGCTACTTCGTTGCAGTGAGCGGGCTTCTTACTGAGGTGGCTTCTCTCATTGCGGAGCACGGGCTCTAGGCGTGTGGACTTCAGTAGCTGTGGCACGTGGGCTTAGTAGTTGTGGCTCACGGGCTCTAGAGCGCAGGCTTAGTAGTTGTGGTGCACGGGTTTAGTTGCTCCGCGGCATGTGGGATCTTTCTGGACCAGGGCTCGAACCCGTGTTCCCTGCATTGGCAGGCGGATTCTTAACCCCTTCACCACCAGGGAAGCCCCATAATTGTTTCTTTTTAATTTCAAATCTACCGTTTCATTCGACTTCCTAATCCTAAATAGGTATCATGACTTTTTGGAGTAATATTACTCATTAGGATAACTTAGTTTATGATTGATTTATAAATGTAACCATAGGATTTCATGCTTAGAGAATGCTTTATTCCAGTTCAGTTTACACTTCCATCTACTCCACAGTTTAAATCCTCAGCTAAGCTGTCATTTACCCATCCTTCTAAAGGACTCTTTCTTAATTAAGCACCAAAAAAGTAGCCTAGCAATTGATAGTCATAGTTAATATTTACTGAGCACTTATTCTGTATCAGGCTCTATTTTAAGCACATTATGTACATTATCTCATTTTATTCTTCCAACAAACTGTAAAAGGTATACACTATTATCTCTGTTTTACAGATGAAGAAACAAACACAGAGAGGTAAAAATAACCTGCCAGGTGATAAAACTAAGATTTGAACTCAAGCAGCCTGAATCCAGCCACCCTGAAAACTAAGATTTGAACTCAAGCAGCCTGAATCCAGCCACCATGTCTTGCACACTTTAGCAAGAGTCTGATTTTCCAGTATGTAACTTGCCAGAGAATGAGATAACTGTACCCCATACTACCGGCACCATTCCACTCTACCCCATACTACCAGCACCATTCCACACTTAACAATTATATCTACACAAGTGTAACCGTATTCAGATGTAACCATGGATTAGATCCAAGCTTTTAGTTGTTCTGGTTCACTGCAAATCCGTTTATGTGTCATGTAAGTGGTAAGCAACTTGAAAGCACTTACTCTTGTTACTTGTGACAAGGTAAGTCAGATCACCAGATCTTTACCTTATATTCAATTCAGTAACTCCACTGTCACTTAAAACCGACCACCCTTGGGAGATTCTTTATTTTCATTTTTCTCTTTCTCTTAAATTCCTCTTAATTCAAATAAAGTCATTTTATTTTGCCACCTCAGGATATAGACGTCAATTTAATAGCCAATTTTGTATGCATGTTGTAAAAATCTAGGGAAGGATGTGATTGGCTCATCTTGACTCTGGCTTCTAAGGGAATCAATCAGCAATTTGCGGGGTTAGTGGGAGACCCATGTATTTAGTTCAATGGGATAAAAATCAGTTGTTTGGGAGTGTTCATATACTTTCACCTTCCCCCAATGCACCAAAGAGAATTTTCATTTGACAGCACAAAACCCGTTTCCCCTACCCTTAGAAAAGTTGATTTTACAAGGTCAGTTCCTAGATTTTTGTGCTGAAGTATTGGAGAATGAGAAGAAAGGGTCTGGACATGAAAAGCTGGGAAAGAGATGAAGGAGAGATTATGACATTACTGGGCTGAGAATGGAGAAAGTGTTGAGTTGGGAGGGCTTTTGCTGAAGGTGAAACTTTGGAAAGTGTGGGGTGTGAAAAAGTCGAAGGGAAGGGGGAAAGGGATGTGAGAAGTGTTGCCTATGGTTATGAACTGAGCTTCCTTGAATGTACTTTGCAAGGCTGGAGTAGAGAATCGAACACCTTTTATCTAGCAGGGAGCGAGGAGTGGTCCAATATGTGTTGGACTGTGTGTCTTTGATTCTTCAGAGGGAAGAGATGGGTAGCCAGCTTAGGAATTGTTGAGTTGGAGGTTCCTGAAGAAACTCAGGGAGAGGTGTTCCCAAAAAATTGGAAATACAGATTTAGAAGTCTTGAGAGAAGACGTGGTTAGAGATGAAGATTTGGAAGCTGTAAGCAAGTAGATATGTTTATGGGTAAGAGTGAGGCCAAGAAGGAACTTGCAGAACACATAGGATCGAAAAACTCAGGAGGAAGAGGTACCAAGGAAAAGGACTAACATAGTAGTCATAGGGTTAGGATAAGAATTCAAAGTAACTGGTCACTAGGCAGCAAAGGGAGGAGACAGTTTCAAGAGTAGAGGATACACAGAATATCAAATGATGCAAAGGAAGAGACGGCGCGGTGCTGGAGCCAGCTCAGACTCGCTTGTGAAAGTCAATTGTTAAATTTTTAGGATTTTTGTGAGCCGACTGTTATCCACAGCCATTGTTAAAAGTTAGATTGTATATACGAGCAGTGAAACAAGTTATGATAAAAACAGAGGTAGTAACCACACCAACTGCATTGCTTCCTGATTATTTTACATCAATGTGGTGTTGGTGTGGATTGCATCTGTGAGGTGGGGATACCATGTAATATGCTGCTGCTGCCCCGGCTCTGCCCGACTCTGCTGTCGGCCCTAAGTCAGTCACCGTGGGCGTATTTACACCACAGAAATTAGCAAACACTACAAACCGGAGCATTTTTCCTGCAAGGAGAGCCAGTTGTTAAACACTTACCGGCACACAATTGGGCAAATAGAATGAAAATCAAGAAAAGTCTAATGGATTTAGCAAGAAGGAGACCACTTGTCACTTTTGCTTGAGTTTCAGTAGAAAGGTGGGTGGCAAAAGCCACAGTGAAGTGGGTTAAGGAGTGAAATAACGGAAAGTGAGAAAAGAAATGCTCAAATAAGTTTGAGAACTAATGAGTTAAACAGCTAAGCAGATTGTTATTGTTGACACTGTTTCTTTTCTAGTTGTGGGGCTTACTGAGCATATACAATGCTAATGTACTTCACTAACCTCCAAATGTGAACAACATGTGCAAAGTCATCTTGTGGTGGAAGCTTTTCCATTGGAAAATCTTAAAGAATCTAGTTATCTATAGAACATATTTTGGGAGATGCTGCTATAATATTTCACAATTAAGATGATGTTGGTTGTAAGTTTGAGATTAATATTCTTATTAAAGTTTCTTAGTTCTTTAAGGAAATATTTTCAAGAATGAATGTTGAAATTTATTATTTTCTTTTGTATTTTTTGAAATAGTCATGTGGTTTCTTTTAAAATTCAACCTAGTGCTGGAACACATTATTTTAATATGTATTCCAATATTAAATCTTCTTTGTCTTTCTGAGATAAATCCAACTTTATTATGGTGGTTTATTCTTTTAGTATACTATTGCATTTGTTCATTAGCATTTTATTTTTACTTGTAAGTCCATATTAATAAGCGAGGTTGGTATTTTTCTTGTGAGGTTTTTTGTTTCTTGTTAGGTATCTTTCTTGTTAGGTTACCTTGTTAACTATTTTGTCTTGTTAGGTTTTGAAAAATTAATTTGGTCACTCTTTTTTTTTTCCTACTCAGAAACAGTTTATGTGGCAAGAAACTTATTTCTTCCTTGAACATTTGAAAAAAATGTATCTATAAAATTATCTAGCCCCAGAACTTCTTGGGGAAGCCAGTCTTTGTTAAGTTTTCAGTCGTTTTCATTTTTACTTATTTTCCTATTTCTTAAGTCAACTTTTACCATTTATACCATTTCAGACAAATATAGTAAGTTTCCCTTTGGCTTGCATTATTATCTACTTAGATTCTGGTAAAAAGCCTATCTCAGATATTAAAAAGCTGGATGAGTAGAACAGACCCTGTCTAGTGTGGGTTTTGTTGAAACGTGAGGGGCTTGTCTGCTCTCTTCACAGCCTGGTTCTCTGGCTTATATTAATGAGTAGAAGGATTTATAAACTAACGAGTATAAACCAGTCTGTATTTAACTGACCAGATGGGGAACATGAAAGAACTGTAATACTTGATGTATACTGCCCCCACAGTGGATCTCGTGTCTGCCCTACTTATTATATTTTATGCCTGCAAACTGTACCTTCTGTGGTACGGTGCAGTTCTGAATGGGTACAGAAAGACTACTGATGTTACTGGGGGAGGGGGTTTTAGGAAAGGTTATAGATTCTGTCTGCCTTTGAAAATCACAGAAACTGGTCCAGTTTTCTGTTTGATCCAACTCTTAGGGCTACAAGCTAGGAATACACAGCAGTTTCCAGAAATCTTAACTTTATCTTGTCTCTTTCTTGCTGTCTATTTCTTAGTGAATTCATATGTATTTCAAAGAGAAATTGGAATGAGTGTCAAGAAAAGCTAGTATGACTTAATCTTACCCTGTAGTCAACATTATTTAATTTTTCAGATAGAGATTTTGCTCACATTTTTCTTTATTAATACTCTTTCCTTTTGTTTTCACATATTTAAGCACTTTTTTGTTGACTTAAAGGTGAAAAAAGTCTAAATAGTAATCCATTATAAAGTTGTTTCTCATGCGCTATGCATGTTATATGTAATGGACAGGTTTGATGTGGGTACTCATTTCATTTTTGACTAACAAATGAAAGACTGTTTGTTTCACATGGAGAGTAAACTGCTGTGATACAGATGAGCAGTCAAAAAGCAAAGCAGACAGGTCTAAAACCCTGACAAGCTAGCTCTTTCTATAGAAGAATATGCCCCATTATGAAAACAAAATTGTTACCGTATTGTTGAGTTCATTAGGAGGTTTTCAGTTTCCAAACAGCAGTACTAAACAGTGTGAGTGAAACAAAGGATCAAACAAAATACATTGGCTGTAGTTTACATTCTTTCAAAGTAGAAATAAGAAAATGGGAAAACATTTTATATTCATGATCCACTACGTTACCCATGCATTGGGTAATAGAATAGGTTTTGCAAATTCCAAGTGGAAAGGTGCAGCATTAAAAAAGAAAAAAAATTAGAATTTTGGGTAGGTTAGACTGTGCAGAATGTTGGGTCTGGATGTTGGGACTTTGAAGGCCCTGATGATAAGCCTTTGGCCCTGGGTACTGTTTTGTCTTTACGAAATGTACAGCTATTCTAGGATCCCTGAGCCCTTCGTAAGAGCCAAGGATACACATCCCTAGACCTTTGACATAGTTACTCAGATAATCTGCTCTCTGCATCTTCCTTTAAAAATCTGGTCCCCGTGAAATGTGCTGTATCTACTGTCCCTAAATGGTTGTGACGCTTTTACCTTAGGCTTAACAGCCATGTGCCCTCTAGAATGAGCTTATATTTTCATAAATGTAATCTTTGCTGTGTATAAATTTTATCAGTCCTCTATCTCTTGACGTTACTAACCCTTTTAAAATCTAGTTTTTCTTAAGTCTGCCCAATGTAGGTGTCTTCATTAATTTGACATAAAAGATGGATGAGACAAAGGACCCTGACTCATGATCAGTGACAGAACAGGAGAGTAGGCAAAATGAATCTAATCCACGTCTCTTTAGGAAGATTCTCCAGCCCTGAATGGTTTGCAAGTCAGTCTGTTGGTTGCTTCTAGAGAATACAAAGCATTCTAGCTCAGGGAAAGCAAACAGTCATGATGAAATCCAACAGAGAAAATACATTCATCTGTGCTTGTACATTTTGGTATCCTAGGTTGTCTAAGAATTTTGAATATGTGTGTATATTAAAAATCTTTTTTCTTTTTAATTGTTCAGATTTGAAAGAAGCCAACTCTAAGCCACAGACATACAAGAAGGCCATTTCCTTAAACAAGAGTTGCCCTTTAACGGTAGGTAAACTCAGAATTTATTGTACTAAATTTGTATTTAGAAAGGTCTTTTTTAAAGAACATGCAAATGCTTCATAGTATTTTATTGTAACATTTCTTAGAGAGCTTTTATTTTGACTATCAGAATACTTTCTACTGTATAATTTACCAGTCAGTGGAAGAAAAGCACAGTAACGTATTTGTCTAAGACAAAACGAAGATAGACAAAACAAAACAAACCTGGGGGTTGAGAAATAACACAAATCCTTAGAAATAAGTCCCAGTACAAGTACATTATATTAGGTTCATGTGTTACTTGTAATTGAATTGAGAGAAAAATTAAAATATCTTTCCTGATTCTCTGTAGGCCATGCAACTATGATCCCAGGTCACAAAGGAGAAAGTAGCTTAATTTATCCAATGCCCATGCCTATATACTTTATTTGGGGAATTAAAATCCAGTACTATAGTTATTTATTTTATTGTTCAAATTATTCCAGCTCCCAATGGCCAAAGCTGGAATAATTTGATAAATACAAATGTATATATATAATATCAAATATATTTGATAAATATAAAAAAATTTTTTTAAAACTATAGCACTGGATTACAACCCCCAAAATAAAAAATATATACACATGATTCCATACTGATATAAATAAATGACTGAATGAATAAATTGAAGGAGGAGAACTTTTCCTTACAGAAGAATTTAAATTAGTAAATGTTAAAGGAATAAGGGAAATGGAAAATTGCCATCAGAGAACCTCAGCAGCAGTTACTGCTACAGGCAGGACCCACTGATGAATACTCAGATTAGAAGGTGAAAGGAGGAGCAGAATATGGACAGAACCTCCAAGTATCTCCCTTTAAATATTTATTAGTTACAAAGAGAAAAGTAGTAAGTTTAAGCGAAGAATCCTGGCAGACACCACTTTAACCAAGTGATCCAGGTTAATAGGTTAATATCTACAGTACTAAGACATATTGAGCTTATATACCCCCAAAAAGGGCACATCAGGTCTTCAGTATTCTTCCCAAACATTCATAACGACAGTTGCATCATGAGAAAATGTTAGGCCAATCTAAATAGAGAGACATTCTACAAAATACCTCACCGGCATTCTTCAGCAGCGTCAAGGGCATGGAAGACAAGAAAAATCTGGGGAACTATACATTAAATATGTGCACTTTTCTGTATGTCAACTATACCTCAAAAAAGCCACTTAAAAAAAAAAAAAAAACAAAAGGAAAAGAAAAGACTGCGGAACTGGAGGAGATAAGGAGCAATGGCAACAAAATGCAATGTGGGATCCTGGATTGGGTCCTGGAACTGAGAAAGGGCATGAGTGGAAAAACTGGTGAAATCCAGATAAAGCCGTTTATAGTAGTGTGCCAGTTTTCATTTATTAGTTTTCCTCATTGGGCTGTGGTTGTAAAATGTTAACAGTAGGAAGCCCGGTGAAAGTGACGTGGGAATTGTCTCGAGTATCTTTGCAACTTTTCTGTAAACCTCAAATTATTTCAAGATGAAAAGTTCTTTAAAAGTTATATTGGAGTCACTCAGTAATCATTCTCGTTAGACTTTTACTGATTTTTAGAGTGAGTTTCTGTTTGTTTGCCAACCTTAGAACATTCTTCTCATGAAGGATACTCCTTGAGCTGTTTCTTGAGCTATGTTTCTGTCCATACACAGAGCCATCCTCACCTCCACAGGTTTGCTCTCCACTTAGTTCTGCAGCCACTCACTTCCAGCCCCCAGAAAACCTGTGAGTGGGGAAAAAAACCCCACTAGGCTCTGAGTCCTCACAGAGCACCTCTGAGCAAAATTTTTAGTTGGTGACGGTCAGGGTGTGGTTTCAGTGTTCAAACCAAGTCTTTAGATTTCATTAATGATCTCTTGGTCCACCAGTCTTCTTCACCCAGGACAACATTTGAACAAGCACTTAGAATTAGTAGCCTTGTATTTGAATGGTGAAGATGAGAGAAGGTCATGCTGTTTTCAGGTAAAATGTCTGGGAATTCTGTGAATATAAGCAGTACTAAGGGAACTTTGATTCTTAAAGGAAATCAATAGCTGTATTAAGTTTGCTTTGAAAAATCAGTTTAAATTTTAAAAATATATGTATATCAAAAGACCAAACTCTTGAAAGACCAAGTAAGGGGCAAGTATGTACTCTGGCGTCTGGAAATGAGTGTTTGGTCTGAATTCAAGCGTTTGGGCATGAGAAACAAAATGCTAAGTCTTAAGGGTTTTTGCCGGCAACTCTCTTACGTGTTCAACCAATTTTGGAAACTTTCCTGAAGGGTTTTTGCCGGCAACTCTCTTATGTGTTCAACCAATTTTGGAAACTACACCAGTTCACTCACTTTAGGCGAAACAAGAAAAAACAGAAGTGGCATCTAAAATAGTCAGATTCATAGAGACAGCAAGTAGGGTTGTGGTGACCAGGAGCTGGGAGGAGTGGGGGATGGGGAGTTAGTGTTTCAAGGGAACGTAGTTTCAGTTTGGGAAGATGAAAAAGTTCTGGATGGTAGTGATGGATGCACAGCAGTCTGAAGGTACTTAATGCCACAGAACTGTACATTTTTAAATGCTTAAAATGGTCAATTTTTATGTAATGTATCTTTTACCACAATTTTAAGAAGTGAAAAAGAAATAGAAGTCTTCAGCAGTTCCATTCCATTTCTTTCCAGGGTGCCCAGCTCTGAGGAAAATCTCTGCTTGGGGGCATTTCTCCTTAGGAGGAATCTTTTTTAAAAATCTAGAGATGATTTCCTGGACATCCTTTACCAACCGGCAGTTTAAATGGCCCCTATATCATAAATAGTGCAAGTAGCAAGGAACCTGGTACACAGGAAACAGTAGAGCTGGGTGGCTGGGAGAGTTGCTTGTGGGTTAATTTATAACTAAGACAAATGAATCTATAAAAAGAAGAAAAGCCCCATAAGAAATATGTTAACTGATGGTAAGGGAGAAAAAAAGGGCTTAGATAAAAGATATCTGAACTTGTTTGGTCCCAATGATTTTATGGCTGAGGAATTCAATTATAGGTGTACTGGGTGGAGCAAATCACAATTCTGTAAATTACTAATAGGACACGACGATCTTTATCGTTTTCTGTATGTGCTCACATGCAGAGTTCAGGCCTGCCCTCTGTAAATAAGCTCTCTGCTTAGCTATGCTGCTGTGTATGAATTCAAGGCTGCAGGACTGGAACATAGATAGGGTTCTAAAATACTAAAGGTGGGGAGGTGGTACAAACAGAAGTAAGATTAGGAACTAGGACAGATAAATGACTTTGAATTTGGGCCCTTGCGTTTGTTTCATTTTACATTAAATTCTTTTAAGACGTTTTTGTTACTGAAAAGCTGTGAAAATATCTTTTAAAATAAAAAGACCACACTTAATCACACATAAACTACTATTCTAACTTCTGTATAGTTTCAGTTCTGGTTGACCTGTATACATGTTTTAATTGCTAACAGTTACAGTATATGTAGCATTTCTGCTTCTTTCACTGTTAGATTACATGTCTTTGTTCCTTTTTACCTGGCTTTCAGATGTCATATTGGCAACACAGTAGTCCATATTAGTGATATCACAGAATTTACTAAGCCAGTTTTCAGGTGGCTTCTAAGTTTTTATTATTATACAATTACTGTTTATTCTTTACACAGTTACATATAGTGAATATCTTCATGCATGTATTTCACTTTTTAAAAAATCATTTTCTTCAGATAAATTGCTTTAAGAGGAGTTTCTATGTTAAAGGGTCTGAGCAACTATATTACTCCTGCATTATTCATTTTTATGGCATTTCACATTGCTTTGAGGATATATTAGTAGCAAAATGAACAAAAACATATTTCCAAAGCGTATGTTTAAATGATTTCTGTTCATTTAAATCTATTATCATTTAGCTCTGGCTCTGTGTGTTTGACAGCGGAATGAGGGTGGAGAGTGAGGAGTTTTCACCAGTTGTTTAGATATTAGCATAATATGGCTAGTTTTTGGTTTTTTGGATTGTGATGGGGGTGTTGTTTATGTTTTGGGTTAGGAAAAAAACAACTTGGTTGCAATGAAATTGCAGATTATTTCTTGAGGCTATACCAAATTTAAATCAAATTTAAAACCTGTGCTGCAGGTCCCTATGGCCTTTAAGTCTGCATGTTGCTAGTTGTTATAAAGGAATGATTGCTTGCAAAAATGAAGGTTTAACAAAGTAGCACATCCAGAGAGAAGGATACAAATCAATTTTGTTAAAGGATTTATTTCAATCAAATATTTATAATTTGTGGTTTAAATATTTGAGGTGAATAGTAATTTTAGAATAAAGATACAATGATAAGAGAAAATTTTAAAATGCAAAATCATATGGTTAAAATGTACAATGAATAGAAAAAAGATTAGGGGTGTTTGTTTTTCCTTTTTATTCTGAACTTTCATTTGGGGGTTAAGTGTTACAGTTAATGACATGAAATAGAGATTACAGCTTTTAACTACAATGCAGTGTATTGTATTTTTTGCTATCAAATAAGCAACGTAATAACAACAATAAACATTTTAAACAAAAAAATTATCTATAATCTTAACATCCTTATTGAAACTATTTTAATTTCTACAAGTTGCCTTCCAGTTCTTAATACATATACATAGATTTTTAAATATGTGTATGTGGTATTTGAGAAAGTAAATACACAGCTATCCCTGACCCTCACTGTCTATAAAACTAAGGGATTGTGATAAATGATTTCTAAAGTATCTTTTCATTCAAAAGCAATATTTTAAAACCTAGCTGTGTCTAAACTGTATAATAAATATCTTCTGGAAAAACATGTAAGTCGATCACAATGAGTACTATCTTTACTTAAAAACATGAGTCACTGTTATAAAATGTAGAGGGGTTAATTCCTAAAAATTAAGCTTAAAAGAACTTCTGTGATATTAACAGTTTGTTAAACTGAAGAATGCATGGTGGGGGAGGGGTTTGATTATTTGAGACTCTTGAGTAATAATTTCAATAAAGCAGTGTTTGTTCTCGAGTAGTAATTTTATTAAAACCTACTGTACAAATGTCTGATAGAAGAGGATACAAAAAATTACTTTTGGCGATTACTTGATTTTCATTTATAACCGCACTTTCATTCTCATAAGAGAAAAAAAAATTTTAATCTTTTTGTAATTTCTTAATTTTAATGTTTTCATGAACTAACAGTGTGTAGAATTATTGATTTTGGCAGGAAAAGTGTACATCTTCCTAATCTCTCCTTCGATGATTTTGTTTACCTTTTTAAAAAAAATTGCCAATAATGAGCTCTGCAGTCCTAGCTGTAGTATGCTCGATTCTTTGGATACTCCCAGTAACTCATATGTTACCAATAATGTGCATAAATTCTGCCACAGTATCGTATAGTAAGAGCTCAAACATTGGAGGCCACTATTATTCCATGGACCATAATGTGAAGCAACTGTGATCTCTGTGTTATTCTAGTTGTTGTTTTGATTTTTTTTTTCTTCACACTTATGAACTCCTTGTCCTTCAGTCCAGATCCTGTGATCTGAAATCATTTAAATTATTAAAAGCTTGATATTTTTAACCTTTTATACTCCCAGTAGACAGGACATAGGAAATTTAGTGACGTAAACATCTTCAATAATCTTTAAAAGTCATAAGACTTGGTAGCTGGGACAAACAATTAGGTATAAATTTCAGGGAAATACCATAATGGCATGACTTGTTTTCTTTTGTTAGCAAGCCACTTGGCTTTCCTCTCAAACCCAAGGAGTACGTCGTGTGGCCCCCCTTTTATGATTCCAGTTTCATCTGCATCACAGAAATATATGTTTCCCTAAGTTTACTCACTATAATTTGTGATTGCTATTTTTCTTATCTGCGAAGGAAGTACAACAGTTCCCACTGGGGAAATACCATGTTAAGTTGATCCTAAAATAAGAAATCTAAGGGAAAGGTCACATCCTAATAACTTGTGCAAATCTAAATTCCCATGGAGCTTTAAAATTATTTTGTAGCAGTAGAATATTAACAATGTGTTGTTGAACTTCTTCCAGATAGCATCATAAAATCGAGAGCACTTTTGTGTACAGAAATAACCACTGAAGAATGAGTACAATTGACAAGACCTAATTTTTTTTAGTAATCCATTTTGAATATCCAGAGAAATCTAGCATGAATAATAAACCACAAAATGCTTTTTGTTACTTTCACTGAAACTACAAGGAGTATTATTTAGGAAGTATTATAATAATTATATACAAACAGAGAAAGTGATTTTGCCAGCCCTGACCTCCCGTTATACTTTGGAAGAACCCTAATTCTAGAGAGAGTTGCTGCTTCCAGGACGCCTGAAAGTTGACGCCTGAACATCAGGACACTTGGGTTGTAGTCTGTCCTTTTCTGTTAATTGGCAATCGCTTAAATATTCTGGACCTCAATTTCCTTACCTGTTAAGATATTGATTGTGAGGACCAAGTAAGATTAAATATATACAGTGCTTAGAACATTTTTATAGTACTGTATATCTTTAAGATATTACTATAATCATTGCCTTGAGTTTTCATCTTTTCCAAATGAGGAAATAAAATGCTTATCTGTGTGATATGGCATATGTTCAAAGAATCTCTGCAACTATTCAATATCTCTGTAATATCTTTGTTCAGGAAAGGCATTAAGCTCTTTCACTGTGCTAATTCATTTCTAAATTTTTATTTTATGCACCTACATGAAAAGGGTGAAATGTAACAGATCTGTACCCTATCCCACATTCACCAGAAAAAGTGCTTATTGGAAGCAGTCCCACAAAGGAGACTAACTTCCTTTAAGTTCACATCCTTTTAAGAACTGGGATGAGTGGTGGCTGGAATGTGATGAGGTGACTTGACTTTCACCCTAAGTCATGAGTGAAAGTTAACAATGTTGCCAACTTGTATCCTCAATATGTGGAGTAACTATTCTCATCCTTTCATCCATCAGACTTTGGAATAATAGTGATAGCAACAGCAAGTAAGAGTCTAAGGAGAATAAATTCTTTGAACACTTCTGCTCCCTGCTGTATTGGGGAAAAAATCTTTATGTGTGAACCTACTGATTGCTGCTATTATAAATTTGTTTTTCCAACTTTGTAGTTTCCATCGATGTTGTCTTAGTTCAGATTTTCCTTATTCCTCACCTGAGTTATTGCAAATTGTCTGTCCGACTCAATGCACCATTTCCATTTCATCCTCCAAGTAGACAGAGTTCTTTCTCAAACACTGTGTTTGCATTTCACCCCACTTCCTGGGAGCATTACAGACTTCGTGGTCTACCTCGACCTACCCTCTCGGTCTCACTGCCTCCATTTGCATCATGGATATTAGGGCTCGGCCACTCCAGATGGCTCATCAGTGTTCCCCTCACAGCATTGGGTTCATGCCTGGAATGTACCAATTATCGTATTGGATTATTGTTGCTTTTGTAGTTAGTTTTATGGAGTGAGCTTCTTTTTTTTTTTTTTTAATCTTTCTCTTAATTTAGTCTTATTTTGTTTTTTTTTATATAAACGTATTTATTTTATTTATTTATTTTTGGCCGTGTTGGGTCTTTGTTGCTGCGTGCGACATTTCTCTAGTTCTGGTGAGCGGGGGCTACTCTTTGTGGTGCATGGGCTTCTCATTGCGGTGGCTTCTCTTGTCGCGGAGCACAGGCTCTAGGCACGCGGGCTTCATTAATTGTGGCACACGGGCTCAGTCGTTGTGGCTCGCAGGCTCGGTAGTTGTGGTGCACGGGCTTAGTTGCTATGCGGCGTGTGGGATCTTCCCAGACCAGGGCTCGAACCCGTGTCCCCTGCATTGGCAGGCGGATTCCTAACCACTGCACGACCAGGGAAGTCCCTGGAGTGAGCTTCTTGAAGACAGAGACTATCTTCTGGGTGTCCCTAGCACTTAAAACAGTTCCTAGCAAGGATTATGCAAGTGTTACAATTATAATGTAATTAACATTAAATGATTCAGATGTACTTTTATGTCTGCTAATTAAGCATAATGCTATTAGCATTCTTGCCTAAATGTTATTTTTAAATTTACCAATGAGAGATGCAAAACATGATGGAAAATTGAAGTAAGAAAATTCTGTGATATAATATGTATTTTACAATTCTGTAGATTTAACTTCTGCATAGGTGGGGACTGCCACTGCTGCTTCTCCTCTCGTCTCCCCCCATCCCCTCCTCCTCCTTCTTCCTCAACTCCTCCTCCGCCTTTCATTTTTTAATTTTTTTGCAGATATTGAAAATGAGTCCATAAAAGCACGTAGATACCTTATCAGCTACTTTTTGCCTGTGTAATTCAGGGATGAGGAATATTCAGCTCACAGACTTGTTATGGCCTTTCAATCTTCTATAGCATTTGAAGCGGGGCTGCTACAACCGTTATTCGTACGGAGGTTTTACTGTTGTTGCGGTTCCTATTTGTATATGTTGTTTATTAAACAAGTATTTCCAAGCCGCTTTTCTATATCCAGCCCTGTTCTAGACAAAGTGGAATTAGGCCATTCCTCCCTCACAGTCTCGTTTCAAGGGCAATACCAACACAGACCACATGAAAGAATTAAATCACAGAGCTGGGGTGATGTGTGTTTGAGGGAAAACGTGTAGTGCAAGTTCACAGAAGAAAGCACATCTGCAGAGCTGGAATACTCAGTGGTTGTTTCACGAAGTGCTTGCACCTGAGCTGAACCCCGGAAGTGTGGATGCGGAAACATGAGGAGGAAGAGCTGGAAATTTTAAACACGAGGAACATCATGGGGCAGGAATCTCAGGATGTCGGGGGCACACTGTACTCTAGAGTCAGTGGGAGGTTCACGTAAGAGGGGAAGAGGGCTGAGCTTGGCAGGATACAAAGGCTAGAGCGAGGAACTTGGACTTCGTCTAGGAGGCATTGGGGAACTTGAAGATTTGGGGAGAGGGAAGTGGTGTGACAGAAGCTCCGTTTGGATGGGACAAGTGAAAGCGATATTTTGATAATGTGAGATTTGGTGAGTGAATAAAAAATAAAGAGGATGAAAGAAAAAGAAGAGTCAAAAATGAACTCCAGGCTGATGTATAGAGAGGTGGAAGAAATATGGGAGAGGGACTCTGTTTGGGGGAAGAAAGATGAGGTTGATTTCAGACTTGCTGAATTTGAAGTGAAGGTGGAGTATCTCAGTAAGCCCTAGAGAGAGGTGAAGATTCGGGACTGAACCTCGTTTCGGAGGCCAGAACGAGACACGTGGTTTTGGGTGTCATGAGCGTAGAGTGAAGAATGCTTCTCAGGAAGCAGCACACAGGTCAAGTTTAAAAGGGGAAGATGAGAGAGTGGCAAGAGTAGATCGGGTCATCACTGCCAAACGAGTAGAGCTTGAAGGAGAGGAAAAGAACACAACCCTTAGTGCCTCCTATGGACCGGGCATTGGGTGAGCAACTTCAGGTATACAATCTTATTTCATCCTCAAAGCAACCCTGTCGCATAGGAATTATGATTACCCCCATTTTACAGATGAATAAAGTGAAGTTTAGCAGGTGAAATAACGTGTCTAAGGGCATACTGCCAGTGCCAGGAGGAATATAATTTAAACTGAGATCCTTCTGACTCCCAAGCTCACATATTTTTTTTTTTACTGAAATATTGTAAAATGGCAGTGAACTGTCAAGAAGAATGAAAAAAGGAGTAATTCCATTAACAGCTGCAAGGAGGAGATCATTGTTTAAGATTATAGGTTAAGTACAGTGGGAGGAATGGGTATTTGGGGAGGTTAGAAGGTCATAGGAGGTGTATGAATGGAGGGAGTGATTTTAGGCCACTGAGGACTGGGGCAGCCAATAGGACAGCTCTCCTAGAAAAGCTGAATCAAGGAAGGGAGGGAAGAGTGCAAATCAGGGAGGAGGCAGTACAGGGCTGAGGCCTCAGAAAAGACCTTAAGAAGAGGCAGACCCTGTGAGAAAAGACTGCTTCCACCACGGTTGGAGGTTAGTGTCACAGTGGAGACCAGAAGAAGGGTAAAGGAAAAAGGTGTCAGACAAAGATTTTTTTTTTTAATTTACTTATTTTTTCCTATTTATTTATTTAATTTTTTGGCCGTGCCACACGGCATGTGGGATCTTAGTTCTCCCATCAGGGATCAGGGATCGAACCCAGGCCCCCTGTGTTGGGAGTGCGGAGTCTTAACCACTGGACCACCAGGGAAGTCCCCTATTTAGTTACTGATTTATTAAAGAATATTTTTTTAATTAAATTTACTTATCTATTTTTGGCCGCGTTGGGTCTTTGTTGCTGCCTACGGGCTTCTCATTGCCGTGGCTTCTCTTGTTGCGGAGCACGGGCTCTAAGCGCGTGAGCTTCAGTAGTTGTGGCTCGCCGGCTCTGGAGCACAGGCTCAGTAGTTGTGGTGCACGGGCTTAGTTGCTCCGTGGCACGTGGGATCTTCCTGGACCAGGCCTTGAACCTGTGTCCCCTGCATTGGCAGGCAGATTCTTAACTACTGCGCCACCGGGGAAACCCAGTTATTTATTTTTAATTGAAGCGTAGTTGATTTACAATGTTGTGTTGGTTTCAGGTGTACAGCAAAGTGATTCAGTTATACATATATATATTCCTTTTCAGATTCTTTTCCCTTATAGGTTATTACAAAATACTGAGTATAGTTCCCTGTGCTATACAGTGGGTCCTTGTTGGTTATCTGTTTTGTATATAGTAGTGTGTATATGTTAATCCCAAACTCCTAATTTATCCCTTCCCACCCTCGCCTTTCCTCTTTGGTAACCATAAGTTTGTTTTCTAAACATAGATTTTTTAAAAGCACTAGTTGTAATGATACCTCCAAAGTTATAACTTACTTGGAAAAAAGCACATAAAAATAGACATGGTGGATACAAGACCTTAATCAATCACTTCCCCTCTTCTGGCCTCAGTTTTCCCATACGTTGACAGATTAGGATAGAGAAGACAAATGGGTCTCTAAGGACCCTTCCAATACTTAATTTTCTAAGCATTGTGGAACGCGACAGCCTTGATCTGTTCACAGAGAGGGCAATCATGTAGCTTTATATATCAAAGGAACTTGTAGGAATAATTAAAATTAGAGTTACAAAGGAAATGCTTGGAATTTTAAGTCCTCAATTTAAAATTTCTGCCTGTATCCCTTTTCCCCCTTATTAAAAGTTATTAGAATGCCAGTGTGTTACCAACTGTAAACTCTTGCAGGCAAGGACCTCTATCCTATTCTCTGCTATGTCCTCAGCATTGAGCATAATGCTTGATACATAATAACAACTCAATAAATACATATTAAATGAATGAAAGTTGAATTACAAAATAAAGTGTTGCCACTATATAGGCTTCCCATGCTTTTTCTCCCCTTTCGTCTCCCTTCTCCTCCATGACAATTCAGGGGTGTGTTAATTATGTCAAGATAGTCACTTTTCAATGTATCTATATCATTTTAATTGTTTTTTTCATTTGGTTACTATGTTGGTTTTTTGTAGAAAGGGAACTAGGTGATTTGACTGACAGTTAATGGAAGTCTTAGCGTTTTTCAAAATTATCTTTTGTAGAAACTTCCAAATTAATTAGTAATCTAGTTTCCCATCTTTTTTCAGTTTAAATTTTACCAAGAATATTGCCTTTATTAAAAGGAATCGTGTTTTATATTATGGAGGGAAAATGATTTAAAGAAAAACAGAAATCTATTCCTGAACAAATGTAGTGATGCTGGTGTAAGAAAAAAAAAAAAAAGCCACGAGAAATCATCCCAAGTTAGTAATGCGTCCCATCTTAAACACATGATTTCAGTTGTCCCTAGCTAGCTAAAGGTTACAAAATGTCACCATAATACCCTTTACTTCCTTATGAGTTCTTGCTCCCCCCAACACACTCCCAAATATGGTAGATGGAGTTGTAAAAACCCTGAAGTATGACAATATAGTTTATTACACTTTTAGCTAGAAGTATTCTGCCAAAATGAGCTGAGAAATAGAAGAAATGGATTTAAATTTACAGCAGTCCAGTGAGACAGAATATACTTTTTCCAGACCACTCAACCAGCAAGCCAGTTTGTAACTTTAATGCTTCATACATTGGAAAAGTTGCAGCTGTAACAAAATCAACAGAAATATCTCTGGCTAATGTACTTCAATGCGAAGATTGACTGCAGCAATATTTTTTCCAAATGCATACTTTTATAGACTTTATACTACTTTCCAGAATATTATCAGTTTTACTTAGTACTACTTTGGGAATTACTGATTCTTATCTCTCTGGTAGGAATTAAAACCAGAGCTGACATTTCACTGTTAGCCGACTCTGTCTTCAGCGATCTGGTGACCTGAAGATATCTGACTCCCTTTCATTACCAAGCTTCAAGTCTGCAGATTGTCGTTGCTCTTCCCTTTCCCTGAGGTAGAGATTAAGACTATTTGTTTCCATGGGATACATGAAAATGCTGACTTTAATAAATGGCTGTTTGATTCTTGGGTAGAAACTGGAATATTGGGCAAGATAACCAAGTATCCAAAAATTGAATGATCAGTGGAAGCTTTACAGTTATCTTGGGTTTTGAGTCAAGATAGTAAGTAGCATAGATTATAGAATCAGCCATCCTATGAAAACGTGAACATGAAGGAAGATTGATTTTTATTTCTCCTTAAAAGTTTGTTCAGCTTTAAGTATTTTTTTCAAAATATGCACTCTCACCCTCTTATTTTGAGTGACCAATTTACTGTGGTATACGAACAAGTTGTGTTGAAAGAGGTTATCTTGTAATTTGAAATATGAGAGGTAGAGTGAAAAGAATCAAGTGGTAAAAGAGAAGGAAACTGGATGTTTTAACCCAATTTGCTTCTTCCTCTTTGGACTGCTGTTGATTTTATTTTAGCCGTTCTGTTTGCCTGAACATAGGCAGTGTCACCACTCCTGCTACAATCTTCTGGACTTAGAGAGTTAGAACCACCTATAAATCAGTAGACTGAGTGGAATCTTGGCAGATGAGGTCTCCGTCAGGAAACAAGCATTTTGTTTATATTTAGGCAATTCAAGAACCTGGCCTCTGGGCATTCAGTAAGAAGTCAGGGAAGGGAAGCCACGAAGAACAGAATATTTATTATGAATAGATGTCACCTTTCTGCACTCAGGGGTTTAATTCCAAACAGCCTGAGAAAAACTAAAGATACTTCTCTTTCTACTTACTTGGCAAGTTTTTTAACAGACTGAGGAGCCCAAATCAAAGGACAAGGACCACAGCAGAGCACGTAAGATGGCAGCTGGCGTGCATGCTTTTCTGGCTCTGTCGAGAAAGGTCTCAGACCCGAAGTCCGAAGAGGTAGTAAGAGGTCACTGTTCACAGTACAGTTGAGTTACATTTGGCAAAGTCCTTTGAAACATATATTCATGTCATAAAAGAGATGTTAAAATCCCAGGGTCTTTCAGCCAAGAATGGCACTTGCTTCTGTCAGAATCACTCATCAAGTTTAAAAACAAAGCAAAACAAACTGAACAAGTAAAAATAATTCTTTAGCATCTAAATAGCCCTGGCAAAGCTCTGCTGTTTCTTGCAAAACACTGTAAGGTAAAAATAGGAATAAATAGTATTATTTTCTGCTCTTAGAACCTACAGGGGAGAACAGTCGTGCTCTAACCTTTCTCTCCTGGATTCTGATAGCCACTTAATCATTTATTATCACCTCTGCTAGAATGGGATAAAAAGGGTAATAGGAAATCAGAATATTTAGATTTATAGTTCACCGTTTTTCAGTTATCCTTGAAGCCTTTAACATTCATCGCTAAGGATGATTAATAATTAACTTGAGCAAAGTTTGTACTACTTGATAGGTATAAACCAGTTACGGAGACCTCCATAGTTCCAAAAGAAGCAGGTAGAATAGGGGATTAATCATACACTTCTTACTCATAGTTCTTGAGGTCCTTGACTGTAGAACAAGTTTTCCTATTAAAACAATGTGTTATGTATTTCATATCTCTATTAGATCATTAACAGTTTAGCAATTTAGATGTCCGCTCAGTAAATGACAAGCTGCCCATCTTCTTTCACTTTTTATTTATCATGGTAAATATCTATGTAACAAGATTTTGACATTTTAACCAATTTTAAGTATACAATTCAGCGACATTAATTACATTCACAGTGCTGTGCGACCAACAGCCCTATCTGTATCCAAAACTTCTTCATCACCTCAAACAGAAACTCTTTGCCCATTAAACAATTAACACCTCATCACCCATCCCTCAGCCCATGGTTCTCTATTCTACTTTCTGTCCCTATGGACTTGCCTATTCCAGTTATGTGGGATCATACAATATTTGTCCTTTGGTATATGGCTTTTTTCACTTAGCACAGTGTTTTCAAAGTTCATCCGTGTTAGAACATGTATCAAGAACTCCGTTTTATGGCTGAATTATACTCCATTGCATGTATATAACACATTTTGTTTTAATCTGTTAATGGACACTTGGGTTGTTTCCACCTTTTGGCTATTGTGAGTAATGCTGCAGTGACCGTTCAAGTATCTTTTTGAATCTCTGTTTTCAATTATTTGGGGTATACATACCTAGGTGTAGAATTGCTGGCATATATGGTAATTTTGCATTTAACCTTTTGAAGAACTGCCATACTGTTTCCACAGCTACTGTACTTTTTTACATTCTCACCAGCAATGTACAAGGGTCCCAGTTTCCACATCCTAACGCTTGTTACATTCCATCTTTTTTTTATTATCGCTATCCTAGTAGGTGTAAGTGATCGCTCATTGTGGTTTCGATTTGCGTTTCCCAGATGACTAATGACGTCGAGCATCTTTTCAGGTGCTTACTGGACAGCGGTGTGTCCTTGGAGAAAGGTCTATTCAAGTCCTTTGCCCATTTTTTAGTTGAGCTGTTAGCTTTTTGCCTTTTTATTGTTCTTCTCTCACTTTTTATTTTCTTACACACTTCTTTATGTAATCAAAAAGATCATTTCATTTGAGCTCAGAGAAATGCTTTATATCTGCCTTTCATTGCCACATATGTGGAATTAAGGTTGAATGCTTCTCATCCTGCTGCCAGAATTAGTACCTGAGAATCTGTCTCTCTTAAAATGAAAGAATTTTTCTACATGATTTGATGTTACGGAATTCCTTGTATTCTCTCCCAAATCGCAGTTTAATGAGCCCACATGTAGGGAATGATTCACTAAGAAGTACTCAGGAAAATAAACATCTACTTTCCTAGAATGATTTAATTTTAGACCTGGAAGAGACCATCTCTTTCTCAAACTGGGATCCACAGATTTTTGGGGATCAACAAATATATTCTTGGGCTTATAGAATTTCAGAATTTAAAAATATTGCATTAGGGGCTTCCCTGGTGGCTCAGTGGTTATGAATCTGCCTGCCAATGCAGGGGACACGGGTTCGAGCCCTGGTCCAGGAATATCCCACATGCCGCGGAGCAACTAAGCCCACGCGCCACAACTACTGAGCCTGCACTCTAGAGCCCAAGAGCCACAACTGCTGAGCCCGTGTGCCACAACTACTGAAGCTCGCGCACCTAGAGCCTGTGCTCCGCAGCAAGAGAAGCCACTGCAATGAGAAGCCCACGCATTGCAACGAAGAGTAATCCCCACTCGCTGCAACTAGAGAAAGCCCGCGCACAGCTACGAAGACCCAACACGGCCAAAATTAAATAAATGTATTAAACACACACAGACACACAAAGCATCCCATTGCTTTAAAAAAAAAAAAGTAAAAAAGAAATATTGCATTGTTATATCAACAGTAATCTAAAAGGTCTTTATAAAAAAAAAGCCCAGATTTCACAATTCAAGGACATTTCCCTGGTTTCTTACATTAGTTTTCTCAACTTGGGGATAGAGGACCTCTGGGGAGTCTGAGGACACAACCTTGGCAGGTCTGTAAAATTTTTTTCTGCCTTTAAAATGGACCCACACATTAATGATGCTTAAGAAACTCTGATCAAATTCAACTCCTCGCCTTTTACAAAGGAGGCCTGGAGAAGTTAACTGACTTCCCAGAATAACACAGCAAGTTAATAAGACCAACCAATACCGAAACTCGAGTCTTTAGTCCAGTTCGTTGTGCTCATATGGGGATGCTGCAGGGATCATGTCTTCAGTGGGTTTATAATGTAGGCAGACAATGAGCAAGTAATAACTAAAACGATGAGTGCTACGAGGGAGGAAAAGGGTAATGAGTTGTTTGGAATGATTCCAGGGTGATTTCGCCTGATCTAAGGGTTTGGGGAAGTAATTTTTATGCTGATAATCAAAGAGAGAACAGGAGCCCGCTTAAGAAAGGAGTCAGCTGAGAGAAAAAACGATGTTACAGAGGAAATTATGTGTGAAGGCTCTGAGTGGAGAAAAGCATAGTTTAACTCGAGAAAAGGACTGGGAAGAGGCTTCAGAGGTAAACAGGGATTATTCAAAGCGGCTTGGATTTCAGACAGTCAGGAGTCAATACAGATTTTAAACAGCGGAGTGACATAATCTGATTTGAACTTTAAGAGGTCACTCTGGCTAAAGTTGCAGAATTGATTGGAGAGGAGATAAGAGCCGATTTAGGGAGACCAGGTGGGAAGTAATGTGTGAAAGAGGTGAGAGTAGTTTGGACTGGGATTGATAGCAGAGAGGGCTGAGAGAAGTGGCTGAATGTACTTACCAGGTAGAATCAGAAGGACGTGGTGACCGACCGGATGTGGGTGTAAGAACAGGCTGTCATGACTCCCTTTCGTGATTTGGCATGATCAGCTGGGAGACTGGTGGGGCCATTTACGAAGGTAAGGCTCACTGAAGAAGACCAGTTCTGGGGATAGGTGATAGATGCAGTCTTGGACCTGTTGAGTTTGAGTTGCCTGTGACATATTTCAATGGACATATCAAATAGATATTTGTACATAGGCCTGAGGCACACAAGAGGCCACAAGGACAGAGATAGAGATTTGGTCTCAGTATATCCTTGATCTTTGAAGCCTTCTGTAATGAGATTGCTGAGGGGAGAGCGTAGAGAATTGGAAGAATGAAGAGCCTTGAGGGAGAACCAGTTTTCTTGGTAGGACCTTTGGTATCTCAGGAGCCAAAAAGAAGAGAAACAGTGGAAGAAGGGCCAGGACCCAGGGGTCTGCCCTCTGATAGAAAAGTCAAATGATTAGTTCCACAGAGTATCTACCTACCTTACATGCTGAGATAGTTTTCTGCTACTAATTGTCAAGTTAAACATTTTTCCAGTTCTTTTTCCAGAAGGTGGGCATGTGAAATGTTGATGAACTGGGATGTACGTTGTTCTCGGTAAATTGAGTTTCTGGTCAACTCAGTCAACCAGAAACCCCTTTTCATTTCTGGTTATGTAAAATCCTTCTTAAACACAGTAAGCCATTTTTCTCTCTTGGTAATTATTGTGGGATGAAATAAAATTTAAATCGAATTTAGGTAACTCGGAATTGATGGTTCAGGAACTCTTAATGTCTTAGTTTCATTTTGAATAGCAAATAATATTTTACCGAAGATCTAGAAAATATTGAAGCTGATCTCCAGAAATGCTCTGGGAGCTGCTTTTAAAAACAAGTCACTTTTTAACTGTCTTTTTTTTCTTAGCATTTGTCCATTTTTTCTAAAGGTGTAGGAACAACTTTCAGTACCTCAAGAGCTTTTGATAGTTGATGAAAATTATATTGCATTTATTTTTATGTGGATGTTTAATTCTATAATTCTAACCTAGTAGAAGCAGGTATATCAGTACATTCCTCAGCGTTGTTAATTTCATCAACATATGTACTCTTTGTACTCTTTGTACATATGTACTCTTTGATCACTTTGATCATATGTAATGCGGCTATTTCAGAGTCATTCTGCTGACATTACAGATACGCATATGCGGGCAGTAAAGAGCAATGTGAAGAGTTACATCTATATCAGGTTTGCGTAAACTAAGTCGTGAGGCAGCTGCCCAGGGGATCTTTCCAATGGTAATAATACCAAAGTGAATCTTTTAATAAATTAAAATACCCTTTAAAATGTGGTGTGGGGAGAAGGAAACTAATATCTGTGGTTACTCTGTGCCAAGCAGTTCTAAGTGCTTTGCATACATTATTTCTTTCAATCCTCACGACAATTCTGTTTTACAAATGAGGCCACTGAGACTTAAAGAAGTTGAGTACTTTGCCCAGTGTTACACCCCGGTACGTGGTGATACTGCGATTCTAATTGAAGTTTATCTCATTTTGAAGCGAGTATTCTTTCCATTTACACCTCTACTCCTCCCTGGAAGTCAGGAGACCTATAGTCTAGCTCCTGCCACATCCTCTAACTATGTAACCTTGGATAAGCCACTTACCATACTCCTGTACAACACGATAATGTTTGCATTCACTCTCTCCCAGACAGACTTCTGCTCTTTCCCCTTGTCTAGAATGCTCCTCACTTCCTGTCCAGGTGTTCATTCATGCATCATTAGTCCATTCTTCAGTGGGTCAGACAAAAATAGTGTTTATCCATACAGTAATTGTGGTTCTCTGACATAGCTATGAATAGATATATCCATAGCTTTATAGGCTATAGATACGTGGTCGCTGTTTTTCAGGAGGCATGCTCTCGTCTTATCTACATCTTGCTCATGTGTAAACCGTAGCTGAAATCCCATTTCTTCCATGAACCATCCCATCTTGATACTCTCTTCTGAGTCCCTGTGAAATTGAGTCATTTTCCCGTGTATTTGGCAAGTCACCAGGTGCTACCTTGTGATACCTCGTCTATCATTGGCTGGAATTCTTATTCACATCATGAATCATTACTTAACTTTTCACCTGTTTGCAGCTTGTTTCTCCAACAAGATATGAATTCCTTAAGGGCAGGCTGAGACTTCTCTGTATTTCCCACCGTGTCTTGTAAATAGCAAAGTTTTTGACTGGGTTCACCCAACAAATGTTTGTTGATTTGTATGAAATTTTTTAAGTTCAGATTTTACTTCCTGGTCAACTGATCTTGGCCGAGTCACATACCTTCCTTGAGCCTCAGTTTTCAATAAAATGGAAATAATTCTTACCTCTCAAGATTAAATAAATAATATATGGAAAAACGCTTTGGGCACTTTAAAAGACTATACAAGCCTTATATATTTATTATACTTTGTGGTGGAAAGTCGCCCTATCCTGAATTCCTCCAATAGGTCCTTCATGTCCCAACATTTACTTTAACTGTTCACTTGATCTGCTTTTATCTCCCTTGTCCTACCATATTGCTCTTTACAGTTTAACATCTTTATTTGCTCTAAGCGTAGTTCTAAACTTTTTCTCCTTTATTTTGGGTATTCCCAAATCTTAGTCTTATTTACGACTGTGGATGTAAATGAACTGTCCTCAGACTGCCTTGTCTGATGGGTCACAAGGTCCATCAGATTAATGGGTCCTCACACTGAAAAACTGGAAGTAATAGAAATTACTGTTAATTTTCTTTCAAGGTAGCTTAATCCATTCACTTGCAGTTTCAGATTGATAGAAAGGATTTGTTGTTAGGAACATGATATTGAGATTTTTTTCATCTATATTAGAACTTTGTATATTCTCCAAAATATATGTTAGGACTGGTACCATCCAAGCCTGTGTTGCCTTAGGTCGTGTTTATGGAACCTTGGCAAACTTAGTAAGAACCCCCAAGTACAGTAATTTCAATAGCTAAATCTTATGATTAAGATTTCCCAAGTGTTAAGAATTTACTGAATTGAGTTATTCTGGTCTTTGCTACTTTTGGTGCTTTGGTTAATTGTAGCCATCAAACCAAACTTTATTTTACTCTCTTCATTGAAGTAAGCTTTTTTGAGCATTTAAAAAATTTTTAATAGGATCATTGTTTCCTCTAGCTTTTCTAGAGTGTGGTTCCTACGTGGGTAATGTCTGTCCATCTCTTGGAAACCTTGAAATAAATATATTGACTACTGTTATTGTTATTTATGTTGAAAGATATTAAAATGAGATTTGTAATCCAAATGGGCATTACTTACTTCACATCTGGTTCCTTGAAAAGTGGCCAGATGCAACAATTCTTAATGCAAGACAGCCTGGGGCAAAACCTTTGCAATTCCCACCCTCCTTTGCAAAACGACTGCCCTGTGTGAACCTTTAACACGAAAAAAGAAGAAGAATAAAGAAACAAAGAAAATTTACTTCACATTTAATTATAAATTTCCAATAAAAGTGTGAATATAATTCCTACATTTAAGAGCTAGCAACCATTGGAAGTGGAAGACAATGTGAAAAAAAAAACTATGGCAGCATCGACCTAGTTTTTAGTTGTCAGGACCAAAGACATCATGAAACCTATCTCCTCTCTTTAAAGCTCCTCACTTTGCTTAATTTTAAAGTGATTATATGTCGTAGTGGCCTAGTGACAGTGTCGTAGCGACAGTCTCAGTTTATGCCTTTTGCCCTGTTTCACTCTTCAAAGTGCTCCGGGTTGGGCAATTAAATATATGGTCATTTTATTGAATCCCTGAGACACTAGTCAGGAAGGCTAAGGAGTGGGAATGATGAGGACGAATCAAAGGGACAGCGATCTTCAGGTTGAGGCAGTGCTGAAACCAAAAGGTTGCTGATCAGCATTCTCAGTAAAGAAGGTGAAAGCTGAGCTAGGAATTGATTTGTGAACACATTCTGAACATCACAAGATCCACCAGATTAATGCTGGTTGCTCTTAGGGAGCGTGGAAAGGCGGAGGACAAGAACCAGGTCAGGAGCTTGTGGTATCTTTTATGCAACACCAACAACATTAGACTTCCTGTCTGAGGTTTTCCAAGTTGAGTCTCTCATCTCTTGACATTCTTTGAGGAGTAGTGATACTGGTAGCTAGTAGGAAGACTTCAAAGGAAAAAATAGATGGAAGATAATAGTTCTTTAGAAAAATAGAAACACATTATTCTTGATAACTTTCATCTTCTTTGAAAAGCTTAGCTAAACATTTCTGCCATTTACCTTAATAATCTACTTAGAAAAGTAATTGTATCAACTATAAAAGGCTTGCTTTTGATATTCTCTTTTAAAGAGTCCTCAGGATTTGACAGCTATTTTTTTAATACTCAGTTGTTGCAGTGTCATTATTTGACTTAAAATAACTTTTTAAATTCTAAGAGTAATAGCTACTATTGAAAAAGATGCAGAAAAATATAAAGCAAAAAATAAGTACTCATAATCCTGTCACCCTGAAGTAACTAATGTTAACACTATAGCATAGTTCCTTTCAACTTTCTTACACATATATATTTTTAAATGTTTATTCAATGAGGGTCTTAAATTATAACCTTACGGAAAATGCTTTTAGTATTCTGGTAACAATAGGAAAATAATATCTTACATTTACATAGAGCTTTAAAACGTGTAAAGTTATTTTATATAGTAACATATTTAATCCCAATAATATCCCCGTAAGGCAAGGCAGATATTACTTCCTCTTTTACATATGGGGAAATTGAAGCTCAGAAGTGCTCAGTGATTTGCCCAAAGACATTGGTAAGTAGTAGAGCCTTGATTAGAACCCTGGGCTCCTTCATAGTCCAAGACTCTTTCTGTGTACAACTTGAGAAATTAATTATACTAGAACTTTTAAGTCCTCCAAAACAGAATCAGGTCTAAAGAACTAATTACGAGAAACTGATTCTTCAGCTGGGAAAAGAAAGTAAGGAAGAGGAGTGTTGTGTTTGAAGAATGGCCTTTAGGTTTGTAGAGGGGCAGTATTCAAAGAATGATAACCATCTTTCTTAGAACCTCTTCTGAAAGTAAAACAAGGGGGCTGAGCTTCTTGGGGACATGTGAGTTTGGGGTAGGGAACTTTCCTGAAGGCCTTTGAAGAGACAGTGTACTATCTGTTCGGAATTAACAGTCAATCAAGTCTTGAACCTCTAACGCTATATTAAGAACAATAAATGAAATAAAAGGCATACCCTCTTAATGTTTTCAAGGGACTTAACAGAATACCTGGAGGAATAAAACAAACATGTGAAACAACTTAGCTGTAAGTTATGTGGTCTTGACTCTGTGTATAATGAGTTATTAGGCGTAAGAACTAATGAATTAGCATTCAAACAGCATTTACTTTGCGCCTATCAAGAAAAACATATCATTAAGTGTTGTATCATACATAAGATCAGGAAGCCAGAAACAAGTCCTGGTGGATGACAGAAAATAGGAATATACACATTCATTTGCACTTTAATAAAGCCGCTCAACATTTATTGAGCACCTACTGTATACCACAGATACATAGGAGTGAGTAGATACATCCTTTTGAATAGAACTTAAGATATGTGTTAGGAAATAGTGAACAGTAAGGTGAGTGAGTGGGTGGGTGTATGGGCAGATGGTAGCAATAATACCATTAACTTGTTAATAATCGGTTAGGCGTGGTTCTGATCAGGGACAAGAGTTTACAACAGATGAGCTCTTAACCCTTAAAATACATTGAATGGAAGAGTTAACATAAAATATTAGAAGTCATCTAATCTACTCTCCTTGCCTTGTCTCAGCTTTATAAATGGGGAATTAAGACCAGAGCCGTTGTGACTTGCTAAGTTCATAAATGGAGTTAGTGGCAGAACTGAAGGTTGGACGCTGGTCTTCTGTTCTTTTCCAGTCACACTGTTCTGCCTCTTGACTCTTGAATTTAGCTAAACATCTTTTCCTTCTCCCTTATGCCAACTGTATGAGTACCAGATCTTAGACCCTAAATTAAAGGTTTGGATTGTAATCATTAGTCATCAGTAGAAAAATATGATATAAAAAATGCATCTGTTTCATGTCTCAATCTCAGTAGATGTCTTATTTATAAAATGGCTAAAGGCTCAGTGAGATTAACAATATACAACCTGTAATAAATGTTTTATAGCCACGGCAGTGAAAAGCCTATATTTTAGACCCAGCTCTATCACTAACTAGCTGTATAATTTTGCGTAAGTCCTGTCACCTCTTTTTTCTTTATTTATAAAATGAGAGGCTTAGAAACGCTTTAAAGTTTGGTTCAGTTATTTTATCTAGCTGTATCTTATTACTACTTGAGTAAAGCACAGACTTCTTTGAAGGAAAAAAATTTCTTACGATTCTCAGTGTTCACATAATTTTTATTATAATGTAACTGAAATTTGCTCAAAACTAATTATAAATTGTTTACGCCTATAGCTCTTATATGCAACCAAAATAAATTAAATAACATGTTTAAAGCCCCTTAACATTCAAATTAACAGTCCAAAATGGAAACGACTGCTATAACACATGCTTTTGGGGGTTCTACACCCTGTGCTTCTCAATGCTGTGTATATGATTAAGTTCTCCCTCTACTTTTCTCTTTTTTTTTTTTTTTTAAAACATCTTTATTGGGGTATAATTGCTTTACAATGGTGTGTTAGTTTCTGCTTTATAACAAAGTGAATCAGCTGTACATATACATATGTTCCCATATGTCTTCCCTCTTGCGTCTCCCTCCCTCCCACTCTCCCCATCCCACCCTTCCAGGCTGTCACAAAGCACCGAGCTAATATCCCTGTGCCTTGCGGCTGCTTCCCCCCAGCTATCTACCTTACTACGTTTGTTAATGTGTATATGTCCATGACTCTCTCTCGCCCTGTCAAAACTCACCCCTCCCCCTCCCCATACCCTCAAGTCCGTTCTCCAGTAGGTCTGCGTCTTTATTCCTATCTTACCCCTAGGTTCTTCATGACATTTTTTTCCCTTAAATTCCATATATATGTGTTAGCATACGGTATTTGTCTTTTTCTTTCTGACTTACTTCACTCTGTATGACAGACTCTAGGTCTATCCATCTCATTACAAATACCTCAATTTCATTTCTTTTTAAGGCTGAGTAATATTCCATTGTGTATATGTGCCACATCTTCTTTATCCATTCATCCGATGATGGGCGCTTAGGTTGTTTCCATGTCCTGGCTATTGTAAATAGAGCTGCAATGAACATTTTGGTACATGACTCTTTTTGAATTTTGGTTTTCTCAGGGTATATGCCAAGTAGTGGGATTGCTGGGTCATATGGTAATTCTATTTGTAGTTTTTTAAGGAACCTCCATACTGTTCTCCACAGTGGCTGAACCAATTCACATTCCCACCAGCAGTGCAAGAGTGTCCCCTTTTCTCCACACCCTCTCCAGCATTTATTGTTTCTAGATTTTTTGATGATGGCCATTCTGACTGGTGTGAGATGATATCTCATTGTAGTTTTGATTTGCATTTCTCTAATGATTAATGATGTTGAGCATTCTTTCATGTGTTTGTTGGCATTCTATATATCTTCTTTGGAGAAATGTCTATTTAGGTCTTCTGCCCATTTTTGGATGGGGTTGTTTGTTTTTTTGTTATTGAGCTGCATGAGCTGCTTGTAAATTTTGGAGATTAATCCTTTGTCAGTTGCTTCATTTGCAAATGTTTTCTCCCATTCTGAGGGTTGTCTTTTGGTCTTGGTTATGGTTTCCTTTGCTGTGCAAAAGCTTTGAAGTTTCATTAGGTCCCATTTGTTTATTTTTGTTTTTATTTCCATTACTCTAGGAGGTGGGTCAGAAAGGATCTTGCTGTGATTTATGTCATAGAGTGTTCTTCCTATGTTTTCTTCTAAGAGTTTGATAGTTTCTGGCCTTACATTTAGGTCTTTAATCCATTTTGAGCTTATTTTTGTGTATGGTGTTAGGGAGTGATCTAATCTCATACTTTTACATGTACCTGTCCAGTTTTCCCAGCACCATTTATTGAAGAGGCTGTCCTTTCTCCACTGTACATTCCTGCCTCCTTTATCAAAGATAAGGTGTCCATATGTGCGTGGGTTTATCTCTGGGCTTTCTATCCTGTTCCACTGATCTATCTTTCTGTTTTTGTGCCAGTACCATACTGTCTTGATTACTGTTGCTTTGTAATATAGTCTGAAGTCAGGGAGCCTTATTCCTCCAGCTCCTTTTTTCGTTCTCAAGATTGCTTTGGCTATTCGGGGTCTTTTGTGTTTCCATACAAATTGTGAAATTTTTTGTTCTAGTTCTGTGAAAAATGCCAGTGGTAGTTTGATAGGGATTGCATTGAATCTGTAGATTGCTTTGGGTAGTAGAGTCATTTTCACAATGTTGATTCTTCCCATCCAAGAACATGGTATATCTCTCCATCTATTTGTATCATCTTTAATTTCTTTCATCAGTGTCTTATAATTTTCTGCATACAGGTCTTTCGTATCCTTAGGTAGGTTTATTCCTAGATATTTTATTCTTTTTGTTGCAGTGGTAAATGGGAGTGTCTTCTTGATTTCACTTTCAGATTTTTCATCATTAGTATATAGGAATGCCAGAGATTTCTGTGCATTAATTTTGTATCCTGCTACTTTACCAAATTCATTGATTAGCTCTAGTAGTTTTCTGGTAGCATCTTTAGGATTCTCTATGTATAGTATCATGTCATCTGCAAACAGTGACAGCTTTACTTCTTCTTTTCCGATTTGGATTCCTTTTATTTCCTTTTCTTCTCTGATTGCTGTGGCTAAAACTTCCAAAACTATGTTGAATAAGAGTGGTGAGAGTGGGCAACCTTGTCTTGTTCCTGATCTTAGTGGAAATGCTTTCAGTTTTTCACCATTGAGGATGATGTTTGCTGTGGGCTTGTCATATATGGCTTTTATTATGTTTAGGAAAGTTCCCTCTATGCCTACTTTCTGGAGGGTTTTTATCATAAATGGGTGTTGAATTTTGTCGAAAGCTTTCTCTGCATCTATTGAGATGATCATATGGTTTTTCTCCTTCAATTTGTTAATATGGTTTATCACATTGATAGATTTGCGTATATTGAAGAATCCTTGCATTCCTGGAATAAACCCCACTTGATCATGGTGTATGATCCTTTTAATGTGCTGTTGGATTCTGTTTGCTAGTATTTTGTTGAGGATTTTTGCATCTATGTTCATCAGTGATATTGGCCTGTAGTTTTCTTTCTTTGTGACATCCTTGGTCTGGTTTTGGTATCAAGGTGATGGTGGCTTCGTAGAAGGAATTTGGGAGTGTTCCTCCCTCTGCTATATTTTGGAAGAGTTTGAGAAGGATAGGTGTTAGCTCTTCTCTAAACGTTTGATAGAATTCACCTGTGAAGCCATCTGGTCCTGGGCTTTTGTTTGTTGGAAGGTTTTTAATCACAGTTTCAATTTCAGTGCTTGTGATTGGTCTGTTCATATTTTCTATTTCTTCCTGATTCAGTCTTGGCAGGTTGTGCATTTCTAAGAATTTGTCCATTTCTTCCAGATTGTCCATTTTATTGGCATAGAGTTGCTTGTAGTAATCTCTCATGATTTTTTTTATTTCTGCAGTGTCAGTTGTTACTTCTCCTTTTTCATTTCTAATTCTATTGATTTGAGTCTTCTCCCTTTTTTTCTTGATGAGTCTGGCTAGTGGTTTATCTATTTTGTTTATCTTCTCAAAGAACCAGCTTTTAGTTTTATTGATCTTTGCTATTGTTTCCTTCATTTCTTTTTCATTTATTTCTGATCTGATTTTTATGATTTCTTTCCTTCTGCTAGCTTTGGGGTTTTTTTGTTCTTCTTTCTCTAATTGCTTGAGGTGCAAGGTTAGGTTGTTTATTCGAGATGTTTCCTGCTTCTTAAGGTGGGCTTGTATTGCTATAAACTTCCCCCTTAGAACTGCTTTTGCTGCATCCCATAGGTTTTGGGTCGTTGTGTCTCCATTGTCATTTGTTTCTAGGTATTTTTTTATTTCCTCTTTGATTTCTTCAGTGATCACTTCATTATTAAGTAGTGTATTGTTTAGCCTCCATGTGTTTGTATTTTTTAAAGATCTTTTCCTGTAATTGATATCTAGTCTCATGGCGTTGTGGTCGGAAAAGATACTTGATACAATTTCAGTTTTCTTAAATTTACCAAGGCTTGATTTGTGACCCAAGATATGATCTATCCTGGAGAATGTTCCATGAGCACTTGAGAAAAATGTGTATTCTGTTGTTTTTGGATGGAGTGTCCTATAAATATCAATTAAGTCCATCTTGTTTAATGTATCATTTAAAGCTTGTGTTTCCTTATTTATTTTCATTTTGGATGATCTGTCCATGGGTGAAAGTGGGGTGTTAAAGTCCCCTACTATGAATGTGTTACTGTTGATCTCCCCTTTTATGGTTGTTAGTATTTGCCTTATGTATTGAGGTGCTCCTATGTTGGGTGCATAAATATTTACAATTGTTATATCTTCTTCTTGGATCGATCCCTTGATCATTATGTAGTGTCCTTCTTTGTCCCTTTTAATAGTCCTTATTTTAAAGTCTATTTTGTCTGATATGAGAATTGCTACTCCAGCTTTCTTTTGGTTTCCATTTGCATGGAATATCTTTTTCCATCCCCTTACTTTCAGTCTGTATGTGTCTCTAGTTCTGAAGTGGGTCTCTTGTAGACAGCATATATAAGGGTCTTGTTTTTGTATCCATTCAGCCAATCTGTGTCTCTTGGTGGGAGCATTTAGTCCATTTACATTTAAGGTAATTATCGATATGTATGTTCCTATTTCCATTTTATATATTGTTTTGGGTTCGCTACTATAGGTCATTTCCTTCTCTTGTGTTTCGTGTCTAGAGAAGTTCCTTTAGCATTTGTTGTAAAGCTGGTTTGGTGGTGCTGAACTCTCTCAGCTTTTGCTTGTCTGTAAAGGTTTTAATTTCTCCATCAAATGTGAATGAGATCCTTGCTGGGTAGAGTAGTCTTGGTTGCAGGCTATTCTCCTTCATCACTTTCAGTATGTCCTGCCACTCCCTTCTGGCTTGTAGGGTTTCTGCTGAGAGATCAGCTGTTAACCTTATGGGGATTCCCTTGTGTGTTATTTGTTGTTTTTCCCTTGCTGCTTTTAATATGCTTTCTTTGTATTTAATTTTTGACAGTTTGATTAATATGTGTCTTGGCGTGTTTCTCCTTGTATTTATCCTGTATGGGACCCTCTGTGCTTCCTGGACTTGATTAACTATTTCCTTTCCCATATTAGGGAAGTTTTCAACTATAATCTCTTCAAATATTTTCTCAGTCCCTTTCTTTCTTTCTTCTTCTTCTGGAACCCCTATAATTCGAATGTTGGTGCGTTTCATGTTGTCCCAGAGGTCTCTGAGACTGTCCTCAGTTCTTTTCATTCTTTTTTCTTTATTCTGCTCTGCAGTAGTTATTTCCACTACTTTATCTTCCAGGTCACTTATCCGTTCTTCTGCCTCAGTTATTCTGCTATTGATCCTATCTAGAGTGATTTTAATTTCATTTATTGCATTGTTCATCGTTGCTTGTTTCGTCTTTAGTTCTTGTAGGTCCTTGTTAACTGTTTCTTGCATTTTGTCCATTCTACTTCCAAGATTTCGGATCATCCTTACTATCATTATTCTGAATTCTTTTTCAGGTAGATTGCCTATTTCCTCTTCATTTGTTAGGTCTGGTGGGTTTTTATCTTGCTCCTTCATCTGCTGTGTGTTTTTCTGTCTTCTCATTTTGCTTATCTTACTGTGTTTGGGGTCTCCTTTTTGCAGGCTGCACTTTCGTAGTTCCCGTTGTTTTTGATGTCTGTCTCCAGTGGCTAAGGTTGTTTCAGTGGGTTGTGTAGGCTTCCTGGTGGAGGGGACTAGTGCCTGTGTTGTGCTGGATGAGGCTGGATCTTGTCTCTCTAGTGGGCAGGTTCACGTCTGGTGGTGTGTTTTGGGGTGTCTGTGGCCTTATTATGATTTTAGGCAGCCTCTCTGCTAATGGGTGGGGTTGTGTTCCTGTTTTGCTAGTTGTTTGGCATAGGTTGTCCAGCACTGTGGCTTGCTGGTCGTTGAGTGAAGCTGGGTGCTGGTGTTAAGATGGAGGTCTCTGGGATATTTCCACCGTTTAATATTATGTGGAGCTGGGAGGTCTCTTGTTGACCAGTGTCCTGAAGTTGGCTCTCCTACCTCAGAGGCAGAGCCCTGACTCCTGGCTGGAGCACCAAGAGCCTTTCATCCACACAGCTCAGAATAAAAGGGAGAAAAAGTAGGGAGAATTAGTAGAAGTATGAGTAAAGAAAGAAGGAAAGGAGGAAAGGAAGGAAGGAAGAAAGAAGCAAAGAAGGAAAGAAAGGAGGGAGGGAGGGAGGGAGGAAGGAAGGAAGGAGGGAAAGAAGGAAAAAAGACAGAAAGAAAGATGATACAGTAAAAATAAAATAAAGTATAATATAGTTATTGAATTAAAAAATATTTAGAAAAAAAAAAAAAGGGACGGATAGAACCTTAGGACAAATGCTGGAAGCAAAGCTATACAGAGAAAATCTTACACAGAAGCATACACATACACCTTCACAAAAAGAGGTAAAGGGGGAAAAATCATAAATCCTGCTCCCTGAGACCACCTCCTCAATTTGGGGTGATTCGTTGTCTAAAGGAGGGAAGGAAGGAAGGAAGGAAAGAAAGAAAGAACGAAGGTAAAGTATAATAAAGTTATTACAATTAAACTTAATTATTAAGAAAAAGAATTTTTTAAAAAAAAGTCATGGACGGATAGAGCCCTAGGACAAATGGTGGAAGCAAGAGTATACAGACAGGATCTCACACAGAAGCATACACGTACACATTCACAAAAAGAGGAAAAGGGAAAAAAATCATAGATCTCGCTCCTAAATTCCACCTCTTCAATTTGGGATCATTCCTTGTCTATTCAGGTATTCCACAGATGCAGGGTATATCAAGTTGATTGTGGAGCTTTAATCCGCTGCTTCTGTGGCTGCTGGGAGAGATTTCCCTTTCTCTTCTTTGTTCTCACAGCTCACAGGAGCTCAGCTTTGGATTTGGCCCTGCCTCTGCGTGTAGGTCGCTGGAGGGCGTCTGTTTTTTCGCTCAGACAGGACGGGGTTAAAGGAGCCGCTGATTCGGGGGCTCCGGCTCACTTAGGCCGGGGGTTGGGGGATGGGGGAAGGAGGGGCACTGCGTGCGGGGCGGGCCTGCGGCGGCAGAGGCGGCGTGACGTTGCGGCAGAGGCGGCGTGACGTTGCGGCAGAGGCCGGCGTGACGTTGCATCAGCCTGAGGCCCAACGTGCGTACTCCCGGGGAAGTTGTCCCTGGATCCCGGGAACCTTGCAGTGGTGGGCTGCACAGGCTCCGCGGAAGAGGGGTGTGGAGAGTGACCTGTGCTCGCACACAGGCCCCTTGGTGGCGGCAGCAGCAGCCTTAGCGTCTCCCGCCCGTCTCTGGGGTCCGCGGTTTTAGCCGCGGCTCGCGCCCGTCTCTGGGGTTTGTGCTTTCAGCCGCGGCTCGCGCCCGTCTCGGGGGCTCGCGCCCTCAGCCGCGGCTCGCGCCCGTCTCTGGGGTTTGCGCTTTCAGCCGCGGCTCGCGCCCGTCTCGGGGGCTCGCGCCCTCAGCCGCGGCTCGCGCCCGTCTCTGGGGTTCGCGCTTTTAGCCGCGGCTCGCGCCCGTCTCTGGAGTTCCTTTAAGCAGCGCTCTTAAACCCCTCTCCTCGCGCACCAGGAGACAAAGAGGGAAGAAAAAGTCTCTTGCCTCTTCGGCCGGTGCAGGCTTTTCCCCGAACTCCCTCCCGGCTAGTCGTGGTGCACTAACCCCTTCAGGCTATGTTCAAGCCGCCAACCCCAGTCCTCTCCCTGAGCTCCGTCCAAAACCAAAACCCGAGCCTCAGCTCGCAGCCCCGCCCGCCCCGGTGGGTGAGCAGCAAGCCTCTCGGGTTGGTGAGTGCCGGTCGGCACCGATCGTCTGTGCAGGAATCTCCCCGCTTTGCCCTCCGCACCCGTCGCTGTGCACTACTCCGCGGTCCCGAAACTCCCCCCTCTGCCTCCCGCAGTCTCCGCCCGCGGAGGGACTTCCTAGTGTGTGGAAACTTTTCCTCCTTCACAGCTCCCTCCCACTGGTGCAGGTGCCGTCCTTATTCTTTTGTCTCTGTTTTTTCTTTTGCCCTACCCAGTTACGTGGGGAGTTTCTTGCCTTTTGGGAGGTCTGAGGTCTTCTGCCAGCCTTCAGTAGGAGTTCTGTAGGAGTTGTTCCACGTGTGGATGTATTTCTGGTGTATCCGTGGGGAGGAAGGCGATCTCCGCGTCTTACTCTTCCGCCATCTTCAAGGTCCCCCCAACGTCCTACTTTTCTCTTGTTGAACTCTTCTGTGAAACAGTCCTTCCTACAGTATTAATAGGTCTCATTTGACCTTCACTTAACTCCAGTGAATCACTTACATATTAAAAGTCTACCTTTGTCCTTCCGTCCTTAATCCTGGACAACTAAAGTAGTAGTACTGGGAACCAATGAAATCGTAAATACAAACTGTGGCACTGAACTGACAGTAAGTATTCAGTTAAAAAAAAAAGCATCCAGATAATCTAAAATATGAATTTTTACAAATTTTCTGTCATTAAAATGAAAGAAAAATTGAAAACGTAAGATTAAAAACTTTTAATCAAAAAATTGAAACAATTTAAATGTCCATTAACTGAATGGATAGACAAAATATGGTATACTCATACACAGCCTGGCCTCGATTATTCAGCAATAAGAAGGAACTTAACTACAGATACATGCTACAAAGGGATCAAAAACATTATGCTAAGTGAAAAATCCAGACAGAAGAGATCATGTATTGTATGATTCCATTTATACAAAATACCCAATGAAAGCAAATCTGTAAAGGTAGAAAGTAGATTAGTGGCTGCCTGGGGGAGGTGGGAACTGGGATTGATTGTAAATCAGCATGAGAGATCTTATTAGGTGATGAAAATGTTCTAAAACTGATTTATGGTGATTGTTGCAAACCTCAGTAAATGTACTAAAATTTATTGAATTGTACACTTGAAATGAACTTTATGATATATAAAATATACCTCAATAAAGTTGTTTTTAAAAAGCATTTATAAAGCTTTTCTTCTAGGACTTCTTAAGACTATACATCTATGGCTATCCCTCCCCAGAGTAAGGAGACCAGTTGAAAATATATTGGTTTAGTGGAATTAGAGAGAGGGTTTAGTAATTAGGATATCAGGGATTCTAGCTTTGACTTTGTCACTAACTCTCTGTTATCTTGGGCAAGGCCTTGGGCAAGTCACTTAACCTGTCTGTACCTTGGTTTCTCCCACCATAAATGAAAAGGGTTTAGGTTAAATGTTCTTTAGGACTTCCTGCAGAAATGACAATCTCATGTTCACATTTCTATCATCTATGAATACCATACGGTTTCTCAATCCCCTATTTAGCCCCCCTTCCAAATGATCTTTTCAAAGCTCCTTTAATCAGCTTGGCGTATTGCTTGTCTCAGTAATTCTTGATCACTAAAACTTCCTGACCTCAATGCATAGGTCTTTCGGGTGCACAATTCCCAAAATGTTTATCTGAAAGCTCTGTAGGAGACTGAATGTGGTTATCCTTCATTAATCTCCCAGGGGCTATGTTCTCATCCTCTGTAATAACTCTCTTATGGAAGCTCTCCCATAGATAGCAGTACACATCCCCTTCAGGCAGTACATGAAAGAAACAATGGAATCATCCTATTAAATTACAGAGAAGGAGAATCTGGCCCATTGTTTTCTTCTGCTGCCTAAGGAAGAAGTTGTACTCTTTGGATCCCCATAAAGATTTTGGCTTGTCTACCTCCTTGGATTCCCAAGTAACAATTAAGCAATCTGGCCTTCTTCCCACTTCTCATTTCAGTGTGTAAGATATTTGTCAACTTGCCCAGAAGGACTGTAGGCATTTTGTGCTCTTCATCTGAGTGTGTGTAATAGATAAAGACATAATTAGAAGGAAGACTGAGTTAAGACTCAGTTTTATTTTGATTGGGGGAGGGCATACTTATTTTAGAACGGAAAAAGTGGTTTCTTGTCTGTCTTCATATTTTAGTCTTTCCCTCCTTCCCTTTGTGTTCAATAAGATGATTCTGAATGTTTAAAAATGAAAAGTTTATTAAAGTGGAGCTCATGATTGTAAATATAAAAACGTAGCATCTGGGCCTCCCTGGTGGCGCAGTGGCTGAGAGTCCGCCTGCCAATGCAGGGGACACGGGTTCGTGCCCCGGTCCGGGAAGATCCCACATGCCACGGAAAGGCTGCGCCCGTGAGCCATGGCCGCTGAGCCTGCGTGTCCAGAGCCTGTGCTCCGCAACGGGAGAGGCCACAGCAGTGAGAGGCCCACGTACCGCAAAAAAAAACAAAAAACAAAAAACGTAGCATCTTACTTCCTAGAGCTTAGTGTATCTGAAGAAAACCACCCTTGGAGTGCAGAGAACAAACTAGGTGGTTGGAATGTGGTTTAATTAGTCCACAAACCTGTCAGGAATCTTAGACTCCCTTCCTAAAGCTATGCTGACACACAACATAACTATGGAGGAACCAGTTAACTTTGTATTCTACTTATTCCCTATACATTAGGAACAACCACTTGCTGAAAACTGAAAATCACTATTAATGGAAATTGTTAGGTGAAACTGAAGCCTTAGTTATATTATTAGGGGTTGATAAGTGGTTTTGTATATGCAATAAAAAGAAAAAGGATTAGAGATCTGAAGAACCAAGGGATGGATGTCTTGGTTGTAACTGTCATAGGACCAAAGATAACAGAGAAAAGTGTAGCTAAAATAAAATTCTCTAAAAATAATTGAAGAAAAGAAACTTAGATATGTCAGTATTTTATGACATGAGCATCCAGTGAACAGAAGAAACAGGTATGCCTAACCAAGAAATTTAGGTATTGAGGATATCTACCTTTTTAATAACAGAACAAATTAAACATTTATTCTTCCTTTGCAATAGGAACTATATTTCAGGGTATCCGCATTGCGTTAGTTCTCAATGAAAAGCTCTACCTCATAGAAAAATGCCAGCTAATAAATGTAGGAGGAGTGATAGAATTAGAAAGACTTCTTTTCATAAACTCAAAGCATTGATTCAGGCAAAGATTATTAAGTGTGTTATAACCTTTAGGTAAGTGATTGGTGAAGCTGAATATCCTTATAATTACATAGTAACAGCACACAGCTTACTTTCTAGGTGCAAGAAGAAAAAAGTAACCCTACAATATTATCATCATTCTAAATTAATAATTGATCTTAGCATCACTAACGGTCAGTCATATGCCATGTCTCTGATGTGATGGAATAGGAAGCATAGAACCTCACCTATGTTACATTAAAATAGAAAATGTTTCACCTGAATCCACACACCCTTAGATATAACATCCAGCTTGTGGGAAACATGGGGATAGAGAAGCAAGCTAAATGATCCCACAAGAAAACAGTCAGACAAATCCACAGGGTGAGACATTCTACGTGATAAACTGGTCTGATCTTTTCAGTTAGTCAGTGGCCTTAAAATTAAGGCAAGCCAGGGGTGGGGGAGCATGGCTATACTAGATTTTAAAAGACTTAAGGGACATACAGCCAAACAGATATCAACATCTTGGGTGAGATTCAGGTTTGGAACAAACCAGTTATAAAGAACATTTGGGGTCAACTGGGGAAGTTTAAATATGGACTGGGTATTGTTTGAAATGAAACTTTACTAAAATGGAAAGATGGAGATTACAGACTTTAAAAAGCAGGTTACCACCAGTAAGTGCCATATCTCATTTTTACTAAAAAGCACAAATACTATGTGTATAGGTACATATGTGTACACATATATTTACTTATGATCATACATATGCCCAGAAAAATATCCAGTTAGATGAACCCTAACAGTTCAACAGTGATAATCTCTGAGTAGTAGAAATACAATGATTTTATTTTTACCAGTCTGTATTTTTAAATTTTCAACAAAGAACGTGGATTGGTTCTGTAAAAATAAAACGTACTTAAAAATAAAAAAAGTTTTCATATAGACAAGCAACAGTGTTTTCTGTCCTTTAAGGAAAATTAAAATAAGTTTCCATTGAGGAAGAAAGGTGAAAAGACTAGAAAACAATGTAGTATCTTTCAAAAACATCTGACAGTGGGTTTTGTCTGTAAAGTTTTGTCTATTTGTCTTTAGTCAACATGTTGTGAAGAGTCAAACAGAGCGTTTGAATTCAAACTCTGTCACTTTACAAGCGTTTTTGCTTTGGGCATGTCACTTTATCTCTCCAAGCCTCTGTTTTCTCATCTAAAAGAGAGGTTGTGAGAATTAAAGATGATTTAAATAAATCAGTGCCTGGAGCAGAGTGGGCTTTCAAAATTATAATATTATAAATTCTTATCATCAAAAATTTAAATCTTACACGTGACAACTTGTTTAACAAAATAATAAGTCATCAGCTGACACCCCTGTTGCCCTTAAATATGTTTTACGAGCATAAGTGTGTTTCACAAAGAAATGGTATATAAGTAGAGTATGGAATCTTCAAAAACAAGTAGGAATTTTAAAAGTTCGCTTAGCAATAATAGAACCATTTTATTTATGATAGCCGTTAGAGAATTGATAGAAAAATAAAGATTAACTCTATAGCCAAAAACCATTACCAGGTTCCACATCGAAGCTCTATTCAAGAGCTGCTGTTATTTTCTAGTTTGGCTTTAAAGGACCTCCCAGCATCATTGCGAATTTCAATATAGATGAAAACACAGTACAGCTTTAAGGTACTTTTAAAAAATTATAGTATGAATACCTCACAGTAGAAATTTTCACACAGTAATTTTATTATTTTCGTTAGAGGAACTATGTCAATAGAAAGCACGACTATTTGTACCAGAAGAACCCCAGCCTGCTAGGATGACTCATGAAGGCTAAGCATGAGGCAGAAGGACATTTGTCAGCAGAATGGATTCCTGAACTGATTGATCAGATATCACCAATTTTTGATTACCAAGTTGTTATTGAGCACTTCCTCTGTGAAAAGCACTCTCTCTAAACTCTGTGATCAACTGTGGCCTTCCCAGGGGTGAATCCTCCAAGTTAAGTGACTCACATAGTACAAATGCTTTCGTGCCGATAGACTTCTAACGTGATTGTTGGCATTAAGAAAAATTGATTAGAACAATTTCCTTGAGCGTTTTATTGCATCATTTTAATGAGATAGAGCACAGTTTGGAGCTTTGGACTGGGAATGAAGAAACCTGATTTCTAGCTCAAAGTCTGCTACTAATTATCTGAGTAGTTCCTTGGGCAAATCATTTGATTTCTCTGGAACCCGTTTTCCTTGTAAAAAATTAAGAGTTTGAATATTTTAATCTCCCTAGTATTAAGTTATATGAGTCTGTGATCTCAAAAGTCCTTGTATTTCCTTTAGGACAGTCACAAAACTGGTAACTTGCTTATCCTACATAAACTAAACTTGCCTGTAGCTCTGTGGCTCTAAGCTTGCTTTAGGATTGTGGGGTTTTAGTGTGGTTCACCCGTGATGGGATATATCTTACCTAGGGAATCTCCATATAACTGATCTTGAAAAATTAATGGATAAAATCTGAGCAATGAAGAAGATACATGTTATAGAAGTTTGGGATTTCCCACAACTTAGATATGGGTCATTTGATAATATCACCCATGGTATTTTATTATGCTTAGAAACCAAATTGCTGGAGAATTTCAAATATCACATTGCAAACACAGGTTAACATAGTTTAGGTGGTATGTCTTTGGTTCAAAGGTATAATGACTTGAAAAGTGTCTAGTTGATCCCTAGAAAGTGGTTAGACAGGTTAGGGTTGTTTTTTTGGTTTTTGGTTTTTTTTTTTCAGGTATTACAAGCAAGTTAACTTTTGAAGGGGGAAAAAAAAAAAAAGGAAGTTTCCAGATAAAAGTGCCTTTCATGCTGTACCTAATTAGCCACCGGGTATGAAAAGGAAGAAGTAACTCGGGATTAGAACATGAATAAGAATACAGTATACAGAATTTCCATTACACTTTAAATAAATGAATTACAGGCATACTGGTAAGTATTTCCACATTAGAACCCAAAGGACTTAAAGGATTATTCAGTTTTGCAGAAAGACTTTCTCATTCTAGAGATGAGAAGTGTGAACCCAAAGAGTTGACACAAGTTTGAACCCATATAAGAACCTAAAACCTAGGTTTTCTGGCTCCAGTTTCAGTGTGTTTTTCCATAGATTACATTGCTTCAGGGTGAAGAAGACCTTTTAAAATGCCAAATACACATCTGCTGGAGTTATTGGCTACAAGCTAACATCATTTCAAGTTAATTTTCTTTCAATCAAAATGGTATATTAGCTTAAAATATTAATCCTGTAGAGAAAATATGTTACTGTTTGCAATTCTGAACCAAATTACAGTTTTTGATTAAAGAATGGATTGTACCTTCAAAAAAAATGACCCAGGTGTGATCAATGGTGGCCTTCCTTTGTCTCTTTCCGTGGGAATCCTAGGCTTGCTGGGATGGTTGTGGTAGAATTTACATGTTAGGATACAGGATTGTTTGTTCTTTACGTGTTAGGTTACAGGATTGTTTGTTTGTGGTAGAATTTACATGTTAGGATTCAGAATGTGTCCCACTGGAACATCATTTCTCCCACGTTGTGTTCCCTGTGACTATGGAGAAACCCTGAATTTATGCACCCCCCAGTAGAAGGTGGGGTTCTGAGCCAACTTTAGTTGCACTAGGAAAAGACAGCAGTCCTGGGCAGGGGGAAGTGAGCTTTTCAGTAGCCGTTCTGGTTGTTGGCAGTTATGTGGCTTTCTTTGGAGGACCATCGGGAAATGTCAGTCTTTTCAGAACAAGAAGAAAATTGAAGGTGTTGTCAGTTCCTGAGGTGTCTGAACTCCTTGAATGATCCGTGTGAGACAGATGTGTCAGGCAGCTGTCCTCTTCATCCTTCTCATCAGCAACAAAAGCAATAAACACACGCTTTATGCCAACTAGGGACACTGTGCAAGGCCTGAGGGATGCTCACAGGTATTAGGGAGGGAGCTCCTGACCTTTTAGGACCTAAGGTGAGTGGTCATAGCGCTTGTAGCATGAAATGAAGCAAGTTTTTAAATGGGGCTATAGCAAAAGAAAAGAATACTATATGCACCATTCTAACTTGTACTAACATAGCTTGTTTTACAGAAAAGGAAAAGAAAGCAATTAAAGCAGTTTTTCAAATTCAATCTAGAGAATGAAATTTCATTAATGAAATTTAATCTAAATTTAACTTATAGCCCCCCAAAACAGGGTTTTACATAGATTCAGAGAACAGATTGGTGGTTACCAGAGGGAAAAGGAGGTTGAGGGGAGAGCAAAATGGGTAAAGGGGGTCAATTGTATGGTGACAGATAGAAAACTAGACTTTTGGCGGTGAGCATGCTATAGTGTATACAGAAGTGGAAACATAGTGTTGTACACGTGAAACTTATATAACGTTATCAACTAATGTTACCTCGATAAAAAAAGAGCAAGGTTTTAATTAGTTTTCGAGAGCAATGTGACGTGAAAACTATTCTATTGTATGGGAATATTTGATGTAAATCATTCTAAACACTGAATAATACTTTTTATAAAACTTCATATAGATATCATACCATGATTTTGTTAATTATACATTTTTAGACATTCTCTTACTTTTTGTCATGGAATCATTTATAGCTGTTATTACTCTAGTTGCCTTCTCTAAATGTACTAAAATTTTGGGAGTATTTTGGCTGAGTAATATTCAGATTCTTTTGGTCAAAGACAGTTTCATAAATAATATTGAAGACCAAATACTGAAGAGTAGCCTTCTCAAATACCAAATTGTCCATTTTTTTTAATGTCATAAACTAGGATAGCATTAAGCTTTTCATCCTCCCCTTATATCATCATTCCTGACTATCCCCATTCTTCCTCCTGCTGATGGTGTGTACCGTACCCACAATCACATCCATACCGCTATGTCATCAAAGTCCAAGGGGAGACGATCTTCTTCTCACCTCTACATGGCACAGAACCCAATATTCCTCAGTAGGGGAAGCTGGGTTAGATTTTGTGCAATTGCATAAGGAAGGTGGCCTTCTCCCACTCCTCCTGACTCTGGAAAATTACCAAGGACTATCCTTCAAAGGGGGTTCCCCATAGGATGGAAGGCAATAGACTTCTGTATAGAGGTACCCTTCAGTACCTCTAGAGGTATCAATGCAAAGTGCTGATAACCAGTTGGTGTACAAAACACCTAGACACGGTCTAAAGCTCCAAGACCTTACATAACAGTCCCATTCACCGGCATGCTCTTTTATGCATCTTATTATAATATCCTTCAAATTTTGATATTATAAAGAATAAGATACTGGGGGAATCTTAAGACCTTGAAGATAAAGAAATTCACGTGCATGTCGAAACTCATAAATTTTCTGGTGATCACATACTGTGTTGTCTGATGGTAACGGTAAGTAAATATATTATTTATGATATCAGCACATGCTAATTGACCTTCAATGTTAAGTAAGCTAAACTATCACTCTTTTAGGTATATTTGGATAATTTTGATAAATGTAGTTAAATGTGAACTCACTGAGGATAGGAACCTTGGCTTATGAATGTATTATCTCCTATGCCTAGAATAATACCTGGCACTTAGTAGGTATTTCATGAACATCTGAGGGATGCATGAGAGCATAGCTGTAAAATAAAATGTAATGCCTTTTCAATATCTAAGCACAAAACAGCTGTGTAATTAGATACAAATGAGATTGGCTCAGTTTATTTTTGTCCATTTTAATTTGTGAGCAAGTTGTTTCTTAAGTGACCCAGTGCTACAGTGTGATAGGACAGAACATGATCACTAACATAACAAATATGATTAAACAATCTATATTATGTAAGTATTTTGTTAGTAACTTGGGGTACTTTCTGTATTGCTTGATATGTTGTCAAGAGTTTAAGCAACACTTATTGCTCCTGCTATGTGCCAGGCTCTATTAAAACTGCAATTTTTGTCTACTGACTTTTTAAACTCCACCATATAAGAACACATCCATCTTGTTCATCAAGCCAGCACCTAGCTCCACGCCTGCCAATATAGTGTGATATATTGCCAATAAATATTTGTTGAATAAATAAATGAATGGAAAACGGTGAATAGGTCAGGTTTTTGCTTTCAAGTAATATCGTCTAGGGGAGAAGGGTTGACAGATTGTGGTGCTGTAAGAGTCGGTAGTATTAGATTCAGGTGCTATGGAATAATTGGCTGTTAAAAATAATTTTATGTTTGAATAGCTGAAGCATGCTGTCAGAACTATTAGAGGCTTACAAGTTCTAGTGACACAGGACATAGGCCAAGTTGAATGGTGTCTGAGAAGAAAAAAAAAAAAGAATAGAAGTAACAGTAGGTGAAGAATCCAGAAATTAGTCCCTTTGATGATGGCTGGAAAGAATGAATACTACAGAACTCGAGAACTAGGTGATACTGTCAGCCTCAGAAACAAAACTAAGACGATCCTCAGGTAGAATTATGTGGCATGAATGAGCTACATGGTCATTGAGGAAATGTGGGAATGAGAGAAAGAAGGGCATTGAGAAACTCCCCACACCCCCTCCATAGCCATAGATACTGAAAAGTGAATAACGCATTACTCATTGATGTTCCTTGAAAGAGTTAACATATTTTCCCCTGAAGTCACCCTATACTCTATCCCTGTTGCACCTGATTTATTAAAAGCGGTGATTTAGACACTTGTAAGAGTGGGAGTTGGTGAAGGCCAATAGTAAACTGGCCTGAGAGTTAGATTCAAGTTCTGGCTGCGCCCCTCCCTAGCTGTTCAACCTGGAGAATTCACTTGTCATTTAGGGGCCTCATTTTCTCATCGTATTAATAGAGCCTTAGACCACAAAGGGCTTCTCTCACTCAAAAATGGCTATCATTCTGCAAACTTTATCATTCTTATAATCTATCATAATCTTAAGAACATTTTAATAAACTTGTTCATTTTTTTAAAATTAGAGAGGGGCTTCCCTGGTGGCGCAGTGGTTGAGAGTCCGCCTGCCGATGCAGGGGACACGGGTTCGTGCCCCGGTCTGGGAAGATCCCACATGCCGCGGAGCGGCTGGGCCCGTGAGCCATGGCCGCTGAGCTTGTGCTTCCGGAGCCTGTGCTCCGCAGCAGGAGAGGCCACAGCGGTGGCAGGCCCACGTACCGCAAAAAATAAATAAATAAATAAAATTAGACTTTGGAATCGGAAGGCAAGAATGAGGTGATGATAGGGAATTGGTTGAGATACTGCCGCTTAATAGGAATAAAGCTGAAATTTGCCTTTCAGACTCAAACACATCTTGGGACATTGAGTAGGAGTATCTGTAGGCAGAATGGGGCTTAAAATTTTGTTCTGTTTTATTAACAAGAAGGAAAGTGTTCTTGACTTTAATCATTTATTTTTATCTATCATAAATTCAACCAAGAATCTTGGATTAACACACCTTTAAATATGTCATTGTGCGAAATTTCCCATTGAGAGGAAAAGAGAAACTCCTTTATGGAGAATTCAAAGTGAATATAGAAAAAACTAGTTCTACGCAACTATAATTCCCCCAGTCATTTGGACTGTCAAGAAACTTGCTTTACTGGTGGGAAGCAGCTGCATAGCACAGGGAGATCAGCTTGGTGCTTTGAGACCACCTAGAAGGGTGGGATAGGGAGGGTGGGAGGGAGACGCAAGAGGGAGGGGATATGGGGATATACCTATATATATATACAGCTGATTCACTTTGTTATACAGCAGCAACTAACACAACAGTGTAAAGCAATTATACTCCAATAAAGATGTTAAAAAAAAAAGAACCTTGCTTTAACTTGAATTACCTTAATAAAGGTTTTTTGGTTTTTAAAGGTTTATACACTATGTAATTGCCCAACTCTACACTTTATTCTGCACTGTGGAGACCCAGTTAAGTGTCCTTCCCACTGAGCTGTTGCCCCATGACTGACAAGGAAGTTCCCTTGCAGGATGACTAGTTACTCAATGTAGATGAATCAGATATGTATTTCTTCCACTTGGGGAATATTGGGATGAGTGTGTTCAGAGATTTGTTGCCATCTGATATACTGCCCTATGTGGGGCATCTTTTTCAATCCATAAGTCACTGCAGTTCTGTGAGGCCACTTATGTGACAGGAGGAGGCCTGCTCCCACATTGAGGTTTGGCACAGCTAGTGTTTCTCTTTGCCAAAACGGGCAAAGGCCTTGAGCAAGAAGCCAGCTTTTTCCTGATTACAAAACTGACCACAATTCCTCGCCAACCTATCAGTGTAAGTCCGCTTTTTTTTTTTTTTTTTTTTTTTCTGGTAGTGCATTATTCCTCTCAGGGAGAACTCCACTTTTTTCATTATGGTAAGGAATTTATTGTTACAGCATTAACCGATGTTCAGACATCAGCTGATGTATTTGCTATTGATGGATAAACTTAATAATTAAGTTTTCAAAAAGCAGACCCTGATATACAAAATCTAAGCCATAGCTGGACCTGCCTCCAGTCTCTTAACTCTTTAATTTTACGGAATTTGGATAGCTTTCAGCATCATTTTTTACATACTTTACAAAATAGTAGAATAAATACCTTAGAACATTTTAGTAGCTGATAGCAAATTTTAAAATATGATCACATTCTTGAATTCAGATGTTTTCTTCAGATATCAGATAATGTGATTATAGATTCAACCAGGGATTGGCAGACAGAAAAACGCTTTGTCCAAGTAAGTTTATTTCATAACCCAGAGGTGTAAAGCTTTCCATTTAAGAAGCAATTGAATATTGAAAAATCTCTTCGCTCCAAGAGTTCTAAATACTGTACTGCTGCTCGCTTGCGCCCCTCACAAGACACGGAACATGAGGGTCACTGGCGAGACGGTGTGGCAATGTTTTCCTTGTAATGTACCAAGTCTTGCCAAAGCAGTGAACAAGATTATGACACAACATTCTGTCACAGCTGGTCTCCAACAGGAGGGTGCCAGCCAATTCAGGCCTGGTCCTTTGTGAGTTTATTCCCACCTCTCCCAAATATTTGGAAACTGATGTCTTGACTCATTGGTGCGTTCACAAGTTCTACTACCACAAATCTTTTTCTTTTAACGGATTGGACTTTTGCAAGAAATAGACAAATATCAGTGTGAATCACAGCAAACTCCTATTCCATGCTGTGATGGGTGAAACTCTGGGAGATTCTCTTATTGACCCAGAGAGTGATTCCTTCGCTGACACACTGTCTGCAAGCACTTCACAAGGTAAAGTGAATTCCAGATACGGCTGTTGGGATACTTCGGGCATCATGGAAGGGTGAAACTGTTCTTGTAGTTTGTTTTCCAAGTTACGTTTGTGCTAATACAGTGACGTGTATAGTTCAGTATTTTGATGCTTGGTTTGCTACTACTGTGTTCACTTATGAGCATATTTAGAACTTCTTAGAAAACCTAAATTAATCCTTATTTTATCTCTGTGCATGACTCCTATGTTCTGAATTTTAAGCATTAAAGGTATATTTATATTTTTAAAAATCCTATTCGTTTTTTTAAATTGGGGTATAGTTGTTTTACAATGTTGTGTTAGTTTCTGCTGTACAGTGAACCAGCTATATGGATACATATATCCCCTCTTTTGTGGATTTCCTTCCCATTTAGGTCATCACAGAGCACTGAGTAGAGTCCCCTATGCTATACAACAGGTTCTCATTAGTTATTTTATACGTAATAGTGTATGTATGTCAATCCCAATCTCCCAGTTCATCCCACCCTCCCCTTTCCCACCTTGGTGTCCATACGTTTGTTCTCTGTGTCTGTGTCTCTATTTCTGCCTTGCAAATAGGTTCATCTGTACGATTTTTCTAGATTCCACATATATGCGCTAATATGCGATATTTGTTTTTCTCTTGCTGACTTACTTCACTCTCTATGACAGTCTCTAGGTCCATCCACCTATTTATTTTTATTTCCTGAGTTTATATATGTTTCCCCCAAATACCTAAGGTCTTTTTAGAATACCTGAAGAGTCACTTTCCTGCTTGTAGCCTTCTGTGTTACCTGTCTCTCATAGCAGTGTTTATCCCTCTCACAGCATTTATTCATCTTAAAGTACTCTTTGCACGTTTCTGCTCTACTTTGAAATCTAGATACTTGCATGTACATTTTATCTGTCCCAAAGAATTGTAAGGTTCCTGAGTGTAGGACCAAGTTGTATTCTTCTTTATATTTCTTAGGGTGTGAAGCATAGTGCCTAAGGCTTTGTAGAATCGTGTGGGGACCTTGAGAAGGTCTAAGTGTTGCATTTTACACATAAAGAAAATGAGGCCCCTAATGCCTATTGTATGCTAAGTAAATGATTATTACTCTTGTTCGGTTATGAAAGGTTCCGATACTTCATTTTCAGTATTCCTTTCTTGGCCGTTGCAAGATGTAAGTTCTTATTTCCGTACCTCCTTCTACTGGAGCGTATTAGCACAGCTGATTCTGTTTTGTACTGTTTTGTATGTATTTCTGGGCATTTTCTTCTCCCAGATGCCACATAAAAATAGGTTGTGTTAACTAGTCTGATTCACGTTTTACAATACAGGTGCTAAAGCATTAAGTTGCTTAATTGTTGAAATGGATGGCTTTACATTTTGATTTTCAGTTTTTCTGGAAGCCTGAACTTTGAACATACTGATCACAATTTTTTAAAACATCAAGCTTTTTAAAAATTAAGAGAAAATATTTCATGAAATACCATTTCGTTTTCTTATGATGACTGGACTCAATGTATGTTTCTATCATCTGAGTCTCTTAAATAGGAGTTTAGTTTCATTATATTATATAAAAGTGTGTTTTTCTATAAGCCATTAAGAAGTATTGCTGTCTTTCTCCGGTTTTTCGTTTATGCTGCATCAGGGCAGAATGTCCTAGCTATACTGTAAAATAATTCTTGAGTCAAAATTTGATAGTTTTGTCTGTTTGAAAAGGATATGTCCAGAATGCAGTGCAACAAATGTTTTAGGTTAACTGGGGCAAGTACTGTTTACGGTAAGGGATAGTTATGGGTTTCAAGTTAGTTTTCATCCTGTGCTAACCTCTTTATTTTTATGCCTTGAGTTTTCCCTGGGTTTAATTTGTTTGACTCTCAAATCCCCTTCAAAAGAATAACCCAGTACTTTTCTTCTTCATTAACATGGTACAGAATAGAATTATTGGCAGTTAAGAAATTATATATTGTGCCAATCATTTAACCATTGCGTTATATGGTCTCTGATTACTCCTTATTCGTAAATGTTTTTCTGTTAAAAATATGAGTTCCTTAAGGCCAAAGACCTGTGATTGTAAGCGTCTGTATTTTGTAGGTGACCACTAAATACTCCACCGTTGCCAAAACAAACTTGAAAACAAATTGGGAATCTGGTCGTCGTTAGCTAATTGAGGCCAGCAGAGGTGAAACACTGCAGAGATTAGGTACTTGGCCTCAATACAGGAATTCATCTGTATCACAGGCAGAGGGGAATAGGGATGTTGCAAGGAGCTGAGTGCTGCTACTGAAGACCGAGTGGCTCGTTGAGTGTGAATGATCCAGATGTCCAGCCGTATTGGTCCCATTCGTGAAGCTAAACACTCCACTGTGTGTAGCCACTGTCCCCAAAGGGGACTTCTATACGTTTTCCTGGGCTTCATTATCACTGTGACTCTCTTTATCTTATTTCCCTTTCTGTTTTCATCATGAGCTTTTCAAGGAACCCCAAGTAACCCCATGCTGGCTCTGCAACCATTTCCACTAGAGAAATTGGCGCGATTGAAGGGAAGCTCCGTAAACTTAAGCTGAATGTGCCTCCCACTTTCAGTGCCAGACTCGGTCCTGTGTGAATTCTCTAATTTTAAATTGTTGCACCAGAGCATTGAAAGATGATGACACGCTTGTCCTTTGGAGCTGGTTGAGCAATGGAAGTGCACCTTAGAGACATGACAAATGCTGCAATAGAGGATTCTTTGAAATGAGAGTCTCTCCTGAGAGAGGAGTGAGTGATTGATTGGCCGCCATTTCTATTGAGGGAGACAAACTGTGGCTGTGTGACTCCAGGCAGCTATGTACTTGGAAGCGTTTAGATAATTGACCCAAGTCTTTACCTTTCCAGAAGTTTGAGGGGACCCATGTAGTATCAGGGAACGTAACTCCTGAACTTGTCTTGGCCACATACTTTCTGTGTGAATTTAAGCAAGTCACTTATCCTCTCTACCCTCTGTTTGCACATATATTAACAGAAAACACAGGGCTATTGTGAGGATTAAATGACACAGTAGTTGCGAAAGCACACCGGACAGCCTGTATAGAGTTTATTGGCCTGGCCTTGTAGTATTAATCACTCGTGGATAGAATGGAAGACATATAATATCCTAAATGTGAAGCATTTTAAGGAACATGGTGGGGAAATCAGCAGGATTCCTTAGGAATCAAAGCAAGTGGCAGTTTTGAGTGAGAAGAGGCCTCTGCATGAGCTCCCGTGAATGTTTTGGTAGGGAAATGATCAGACGTAGAGAAAGCATCATGTCTGATGTTTTTAAACGGGGGAATTACCTCCCACTTTTATTAACATTTATCCATGAAAAGATCGAATATCCAAAAGTTAAGTCCTTCTTTGTGCCTAAATGAGAGCGATGATTATGTTTTCTTCTGACAATGAAAGTTGCCTTAGATCATAATGTTCTCCGTATGATGAATTGCTACCCGACTGCAATTATCCATATAAACTGTCAATTGCAGTGTAAAACAGGGGTCGTTAAGTGAAGAACAGTTTTTATACCTCTGATAGAGGTCATCATAGATTATGACCCTTGTCAGCATTCTCACTTACACCTTGAATGAGATGAGCTGGAGGAAATTCTGAAATCATCAAAGCTCTTAGTAAGGTATGTATTCTTTGTGTCAGAGGAAATCTGACCACAGTAGATTTCTTAGTTATATTCAATCAACAGAACAGACACAAAGTGCCTATTATTTTAGCTTCCATTAGAAAGTTGTCCAGAAGATGCCTCGTGTCCACCTACCACTGTTGAGTATTTGTGAAGATATGTGGTAGAAAATGAATCAGACTCGTCTGAGTGGGAGTTAGTTTCTATAAAGCTCTACGAGATTCACGTTTTTGGTAGACAATTTTGCACCTGTAACTAATTTAGAGACACAGACATTGCACATGTATTTGATAGCAACTGCTATTCAACTTTTATAACCTGGGAATTAAGATCACGTGGCTGCTTGAGAACACAGTTTTTGAGACCCACGTAATTTTTTTTTTTGAGTAAAAGGGATTGCCAACACAAGATTGAGGTTCCCACAAGTGGCAAATGGTTTGCATTAGGAAGATTTAAAACAGCCAACTGTCAATCACCTACATGTAAATTATGCCTCATTACCTCATGCCAGGATTTCTGTATGGCCTTCTAGCTGAGCTAAATGAGAAACTCTCAGCCAGCCAATCCAATCTGCCAGATAAGTGGTCCTAAAAGCCTGTCTTTCTTACCCGTTTTCTAATACGTGTTGAGCACCTGCAATATATACAAGGCACCAGTGTGAACACTGGCATTCAGAGCTCTTTGTATTCTGGTTCCACCTCATGTACCTTATTTCCCTCCACACCCCAGAGACTGGCCTGCCATGATCTTATTAGACTAACATCATTGTCCCAAGAACAAGCCACACTCACTCTTGCCTCCGAAACTAACATGTCCTGGAACGCCTCTCCTAATTCTTCCTCCTGTTCCAATTCTCTCTGTCCTTCAAGGTCAGGTTCAAGTAATGTCTGCCCTCTGAATACCTTACCGTTAATCGCTCTCCCTCTCCCCTGCAGGAATATGTGTCTTCTCCCCACTCCACTGCCAGCATCTGATACAGGCTACCCACTGTCCCTTGCCTGGAGGGCTATCCCAGTCTCTTGACAGGTTTTCCTGCCTCTGCCCCCAACAACCTAGTCTCAACCCAGCATCCAGAGGGATCACGTTAAAATGGAAGTCAGGTCTGTCCCTCTGCTCACAACCCTGCAGTGACTTCGCTTCTCCTGACACATAAGCCCTACACCCCACGCTGTCAGCGTCCCCCCCTCCCCGCTCTCCAGACACACTGACCTCCTTGCCGTTCCTCCCATGTTTCACACTTGCTCCTGCCTTAGTGCTTTCGCTCGAGTTCTTGCGTCTTCTGGGAACCCTCTTCCTCTGATATCTTGGCTGACTCTCAGCTGCTTCTAATCACTGCCCAGCTCTCACCTTCGAGTGAGAACTGCCTTGACCCCCTGTTGAATTATCTGTCCTCCCTACTGCCCTTCCGCTCCCCCCTGCTCTACATTTGCTTATTTCTAAGCAGTCCTCAACTTCTAGCCTGCCATATAATTTATTTGTTCATCGTTTTTATTGTTTATTTTATTTATTTTTTTAAAATTTATTTACTTATTTATTTTTGGCTGTGTTGGGTCTTCGTTGCTGCACGCAGGCTTTCTCTAGTTGCGGCGAGCGGGGGCTACTCTTCCGTTGCGGTGCTCAGACTTACTGCGCTGGCTTCTCCTGTTGCGGAGCACAGGCTGTAGGCGCAGGGGCTTCAGTAGTTGCGGCACGTGGGCTCAGTACTTGTGGCTCCCGGGCTCTAGAGTGCAGGCTCAGTAGTTGTGGTGCACGGGCTTAGTTGCTCCGCGGCAATCCTCTCGGACCAGGGCTCAAACCTGTGCCCCCTGCGCTGGCAGGCGGATTCTTAACCACCGTACCACCAGGGAAGCCCATATTTATTGTTTATTGTCCGTTTTATCTCACTAGCACATTAACGCCATGAGGACAGAGATCTTTGTCTAGTTTGCTCACCCACTGCTACATCCCAGCTGCCTAGAACATGCTCGTGAATAGAGGGGCTCAGTAATACTTGTTAAATGAAAGAATAAAATCCTCTATCATTTTTGGTCTGTATCACAGTATTTAGGCCTTAATTGGAGACCGCCTGATACTGTTTTCTGTTTTATATATTACCTAAGCCAAATTATATAGTCACTGAGGATAAGATCCAAGTTTTATTCTCTCCTATATTCCACCAGTATCTAACACGTAATAGGTAACTAATAAGTTCTTGCTGACTTATTAAGACCATGCTGATCCCTTGCTGTACTTCTCCTGAGTTCAGGCACTGGAATCTGTTTAGTGTATAAAAACAAAAGTTTAGTGTACACTAAATAATATTCTAAAACTGATGTTAATATAAGCAACAGTATTCAGTATATGCTAAAAACCAGGTACAAATATATTTTGAATTACCTGTTATTTAGAGTTATTTGCACCGTGGCCCTCCATTGGTTTGAATATCATTAGTTGAATATTAATTTGAATGTTATAAGTTTGTGAATTATCCAAATGCCTGGCTTCTTTTCAAGTCTGCCTACCTTTTGATACTTCAGTATTCGTTTGAACCTCAAGAGGCTTATTTGCTAGCAGAAGAGTACCTTACTTGGTTAAGTAACTAATATTCAATATATAAAGCACTTAGAGCAGTGTCTGGTATGTAATCAGTATTCAACAAATGTTAGTTGTGTCTTCTCACCTCTAAAACGGAAGTTACACTTTGGGATAATACAGATTTTCATTATCCATAGTATCAAAAGTTTTCTATTTCCATAGTTAATTAGGTCAGAGTTACTTCTTACTCTCTTCCAATCTTTTCCTTAGAATTTTTTTCAGAATATTTAGATATTATCTAAAAGATACTTATTATTAATCATAGTTCTAGAAGAAAGAAACCAAGGTTCAATTTCTTGTTTTGGCAAAGAGCCAGTGACAAAACTTAGAACAGAAGTTCTGATATCCTTCACATGTTCCAGACATATGAACACGATGGCTCCCCTTACTTTTTTGGAGAATGTAAAATATCCATTATTCTTTTTTTTTTTTTTGCTTTGCGTTAGCAATTAAATATTTTTAATGTAAGATAATTGGATATTATTTTACTATAGTCTTAACACTTTACCTAAAACCCTGCCTTTAGTTTAGTTTTAAAAATTAAAAACCTATTGGTAATTGCCTGGCGTTCCAGTGGTTAGGACTCTGTGTTCTCCCTGCTGAGGGCCCAGGTTCAGTCCCTGATCGGGGAACTAAGATCCCACATGCCGCACTGCCAAAAAAAAAAAAATTAAAAACCTATTATGTAGACTGGGCAAGTTTGCTTAGTTGATTAAAGTATGATGCTAAAAAGATCCAAAGGTGTGAGTTTGACTTAATTATGGTCAGGTTCACATAGAAATATTTCCCATTTACGAAGAAATCTCTTTGCCGTTGATACAACACACCTCTAGCCAATTACAAGGTACAAACAACTGACCAGGAGAAACCAATCCAATTTTGCAAGTGTCTGTCCTATATGAAATCTAATCCTCTTTGGTGTTATATTCATTTTGTTATTATTGCTTAAATAAACTCGGGTCATAGAAGAGCCATGCCGGATGATGGAGACAAGTATCTTTTCCTTGGAATATCTTTATCAGTAATAATCCAAATCCCAATCACTCCACTGGGCCGTCATAATTCAAAACCCGTCTCTACCGAGTCGATATCCCCGATTATTTCAGAATGTGTGAGTCTCTGTCTCCTCGATGTTTTTAGAGCACTTATTTTCTCTGTACTTTCTTCTGTTATCAAACATCTTTCATCTTGGTAACTTTTCGAGCTCAAGAACTACATTATAATGTATTTCTTGTGGGGCCTGAAAAATACCTTGTACATAGTTTTAGGTCATTGGTTATCTTGATTTGAGGTGGTTTTGGTTTTGTATTACTGACTGAGCATGTACTGAGGTTAAGATGTTGAGAAAGAAAAATGCCTAAGAAAAGTAAAACAAGGAAAAGTTTTGGGAAGAGAAACACCATAGTAAAATATAATGACTCTTGTAAGAAACAAGGTTTATAAAATAGATTGTTGATACAGAGAAGAGTTAAATAGTTAGCATAAAATTGGTAGTTTGGATTTAACCTGTTGGTTTATTTCACTTAAATGGAATGTCTCAAAAGACAACTCAACTGTTCCAAGCGCATTAACTTCCCAAACACGGGACTCCTAATGTAGGCATTAGTTTTTGGAAAAAGATTTCCTGCATTGTTTAAAAAAAAAATACAGGGTACTCGTAAGACAGAATAGGCCAAGCATATCTAAAGCAAAAACATAACTTCTAATACTCATTCCTTAGGATGAAGTGTGCACCCTGTGAATTTTTACCTGCCTTGTTTACACTGATTCGAGAACCTTGGTTAAATATGTATCTAGCCTTTATTGTACACGGAAGCCAGTTTAAAAAATAGGTAGTTTACTAAGATTCATTTCAATACTGCTTTATAACTTCTGACTAGGAAAATTGTCAAATGAGTGCCCTGGAAATTCTACACCAATCCTTTGTAATACAAATGGAAGAGGTTTTGCTGGCTATGTAGTTGGTCTTAATGTTTCCTTCTATGAACCCCGACTTCCCGGACCCGTATGAAACATCTCTCTTATTTACCCTTTTTATTAGAGAAAATGTGTAAATCATTTCACAAATGAACATACTTGTGTAATTTGCACCCAGATAAAGAACAATACCAGCATTCCAGAAGCTCTCTGACTATTCTAATTTCTAACCCAAAGATTAGTTTTGCCTGTTTTTGAACTTTATGTAAGTAGAATCATACGTGGTTTACTCTTTTGTATCTGGATTCTTTTGCTCAGTACTTGTTTGTTAGATTAATCGTGTTATTGAGTGTAACTGCCCTTCATTCTCATTACTAGATGGTAGGTATTTCACTGTGCAAATATATCACAATATATCTTCCTACCCTACTGATGATGGGCGTTCAGGTGGCTTTCCGTATTGCAAACAGTACAACTGTGAGTGCTCTCGTATTGGCCTTTCAGTGAACAAGTATACACATTTTGTTAGATACATACTTGGGCTGTAGGGCGTGTTCAGCCTTGAGTCACTACCAAACGGTTCTGAATGCGGCCGTACCAGTGTATACCTCCACGAGCAGTGTCTGTCTGAGTGTTTCATTCACTCCACATCTTTCCTGGTTCTTGGCATTTTCTGTCTTTTTCATTTTATCACTCTGGTGGGTAAGTGGTGGTATCATCTTGTAATTTTTGTTTCTAATTTTTATTTCCCTTTCTTTGATGACTGTAAAGTTAAGCACCTTTTAAAATATTTGTTGTCCATTTGGCTATCTTCTTTTGCAAAGTACCTGATCAAGTCTTTTGCCTATTTTTATATCAGGTACTTTGGATATGAGTTTTAAAGCGACCTTCATCAAATATGTGTATTGCAGATACCTTCTCCCACTCTGTTGCTTTTCTATTCACTTAATGAACAGTTTTTAATCCTAATAGAGTCCAGTGTATCACATTTTTCTTTTATGGGCAGTGCTTTTTATATCCTGTTGAATGAATCTTTGCCTACTCCAAGGTTGATAAGGCATTGTCCTAGTTTTTCTTTTTTTTTTTTTTTCAGTACGCGGGCCTCTCACTGTTGTGGCCTCTCCCGCTGCGGAGCACAGGCTCCGGATGCGCAGGCTCAGCGGCCATGGCTCACGGGCCCAGCCGCTCCGCGGCACGTGGGATCTTCCCGGACCAGGGCATGAACCCGTGTCCCCTGCATCAGCAGGCGGACTCTCAACCACTGCACCACCAGGGAAGCCCCTAGTTTTTCTTTTTAACGCTCTTTTGTTTAATATTTCACCCTGAGATCTGCAGTTCACGTGAAATTGATTTTTGTGTGTGGTATAAGGTGGGGTTGAACCTTTTCTTCCTCTGTGTGGATACCCAGTTTACCTACTCTGCTTGTTGAAAATATTATCCTTGCCCTACTACAGTGACACTTTTTCATAAACTAGGTGACCGTTTACACGTGGCATTGATTCTGGGCTTGCATTGGTCTATTTTTCTCTCTTTGCACCAACCAACATCTGGTCTTAATGACTGTAGCTTTATCATTGGTTCTGGTATCTGGTAGGATAAGTCCTCCAGCATTTTTCTTCTCTTCAAGATTGCCTCGGCTAGTCTTGGCCGTTTAAATTTCCACATAAATTTTAGGCTCAGCATGTCAGTTTCCAGGCAGAAACGCTAGGATTTTGATTGGAATTTATTCTGAATCTATAGATAAATGGGGAGGATTGACAGCTTTATAATACTGAGCCTTCCAGTCCATGAACATGACACATCCCTTCATTTATTTAGATACTTTTTCAATATACTTTTGAGTTTTCGGCGTAGAGATTGTACTCATATTTTGCTAGATTTTTTTCCCTAGGTATTTGATGGTTTTGATGCGATTGTAAACATCATTTCAAAATGTCATTTTCTGTTTGTTGCTGGCTTATAGAAATATAGTTGAGTTTTTAACATCAACCTTATATCCAGGAACTTTGCTGAATTCTCCTTTTAACTATAATGGTTTTATTTTTTTTTATACGATCATGGCATCTGTGAGTAATGTTAGTTTTATTTCTACTTTTCGAATTCTGTGTCTTGTTGTTGTTGGATTGGATAGGATCTCCAGTGTTGATGATAGCTAGTATCCTTATCTCATTCCTGACCTCAGAAGGAAAGCTTAGGTATTTCATTGTCAAGTATGATGGCTACTTGAGTTGTTTCGTCTTTTTTAAATAGCTGTTCTTTATCAGATTAATGAAGTTTCTCACCCTTCCTAATGAAGAGGTTTTTTGAACTCATGGATGAGTGTTGTATCAAATGTTTACTTGTAGAATATTTTTGGTAATGCTGTAATGGCTCAGGAGGAGGACTTAGAATGAAAAGTGCTTACTAAGGATATTTTAATATCACATGGCAATATGTTTTAAGATAATATACAGTATTGCTAGTGGAAATCTGCACTTCATCCCATAACCACAAGTGATCTGGCTACATCTGTTTTGACACTTTTGTTCTCAGAGTTTGTATAGCTTAAGACCATTGTCTTCTCATTAAGAGTGCTTGGCACAGTAAATTGAAAACAAAAGAGTAGACAGAAGCGTAGTGTATCACTCACTTTGCCAGACTAAACAACTCTGAGTAAGGCCAGCTTTCCCCTCTAGCATAATTTCAGGCTATTAGAGATGCTTCAGTAGTAAAGTTTTCTTTAAAAACACCTACCCACTCTATCTCTTGCAGGAGGTCCCTTACAGTGGTTGACGGGTGGACAAAGCAAGGAGAAACAGTCCTTTGGGAGATCTTTGGTGGTTCCCTCTTTTCTAAGTAGCTACAAACTTGTGGAGCATTCCTTGCATTTTTTTCCTTTCCATTCGGTCTCCTCTCTCCCATTTTCCTTCCCCTGCCACTGCAAAACCAAAACCAAATTGTGCAGAAGGAGCTGGCCAGGAGGAAACATTCCAGTTCCTTTTTTCTGACCTAAGTACCAGTCTTCGCTGGCTGCTGGTGTGTGCTAGGCAAGGCTAGAGTTTCAGCTTAACCAGAGTAACTAACTGTTCAACAGATTTAGCCTTAGTCCTGACTAGTTTTTAGTAAGTCTCCTTTTAGAAACATGTGAAGGTGGTTTTAGCAGAAGAACCAACCTTGAACTAGTTTGACCATGATGAGAAAGAGGACTTGAATCTCCAGCTAAGGTAGCGGAAGAAACGATCGTTCTGGGTGAGGGCATGATCCTATCATCTTTCCTGTCCCCTGATACCTCAGGACCGGATTAAGCAAGCTATCTATACAAGATGTGGCCCATGCAAGAGAAAATGAATTTTTAGAAAGCATAAACTAGCATGGACTTCTCCAAAGCTGATCATATGTCCTTTGTTGGTCTGAATTTGGAAATTTGCTATGAGACCTTCTGGCTCTTTATAAAGAAATGTGCATATAAAGATACGTATTAGAATGCTTTCAACCTCTGCCAAGGCTATCGATGGGAGTATCACCAGGACAGAAGCACTGGTTTTGGTTTGTAATATAGTCTAAGTAGACAACACAATGAAAACATATTTTCTTATATTAAAGAAACAAATGACACACTAAGGAATCCACTAAAATTCCACACTAAGGAATTTTATCCTTTTCTTAATTCCTGTTGTCCAAAATAAGAGGTTCTCTGTTCAGAGAAACCGTAACAGAATTCAAACCCCAGTTCCAATACCTATTAGTTGTATTGGGCAAATCACTTACCTCTTTCTATCTAATGTTTTCAGTCTATTGGGTAGTAATTATAATTGTTTACAACCCATAGGGCTATTTATATATGTAAGTTATATTACTATATGTACATTTCTAAATTATACTTACATTAACAAATTATAAATTACATATGTAATGGGTCTAAGGTACAGTGCCTGTCATATGATAAGTGCCTAAAAATAATTAGCTACTATTAAACTATACTTCTGCTAATGGGGTCCAGAGTCTTTTTCTTCCTTTGCTAATTAAAACTCATCATACCAGTGAAGGAAAAGAAATGAATTGATAGAATTTATTTTTTAAATGCTTGAGTCACAAGGACAGTCATCTGTTGGTCAAGTATCAGAAATATTTTCTGATACTCCTTTATTTTACTTAAAACTACATTAAAATTCTCTCTACTTTTCCAGGTTATTGCATGATAAGTCCTTTTAAGAGGACTGGGAAACAGACAAGGAATATATTTACTCCCTCTGTTAGGTGAAATCATGGGAAAATACTGCAGTTTAAAGATATTTAACTTAATTTTTAGTTTCATCAAAGTAATATTTGTACACAGTTTTAGAAGTCAGATCGTACTACAAAGCTTTTAATGAAGAACTGCAGTCTTCAACCTACACCTGGTTCCCACTTCTCAGAGGCAATGATTTTTAACTTTTTAAAGCATGTCTCCTGGTCTTTACTGCTGTATGTTTAACATGCTTATACTGCGATTTGTTAAATTGTGTTGATTACCCACTGACTGCTGCAGAAGATAAGAATTTAGCCCTTTGCCATCACACTCCCTTTCTCAAAACCTACACTCCTCCTCTCCCGCAACCCACCCTCACAGTGTGGTTATTCGTAATTTTAGGTGAAATTAGTTGTCTGTGTTTACATCGCAGTAATTTTGGAAGTGCGCTTACAATTGAGCCGGACAGTATACTGCAGTTTTACTTTTTTTGGGGGGGGTGCATCGGGTCTTCGTTGCAGCACACAGGCTTCTGTCTAGTTGTGGCGCGTGGGCTCCAGAGTACGTGGGCTCTGTAGCTTGTGGCTCACGGGCTCTCGTGTTGGGGTGCGGGCTTCGTTTGGGGGATCAAACTCGCGTCCCCTGCATTGGAAGGCAGATTCTTTACCACTGGACCAGCAGGGAAGGCCCTACAGTTTTACTTCTGACCCTGAATAGCTGTTTGTTTTTCTGGAGTTAATCATTCTTTTTTTTTTTTTTAATTAGTAATTACTCACTTTTGTTGTTGTTCCTTTTCTCCATACCTTGCCACTAGTTCATTCTCAAACTCTCCCTCAGAGTGGGCATTTGCATGTCTCAGGCATTGCGGTTTCTCAGGGAATCTCATGAGGCCACCGGCATCCTCTGATCCATTTTCTCAACGAACAGGTTCTGCTCAGGATCTGTTGTCCTGGGTCTTCCTTCCACCTCTCTCCTGTACCTCAATCCTTTGCTTCCTGGATCCCATGTTTCCTTTTTGTTCTGGTGTAGAACTCTAGGGAAAAACACACGGGAGGCGACTTTTTTTTGAGGTCTCATATTTCTGAAAATGTCTTTATTCTCCTCTTACACTTGAGTGATGGTTTGGCTGAATATAAAATTCTAAGTTGGAAATAATTTTTTTCTTTGAAGTTTGAAAATACTGCTCTGTTGATTTTCTAGCTTCCGGCGCTGCTTTTGAGCAGTTCAGTGTCATTCTGATTCCTAACCCTTTTTAGGGGACTTTTTTTTTTTTCCTGCCTGGAGGCTTTTAGGATAGTCTCTAAAAAGAGCATTCGTCTTTACAGTGATTCCTTTCTCTGTGGTGTAAGTTAGAAATCCTTTCTCTCGTTGTTTTAACCAACATAAATCCTTGCCCTTAGTCACTCTAAAGTTAAAGAAAACCTAAGGGATAACTTAATAAAACTTTTCAAGTACATGTGGTAAAGGTCAACTACGCAGAGGATGATAACTGTATGTTTAGAAAATGAAAGAAAAATGTACAAACTCTAACAACATAGGTTAGACCATCATTTCACAAACTCTGTTCCATCAGATGGTAAACTCAAACGTTGTGTGCGATACCCTCCCCTCTCTTGTATTTTCTCGTGGATTATTAGCATATAATTCTAAGAAGTCCTGCAATAGACCCATTTAAACTGGCTTCACCTAGCATTTCCTGAGTTTATTTGCCCATCAGAATTTTTTTTCTTTTTAATTATTTTGAAAGGAACATCATTAACCTATGTATAACACAGTTGGGGAAATGCCAGATAAGACATAGACTTTCCTGGCTACAGAAGAGCAATTTAGCATTGGAATGAGTAACCCAGAGAGGCTGTGGACTCTCCTTTTGCAGAGGCCTTTAAAACAGGACATCTGTTTTAGGCGTAATCCTCTTTGAACAATGGGACTTTGCTGCTGTTTCTTCCTTTTCCTGTCCCCTAGTGGTAGCGTTGGGGAGCTTTTAGCCTACCTTTTACATGATTCTAGTACCCTGGTTACTCTGGTGACAAAAGTTACCACGACTACCAATAATTACATTTATGGAGAACTTACTTTCTGGCCCTATGCTGGATGCTTTACATGTATTATTTAACTGAATCTTCACAGCAACTCTGTGAGGTCGGCAGTATGATTATTTACAGATGGGGATAATTAGGGGTAAAGAGATCACAAAATTGACAAGAAAGAGGTCAGGATTCAAACCCAGGGCTTCTAACTCGCTACTAGCTCTCCATCTTCAGTTGTTAATGTTCAGAACAGCAACCTGCAACGAACAAACAAACAAATAAAATACACACATCTGTATTTATTACGTAAAGACTTGGACAGATACGACGCTCACTTTATGAGACTGTTCCCTAAACCTTTTGATGAATTCGGAGTTTATTACTTATGTTAGAAACAAATTCTACTACCAATTTCTTTATTCTAATTTGTCAACCAGTAAATGGCTCCTTGCATGAGACATTTTTCCTTCATAAATTTGATGTCATTCCTGTGTGTTAGTTAAGACCGAAAAGTCTGGATCTGTGAAAATTGGTATAGATTAAAAAGTCCCCTTTTCAACGTATTTACACATGGTAACGACTTCGTAATGCAGTGCGGAGGATGCTAGGGGTGAAAGACAGAGAACCTGGACTCTCGTGGACTCGGCCTCTTCCCCTGAGCTCCTGAGCACATCACTTTGCCTGGTTTTCTTCAACTGCCAGATGGGGAGCTTAGATTATCTCCAAAACGCCCTTTCTGCTCTGACATTTCAGAGTGATTTTTGTCTCTGGATATCGGCTCTTGTAACGGGAGAGGAATTAGGAAATTCACAGGTCAGTTCGCACTGCAAAGTGATTTGAATAGATCAATAAGGAGGGGCTGGATGAATAATATTTATGAGTACCATGACCTTGAACTGAAACAAATGAGAAGAGATTGAAAAAACTTGGTGATTAAGTGTCTTTCTAAGGTCACTTCCAACAGGGCTACTAAGTTTTAGACATGTAGGAAAGAAAGGCTCTTTCCTGCACCCACTCTTGTTCAGCTTAACATGTTTCTCCAATGAAGCTTCCATTTGAAAATTACCCTTCATAGTGCATCCCCAGCCCCCTGTACCTGGCACATCATAGGTGTTCAGCGAAGCTTCGTCGAAATTAATTGTTATTTAATATGGAACTAGAAGATCAGGAAGAGATTTGTTTTTCTAATCAGTATTAAGTTTAGAAAGTCACGTGTGCAGGCTGTGGAGTTTTAGACCATCTGGGTTCATAACCTAGCTGGACTCCTTAGTAGCTGGGTGGTTTTAGGCAAGTTATTTCCATAACTGTGCCTCAGTTTCCTCTCCTTTAAGGGGAGTTATAAGTGTACCTACCTCATGGGGCCATTGTGAGCATTCAGTGAGACAGTCCAAGCATTGTATTTGGTATAATACTTAGCAGAGATTTAGGGTTCTATTAATATTAGCTGATGTCTTTATTAAGGAGGTGCAGCATTTCCCTAGACATTCTAGTAGAAGTTTTTCTTTTCATTTCATAAGGGACAACATAGAACCCCAAAAGTAAACTGTATAGTTCTAGTGCTTGATTTTTATCATTTAACATCTTTTCTGACCCACTTCCATACTCCCGAATAATGATGCCTCTCAGATGAGAGAAGTTGCTGTGTTTTTGCATGATACGTCTTTTTGTTTGAACTACATTATACTTTGGCGTGTTGCGAAGTCTGCTCATTGAGTATCGTAGAGTTTAAAGCCAAGGTGAAGGTCTGAGGTAAATGGCACACGACTACGTCCTTCCCCACAGTGTCTGCCTCAAGACTCCTGCCTGCTTGAAACACACCAAAGGCTGTGAAATTAGTGATGTGCCTGATGTAATGCACTTCTCTCACCCACCTGGAAAGTTAAGACATTGTTACTTATCCCTGAGAAGGACTGTCGTCCATGCAAGCTTTTTGTTCATTTGTTCTTTCATGAGTAATTGCATGGAGTCACGAAAAACACCTACTCAACTTACAGCTTGGCAGAAACAGTAGCTTATGTTTTCTGAAGACAAAATTAGAAGCAGGCTCCCTGGACCCCATCTTTAAGTCAAAATAAAATGTCTAGGAAACCACTGTGCCTCCCAGTAACCACGGCCCCTGTGGAGTAATATTGTTTAGGTCAAGATGTCCCAGAGTAAGAGGACAAGGAGAAGGGAAAGAGGGGAAGGAAAGTGTGTACTGGGATAATTTGTTTTCACAGAGATGAAGAGGCAAATGGTTTTTCTTTCTTCCTTTGTCCTTTCTATGTAGAGGAAAAGTTTACAGTACCCTAATCTTCCTCCTGCAATTATCAGAAGAGAAGAACTGAGTATACGTTGTTGAGAGGAGGAGTTACAGCTTAAACTGTACTTTATTTATGATATTGAAGATTACATCTTTTCTGGGGAGCTTAAGTCTTAGCAAAACTAAACCACTGAGAAAGTATCTTTATTTTTTCCATTTTCACAGAAAAATGAATACTTGTTCTTTCCTTCCCTATAAAATATGATCATTCAGTTGGCAAGCGTTTAGTAAACAACAACTATGCATAAGGTCTAAAAGGAAAACAGAATAATAAGACCCTGTCCTTTGCTCCAGAACTGGAAATCTAACAGCGGAGATACTTATCCAAATAATTATACCAGAGGGAAAGAGAGGTACTCAGTGCTGTGGGAACACGGAGAATGGAGAGTGTTTTTAAGTTGGAGAATTCGTGGAAGGTTTCATGGAGAGAGTAGCATTTGGACCAGTGTGGGATTCCCCACTACCGTGGGAAAGACAGACGGGAGTTTTGACGGGTGGTGCTGAGGGACAGGAGGAGGGTGAACAGCTTCAGGAAGCAGCATGAACAGACATGAGCGGACTAGACGGTGCAGAGTGTCTGCCCTGGGCACACCGTGGGATGCGCCCAGGCACAGCACTGATGAGAATGGGGGTGAGGTCTGGGATCCCGAGTGGAAAATGACACTGAAAAAGTAAGGCAGACTGTCAGGGAGGGCCTTGAATGCCACGCAGAGACTTTTCAATTTATGATGTAGGTCAGTGCTTCCCCTGCTTTTCCACCAAAAATTGCCCTTAGTAGAAGAGGACAACAAAGTCGGCGTTCTCGGGGGAGGAGGGGAGGGATGAATAGGTAGAGCACGGCGGGTGTTTAGAGCAGTGAAACCATCCTGTGTGCTACTGTGATGGTGGATGCTTGACATTACGCATTTGTCAAAACCATAGAATGAACAACACAGAGAATGGATTCTACTGTAAACTGTGCGTTTTAGTTCATCATAATGTATCACTGTTGGTTCATCAGTTTTGTCAACAAGCATACCACACTAATACGAGTGTTAATAATAGGGGAGATGCACGTTAATAATAGGGGAAACTGTGTGTTTCAGGGTTTGCGGGGGAGGGAGAAAGGGAAAAGGGTATATGAGAACTTTGTAGTTTCTGCTCAATTTTTTTTTTTTTTTTTTTTTGCGGTACGCGGGCCTCTAACCGTTGTGGCCTGCTCCCGCTGCGGAGCACAGGCTCCAGACGCGCAGGCCCAGTGCCCATGGCCCACACGCCTAGCCGCTCGGTGGCATGTGGGATCTTCCCGGACCGGGGCACGAACGCGTGCCCCCTGAATCGGCAGACGGACGCCCAACCACTGCGCCACCAGGGAAGCCCTCTGCTCAATTTTTAAGTAAACCTAAAGCTGCTTTTTAAAATAGTCTATTCTTTTTTAAAAATAGCGTTCTTGGGCTTCCCTGGTGGCGCAGTGGTTGAGAGTCCGCCTGCTAATGCAGGGGACGTGGGTTCGTGCCCCGGTCCGGGAAGATCCCACATGCCGCGGAGTGGCCAGTGAGCCATGGCCGCTGAGCCTGCGCGTCCGGAGCCTGTGCTCCGTAACGGGAGAGACCACGGCAGTGAGAGGCCTGCGTACCGCAAAAAAAAAAAAAAAAAAAAAAAAAGAAAATATAAAAATAGCGTTCTTTTAGCCATGAAATGTACTACAAGTATAAAGTTTTTTTAGGAGTTTCATAGTATATCTTTAAAATCACGTGAATTTTTTGCTCTGTTTATTTACACATAAATAACTATTTTCTCATTAAAATTTTCCCTGAAACTTTTCAATAAAAGACATGATCCCTAGGGATATGATTCCTGTGTTGAGAAGCCTGACATTGGTTGGCAGGCAGTCACTGAAGTCATATGTTAAAAGTGAAACAAAAATAAACCAGTAAAATGATGAGCAGACAATTTTTCTTGCAACCCAGACGTTTTTTGCATCCTTATTTTCATTTCCCAGTATTCATACAGAAGCATATACACTAACTTTAACTCAGTCAACCTTTACTTTGTCTACAGAAGAACTTTGCAATAGGCATGATGAGAAATAGTTGATGAACCTACTTTTGTGGATATTGCAGTTGAGACAAGAGAGGTGTATTTTGATAGGAAAGTAATATATACTAAGAAAAATGGATAATGAAATAGAAAATAAGCATGCTGAGGAGATGGGCAAAGTAAATGGAGTGACGTGGGTCAGGTAGGTTTAGATGAAATTTGTTCAATGGCTGCCCCTGCCATTAGGAGCACACACTTTTTTCTGGATGTCATTGAGACCCCGTATGACCTTTAAGCTATCACCAGTGTAGTGTTTGTACTGTAACACAGATAACTTCAAGTTGTTTGGGTACTTATTCATGTAGATATTCAGACGTGTAAACCAAACCGTGCCTGATGCGTCCTCTTGGAACCACTGAAGCACATTCACAGCCCTAGCCTCCTTATTTGTGTTTTCAAGGCGCTTTGTTTTTCTTATGAAGACCACAGCTGGAATCTTTAACCTCTTGCAAGAGTCAGCCTTTGAGAGCTACATTCTTTAGCTCTCTGCTAGCTGGGAAAAAACACGAGGCCCATTCCCAGATACCCTTAGGAAAGCCATCCTGCTCTGAAGAGAGCAGGGCTGTTTCTAGGACATTGATGTGGGTATGCCGTACACGTGACACTATTAGAGGGTCCTCAACTGTGACGTCCAGGTAAGGGGTGACTTCCCTCCATTAGTTCAACAGCCTGGACGGCACTAAGAAGGCGGCTGTGTTCCCTGCTCTCCTCATGATCACCTAGGTGACATCACTTGACCCAAGACTCTTTCTGTTCCCTTTCTGTGGATCTTTACAGGATGGCACTGTCCTCCAGGACTAACGTCATACCTATTCTTTTCTCCATTTCAGAAATTACCATGGTGGACACAGAGATGCCGTTTTGGCCCACCAACTTTGGGATCAGCTCCGTGGATCTTTCTGTGATGGACGACCACTCCCACTCCTTTGACATCAAGCCCTTCACCACCGTTGATTTCTCCAGCATTTCCGCTCCACACTATGAAGACATTCCGTTCCCAAGAGCTGACCCAATGGTTGCGGATTATAAGTATGACCTGAAACTCCAAGAGTACCAAAGTATGCGGTTTATTTCACTTTTCAGACTGCTGAGACTAGAATTGGATTAATACCTCACTCACACTGGGGTAAATGCTCCAGAGACTAAAGCCTATAGTGAAGCCATTTACCGTTCATTTATTCACCCATTGATCCGTGAAATAGTGGGCATTTATAATTGACCAAAAAGGAAGGTAGTGTGTGAACACGTCATCATCTTTCTCCGCCCCCACCCCCACCCTTCCTGCCTGCTTCCCTTCTCTCTTTCTTTTTTTCTTCCCTTCTCAGGGACATTTTCCAGCCTGATTACCTTGCCAGGTGCATCTCAGGCTAAGAGTCCATCCCCCCCACACTTTGAATTCTTTTTTCCACTTGTAAGTAGATAAGGAACATTTTGTCACTTTTTATAACTTATCTCTAAATCACTGTTGCATCTTTACTAATTCTGCAGTTTGAACAGCTTCCAGTGAAACCTATTTTTCAGCACAAATTTAAATGTTGACGTTGTAGGCTATTGATAAATCTCCATGCCATTAACGCAATTCACATCAAGCCATCAGACTCGAGAAAAACTAAAGCTGCACTTTTCAAGGTTAAATTTCTATGATGCTCTTTCCTTGATTTTTATCTCTTTGCTGATATGCTGTTTTTCCAGAGCCACCACCATGTAACTGCAGCCATTACTTGACAATAAGTAAGAACTTCCTGTAGTTCTAGTTTTCTTTTTTTAAGATAAATGATAGACTTGGTTATATTTATATGTGTGGCTTTCAGTTGGAGCCTGATATGAAAATTTAACAGGCCTGATCCTGACCAACGGAAAGATAGTGCTTGCTTTCCATAGGGCCTCTCTCTATCAGAGATCATTTTACAAACCATCTTTTCTGACTCAACATTGACGGGAACCTGCTCTCTTATTTTTCATGTACCTTCAAACTGGGCTTACCATACCTTTTCATGGCAATGTTCCTTCTGTTTCCTTTACAAGAGTGGTTTTAAAACACTTCTAAAATGCAACACTTAAATTAAAATGTATAATTTAATATTGTCACGAGTGCCAAATACAGCACATTATGTAGCAAAGTAACCTTAATGATCTCTAATACCATATGTTGCCTGTTAGAGCTTTAGTATTACGAGGTATTGGACGGTCATAGAACCACAAAGTTAAAAGTTAACCACAAAGTTAACGCCATTTTTTTTCACAGGTGGGGCTAGAGGTGTTGCGACTTGCCTGTGATTACAAAGCCTACTTTTTCCTGTGTATTTTTCACGTTCCATAGTGCATCTAACTTAAATAATAAAATAATGGCACCAAGGTGTACTATAGTGACTTCCCTGTTGCTTGTCGAGCATTGTTTTTCACGTGATAATTACCTGCTCATGTTTTTCTATACACAGGTGCAATCAAAGTGGAGCCTGCATCCCCACCTTACTATTCTGAAAAGACTCAGCTGTACAATAAGCCTCACGAAGAGCCTTCCAACTCCCTCATGGCAATTGAATGCCGTGTCTGTGGGGATAAAGCTTCAGGGTTCCACTATGGAGTTCATGCTTGTGAAGGATGCAAGGTAAAAAAAACCATTTTTTCTTTTTTGAAATAATTTGCTGAAAATGTACCTATTATTTCATTTCCTGTTGCAAACAGATGGCAAAGAACTGAGATAACATTGTCAAGCTTTTACATATTTTTGGCAAAACCCATTCTTCAAATGGTATAATGCTTGAAAACCTAAGAAAATTGTTCAAAGCAAGGCTACTTTGCCTCACTTCCCCTTTTCCAAATTGGTCCTGTGCAGCACCATCTAATTTGAACCTTGCATTTTGCAGATTTAAAAAAAAAAAAAAAAAAGTCACTTGTTCAAGGTATCATGGAAAGACAGTGATGAGCTGACCCAGACTGGTACCCGGATTTCCTGAATATTCTATATTGTTTTGCGCTATACCATGGAATATTCTGTATATGTAGGACCTGATGGATAGATAGATAGATAGATAGGTAGGTAGGTAGGTAGATAGATAGATAGATAGATAGATAGATAGATAATCTTCATTTGAGCCTTAGAACGGTCCTATAAAGATAAGCTTATGTATGGCCACTTTACAGGTGTAGAAATCATGAATCAGTGAGACTTGCCCATGGTCATCCATCAGTAAGTGGCAGAGCCAGGACCAGAACATATATCTTATGACTCCTAAACCAGTACTCTGTGCTTTCTTGTTCCAGCATCAGTTTGAGCTATGTGTTAGGAGCAGGCAAAGCGATGTAACTGTTTTGGAAAGGAGGTACTCTTTCTCCTCATCTCTTTTCTTTGTGAAAAAGGGTATTTTGGAAAGTTCATTTAGTAATATTCTGCCCAATTATTAAGAAAATGTTAATCTACTCATATTTTATTTTATTTTTATTTTTTTAATTTAATTAATTAATTTGGCTGCGTTGTGTCTTCGTTGCTGTGCGCGGGCTTTCTTTAGTCGTGGTGAGTGGGGGCTGCTCTTCGTTGCATTGCGTGGGCTTCTCACTGCGGTGGCTTCTCTTGTTGCGGAGCACAGGGCTCTAGGGGCGCAGACTTCAGTAGTTGTGGCACGCAAACTCAGTAATTGTGGCTCATGGGCTCTAGAGCGCAGGCTCCGTCGTTGTGGCGCACGGGCTTAGCTGCTCCACGGCATGTGGGATCTTCCCGGACCAGGGCTCGAACCTGTGTCCTCTGCATTGGCAGGCGGATTCTTAACCACTGCGCCACCGGGGAAGTCCCTCTACTCATATTTTAAAATGTAGTTCGTATTTTTAAAGAATTAATTCTAATAGGCTCAATGAATAAAATAGTAATCGAATAGTACTTATTATATACTCCAGGGCTCAGAATAAATTGTTCATAAATACTTACCTTATAAAATAACGCTGCTTATAAAAGGTAAGATCAGATTCAATCGTCAGTTGGGCTTTTTTGTTCAGAATAAAGATATATGACAGCAGTTAGGTAGGTGTTAGAATATCTGGGTTCCTAACTGGACCATGGGCCAAAAAAGGAAGTTAATATTTATTGAATTTCTACTATGTGCCAGATATTGTGCAAGATGCTTTTGCATATTATCATTTTTAAACCATATTCTGTCTAAGTTTTCAGTTCTATAAAATGAGGGTGTTGAATTAGATGATCTCTAAAACCTCTTCAGTCCAATAGTTTATTACTCCAAAGGCAATTTAATAAAGTGAAAGAGACAAGCTAGTGGTCACCTGGCCACTTGCCCAAGGTCCCTAACCAATCACATGAGCACTTCAGCCTTCAGACACCTCATGTGTAAAACAGCTTGGTTAGATTAGCTCCCCAAGGGCTTCTTATTCATCTCTAAGTTCTAAAATTCCAAAATGACTCCTTGAAATACTACTGGCAAGAGATGGCTTTCGTTTAAAACATGAAAACCCATTCATTCTGTGATTGAAACCAAACTACAATATCTGTGATCTTATATGAAATCATTATCTTCCCAAGGAGTAGTGATAACATGTCATTTGAGTTAGATTTATATAATTTTGAGGAAATAGTGGCTAAATTCTGAGAAATACCCAAAGAAATCATTTACTTTTGGTCATCTTGGTAATTTATGCTGATAAATAAATAAAAGTATGGTTGGCTAAGTTTCCACAGTAAATTATTATGTTTATGGGCTGGTAAAACACTTAGAAAACTAGAGGGCTTAAGCAAATAGTTTCACTGGGATTCTGTCCATCAGATATTTGTAGAGAGGTTTTTTTTTTCTTTCCGAAATTTTTTTTTTAAATTTTATTTTTTTATACAGTAGGTTCTTATTAGTCATCAGTTTTATACACATCAGTGTGTACATGTCAATCCCAATCGCCCAATTCATCACACCAACAACAACCACCCCCGGGGCTTCCCCCCTTAATGTCCATACGTTTGTTCTCTACATCTGTGTCTCAACTTCTGCCCTGCAAACCGGTTCATCTGTACCATTTTTCTAGGTTCCACCTACATGCGTTAATATACGATATTTGTTTTTCTCTTTCTGACTTACTTCACTCTGTATGACAGTCTCTAGATCCATCCACGTCTCAACAAATGACCCAATTTCGTTCCTTTTTATGGCTGAGTAATATTCCACTGTATATATGTACCACATCTACTTTATCCGTTCATCTGTCGATGGGCATTTAGGTTGCTTCCATGTCCTGGTTATTGTAAATAGTGCTGCAGTGAACATTGGGGTGCATGTGTCTTTTTGAATTATGGTTTTCTCTGGGTATATGCCCAGTAGTGGAATTGCTGGATCATATGGCAATTCTATTTGTAGATTTTTAAGGAACCTCCATACTGTTCTCCATAGTGGCTGTATCAATTGACATTCCCACCAACAGAGCAAGAGGGTTCCCTTTTCTCCACACCCTCTCCAGCATTTGTTGTTTGTAGATTTTCTGATGATGCCCATTCTAACTGGTGTGAGGTGATACCTCATTGTAGTTTTGATTTGCATTTCTCTAATAATTAGTGATGTTGAGAAGCTTTTCATGTTCTTCTTGGCCATCTGTATGTCTTCTTTGGAGAAATGTCTATTTAGGTCTTCTGCCCATTTTTGGATTGGGTTGTTTGTTTCTTTAATATTGAGCTGCATGAACTGTTTATATATTGGGGAGATTAATCCTTTGTCTGTTGATTTGTTTGCAAATATTTTCTCCCATTCTGAGGGTTGTCTTTTCGTCTTGTTTATGGTTTCCTTTGCTGTGCAAAAGCTTTTAAGTTTCATTAGGTCCCATTTGTTTATTTTTGGTTTTATTTCCATTACTCTATGAGGTGGATCAAAAAAGATCTTGCTGTGATTTATGTCAAAGAGTGTTCTTCCTATGCTTTCCTCTAAGAGTTGTATAGTGTCTGGTCTTACATTTAGGTCTTGAATTCATTTTGAGGTTCTTTTTGTGTATGGTGTTAGGGAGTGTTCTGATTTCATTCTTTTACGTGTAGCTGTCCAGTTTTCCCAGCACCCTTTATTGAAGAGACTGTCTTTTCTCCATTGTTTATCCTTGCCTCCTTTGTCATAGATTAATTGACCATAGGTGCGTGGGTTTATCTCTGGGCTATCTTGTTCCATTGATTTATGTTTCTGTTTTTGTGCCAGTACCATATTGTCTTGATTACTGTAGCGTTGTAGTATAGTCTGAAGTCAGGGAGTCTGATTCTTCCAGCTGTGTTTTTTATCCCTCAAGACTGCTATGGCTATTCAGGGTCTTTTGAGTCTCCATACAAATTTTAAGATTTTTTGTTCTAGTTCTGTAAAAAATGCCATTGGTAATTTGATAGGGAATGCATTGAATCTGTAGATTGCTTTGGGTAGTATAGTCATTTTCACAATATTGATCCTTCCAATCCAAGAACATGGTATATCTCTCCATCTCTTGGTACCATCTTTAATTTCTTTCATTCGTGTCTTATAGTTTTCTGCATACAGGTTTTTTGTCTCCCTAGGTAAGTTTATTCCTAGGTATTTTATTCTTTTTGTTGCAGTCGTATAAGGGAGTGTTTCCTTAATCTCTCTTTCATATTTTTCATCATTAGTGTATAGGAATGCAAGAGATTTCTGTGTATTAATTTTGTATCCTGCAACTTTACCAAATTCATTGATTAGCTCTAGTAGTTTTCTGGTGGCATTTTTAGGGTTCTCTATGTATAGTATCATGTCATCTGCAAACAGTGACAGTTTTACTTTTTCTTTTCCAATTTGTGTTCCTTTTATTTCTTTTTCTTCTCTGATTGCCATGGCTAGGACTTCCAAAACTATGTTGAATAATAGTGGTGAGAGTGGACATCCTTGTCTTGTTCCTGATCTTAGAGGAAATGCTTTCAGTTTTTCACCATTGAGAATGTTGCTTGCTGTGGGTTTGTCATATATGGCCTTCATTATGTTGAGGTAGGTTCCCTCTTTGCCCACTTTCTGGAGAGTTTTTATCATAACTCTCCAGAGTTATGGAGCAGGCAGGAATGGGTGTCAAAAGCTTTTTCTGCATCTATTGAGATGATCATATGGTTTTTCTCCTTCAGTGTTAATATGGTGTATCACATTGACTGATTGGCATGTATTGAAGAATCCTTGCATCCCTGGGATAAATCCCACTCGATCATGGTGTATGATCCTTTTAATGTGTTGTTGGATTCTGTTTGCTAGTATTTTGTTGAGGATTTTTGCATCTGTGTTCACGAGTGATATTGGTCTGTAATTTTCTTTTTTTGTAGTACCTTTGTCTGATTTTGGTATCAGGGTGATGGTGGCCTCATAGAATGAGTTTGGGAGTGTTCCTTCCTCCGCAGTTTTTTGGAAGAGTTTGAGAAGGATGGGCATTAGTTCTTCTCTAAATGTTTGGTAGAATTCACCTGTGAAGCCATCTGGTCCTAGACTTTTGTTTGTTGGAAGATTTTTAATCACAGTTTCAATTTCATTACTTGTGATTTGTCTCTTCATATTTTCTATTTCTTCCAGGTTCAGTCTTGGAAGGTTATACCTTCAAAGAATTTGTCCATTTCTTCCAGGTTGTCCATTTTATTGGCATAGGGTTGCTTGTAGTATTCTCTTAGGATGCTTTGTATTTCTGTGGTGTCTGTTGTAACTTCTCCTTTTTCATTTCTAATTTTATCGATTTGAGTCCTCTCCCTCTTTTTCTTGATGAGTCTGGCTAATGGTTCATCAATTTTGTTTATCTTCTCAAAGAACCAGCTTTTAGTTTTATTGATCTTTGCTATTGTTTTCTTTGTTTCTATTTCATTTGTTTCTGCTCTGATCTTTATGGTTTCTTTCCTTCTGCCAACTTTGGGTTCTGTTTGTTCTTCTTTCTCTAGTTCCTTCAGGTGTAAGGTTAGATTGTTTACGTGAGATGTTTCTTGTTTCTTGAGGTAGGCTTGTACAGCTGTAAACTTCCCTCTTAGAACTGCTCTTGCTGCATCCCATAGGTTTCGGATCATCGTGTTTTCATTGTCATTTGTCTCTAGGTATTTTTTGATTTCCTCTTTGATTTCTTCAGCGATCTCTTGGTTATTTAGTAACGTATTGTTTCGCCTCCATGTGTTTGTGCTTTTTACATTTTTTTCCCTGTAATTCATTTCTAATCTCATAGCGTTGTGGTCAGAAAGGATGCTTGATATGATTTCAATTTTCTTAAATTTACTGAGGCTTGATTTGTGACCCAAGATGTGATCTATCCTGGAGAATGTTCCATGTGCACACTTGAGAGGTGTAATCTGCTGTTTTTGGATGGAATGTCCTGTAAATATCAATTACATCTGTCTGGTCTATTGTGTCATTTAAAGCTTCTGTTTCCTTATTTATTTTCATTTTGGATGATCCGTCCATTGGTGTAAGTGAGGTGTTGAAGTCCCCCACTATTGTTGTGTTACTGTCGATTTCCTCTTTTATAGCTGTTAGCAGTTGCCTTATGTATTGAGGTGCTCCTATATTATAATTGTTATATCTTCTTCTTGGATTGATCCCTTGGTCATTATGTAGTGTCCTTCCTTGTCTCTTGTAACATTCTTTATTTTCAAGTCTATTTTATCTGATATCAGAGTATTTCTGCTCCAGCTTTCTTTTGATTTCCATTTGCATGGAATACGTTTTTCCATCCCTTCACTTTCAGTCTGTATGTATCCCTAGGTCTGAAGTGGGTCTCTTGTTTTTGTAGCCATTCAGCAAGCCTGTGTCTTTTGGTTGGAGCATTTAATCCATTCACGTTTAAGGTAATTATTGATATGTATGTTCCTATGACCATTTTCTTAATTGCTTTGGGTTTGTTTTTGTAGGTCCTTTTCTTCTCTTGTGTTTCCCACTTAGAGAAGTTCCTTTAGCATTTGTTGTAGAGCTGGTTTGGTGGTGCTGAATTCTCTTAGCTTTTGCTTGTCTGTAAAGCTTTTGATTTCTCCATCGAATCTGAATGCGATCCTTGCTGGGTAGAGTAATCTTGGTTGTAGGTTCTTTCCTTTCATCACTTTAAGTATATCATGCCACTCCCTTCTGGCTTGTAGCATTTCTGCTGAGAAATCAGCTGTTAACCTTATGGGAGTTCCCTTGTATTTTATTTGTCGTTTTTCCCTTGCTGCTTTCAATAATTTTTCTTTGTCTTTAATTTTTGCCCATTTTATTACTATGTGTCTCAGCGTGTTTCTCCTTGGGTTTATCCTTTATGGGACTCTCTGCGCTTCCTGGACTTGGGTGGCTATTTCCTTTCCCATGTTAGGGAAGTTTTCGACTATAATCTCTTCACATATTTTCTCTGGTCCTTTCTCTCTCTCTTCTCCTTCTGGGACCCCTATAATGCGAATGTTGTTGCGTTTAATGTTGTCCCAGAGGTCTCTTAGGCTGTCTTCATTTCTTTTCATTCTTTTTTCTTTATTCTGTTCCGCAGCAGTGAATTCCACCATTCTGTCTTCCAGGTCACTTATCCGTTCTTCTGCCTCAGTTATTCCGCTATTGATTCCTTCTAGTGTATTTTTCATTTCAGTTATTGTGTTGTTCATCTCTGTTTGTTTGTTCTTTAATTCTTCTAGGTCTTTGTTAAACATATCTTGCATCTTCTTGATCTTTGCCTCCATTCTTTTTCTGAGGTCCTGGATCATCTTCACTATCATTATTCTGAATTCTTTTTCTGGAAGGTTGCCTATCTCCACTTCACTTAGTTGTTTTTCTGAGGTTTTATCTTGTTCCTTCATCTGGTACATAGTCCTCTGCCTTTTCATCTTGTCTTATCTTTCTGTGAATGTGGTTTTTGTTCCACAGGCTGCAGGATTGTAGTTCTTCTTGCTTCTGCCTGTAGAGAGTTTTAACATTTCTGAGAACAGCTAAAAACTGAAAGACAAATATTGTAAGTAGCTAAGTTCTGAGGGCATAAAATCTTAGAAGATAAAAGAAAGCAAAGAAGAAAAGTAGCAAAAAGAAAATAGGGAGGAGAAAACCCAAGTGCCCCCGAGTTACAAACAGAAATGTTCTAAGGCAGAAATGGAGAATGAACACTTAAGACCTGACGAATCTAGGGGAGTCCTTCACATACCAGATATAAACAAATAAAGAAAAGCAGTAGAAAAAAGTTAACAGTATAGTATAGTAACCTGCAGCAACTTGGACACCATTCCAAAATATGGATTACAGACTTCCTAGACTAAAATGCAAGGAAGGTTATGCTATCCTTGGAAGGGAAAATAGACATCTGGTCATTTTAAAGGTAAGAACAAGAAAAACGTTAGAGGAATAATGTAATTTGGCTTCTCCAAATATAAGTCATCAGTTCTCAAATTGTGATCTGGGAATGGGGTCCTTAAGAACCTTTCGAGACACCCATGAGGCTGACGCTATTTTCATAATAATAATAAGTTGTTATTTACCTTTTTCATTCTCATTCTCTCAGGAGTGTAAGTGGAGTGTTCCAGAAACTACATGACATGGAATGTTACCATAGTTCTGATGCCTGATGGAATGTGGCCTGTGTGTTCTTGTACATAGTAATTTCTCAGGTTTTATTTCTAGTCTGATCAATGCTAATAGCTATAGCCCACCTAAACAAAAGCTCTTTGGAAACCTCAACAATTTGTACAAGAGTAAAGGAGTGTGGGCTTTCCTGGTGGCGCAGTGGTTGAGAGTCCACCTGCCGATGCAGGGGACGCGGGTTCGTGCCCTGGTCCGGGAGGATCCCACGTGCTGCGGAGCGGCTGGGCCCGTGAGCCATGGCTGCTGAGCCTGCACTTCCGGAGCCTGTGCTCCGCAACGGGAGAGGGCACAGCAGTGAGAGGCCCGCGTACCGCAAAAAAAAAAAAAAAAAAAATAGAGTAAAGGGGTGTATGGAGACCAAAAAGTTTGAGAACCACTGTTACAAGGAATGAAGCTGAAGACATACTGACTCATTCTTTGCTACTATGGAGTTAAACAGAATTGCTGCCACACTCTGAATGCAGCTAAATTAGACCAGTGGCTGTCCGTAATCAAAGATATCACCTTAGTTCATCAACAGTACTCAGTGAAAATGAAATTAACACGTGTTAGACTCACCTGTATGTATTTTCTGAAAGGTGGTTTGGCAATTTAACATTTGTCATTTCAGTAGAATGTGAGATATACCCATAATTAAAATACAGTTGACCACAAACCTGAAAACTAATTTATGGATTGCAGAAAGTAGTTATAATCCTTAAGATAACTGTCAGTAGGTCTTTTTAAACAGCTTTACAGTGCCAGTGGGACAGGTTTATGTTGGTGATCCTTGCCAAAATTCAGATAGGAATAAAAAGATTGGGTTTGGATTACAGGGAGACAGTGATGGAGTATTTGGTTGTTCACATTACAGATTTAGGCAATGTATAACCTGTAGCTACTGAAAGACTAATAAGTTCTACAGCTTTCACGGCTGGCATTTATTGCTTACAATTTGGACACTTATTTTTATCTCTAGTCGGTTTTCATCATATTTTTATGCCTTTAGTGAAAGATCATTTTAGAACCATAGACTTAGCTAAAGGCATAAGGAAGCACAATCTACCGTACAATACAGTATAATCTGTTTTTGTTTTTTGGGGGTTTTTTTTGCAGTACACGGGCCTCTCACTGCTGTGACCTCTCCCGCTGCGGAGCACAGGCTCCGGACGCGCAGGCTCAGCGGCCATGGCTCACGGGCCCAGCTGCTCCGCGGCATGTGGGATCCTCCCGGACCGGGGCACGAACCCATGTCCCCCACGTCGGCAGGCGGACTCTCAACCACTGCGCCACCGGGGAAGCCCTGTTTTTGTATTTCTATGTATTTTTTGTATCCTACCTCAGAAAGAATTTTTAGTATATTCCCATGTGCCAGTGGCAGCTCGTTGATTCAGCCCCTATGGGCCATACCATTTCATGATAAAGCTGAATGCAGGTCCAACACAGGGCGTTTAATCTGATTGTAAACTTAACAATACCGCTCTTAGGTCTCATTGCACCTGAAGTTTTGTTACTTGTAAAACAATGAAGGATAGGTTGGAGAAATTTTTTTTAAAGCAGAAAAAACAAAAAACAGGCATTACGTTCTCACAAGCAAATATGAAGACTTTATAATAAAAATATACACAAAACCATTTTCTGAAATGGTGACTGATGCATCTCCATCACACCAGTTCACAGACTTTATGATAATCAGAACTGTGAGCTGTTGGAATTGCACATCATTTTATGGACGCTGACACAATAAAAAAGAGTGTTGTTAGAGAGTGTTTCTTTATTGGCAATATGAAGAAGCTTTTGAGAAGCCTGCTTCGTTCTTCAAGTCAAGAAATAATTTTACAGAAGAAACACTGAGAGCCTTGTATCTTCCTCTCTAGATTTCTTGAAAGAGTCAAACTGCAAGAAAATGGTTGGTTATCATGAACTTAGTCTTAAAAGAAAAGTAAATTCCAAGCTCGTGCTGGAGTCTGTACATATTTAGTTCAAGATTTTAGGTGCATAGTCAGTACGTAATTGATATACAGAATGATTATCCTTCAACGTTGGAATCATTATGAAAAGAATGTGATACACTTTGAAAGACATCGTAGGAGTCAAAACAGAAAATAACATTATACGGGTTAAACTTAAAAAACATAGTTCTTTTATTAAAAAGCCTTCCTCTCCGGGCTTCCCTGGTGGCGCAGTGGTTGGGAGTCTGCCTGCTAATGCAGGGGACACGGGTTCGAGCCCTGGTCTGGGAAGATCCCACATGTCGCGGAGCAACTGGGCCCGTGAGCCACAACTGAGCCTGCGCGTCTGGAGCCTGTGCTCTGCAACAGGAGAGGCCACGGTAGTGAGAGGCCCGCGCACCGCGATGAAGAATGGCCCCTGCTTGCCACAACTAGAGAGAGCCCTTGCACAGAAACGAAGACCCAACACAGCCAAAAATAAATTAATTAATTAATTAAAAAAAAAAAAAAGCCTTCCTCTCCAACCATGCCAAATAGGTGAGTACTCTGGGACCTGTCAGCTAGCCAAGCAGCATTTTCAACCACTAATATTAGGTTTTAACAGTGAACATCAGAGAAGCAGTCAAAGATATAAAAAATGTATGGTCACAATGGCAAAAATCAAAACAAAAATTTCTCACCAGTATTTATCAGTGACAACAGTTCTGTACTTTAGCCTTGTGTGAATCATTGGGGGGAAAGTGGCTTTTAAATATTCAAACCTTCTTATAACCCTTTGAGAATTAAAGAAGCTTAACTTTCCAGCATACCCTACACAGGGCATACTGTTTGAGATATTAGTGATCTCACAAGAGGTAGGGAAAACTCTCCAAAACATTAATAGCAAAACAAACAAACAAAAAAATCTTAGGTCTTGAGATGTAGCTGCAGGCATACTTGCAGGGGCAGGGCAGAGTTTCCTCATGATAGATGCCCATAGGAGTACTGAGGTGCAGCATTGCCCTACAGGTAGATGCCTATGTCAGTATTCTGAGCTGTCAGTGAGGAGCAGCTGAGTCTGGGGTTTCTGAGTTGAGCCACAGTTCTCAAGAGAGTCTGAAATAGTCATGAGCCAGTGTCACTCCTGGCTTTTAACAGAAGGCTCTTTAAATTCTCTTTGGAGGAAAGAATTCCCAATTTAGACCCTGTAGGATTCTCACAGTTTAAGGTCAAGAAATGAGTTCAAAATAAAATGTCAGCAGACACTTAAGTATGCAATCAACTTGATGACATTCACCAGAAGTAAACAAAAAAACAAAAAAACAGACTTAGGCCTCTCCACCCCTACCCAAGGAAAGCAGATAGTGGAATTGCCTGATACAGAATGTACAACAGCTGTGTATGAATTGTTCAAAGATAGAGGGCAGAATCATAGCAATGAATGAGCAATAATAGACTATCTGACCAACAGCTCTGTAAACAGGTGAAACTTCTAAAAGTGAAAAATACAATCATTGAAATAAAAATTCAATACAAGGGTTAAATAACATACTAGAAACAGGAGAAGAAAGGATTACTGAACTGAAAGATATATGCAAAGAAATTACTAAGAATGAGACCAACAATGTCTTAAAGAATATGTCCTACCCAGAATCTGCTAGAATTTGAGGCCTCTTTTAGTTCTTTAAGTATTCATAGGATCTTTGAATATTAAAAATATGTCTTCTTTAGTGATGAATAGTAATGTACAGAACTCTTCTTACTGATGAACTTTGGTGAGAAAAGTTTGCTTTTGCTTACTCTTGCCATTGTCATTATATATTTTTTGTCATCTTATTTGGCTGTTCTGATGTTTACCTTCGTGATGAACATTAATGAGTAATTAATGGTAAGAAGATGAAAAATATAAAAGAGAAGTTGGGAAATATTGAAGGATTGAAAAGAAATTCTAACATTTAACTAATTGGAGTACCAGAGCTGATGAACAAGTGAAACTATGATGCAGAAACCATGTGCAAGAAGATAAATGAAAGAAATCCATGGCTAGATGCACTGCAGTAAAACTGCAGAATATGAAAAACAAAGAGAATATATAAATGCAACCAAAGTCAATTGACAACAGACATCTCAACAGAAACAATGAAAGCACAGGGACAGTGGAATTCAGAGTGTTAAGAGGAAAAACTGAGTACCCTGTGATCTTTCAAGAATGAAAGCAAAATGAAAAGGTTTACAAGTTAAAAAAAAAGAGACTGAAATAGTAAACTTCAAGGATCGTAAGTCATAGAGAGGGGAATGTATTTGCAATACCTGTATATAGTATGATACTACTTAATAAAGCCCCCAAACTAGCATACCTATGCAATGTATTATTTAGTTTTATAGATTGTGTGATAAAACTATATTTTCTTAAAGGTCAAGGAAACGATAAACTCAAAATTGGGGATAATGATTATATTGTCAAGAGGCCACAGAGGCAGGAGTTAGTTAAGGGAAGAACTCATAAGTGCATGCAAGTGGCTGGTTATGATTTTAAATCTTGGGTTGAACAATGGGCTCATGTGTGATAATTATTATGTTTTATAGTTACATGTATTTCCTACATGTTTGTAACTATTACCTCTAATAAGATAGCAACAAAAACTGAAAGGAAAGGAGTGTGCCAGTGGCCTTGTAATATCTCAGTCATAGTTTAGAATCACAAAATATCAGAGATGGCCTAGAAAGGAAGTTAAATGACACACATATTTACTCAACATATTTTAATGTAGCACTGTTGTTGGCGTTTGGGTTACATCTAGGGGCATAAGAGACCATCCCTTCTCCCAGGGAGCTCACAAGTTTAGTTGGACAGTAGGGGAAGAGCAGAAAATAAACATAAATATAATAAGTAAATTATATGATATGTTAGGAAGTCATAAAGGCTGTTGGGAAAAAAGAAGAGCAGAGTAAAGGAGAACAAGAACTGCCAAGGAGAGTTGGGGACAGGGACAGGCCACAGTATGAAATAAGATAGATAAGCCTCGCTGAGAAGTCGAGGTGTTAGCACAACTTGAAGGCAGTGAGGGAAACAGGCAGTTGTGTATTTAGAGCAAGAGCTTTTCTTCATGAGAGAAAGAAGTTGAGAGTGACTTCAAGGTTGGAGTTGTATCAGCTGAGATAGAGAGAGCTGCAGTGAAATAAGCTTGCAGGGTATGATTAGGACTTCACAGTTGGACCTGCTGGGTTAGAGATGGTGTTAGATTTCCAAGTGAAGATGTCAAGTAAGCAGCTGAACATACTTGCCTAGAGTTCAAGGTAGAAATCTGGAGAAAGTCCAAATGCATGTCAGTGGTAGAGTCAGTCCTAATTCATTGCTTTTTGTGTCAAACAGGGCCAGATAAATTTGAAAGAATTAAGAAGTGAGTTTCATGAAGATGAGCACAATAGAAACGAGTAGGAATATTCTGAACAATAACAAAAAAAATGGAGGAAGAAAATGTTTCTCATTAGAATTTCTTTCCTGGTCTTTCAAAACTAGGTAAATGTAATAGAATTCAGTTAGCCTCAAATGGACATATTTGCTATTTTGAGATAGCTGTCAATTTTCTGAGGATTTATGTATTACTTCTCATGTTATTTTCTGTTATCTCTTCTTGTTTGTAGGCTACAACGATTATGGAGCACTCTTTCAAATGCATAAATAAATGAAACCAATTCTGTAGGAAATTATGCAACATAGAGAATTCCAAAAAATTATCCACATGTGGATTTTTATTGGCCCTGCTCATGTTTTAGAATGAAATGACTATAACTTTGCCAAACTGCTTAGCACAATTATAAGGCTGGGGCATGCTGTTGGAATGATTTACAGAGAGACTGAACTGATTACATGGTGTTTTATTTGCATTACATTAAATCCAGAGCACTTCTTAGAGCGTGCTGAAATCCAGATGTAGAGCCAAGATGCATTCAATGACATCAGTGGGTTGTGGTCACTGTCTAAGAGCTAAAAAAAGGATACTGGAGATCCTCTGGTTCTTTATATTATAGCAGAGAAAACTGGGAGAGATTAAGTGATTTATCTAAAGTCACCAGTGACAGAATGTGTCAAGAACCTACCTTAGCCTCTGATACCCAGGCTAGTGTACCTTTAGCCATTGTCACAAACGCTCAAAATTTGCTTCCTTTTTTTCCATATCCCTTTGCAGGGTTTCTTCCGGAGGACAATCAGATTGAAGCTTATTTATGATAGGTGTGATCTTAACTGTCGGATCCACAAAAAAAGTAGAAATAAATGTCAGTACTGTCGTTTTCAGAAGTGCCTTGCTGTGGGGATGTCTCATAATGGTAAGTGAACCCTTAGTGCCACATACTTTACTATTCTCATTATGGCTGCCAGATCAGTAGATGTGAGGGCCGTTGCTGAAAACATGTACAGTTTTTCCACCAATTGCCAGATTTCAGAATACTGCATGCTGATAAAACGTTTCTCAATTAGGTCAGAATTTTTCAGCTTTAAATGTGAATCCTTCTCTCTTATAGTTGAGCATCTGCCATGATGGGAGAAAAGACTGGGAAATCTGGGAGATAATGGAAGTAACTGTAGTATTCTGAAACAAATGTAATGATAGTTGCGGTTAAATTTTTGTGTTGCTTTAATAGTATTAAAAACAGATTATACTTTACTTATATATATCAGTAGTTTCTACTTTTATTTTTTTTTAATTTTGGGGGGTAGAGTTGATTTACAAATTTGTGTTAGCTTCAGGTAGACAGCAAAGTGAATCATCAGTTATACATGTACATATATCCACCCTTTTTTTTAGATTCTTTTCCCATATAGGCCATTACAGAGTATTGAGTAGAGTTCCCTGTGCTATACAGCAGGTTCTTATTCGTTATCTATTTTATATATAGTAGTTTCTACTTTTAATGTAAGAAAATTCTGATTTCTGGATACGGAACTGAAGTGGTATATCAGAATTTAGATATATGTCCTTTTTTCTCTTTACTATGCAGAAATGAGTAGAACACTCTTCTTGACCTTATGCAGCATACAATTTGTGGTTTAAGCAAATATTTTAAAGTTTCACAAAACTTCAGTATCCATAGTAACATAAGAGAGTAAAACTTTCTACTTTTAAAACCTGTATCTAAAGTCAGGCTTATGATTTGGGATGTCGACTTGAGGGAAGGACTGTAGATGACCCACGTTTTCACGAACTGTAGCACTAACTCAGTAACATCATGGAAGACAGCGCTGTTTGAAGAAATAGTTCTTAATTTGGCTCTCATTGGTTGGCTCACAAAAAATAATTTTGATGTAATTTGGTAGTATTATATTTGTCAAGAATTAGTCAGTTCTTTCCAAAATAATTATGGGTTCAAGAGATATGAAATGCCAAAGTAATCAAATTAAATCCAAAGTCTCATGTCATCATATACCCTGGTTTTTTTTTTTTTCTTTTACCTCTTCCTCTCTCAAAACTAATCTGGTAAGAAGATACAATATTTAAAGTCAGTCTTCATCTATAAGGACTCCAAAGCATCTGTGAAAATTAAATTTTTGTTCCATCATGCAGATGTTTGGTTTTTATAGCAGAAATCAAGATATTTGGGAATCACTAATTGAACTGATCTACCCTTTAAAAATAGTTTAAAAAATTATATTTGTATCATAATATGGGGTCATTTCCTCTAAAGGCAAGAATGTATTTTGAATAGATCCATCAGCTATACTAGACAGGATGGAAATTTGGTCCAACTTTCCTCAACAGTTGATTATATCTGCTGTGTATACAGCTGCAGTCATTAATTGCAAGATAATTTGCTGGTTTAATTCCATCAGTTTCCTTTTTATTTCAGACTTCATAAAACATAAGGGTTTTTACCAATTTTCAGTTCAACGGTTCTATTTTAGGTGATGCAATCAAGTTGCAATAAACTTTTTTTTTTTTTTTTTTGGGCTGCGTTGGGTCTTCGTTGATGCACGCAGGCTTTCTCTGGTTGTGGCGAGCAGGGGCTACTCTTTGTTGTGGTGCACAGACTTCTCATTGCAGTGGCTTCTCCCGTTGCAGAGCACAGGCTCTAGGCACGCGGTTTCAGTAGTTGTGCCATGCGGGCTCAGTAGTTGTGGCTCACGGGTTCTAGAGCACAGGCTCAGTAGTAGTTGTGGCGCACAGGCTTAGTTGCTCTGCGGCATGTGGGATCTTCCTGGACCAGGGCTCAAACCCGTGTCCCTTGCATTGGCAGGCAGATTCTTAAGCACTGTGCCACCAGGGAAGCCCTCAATAAACTTATTTTATCTTTATGAAGGAATCCTTGACTTTAAGGTCATTATTACTAAGACTGCCTAGGAAAGGAGACCAGTTTTGCTTTAAATGCTATTTATTTTTTCGTCCTTTAAAAATTGTCACTTTTCATATTGAAGAAAAATATATTTCCTAGTGCTTGCACACATTCACATAAAATGTATCTCCTATTTCTTATTATTTATTTATAAGCAAATAATATTTAAAGTCCAACCTATATAGTATTGATGGTATAATTTTATCTTTCCAGAAAAGTCAAAGAAAGCTATCATGAACTTGATAATAAGGTCATCTTTTGACTTGTTATGACAATTAGCTTACTCTATTCAGAGAGAGGAGCAGTCTTAGTAGAGTGTTTGGTTAGTTCATGCACAGGCAAAAAGAAAGAAAGAAAGGTCGGGGGCAGGGAGAGAGAGAGAGAGAGGGAGAGAGAGGGAGGGAGGGAGGGAGGGAGAGAGAGAGAAAAAGAAAGAAAGAAAGAAAGAAAAATTAAATGTCATGGCATCAAACACATGCAGTTCAGCATTTACAGGATTGCAAACATGACTAAGAAAATCCCTTTTCATTGGTTTTGATGGGAACGGGTTACACAGAAAAGAAAACATCCATTTGATCTATACACATGAAGGGGACCTCAACAAGTAGGTTTTGATTAGTTTTGTCTATTATCCTGATGAAGGAAACATTTCCAAATACAAAGTTTTCTAGGATATTGTAGTAACTACTTAAAATTCCTTGCTCTGGCCATTGTGAGGCCAACAGTAATGAGGTTTCCGTTCTTATAGAAAGTCTTTTTCTTAGTGGTTTGTGTGAATGGACCTCAATGTAATAACTGACCAACTTATCAAAAGAGGTTTCTAGGGTTATACCCAGATCAGCTCCTTTTTTTTTCTTTTAATACTTTTTTTGGTATTTTCTTTTTTTTAATTTATTTTTATTTTATTTTATATTAATATTTTATATAAATATTTATTTTATTCTTGGCTGTACTGGGTGTTCCATTGCTGTGCGCGGGCTTTCTCTAGTTGCAGCGAGCAGGGGCTACTCTTCATTGCCGTGCACGGACTTCTCATTGCAGTGGCTTCTCTTGTTGCAGAGCACGGGCTCTAGGAGCGCAGGCTCAGTAGTTGTGGTGCGCGGGCTTCAGTAGTTGTGGCTCTCAGGCTCTAGGAGCGCGGGCTTCAGTAATTGTGGTGCATGGGCTTAGCTGCCCCGCGGCATGTGGGATCTTCCCAGTCCTGGACTCTAACCTGTGTCCCCTGCATTGGCAGGTGGGTTCTTAACCAGTGTGCCACGAGGGAAGCCGCCAAGATCAACTCCTTGCTATTCACAGTACACACGAGAAGAAATAAACATTCCCCCAAAGTGAATTCTCTCCTTTCTGTGTTACTTTTACTTCTGCTCTTTGGTCTCTCTGTTCAGTCCCTTCAGTGAATTTAGCTTCCCGGTTAGCCATCTGCTCCCACCTTTGAAGGAGACTTTGAAGTCACCTTCAAGGATCCCTAGGGACTCTGGGAACTATTGTTGGAAAATCACTAAAATCAATGATTGCGGGCTTCACTGGTGGCACAGTGGTTAAGAACCCGCCTGCCAATGATGCAGGCGACACAGGTTCGAGCCCTGGTCCGGGAAGATCCCATATGCCGCAGAGCAGCGAATCCCGTGCACCACAACTACTGAGCCTGCGCTCTAGAGCCTACGAGCCACAGCTACTGAGCCTGTGTGCCACAACTACTGAAGCCCACGCACCTAGAGCCCTTGCTCCACAACAAGAGAAGCCACCGCAATGAGAAGCCTATGCACCACAACGAAGAGTAGCCCCCACTCGCCACAACTAGAGAAAGCCCGGGCACAGCAGCAAAGACCCAGTGCAACCAAAAATAAAAAATAATAAATTAATTTTTTAAAAATCAGTGATTGCTAAGTCCTTTCAACTTTGAAAATTCTGTGATTCTATATAAATCAAACAACCTACCTCACTTTTCAACCAGCTAGTCCATGTCTTACAGACAGTGCCACAGTCTTCCAAATATCTAGATATCTGTCATTTACCTGAATTTAATAGTTTCCACCTATATGTTTTTCATATGCCTGAATCAGGTCTCCCATATGTTCTGATCAATTCCTCAGTATGTTTGATGATCTCATAACGATGTAACCCCAGAGTACAAATCCAGGGCGATCTGGGGTAGGGAAAGTATAAATGGTATATTTGATTAATGGTTCATGGTACATGGTTCCGTCTTCAGATGGAACTTTCATTTTGACTGTGACATGTAATCTAAACATCGTAGAAGGACATGATTTCAGAATTCTTCCATGTGGATACATCGTTGTTTCTCAAATATCCAGCATTAGGTAGAAGAAGCACCCAGGTGTTGGATTGATACGTTTTGGGAAGAAAGTTTTTGTTTTTCTATAATGATCAAGATAAACGAAGTTCCACTTATTTTGGTATTTAACAATCCATCATTTCTAGACCATGGTTCAATCCTGCTGACGGCTCCGAAGTCTTCCTGCGTTGTCCCGAACACAGTCAGCTCAATGCCCTGTCTAGACACCACCTGTAGAGGAAAGCTCTAAGCCAAAGGAAAGCAGAAATAAAGAACCAAATTCCTAAGTGATCATTGTGTCAGCTACTACTTGTTTTACACTTTGAAATAGTGATGCTGGTATCTGTAGAATCTTAATAAAAATACTCTTGTATGTTAATGTTGCTTCTTCAGTCAAATGGATACTCATACACATTTTTATAGTTTTTCAAAGTACAATTTGTGTTTTGAAGTCCTACTGTCAAGATCCCTGACATTAATCATATTTTTTAAATGTGTCCTCTTTATTTTTAATAGGATAATTTAGTCATTAAGAATTTTTTTTTTTTTTTTTTTTTTTTTTTTTACGTTATGTGGGCCTCTCACTGTTGTGGCCTCTCCCGTTGCGGAGCACAGGCTCCAGACGTGCAGGCTTAGTGGCCATGGCTCACGGGCCCAGCCGCTCCACGCGGCATGTGGGATCTTCCCGGACCGGGGTACGAACCCGTGTCCCCTGCATCGGCAGGCGGGCTCTCAACCACTGCACCACCAGGGAAGCCCAGTCGTTAAGAATTTTGACTAGAGAATATTTTCGTATGCTTTTCGTATGAACTAAATAATAAAATAATAAGTTTAGGGTGTGCATTTTTTTAAAAATCTGAAGCAAAGAAGAGTTGACTTACATTACTTATGAGTCATTCAGCTAGGTTTCCCCATACCATTCAGTTTGGACAAAAATAATAATTTTTATAAATATAAAAAGTTAGTGAAACCTTAGCTTTACTGATTAGGATATCCTATTATATAAATGATGGATTTTTTTTTCTTTTATTGAAAAAAAAGCGACATCTTTCAAAATAATTTTTTAGCAGCTTCATAAAATGCTAGCAAAATGGTTTCACAGATTTTTGTGGCATTTAGCATTTATAAGGTAGTCCTCTCCTTCCTTGTAAACAGAAGCACTATGTATGTTGCAAAAAAAGAAAAGCCTGAATGGCAGATAAATTTAAACTGCAACATGTTACTTTTTGTTCCTTTCATCTTCTTTGTGGTGTGAGGAAAAATTACCCAAATGTTACCTTTCAGAAAATATAACAAAGTAAAAAGTCCTAAAGGAGCTGTGGTACTTATACCTGCAGGGTATTCATTACTGCCCATAATCTAGCCTTCACCTCCTTTTCCCTCTGCTGCCCTTTCCACTTACATTTCAGACAAACTGCGTACTTTGCTGTTCCTGCAAAGTGCCCTGTGGTAGAATGCCTCTGGGGCTCTGCGTCTTGTGTCCTTCCGTCCCCTGTCAAAATCCTATGTGGTGCTGAAGGCCCAGTTCAAAAGCCTTCTTTTCCATCCGACTTCTAATTCCCTATTCTTCCTCTTCTGCGTGTTTCTTACCTTTCCTGTAGCACCACATTCTTATAAAGCGAGGGAGTGATGAGACCTATATTACCAAAAACCAAACTACTGACAGCTCAAAAGGAGAAGTTAGGGAAAAATCGGGGACAACCATCAGGAGACCAGTGCAATATTGTGATCTAAAACATTGGGAACGGTGAGACGAAATGGCATTGAGAGAAATCTCTCAGCAGTGACCAATGAATACAAGTGTCCGAGGAGAGAGGGGTTGTCAGAGATTATTTGAGGTGTCTAGTTTGGGTGATAGAGTGAATTAATCAAGAAAGGAACACAGTAAGAGGAGACAGTTTGGAGGGGAGAATGAAAAGTTTGATTTTACGTTGCATTTGAGGTATTTGTGGAATATCCAGCATCCATGTGCAAAGGAACACAGTAAGAAGTGAATAATAAGGGACCAAATCTCAGGGAAGAGAGGGCAGGAGTCATTAGCACGTTTTCTGAGTTAGAGAGAAGATCCAACTAGGAATAGCAGAATATAAGTGAAGGAAGAGGCACCGTCAAAGACGTCTGGAATATAGCAGGCAGAAAGATAGGAGAGCCAGAAAAGCACAAACCAGTGTGAGAAAACTTTGAAATAAGAGGGTGGAGAAAGTCAACAGTATTAACGGCTGGGAGGAAGCTGGGAAGCTCAAGCAGAATGAGCACTTAGAAGAGGCCCCTAGATCTGACTGTGAGGAAAGCTTTGGATCCTTTTTTTTTTTTTTTTTTTTTTGTGGCTCCGGACTCACAGGCTCAGTGGCCATGGCGTATGGGCCCAGCCACTCCGCAGCATGTGGGATCTTCCCGGACCAGGGCGCGAACCCGTGTCCCCTGCATCGGCGGGCGGACTCCCAACCACTGTACCACCAGGGAAGCCCCTGGATCCTTTTAAGAGCGAAGTTTTGGTGAATTTAAATGAGGAAAACTAGATTGCAGTGGGTTGGGAAGTAAATAGTAAGACAGAAAGGGGAAGACGACTCTTTTCAATAAGTCCAGTGGTGGAGGAAAGAGCATGAGGGGGAGATCATGCCAGGGTCAGAAGCTTAAACTCGGCTTAGGTGGAAAGGAAGGAGCTCGTAAAGAGCGGTACATGAGAGAGAGAATAATCCGTGTATATTTAGGCTCCTTTATATCTGGGATCTCCTAGACGCGTCCCTTTCATCCTTGTGTCTCCCAGTCCAGTCTGTCAGGCCAGTGTCTTCCATCAAACAGGTGTTCAGTGAGTGAATTAAATGTTGTCAAGTAAGACTTCAGGGTCAGGAGATGAGGCTGTCGTGTCTTGCTCATCTCGACCTTGGAAAGAAACCTAGGCACGTGTTTAAATATTCTTTACACATAGTTTGAAAAATGTTACCCCAACTTAAAAATTACTTAATAATGGTGATAAGGCTGCTCCTTGTTTTACTTTAAAGGAGCTGGAAAATAAAGCGATAGTTACTAGGTTGCCAAATCCTGCAGAACCTCTAAATGCGTACATTTTTTTTTTCCTCAAGAAGGAGAGGTGGAAAAACATAAGTTATTGGCAACAGTCATATGAAAAGCAATAGTGTCGTATAAGTCTCGTTTACAGGCTGCAGCTGTTACAAAATCAGCATGTTAAAAGTGGAAAACTGACCGTGAGACGAAGCCTTACTCATTGTCAAAAGCCTGATATGACTGCAAGTTCACCCCTTAGATGTTAAAGGACAAAAACATTTTTAATAAGACTCAACTTAATTCATTTGCCCCCCCACGTTCATTACAGCATTATTTACAATAGCCAAGAAATGGAAACAACCTAAGTGTCCGTTGATGAACGAAAGGATAAAAGAAGTTGTGATGTATATATATATATATATACAATAACGCAGTCATTCATCCTGCCGTTTCTTTTCCTCTGTAGCCATCAGGTTTGGGCGGATGCCACAGGCCGAGAAGGAGAAGCTGTTGGCAGAGATCTCCAGTGATATCGACCAGCTGAACCCAGAGTCTGCTGATCTCCGGGCCCTGGCAAAACATTTGTATGACTCGTACATAAAGTCCTTCCCGCTGACGAAAGCAAAGGCGAGGGCGATCTTGACAGGAAAGACAACAGACAAATCAGTTAGTTCTCTTCTACTGTCTTCATTTGGGGTGGCTGGGTTTGTTGTTGTTTTCCCTTTGAGTAAATGAGTTACCATGTTACACACAGACACACACACACACATGCGGGAGTACCGCTCAGCTGTTGGCTGGTACCTACCACAGGCTGAGTCTGAAACAGAGGAAAGGAAGTGTTTTCAGATAGGGTAAGTAAACATTTTGAAAAGGGAAAAACTCCTTCAAGTTCTCCTAATAAAATTTTTGAGAATAGTGTAAAAAGGTACAGGTCATCTTAACTTGAACAAATGAACTCTGACCTCCCTCGTCCCACCACGCTCTTTCAGGATCCATGTCTTTTCTTGGCATCAAAATAACTGGCCACATCTATATGCCTTCAAACAGTTCTGCTTTTCTCTGGGAAGGGCCTGACCTAGGTCTGGAAAAGGTAGTTAATCCCATTATTGTATCATTCAGAACTACTCAAATTACCTCTTAGAAGTTCTCCCTGGGGTATAAAAATACATTTCAGGTATTACATCACTTTTCTTTCCTTGCAGCACTGTCCTGATTATTCCTGGGAACTGGAAGCTCTGTCCTTTTATTGTGTGTATGAATTTTATCTTCTTGGAGGCTCTGAGCAGCCAGGCCTACCCCAATGCATTCTCAGACATCTGCAGGCACACTGATGACCACTGTTTAGGAAACCCAGAGTGGGTTATAATGGTGATTGAGTCACGTTTTCTAAGAAGCAAAATGCTTCCCTGATAGGAACCTGAGAAAGCAACTTGGAATTATATTAAAACAAAATATAACTGTGCCTGAATTCTGGTCCCAATTCTGCCATCAACTTGCACTGTGACCTGGGTCACATCTCTGTACCGCAGTTTTCACAGGTAGGGTCTGACTCTGAGTATATCTGCAGCAGCTTCCTAGGGTAGTAAGAGCCACAGAACATTCAGAAGACACTGTCCCAGCCCCTGAAAGCCTTCTTATGCTGTCGTTTACTTTCAAATGAACCCCCGCAGGAAAGGTGTGCAATTACTGGACAGAAATGTGTAACTCTTTCCCCACTCAGTTATATTTTGGGAAAAGTTTTATCACCTGTTAATGTATTTTGATGACTATCTCAAGATGGGGTTCCTCCCCCCCTTTTAGCTAAACCGTAAGAGTAGAATCAGCTAATAGAAAAAGAAAACTTCTGTGGGATATTGCTGCGTTAAAAGCCAAATATCAAGAAGGGCAGTAGGTTTTCTGACAGTATTATACCTGTATCCAGCTGTTTATAATTTTTTTTAATTCTTGCGTATTTATTATGTTCAAGACCCATGACCACCTTACAGCTGCTATTATTATCCTCTTTTTAAAGATGAGGAAACTGAAGTCCAGAGAGGTTGAAAACTTTGCCCTGAGGTCCCAGAGTTAGCATGTGGAAGAAGCGACACCGGAACGCAGGCCCTGTGCCTCCCACTCGGGTGCGTTCTCCTCCCTGAAGCCAGTCCTGCCCATCGGCCAGCAGTGGCCAGGCTGACATAGACACTGTGGAAGTTTCACCTTGGGAAAGCATTCTGAGTTATGGTTTATTTTTATGAATATTTAGAATGACAGGAATTGTCCACCTTGTTCTGCTGTCCCAGTACATTCACAGTCAGGGAATTTTCCTTTTGCTGTTTTGTTCTTGAATTCTAGTGAGGAGGGCCGCTGTCTTCTATAGGGCAGGGCAACGGAGTATAGGTCATAGTAAAGCTGAGTCTACGTGTTTTTTAAATGAAAAGATCAGGGCACAGCAAAACAAAAGCAAATGACCTCAAACAAAGTAAACCGTGTTCATTTAAAGGTAGAGAAACAAACGGAAGATCAGGGTGACACAGCCAAATAGGGTTAACAATTGAAGGCAGCTTGCGCCAGCTCGCTGAGAGCCCATGTGGGACAGGGAACCTAACCGGAGACCCTGAGCTGGGAGAGGCTTGATGACAGGGGGACAGCCCAGAGCACAGTGTTTACTCCACAGTTTGCCTTGGGCCATTTAGTTTCCAGGAACTGCTTTCTCACCTTCTTTTAATCTCCCAATCCAGACCTGCAGTCCACACTGGAAATCCTATTAATTTAATAGTACCTGAAAGATAAGAGGAAAGCGTTTAAAAAGCAAATTTCCTCAGCAGTCAAGATTTTAAATTTACACTCCCAGTGGCCAGCATACTGTTCAGTGTGTGACCCAGGGGCCACAGCCCGATCCACTGTAAATCACTTTAAAAGCTCACTCCAGTTGACTCCTTGGCTCTAAATCTTTGAGTTGAAACTAAGGTAATTGTAGGCTTTTTATGGGGTAAATAGGTATTAAGCTTTTTTAAGGGAAAGGGCTGCAAAATGCTTGATTATAGGCTTCTCAAGTTTGTCCTTTTTCCCTCTGTAGTAACTAGGACTGTGCTTTGTGTTACTCAGAACGTATCTGCTTAATTGAATTAAAAGCTGCTGCCTAGGGCTTCCCTGGTGGCACAGTGGTTGGGAGTCCGCCTGCCGATGCAGGGGACACGGGTTCGTGCCCCGGTCCGGGAGGATCCCACGTGCCGCGGAGTGGCTGGCTGGGCGCGTGAGCCATGGCCGCTGAGCCTGCGCGTCCGGAGCCAGTGCTCCGTGTAACGGGAGAGGCCACGACAGTGAGAGGCCCGCGTACAGCAAAAAAAAAAAAAAAAAAAAAAAAAAGCTGATGCCTATGCCCTTGGAAATTCTGGACTTTCATCAGAGGGTCTCTAACCCAAGATTTTCCCACCAACCCGGGCACCATTAAAGATCGGGATAGAGGCAAAATTGCCTCTTGTTAGGGTCTGGGAAGGAAAACGAGACTGGGCCAAATCAGAATAGTCCATCCCCTGATTACACAAAACTGCAATAGAATTGTTTGGCGCTCTCTTTTCTCCTTATCTTGCAAAATCAAATTAAGCACTAGTGGAAAGAAATAGTTCAGAGAGGAATATGCGAAAGGGAAAAAAAATCAAAATGTGACTTCCAGTGAGACCAGAGATTTCTTCTTTATCTTACGTGGTCATGTTATTCATTTGATGTTGTCAAGTAAGACAGGGCTTACTTGACAGGGCTGTTATGTTATCACTTGCCCAGGACTTTTGAAAGATAAGATTTGCATTGATAGGAGAACGTTTGCAGAAGTGTGGACCCTGGAGAAGGTGGGGCATGTGGAAGAGGGGCTGTGGCTGGTGCGATAGAGCCGTTTGCGTCTCACTATACACCCTGCTTGAACTGATGTCGTTAGGGTTGGTTCAGTCAAGCCTGGGGGAGGCTACTCAGCATAGTGGATGGATGACCAGTTACCCAGAACCTTTGGAAAAGGAAACGACTTTACTGAAGAGGCCATTCTTTAAATTTATCTTCCTGATCCTTTTAACCATTGCTTAGGCCCAGCTGCAGCATTTGCCTCCAGGCCAACCAGCGCTTCTCCCTTTCCCACTAAACTCTCTTCTATCTCTTATTCGCTGGTGCCACCTTGCAGAACAGAACAGATAAATGAACCAGATAAATTAAATGCCCCTTGTCCCCTCCTATCTTTTTAACTTAGATATCGTATCTTTGGGATATGATTGGCCCTACTTTCGTTGTCTTGCCGCAAAGAATAATGCTTGGGAACTTTAGGCTTAGGGAAAGATGGGAAATGGACTCACTGGATGTGGAACACCGGAGAAGAAATTTTAGGAGCACTTGGCCTTTTAGCCACCCTCAGATAGGAGTAGCACTGACTGTCCTCAGTCTACTTCCCTTTCAATGGCTTGTTCCAGCCCAGCCCCTTCTTTGAGAGAACCTACTGAACTCTAAAAACCACAGATATGCTAGAGCGAGGGTGCTTATCTCCTGAAGGCAACCTGAGAACTGAATGGACTTTGGAAGTTCCCAGTGTTTGACTACTCCCCTGATGCAATGATCACACTGGGTGTGTCAGTGTCACGTGATCCCATGTTTGTTGATGAAAATAAACAGAGAGTGGTTTTCAAAAACCATCTTCAGTGCCATGGTTTGTCATAAAACAATAAATAGAAAAACCCTTGGTGTGTCTGCCAACTTTTCACTCCATATCTGAGACATGGTGAGGCCCTCCTGGCTGCACTCTGTCTGCAAACAAGGAATAAAGCTTGTTATTTGTACTGTATTGGACTTTGGGTCCCAAAGCATCCCACTGCTTATGATGGATCTATGTGGAGTCACTGTTTTAATAATTACAGGAGCAAACTGGTGCCATCATAAAAACAGTTCTTCTAAATAGTGTGTGAAATATGAACCTTGCAAATCGTAAAACCAGTATTGAAATGTAAACTTTTGTGAAAACAGTTCTGTACCCATTTAAATTTTCACATCCTAAAATTTACAAGGGCCCTCAAATCTGGTAACTCAAACTGTTGGAAAGATATCTGTCCTTTTAAATCCTACACTTAACAACTAAACAAAGTGTGGTCTCTTTCCCCCTTTCACTGTGGAAAAGCCTGAGTGAGCTGGAATTTGCTCCCCTGGGAAGAAAGATACCAAACAGACCCTCAGAGAAAAGAGCCTTAGAAACCACAGTATAAAGAGCAGGATGGTAGTGCTGATTTGTTTTGACGGTGACTAAAGAAGTTGGACTCCTGGAATCATTAATCCATATGTTCATATTAAAAAAATAAATTTCTTTATTTCCAGTACTGTCGGGAATATAGCTTAAAGATATAAGAGATCTGAACCAATGGTGTTCTTTCAGACAATAAATTAAAAAGATAGTATTCTATATAGTTAAGAAGAAAAGCATTTTAATTTTTTTTTTCATTTTTTAATGATTAGACTCAGTTGGCCACTACCCTTGTTTGCCAGCTGAGTAACATTTTGGCCAGCAATAGACTTTTCTTTAAGAGCTGTGGCTATGTGCTGGTTCATTAGAGTGTGAATGATTCTTCGTATTAAGTTTTTATTTGTCTTAAATCTCTAAACCATGTAGGAAAACAAGATTACGTTTGAGAGACTTTCAAACTTAACTTCGATCATATACAGCACTTAATTGGCATCTCTAGGAAATAATAGTTCAAAGGACACTGCCTCCAAGATCCCGGCATGTAAGAGTTTAAAAGCTCCACTTCCTCCCAGAATAGTCATTGTATTTAAAAAAGCAAACGTGGGGAAGTCATGTAGAAAGCAACAGAAAGAGAAAAGAATTAGTCATGAGTGAGGAGATCTGGTTTAGTGTTTGCTATAAATAGCTGTTTGACTTTGGAAAGTCTCGAGTTCAGTTTATTCATACATAGTCAGAGAATGATGATGTAGGTTATTTCTGAAGACCCTTTAGTTCTCTAAACCCCATGGTTCTCAACAAGAGGGAAATAGGAATGACAGGGGAGAAACCAGAAAGAAGTTGAGGAAACCCAACCAATGCATTTTGGATTAACATTCACCCAGTGGAGCTAATCAAGGAGAACCGTGTGTGTGTCTCAGAAGATGAAAAGTCAGTCAGAAGTATAAAAAGAAAGAAGAAAAGAAGATGAAGAAGATAGGCCCTAAGAATTCAATTTTCTTCCTTGAGCCTTTGCTCTAATCTGTCAGGAAAACTAAGACTACCAGGAGAGCCCCGAATTTCAATCTCCCAAATTGGAGAAGTCACCAGAATAATCTGTGCTTTCTTAGTTGATTTTCTCATTTATCTCCTCTAGCTTGCCATTTTATTATTCAAAAGGAGCTGTAAACTTAGAGCATTCATGTGTAATCACTAAAACAACCTGTATATTAAAATGCTGCTGTTGTTGGACTACTAAGAAAAATATTGTTCTGTCTGTCCATTCAAAACAGTAAAGTTTTATTCCTCTACTTTGTTTTCATTAGTAAGCCAGCTTCCCCCATGATCTTTGTGTTATACATAACAGGTGTGCTATAGATCTAGAACTAATTTTAGTTATCTATAAAAACAGTACCCTTAACCCCATCCCGGTTTTGATACGTGGAGCCGTTTTTGAAAATCAAAACATATCAAAATAAATTACACTTGATGTATCTCTCCAAAGAAAACTAACTTCCTCTTACAGAAACCGTTTTGTTTCCCTGGAGAAACATTGTGTTCAAGTGCCATTTTCTTCATTCCATTCTGACCTTGTTCTGGAGTGTCCAAAATAGGAGAAGTACAAGCACTTGTAACAGCCAAAGGCCGACTCACCATGAAGCAAATGAAGCTTCAGGGCCTCTTCCTTGTGCTGAGCCCCTTCCAAGGCTCAAGAAAGGGCCTGAGCTATTTATTCTTATAATTTGTATTACTGAACCCAACAGTTGTTCTAAATGTCTTCAATAATCGTGTACCTTTCAGGCCCCACAAAGCCTGGATCTATCCCTGATAACATCCTAGACATAATTAAGCATTCTTTCCTGTTAAGGAAAGATGCTTATCTAGCCATTTGATATAGTGTCTGAAGGTAAATACATTGTTAGCCCCCAACTAAAAGTGTAAAATCATTAAGACCACATTTGAAGAGGATATGGTTCCTCTTAAAATGGCAGATCATCCAGTGATAACGGTGTAAGCTAATAGAGAATGTAAGACTTCCCTTTGCTTTGTAGAAAATACAGAAACATGGAAGTGAAGTGCATTTTATGGGGAATATTTTACCAGAAGTGTAATGTTAAATTCATGATCCAAGATAAACTCCACTGGCTGAATTCCACCCGTGGTTTTAAGAGGTCAGCCCTCTGCAAACCAGGTGGGCCACTCTCTGTTCGCTGTTTCAGGATAAGGAGGTCCCAGTGTGAAATGTGCAGGTGAAATGTTTGCAGTCTAAGAATTGGTGAATTGGTGGCGAAGAAAGGCAGATCTCTGGGCGGATCGTGTCCAATCACTCTTGCAGTTTGACAGATCCGCATGGGGGTTGAAAGAATCTATGCAGACTTCAGAAATGCAAGGAAAACAGCACAATCAGCTATGACGAGGAAAAACAAAGAAATCCACCTGGGATTCATTTGCATGTCAATACCCATAATTCTCTGCCAGTTCACGTTTTGAAAACGCTGAAGGGATCTTTTTTTTAAAAAAAAGAAAAGACTGGAATGGTTTGGCATGATGGTGGGGGCTGCTGATTCCTTTCTGTGTCCTTGAGTGTTTACCGCCAGGAAATCCTGACCAATGCCGATTGCCAAGGGGTTACCAAGTCACATTGTTGTTAAATTGAGAGAGAAAATTAGCAGGATTGTGCCCTATGTGCAACTCGCACAGAATTTCGAAAACAGGAACCCGGGGCTTTATATGAGGGGACAGGGGAAGTCAAGGGGAAGAGTCACAGGGTGATTTATCAGGGCATAGTTCCAGAGAAATTGCTTACATGGAGGTGGAAGAATTTGATGCATCCATTCTGTGCCAAGAAGCTGAGTGGTTGAGCTCATCCAAAAGTTGAAGTGGGCAGATCGAGGTACCGTCTTTTCATATGTGAAGAGGGGATGATGTTATATCCGTTGTTTTTGGTACTCGTAGAGGTGCAGGGGGACTCTGCAGGCACCGTCAGATTCTCATGGCAGTAAAGAAAGCCAGGCTCTTGTTAACGTAAATTATAATACGCTACAAAACTCCTGAAGGACAGACACGACCTCTCCCTAGGCTCTGTTAACATTTTCCTCATGATTAGAATGTGGCATTCTGGAGAAACTTAGCACGTGTTAACTGATGTGACTGTTTATCCACTCCGTCCTTTTTTTCCTCTCCCGGTAATAATATCAATCTGAAGTGGGAGCGGGGCGGGGGGGGGGTGGGGGGGGGGAGCGAAATTCCCAAAAACATAGTAAGCACTCTTCACTCCTGGTTTCCTTGAAGACTTAGAGCCACCAGGCGAGGTTACTCTTGGGTTACTCACATCTGTCCTACTTTGTGGTTTTGTATTTGCTAAACAATACAATTGAAGTGAATTTGGGGGTTTAAAAAAGTAACAATTTCTGGAATAACTCCAGTGAATGGTGTGGAAATAATAGGCAAGTTTGGAAAGCTACTCAACATCGAAAACCCCTTAGTATTACTGTTATTTCCTTCAGTGTAGAATAGACGTATTAGTTCGGTGAAGGGAATTCCCTGGCGGTCCAGTGGTCAGGACTCTGCGCTTTCACTGCCAGGGCCCGGGTTCAATCCCTGGTCAGGGAAGTGAGATCCCGCAAGCCATGTGGTGCAGCCAAAAAAAAAAGTTTGGTGACGATCATAGACTCCTATAGAGATTAATAGTCAGATTCTCTGAACCAGTGGGTCTTGAAGCTGGCTACTGCTGGCACTCACTGCATCTGCTTCCTCTTGCCAATGAGGAGAGAATTCTCAGCGTCTCTGCTCGAAAGAAATTTTATTTTTAGTACATCAAAGACTTCATGTTTAGTGGACATGTAGTATGCATGCACACTCACACAGATACACACACACACATACATCACAGACACTACATCTGAGAAATGCAACTAGCATATCCTCAAGAGAAGAGTTGGAAACTTGCAATGCAATCCACTCCCCTCAGTGGAGAACTTTGAGGCCTTGGAAAGATAAATGACTTTTCTAAAGTCACGTAGTTAACCGCAGAACCAAAGCTGGAACCCAGATCCCCTCAACTCTTATTAGGGGTAACTCCTTATGGAGCTCAGGAGATCCACTGTGTATATAAAGTGTAGCCACTTCTCCTTCAGAGTAGCCTTGAGAATTTCACACAGACCACAAACCTTTGGTTAATTCTCTACGAGGAAATGAAAGAGAAAGATCATCTATGACGAACACAACGTGCTTTTGAGAGCAGCCTACTGCAAACCTGAGTAACTGATAAACGTGTTTTATTGATTCCTGACCCTTAAGGACACATACTTTGAAAACTAAGTTTTTTAATTTGACGCTTTTGCAGCTTTTACCCACAGGCCTTACACAGCTGCTCTTTCTGAAACAGATTGCTTCCAGAGCATTAAAAAAAGTGAAACAGACATTTTCTTGGCTCAGTATTTTTAATCTGCTTTCAGACTGATTTTTTTTATAGTTAAGTGTAGTTTACATGCACACTGTGTTTCTTTCAAGATCTGAGTAGATTTAATGTATAATTGCAAGATTACTTTATGTCCAGGTGGGTCTGTTCAACCCTGAGTTGCTGAAATAATTTTTTTATTGAAAGAAGTTTAAAAACATACACCATTGAAAGCCAAAATAAACAGTAGATTGCGTATCATTTGAAAAATCAACAACAAAGACCCTCCAAACAACAGAAATTGGAGCTATTAGCCAGCCCCAGGTAAGGTGTTGCAGTATAAATGGAAGGAAAGGGAGGCCAATATTAGTGAAATATGTTTGGTCCCAGAAGACAATTGGGAGGATTAATCAAGACACGAGTATTTTCTCATTATTAATTAAGTGTTTTAGACTTTAAAGATTTTAGTTAGCAAAGCAAGTGTACATAGAGAACCTGGGGTGGTGTTGACTGAATTAGAAATCTCCAACTCAGCCATTTTCTCCCTTTTTTCTTTGCAGCCATTTGTTATCTATGACATGAATTCCTTAATGATGGGAGAAGATAAAATCAAGTTCAAGCACATTACCCCCTTGCAGGAGCCAAGCAAAGAAGTGGCCATCCGCATCTTTCAGGGGTGTCAGTTCCGTTCCGTGGAAGCTGTGCAGGAGATCACAGAGTATGCCAAGAGTATTCCTGGGTTTGTAAATCTTGACTTGAATGACCAAGTAACTCTCCTAAAATACGGCGTCCATGAGATCATTTACACGATGCTGGCCTCCTTGATGAATAAAGATGGGGTTCTCATATCCGAGGGCCAAGGATTCATGACGAGGGAGTTTTTAAAGAGCCTGCGAAAGCCCTTTGGTGACTTTATGGAGCCCAAGTTCGAGTTTGCTGTGAAGTTCAATGCACTGGAATTAGATGACAGCGACTTGGCAATATTTATAGCTGTCATTATTCTCAGTGGAGGTAAGCTGCTTCTTTGGATCTTCCGTGAAAGAGGGTGGCGTGGTGGTGGGATGGCTGAAAGAATTTGGACTTTCCTTAGTGTTAGGCTATGTGCCTTTTCTCTCTGCACTTACCACACTTTTCATATGGAAAATGCCAGTGGTATAATGCCACGGGAGTCTAACTACCTATGTGACGTACCGAGAAAGAATATTGTTGACTTCCTGTTTGAAGGCTGTGGGTAAGTCAGGTACTTTTCTTTTATTCTTCAAAATATTTTTTCTAGTCAGATCCAAACATGGAAGACAAATGCCCTTGTCTGCTTTTTTTTTTTCTCTTTATTTTCTTTTTCCTTGTCTTTTTCCTTTCCTTTCCAGAAGGCCAATCTCTTCTTCATTTAAGTAGTGACATATATAACTTTGTAAGACAATGCTCACTTGACATAGAGAAAGCACCACTGTGTTTGTGATCAAATTATGGTCTGGCCCCAGCATCAGTGAGGTGTTACTTTGAATTGCTTTCCCAGGTTCAGGGATCAAGGAACACACATTTACTGAGCCCTGTCTCCTCTCCCGTGTGGAGTCCTCTGCCGGCTCTCCTTGAAGTACCTTTGTGAGGTGGTTGGCTGTGATTAAGAATGCAGTCTGAACGAAAGAACACCCAGCAGAGAAATAAACTGAGTTGTTTAGCCATTCATTGTACTTTTGGCCTTGCTAGGACATGATCTAACTAACCAACTCCGACAGCCAGCTTTTATACTAAATCCTACTTTCATTGGCCTTCCACGTTTCCAACTTGAGTAGAAGAAAGTTTTAGTGTCATCTCTTTAATATAAAGATTGTTTTCAAGTGACCAGTTTTCATTACTGAAATGGACTTCAGGCGAGCTTCTTGTGTGTACCCTACAGAATATCCTCTGTGCGTGAAAACTGATGTGTAGGGGACAGTGGTCCTATAGATGTAAGCTGTGTGTAACTAGACAGCATGTTACAAAGAGCAGTCCTTTGTTGTCCAGTTACAACAGCGCAGAGTGCTTCTGAAATCAGGTGCGTGGTGTATTAGTAATGATAATAGTAGCAAACACTTATTAAGTACTTACTGTGTGCAGGAAGTGTTCTGGCCACTTCACACACATTCATTTAATTCTCAGGACCCCAGTAAGGTAAGTAGCATTTTGCAAACAAGGAAACTAAAGCACTGAAAGGTTCAGTCACTTGCCCAGGATTACCCAGGCAGCAAAGATGGAGCCAGGATGATGAACCGAGGCAGTCTGGCTCCAGAGTCTACACTGATACTGCCCTTTACATGACTAGGGTGCATATAGATAACAACACAGCGCAAGTTAACTCTGAAGCAGCACCCCTTTTTTGTGTTATGTTCAATGTAACAAAAATACACTATCCAACATGTTTTGATATCTTGACGGAATCTACTTCTTAAACAAATTGACCCTTGATCATCTGGGATCTGTGATTAATTCAGCAAAGAAGAATGAGATTCCAGTTTATCTGAGGTCCACTGGGAGAAAAAGATTCAATTTTGGAAAAAACCAGATTAGAAAACAAGTTGGTATTGTTTAACTAGCTAATATTTTAAGGCACACTTTATTTTTATTGAAAGTTGGAAATATAATTATTAACATGTGATATATTTCTAAGATTTTTCCTAATCATACTATACATACCATATTTATATTCCTTTTTTCACTTAACCATTTTCTCATGCCACTATTACTCCTTATTAATATTTTTATTAATTTTAAAAATAAAAGTAATATATGGTCATTTTATAATTCAAGGAGTACAGAAAGGTGTAAGTGAAAAGTAAAGCTCTCTATCCTCAGAATAAAATAGGATTAACAGAGTCCTATTTCCCCTTACCAAAAAGTTTCTATGTATGTGCTAGCATATATACAATATATATATATATATATATGCTACCATTTAAAAAATTTTTTTTATTGAAGCATAGTTGATTTACAGTGTTGTGTTAATGTCTGCTGTCAAAGTGATCCAGTTATACAGATATACATTCCTTTTGTGTATTCTTTTCCATCATGGTTTATCACAGGATATTGAACATGATTCCCTGTGCTATACAGTAGGAACTTATTGTTTATCCATTCTATATATAATCGCTTACATCTGCTAATCCCAACCTCCCACTCCACCCCTCCCCCACCTCTGCTCCCTCTTGGCAACCACAAGTGTGTTCTCTATGTCCGTGAGTCTGTTTCTATTTCATAGATAGGTTCATTTGTGTCATATTTTAGATTCCACATACAAGTGATATTATATGGTATTTGTCTTTCTCTTTTTGACTTAGCTCACTTAGCATGGTAATCTCTAGTTGGATCCGTGTTGCTGCAAATGGCATTATTTCATTCTTTTTTATGGCTGAGTAGTATTCTGCTGTGTGTGTGTGTGTGTGTGTGTGTGTGTGTGTGTGTATACACACACACACACACACATACACCCCTCATCTTCTTTATCCATTCATCTGTTGATGGACACTTAGCTTGTTCCCATGTCTTGGCTATTGTGAATAGTGCTGTTATGAACATAAGGGTACATGACTCTTTGAATTATAGTTTTGTCCGGATATACGCCCAGTAGTGGGATTGCTGGATCATATGGCAACTCTATTTTTAATTTTTTGAGGAACCTCCATACTGTTCTCCATAGTTGCTGCACCAATTTACATTCCCACCAACAGTGTAGGAGGGTCCCCTTTTCTCCACACCCCCTCCAGCATTTGTTATTTGTGGACTTTTTAATGATGGCCATTCTGACTGGTGTGAGGTGATACCTCATTGTAGTTTTGATTTGCGTTTCTCTTATATATGCTTCCATTTTTAATGACTGTAACGTATTTCATTTTGTAAAAGACCGTTACGTACTAAATTATCTTCCTATTTATGTTTGGGTTGCTTATAATTTGTTATAAGAACCTGTAGAGAAGAACATAAAAAAGCATGGGAAATGTGTTCTAAATTCCACTGGAGTAATCCTTCTTATGTGTCAATTTCTGTTAACGTTTCAGATTATTTTCTCATTCTAAATTACCAGAAGTAGAATTGCTGGGTAGATGGCTATGAACACTTTTAAGTCTTTTGTTTCATTATTGCCAGATCTTTCCGTATAGTTTGTACCAGTTTATATTCCTACCACAGATAATAAGGGAGGCATTTGAAATAAGCCATTCAAAGATACTTAGTTTCTGTCTAGGAAAGTTCTAGACAAGAAATAATCATGATAAATCAGGGCTTTTTGAACCTGAGCAATGTTGTTTCATGGGCGCATAAGACAACAGTGTGATTTCATCTAGAAAAGTGCCATATACTGCCCATAACACACAAGCTAGATTATTTGAAAATCAGTGATTCAGTTAGGCCTTTAAAATTTTTCTAAATTGGTCAAAAATAGCTCTGAGAATAACTTATTCAATTTAATAGATACTGCAGACTTTGACTTTCAATTATGAAAATTAAAAACGGTATCCTTTAAATGTCAACGCTGTATAAACAAGTTGCTTTTAGCATTTCCCAGACTGTCTTCACAGCAGCCAATATCCAGATTTCATTAGATCCTCACAGCAGTGAAAGAAATCTGAAGGTAGCTGCCATTCATACGTTCTTAAAATCTCCTATCTATGGTTATAATGAGAAGAAAACCCTGTGAATCATTTGAGACTTCCTTTAAAAAAAAAAACAAAACAGAATTTACCATTGACTAGTTCCCATATCACAAAAGGCACATCCTTCCCTGATCAAAGTTTGCTTTTGTAGATGAAGCCAACCTATGGGCACTAGGTAAGAATGAATAAACTGGACCCCTGGTGTTTGTTCAACACCAAGGAATTTGATTCCCTTCTTTACCCAGAGAAGCTGGTTGGGTAGAGGCCAGAGAAAGAACTTCTCCAGTCATTCCCAATCCAAAGACTGAGTTCCAAGGGGGATCAGTGTCCCAGTCATCTATAGATGGTGAAGCCAACATCCCAGATTGGGGTTTACTGGAGTACAACATATAATTTGTTGTACAACATGTAATTTCTCAATTCCCGTCCTGGGTTTTCCAGAAAGGGAAGACATTCATGCAAGTAAGAAGGTTTGATCCCGTAAACAAATTTCTGATCCTGCTTATTCTTAACAAGAGGGATTATTTTCTCCTCTACAGTTTATTCTGAAGCCTACAGATAGCTTTAGTGACTTGAGAGAGAAGCACTTTGGGCAGGGATCCCAGTGACCTTCTTCTAAGCTGGCCTTAGAATCACAGAAGAGTTTCATTCTGGTCAAGGCTATGAACCTAGACTGAAGGGAAAATGGGGAGATGGGCATTATGTAAAAGTGGGGTGGTGAGGGATTGGGGAGATAAAGGGCGGGGGATCCCCAGAGGACCCAAAGGGGATTTTTGGATGAAAGTACCTGATTTGACCCAACTAAGTATTTGCTGAGAAAACTGGAGTTGCAGTAGTAAAGATCACTGTCACTCAGCTTCAGTCCTAGAAACTGCTGATGCTGTTAGATTTGGTCCTTAGATTGGCCTGGTGTTCAGCATTTCTACTGTGTATTCAGGTCGCAAACCACTTGCTGAGGAAGATGACCTAGTTCTTCTCAAGGTTTTCTCCTCTCTCCCTCTTTCTCCTCCGAGCTTCAGGCAAGAAGAATGAGACTAAAAAGAACAATATTCCAGAACCAAAGGACAGCACTTTGTCCCTTTCATTCTCTCATTAGATCCTGACAGTTCTCCTGTATTTTCATTCTTATTCCATAGAAAGAGAAGAGAGAGTCATAGACTTAGGTGAGCTGAGAACTGGTGAGCAGCAGTGCTAGGAGGGAAACCCAGGTGTCCTCACTGTCACCTCCCAGTGTCTCTTCTGCCACCTGGCTGGCGGATGTGGTCAACTCCCTCAGGGTGTCGGTGGCCCCAGCCTGTGGTCCCGTCCCTGCTCTCCTGAAGGCCTGGCCCAGAGTCTAGAAGCACAGCTTCCTTGGGAGTGGTGATAAGGGAAGAACTTCCCTTGCCCCCTCTGGTCTCGCTGGCTGGATGGGTGGCGTCAAGAGTAATCACACTGCCTCCAGCAAGGGCATGCTTGCAGCTGGCGCCACAGCCTCACGCCAGCCACACCAGCAAACTCCTCAAACCCACCAGCAGCCAAGGCCAAGTAGAAAGCTCAGTAAAGCTGACAAGCCCCAGGACACTCCACTGGACACTTTGCCCCCTTGGGCGTTGGCTGTTTGCTGGAGAAAAGCTTAGGAGGGTTCCAGCTGGAACCCGGCAACAGGAAAAACAGGAAAAAGCTCTTTCTGTTAATTCAAAACAGTTTGGAATCCATTACAGTTCTTCCCAAACTTCCAAGATATGGGGAGGAAATTCACTGGATTTTACAATATATTTCTCGAGGCCAATTGTCATCGCCATCCTAATGACAGAGAAGCTGTAAATATTGGTGCAGCAGTCACAGATGGCAAGTCATCCAGCCTCCTCATTTACCCTCTTGGGTCTGGCTCGGTTATACAAACCTCCTATACAGCAGTTCCTCCTGTTTCCAGCCGTCCCATTCTTTCTCTGTGAAGCGATTTTGGACAGCTGCTCTTGGAGCGATCCTGTGCGTTTCTGCTGTTGAGTGGGCAGGGAGCATAGGGTACAGGAAGGGGGAACTGTTCACACATGTACATCTACAGATCAAGGAAGAGGGGGTATTCTGTGACAGTTGGAAAACTCCTAGACCTCTCAGGTCAATACCATGGAGCTCTGTTTCTTACCCTTGGTCCTGACTTATATGTGTATCAATATATAATTTTTAATTTGTTGGAATTAGAATAGAATCATAGTACAGCACCTGGCCCAGAATAAGTACTAATACATCCTTGTTGAATGAATAGTAATCAAATATTAATAATAATAATACTGCCATTTATTGAATACTTCATTGTGAACCAGAATAGATGCTAAGCGCTTTACCTGCATTCTGAATCTTTGTTTAATTTTTCCTGCGATTCTAGAAAGTCTCTCATTATCCCCATTTTATAGATGGAGAAAACAGAAGTTTAGAGAGATGAAGCGATTTTCCCAAGGTCCCAGAGCTCCTAATCGGTGAGGCCGAGGTCTGATCCAATCTGACCTTAAAACGGATGCCCGTAACGGCCACTGCCTTTTGTGTATTGAGATGTGGAAGCATCCCAGGTGCTTACCTTGGACTTGGGGTTCTTTGGCAGTTATCAAAAACTACCCATTTCCATATTGCCCCCAAGTATTTTAATCAAGAATGTCCCGTTCTAGTCCAGATCTTACTTCCTGCTATCCAAAGCCCTTCTCAAGACACCATTTGTACCTGACTGCCTAACAAAATTCCACCCCAGGTTTGAGAACTGTTCTGGGACGGAACAGAGCCCAGTGTTAATGCGAGACTGGTGCTGGTTCTTCCATTTGTTCCAGTAGCACAGACCCCGTTCGCAGAGCTCCCTGCAGAAGCTGACCGTAAGCTTTAAGTACCTAAGTAAATATGTCCGAGCTTAACCAGATACCATCTTATAGCAGGTTCCAATGGAGAGAAGTGGTTGCAGGAGAATTTGTGAGAGAAGTTTAAAATGGTTAACAATACCTTCCAGTACCTTAATTTCTTCCTGCCCTTCGGAGACAATCCCAACGTCGCTCCTCCCGTTCGTGTACAGGGGACCCCTCTCCCTCCAGCTCAGAGAGCACTAAGGATCCGCAGGACAGAGCGGGAGGGGCTCTGGGCTTGTGGGTGTCCGTCTCCCCTCCCCGTCCCTAAGTGCCCTCCAAAATCTTGAGGATAGCGACAGCTCATGTGTAATCCTTCCATTTTCCTGCGGAACTGTTTCTACCAGTTAGAAGGGACAGCCGAGCCCTCCCCTGGAACAAAAGATAGAGGGCACGTGCCTGAGTGGGCCTGTGCTGTTCTTGAGGAAACTCCAGCTCAGGGGCCCTCTGATTCTCCACAGCCCAGCTGCCCCCATGTCTTCTTTGTCTGTTGGCATCATCCTTACTAGTTAACTAGGGGGAGACAAAACCAAAATTATTTGAAAACTGAGGCATTAATAATACTATGAAGAACAAGAGGCCAACTTTCTTCCATTCTCCTGTGGCAGTTAAATACTCACCTACTTTATCCATACAGTGTTTTTGGACAAGACTTAGGCTGGGGTCTGAGTGGTAAAAGTTGTTTTTCTGACGGTTCTCGTGATATTGAGAATAAACACAGACATCTGATTTCTCGTGTGACTGAGCGTCGAGCAGGGCAGTTGAAGAGTGTTGATTACATGGTTCATATCTTCCATCTGGCCCATGATTGTGTCAGAGAGTACTTGCCTTCATTTATTGATTGAAAACTATTGGATGGGCCCCTGCTCTGTGTCTGCATGGGGTATGGCACTGCTCCCTTCGCCTGCTGTCCTGGTCTCCCCACTATGCTGTCATGACCAGTGGGCAGATCCTGTCAGGTGGCCGGGATGGCTTTGAGTAATGTCTCAGTGTGGGTTATCTAGAAACACCCCATTCGTTCACTCTTCTCATAACCTCACACACTTGGTTTAGACAGAGGGAGGTATATTTGTAAGTTCTCAGCTGGCACCCAAATTCTCAAAACCAGAGAATTGGGGGTGGGTGTGGGTAGGGAGAAGAGAAACACACTAGAATCATCTGAGAAACTTGAACTACACACACTCGCATGCGCGCGCACACACAGAGAGGCTTTTGTCATTTGTGGGACATTGAAGCATCTTTATCTGTGACTGCTTCAGAGATAAAATCCCCTCCTAACCCCAGGCCTGCTAGGCTGGGATCATTCGCTGTACTTGACCTCAGAGACAGACATGGGCTTGAAAGCCAAACTGCTGAGTCATTCCTGTCCCCACACCAGCATCTTGGAAGAGGCTCAGCCAGCCAGTCAGTGGGCCGCTTTGGGGAGCACTTGATCATTTTGGGCTCTCACAATGTGTGTTTAAACTCTGGGTGACCCCAGGCACGCTTCCAGACTGGCACGGCACTCAGACAGATCCTCCGCAAGTGAGGAAGAGTGAAACCGGCCCCGGGTCCAGAGGCCGGCGCAGGTGTTGAGGCGCCCCGCGCTCCGGGGAGAGCGCCTGCCCCCAGGGTCCCACCGCGTCACCCACCGGTGCACCAGCAGAGGCAGGCTGGGGCGGTGGGGGCCGGTGGGCTCCCCAAACCCCGCACGCCACCACTTACTGGATGTGTTATTTACCTACCTGAGCCTGAATTCCTTATCGGTTCCCTAAGTAAATGAAAGAACATTCTGTGAGGCCTCTGGCACAATGCCTGGGACGTGGTAAGCACACAATAACTGCTCATTTTCCCTCTTCCCTGTACTGTATAATTTGAAGTAGCTCCACACAATCCTGCCAGAGGATTGCTTGAAATTTCACCAATAGCATTCTTAAAATCCCTTAGTACCATATAAATACTCCTAAGGAGATAGCAGCTAATCCCTGTATCAGCTATCACTTTAAGGGGATTAGCTGTGGATTGAGAACGAAACCCCAAGGGACAGAGGATACTGGAGGGAGGGAAGGGAGGGGAGAGCTCTGGGCCTTGTGGCCCCTGAAGGAGGTACCAACGAGCAGGAGTGTGGTGGGGAATTCTGTAAAGTTTGGGGGACATTATGTGTTAAGAGGTCATATTTAGAGGTTGGAGATCACGCCTATGTTTTGAGGTCACAGGTTCTTCTCCAGGACGTTGGAAAGGAAGACATGGGGGGAGGGGAGAGGTACAGAGAACAAATCCTTGGCCACTTTTTATTTTGTTGACTCCCTTTGGTGTGCCGTTGGCATTTCTGGAGGTTAAGGAAGCAAGGGAGAGTCATTGGATTCGGAGCACGCGTGTGTCAGGCCTGATGGGGAAGAAGAAATCACTCTCCATCTTTCCGCTCGAGCCTGGTTCCTCTACCTCCCAGTCTTGATCAGAGCTGGTGTGGGACGTAGAAGGGGTAGAAATTTATCTGCATCCCTCAGCTTGAGGGGAGCCTGCTGCTCCCGTGGTCTGGACACAGAGAAGGGGAGCAAACCATGGGGCTGAGCTTCACTTGAGTGACCACAAATGACCAGAACGAGGGGACCCAAACCCTTGGCGAAAGGAGGCAGGAAAGATGGGACTTCCCAAGGGCAGGACGGAAGCCTCTGGTCCCGTTTCCATTCTGAAAGAGCTGGAAATAAAACAGGCCCCACGCTCCGTTCACCGCAGGTGCCATTGAGAGATGAAACGAGCTCTGAACGCGGCAGAGGGGAAGGCGCTGCCCACCTTGTTACCAGACACTTTTGTGTTCTGTGCTGTAGTTGGGGAGGTGGCTTTTGGAGGTGGTACTTGAGCATTTGAGGTGGGGGGACTTGGTGCGCAGTCGCTACTTAATGGGCAGATAAAAGAAAATACGGCCTGGGCTTGGTTTCATTTTGGTGGTGGTCACCTGCGCCCTCCATCCTAGCCGAATCGTACGTGTCATTGCTGTGTCATTTTGCGGTTGTCGTTTGGACACAGACAGAGAAAGCATTTATTTAAGTGTTCTTTAACAGGGATATGTTAGAACGGGGACCACTTCGGAGGCAAGGACTCCACTAGCCACACGTGCGTTCACGGCAGACATGCTTGTCACCGATGATCTTTATCTGTCTGGTACAAGATCTCTGTCCTGTTGTTCCCTTTCCCTGATAGCAGCCATCAACCACATTTCTCCCCAAATCGTCCATTGTTCACACTTCTGATTAATTTAGGCTGGCCTTGCTAGGATTCTAGACACCATATCCCCAGCAAGGTGCAGTCGCAGGAGTGGAAAAGGAAAAGCATCTAGAAGGCGGGGTAGAGAAGAAGGGAGCAATTAAGGGCGAAAGAATAGGAAAGATACAGAGAAGACCCAAGAGCATCGCAGAAATGAGGAGAGGAGAAAGGTAAGAAAGAAAAAGGCACGTTGGATTGTACTGGTACACTAGCGCGAATAGAAATAACTAACTTCCCGTGTGTCAGACGCTGCTCTGAGCACCTCCCACCTAGTAACTCATTTCATCCTCTCGACAACACTGCGAGCTAGATTACTGTCATGTCTCCATCTTTTAAATGAGGAAACCAAGGTACAGAGAGGTTAAGGAACTCGCCCGAGATTACCCAGCAAGTAAGCTTTCAGGTTGAGATTCCAACTGCTTCTCACTACACCAGTGGTGTTTGCTCTCAGCTTCCCATTAGAATCACCTGGAAGCTTTTAGGAACATTGGCGGTCATACCTCAGGCCAGGTCAATCGGAGTCTCTCAAGATGGGACCCAGGTATTAGTTTGGGTGTTTTTAATTTCCCTAGATGATTTCAGTGTGGAGGCAGAGTTGAGAATCAAGCCCGCACTTGGTCAAGCCCCGGTTCAAATTTAAATAGGAAAAGAACATGGGAAACGTTCTTAGGTTATTTTCTCTTAGCGGTAGGATGGTGGGAGGGAATTGCTACAGGCCAGACCAGTTTACCAAAGACAAACTTGGGTGAATTCAGAGTTTTCCCTCATGATCCCCATGATCCTGACAGTTAGGCCAGGAAAGGACCGCAGAATCCCTAACACCATCTCTAAGGAAGAAGTGAATTTCGGCTCAGGGGCTTCTCTGTTTCATTATTGTTCTCAGTCCTGCTTACATGTGTTCAACTACAAGAATGAGAACTTGCCCCAAACCCCAAAAGTGTATCTGCATCAGGAATCATTTTCTCACGCTCCTGAACTTACGCTCTACCAATAACAGCTCAGAAACCTCCCATTTCCCAGCTGCACACATGCCACCCCACCCCTGTTTACGCTCCGGACCCCATTCCTGTGGAAACTGCCTCTGTCTGAACAAACACAGAGAATAGTAAAATGTTACGAAGCTCCTTTACCTGACTCCTTCTAACCATGACCTTAGGAAAGAAACACCACAGTCGCCTTGAAAATTCAGCCAAAACCCAGAAAGATAAGATGACTTGTCCAAAGTCACATGGAAGCGAAGTGGAGGAGAGATGAGATCAAGTCCTCAGTTTCCAAATCCACTCCTCTTTTTAACACATCTGTGAACTTAGGAAGCAATGGAATAAAGGAAATTGGGGAGCAAGAGTAAAAGGAAGTGAAATGCAAAGTGTGAGCTCCCGAAGGAGCTCCACCCCCCTTCAGTTTCAGCCCACACCCGAGCTAAGTTTTTTCATTGCCTTCGGATCAATTTACAGCTGCCCAGCTATCAGCTATCAGACTTCTTTTTCCTAAATGCCCTGGGTGCAATCCTTTTCCGATTTTGTCTCCATCAGAAAGAAATCCAATAGGAAAAAATTGGGAACAGCATGACAGCAGCGACTAGAAAAGAAACAATACCATGCGCTTTGATTTGTCTGCATCTCCTTCAGGAGATGCCGCTGTGGCCGTCTGGTTCCCTAACCGAGACCCCTCCTGAGAAAAATCTGGTCTAGGGAAATGCCTGGCCCAGGTGGGCAGATCCCAGGAGGGTCCAGAGAATTTGAATCTGCTTCAGATAAGCCCTTCACTTAACAGAACCAGATCTGGATAAGATGGGAGCTTTGTAGATTTGCCCACAATCAACAGTGCTCTCTAATCAATTCCAGCGCTGCACGATGGGGACCGGAAAGGTTTCTTTCCCAATTCTTTGCAGCCTGGGGAGTAAGGAACCGGTAATTGACTCCAGCTTCCTCGAGCGTTGGGTCCTGGAGCCTGAGTCAGCACGCACTTTCCCAAAAGGGCTTTCTAGGCAACCTAGGGCCAATGAAGGAGGTCCCTTGACCCTGATCCCATTCCAGACCCCAACTCTAACCCTCAGCAGGGTGTAGGGAGAGGACCTCAGACCAGCCTTCTAAGAGCAATACCTTAGCAGGCCCTGGGCCAATGGGAAAGGGAGAGGGAAGAGAAGGGACCCAGGACGGCTGGATCTTTAGACAGATTTCTGTGGCACGTTTGTGGTGCCCAGCTTAGCTCAGTAAGTGTTCAAGTGTGAGTAGAAGGAAAGTGGAAAGAGAAAGACAGGCAGGGGAAGCAGGGAAGGCCTTGGAGCTGACTGGAGGGTAAAGGGTGGGGACAACCCTGACAAATCCCTTTTGCCCTTGACCCTAGGGAGTACTTAAGACCAAAGGAAGCTTTTTTGCTTTTTCAATAAGCCAAATGTTTGAAGTTTAATGTGTAAGCCCGTTGATATACGTTTTTATTTAGATTTTGAGTTAATTTCCCCAGTTTAATTATGTGACTTTTGTAAAGGGAATTACAAATAAGAATAAAGCTTACAACTTTTGAACTAGGGTCTTAGAGATCACCTCTCTAATCCAGTCCTTTTCGTTTACAGAGGAGAAAATTGAGGCGCAGTGAACTTGGTCAGTTTGCCCAAGGTCACAGAACTGGTTAGTGAGAGACCTGAAAGTAGAGCGACCACTTTCCCGCTCTCCTGCCCTCCGTTCTTGCCTTGACTGAGGCTCAGTAAGGGCGACAGTGGGACAGATCTGTAAATGATCTAACTTGTCACTAGAGAAAATATAAATCAGTGGCCACAAAATTTCAGCCAAACTTCATCTGTCACATCATAAAAAATAACTTGCCAAAGAGAGGTTTGAAAATCCAAACCAGATCCTTCTCCACTCCTAGAGGGAACAGTTCCATTGTACTGCACGACAGCCAAGTGTTTCCAGCAAGCCCAATCAGCTGCGTTTGAGGGTTTGCTTGTTTGAACTGTCACGATAAATGAAACCTAGTAGATTAGCATAATCTCTTCTGCAGAAGTTCTGACCCCACGGATGCTGCTCTAGGGGAAGGAGAAAGGGCTCTGAGGGGCCAGGGCCCCAGCGAGCAGAGGGTCTGCACAAGGGTGTACACCGACGCCTCGACACAAAACGCTGCCGCTGCCCACGCACGTGCATTTGCTGTCCGGTCCCGGCCTTTGAAATCTGGCACGTCTGTTCAGGGGGAGGATCGGCAACCATTAAACCCAAGGCACCAATCCAGGATCTGGTTTTCCGTGAAGTGTCAGGGGGTTTCATTATTGCATAGCAACTGTGAGAAAGGACAACTCCTCCAGGGGTGTGATTCTCTAGGCCAGGACTAAATCATCTGTTTCATTCTCAGAAGCTGAGATTCTTGCTAATGTTTCCAAAATTAAGTGCTGAAATTAAAAAAAAAAAAAAAATTACTCCAGTCAATGGGAGATGTTGGAGAAGTTGAGGGGAGAAAAATCAAACTACAGGTAACTTTCTGTCTGTAATTTAAAAAAAAGAAAAAAGAAAAACAAAATTTAAGAGCACGTTTAGAGTTCCGAAAATCCCACCTGAGATCATTCTCACCTTGCTCTCCTGTGTCTCGCCTCAGCGGGTAAAGGTTGCTCGAGTTTACTAAATACAGGAAAACGCTATTTCCGGAGACTTCTTCTTTGTGCATTGATCCTGCCTTTAGAGAACTGTACTTTTCAATTCAGGACTCTTGGCTAGAACAGCCTTCTCACTCGTAAACTCAGCCAACTGAGTGCTTCCTGTGTCTCCACTGGAGCCTCAGAGATGATCAACACATAGTCTCTGCCCTCTGATCTCTCGTGGCCAAGTAGGGGAGATGAACAAGAAAATGAGTACCTACAATACAAGGTAATAAGAGTTAAGAGTATAGCATTCGGAATCAGATTCAAATTTCAGCAGTGCTGTTTACTAGCAAGTGGCAGATCTTGGGCAGGATCTGACTCCCTTCTCTAAATCTTCATTTTCCCCTCCTTAAAGCACTGACCTCGTAGAGTTATTGTGGAGATTAAATGATATATTGTATATAAAGCCTTCAGTACGATTTTTGGGAAATGATAACCACTCAATAAATGTAATCTACTAGGATAGCAGCAATTGAGGTGTCTGTAGAATGCTATGAGGACCAGAGAATGGGGATTGGAAGAACAGGGGCAAGGGAGGGGTGACCTCCAGGAAAGCTCTAGGACATAAGAACACGGGCTAGATTTTGAAGAGTAGGTTGAAATCAGTAGGATGGTTGGAGGGAAGGTGAGACTGCTCCCAGCAGGAGGAACAGAATGTGCCTAAGCACAGTTATGACAGAATGTAGGATGTTTGAGGGACTTGGTGTGGAAAGGGCTTAAGCAAAGGCACAGTGATAAACGGAGGCAAGACAATGAGGAACATTAAAAAGGGAAGTAAAAAGTTTTATACGGTGCTTTAGTTTACAGTAAAGGGGAGAAGAGTTAAAATGAGAAAAAGAGGGTGATTGGCCTTCAAGAGCTAAAATTTGGAATCAGTACAAGGTATCAAGTGAGTGCCCTGAATGTCATACATAATCTCTGTGCCCCTCTGCTGAGCCGTAATGAGAAAACCTTATATTCTAACCAAATTTAGAAATTAGGAAAAACAAAAACAAACACTCAGACTTTCCACTTGGAAATCTAAAAACATGTCTCTATATGACTCTTAGATTAAAAGTGAAATCAAAATAGTAAAACAGACTATTTAGAAAAGAACTGTGAGAGTATGATTTACCAGAGCCTATGGGGTGAAACAGAAGCGACACTCAGAGGAAATTTTAGAGCCTTAAACTCATCTATCAGAAAATAAGAAATACTGAAACGAAATGAATTAAGCATTCAACCCAAGAAATGAGAAAAAGAGGAAAAGAAAAAAAAACCTAAAGAAAGTTAAAAGAATGAATTAGCTAAATTGAAAACAAAAGGCAATTTTCAAAAACACGGTTGATCAGTAAAACCAGGAGTTGTGCTTTTTTAAAAAGCAAAAAATAGATAAGCCTTTGGCAAGTCAAAATTTTAAGTGAGACAGTACACAAGTAAAAAGCATTCAATTAAAGGAGTTATATGTAAGAATAATAAAAGATTCAGATTCTAAGAGAATATTATGTACAACTTTATTCCAATATAAATTACTAAAATTTTCCTTTATAAGTAGTAGGAAACCTGAATAAATTAAAAGCTATAGGAGGAAAATTAAAGATAGTCAAAGATTTACCACCAGGCTCAGATGGTTCTGCAAATATGTTCCAAGAAACCATCAAGGAATAGATCATCACTACATAGAAACAGAAGGAAAACTTCTCAAGTCAGTCTATAAGACTAGTTAACATTTATTACCAGAAGAGGCAAAAGGTAGCACACACACACACAAAAAGACTCTGGACCAATCTCACAAATTTAAAAACCCTAAATAAAATATTAGCAAACAAATGCAAGAGTATAAGAAAACCTATTAATGTAATTCACTACACTAGATTAAGATAAAACCATATGGTCATCACTCTAGGTAGAAAAACTTTAAAACATTTGATGAAATGCAACAACATTCCTGACTAAAACAAACACTTTAAAACTATTGGGGAGCCAGGAGAAAAACCTATCCACCATAATCCAGTAAACATCATACTTGTGGTAAACCATTAGAAGCATTTCCTTCAAGGTTAGGAATAAAACAAGAATGCCTCCCAACACTACTATTATTTAATACCATACTAGAGACATTAGCCAATGCAGTATGGCAAGAAAAAGAAATGAGAACTATAAACACTGGAAAAGAAGAAATAAATAAAACGATGATTATTTGCAGATGCAATTGTCTGTCCAAAAAATTTTTTAAACCCGTGATAAAAACTATTTGAATTGACAAGAGTGAAATTGGAATAGATTCAATATAACAAAGCCAATCGTTTTTTTTTTTAAACATCAGCAGGGATACATTAGAAAATGTAATGAAAAAGAAGTATAGAATACAAGAAAGTAAAGAAGTAAAAGTAAAGAAGAATACTAGAAAGTATTTAAGGTTGAATCTAAAAAGATCTACATGAAGCAAAAACATTAAAAACTTAAAAGTAATTTAAGCTTGCCATTTAAAAGTTCAAATAAGGAAAAGTATAAAGAAGAAAGTGAAAATTACCTGCAACCTCACTAATCAGAAGAAGCCTATGTTAAAATCTGGTCTGTCCTTCCCAAGTGTAACAGTATTTGAAAACTATGTCTTGTCTCTTGGAAAATGCATGAGCTATATTAAGCAAAAAGAAGACAAAAATCTGTGTTAAAAGTGTGTTTAAAGTAGTGGTAAGAAAGTAAGTAGAGGTTATAAAACATAGACTCATCAGGAAGGAACAGAAGTTGAAAATGAGATTTCTGAGTGAATAGAAACATGCCAGCAGAAGAGTCCCCCGTCTGGTGAGACAGTTGCCTTGCCACCCTCTTCTGTCAACTGGTCACACAGATTTAGTCTTGGCCGGGAAGAGAACGGCCCTGGAAAGAGCTTTGATAGTCTTGGTTTTCATTCCATTCTCCTTGTATGCAGTTCTTGCCCACTATCTGCTTTCCTTCCCTCCATACCCTATTTTAGAACCAAAGCAAAACCAACAAAAAGTGAGTTGTTTGGCTGAATATGCCTCAGATGTGGAGCCAGAGAATTTTGTAACTGAACCTGCTGTTCTGTCTTCCATTTCTGCTCCCCCAGACCGCCCCGGTTTGCTGAATGTGAAACCCATTGAGGACATACAAGACAACTTGCTGCAAGCCTTGGAGCTGCAGCTCAAGCTGAACCACCCCGAGTCCTCTCAGCTCTTTGCCAAGTTGCTCCAGAAAATGACAGACCTCAGACAGATTGTGACAGAACACGTGCAGCTGTTGCAAGTAATAAAGAAAACAGAGACGGACATGAGTCTTCACCCGCTTCTACAGGAAATATACAAGGACTTGTATTAGCAGAGAAGTCCGAGTTCACTGACAACATTTTCCTTCTTCCAATTGCACTATTATTTTGAGGGAAAAATCTGACACCTAAAATATTACTGTGAAAAAGCATTTGAAAAAGAAAAGGTTTTAGAATAATAGATCTATTTTATGCATATTGTTTATAAAGATACATTTACAATTTACTTTTAATATTAAAAATTATTACATCGTGAAATTGCTGTTGTATTTGAAGACTGAGTCGGCGGTGTCCCCAACTCCACCCTCTAGGCTTTTTTTCCTTTTATCTCCTCCGCCTGCCTTCCTTCCTTTTCTTTTTCCTTTCTTTCTTACACATGTGAAACACTATGAATGGAATTGCTGATCAGTTTTCATTCTCAGTCAAATAATTTTTTATACTCAATTTACAACTTTTCTGAACCTTCTATCTGCTTTAAAAATCACAACTAAGAATGGAACTTCAGGACCAAAAACTGCTCAGAGCATGTGTTTCTCAACCCAGAAGTACTCGTCTGGGGCGTATCCCTAGGCCTACCAAGAATTCAATCTTCTTCCCCAATCCCAACCAAGATTTTCACTCACCACCAGCAGCCCTCTAACAAGATACCAAGGCATGTGCAAATACCCAGTGGCAGGTATTAACGGCTAGATGCTGTGGATAACACAGAAGTGTTATCAGATGTGGCACCTGCCAAAAAGAACTTACCATTGAATTGAGGAGAAAAGATGAATCCTTCTTAAAAGCAGATTAAAATACACAGTACGACCATGTGCCAAATGAATGGTTCAGACTCCGAGTACTCTAAGAGTTCAAAGTAATGAAGACTGGAAAAGTCATGAGTGACTGTAAGTTCATTCAGGCGGGCTTCAAAGGATGTGTTGGACTTGGGATAGGTAGACAGTGGAAGAGAAGACATTCTAGGAAAGCAAAATCGCAGGACTAACAACAAAAAAAGGAAACAAAACCAAAACAAAACACGAATGAGGGAGAAGGGCCGCATTCAGGTCCCGACGTACGTGGAACAATGTTGCCGCAGGTATTCCTGCTGGCCTCCTTGGGACCACCTTGCCCAGGGAGCTCTGACTTTTGTAACCTCAAAGGCTAATTATCTGTTTAGGTAATGCATGCCTCCCCAGCAAAATAGATGATATGTTCCCTAAAAGCAGGGACCTTCTTGGCATAATGCACAGATTTGTTGATTGAGGCCACCAAGTTCATTAGCGTTGCTTAGCCATGAACACATATGATGACTCCGAAGAACGCCTCTCAGCAAACTATGCTGAGGTCTCTCTTCTCTGGGATGATTGTTTCCACTGACTTAAATTATCCCCCTGCCGCTTCTCCCTTAGTTTACCTTTTCTCGTGGTGTTGATACTGAGGAGGACATAACTTTCGAGGCTTTCAAGCCAAAATATCAGGAAAGGCCTTTTCATCCTCTACCCCAAAATAAACAGATCTCCAAAGAGTCAGGTTAGAGCAGTGAGTCCAGCCCTAAGTATGCAAGATCCCTAACCCTTTAGGAGAGACAGCTCCTGAGCTCGGACCTTTAGAACCAAAGGACTGAGGTCGTTGTATAAGTGACCTCAGAACGTTGGAAAGGAAAGTGACAAATTCCGTCCATCATGGGGCTGTTCTTTCTTTCCTTGATGCCAAGCAGCTAGCGGCTTCCCTGCTGTGCCTCCTGGAGAGTTATCATTGGGGGATCCTGAGAAAGTGCGGGCAGTAGACAAGGTGAGGATTCCACCTCAGAGGAGATCCCTTGTTTACAGGAGGGCTTGAACAAAGAGCCTTTCAGTGCAGCCACGGCCAGTCCAAAGCCTCTCCACGTTCTCGGGGCTGTCCTTGCCAACGCAGGGAAGAAGGGAGCCGCTCTCAGCTCTTTGGCACTGATGGTTAGCATTAAATAGCTTTTAAATCCTGGCAGCTTTCAAATTCCCATCTCTCTGACTTTTTCCCTGTGGTTTGGACGGTCATTTGCTAAATATTTTACGACACGTCCTATGCAGCCTCCAGAGCTCCCGCTCCACTCTCTGGACTCCCCTCTCCCCCAGGATGATTCACAAGTTCATCAACAAATGTATCATCAGTTACTCACAGCACTTTCTCCGGACACAAACACACTTAGGGATTTGTGTTGACAAAAATAGGAAGAAAAGTAACCATGGTCAAGAGCCAAAAAAAAAAAAAAAAAGGAAGAAAGAAAGAAAAACGGTTTCGAGGCTCCCACAAGGGCCCTTCCTCAGCACCCGCCTTGGATACGGCCTGGCTCCTCCCCCATCTCCCCGCTGTCCATGGAACACTGGAGCGGCGGGGCACCCAGGGCAGAAAGTGTATCTGTACACCCTGCTTCTCTAGACACGATCAGAAATGGGGGTGACCCAAGGGCTTCTTGCTGAGGAGCAAAGGACTGGGGCTCTTCAGTAAGAACTTGAGCTGGGAAGTCAGGCTGGTGCCACCCTGCAAATGCTCCATCGTCAGCTCGGGGGCAGAACCGGAGCGTCAGCTACATCAACTCCGCTGAGGGCAGCAGGGCTGAGGGACCAGACTGCTGTGTAGGTTTACTTAGTTGCTCCTGGATTCCAGTGCCTTTTTCCGGGCCCCTCGAGGCTACCAGGCGAATCTTTTTTGTGGGCAGGCCCTAACTTGCTTGTGTCTCCTGCCGTGTGGTGCTGGTAAAGCAGGGCAGGGCTGACAAGGTTGGAAATTGCCCCCCGGATACCTATTCCCTTGGAAAGAGTCAGGGTACACAAGTGAGTCCCTAAAAATGTAGGATCCCTGAGCCTTTAGGAGAGATATCTTCTGAGCTCAGGCCTCTAGAACCACAGACACGATCACATCAACCGACCTAGGACCTGGGGTGGGGATGAGACGCCTGTCTTCACTAAGTGCCCACCCCCCTATTTTCCTCTTCCCTCACCCCAGCCCGGTCCTTGGCCCCTGGCCCCTGGTTGCCTCCATTTACGTAATTATCACTATTACTCTCTGTATATCCCCAGCCTTCGCTCTGTGCCTGGGCATGCTGGGCCCTCCATTTAATGCTTATTGGAATGAAGGAAAAGAGTGGCATCTTAGGAGTTTAGAAGATGGTCAGATGCCATCTAATCCCACCTCATTCATCAAACGTATGCGCCGGGGCTTCCCTGGTGGCGCAGTGGTTGAGAGTCCGCCTGCCGATGCAGGGGACACGGGTTCGTGCCCCGGTCCGGGAAGATCCCACATGCCGCGGAGCGGCTGGGCCCGTGAGCCATGGCCGCTGGGCCTGCGCGTCCGGAGCCTGTGCTCTGCGATGGGAGAGGCCACAGCGGTGAGAGGCCCGCGTACCGCAAAAAAAGAAATATTCGCCGTTCGGTCGCCGGTGGCGTCTGCCACCATGTGAGGGGGGCTGTGTCGAGGCCCTGCCCTCGAGGGGGCCACACAATGCTGAGGAGATCAGATGTGCTGGTGATGAACTGTCTAGAGATGGGAAGAAGGGTTCACGGCGGGTGTGGGGAGGCAGAGAAGTGTCACAGTATTGAACAAGCTCAGAAAACAGCAAGAAGTTAGGGGTGGCTGCCCTAGCGGAGGGAGTGAGACGTGCGTGTGGCCAAGTCAGCATCGGGTTGGGACAGCCTCACGCTCCTTGCTGAGGAACCAACTTGGACTGTATTTGTAAGGCCGTAGCGATCCAGTGGATGTTGTCAGGCAGAAGAGGGATGTGATCAAATTTGCATTCTGGAAAATCTCTCTAAACGGCAGATCCCCTCTACACTGCTTCCAGTGGCTATCCGACGGCTGAACAGCTGCCTGGGGGCATGGGAAGCTCTCTCCATTCCAGACCCCTTGGTGATTTCCATCTCACAATCTTGTAGGCCCAGCTCTGCCCCTGGGGTCATGCATACCACACGCTTCTTCCTGCGCCCTAGGGGTTCTGACTCACCGCATTACCTGGGGTCAGGTTACAGCCTTTGGCTGAAGGACCCTGCCACCCTCCCTGTCACTGGTCCCAGGAGCCAGGGCCTCTCATTCCCCTCACCACAAAGTTCCTGCACCTTGATGGCAAGGTCATTTCTACCCCATGTGCACATCCTACACCCATTTCCAGACAAGGCTCTGCATTTGTCCTGGAATTCCAGAAAGTTAGAGCTAAAGGAAACAACCAACTCAAAGGACAGAGGAAACCCTGAGGGTCAAAGTTAAGCAACACGCCCAAGGTCCTAGGAGTCTAGGATTAATTTGCTCAAAGGTGTTGAGTTACACAGTTTAACAAGAGAAGCTCAAAGGGGCAAACATGAAGCTAGTATGAGTATCTGCACTGGGGAGCAAAGGAAAAGGATGGAATCAAGTCCTGAGAGGGATTATCGTGACAATCAAGAGATTATTGTATAAATATTGTATAAATGTTGTATAAGTCACTTAGGGCTGTGTCTGGCCTATGGAAAACACAGCTTTTAGGGGAGACGGTATCCTCGTGTGACTTTTTTCGTGTGTGTGTTTTGGCCATGCCACGCAGCATGCAGGATGGTTCCCCAACCAGGGATCGAACCCAGGCCTCTGTAGTGAAAGCGCTGAATCCTAACCACTAGGCCGCCGGGGAACTCCCCTTCATGTGGACTTTACTGTTAGGCTGATTTGGGTTAAAACTCTAACTCCACTGCTCACTGGCTCTATGACCACATGGCTTTTGGCCAATCTCTTAACCTCTCTTTAGGTCTTAATTACCCGCATATGTAAAATGGGATAGTAATCCCCATCTCATAGGGTTACCATGATGATTAAATGTAATAGTGGTTGTAAAACACTCCACATGGTCTCTTGGCACATCTTAACCAGTGAATCTGTGTTGGCTACAGACAACATTATTGCCCTTGTTATTAAAGTACCCTTCATTTAAGAAGGCTTCCTGAGCCCACGTGACAGTCTCTTCCTGTTCAAGTATCTGGGCCTTACCTGAATATCCTATAGATTCAAAGCCAGGTAAAGAGATTGGATTTCTGCATTTGGCAGTACACTAAAAATACGTTCTCTCAAAAGCATTCTGCCCTCAATCCATAAGTACTAGGAGAAAATAATTATTTGAAGCACAGCTGCTGTGTTCTGATTTAGAACGAACGCTGGGATGAGGCTAGGAAAACATTTTCTCCAAAAGTAGTGGGACTTTTCTCTTGTGACTTATGCTCCTAATTTTAGACTAATATTACATAGTTTGCATTTCCAGAGGGGTTATAAAGAATAAGAAAATTGCTAATTTGGGTCTGTAGGGAGTGGGCTGGGATATTTCCATCCCCTCTGGAGTTTTGTAAATATGTTCCAGGCCAAAAGTTCCCAGGAAAGGGTCATTCCTGGGATCTATTTTGTGCCACGGGCTGGGCTCAAGGAGGATCCAAGTGGCTTTCTGCTAGAGTCAGAAAACTGTGATCCTCTGGCTACTTGTCCACAATCCTGGAGGCCAGGAAGTGTGTCTAGAGTATCCACTGTTTGAGGCTCAGCTCTGCCAGGTTCTAGGTGTGTAACCTTGGGCAAGTCACTTTCCTCTCTGGGGACATAGTACCTGGTCTATAGAAGCCCCTCAGCAAATTACGTCTAATTCATTCATCATGAATAAAGGAACAGGTCTCAGTTGCCCCATCTGTAAAATGGGAATAATAGTACCTAGGCTGCGTGTCTTACAGAATATCGCAGGAAGGAAGCAGGGCAGGCCTGATCACCATTATTCACAGCTAAGAAAGTGAGACCCAGTGAGGTGAAGGAACTAGCCCAAGGTTACAGAAAAGAAAGGGAGGGGCAGAGCTAGGCTAGCCCTCCAGCTTCCTGAGGCCCACCCCGTCTAGGCTTCTTTTATAGAACAGCCCACTGTCTCTGCGAGAACAAAAGGCAGTGCTGCCTGGGTGTCGAGCATAAGCCTACAGCACCAAAGACTTAAAGTCTGAGTGTTGGCTCTGCCATTTACTAGGTGTGCAATCTCAGGCAGGTTGCTTCCTGCCTCTGGACCTCAGCTTCAGCATCTAACTTGTGAAGACCTCGGTTCCTATAGGTTTTTGTAAGGAATAGAGATCATGTATGGGGGACACGCCTAGAGTTCCTAAGCAATTAGAATCTTCTAAATACAAGCACCTCCAACCTCACACAAGCTTGCTGGGTGCTGGTGCCCACCGGGGCACACTGGTGACCAGATGGTTTCTTCTCAGCCAGAGGAGAAATCCTGATTCCAGCCTGTGAGGCATGTGCAGCGTTGGCCCGGGTTCTGACAGCAATTTGCCCAGGCCCTCGGGAAGGCACTTTCCCTGAGCCTCAGGTTCCTCATCTACACAGTCAGAGGCTCCATTCTCTCCACTCTGGGGCTCTGCTGTCCCAGGACCTTGGGGTGGAGGGAGGGGAAGCTGGAGGGGAGGGGGCTTGGCTGACCCTCGGAGCCTGTCTGTGTTCCCTGCGGCCCGGGCGCGCCCTCCCCTCCGCGGCCCCCTGGACCGGTCGGCAGCCAGTGCTCCTCGGGGGCTGGGCTGCTCCAGCGGAGGGGGCGCCGGCGAGGGGCGAGGGCCGGGGGGCCGCGGAGGCGCCGGTTCCCACCCAGGGCTGAGGGGAGGGGGGGCGTCGTGCTGAGTCAGCGGCTGGCTGCCCTGCGCTGGGGCTCCCTGGCCTCGGGGCCTGCCAGCTGAGCCCCGGCCAGGAGCCCCCGGGAGCCCCGCTGCGATCGATGACGCTGCCGCTGCTGCCACGGCAGCGGCAGCGGGAACCGGGCCCCGAAAAAGCGTCTTCCCAGCCAGGCCTCCCAGGGCTCCGGGGGGACCAGCTGTCGGTGCAGGAGCGGCCTCCTTCGGGCAGGATCCTGGCCAGCGCCACCTCTGCCCTCCCCGCCTCCCCGCTAGATCCCCTAACGATGGTCATTATTCCTCTCACCCATGCAAGCTTTACTTATAAACTGCTTTGCGGACATTTAATCCTTCCAGAAACCCAGTGAGGTAGTTTATGAGTCAGGGCCGCACAGCAAATAAACAGCTCACTCAGAAGGGACCATTGGGGAGAGTTTAGTGTGGGACTATTTGCAAAGTTGAGGGGGGTGGGCGGTGTCATGGGAAACCAGTAAAGCTGGTGAGACACCCCAAGGCTAGCCAGGGCCGAGGGGAAGGGGGAGGGTTACTAAAGCCCGAGAAATGCAGCTGTAAGAGAGGGCTCCCTGCAGGAGCCTGGGCCCAGGGAACTGAGGGGCCCCATCACTGAGTCCCCCAGATGGCAGAGAGCAGCTGGGGAATAAGGACCCCGTCCCCTCTCTCCTCCTATCCTCCCATCTCAGTCTCCCATGGGCCACATCCTACCGGAAAGCCAGAGAACAAAAGAGCCCGCAGATAGGACCCATGATCCCCCCTATGGACTCAGCCCCTGGGGCACAGCAGGGTAGAGAAGGGGGTGGGTCAGGGGTGAACCTGCCGGGCAGGTAGAATCCAGCACAGGTAGGAGGTGTCATTAAGCCCACGATGCTGGAAAAGGAAGCAGAGACTCTTAAATCTGAGGTCACAGAACAGTAACTGCCCATCCTGGGATTCAAACTCTGGTGCGTCCAGCTCCAAAGCCCTAGTTCTTTCCACCGTATTAGACCAGCTGTGAGAGCAGACCGAGGGGACCAGGGTAAGAAGACGGGAGGGTTGATTCGTTCAGCATCTCCTAGCCAGGGTGTCCTGGTATCCGGGAACCCAGCCCATCTCACTCAGTGCTTCCTAACCCATTTCCATGATATTCCCTGGAGACCTGAGGAGTGTAGCCTAAAGCAGCCCGTGCATGTTTTATCTCTAAAGTTAACGTAAACTTTGTAGTTTACTCCACCAAATATATATATATATATATTTTTTTTTTTTTTTTTTTTAATTTTTTTTTTGCGGTATGCGGGCCTCTCACTGTTGTGGCCTCTCCCGTTGCGGAGCACTGGCTCCGGACACGCAGGCTCAGCGGCCATGGCTCACGGGCCCAGCCGCTCCGCGGCATGTGGGATCTTCCCGGACCGGGGCACGAACCCGTGTCCCCTGCATCGACAGGCGGACTCTCAACCACTGCGCCACCAGGGAAGCCCTATATATATTTTTTAATTGTTTAAAATAAAAATAACTTAAAAGTTACTTTATTGCTACTTACCCCAAAAGTTCAAGGAGAAAGAGACCCTCCAGGGAGTGGTGCTACACTTTTTCTCTGGCGTCAGGTGCCCCTAAAATAAGGCTGTGTACCCCACTGTGAGAAGCACAGAGAAGTCCTTTAGGGAAAGAAGTTCCTTGCCCAACATCACACAGCTAATAATCATACTTGGAATCCCATGACCCTACTCCCTGCGTGGTTGAGAGAAAGGAAATCAGGCCAAATGGAGCCCAGGAGAGAGTCTCAAAAGGGGAGGTGGTCACTAGTGGTCGGCCTGAGAGGGCGGAGGGGGAAGAGATTTGAGCTCGGTGTCAGCATATGTCCACTGGGTTCTCTGTCCCCAGCTCTGGGGACACTCAGAGGAGCCTGGTGAGGCTCGTGTTCTCAAGGAGCTCACACCCTGAGGAGACAGGCATAGAAGCTGGTAGAAGGGCTGGGAGGCAGGCAGTCCCACCAGGCAAGTGGCAGGAAGTAGAAGGGCTGGGAGGCAGGCAGGTGGGTTCAGAGCCCCAGCCTTGCCCCTTGGCTGTATGACCTTGGGCAAGTCGTGTAGCCTTCCTAGGCTTCTGATTCCTCTTTTACAACTGGGCAAGCTCCTGCCTACGTCATAAAGCTAGTGGGAGGAAGCATTTGGTGCCGCATGGCAGCACCTGCGCTGAAGCACACGTGAATTGGTTGGCATCTCTTTATGATAAACCCTGGGCTGGAGGGCTGTGCGGCCACGGCTAGATGGGACAGCCGCGCTCCCCCAACCAAAAGTCGCATTTCTTGGTCCAACGTCAAAAGAGGTTCTCTCAAATCTCCTGGATGATCTCAGCTCTGTGGTTTCTGTTGCCGTGCAGCTGTGGGAGAGGTTTAACTCTGCCCGGGGCGGGAGTGGCTAGGGAAGACTTCACAGAGGAGGTGCCCTTTGAGATGGACCGAGAGGATTTATGAGGGTCGTCCCGGGAGACAGGGGAGGGTTGTCCAGGCAAAGGCGAGTGGCGTGTTGGGAAGGGTGAGTGTTTTGGTGTAGGTAGAACAGAAGCGGGGAAGGAGAAATGGCTGGAATCAAATTAGGGTGGGGCCCCTACCAACAGATGGAGGGGTTCGGACTCCATCCCAGGGGGAGAGCAGAGCCGTGGAGACTTTAAGCAGGGAGGTGGCAGTTGAGGTACTCACTCTAGCGACCCCTCTGTCAGCAAGCAAGGAGATGGGACATGATGGGAAGGTGGGGAGACCTCTAGAGGCTATGACAGTTATGAGACAAGAAGAGATTGTGGCCCAAGTGAGGGGGGCACATTAGCCATGAGGACAGAAGGAGAGGAGAGATCTGGGAACCAGTCCAGGCTCAGCTTCAGGTAGGGGTGACAGAGGATGATTCTCAGGGTTTGATGTGGCTGACACGGAAAGACATGCTTTTTATCGAGATGGGGGCTTGTTTGCGGGAAGGAGCACAAGCTCTGTTCTAGAAATACTGCGGTGGTGATGGGGGCACTTGTTAGTCATCAGGGCGGGGAGGGCTCATTAGCTGTCACACAGATGGGTGTGTGCAGCTCAGCGGGAGGTGGGCTTGGGGGGCCACGTGGGCACGATGGAGGAGGGTGAGGACAGCAACAGGAAAGGAGACCAACTAGTATTCCAAAAACCCATTTGACTCCCTAAGCCCTGTTTTCCCACCAAGGTCAATAGGAGATTTGACTTTCTCCGTTTTCTTTTTATCCATTGGCTCCATAATATTTATTGAGTGCCTTCTACGTGCTGCGGGCCGTTGGAGAAATAGGATTCTATTCAACGGCCAGTTCTTCAGAGCCTCCTGTGGGCAAAGTCACACGCCATCCCATTTCCCCTAAGAGTGACCGTCAGGGATGAACAGTATTCTTTCCATTTCACTCTCACCTCCAGGAATGGGGTTAGAGGCTGCATGCATGGGTCCCCGTGGGCATCCCATGGGGCCTCTGCACGCAGAAACGCCACTTAACAGATGCTTTGCTCTGGCTCCTTTGTATAGGGCTCAATACTCTCCCATAACTCAACAGAAACCTCCCCTGAGCTCCTAGCTCTCCTTTTAGAGAGAGTTTTATTATCAGGAAGCCGTGGCCCTGACAGACGGCGGGGCCCAGGGCCAGAGTCCTTTCACTCTTAGATTCCTCTTCCTCCAGTTCCCAGCCTGGGAGAACCCCCCTCCCATCCAGCCTCACCCCAGCTTGTGTCCCTGCACCTCAGCTGGAGCCCCAGACTAGACTTGCCGTGGTTGAAATTCAGCCCCTGATCTGATTCCCTGGGTATTCTTTCCACCCCATTTTTTCCAGGCCTGAAACCTTGGGGCCTCGGTTTTTTCATCAGTAAAATGGACATGATTGCCAGTTTACAGATGGAACAAGGCTGTTTGGAGGATCAAATGAGATACTGGGAGGAGAAAGTGCTTTGCAAACACTGTAAACTAGAAATCATGGGGCCACTGAGCTCCTGTCACTCTTTTTAGAGCCGTGTCCCCACCTGCCTCCCTGAGTGCGGCCCCAAGGCAGGAGCTCTCAAGACTCAAGCAAGAGGTCTGAGGTGAGGAAGATAAGCCCAGGGGCTAAGGTTCAACCCCAGGGAATCAGCTTTTGTCCCTGGAGCTATGGGAGCCAAGCCTCTGCCCAGGTTTTATGAGCTCAGAGAGGGTTTACACTATGACTAATAGCCCATCTCACTCCCTGGGTCTCCTACTACCTGCTGGGCAGGAAGTCTGCGGGGACTCAGCCCCCCTTAATCACCGCCACCTCCCCGTGACCCGCCTCAATCACGTCTCTTTACAGTCGGGCAGAGCCCGCTGGGCCTCCTCAAACTTCCATATCTGCGCCGGGAGATCACTGATACGGCTCATGGCGTTTGCTCGCTTCCACGCCCTGGGCCCAGCATTTGGGAGTCACGCAACCCCACAGGCCCAGGGCGGAAGCAGCGAGGCCAGGCTGGGAGCCTCCCCGCCCTGTAAAGTACATGAACCGAGCCTGTCTTTACGGCCACCTGGCCGGCCAGCCTCAAAGCCACTGGGCAGTCTTCCTCCTTCCCAAGGACTGTCCCCCTCCACCCCTCCTGCCCCGCCCCACACACGCATCTACGTTCTCCCTGGGCTCCAGGGATCTCCAGACACCGCATTTCTCCCACCAGGGAGGGAGAAAGTTGCTAACCTCGTCGCCACGCCAGTCCATCCCTCATTCACTCACCCACTCAAGTGTTCCTTCCGGGCCCACAGAGCATCCTCTCTGAGCCCGGCCCTGTTGCTGCGGACAGAGATGAATGAGCCTGTCGCTGCCCTCAGGGAGGGCGTTGTCAGAATTGGAAGGGGCTGCAGAGACCGTCAGGGGGGCGTTGCAGGAGACAGAGGGAGAAGTCCCAGCGCATCCCTCGCCCGCACCCCTTGCCTGCACCTGGCCGCCGGCTTGGCCTGATGGTCTTTGCTGGGGTCTCTGGGGTCTTCCTGCTCCCAGGGAGCAGCCCACAGTCAAGGGCTGATGGTAGTCGGGGGCACACACCCAGCTCCCTCACCCCTCTGGTGCGGACTCCCAGGGTTTCCTAGTGGGATTAAGATGACGTCTCCCACCGTGGTAAACGGCTTGAAAGCACAGCTTTTTGGGGGCCAACTTCTCTTCCCCCAGCCTGTGGTGTTCTCCTCGCCTCCCAGTAACTGACGTCCACGCAGAGCCCTGCTCAGGGTCTGCTGTGGAGGGGCCCACGCTAAGGCACCCCGTTAACAGTAACGGCAGCCAGCCGTCCACACGGGCTGTGGGAGCGCCCGGAGCGCCTCCTGAATACCAGACTCTGGGTGCGGGGGACACTGGACGGATCCAGTCATGGGCCCTGCCTTCAAGAAACACCCTGTCTAGTGAGGGAGACAGACATGGAAACCAATGGTTACCGGTCAGAGTGATGCGGGCAGTGACGGAATGTGGTCCAGGCTGCTGTGACAACACAGAGGGGAGCCCCTAACTCAGCCTGGGGGTGGGAGAGGCATCCAGTAAGCTGGGTCTTAAAAGTCCCGCGGGAGGAAGTGTGCAAGGGTGTTGCGGGTCAGGAAACGTATGCGTGAAGGCCGAGTCAAGCATGGCCTGGCTCTGGAGACACTAAGTAGTCCACTGGGGGTGGGACACGGCTCGTAAGAAAGAGCACCGGGAAATGAAGCCGAATCCAGATCCTAAAAGGCCTCTTATTTTTCCGTTTGCGTTTTTCAAAGAGAATCTGAAGAGGGCAATGTTTAAGCCGAGGAAATGAAGCTGTAATGGTGTATTTCAGGCACCAGAGGAGCCGTTATGCAAAGCAGGGTCCTTCACTGCTTCTTGTCCTGCTGGCCTGGCTGTGACCAGGTGGCCGTCTGCAGGGGGACTCAAGGCTTTGGAGGACAGAGTAGAGCAGAAGGCAGCAAGCAGGGCGGCGCCGGGCTCCCCTCTCTGGCCAGCGCAAGCTAGCCCTGAAAGCCCCCCCTCTCAGGCCTGGCTCCCACTCTTCCCAGAGATCCCTGTCTGTTGGAAATATGGGAAAATCAGATTTTGATGATAATTTATTTGGGTATGGAGGAGAGGTGATTCAGACATTCCTGGGCCCGTCAGGTGAGCCGGTGGATTGGAGCCACAGAAAGTCAGTTCCGTGAGCAACAGAGAAGCCTGTGAATTGGGTTCAGGAGCCTTACTGGGTAACAGAGTCTTCAGTGTGGGGAGGTGCATTTCTGAGCCCAGCGGGGGACGGTCACTGAAATCTCTCCCTGGCCCAGCTCCACAGACTTATATCTGGGTCCTAGGAAAGAAGAGACCTCTGGGTTAAGCCTAAAAGAGCTTCTTTAATAAATCTCTGTTCCCAGTTCTTTTCATGGGTTCTCTGGCTGAGTCTTACAAGAATCCAACGGGGCTCTTGTAAAATTACTATGCCCCTTTTTAAGAAGAGGTAAGAGAAGCTCAGGATTGCTGAGTAATTTGCACGTTTTTAAGTTGACAGAGGAAGGGGTGAGCCATTTTCCCACACTGCACCTCAGCCCCAGATGAAGCTCTGACACTCCCAAGAAGTCCGGTGAAGTCAGGCAGCCCCCAGACCAGGAACAGCCGGTCTTTTCAGGTAGCACCTGCCAACCTCTAGAACCTCAACCTGATTGGCCCACCAAAGTCGCATGACACACCACCTACCCAATCCCTGCATCCAGGCGGACGCTAAAAGCCAATGGGCTTATCCCTGTGTCTCATGCCCACCCCTGAAGCAGGGGATGGAGCCCCGCCCCTTCCAGCACTTTGGGAAGGCGAGGACATCTCTAAACAAAAACCAGGAGCTGTTGCTAAAGGAAAAGGAAGTGATTTCTGGAGGAGCAAATAGCTGGTGACGGCTTCAGTCGTGTGAGGGAAACGTGATATATTCCATCCACAGCAGACGTGGAGCACATACAGAATTGTGTCAGGGCCCCAGCAGGCACGCTCAGGCTGAGCAGTTTGAAGAGGGCTGAAGAAAGGGGTCTCTTTCTAAAGGGGCGGGCAGAGTGTAGAGAGACCACAAGGGGCAGTGCAGATCCAGGGCAAGGCTTAGTGACAGAGACAACAGTCACCAGAACCTGGAGGGAGAGTAAGCTGTGGGGAGAAGACAGCTGGCAAGAGAGTGACTTTGGTCCAGGGAGGTGGCCAGCTCATGGGGCCCTGACAGGGCAGGAACCAGGGGAATAAGCCCCCATCCGGCTCTCTTTCTCTCTCTGTCTCAGGTGTGCGTCCTGTTGACTACAGCTGGCCAGAAACCACAGGGCAAGGATGTCGATTCATGCAAACTGCTCAGGTCAGCCTCCAGCCTGGAGAAAGGTAGGATGTGGATCTAGGGAAGCCGATAGAAGGTGCCCAGCACACTGATGGCTCAGCAACTCTTGAAAGCAGTGCCCTTGGTCCTCATGCTGGGGAACTCCACTGCAAGCAGCGTTGTCACTGTTAAGGGTGCTTGAAAACGTGTCCCGGGACACGTCCGGACTCTGATTCGGTGTCTTAGAATGGGTTCACCTGGGTCTTGGGTGCAGGTGGTATCGGGGGGAGGTGATTACAGGAAGCAGCAGTGAGGGCGTGAGGAGAACCAGACAGGCAAGGAGAAAAAGTCAGTGTGAGTGTGTGGTGGCAACGTTGCTAGCCTCTCAGTGGATAGGTACTCCCAAGATTGTTCACCGGAAGCGCAGTCCCCGTCCCCCACTGGTTGAGGACTGACCCTGGGGGTGTGCTGACCGTGTCTGCATGTGCGTCTCAAAGGCTCCCACAACCTGGGAGAAAATCCTGGGGCAGAGTGTGGAAAGATGTGCTGCGCGTACCAGACATGGGCCTCTGACAGCTCGAGGTGAGTCTGAGCCTGCTCAAAAGCATCCGCACGGCTGTGGCTGATTAGAAGTGGGCCTGGGATGTGACGTGGGCACCAGGTGCATGTGCCAAAGGGGTCTTGTGTGCAGCCCCAAACCCGCACTGTGGGTGCACATCCCAGGTGCTCCTGAGAGAGACGGTCAGTAGTCCACAACTGGGCAAACTTCCAAGCAGGAGAAAACGCTATGTTTTAGGTACTGGGGGCTGTGAGTGAGTCAGAGTCCCTCAGAAGAGGGAATGAGTGGTTGATTGCGCTGATATATAATCTTGTGCCTTGAGTGTGTCAGTTATCTACTGCTGAGTAACAAATTACCCCAAAATCTGGTGGCCTAAAACAATGATGATCATTTGTTGTCTCACACAGTATCTCTGGGTCAGATTTCAAGGCAGCTTAGCTGGGAGGTTTTGACTTGGATTGTCTCAAAGGTTGCATCCAGGTGTCAGCTGGGCTGCATCCTCAGAAGGCTTGGCTCTGGCTGTGGGATCTGCTTCCAAGATGGTGCACTCGCGTGGCTATTGGCAGGAGGCCTCAGCTCCTCACCACGTAGACCTCCCTGCTTGAGTGTCCTCACAACGTGGCAGCTGGCTTCCCCCAGGGTGGGGGATCCCAAAGAGCAAGGCAGCGTCCACGATGCCTTTTATCACCCAGGCTTGGAAGTCACATTCTGTCATTTCCACAAGGTCCTATTGGTCACACAGGCCAGCCCTATTCACCGTGGGAGAGGACTACACGGGGCATGGATACCGGGAGGCTTGGATCACTGGGGGTCACCCTGGAGGCTGGCTACCACCCCAGTGTTTGCCCAGAGCCTGGCATGTACAGCCAGCCAGTTAGTGTTTGGCGAGCGTTGACTCTGTCCCAGCATCGTGCAAGGCTTGACTCAGCCCCTACCCACAAGGACTCGTATTATTCTTGGAATTTTAAGATAGAGATTTAATAAGGAGAGGCCAGTACAAGCTAGTGGTCAAGAGAACCATAAACGAATAGGCTCAAGGAGCTCAACGTGGCCCAGGAGGTAGTCCAGACGCCTTGGTGGCAGGCGGAGAACCAGCTGAGCCCCTGTTCTGCCCTCAAGGGGAGGTTCCTTACTGCTTGCGAGTTGGGTGCAGGAGGTCCTGGGCCTCTAAGCCGAGTGGCCGGGTGACATTGAGCCGATTCTGCCCTCTGTTTCCTGCCCGATGACTGACAGCACCCAAGATGGTTGCTCCAGTTTGGGACAAGCCTGGAGGCTGAGAGCTGGACAGGCCCCGAGAGGCCGTCTAGTCTCACATCCAATGTGAAGAAAGTGAGTCCAGAGAGAAAAGAGGGTTATCTAAGGTCCCTGGAAAACTGACACAAACTCGGCACCCACTTTGAGCCAGGCCTTGTCCTGGAACCTTCACCCCCATCGTGCCATTTAGTCTTTACAGCAACCCTGAAATGTAGGAATGATAAACCACGTTTTACAGAAGAGAACTGAGCTGTCCAGGGTCAGAACTAAGAAGTGGTGGGGCCTAGATTTGAACCCTGGTCTCTCTGACCCTGAAGGCCATGCAGGGTAGAAGGTGGACAAATGGAAGACGGTAGAGTCGAACGTCTGTGCCCCTACCAACGGTGGGCTCTGGGGACCGTGTTTATCTCCAGCCCCCTCCAGCCCTGGCTGAGCTCCCTGGATGGTGCCAGGGACATGGGGCGTGTTTAGCAATCCCCGGGTAGAGCCGGCCGCTCTGGGACGGAGCACGCAGTGGTGACACCATGGAGCTCTTGGCTGTCTCCACCGTCCCCGTTGCAAGAAGGGCAGCCACCACGTGAGACAGTTATTGCCACACACGTGGGGCTCAGCATCTTAGGATAAGGCCACGGGAACTCAGGGGACCTGAGCTCTGGTGCAAAGGCTCATATGATCAGGACCGATGTTGTGTAATGGTTTGGGTCAAGGGTTTGCTAGTCAGAGGCCCCGATAAACAGTGCTGGGCTCCTTAGATACAAACACAACAAGCGTTTATTGGGTATCCGCCGAGTGGCAGCCACAGGCCAGGGCGCCGAATATACATTATTTCATATTTTCACAGCATTCCTGGGACGGGGGCGGTATCGTCATCTCTCTTGTAGGTGAGGAAACTGAGGCTGAGGGGGGCGATGACATCCACAGTCACAGTTATTTAGGGCCTGAGTCAGCATTGGAACTCGGGGCTCCGGGACTCTCAGACCCCCTCCCCAGGCTGCGCCTCTGTTCTAAGGACGGGGACCTCTGCCCCAAGGGTGCGTGGTCAGAGGGGAGGCCCTTTCTTTGCATTGACCACAGGGTGCTTCGTGCAGCACCCGTCCAGGTTTGCAGTTTCACCCAGGGGTTAAACGTGGGCCATTAGGTGTCTGAGAGAGTGGCCTTCAAGCGCTGCCACTTGCAAGCTTTGTGGCTTCGGACAAAGCCTCTCAAGCTGTGTGAGTCTAAGTTTCTTCCCACCTAGAGCAGCCTAAGAATCTGTGCTGCGGGCTGCCCTGAAAGGGGGATGTGGCTCAGGTACTCCGTAGCCGGGATCTTGACTTCCACGAGAGCCTGGGCACCTCTTAGCGGGACAGTCACCATCTTATTAACCTTCGCATCTGCTGAACACGGAGCCTGGTGCACTCCAGTCGACGGCTCAAGGCCCCGCGTAAATGTCATCACCTCTGAGAAGCCTCCCTCGATGCCACCGGCCCCCTTCACCATGTTCTCAGTTCTGTGTTCCTTTAGCGCCCTGGACAGACCTCTGTGTTGGCATTGATCGGGTTGGAGAAGAATATAGTTTCATGGCGAAGAGCAAGGCGGATCTGGAGTCCAGTCCACCCCTGCCTTTCTAGCGGCCCTGGACAGGTGACTCCACCTCTTTGATCGTCAACATCATTTCCTGAAGATAGGAATGGTAACCCTGTCCTCTCAGGGTAATTTGTTCATACTCCTAGCACAGGAATTGACACAGACTAAATGGGTAGTAAATGGTATCATCATTGTCATGGTTGCCGGCATTGTTACTGTTGTTACACAAATACTCTTTTGTCTGTCCGTCTCTTCCCTCCGCTGACCAGTCTGTTCTGTGCCAATATCTACGCTGGGGGCTTCGCTTATGCTGTGATCCTGTTTGACTCTGCTGGCCTCACTCTCCTCTTTCTTACGGAGAAATGCCCTGAGGCCCAGAGAGGTGAAGTAGCGTGTGGAAGGCTGCACGCCACGGAGAGGTGGAGTGGGTCTTCTAAGCCCAGCACGACAGGGACCCGAGAAACGCCTGTTAACGAACGATCAGCGTCCCAGCTCAGGCCGTGACACATGACGTTTAGGAGGGGGTCTGCTTAGGCCTCGGGGTGTGTACTTTGCAGGGGCAGAGAAGGGCACTTTCTCCCAGGTCTGATGCAAACACTCATGCCGGGATGGATGAGGGTTGCTGGACACACAGCCACTGGAATCCGGTCCCTCCCTGGCTGGCCCAATGTCGTTGCTCCACACTGGCTCCCGTGGGGACCGTCCACCTCAGCCCTGGCCGGGCTCCACATCCCCTCTGGACCCCGACTTAGAGCATCCCCACCCCCATGTCCTTCTTCTGGGGCTGGAGGGAACAATCTTTCATTTATTTTTCTTTACTCTGCAATTCATTTTATTTTAGAAAAAATATATAGTTAATAGAGGATGAAATTCTCTATTTATTTCAAAACGAAAACTGAGAAGTTACGGATTAACCACAACATGACACGGAGAGGCGAGCGCCGTTCACATCTTCCAAACTCCCAGTCTACGTGGACACACGCATACCTTTACATAAATGTCTTTTCTACCAGAATGCTGTTTGGAAACCTGCTCCGTCATCTAAAAAAATATTATGACAACAGTAATTCCTGTTCGTGATAGACAAAGCGCAAACTGTGGATGACACAGGACAAAAGCAAACGTGGCCACCACTGCCGACCTTTGGTGGGGATTTCCTCTCCATCGACATTTCTTTGCTGTAGGTGATGCAGACAAGGCTGTGCCACGGTGCTTGAGGATAAGCGTCAACATGTTTTCTCTCTAAATCCGATGAGGATGTTTTCAGGGTGGGTGAACATGGGAAGTTGAAGCAGGGCCTCTGGTCTTCACGCTCCTGTGGCCACGTGTGCAGGACTTGCTGGTCTCTCAGAGGCGGGCGGCTCTGAACCCGCAGGCCCAGCCAGGGTGGAAGGGTTCCCTGACCCAGGTCCCCCCCAACCCTGGTCACAGTCACTGCTCCAGCATCCACCTCTCCTCCCCGGCCTCCGTGCCATAGGCCCATCAGCAGCTCAGCCGCCTCCAGGCCACCTCCCAGGTCCCCAGTCTCTGGGGACACAGCCCCTTCCTTCCCACTTCTACCTCTTCTATCCAGAGCCATCCAGCACCATCGCCTCTGGGAGCACAGGCTTTAGGGGAGAAAAGGCCAGTAAATTCTTCTCTGGGAGAAGCTGATGTGGAGAGGTGGAGATGCAACCTCTCTTTCCTCCTGGAATCTCCTACAGCAGTAAGAACGAGTCAGGAGTTAATATGCCCACGCGGTGTCCCGCCCGCGGCAAATGCCCGTAGCAAACAAATGCCCAGTGGCACTCTTTTGTAACCTCTTTCCATTCCCTCTCTCCTTAATGTTTTTTCTCCTGTTCAAGCTCTTCTTCTCCTCTACTTTCCTGGCCCCTCCAGCCCTCGCTGGCCTTGCCCTCTTTTGAACTCCTAAGGCTGAAGGACCCCGGACTGCAGGGCCTCCAGACGGGGTGGCTCGGGTCACCGCTGTGTGCGCTGGGCTTGGCTGGCCTTCAAGCGCTGTGGGCTCAGGCACTGCGTCTGCCCTTGGTGGATCCCGGGAGGAAGCGGCCAGGGACTTAGCAGGAGCCACTCTTGACCGAGAGGTAGGAAGTTAGATGGAAGACATCTGTCCGCAAACCTCATCTCCATTGGTGCAACATAGAGGCTTCTTCTAGGGTGCGTCTGTGGGCCCAGAGCAGCAAGTGTCAGCCAGAGCTTAAGGGCAAACCTGGTGTCTGTGGCTGCCGTGGAGTGGTGGGGAGAACCCGGAGAAGCTTCAGCATCATCTGGGGTGTGGGCAAGCCCGAGGCCGGCAGCCGGAAGCCAGCATCCTGGTTAGTGGCAACACCACCTGTGCAAGGCGGCCCAAGACCAGGCGGTACAGACGTGGGAGGTCTTGGAGTGTCTGAAGGAAGTAAAGGTGGATGATAAAGTAAAGTAAAGGCCACAAAAGAGTGGCCTTCTCAGTGCCCCAGCCCCTCCTGTGGCTTCACCCAGTCGATCTGGTTTAGCTGGAGCCTAATTCAGGCCACAGCAGGTAGTCAAGAGGAAGGACCCAGAGGAAGGAACTGCTTCTATCACCTTTCTTTTTATGTGCTCTTTGCATCTAGATTCGTGGTAGCCATAAAATGAGCGATCCCTGCCTTGGCCAACATGGTGTCCAGACCATCGGTGACTTTTTCTCATTGCCAGTGACATCAGGATGAACCCCAACAGAGTGGCTAGTACAGAGCTGTCTGCCCCTAAACCAAGTGGCCCTGACAAGTGAACTCCTGCCTTCCCCTGACTGGCCTGTGATACTTCTGCTTCTTTCTGTGCTGGTGGCTGCACCTCTCATGAGTGTCGGGTTTCAGCAGTGCTGCCCGCTCCCTGAATTATCATCTGCTCTCTGAAAACTGAGTCACCTCGTAAAAACTCTACGTGTATTTAAGTCATTTCTAAATCCAGCAGGTACCCAGCACATCGCGGGTTCTCAGTCGGCATTTGCGCTTTCATTCAATCGGAGAACTCAGGGAAGGGGCCTAAAGGAAACCCATTTTCCCTGTCGACTCCGGCGTAGCTGCCAGCAGATCCAGGCCCCTCTGGCCAGGTCACTCCCTTGCTCAGACACCTTCAGTGGCTCCCTGTGACCTACAGGATAAGAGGGTCATTGAAGACCCTCACAGTCTGACTCCAGCTGGCCTTTCCAGCCTCACCTCCCAGTCTAGCCACACAGGGCCACGAAGCCTTCTCCAGCTGTCCCCGGTCCGTTCGGCGTTCGAGGCCCAAACCCTCCCTGGGTCCTTCCTTGGTTCTTCCGTAGCACTTTTATTCTAATCCTTGTCAAAAGGGAACTTAGATTCCCGTAGGGTTTTGGCCGTCCGTCACAGGGACTGGAACTTCCTGGGTTGGAGGTGTTGTCTTAGCTGAGACTCCTCCATGCCCTGCGCTCAGAGGAGCTCAGTCAATACCCAGTCACTGCGCCAGATGCTTTTTACAAACAGGAGCTCATCACTATGGCAACCTCGCAACCAGGCAGTGCTTTCCCCCAAACGGAGTCTCAGGTTAAGCAACTCGCCTGAAAGTCGCGTCCACTTAGCTTCAAAGGCAGAACTCTTTCCAGTGTGTCCAAAATACGAAAAATAAATCACTCTGCTTCGCAGAAGCAGTGTTACCTGGACCTAATCCCACCTCTCGTGGAGGCTCGCTACCAGGGCAAACAGCCCCCTTCTCTGAACTTCAATTTCCTCAACTGTTACGGGGCATGATATTAATAGCTTCCTTCTTGGGCTGACAGAGATAATGCACGCAAAGCGTGCGCCCTGGTGATAAGTCCTCTTCCTTCCCGGGTGCCCTGCCCCATCTCCATGTGGTGCACAGGCCCCTGCGATGGCTGAGCAGTGCTGGCTGGGGCAGGGCAGGAGGCAGGGCCCGGTCCTTCCTGAGGTCCCCCAGAATCCCACCTCTGGCCCCTCTGGGCGGGGGGTGGGCGGGGAGCCAGGCTCCCTGGTCGCTGATGAAATATGTCTGTTGTGTGCCTGTTGGGAAATGCTGAGAGCGGAGAGGACGGCACAGCAGGCATTGCGTCTCCCTGCCGGGTCCAGGCTGCTTGAGCAACCCCCTAACCCTGGCAGTTGCTCCATCTGCAAACAGGGCGATGATGCCCCAGGGCGAGTGTTGCACCATGTTCTTAGAAAGCTGCCTACGTACAGGCATTTCCATCTGGGGCCTGGGCTGGTTTGTTTAGTCACTGTCTTTTTCACTTCCAAATTTCTGAGGGCAAATTGGGAGACAGCGAGATGGTGAAACGAGCATCCTTAGCCAGCTCTCTCTGAGGGCTCACCCTGCGCCCTGCGCTGTGCCGAGGCCTTACGTGTGAGATCTCGGGGAGTCCACACCCCAACCCTTGCACTAGGTACCGTTCTTCCCCTCACTTGCCGAGGAAAACGCTGAGGTCCAGAGGGTCACGGGGCTTGTAAATGGTGGAGCCAAGATGTGAGCTCAGCCTGCGGCATTCTGGGACGCTTCCCCGCTGCTCCGCGCTGACCGAGGGCTGACAACCTGGGTTTTGAGATCAGGTTGTCCTGGGGTTGAATCTCAGCGATGCTCCTGCCTCGCTCTGTGTCCTTTGTAGGCCCTGCCTCCTCTCTGGGCCTCCATTTCCCCACCTGGAGAATCAGTGGCTTAGAACAGATCACTGGTTCTCAAATGTTCCTTTAGTTTTCTGTAAAAAAATAAAATGCTTCAAGCAGCTATGGACTGCAAACAGGCAGGAGAGAACTTCGTAGGGTGAGGGAAACGTTCTAAAAGTGGATTGTGGTGATGTCTTTTCTAAAAGACCTTGAATTGTATACTTACAACGGGTGAATTTTATGGTATGTAAATTATCCCTCAATCAAGCCGTAAAGAACTAGAATGTTTCATGAAACAGCGACATTCAACCCTCAGGACCCCAAAGGATTGTTTGAAAGCCATCGGGCCACTTGGACTCTGGATGGCCTTCAGACTCTGACCTTGTGGAATTCTGAGGTCATTTTAGTTCACTTTGCGCAGCCGGCTGTGGGTTCTGTGGGGACAGGGATGCCACCTTCTCTGCTGCCACCCCAAGCCCAGCACGTGGCCCGTAGCAGGTGCCCCTGGGAGTCGTGAGATGAGTCGGTCCGTGGCGGGAGGGTCGCCTTGTACATTCTCTCAGTGTTCACACGACTTGGGGCTGCTTGGAGGAGGGCATTATGTTTTCATTTCTTCCTTTCTTTCTTTCTTTTTTTTTAAACCATGCTGCATGGCTTGCTGGATCTTAGTTCCCCGACCGCAGATGGAACCCGTGCCCCCTTTGCAGTGAAAGCACAGAGTCTTAACCACTGGACTGCCAGGGAAATCCCATGTCTTCATTTCTGAACCCCAACTCCCAGCACGGATGCACAGAGTAGGTACCTGGTAAGGGTTTGTTGAATTAATTTAAAAAGTGAATGAGTAAATGGCTCAGTCCCTGCTCAGGGGACAAGCTGAGGAGGCAAGACATCAACTTGTTTTCAGACCTAAATGGCGTCGGACGCACAGCGTATATGCACACTGTGTATTACTTAGGGTGTAACTTCAGGGCAAACGAAATTTACTGGGAAGGCCCGCGGGGGACTCGCAGCTCATGCCACGGGAAGGATGGGTCCCGGGTCTACGCAGCAGACCCAGCTCATCTCTTTAGGAAGCCTCTACGGGACCAGGCCGCTGTAACCATTCTCGTTCCTTGTGTTACTCCCCATCGAGATGCAGACCCCGGGAGAAGGGCATCTGATTGGCTTGGCTGGGGCACTTCCATTAACAGACTGCATTAAGTGAAGCAGAGAGGGGCTCAAAACCCAAACTGGGTTCTGCTTCTAGAAGAAGGGGAGATACGTGCTGGGCAGGTCAAAACAACCGAAATCCACTGGAAAATTTCTCTAATTGCAAAAGAAGGAAATGAGAGTTGGAAGAGTTACCAGGGGGGCCACCCAGGCAAGGCAGGGAAGCTCAGCACCGCGAACGTGGGGCCATCACTGAGCGCCAGATACGGCGCGGTGGGGAGAGGGGGCCAGAGGGCAGAGAAGGAGGTAGGCGGTGGGCTAGGAAGTTAAGGAGAACCAGGGCAACTTATAGTTTGTTCTATAAAACTCTTGGCCAAGCTACTGACTAATCCTGATAGCCATCTCTCAGCACCCGGGGCCATTTCCTCTCTGTTCTGGAAGCCTCAGGAGTCCACTGGCTTTGATGAAATGGTCCGAGGAGGACCAGTGTGGGCCAGGTGCGCTGATGCCTCTGGGGTCCTCAGGCGCCCACCTGAGGCGTTTGCTGTGTAGCACTTGCTGCAGCTGCAGCCCCAACTCGTATTCCACAGAAGATGGGGGAAAGCAAGAATACTTTGCTGTGGCCCCTGCTGTGGACCTGTTTTCTGATTTAACGCTCACCGCTGGTCTGTGGGGCGAGTATTAACCCCATTTGGCAGTCTGAGCTGCTGAGAGTGACAAGTAGCAACGTCAGAATTTGAACCCAGGACCGGCGAGCTCCCTGCTTGTACCACGTGCCTCCCCACTGGTTGCTTCAACTCAGACAAGTCCTGCGACTTCTGTGGGTTTCCCCACCTGCAGATCAAGGAGCTAAAAGCTGAAAGAGAGGGTCGTCTGCAGCCCTAGTGAGACTATTGAGAAGCATCCCAGATGGCCCCAGAGGCGACGGGGACAACCCGCCTCTGGTCTCCCTGGGCCCCTACCCCCCACCCCCAGAGGCGTCCCGTCGCCGGGGCACAGGCGCACAGCCTCTGTGGTGATGAGTACGTGCTCCGACACACACACAGACCTCGCAAACAATGCAGGGAAATAAAGTTCTCACAGGAAACATTATCATATTGACTCACGACAGACCCATCCATAAAACAAACTCCGGGTACCTGGGACCGGCTCACAGAGCAGCGGCCTGGGAGATTGCAGCCAGGCCGCACTCTCCTGGGCCTGGGAGGAAGTGGGTGCCGCCAGGGGGAAGGGCAACTTCCCCTGGCTGCTCTGATGCTGGCCCGGGATCTGAGTTATTTGTCAAAAAGAGAAAAAAATGATGATTTTTCAAAAGACGCACAAGTCCCAGAGCGTTATGGCCTCTTTGCCTTGTCACAAGAGCTCTGTTGCAAAAAGCCCACTCAATACCGTGGTATTTTGCAAGTGATTTGCCACGTCGATGCAGAAAATACGACCGTCTCCAGAGGCCTGTGTCTTCATCAGTCCTTGCTCAGCAAAGCAGCCTTGACCATTGCCAGTGTGGAAAGAGGTTTTGATCCAGCCTCTTTTCAGATACGGGAAGGCAGGTTGGTGTGTGTGCGAGGCCTCGGGTGGACAGAGCTCTTGCTACATGTAATCAAACTCAGTTTCCTCATCTGCAAAATGGGAGCAGTCTTGAGACTTCAAGGAAGAAAATGTAGGTTTAACACACGGTCCAGCGTTTGTTTTCCTGACCCTTTGTGAGAAGCGCCTTAGAAACGCGACTTGGGAACCTGGAGACCTTCACCCGAGTTCTGACTCTACCCTTTCTTAATCCTGCGAGCGTGGGCAAGCCCCGGCCCCTCTCTATATCTCGTTTTCCTCCTCTGGAAAAGCAAGGGTCTAACCAGCCCTGACCCGCCTGCCTCCCAGGGTGTGACATAGCTGTTAGGGGAGCTGGGTTGTCAACCAGGCTTAGGCCACTGAGTCGTGAAAGGTTCGAGTACCAAGGAGGTGGTGCCCGGAGCGTTTGGGTGGTTGCAATCTCGGCTGAGCCCTGGACATGGTTTCACATCTTGGTGCCTTATGTATGTTCTTCTAACAGGTAGGTGGTTCCTTCTCTTATCTTCCAACAAACTTCTATTCACCTTTCAGAGCTCAACTTCAATATCCCCTTTTCTCTCTGACAGCCCTAAACCTCCTCCAAACAGTTGCTTTCTCCTCTGTGCTTCCACAGTGCCCTGTCCTCTCTGTCGTAACAGCTACCATGCTGTCTTATCATTTACTTCTTTATAGATCTGTCTCCTGCCCGGGGATAGAAGCTTAGTCAGTTCGAAATTGATTTCTGAGTATTTTGCTCTAAACTCTTAAAATTTCCTCACCACTTTTAGGAAATTTCCTTCCCTACAGTGCTAACTGTGTGGACCGTTGTTCTTTAAGGAATCTCCGAGGATGCCCAGGTTTACAACAAAGTGTCCTTCAAGGAAGTCAACTTTGCCTTCAAGCTTTAGAAGCTTGTTTTCCTACCAAATAGACGCCCAACGAGTCTGCACTAAAGGCAGCTGATGCGTGCCTGCATTTTTAAGAGGTTTTAATGTGTAACTGTTTTAATTCTTCCCAGGAAGGTATTTTCTAGGCGATAGAGATACTTTGTAAATAATACGCTTCTTTTGTGTTGGAGGTAAAGTTTCAATGAAAAGTCAGTGCACCAAAGTACAACTGTTTCGCCGTCCCCTAAAGTCAGCTCTGAGGATGAGAGAGAGGATGCGTTTCAGCTCTAAGGAATGAACTCCTTGGGATGGACGTCTGTCAGGCAGAGTTGTCTAGAGCACTTCCTAGAAATCTTGACCCGTCGCTGTCAGTGGGGAAGGCTAATTAAAGGAAATAAAAGACTAGTAGCCAGGAGATTCCAATGTGCTGAAAAAACAAAGGCAGCCAACCTGGAAACTGAGAGTTGAGTCAGCTCTTCACTTCGTTCCGTCCGGCTCCCCCACCCACCCAGACACTCTTTTCTTTCCCTGATTTTTCCACCACCAACACCCACTCGCCTCTGTTTACCCCAGGGGATCAGTGGAGACAGGCTTTGAAGCTAAGGCTACTGCAGTCTCTCAGGCCCTGACACCAACTGTGGACCCCTTGGGGGCTGGCGCTGGCCAGGCAGCTGACCATGTGATTCAGAATGAGGATGGGGAAATGCAAGGTAAAACTACAGCTGCCTCTCTTCCTCCATCACAGTGACTAAAACTAAAAAGACTGACCGTAGCAAGTGTCAGTGAGGATGTGGAACAGCTAGATCGTTCATATACTCCCGATGGGAATACAGAATGGTACATGGGGAACCACATTGGCAGTTTATTGTGAGGTTAAATATGCACTTTACCATATGACCCAGCCGTCCACTCCTGGGTACTTTCTTTTTTTTTTTTTAAAGGGCTTCAAATGCTTGGCTTTTTATTCTTCTTCTTATTTTTTTTTTATTTTGGCTGTGTTGGGTCTTCGTTTCTGTGCGAGGGCTTTCTCTAGTTGTGGCAAGCGGGAGCCACTCTTCATCGTGGTGCGCGGGCCTCTCACTATCGCGGCCTCTCTTGTTGTGGAGCACAGGCTCCAGAAGCGCAGGCTCAGTAGTTGTGGCTCACGGGCCTAGTTGCTCCGCGGCATGTGGGATCCTCCTGGACCAGGGCTCGAACCCGTGTCCCCTGCATTAGCAGGCAGATTCTCAACCACTGCGCCACCAGGGAAGCCCCCTGTGTACTTTCAAAAGTGAAATGAAAACGTATATCTACACAAAGGCGTGTATGTGACTGTTCAGAGTAGCCAAAAGGTGGAAACAACCGAAAGGTCCATCAGAAGATGAACAGATCAGTAAAATGTGGCCTGTGCATACGGCGGAATATTATTTGGCCATAAACAGTGAACGAAGTCCTAATAGATGTTCTATTACATGGATGAACCCTGAAAACTTTATGCCAAGTGAAAGAAGGGAGTGACAAAAGACCACGTATTTTGTGGGAATCATTTTTATGAAATGTCCTGAATAGGCAAATCTATAAAGACAGAAAGTAAATTAGTGGGTGCCAGGAGTGAGAGGGAAGAGAGAATGAGGAATAATTTTACTAGTGGGTAAGAAGTTTCTTTGGAGGGTGTGAAAATGTTCTACAATTGATTGTGGTGATGGTTTCACAACTCTGTGAATATATTTAAAACACAGTCGTACACTTGGAAAGGGTGAGTCGTGTGGTATGTGAATTACACAGTGGTGAAGAGGTCCGTGACTCCAGCCCGACAGAAGCATGCACCCAAGGTAAGGAGCCCCGTAATTAGGTCTGCACATCAGATCGGGCTGTGGAATCCTGTTCGGCTGGCAGCGTTTGAAAACCGTATTTGATCTCTTTGCCTGGAGGCTGGGCATGTGCTCTCCAGTCCCCTGTTAGGCACTCAGGACTGGCTTGTTCACTCAACCTGCTCGGCTTCACGTGTCCACCCCTGCACCAAGCCTGGGGGACCCCTGGGCGCCCAGGGTTGTGGGGACATCGCCCTGACCTGGACTGAGCGCCTCTGGAAGCTGGCGCACCTCATCTTTTCACGGTGTCCGATCATAATATGCCCCACGGCTGGCAAATAGAGCTGCCGCATCGGTGAATCGGCAGAGAGCAGACCCAGGGCTGGACCCCACCGTCAGATGGGTCTGACGTGCCGGTGTGCCCTCTTTTGCGTGACAGAAATAGTACAGACCACTTATGGGGCGCTTATTGTGCCAGCGCCAGAATAAACCTTAGTCTGTAGCATCTCACTTAATCCCCACCACGACCCCACGGGGGACCCCCGGGTGTCCACTGGTGGTTGTGTACTTTGCTCAAGGCCACCCAGCCATAAGTGTAGAATAGGGAAGGGACCCCGGTTGGTTGGGCTCCAGACCCACAGGTGGCCTTGCCGGGGTCACAATGGCAGAGCCGGAAGGGCCAGCGTGTCACCTGCTCATACCGCACCTGCGCCAGGAGAGAGCAGAGGGCGGGGAGGACACAGGGCTTGCCCGAGGGCCGACAGCCAGAGCTGGGCTGTTCACCCCCTGACCCTCCGGCCGGTTATACTGGCTGCAGATCAGGAGCTCAGAGGAGTAGGGGTTTTACCCCGTGACAGGCAAGAAGAAGGGGACAGAAACACCATGGGCGTTTCTGACCTGAAGAGTTAGGTTTAGAAGATTACCAGGCAGAAAGTTACCACACTGAGGGAGAAGATGGGAGGGAGGGGAGGGGAGGGGAGGGGAGCGTGGCAGGGAAGGAAGGAAGAAAGTCTTCTCAGCTCAATGAATATTTGGTAGATGAGTGGTTTTATTTCCTGGTTTGTTGGTTGTTTCTGGAGACATCCATAATGGTCCAAGCAGAGGTTCAGTTCTGCTCGAAGTAGTTCCAGAACCTTCTTTTTATTCTTTAAATATTTATTTATTTATTTGGCTGCATTGGGTCTTAGCTGCGGCATGCGGGATCTAGTTACCTGACCAGGGCTCGAACCCAGCCCCCTGCATTGGGAACCCAGAGTCTTAGCCACTGGACCACCAGGGAAGTCCCCAGAACCTTCTTATTGAAGAAAACCCCAGCGGCACACAGGTGGGAGCCCAAGAATTCTCCAGACTTTGAGAATGGATGCTTTTGCTTTTAATCTGTTTTGGCCTTTGCTGATGGCGAGCGGATAAGGCTTTCTACATTTGAGCCAGCTTTCTCCGCCGGGCTCTTTCACAAACATTCCAGGTGGACTTATCATCTTGTGGGTTGTGGGAAGTTCTCATTCACTGAATTTATATCACAGCCTAAAAACGAAAGAAACAGGAAGCTGTATTCACTTTGAAAATGAATTCAAGTGTACCAATCAAAAAGAAGTCTGTAGCATTTTTGAAAACGCGTTTACAGATTCCTTTTTTCCTCTCTTCGTTACTGCAAAGGACTTACTCTTTTCTGGTATCAGGACACGGACAGTTACCCCCAGCTGCCGTCTCTGCCTCTCTGGAGAGGCTGGAGGCTGAGTGCTGGGTCCAGTGGGCACAGAGATGAGTAAGACCCAGGCCACCAGGTCTTCACAAGACTAAGGCATGCTCGCTAAACAGCAGCGCATGCCAGGCCTAGGCTGATAAGGGCTGTGGGAGAGGCTTAGATAAATGTCCTGAGATTGTGGAGAAGGGAGAGGGCCTTCCGTCCAGGGGAATCGGGCAGGGCTGAAGGATGGAGACCAGCTGGCTGGGGAGACTCAGTGAGGAAGGCCATCCTGGCCGACTGCCCTACGGCTTCCTCACCGGCACTGCAGCTGCCGTGGGTGGTCCTCTGGCAGACACCGTGCCCTGCGCATTATCCACACGTCGTTTAATCCTCAGAGCAACCCTCGGAGGCAGTCCCCCTCCTGCCCCCTCCTTTCAGATGAGCAAACTGAGGCCCCCGGGGGCTAAACCCCTGCCCAAGGTCACAGGAGAGTTGCAGAAGCAGGCTGTGAATCCCACTCTGTTTGAAGCCAAAGCCCTTGCTCTTAGGTCCACTTACCATTTTCAGAGAACTTTCTAACGCATTTATCCCATTGATCTTCCCGTACCCGAGTTTCTCTATGTCTCACCAGCCTGTTGGCACAGATGAGTCACTACCGGCAACGGCATGAATTTTACCTGCTCGGCCCCTCCCCTCCCCTTGCTCACCCTGGTCCTGGGGCCAGGTGCCAAGCCTCACCACCGCCGGCTGGTGTCACTGGGAGTGTCCACCTTTCCCTCCACCCACCCCCCCCATTAAAGTTCACTGCCCAGGCCTTCCCCAGCCAGCAAGCCGAGCGTCCAGCACGTGATCAGCTGCCCCACTATCGCCCTTCGGTAAACCCTCATCTTCTCCTCTGGGAAGGAAGAGGGGTCAGTTCACTTCCCCACAGGTTCCCTGAGCAGCAGCTAAATACGATGGTGAACCACAGAATTGAGAGAAACGTATCAATCAGCCCCGGCCCTGGTAAGACACCCACAGGAACAATGACACCCTAAGCACCACGTGTGGGGAGAGCACCACCAGGGCATCCCACTGCTGTGTGGAGGGCCGGTCGTGGCTGGGGAGAGGCCCATGTGGCCGCCATCCACAGAGGCCGTCGCCTGCACCAGATCCCCAGCTCAGAGCTGTGCTGGCGTCAGCTCCGGTCATCTTCGCCCAGAGCCAGCCCGGGGCAGCGACCAGCGTTACTTCCACGTTAGAGAGGAAACGCTGAGGCTCAGAGGTGTGAAGTCGCCCCCTGCCCGAGGTCACACAGCTAGTGAGAGGTGGAACTGGCCCACTCAGGTCTGAGGGCCGGTGCTCTTGGTGGCCGTCCTCACGGAAGTGGGGACAGCAGATCTCGGCGCTGGAAAGCCAGCCCAGTCCCGGCTCCATCCCTTCCTGCCTCAGGACTCTTGGGCTAGAATCAGGTTGTTACTTCCCAAGCTGCACAGTCAGCTGGAACAAGATTCCTGGAGCTCAAGTAAAAACCATGGGGATTGTCTCCCAGTTCACAGAAAAGATATCAAGTGGTCGGTCAGAGCTGTTTCAGCCTCGAGTCTTTCTCCCGCACGGTTTTCAGAGGCCTTGGGAGCCCATGTCCCTCGTTCCTGCCAGATGGAGCGTGCGATGGGACCTGGCTGGTCAGACACCGTGACAGTGAATATCACCCAGCCTGGCGAGCGCCCTACACGCTTTGCTTCGTGTCGTCCTCCCCACGAGGGCATATTTGATCTCTGTCTGACAGGGAACAGCGGCCCAAAGGGGGGCGCGTCCTGCCACAGGTGACCCAGGCGGTGAGTGGCCGGCCCTTGACCCACGTCTGGGGGCCCTCAAGCCGGAGCGTTTCTTATTTTCCATTTTCTCGGTGGTTCTCAGCCCAGGCCGCACATCTGAAAGGCCTGGAATACTGCCTGGACCCATCGCAGACCAGTTAAATCAATCTTCAGGGGTGGGAGTTCTAGGAAATGCCCAGTGGTCCACCGAGAGCCTGAGGCTGACCTGGAAAGAGGAGAGAATTGAACTGTAGGGCAGGGTCGGGGGTGGGGGGGAGCTGATTCTTCTCCCCCTCACCTTCCCTTCCATCTCCTCCGCCTCCGGCCCACCAGGAACTGGCCTCCAGCCTCCCTCGTGGTCTGGGACCATTTGGCATTTGGGCTAAGATTTCCGTGTGGCCTCTCCTCAGCCTGGTGCATAATAGGTGCTCAGTAAACATTTGGTGAACAGATTCATGCAGAGCCCCTCCAGCCACTCCTTCCACGATGGGCGTGATGGTTTTCTGCTGCAGGAGTCTAAAGAGCCCAGCAGGTAGCATTAGGCTCCCGTCAGCAGCACATGGGGGTGTCTCTTGCATCACCCCTTTCCCAGCAATATGTATTCACTTAAAAAAAGAAATCCTTTCTAATTTAGTAGGTAGAAAACAATCTCGGTTTTGGTTTGAATTTACATTTCTTTGAATACTGGTGAGGATGAACATTTTTTTCATGTGCTTCTTAGTCATTTGTATTGCTTGTTCTGTGAATTGTCTGTTCCCAATTTACTAATTTACAACAAGAAATATAACTGCCAAAGGGACCGGATACACGTGTCCTCCAGCCAACACCCTACTCCCTGTAGGCACACTGCACGGGAGGCCAAATTCTAATCAGAACGATGCTTGGTGAGCACAGAATGAGAGAAGAGAGGGGTTGGTTATGCGATTCCAGGGTTTCAGGGCATCAGAGCAAGCTAGACCCGCTGCCGGGGTCCACCGAATCCTTGGCCGGGATGGCGTCCTTCCTCCTCTGTCCTCCGCCTCCCCAGCTGCCTGGCCCTTCTTCAGATGGACATGTTCTCTCTTTAGAAACATTACTATTTAGAAATTACTACATTCATCTTGGGCTCCCTCTGGCCTCGGAGCCCTCCTGGGTCAATGCCTGAACTCTCGAGGCGGTCTTCCGTCCTAATTCCTTTGCCTCCTTGGACCGCCTCCGCATTCCCCAGGGATTTACAGAGTGTAGCTGGTAAACTTTAGGGTGTCTGCCTCTCTCTCGTTGTCTTGGAATTGCCCCTTCCCGTAAGTGAAAGCAGCTTCAGGGGGTCCGTGAGACTCCACACACATTCCACGTTTGGAACAGTTCTATCCTTGAGCAATTTTCCAAGCCTTTCCTTCGGCTCTCCTAGAGCTCTCTGACCGCCGCAAGGTTAAGATCCACGGCTAGAGAGAACCCTGAGAGTGCAAAGCAGCTACCCAAAGAATAAGAACTCCAGAAACCAGTGAGAGGGGCGCCAGGCAAGCGTGTGGTCTGGGAGGGTGCCTAGAGCAGGAAGGACAGGAGATTTCCTTCGAGGGTGAGAGGAGAAGGAGGGTTTTAGGTGGGCAAGGCCTGGGGATCTCTGGCCTGGAATACGCAGCAGCCTCCTTCCAGGGGGCTCTCAGCCCTATTGACCCTCCTCTACCCCCGGCCCTCAGAGTGACCTTACGAAACCAAATCCGACCGAGCCACTCTTCGCCTTCAACCCTTCCTGCGTCCGCATGGATAGCAGTCAAGGCCTTTCACGGCCTGGCCTCCACTTTCCTTTCCAGGCCTGCTTCTCTTCCCCATTAGACTGCTGGATGGTTCCTGAATATTCCATGTAGGCAGGGCCTTCTGCCTGGGACGCCCTTCCTGACTTGGCCAATTCATGCTCATTCCGTAAGTCCCAGCTCAAACGTCCAGTCCTCCCTGAAGTCTTTCCTGAGCCCCCTCCCCTGCTTGAAACCCTTCGTGGTAATAGCATTTACCACATTTACGAGAGTAGCTTTTCCAAGCATCCCTTCCTGCTGGACCCTGAGAACTCTGACATCAGATACCACGTTTGGTTTATCTGAGGGTCCTAACCTCCAGCTCGGTGCCGCACGGAGCAGGGGCTGGATGGACAAGAAGACGGCAGCTGCAGACGTGCTCATGGGGGAGCACCAAGCCCAGAGAACAGGGAGCTCTGGACCTGGCTCTGGACCTCTGGGGCCTTGGGCAGATTCCTTCTCCTCTCGAGACCTCAGTCTGCTTCTCCATAGAAGGAGAGCATGGGGACCCAACTACCTGCAATGCCATTGATTAAGACTTACTCTGCATCAGGCACTATTCTAGAAATAAACATATTATAATAATTATATAATATACCTAATAATAATGTACAGGAATGTTTCTGGTAGAATGAAAATGCAGAAACAAAGTCCTTGCAGTCTAATTATAGAACCAAGGAAGGCAGGACCAAGACCTCTCGGGGGAGAGAGTTTTAACTTTTGGGGAGCAATGTATTTCATTACAAGAAAGTCATGCTGCTCGTGGCCCCAAAGAGGAGGTGTAGAGAAGCAAAATAAACGTGGACGTGAGAGTCAGGCAGAGCACAGCTCAAATCCCAGCGCCACAACCCTCCAGCTGTGTGACCTCCAGCCAGTCACTTTACCTCTCTGAGCCTTGAAGGGTGGAGATTGTCTAGTTATCTCAGAGAGTGGCTCAGTGAGGACTCAGTTGGATGTAGGACTCCGTGAATACTAGGACCCCTTTTCTTTTCATCCCAAGGAGTGTAAGCTACACGGAAAGGGAGCTTGGACATGGGACTTCATGTCCAAGCTTCTAAGCCTCCGTTTCCGCATCGGCCGAGTGAGGGCCGCCACAAGGGCTGAGGTGAACTGAGATTGTGGGTGCAGAGAACTGTGCTGAGATGTTGAAGGAATGTTAGCTTCCCTCCCAGCCTGGCAGGGGGGCATGAAGCCCAGCCCCATCTTCTTGGGCAGAAAGCTTAGAACAAGGGATTCAGAGCCCTGGAGACAGCTGAGAAGGAAGCACAGTCAGGAGTAAGAGTCAGAGGCTCTGGAACACACGACGATTTGCTTTCTCCCGTCAGAAAATGCTCTTAAACAAACAGCAAGTTTCCTCCATTAATAAGGCCTGTGGAATGCAGATGAGATTTTTTTTCCTTCTCCTTTTTTTGCTGATTAAGTTCCCCCAAAACCCCCTTAAGAATTTTAATAAGAAATGCGAAAATCAACAAAAGTCCAGCAAACCCTTTCCTGTTATTAAATAAAGGGAAAGTAAATATTGCAAATTGGACATATTTCATAAGAGGATGTTTTGTTTGGGCGAAAAAAAAATGAGAAAGAAAAGAAAAAGCTATTTGCTTTCTGGCAGCAAATACATGTCTTTGCTGAATTTTGGTTTCAAATTTGATGACTGGGGCATTATTCCTGGTTTGCCTGGAATTCAGGCCTTTTGACTTCTGAGGCGGACATACCCAGGAGAGCAGGAAAGCCAGGTTGGGGCCACGTTGGGCCTCTTCTCCTGTCTCTCCTGTGAACAGACCAAAGAGTTCTTCAACCACCCAGGAAATTACATTCCTGAGCTCAGATGGGGATGACCTGCAGGGGGTCACACACAAGACAAAAGCAACTTGGAACAAAGAAAATTTCCATGAGAAAGAGGAAAAACAGAACAAAACACAAAATGTTCTCTTTACCTCCTTTTTAGGCTAAGATACAAGACCATCAAACTTACTGTATCAGTACAGCACAGTGGCCCTGCAGTCAGGCAGACCTGGGTTTAAATCCTACCTCCGCCACTTCTTCACTGGGTTACCTTGGGTTAATTCCATAACTTCTCTGACTCAATTTCCTCACCTTCAAAATGGGGAGTATAAATGTATTCACTAATAGAGCTGTAAGGAGGATTTAAGTGAGTGGGAAAATGAACCAATACAAGGAAAATGCTAGGCTCTACCTGTATGTCTCATTATTTTGTGTATTATGACAAATGTAAAGGATGAGGAAAAAGAGAAAAAGAAGACTTTATTACTTTGTAGTAATAGATAGTTAGCGCTCATGACCTCCCATGCTGGTCACTGCAGCCCCGGGAGGTGGACAGAGTGAGAACTGCCCTTAGTTTCTGGTTGCAGCACCTGCTTCTGGAAAGTGGGCGTGACCCCTCCAGGCCACACATTAAATGGTCCATGTCACCATGAGTTCAGAGAAAATGACCAGAGGAAAGGGAGGGAGGGAGAGAAGCCAGAGGGTGTAACCGCTTCCAGCCACCTCTCTGGCACACAGGAGCCACATCTTCCCGGGACTCCTGCACCCCGTCCTGGTCCTCTCTGGCCCCCTCACAGGGTTCCCATGGCCTCACCTGCCGCCTGCTGCCTCCCGGCAGGCACGACAGTCACAGGGTGGTGGGACCACTTGTGTGATGCCAGGATGGGCTCTTCCTCTGGAAACGCTGGAGAACTGGACCCCACCAGCCATATTCCCATAACAACAGAGCCAGGCCTGTGCATTTCCGGCCTAACCTGTGTGCCCCTTCCTCTGATCACCTTCTCCCAGGTTCCTCTCCGACCCTCCCAGAGTACTGGCACCCACACCCCCATCTTCAAACCGTTGATCCTAAATAGGAAAATTATTTTGGTTTTGTAGTTTTCTATCTTTGTAGTTATTGGTTTGACTGAAGCATCTGTTTTTGCAAAGATTAAAATGAGAAATGAATACAACAAATAATGTAACAGTCACCTATAGTCCCAACCATATATTTGCTTCTAGTTTTGTTTTTTTTTTAAGAAATAAAATGTAAAGCTAAAACCCCTTATCTACTACCCAAGTCCCACAGATAACTAATGACTTTGGTGTGTAACCTTCCTGTTATCTTAAAAGAGTTTAGCACACCTATACGTACACTCAGGACTTGGTGCTGCTTGGGGTGTGTTTTAATTTATACAAAAGGTATCATAGGATTCATATTCTGCTTCTGGTCTTTATGAGCCAACATGTTTGTGAAATCTATCCATGTTGATAATCATAGAAGAGCTACCTTTTCACTGCTGAATACTTTTCCACTTTATGAATCCTTCGTACCACATTTTATATGTCCATTCTTCTAGGGATGGGCATTTATGTTGTTTCCCTTTTTTATTATAAACCATCATGCTTCGATTTAAGAAAAAAAGGAAAATCTTTGTATGTGTCTCCCTGGGCATCTCTGCCCAAGTTTCTCTAGGAAATTTACCCAGAAGTCGAATGTGTTTGATTAATCACAGGGAGGAGTAGGCATACCTGGGACCCCCTTCCCCCTCTAGTGCTTAACCCCAGTGTGTGACCTTGGGCAAGTCACGTCACCTCTCTGAATCGATTTTCTTACCTGTAAAATGGGTGTGTGTTAGGGCTTCGCTGGTGGCGCAGTGGTTGGGACTCCGCCTGCCGATGCAGGGGGCGCGGGTTCGTGCCCCAGTCCGGGGAGATCCCGCGTGCCGCGGAGCGTCTGAGCTCGCGCGTCCGGAGCCTGTGCTCCGCGGCGGGAGAGGCCACAGCGGTGAGAGGCCCGCGTACCAGAAAAAAAAAAAAAAAAAAAAAAATGGGTGTGTGATAACCCCTAACTCACTGGGTGGTTGTCAGAGAATTAAGTGAGACTATCTCTAAAAAGCAGTGGGAATTGAGCAAATGGTAGTTGTCCAGCGGCTCCCACCATCCAATCCACGCTACAGGTTTTTCTAGCAGCCAAAGTAGGATCTAAAGGCAGTGCGACGCCCTCTGCACTAGGGACTCTGGGCCCAGCAAAGCACTGCCTTGGGGTCTTGCCCAGCCCACCCCTTACACCTGCTGCCAACTCTATCTCCCTTCCTAGCCTGGTGTCACCTCCGTAAATAATTGAGCAAATGTAACCTTCAGCGTCTCAGTTTCCTCGCCTGTAAAATGGGATGATAACAGCTGCTTTGAATGATTGTTGTGAGGCTTAAATGCTAGCGAATGTCTGCAAGGAAGTTGTTAAAGTGGAAATGCCCTTTCCTGCACGCCCTGGACCCTTTCTCCTTCACAGCAGAGAAATTATCTGAGGTTTCGTCTCGCCGGCAGGGAGAAGCTGAGCTGAGCTGTGTCCCTCGTTTGATTTTCATTTCCAGCCCTTGCGTTTTCCGTTGCGTGCCGCGGGTAAACGCGTGGAGCCTTTCGCTGGGTCCCTGTGTTGGTTTTCCTCGCTGGAAATTGGAGGCTGGGTGGTTTAAATTTGCTAAAATATCCCCATCTAGTGGCCTCGCTGAAATGCTGCAGGGCTCATTCGGGCCCCCGTCTGGGAAAAACAATGAGGCGACGGCGGAGGCCGCCCAGCCCAGCTCAGAAACGCCAGTGGCTCCCCATTGTCTACGGGGTAAAGTCCAAATGCCAAGCCTGGAATTCAAGCGCCTGCACGATCGGGCCGCGCCCTGCCTATCGGACCTTATCGGCGTCTTCGACCTCGTAACCCGACAAGCCCGGCTCCTCCCTCTGCAGAACTTCCAGGCCCACACCTCCTGGCACGTGGGCCTGCCCTGTGCCCCCGACTGCTGTCTCCTTCCTCCTCCACGCTCTCCCCAGGCTCAGCGCAAAGGCCGCCTCTTCCCGGAAGCCTCCCGGGTCCTTCAACCCATCTGGGTCTTCCCTGACCTCCCACCAAAACCTGCTGTGGGTCATTTTTGTATTTCCATATTTAAAGCTGTGCTTTGTCAATGCACTGCCCTCCCGTATCCCACATGATAGATGAAAGTGAATGCAAGCCCCTTGGTCCCGTGGATTTGGATCCTCACCTGGCCTCCACTACTTCCTAGCTCTGAGACCCTGGGCAGGGAGGGAACCTCAACTGTGAAATATTGGTGAGAACACCTATCTCACAGGACCGTGGTGACAGTCAAGATTGGATGCAAAGTGGCTGGCACATATGAAGGCCCAATAAATTGTTAGGTGGTCACATAAAATACAGGATACCAAATGAATTTGAATTTCAGATAAACGATTTTTTTTTTTAGTATAAGTATATCCCAAATAGTACATGCAGGTTCTGTGTTACCCTTCATACGCACATGACGTTAAGGATTATTGTTCATTTTCTTAGATGTGTTAATGATATTGGGAATATACATATACAGTCAATCGTCATTATTGGCAGATTTTGCATTTGCAAATTCACCTCCTGGCTAAAATGTATTTGTGATGCCAAAACCGATATTCACAGTACTGGAGCACTTACAGACACGCACATGCGTAGACAGGAGAAAAATTTGAGTCTCCCAATATGCACGTCCTCAGCTGAAGTCAACCGGTGATACTCTGTCTTATTTCAGCTCTCATATCATAAACAAGTGTGCTTTTTGCCATCTCGTTAGTGCCACGTTTTTCATGTTTTTGTGATTTGTGTTGGTAATTTTAAAATGAACCCCAAGGGGCTTCCCTGGTGGCACAGCGGTCGAGAATCTGCCTGCCAGTGCAGGGGCACGGGTTCGAGCCCTGGTCCGGGAAGATCACACATGCTGCGGAGCAACTAAGCCCGTGCGCCACAACTACTGAGCCTGTGCTCTAGAACCCACGAGCCACAGCTGCTGAGCCCACAAGCCACAAGTACTGGAGCCCGCGCACCTAGAGCCCGTGCTCCACAACAAGAGAAACCACCGCAATGAGAAGCCCGCGCACCCCAACAAAGACCCAATGCAGCCACAAATTAAAAAATTAATAAAATAAAATCAATTTATTAAAAATTTAAAATAAATAAAATGAACCCCAAGCAGAGTGCTGAAGTGCTGTCTAGTGTCCCTAAGCCAAGAATGCCGTGATGTGCCCTATGGAGAAAATACACTTGTTAGATGAGATTTGTTCAGGTGTGAGTTATACTGATGTGGGCCATGAGTTCAATGTTCATGAATCTACAACAGACATTAAATAAAGTGTTTTTAAAAGAAAGTACACATAAAACAAGGTTGTGTATCGATTGGTTGATGAAAATGTTGTGACCAGAGGCTGCCAGGAACCGACCTGCATTCCCTTAGAAGCAGTGGTTCAGGGTTCACCAATTCAGTGTTCATGGTGACTCTATAGAACTTCTGTGAATAACAAGAATCAACTATATAGATATATATGTAATAAAATTTAAATTCTTACCTGTTAGAGTCACATATTTAAATAATATGAGTGAAATTATATGATGTCTGGAATTGCTTTAAAATACACCAGCAGTGGGGAAAAGGTGTATTTATGGAGAGTGTAAAAGAAACAAGATACCAAAGGTTGAAGATGCTGGAAGCGATCTACTTTTGTGTATGTTTGAAAAGGACCATAACCAAATGTTTAAAATACACACTATTGGGAGTTACCTGGTGGCCTCGTGGTTAGGATTCCGCAATGTCACTGCTGTGGCCTGGATTCAGTTCCTGGTCAAGGAACTGATTTCCCAAAAGCTGCACCACACAGCGGGGAGGGGGTGAAACACCAAGGAGAAAATCTTGGGGGAAGAATATCTTGTTCATTAGCTTTCACTCTGGACCCTCTGTGGGGACAGGGCTGCAGATGATGGCCCCTGAGATCCCATTACGGGCGCCTCCCAAGCCGAGTGCCGAGCGCCGAGCACCCGCTGAGGTTGTGGAGACCTGGCTCTAGTCTCAGCGCCCCCTCAGACTTGCTCTGTTACCTCTGGCAACTCACGGTGCCTCTGAGCCTTTTTTCTTATCGGTTAAGTAAGGAAGTTGAACTGGACAACCTCGGAGTTCCCTTTCATTTTTAAAAGGCTCTCATTCTAAATCCAGTATTTCCTCCATTGGCATGTTCTGGTGCAATATTACAGCCTCCCTCCACCTCTCTCTTCCCAGCCCAAACCATCCTGATACCACTATTCTGTGAATGTTGCTCAAGTTCTCCCTTTTTTGCAACGTTGTAACCAGGAAGATATTTGGCTTTTGATTTCTCTAAAATCTGAACTCCTGAGCTAAGCAGTTAAGGCCCCTGCAGGCAGACCACCCACTTAATGCCACCTCTTGAGCTCTTTCTACTAGGAGCTCGCAGTCCAGTTAAGGAAGACCAGGCATCAGGGACAGCATAGGGGGCACCAGACTACTGTGGGAACACAGAGGCAAGTCACCCAAGCCAGCCTGGGAAAGCAAGAGGAAGTCAAGTCTGAGGAAGAGATATCTGAGCTGAGGCCTAAAGGGTGACCAGGAATCACTGCTCCAGACAGGGGAGAAGGATGTTCCAGGTAGAGACAACAGCGTGTGGGAAGGCCTGGAGACAAGAGGAAGTTAGGAAAGGTCCAGATTTCAAAGCCTGTCTCACCTAGCCCCATAAATCTCTCTGGCACAATTTGCCACCCTTCCCTGTCACCCACCTTCCCCACCTGCCCAGCATGTGTGGTATGTGTGCTGGGGACCCTGGGGTTCATATTTAGGAAGGTGTTTATTACACTCCCTACCAGGCCTCCTTTAAAATAACCAGGTGGGAGAAACTTTTACAATTCCCAGGGCACTTTTGTTTTGCTCTTCCCTCATAATCCTGACGACCCATTTTTCAATAGAGGAAACTGTGGCCCAGAAAGGTTATGTCATTCACTCAAGACCAACCACACAGCCAGTGAGCGGGGAGGTGGGGATGCAAATGCCGGTCTGACTCCCGGCCCGTTGTCCTTGACTTGTTCTTGACGCTGCACAGGGCGGCCAGTGCCTACAGGGGCTTTTGGTCAGTGCCCTGTGCGAGGGGGCACTTCTTACAGGTTCCCTGCATGCTGCACTTACACAAAAAAGCATTGAGAAAGCTGAAGTCTGCGGGCTGAGCTCAGCGGACCCGCTTCCTCAGGGCTGGGGTCATATCAAGTCCGGTCGCTTCAAGAGCCCCATCTCCCCAGGGGCGAGGACCCCAAGTCCTTAGACCTGAGTTCTGAGTCTAGTCCTATCACTCTTAACTCCAGTACCTCCCAACTACGTGACATTGGATAAGTAACTTAGATCTCATCTGTAAAATGGATCTTGCGGGATTGTTTTGGGGATTAAACGAGAACAGCATGTGTGCACGGGGGTAGCGATACGATCACTGGGAAGGCAGGAAAGAGGACGCGCCGCCTCTGCCTTACACCTCGCGAGGAACGAGCAGCACCCACCGAAGACCCGCCTTAAGGCCCTGCGCTGCGCGGGTGCGCTCCGCAAACACCCGGTGGGCCCTCCCTCGGGCTCTGCGGCTGCGCAGTCGTCCGGCTTTGCGGCCGCACTGCTTGACGGCAGCGGTGCCGCCCCCCCCCCCCCCCCCGGCCGGCGTTGCCGGGGTAACGGCGAGCGCGTTGGGCAGAGGAAGGTAAGGCTCCGGGGTCCGGGAGCAGGTCGCGTCCCGGGGAGCTGAGCGCGGTGCCGCAGCACGAGGGGGGTTGGGGGGGGTCTCCGCCGCGGGAGGAGACATCGCCTTTTTCGAAAGCCCTCTGTGGCGAGAGCGGAAACGGCCCACAGACGTTCCCCGGGTCTCAGGGTCGCGCCAGACTGGGCCGGGACGCGGGGCCTGGCTTCCTTGTTCCACCGGAATTAGCCCCTTTCCCCTTCTCCGTGTACCCGTAGTCCTCTTTTTTATGTTCTTTCTGGAAACATTAACGCCACGTGCAGTGCTGGGGACAGAGGACGTCAAGGTGCACCTGACACCGGCTGTGCCCGAGTGGAGCTTTAGCCGCTAGTAGGATTGCTGGGGGCGCCACTCTAGGGAACCAGCAAAGGGATGCGTAATGACAAGGAGTTGCGGGTTTGTTGGGCCCTTAACACTTCTTGATCATTAGTTGCAGCTACAGCTTCCGTCGGGCTAGCACTTCACATGGTAGGCCTGGGCTCCTTCGCACAATTACCCATCTAATCCTCACAACAGCTTGCAAAGGTTTATCGTTTGTTTACATGTCTAGTCTCGGGTTCTAACCTGAAAACTCCCCAGAGACAGGATTGTTTGCCTTCTCCCTTTAATCCTTGCCTCCCCTGGCCCAGGAGGTACGCATTCGGAGCTTCAGTGGTTTTTTAATTGGGAGAATCTGAGTTGTGCTGAGTGGGAGGTTTTAACCAGGCTGGTTTGGCAAGGTGGGTCCACAGGGTTGGAAAGTCAAATGAAGCTACCTCCCCCTTTTTGTTTTACTTTGTTTTGTTTGGAATAAACATTTACTGAACACCTAAAAGGTGTTAGCTTATCTGCTCAAGGGAAGAATTAGGAACAAGTCCTGATTTTGATAGAAAAGTAAATGTACTTAACATTATTGGTGCCTCGAGTTGGTATGCCCAGGTTTAGAAAAGGAAGAGTAGCAACTGCTTCCTTACATGTGCGTAGCAGTCAACCCCTGAGTCCTTTTCCTCACCTGTACAGTGGAGTTGGCTGTTGGCACTGAGTTTGAATAGGCCATCCTATCACCAGTAGTTGACAACTTTGGCTACATATTGAAATCACCTGGGTCCCACCCCAGAATTTCTGATGTAATTATAGGTAAGGCCTGGGCATTGGAAGTTTCAGAATTTCCCCAGGTGATTCTAAGGGCGTCGAAGCCTTGAGAGCCACTGTTATATATGACCCCAGTTTAATTTTCTTAATCTTTTCTTTTAAACTTTTTTTTTTTTTCCCTCTGCCCTGCCTAGTGGCTTGTGGGATCATAGTTCCCCAACCAGGGTTGAACCCGGCCCCTCAGCAGTGAACGCATGGAGTCCTAACCACAGGACTGCCAGGGAATTCCCTCTTAATCTTTTCAGTTGTCATTCCCGGCTTGAGAAGCTGCACAGGCATCAAGCCTTCACATCCCAAACCCCCTGACCAATGGCCCAGTCCTTCCTGTACATTTGTGTGTGCTTCAGACAGGGGTCCTCTTTGAAGCCAGTCTTCTCACCGTGCCCTGTCTCCCTGCCTTACTGGCCTCTCATCTTCCCAGCTGTGGCGCTGTGGCCAAGTGACCTGCCCTCTCTAAGCCTCCATTTACTCATCTGTGAAATGCGGGTAGTGGTACCCACGTGTGTAGTGTTGGCACAGTCGGTGCGTGGCATGTTGTACCTCCAGTTGATGGTTAGCTGTTGTAATTGTACTCACATCCCACATCTCCCATCATGCTGATCTCCTGTCTTGGCACTGAAGAAACATTTCTGAAATGCCTATTGCAGATATGGAGAATAACAAACTCAATCCTTCCTCCCCTGCTTTGCCTTCCCAGTTCCACACAAGGCAACTCTTCTATGAAACTACGACACGAGAGATCTTCTGGTTTGTCCTATTGAATTTTTTCAGCTTTATTGAGAGATGATTCATATACCATAAAATTAACCCTTGTGAAATGTACAATTCAGTGATTTTAATACATTCCGAGTTACGCAGCCCAACACCATCAATGCAATCTAATTGTAAAGCTTTTTCATCCCTCAAAATAAACCCCATACCTATGGGCAGTCATTCCCCATAGCTCCCTTCCCCCAGCACCTGGCAGCCACTAATCTACTTGGTGTTGCCCTTTGGATTTGCCTGTTCCTCACGTTTCATGTTAATGGTCTTATACAATGTGTGGTCTTTTGTGACTGGCTTCTTTCACTCCACATAATGCTCTCAAGGTTCACACATGTTGTAGTCTGTATCAGTACTTCATTCGTCTGTTAATTGCTGATAATATTCCATTATATGGATATAACCCATTTTGTTGATCCATTCGTCTGTTGATGGACATCTCGGTTGTTTCTACTCTTTGACTATTATGAACAATACTGCTGTAAACATTTATTTATTTATTTATGTATGTATGTATGTATGGCTGCATTGGGTCTCCGTTGCTGCGCGTGGGCTTTCTCTAGCTGTGGCGAGCGGGGGCTACTCTTCGTTGCGGTGCACAGGCTTCTCATTGCGGTGGCTTCTCTTGTTGTGGAGCACGGGCTCTAGGTTCACGGACTTCAGTCGTTGTGGCATGTGGACTCAGTAGTTGTGGCTCCTGGGCTCTAGAACACAGGCTCAGTAGTTGTGGCACACGGACTTCGTTGCTCTGCGGCATGTGAGATCCTTCTGGACCAGGGCTCAAACCCGTGTCCCCTGCCTTGGCAGGTAGATTCTTAACCACTGCACCACCAGGGAAGTCCTGTGTACAAATTTTTGTACGAACATGTTTTCAGTTTTCTTTTATCTACCCAGGAGTGGAATTGCTGGGTCATATGGTTACTTAGTGTTTAACATTTGAGTGGCTTCCGGACTGTTTTCTAGTTCTGTTCAATTTGAAGAGGAAGAAACTGGGTTCAGGGAGCTTTACCTGGGGTGTTGAAAGTCACATGATCGTAATGGCAGCTTTGCATATATGGGAGGCCTACTAAGAGCCAGATTCTTTTTTTTTTTTTTTTAAAAGCTAATCTTACTTTATTCCCCATCAGTCTACAGATGATTCTGCTTTTTTTTTTTTTTTTTTTTTGTGGTACGTGGACCTCTCACTGTTGTGGCCTCTCCCGTTGCGGAGCACAGGCTCTGGATATGCAGGCTCAGCTGCCATGGCTCACGGGCCCAGCCGCTCCGCCACATGTGGGACCTTCCCAGACCGGGGCACGAACCCATGTCCCCTACATCAGCAGGCGAACTCTCAACCACTGCGCCACCAGGGAAGCCCAAGAGCCAGATTCTTGATGTGCTTCCTGTCTCATGTGCAGAGGTGGCACTAAACCTGGGATTTTGAAGTTTTGTGAAAAACTGAGAATCTTTTGTAGCAGGAGCCTTCTGTCATGCAAACTTGGGTAGGAGTACAGAGTTCTTGCCATCAAGTGTCATAGCTCATTTTTGCCTTTTTTTTTTTTTTGAGAGTGTAATAGCAATCTGAAAGGGAAAATCCTAAACAAACCAGGCAAATTGAAACAGAACTATTTCACTTGTCTGAGAGAATTTAATTGGAAGTTTTTGAAGTTAGCCATTAAAATTTTCCCTTTCTTAAAAATCTCAAATGTAATATATACAAATCAAATACTAACCAGAGGTTAAGTTATAAAAGTGCGATGATCATAAAAGTTCGAATTATTCCTGGAAATCCCTAGAAGGTGCCTCACTAGAGACCCACATCCTGCCTCAAAAAAGCCAATACGACATCGTTTTAATTTTTAGAAAAAATCGCCGTTTCTTCAATTGAATGCTAAATGCAGTACAATTGACCCTTGAACAACGCGGGGGAGTCAGGGCTCTGACCTTCTCTGCAGTCAAAAATCTGAGTGTAATTTATAGTCGGCCCTCTGTATCCCTGGTTCCTTCATATCCGAGGTTCTGCATCTGCGCCAACTGTGGATGGTGTAGTACTGTGACATCTACTCTTGAAAAAAATCTGGGTGTAAGTATACCCATGCAGTTAAATCCCATGTTGTTCAGGGGTCAACTGTAGTTGCTTGGGTTGAGTGATAAATTGGCAAGTGAAAAATCTACTTAGAATGCCCTTGGGAGGAAATCTTAATTGTCCATTAACATGTGGTGTACGTAGTACTGTTATGAACGCTCTATCGCGGTGTGCGTGCGTGTGTGTGTACACACACACACACGTATGTAAAATGATACAGTTGTGCTCATTGTTTAATTCCACTGAAGGGCTCTTATTTAGAAATTAAATTATTTTAGCATTTTGCTGCTTGGAATACTTTGGCAATTCTATGGCGGTTCCAACTTGCTGATTCTTACTTTTTATTGTTACTTTTGTAATTGATTTATCAATGTCTCTAACTTCCGTGGTCTTTGTTTTTCTTTGTCCTCATTTAATTCCTCAACATCTTTGGGAGGGTGGATAAAGGAATCATTACACATTGGACAAGGCTTTTGATTTCTTTTTAACGGGCATAAACCCTTAAAGCCACTCCGCTTCCTGCCTCAGCTTTGGCCGCCTTCGTTGGCTGTTTAAGGCTTGATTACATCCTTTGCCCAACAGGGTGCTGGTATTGAGTGCAGGAGGCACCTAAATGATCAGTCGTACGTGTTCCCCTGTGAGAGTTTGGAGCCATGGAGGCTAAACACGTGTGATACAGCTCCACTGTATCTTCAAGCACCAGATGTGCTGTCCGTGTAAGTCGGGTCCAGAGCCGGGACTGAGGGTGCAGCAGATTCCGGTCCCCTGTCTCATTCCAGGGCACCTGCCCAATGAGTGGAGCACCTGACCCAGTCCCCTGCACTGTCTGTGTTTCCCCCTTGCATGTGGTTGAGTTTTCCTGAGTTAAATGCATCTGCTGTGGCTCTCTGTCTTTATCGTACGATGCACTCAACTTGACTTCCTTCCCCCAGCCATTATTGAATTGCAGCCTGTGTGTGTTTTGTCCTTGTTTTGTCTTCTCCGGTTGAGGGTAAGGCCTGGAAGGGAGAGGTACTGGCTTCGCCTTCCTTTCCTCCCTCACAGTACTGGGCACATGGTAATTCCATAATTCTCCATAATTCTCTGTAACCCTTCAGCCCCTAACCTGGGGAAACAGTGAGCCTTCAAACAAGAGGAGGCCTGCCTGTGCTCACAGCAGAGCCCAGAGGGAATAGCGTGGCCTTTGGCATTCAGCAGACCCGGGGTCATCCAGGGCCACCACCCTCTAGGCCTCTGACACCATCTGTCCAACCTGGCTGTGTTTCCTCATCTGTCACACGGTGTTCTTAGTGTTAATAGTAATAGTGCCATAATAGTAATCATAGTGGACGTGCAGAGCACTCAGTGCTGCGTGCCGGGGCTGTTCTAAGCTCCTATGGGTCTAAACTATAAGATGGAGTCTGTATTTATCCTTATTTTGCAGATGGGGAAACCAAAGCACAGAGAGATCAAGTAACTTTTGCCCCACATCACACAGCTGGGCGGTGGTGAAGCCGATTCCCATCCCTGCCCTCTGGCTTGACACTTCCTGCTCTTAGCCACTCACGCTTGGTGCTGAGGAATAGACCCTTCAATGATGACTGCTGCTGCTGTTGTCACTATTATTAATTTACCCGAAAAACTGGGAGATGATTGACCAAATGTTTGGAACGTATTTTAAGGTCCTTTTTTGGAAAAGGAGGTGCTCACTAGATTTACTTCTTTGAGGACAGGGTCCTTTTGGTTTTCTCTTTATATCCCTAGCACCTCTGATGACTGGGAGCCTCTGGTGGGTGCTCGGTAAATGTCTGTCGGCCGCTTGAGAGGCTGGGAGGAATCCTTATGGGCAGAAATCCTCTTGTGCTCGCTGTCAGGAGACCTACGAGTGGCACTGTGACCATGGACGTGTCACTAGGCCTCAGTCTCGTCAGCTGGAATGAGAAATGGTACCACGGCATTGTCGTGGGAAGTAATCGAGATGCCCTAGGTGGGTAGGCTTTGTGCTGTGCAAACAAAATCTTCTCGTTACTCTCTCTTTTTGTTCACTGCTTTGTAAATATTTTTCCCACAGACCACAAGGTTTTCTGAGCCTGGATATAAATGTACTCACATGTTTGGTCGGTATAGTTATTGATTGACTTGTTTCTTTCTCCCTATTACAGTCTTTAAAGAACAGTTACCTTGAAAAATGGCAGAGGCAGTTTTCCGTCCCCCAAAGAGGAAAAGAAGAGTATATGAGAGCTATGAGTCTCCACTGCCGATCCCTTTCGGTCAGGACTGTGGTCCTAAGAAGGACTTTAGAATATTCCGGGCCGAGATGATAAACAACAATGTGATAGTGAGGAACGCAGAAGATATGGAACAGCTCTATGGGAAGGTATGTGCGGGCAGCCTCAGCCCTGCTGCTTCCTGACAGCCCGGAGCCAGCCACTCTCTCCCCATCCACCCCCAGAAACAGACCATGAATGACCCATACGCCTTCCTTGCCGTTTAGTCCAATGTAGGAACGGAATCAGGTGCCCCGAAGCCATAAGCCCAGAGGACAGCTCCCAGCCACAAACCCACATTTCGTCAGTGAAGCTGGGTCAGTGCGTTGACCTTTCTTGTTTTTTGATTATAAAAGGAACACATGTTCATTGTAAAAAAAAAAAAAAATTCAAGCAATTTACAGCAATGTAATGGGTAAAAAGTAAAGATTTCCCTCCTCTCACTGCCACTCCATCCCGAGAGGTAACCGTAGGATGGCACATCATTCTGGCTCAGGACAAACCAGATGGGGCTTCAGCAGGTCCTTTGCTCACTCTCCTGGTTGAGGACCTCTTCTTACATGAGGACGAGTTCCAGTTTTGGCTTTTTCCATCAGCCATAGGTTTGGAATGAGATTGGAAGCTTGCTTATTTTTTCCCCCATAGCCAATTCAACACTGGAGGCAATTTTTTTTTTTTTTTTTTTTTTTTTTTGCGGTATGCAGGCCTCTCACTGTTTTGGCCTCTCCCGTTGCGGAGCACAGGCTCCAGACGCGCAGACTCAGCGGCCATGGCTCACGGGCCCAGCCGCTCCGCGGCATGTGGGATCTTCCCGGACCGGGGCACGAACCCGTGTCCCCTGCATCGGCAGGCGGACTCTCAACCACTGCGCCACCAGGGAAGCCCCAATACTGGAGGCATTTTTAAAGCAGCTTTATTGCGCTATAATTTACAGCCATAAAATTCACCCATTGTAAGTGCCCGATGCAATGACTGTTATAAATTCATAGAGCTGTGCCCCCACCATGACAGTCCACTTGTAGAGCATTCCCCGCGGCCACAGAAGGCCCCCTGATGCTCACTGTACTTAATCCCTGTCCCCACACCCAGCCCAGGCACTGCTGATCCACTTCCTGTTTCTGTAATGTGCCTTCTCTAGACATTTTATATAAAATACATGTTGTAGTCACCTTCCCAAAGTGGGATACAGTGGGTGACACTGACCCCAGTGAGACAGGGGTCTAGGCCAAGGACAGTCTCCTCCCCATTCGTGATATGTAACATTAAGCGGAGGCTTTGTGAAGCGCCATACACATGATTTATTGTGATTGTCAATCTGGGTGGAGGGTATAGGGTGTTCATTTTATTATTCTTTCAGTTTTCTATGGGTTTAAATATTTTCTAATTTTAAGAAATGGGGAATGGAGAATCAGTGTTTTTGGAGTCAGCAGGAGGGAGAAGAATAGTACCTCAGTTCTGCGAACAGGAGAATCCGAGAAGCTTTTTGTTCCTGGTGGACTTGGCTCCCGCTTTTAGGCCACTGTTCCTAATCCACGTGTGCAGAGGAGATCCTGCCTCTGCCTGCCCTTCACCTTCAGCTTACCAGACCTGGACTGAGACCACTACTCACGAGACAAGCGAGGTGCCCTGGAAACTTCCCAGCTCCCTTCAAACGATCAGAGAGAGAAGATGCTAAGATATTCACTAGTAATCATGAATTATCTATAATCAGAGGGAAGATGTCAAGCTGTGAAAAATGCAATGACTGTCTTGTTAACTCAAGTAGTTATTCTCCCTCAGCTAAAAAATTGGTAACTAAACCTGAACTATTTTTTCTCTTCCCGGAAGGGTTATTTTGGAAAAGGTATCCTGTCCAGAAGCCGTCCAAACTTCACGATTTCAGATCCTAAGCTGGTTGCTAAATGGAAAGGTAAACTTGTGCAACATTCAGTTCTTTTGGCCGATTATCTTTTTCTTCATTTTTAGCTCTAACAGCAGATTATACAGTAAAATTCTAGAGGAGAAGTAACATGCCACTGGCAGTTTTACTGGTAAAAATAGCAACTAGGGTGATTCTAATCAAGGTGAAAGGGTTCTTATGATTGGTGAAAATGTGTTTCGTCTAATTTCTGGAATTATCAAAAGTGTTATTTAGGCTTTTCTGTTGTTAAGCATTGCTCAGCAGAGTCCTGTGTGTGTGGAAGGTACTAGTAATTAAGTGCCTCCTCACCTGTGTGCAAGGTGGGTTTTATATTTTATTTCTAGAATTGGAATTTACAACAATAACCATGACATTGATGTATTTGTGAAAACATACTAATGTATATGGTTCCCATTTGCTGTTCCTCTTTAATTTATAAAGCTTTCATCTGGGTGTATTTTTCTAAGGGAGTCTCATGGTAATTATATAACCAATACCAGCAGGTTAAAACAGAATTAGAAAGAATTTTTCAAAACATTGTATTGCAAGACAAAATACAAATTAAAACTGCACTGAGATACCATTTCAGCAATCAGAGTGACAGAAATCAGAAAGTTTGCCAGTGTGCCCCATTGGTGAGCCCGAGAAGCACTCTCGTGCATTGCTGGTGGGCGTGCAGGTGGTATGGCCACTACGAAGGGGACTTGACTGTCTCGAAAAACCATATATACATTTGCTGCCCCCCGTCCTCCTCTCCCCCTAACCCCTGGTAACCTTAATATGCTTTCTGTGTCTTTGATTTTGCCCATTCTAAATATCTCATGTAAGTGGAAACCTTTTGTGTCCTTCACCTAGGATAATTTTTTCAAGGTCTATCCATGCTGTCTATCCATATGTTTTCATTTCTCTTCTGTGTATACCTAGGAGTAGACTTGCTGGATCATATGATAATTCTATTTTAATTTTTTGAGGAACCACGAACTGTTTTCCATAACACCTGCATCATTTTACATTCCCACCAGCAATGCGTAAGGTTTTCCAATTTTTCCACATCCTCACCAACTTGTTCTTTTCTGTTTTTGTTTTGGATGATAGCCATTTTAATGAGTGTGAAGTGGTAAAAGTTTTTCATTTTAATGAAGTCTAGTTTATCGTTTTAATTTTTTTTTTCTTTTCATGTGCTTTTGGTGTCATACTAGGGAACAATTACCAAATCCAAGCTTGTGTAGATTTTCCCTGTGTTTTCTTCTAAGAGGTTAATAGTTTCAGCTCTTCTATGATGTAGTTTCAGCTCTTCTATGATGTAAGGTATGGGTCCAGCTTCATTGTTTTGCCTGTGGATATCCAGTTGCCCAGTATATGCATTTACTTTTTGGTTTTTTGTTTTGTTTTTTTGCGATATGCGGGCCTCTCACTGTTGTGGTCCCTCCTGTTGCGGAGCACAGGCTCCGGACGCGCAGGCTCAGCGGCCATGGCTCACGGGCTCAGCCGCTCCGCAGCATGTGGGGTCTTCCCGGACCGGGACATGAACCCGTGTCCCCCGCATCAGCAGGCGGACTCTAAACCACTGCACCACCAGGGAAGCCCCTATGCATTTACTTTTAACCCAGCAATTCCACTTCTGGGAATTTATCTTAAAGATACACTGGCAAAAATATGAAAAGAAAGAGCCCAAGGCTATTCATTGCAACACTGTTTCTGATGTTAAAAGACTGGAAACAACCAAAATGTCCATGGAGGGTGGGGATCCCAGCTGAATGAACTATAGAACATTCATATAATGACATGCTGTGGAGCTGAGGTAGGAATGGGACATCACTAGGATATATTTCTAAGCAAAGAAAGCAAGGTAAAGGAAAGTATGCTATGGCTTATCTAGAGGCAGGGAAATATAAATATATTTTTGGAATGTAAGGAAGGATAAATCATAGTTTTTTTAATGCCTGTGGGCGAGGGATGGAACAGGATGGAGAGAGAGGTGAGACTATAGGTTTGACCTTGGAACCTTGTAAATGTATTACATGACAATAAGGTGGTGTAGCCACAGAGGAAGCTCTTTTGAGTGACTTTAAAACATGGTAATTTGACTGTTCAGTCCTAATGGGATAGACTTTGTATCTCCTGCCACAGTGTTGTTTAACAGACCACCCCCAAATTCAGTGGCTCTCAACAGCAACCAGATTGCTCATTGGAGTTGCTGGGTTTGCTGGGTGGGTCCACTGATCTTGGCTGGATGTGCTCACCCATCTGGTTAGTTATGGATCCACTGGCTGCACTATTAGAAGTCCAGTGATGGATGTAGCTGGACTCATTGGTGTCTGGTTGTCTGTCGGATGGCGGTCAGCTGGTCTTGGATGGCCTCAAGTGGGATGAGGCGGGGAGGGTACCGGGTATGTCATCCTCCACAGGCCAGCCTGGGCATGTTCTCATGGTGATCGTGGATGTACCGAACCATTTAGAGATGAAGCGATATGAGGGATATGTTTCAGAATAATCTGGGGGCCAGGGGAATGGGCAGAAGAACAGGTAAAGCACCATTGGCCATGAGTTAATTTCAAGCTGAGTGATGGACACATGGAATTTATTACACTGTTCTCTCTACTTTTGTATGTTTTCAATTTTTTCATAGAGTTTTTAAAAGGGAGGAAAAAAAAAATAGAGCAAGTAGCATAATGACCCTGCCTGTCCCCATCACCCAGCTTCAGCAGTTACTAATATTTGGCCCCCCAAAAATAGAAAGTTTTCAAATAGTGTAATGGTCTTAACAGTTGGGAATCTTTTCCTGATCTATGTAGTAACCAAGTTTTAAGTAGGGTAGAAATTTGAAGGAAATGAATTTAGGCCAAGGAAACAGAGATTAAGGTTGTGGGCTGCCCTCGGGAAGTAGGTCTCGAATGTCCATTTCAACATTTTGGCTTCAACCTCATCTACCCTCTCTCCACCCACCGTCTTCTACTTGTTGGTACCACGGCCACCTTGGGCTGCCGGCCGATGTGTGAAACTGCCATGCGTTTGCCGTCCCCAGCCTTTGTGCATCGTGTCCTCTGCCTTTTTCCCCTGGTCCGCCTGGCGAACTCTTACTCATTCTTCAGAGCCCCACTCGATTATTCCTTCTCCTTTGTGTTTTTTCCTAACCCTTCCAGGTAAAGTAAGCCAGTCCCTTTACAGTATGTACTGTCCTTGCTCAAGAAGGGTTAGAATCAGCTTGGGTTAGAGTCAGTCATGTCTGGTCTGTCTCCCCAGCTAGAGTGTGAGTATCGCAAGGAGAGGGGATTTGCTTTATTACTTCTGTATATCTCGTGCTTGGCACATGGAAGGCTGTCAGTAAAACTTGCTAAATTGTAGCTTGTTGTTAAATTACCAGAGGAGGGAGGTCTCCTTAGGTCAAATTACTAAGGAGATAGGTGTCTGTGAACTCACCTCCCTAGGATTTTAAAGCCGAACGTCATCAATTCCAGGCCTTTAGGGCACCAGAGAGGAAGCCGAGTATGGATAAAGGAAAGATGAGCTGCCCAAAGGCAGGGTGAGGGAGGACCAGGACAAAAACCCACTCTGTTAGTGACCTGGTCAACATTTTAAGGGCAAGACTCTTCCAGCCAGATGCCCAGAGCTGGAACTAGAGCCTGGAACTCCCAAACCCACATCCAGAGCTAACACCGCCATGAGATCTACTCCAGCATCCCTTCCCTTAGGCGCACGTAAGCAGCTGTCACAGAAGGTGCTTGATGGAACACGGAGAACGGAGGTAAAGTGTGTAACTTTAGGGTTTCCGTACTCTGGCCTAGAAGTTGAGGGCCCGAGCATTCGGAGGTGGCAGAGTTTCCCCTTCCATGCTGCCACTGTTTAGCTGGAGTGTTGAGAAGGATTCCGAGGCCACATCTGAGCCCAGCAAGGGCCCTGATGGGTCAGCAGCGCCCGCCAGGGCGCGTGTGCAGGGAGTGATGGTGCATAAAGCATCTGTCTGGCTGCTTGGACAGGATTCATTCGACCTTCTAGATGTGAGATTTTGTGAATCTTGAAATTCTTTGTCGTTTCTGGGTTGTCAGTGTTTTCCCCCTTAAGGAAAATTTGTCTAAACTAATAGCACTTCTTTGTTGTTGCAGATGTGAAGACAGACATGCCTGTAATCACGTCAAAAAAGTAAGTCTTGGGCTTCCCTGGTGGCGCAGTGGTGGAGAGTCCGCCTGCCGATGCAGGGGACGTGGGTTCGTGCCCCGGTCCGGGAAGATCCCACGTGCCGCGGAGCGGCTGGGCCCGTGAGCCACGGCCGCTGAGCCTGCATGTCTGGAGCCTGTGCTCCCCAATGGGAGAGGCCACAACAGTGAGAGGCCGGCGTACCAAAAAAAAAAAAAAAAAAAAAAAAAAAAAAAAAAAAAAAAAAGAAAAAAAAAGTAAGTCTTGGTGGACTTTGACCTTGGGCGAAATTATGGTTTAAATCAGGTCTGTTTTCAGGGAGCCTTTTCTGATGTGGTCGTGCACACCTTTTGTGTGTGTGTGTGTGTGGTGGTAGGTGTGTCCTTGAAAACTATGTCTGAATTCAACGTGGATCAAATCATATTTGAATTGTACTAAGTAAGTTTATTTTAAAAAGTGATCCTAAGCCAAAACCTTTGCCAGTTCAATTCCTTCCAAAATATGAACACTAATCCGGTAACGTATATTGTCTGTAAGCACTAAGGTACTTAGGTTTGGAGCTGGCCTCCTGCGCTGTGTGGGCGTCGACAGCCCTGTCCTCTTTCATCGCTCCACACTTGCGGCGTTAGAGAAAGCCGCTTTCCCGGAGGCTCTCACACAGACCACCCACACAGCCACGATCCTTCCTTCCTCTGGGCTTTTGTTTCTGCTGTTCGCGTTTCCCAGAACACTTCTCCCTAACCTACCAGGCACGCGTGCTGCTGGGTATTCCTGCACGTCCAGCCTACGTGCCAGTTTCCTGGAGCATCTCCGCGCCGCCCTTTCCTCCGCTGCCGCCGCAGAATCTGCCTTGGCGCCTGTCGCTGTGCCGTACGTCACACACTGGACTTAGACTGTCAGTTGTCAGAGGGCGGGGACCATGCCCGGTTCCCCTCTGCAGCCCCACACCCAGCGCTCCCTTGGTAGGATTTTGTTGAGTAAATGTTCCTCATTCTAAACGCTGGTCATCCCTGCGGGACAGCTCAAGTTGCAACTCTGCCATGAAGCCTTCTGAAACCGCTCAAGCCTATAGTGGTTCTTCATCTTGCTTCTGGCATGTACTGGCAGAATCTGACAGCTCCTTTTCATGCTCTGAAACCCCACGGCCGGGGAGTGCCCGAGAGGCAATGGCACCTGGAAGATCTCAGGGGCTGCTCTGGCCATAGCCACAGGCTGGGGGACGGCATAGGGCCTGAGAGGACCTGGCCGAGCCCCCGTTCCACTGGGAGCTGCAGTGTAGAAAGGCTGCTGCAGCCAACACTAGGATGCAGAAACAGCAGAAGCCCGTCCCTCAGAACCACATCCCGATCGAGCTGGCAGGACAGATGACAGGGCAGCAAGCCCGTTTGAATATGTGAGGTTCTCGGGGGTGGGGGACTGCTGCCCCCCCCCATCTGAAGGTTAACCCTCGGTAAACTCTGTAGAATGTGCAACATTCCAGGAATTCTATTGAGCCTTGCGTCAGTTTCCTAGGGCTGCTGTAACTAAGTACCAGAGACTTGGCACTTTTTTGTTTTTTTCTTTTGTTTTTTTTTTTGCTGTGTCAGGTCTTAGTTGCGGCAGGCGGGATCTTTGGTTGCAGTGCGTGGGCTTCTCTCTAGTTGTGGCACGTGGGCTCTGTAGTTGCAGCACTGGCTCAGTAGTTGCAGCGTGCGGTCTCAGTTGTCCCACAGTACGTGGGATCTTAGTTCCCTGACCAGGGATCGAGCAGGCATCCCCTGCATTGCCAGATGGATTCTTAACCACTGGACCGCTAGGTAAGTCTCAAACTGGGCATTTTAAGAGAACAGAAATTTATTCTCACGGTTCTGGAGGCCAGAGGTCCCAAATCAAGGTGTCAGCGGGGCTGTGCTCCCTCAGGAGGCTCTAGGGGAGGGTCCTTCCTGCCTCGTCTTGACCTCTCGTGGTGGCCAGCAGTCCTTGGCCCTCCTTGGCTTGTAGACACATCACTCCAGTCTTTTCCTCCATCGTCGCATGGTGGTCCGCCTTGTGTGTCTCTGTGTCTGTGTCCAAATTTCCCTTTTTTTGTAAGGACACCAGTTAGTTTGCCCTCATCTTAACTTCATTACATCTGAGAAGACCTGTTTCCAGATAAGGTCCCATTTGCAGGTGCCAAGAGGTAGGACTTCAGCACATCTGACAGTTCGGTCAGCAAAGTATGCCCTCCCCAGCAGCTCCCGCCCATCAATACTTGATTCATCATCAGTTCATAAAGCTTGTGGTCACAATCTAAATTTTGTTAAATATTAGAAAAATGGACTCTTTTTCATACCTTGAGGTTAATTTTCCAACTTACGTACTTGTTATAATTGTTTATTTCCTCAGAACTTTGGATCCCTCTTTCCAGTGGATTCACTCTAATTGGCCTTTTTCCAACAGTAGTCGTCCTTGGGTCGTGCGAACCTTCCGTGTGATCTTTTCTGGACGTGAGCATCCAAACCCTCAGGTGATGCACCTGCGGGCTGAAGATTGCGGGGTTGTGTCGTGGAAGGACCAGCCCTGAGGATGGTGCTGGCCCCCTCCCGACCTGTGGTCCTCTCTCCAGCCAGCACTTACTGCGGGTGCCCACGTGTAGGGCACTGGGTAGGTGCTGGAGATACAAGACGAGGAAAGGTCTCTGTCCTCTTCTCGGGGATTTAGAGTCTAGTGGGAGGGGAAGAGGAGTAGACAAATGAGCTCTTCTGTGATGAATATTATGATGAGGTATCGCCAGCAGCAGCAGCGTTGTCATAGCCGATCGGTACTGATTCTCCAACAGTGCCGTTACCGGTCCACACGTTTTACCCGTATCCTCTCAGCTCGTCTTCTGGAGAAACCTTTGAGTTAGGTGTAGTTGTTTCCGTCACGTGCATAGGGAGCCTACAGAGAGCTGCCCAAGTTCGTGAGCTCGAACCAGGAAGCATGACTGCGGAGCCTGGGCGGTAATCGCATAGTTGTATGTGCCGGCATTTCTGGGGTGTATTCCACGTAATAGGCACTGTGTTCATAACAGCTTTGTGGACTAGCTTTTCATGTCCTCACATCACCCCTAGGTGGTCAGTCCTGTAATCATCTGTCTTGGACAGCGGAGGAAAGAGCACCGGAGGAGGTTAATTAACTTGCTCAGGGTCAGTACTTGGACCTAAGCAGCCTGCCTCAAAACCGTTTTGCCGTGAACTTCCAGTAATAATTAGGCCTCAGTCAGTAAGAGGTGAAGAAGGATGTTGGCTGCAAATGGAAGAGGTGTGCTTGAGGGCAGAGGCACCTGAGAAGCTGAGCTGTATGCACACGGCCCCGCTCGGTGCTCTTGGGGCCCCGGCACGGCTCTGCACCACCAGGCGCTTCGCTGCTTCTCATCGCACCTGCCACCTCCTCCCGCTCTCCCCTCATGTTTTCCAGTTTTTACTTTTTATTCTTCTCTTCCTGCTGCTTCTCCAGCAGTATTCAGGGTTAATCACAGCAGGACTTTCTAAGGCATTGCCAGCCAATGAGAGGACACCTTCTGCTCTGTGCCCCATTGCCGTGTGTCGATCACAGGCTGAGTCAGAGGCTTCCTTCCACAGGCTTCAGCAGCCGCTGTTGCATTCAGCTTCCATAAACAAACATCTGAGGTCATCAGAGGCAGGAAAGCAGTGTGATCCCGGCATTTGGCAGAAGAGCAGAAGGTGTCAGATGCTGAGTGGCTCAGCTCAGAGTCACAGAAGAGCCAGCTCCGGAACCCAGATCTGGTACAGTGCTCGACCCGCACGGCTGCCCCTGCTCCCAGAGAGCGATTCATTAAGGTGTACGTTTCCATCCATTAAAATGTCATCTGTATTTTTAAATGTAATAAGTATTGAGTCGAAATGATTTTATTTTTCAAGTCTCCCCGAAATATCCCACAGTCATAAAGTAACAAATATTTATTGAACACTTACTATGTGCTGAGCACTTCACATGCCTCATCTCCTTTCATCCTTGCACCGCCCCCCGAGGCAGGTCCAGTTATCCCCGAGCCTTGGAGGGGAGGGCACGTAGCTGGTACGAGAGCCTCTTGCTCACAGTGAGGGCTTGAGCTCACATCTGCCTTGACCGCTCTGGTGCTAAGAAGCAGAGCAGGGACCTGTGTGCGTGTGCACTCGCTCTCTCTCTCAGTTCCACATCTCCTGCTCAAAGCGGGAGCTGTTGAACCTTTAATGCTGTGGTTCTTTCACATATTTTCAATCAGGGAATTTGGTGAAAGTTGTGGATCCCTTCCCCAGGAAAATACACATGACACGAAAATTTGTGTTCAAACACAGGAGATTCATAGACCCGTGAAGGCTTTAGCCAGTGTTACAGGTGACACGAAGAGCATAGATCCTTTTAGATCCCTCATATGAAAGTCCTTCTAACTGCACATGAGAGAGGCTGTACCTTTCATGCAGGAGAGGAGACACCCTGCTGCTCTCTGGGCAGCTACATTTTATGCTGATTATAAAAAGGAGTGCATAACGTGATCCTTATGAGGTAACGGTACTATTATCTCCATGTTAGGGGTGGGGAAACGGGCACAGAGCAGTTAATTTATTGGGTTTGTCACCCAGTTACGAGGGATAGAGTAAGGGCTGAACACAGAACATGCAGGACCAGAGTCGACATGTGTGATCGCTGCACCATCCTGCCTTGTAGGTGTAGAGCAGCCTCGCCAGGTCTTAATCTTTACATCTAAGATACAGTCCCCAGTATATAGGGCTGCATGCTTACCCGCCCCCCACCCCGTGTAGGATAAGCAGGGTGTGGGCAGCTTGGAGACTGTTCTGATGAATCAGGGTTAATCAACCACAGATCTCTTTTTCAAAAACAGCAGAATGGGACTTCCCTGGTGGCACAGCGGTTAAGAATCCGCCTGCCAAGGCAGGGGACACGGGTTCAAGCCCTGGTCTGGGAAGATCCCGCATGCCGCAGAGCAACTAAGCCCATGCGCCGCAGCTACTGAGCCTGTACTCTATAGCCCACGAGCTACAACTACTGAAGCCCGTGTGCCACATCTACTGAAGCCCACGCACCTAGAGCCCGTGCTTGGCAACAAGAGAGGCCACCGCAATGAGAAGCCCACGCACTGCAATGAAGAGCAGCCCCCACTCACTGCAACTAGTGAAAGCCCACGTGCAGCAACGAAGATCCAGCGTAACCAAAAATAAATAAATAAAATAAATTTACTTAAAAAAAAAAAACAGAAGCCAACTTCCTTGCTTCACCGTGTGTAATTATCGGTTTATAGACTATGATGTATCCCATCATCCATACACAGGCAGGATACTCAAGGTGAAGAGAAAAGTGACATCTGTCTTCCCACAGCCACGTGTCTTCTTCCATGCTTTGCAGACTGATTGCCGTAGGTGGAGGCTAAAAGTGCTTGAGTTTTGCAATGTCTTTCGCCTCTGCGGATCAGATTCCACACACGTGTGGCATCTTATGTCACATGTCGCATCCCAGCAGCCTTGTCAGGTGTTGATGCTGCTTCAAATAGGCAGAATCCTTTTGTCTTGCCTGTAACTTGGGAAGTGTTCAGGGCTTGCCTTCAAGTTTAAGAAACTAAGCATGTATTTTCTCATTAAAATACACTTTGAAAATTATGGGGAAAAGGGCCATTTTTTATTAAGATGCTTGGGTGTATGTAACTGTAATCATGTCTTTCCGTACACGGGGGAGACGTTCGTAAGTACTGTACTGTGAACAATGTTTATTAAAATTCTCGTTTTGCTCTCCAATACTAAACAAAGACTTCCTGCTATGACTGAGATACACATCTGAAAACATGGCAACCAAAACTGAAAATAACGCAAAACAAACCCTGACAAAGGATGGCCATTTTCTCTTTAAATTTACCTAAATCATTTGGTCCACCGGTTTTAAATTACATAAATTTTCATACTTTGTTAAACTGGGGTCATTTTTTTTCAAATTAAGCAAATAAGATGAAGCTGTGTAATAAAAACAAAAAGTAATAGGGCTTCCCTGGTGGCGCAGTGGTTAAGAATCCACCTGCTGGGCTTCCCTGGTGGCTCAGTGGTTGAGAATCTGCCTGCTAATGCAGGGTACACGGGTTCGATCCCTGATCCGGGAGGATCCCACATGCCGCAGAACAACTAAGCCCATGCGCCACAACTACTAGGCCCGCACACCTAGAACCCACGAGCCACAACTACTGAGCCCGCGTGCCTAGAGCCTGTGCTTTGCAGCAAGAGAAGCCACCGCAATGAGAAGCCTGCGCACCACAATGAACAGTAGCCCCCGCTCGCCACAACTAGAGAAAGCCCACGTGTGACAACAAAGACCCAACACAGCCAAAGATAAATAAAATTTAAAAAAAATTTTTTAAAGTAGTAGATAATTATTGCAGAGCAGTTAGAAAATGCAAAAAAGCATAAAGAAAACAACCTACAGCCCATCGTTGAGAAGAACTATAGACATTTTGGCATACTGCCTTCCCATCTTTTTCACACATTCCGCTGTCTTTTAAATATTGAAATTTAAGTGTTGTTACTAACAGAATTTCTGCTTTGCAGGTATCAGCGTAGCGTGGAATGGGCCACAAACCTCATGCGAAGACAAGGCCAGGATGAGAGCACAGTGCGTAGACTCCTTGAGGATTACACAAAGCCCCTTCAGCATCTTTGTCTGCAAAGGAATGAAGAGGTCCAGTTGTGTAATGAGCTGAGCTCTGAAATGGTTTCCAAAACAGAAGGCACAGCAGATAGAGAGAAGCTTTCTGCCATGAATGGGGTTTCAGGAAAGTCACATGATCTGGAGGGTCCCAGCAAGCGACCAGGCCGCCTGCAGGAGGGCTCCAGGCCTGACCCGATACCTACCCACGGCTCGGGTGAACACGTGGCGGAGGTCACTGCTCCTCTGCCCCACGTGCACTGGGGCAAACAGGATGTTCTCCTCCCGCCCTCTGGCGCTCAGCCTGGGGACAGCAGCCAACGAGCGGGTCTGGTTCCGGCCAGAGAGAGAGGGCCTGAGCATCACTGCGTGCTGGTGGAGGAAGTCGTGTGTGACGTGAGTGAGAGGGAAGACGCCTCAGGTGGGAACGTAAGTAGAAGGAGAGAGATCACCTCCTCCAGAGCCATCTGTGTCTGACCCAGAGGAGATGCTGGCCAACAGGGACGTCCCTTACTCGGAACCGGTAGCAGGCCCGTGTTCAGCACCCGGGACATGTGAGAGCTGGTGCAGGACACACACTGCAGACCCTCCAAGGGCACCAGCCAGCCCTGGGTCCCAGCCCTGAGGGCTCGGTAGTTGTGAGGGCTGTTTCAACCGAAACTTCAAAGTCTGTGAATAGCTTAACTTTAAAAAATACATGAATATATATATATAATATTTAAATAACATATATCTGTAATACATAACATAACATATAAAGTAAAGCAGGTCCAGTAACATTCTCTCCCTTGCGAGGGAGAAGAAGAAATGCAATGGTAGTTACGCAGTCTTGAGTGTAGCGGTGGGCAGGGGCTCAGGTGGGGAGGGCAGCCCTCACAGGAGGAGGCTGGGGCGCAGAACTAGATCCACTTCATTCAGGGACCTACAAGATAGTTGCCCCAGCAACATCTGTAGCAGCTAAAAGTGAGAAACAGTCTAATAGTTAAATACCATGAGAAACACCCGTTTGAAGAAATATCTCGCCTTTAGAGTGGAGTTTATGACGTCTCATTAAGAACTTGGCATATGCTTGTGAGGTGCAGTTGGGTGAAAAAAAGCAACACATAAAACTGACCAACAAAATGATCACAACTGCAGGAAAAGTTCATGGGCGATAAGAGAAAGGAACTAAGTCAAAATGTTAATACAGTTGACCCTTGAACAACATGGGTTTGAATGTGGGTTCCCTTATGAAAGAGGATTTTTTTCCGTAGTAAATACCGTACTGCTGCGTGACCTGCGGTTGGTTGAATCTGCAGGTAGGATAAGAACGCAGACGTGGAGGGCCAGGGCCGGCTGTGAGTTACATGCAGACCTTCGACTGCCCGGAGTCAGCACCTCAGCCCCCTTGTTGTTCAAGGGTCAGCTGTAGTAGAAAAACGAAAACTTATTTTTCTACATAAATAATAAATTATTTTTCTACATAAATAAATTATTTTTTAACAGAATTAATCCAACAAATGTGAATCGGGGAAACTTAGAAGAAAACGTTCGTTTTAAAATGCACCCTCCTCCAGGTAACACGTAGTGCTTCCATTTGTTCTGTACGTATTTTTTTTTTCTCTTCAGATGTCGCCAAAAAAGAGACTGATATGCAGAAGAAATCCATTTAGGATCTTTGAGTACTTGCAGCTCAGCCTGGAAGAGGTATGTTCCCAGCATGTCGTCTTCTCAGCTGTCGGTCTCTGGGCCTGGGCAAGCCACGTAGGTGAGTCCACCTCAAAATGCAGTTCCGCGTGCAGTTCCGCATGCAGTTCAGTACTGAGGTCGCCACAGGCAGAGTCCACGTGCAGTGAAATGCCTGCATTTCACTCCTCGGCCTTCATTTCATCGATTCTAAGATGTCCATTTAGGGCGGGCCTGCCCCGTATCATCCCACAGGGGTTTCAAGGGGGTTGTTTGAGCACTTCTTTTCACATCAAGGTTTCAGATGGTCCAGATATTGTGTTACTAATTTTTAGCAGTTTCTAAAAACATACAGGTTTATTGAGACACAGAGCACGTACCATACCATTCATTCATTTAAAGTGTGTAGTGGGTTTTAGCATATTCATGGAGTTTCACCAGCTTTTCACAGGCTTCGATGCATGCCCCGAGTCATGTAGCGACCGCTAATTACGTAAATGGATTCTAGGTATTTCCTTCTGCAGAATTACTAACACGTGTTCCCTTTACTGCGTTCTCAAAAGTTGCTGCAAGTGGCTTTCTGAACCTGCCTTATATTTTCCGTCTGATTTGGGGTTCCTCTGTCCTGTGTTCACGCGGCCATCAGTCCCCCCTTTTTTGCTTATGTCTGTACTGTACCCGAATTTGATGACAGCGCCCCTTGCTCTGTCTCCTGTCCTTGGCTGTGCCCTTCTGCAGGGGTGCTCCTGCCTGTCTGGAGGCTCCTGCAGCATCTAGCTCAGTGCTTGGCGTATCTGTTGGTCTCAGGCAGTGCTTGTTGAAAGCGTCCACGCTGGTCGTTTCATAGATGTGTTCACAGAGAAGTGACTGTGTCTCCGTATTCTCTTCACCTGCTAGGCTGTGCTTCCTTCCTTGCAGTGAGGCCAGCGGTACAAAGAACGGGCTCTCAGAGCAGGAAAGGATGTTGGGATTTATTTACTTCATCTCCTCAGTTTGCAAATGAGACAGCTTAGTCTGCTGTTGAACACAGCCACTAGCCGCGTGTGACTGTTGAAACTAATTAAAATTGTGCAAAATTAAAAATTCTTTTCTCGGTTGTGCCAGCCACATCTCAGACGCTCAGCAGGCACCCGTGGCTGCTCTGTTGGACAGCGCTGGGGACACCATCCTCTAGGTCCTTGACTTCTCTGAGCCTCAGATGTCTGCTCTGTAAGATGAGGGTGATGTAACACCTTGTTCATAATATGTTCTGGAATTAAGTGGTGCACGTGATGGCTTCAGCACCGTGCCTGGTGTATCGTAGATGCTCAGTAAGCATTGTGCCTGCTGTTTCTGTCATTACCATCATTATTAAGTCACTTGTAAAAGCTGTTTAGTGGCTGCTTGGAACTCTTCCTTTTGCGATCAGTGTTTAGCAAAAAGACTACCAGGGACTTGCTATGTGCCGGGCACTGGGCTGAGTACTGACGGTACAGAGAGAAGCAGAACGTGGCTCTGGTCCTAAGAGAGCCACAAATTGCAGTTCAGTGTGACGGGCCCCGTGTGGTGTGTGGGCTGTGACTGCTCCTCTTGTACCCCACGTCTGACATCTGTGAGGCGCTTGATAATTATTTGTTAAGTGGATGTGAACAAGGTGGGATGGGCACAGAAACTGGTGGGCTCCAAAGGGATGCGAGCCACCTGGAAAGACTTTACAGGGTTGGTGGTACCTGCAGGTGTTACAGAGTAAATAGGGGATTGCCACGTGGACACGGGACGGCAGGCCCTTGCATGCAGCCGTGGTCCCAGAAGCGGCCGCCCAGAGGGGGAGATCACGGAGGGCGCGTCTATGAGTAGCGGTCTGACCTGGTCCTGGTGGCACCGGGGCAGTGCAGGCGGCTGTGCAGGGGAGCGGCAGGGACCGGGGCTGGCATCCGGGTGAGGGCAGGCTGGAGGGCTGAGCCGTCAGGAGGCAGCCAGCCTCTCAGCTGTAGGGGCAGCAGCAGGGGGCGGAGGGAGAGGATTCGGTGTCAGAAGCTGGGGGCCGAGCCTCACTGCTCCAGGCGGGGACCAGCGGATGCTTTTCACTGACCGTGTTGCTCCCTCTTCCCACACACTCGCTGAAGCAATGCCACAGTAATGGGAGGCAGGAGGCGAGGTGGTTCTCGTTCTTGGAGGCCGCTCGGTTCCTGAGAACATTCCAGAGACGTGTTGCAGAAGTTTCCAGGGAGCGTGCAGTTAAGCCCGGCTCCGCTTCCCAGTTCTGTTTTGGCAGGTTTCCTTGGATGAATCACCCGTGTTTGGTGGCACCACCCGTACAGTGTAACATGTTTCCATAAATGTCCCTCAGGAACACGGGCAGCCCTGCTGTGATGATTCAAAGCGGTTCTTAGGTTTTGAGAGTGGTAACACCGAGCTGACTGAGAGATCTGTCTCTGAGAGCTGTTTTTCATTTTAACGCTTCAGGCCCTGACCGGATTTGGTGACAAGACACTAAAACCATCATTAAGCTCATCCGTCCATCTTATTAGTACTGTCACAATAAAAACTTACTCATGAGGTTTCGAGGGTCCAGTCTCCAGCCTCCACAGACCTCCCCGGTCTGCTGATGACTTAATTCTAAATAAAGCCAACTCTGTTGGATTAAGATCCTCCCCATCTATAATAAGTGCCTAAGAGCAGCTTGTATAGGTTCATAAAAGCTATTTTAGGCCAATTAAAAACGAGGCTTTGGTTTCATCCGTTCTTAGGGAAATGTGTGTTTGCTAATAATGGAAAGTTTCTGAAGAACTTAGATTCTTATGGATACCAGGAGGTCATCTCTTCCTAGGCAAGGACTGGATTGAACCTTTCCCAGCTACAGTGTCTTTTTAGAAAGGCAGGGAAACGAAATGAATTGAGCAGTTAGGAGCTTTGCATGCTTTTGGGGTGGGGTGGGGGCGGGGGGTGCTGTGCCTTGCGGTCTGTGGGATCTTAGTTCCCCGACCAGGGATTGAACCTGGGCCACAGCAGTGAAAGCAACTCCTAACCACTGGACCACCAGGGAACTCCCAGCATGGTCTTTGTAAGTCTTCAGGAAATCTAACCTCATTAAATCTTTTAAGAAGGCTTGATCATCCTCATTTTCTAGATGAGGTGGGAGGGTTTAAGTGATACTTCCAAGCTCATGAGATTTCAGCCCAGGTCTGCTTATCTCAGAGTATCTTCCTGTTCTACCACTGTGAACCCAGAAGGGAAAGTTGAGGGAAAACGAAAGGAAAAGAACGAATTGGCTTTTTGAGGAGCCGCCTTTTCTTTTCTGTTGCACCTTTTGGCCACCATCTGTGTCCGTCTGAAAAAGCAGTGTATTGCGTTAATAAGTAGCGGGCCACAGGAGAGCTAGCGGGAGGCTGTCACCGGTAGCTAACGGAGAAGCAGGACAGTGTCCGCCCTGAGGAAACGGAACTGGGACACCTGCCCTGGGTAGCCTGGCCACGTGCTCCAGACCATGGGTGGGATCCACACCTGCTTCTTCATTCTTTCAGCAGAAGCATTGAGCCCCTTCTAGGTCAAGGGCACGGCAGGCAGAGTTTCTTTCTCACAGAGTTTACATTCTAGCTGGAGAGACACACTTAAGAAAGACACTTTCAGGCGAACATAGATGCTCTAAGGAAGTCGATCGGGACGGGGTCCCGCAAACTGGGTGGTCAGGCAGGAGCTCTCTGAGGAGTGACCTTTGACTCCGGGTGTGGGAGCAGCAGTTACAAAGGCGAAGGCAGGAGTGAGCTCAGTGTGTCCAGGGACGGAAGTGAAGCGACCATCTAGGGAGAGCGCTGGGCGAGTGCCACGAGACGCCTGGGAGCCAGGGGCCTTCAAGTGCTGAGAAGGTAGCTCGGGCTGCCCTAGGGGACGGGCTGCGGGGCCAGAGCACAGAGGCCTTTGCAGAAGTCCAGGCGGGAGGCAGCGGCGGCCAGGATCAGGGCACTGGACCCAGCGAAGCGGGCCTGGCAGGTAAGCACCTGCATCTTCAGAGAAGCTCTCGATTTGGATCTGGGTAGAACTCAAGTAGTTCTCAGGGACTTCCCTGGTGGCGCAGTGGTTAAGAATCCGCCTGCCAACGCAGGGGACACGGGTTCGAGCCCTGGTCTGGGAAGATCCCACGTTGCCGTGGAGCAACTAAGCCCATGCGCCACAACTACTGAGCCTGCGCTCTAGAGCCCCCAAGCCACAACTGCTGAAGCCCGCACACCTAGAGCCCGTGCTCTGCAACAAGAGAAGCCACCGCAGTGAGAAGCCCGCGCACCGCAAGGGAGAGTAGCCCCCGCTCGCCGCAACCAGAGAAAAGCCCACGCGCAGCAACAAAGACCAAACACAGCCAAAAATCAATCAATCAATCAATCAAATTTAATAAATAAATAAAGTAGTCCTCAAACCACTGTACTCTTAAAAATTATTGAAGGACCCCAAGGAGCATTTTTACGTGGATTATATCTGTCAGTGTTTACCAAATTATACATTAACATGAAAACTTAAATATGTGTTTATTAACTCATTTTAAATTAATGATAATAAACCCACTATACATTAACATTATTTTTATTAAAAATAACTATTCTTTCAAAACAAAACAAACCCAATGAAAAGAGTGGCATTGTTTTTCATTTTGGCAAAGACTTTAAGGTCTGGCTTAAGAGAAGTCCCCTGGATTCTCACATCTGCTGCTGTGCTCAGTCTGTTGTGGTGTCACATGTCTTGGAGCCTCTGGGAAGAATGAGTATGAACAAGGCCAATAATGCCTTGATCTCACAAAATGGTTTTGACTTTGAGAGCTCCTGCAAGGGTCATGGGGACCCCAGGATCCCCAGACTGACCACACTTAAAGGACCACTGCTGTAAAGAGAAGTGTCATCAGGTGGCCAGGAGAGGATGACGGTGGGGTGGATTGGGGCAATTCCTGAGGGTCAGGAAGGTGTTTCCTTAGCAGGACCTTGTCGCTGCTTGAAAGCCCTGCACCTTCACAGCCTGTGTACTCTTGAGTCCTGAGCCCTGAGCAGGGAGGAAAAAAGCCATCAGCACCACTGTGGTGGAGCAGAAGCCTGAGGGCTCGCGGCAGGGACCACCTTCCTGCTGCCACCTGCACCAGAGGGCCCTCCAGGATACCTGAAATCTCGTCTTCCATCCTCATGTTAAAAAAGAAAGTAGTTGGGCTTCCCTGGTGGCGCAGTGGTTGAGAGTCCACCTGCCGATGTGGGGGACACGGGTTCGTGCCCTGGTCCGGGAGGATCCCATGTGCCGCGGAGCGGCTGGGCCCGTGAGCCATGGCCGCTGAGCCTGCGCGTCCGGAGCCTGTGCTCTGCAACGGGAGAGGCCACAACAGTGAGAGGCCCGCGTACCGCAAAAAAAAAAAAAAAGAAAGTAGCATTTAGAGCCACCATTTCTTCGTCACTGACTACTACAGACCAGCCTCACCTGAGCTCTAGAGGCATGAACACAGACCCTAATCCCCTTGTACAGGCAGAGCTAACACCAGGGCCTGTTTGCTGTTGTCAGTGCTGGGCATCATCTTGTTTTTGCCAGAAAGTTATTTTTATTTCCGTGTCAGTGTGATTTTACTCAACTGGGCCCGACCTTGTCTGCCGTTCCTCTTGCCTCCCCATGTGCGTGAAACATGGTGCCTTTTAATGAAGTTAATGGAAAGATGGGGTTTACTCGATCGCAAATCACTTTACAGCAAGAGTGACCAAGAAACTCATTTGGTTTACACAAACCAAGTCTGCGTTGCCCACTTTCCACAATTTTCTACTTATTTTTTTCTATAAATTCTTTTCTCACTTTAGTAAGGGTATTTGACAGAGGAAAATCCAATGAGCAAAGGTTTCTATTGTTGTTTTTGCTATTTACATCATTTTTCAGTTTAGCCGTGTGGTTTTTATAAAGAAAAAATACATGGAAAATTTCATAGAAATGTTTTGTACTGATTCTAAACCATTTTATGACATTCATATTTTAATCCTTGAAATTTAAATGAACCATTTATGTTTAAAAATATGTGACCATTTGGATGGTGATAAGGACATTAATTTGTATTTAACGCAAAGAGAAATCAGTCTGTAAAATAATTTCTCAACGTGGAACAGTTTCTGATGAGCATTTTCTGCTTGCCCTGTTTTTAGGCCTTCTTCCTGGTCTATGCTCTGGGATGTCTAAGTATCTACTATGAGAAGGTAAGATGTTTTATTCAGACACAGTCCACTTAAAATTTCCCTGATGTGAGCTTCCCTGGTGGCACGGTGGTTGAGAGTCCACCTGCCGATGCAGGGGACGCGGGTTCATGCCCCTGTCCGGGAGGATCCCACATGCCACGGAGCGGCTGGGTCCGTGAGCCATGGCCACTGAGCCTGCGCGACCGGAGCCTGTGCTCCGTAGCGGGAGAGGCCACAACAGTGAGAGGCCCGCGTACCGCAAAAAAAAAAAAAAAAATTTCCCTGATGTTAAAAGCAGGTTGTAGTAATTTTCATTGCTTTAATACAGATGTGTCCACTTTCACTGGATAAAATTGGAATTGAATTTTTTCTCTAAGTTTAGGCTTTGGGTCCTGAATTGGGATTGTTCAGGCAAAAGCCAGCTTTGACCCTTTCAGACTGAATTTCATTCCCAGAGACTAGGAGGATAGCAGTATCTTCTATAATGATCAGAGCAGTACCAAAAATGAACAGCAAAAATAGAAACTACCCGTGTCTTAGCACCTGCTTCGGTAAAGGCTGTGAGTTAGGAACTTTATATGCAGTACTTCTAGTCCTCAGCTTGCGCCTGTAAAGACTTTTATAGACGGGGTAACTGAAGCTGAGGATGCACGTAACTCACCCAGGGTCACACAGCTGGTCTGGTTAGAATTCGTATTTGAACCTATGTCAGGACAGCTCCAAAGCCCATGATTTTGTGCTGTATCCTGCTGCCCTTAGCAGAACGTTAATCCCAGTGCTTGCCTCCTAGTAGAGGAATTGGGTGGAAGGCGAGACTTCACCGTACACTTTTGTACTTCTTGAATTTTGGCCCATGTGAATACAATACCTGTTCAAAATAATTCACGTGAAATTAAAATTAAGATGAAAAAGGTAAGCAGAACATTAGAACAGAGAAAATACATTTTATTCTGTTGTTGGGGGTACGTATTTTGTCATTCATCCGCTTCTAACTGTGTAAGTCCCCTTCATGAGTATCCCAGTGGTTTGGGAACGGGTGTCTGGCTGACGGGTGACCCATTGTCTGAGAGGGGGGCCGACCTTAGCCCACCCCACCTCCTCCCCTGGGCCTTCACTGACATTTGTCGGGGCGTTCCAGCTGCTCCGTAGAACCCTCAGCCTCTGAAACTCGGTGGGCTGTCCAAGCCAGAAGTTCAGCCTTCTCCACAAGACTGTTGCTTGTTTTGGAGGGGAGTGGATTTCAAGACCACACACACATGGAGTTTCCACCTTAGGAACAACCGGTTGTTTTGTTTTGTTTTGTTTTTTTAAAGGAGAAAAGAAAAAACAAAAAAAACCCCAACTCTAGCTCATACTTATGGTGTTAAAATCTCAGACTGAGACAAACTGAGCAAGTCTCATTGAGTGACCGATCCGTAAACCAACTAACTGAAGGACTGGCCGTTTTAGTCAGCACTGAAATGAAGCGGAAAACCTTCCAAACTTACCTGGTCTTTCCTGTTGTGTTTTTGTGTTGGCACATCAGAATGTTCTCTGAACCGTTCTCAGTGTCTTCAAGTCCGACCTTAGCAACAAAATTCCCTTTGAAGCAGTTGGATTACTGACTTGTGCCTTGCGATAAATGTTCTAGTTTCAAAGACTAAATGGAACATCTTTTTGTAAAAATGTTACAGAATTATTTTTGGCTTTTCTGAACGTGGCCTGACAAACCGCAGCTACCCATTAGGGTCTGTGCGTGCTGCAACGTGCGCCCTCTGGCTTTGGTGGGCACCCGGCCCGCCCCCATTCCTCTGCCTGGACTGTTCTCCCACCAGCAGCCCCTCCGCTGCCCTCCCCGGCTTCGCTTGGCTGTTTCCAGTCTGCAGGGTTGCTGTCTCAAGGGGGCCTCTCACAGGTCCTCTGGGGCAGTGCTGTCCAGTAGAAATATGATGGGAGCCTCAGATGGGAGCCACATGCGTAGTTTTAAATTTTCTGGTAGACACATTAAAAAGGTTTTTTCTTAAAAGTCAGCTGAAATTGATTTACATTATTTACATAGTATATTTAACCCAACATATTTAAAATTGCTGGGATAATTTATATTCTTTTTTTCATTCTCAGTTTTGAAATTCAGTGTTTTTTTTACACTGGCAACACATCTAAGTTCAGAGGAGTGGCTGGCTGCTGCCACACTGCACAGCACGGGTCTGGATCTTGTGGTTAAACCCTTTGTCATGGGCACCGTGTTTGTTTATCTTCTGCTCACACTTAGTATAGATGTTGTTGATTCACCGGCTGGGTAATGGGTGGATACATATGTCATAATGCTTTGTTTTCCCCCAACAACCATAGGAGCCTTTAACGATTGTGAAGCTCTGGAACGCCTTCCGCATAGTTCAGCCTACGTTCAGGACTACATACATGGCGTACCATCACTTCCGAAGCAAGGGCTGGGTGCCCAAACCGGGACTTAAGTACGGAACTGATTTGCGTAAGTGATTCTTGGCTTGGCAGGTGTGAGCACCAGGGTTCACATCAGATCCTGGGGTGAAAATCGAATCGGTTATATGTGCTGTTGCTGTTTTTTCCTGAGATGATGGATGTCCTCCTGCCTTAGATAATCGTGTTTGGATCGGGGTGGAGGGTATGTTTTCCTCTTTTCCGCTCTGAGATCTTAGAAGAGAGTCCACAGCCCCTACCCCCGCCTCTCATTAGTGTGTGATCGTGTGATGTAGGGCAGTCCCTTATCTTCTGGGGTAGTCTCACCTGTCAGATTGTGTGCAATGCCATTAATAATCATTGTAGAACTGTGGTGATAATCACAGCTGACATTTATTGAGCCCTTATTGTGTGCCAAGCATTGTAGGAGACGGTTGACGTTCACGACCTCGTTTAATCCTAATAGCAGTTGTACGAGATCAGAGCTCACCATCCTCGTTTTTCTGATAGGGAGACTGAAGTTGTGAGAGAAAGGGTCATTTGCCCCTAAAAGTTTCCCGGGTCAGTAACTCACAGGCCTGGGCTTTGAATGCTGGAGCCCAGGTCCTTGGAAACTTCTACACAGTACTGCCTCCCTCATCTTTATTTATAGGAGGGAGTCGGGACCCGGTGAGCACCTCATTCACCAGATAATTGCTCAGGGTCTTGTGTGAGCCAGATCTTCTTAGGTGCCAGGAACACAGAGGTGCACAAGACAGACAAAACTGCCTGGGTGGAGCTGCTCACCGTGCTGGGGCGGGGCAGGGGTGGGGAACAAACAAGTAAACACATAAATACGTACTGTACTTTCAGGGTACTAAGAAGAATAAAGCAGAGTAAAGGAACAGAGAGTAAAAAAGAAACTTAGGGTGGTTAGGAAAGGGACTCTCTGAAAAGATGTGCCCCAAACAACAACAGAAACGTGACTACAGTGAGGGAACAGGTCACTTGACAGTCTGGGGAAGAATACCCGAGGCACAAAGGAGCAGCCAGTGCAAAGGCCCTGAGGCAGGACTTAGGAGCAGCACAAGGACAGTGCGTCTAGAACTTAGAGGTCCGAGGGGGAGAGTGATGTGAGGTGACATCTGGGTAAGATCACGTGGGGCTGGGCAAAGACTCGGGATGTTATTCTGGTTATTGGAAGTCCTGGGAGATATTGAGCAAAGCAGTGACATATTCGGTAACTTGATTTAGTGGGACCTTTGTGTACTTTCTTACTAATAGACGGCGGGGGGCGGGGGGCAGGGGACGGGAATGGAAGCAGAGGGAGTAGTTAGGGAAGCTGACCTGACCAGCTCTGCAGACAGAATGATCAGGACCAGCTCGAGATTAGTTTGCCAGGTTTCCAGATGATTGCGTGGCCCACAGGTCACAGCGTTTCAATAAGTGACGTAGCTGTTGCACTGTCGCCACTGGCTCCCCGTCCTGCTCTCCTTTTCCTGCCCTGTGAGAATAGCCGCTCCGTGTGAGCGCTTGGCAGGCCAGTGTGCTCACCGAATGGGTGAAACCTGAGCAGAACTTTCCAGTCGACCAGGCCACAGTGATGCGCTCTGAGGAGGTAGGGGTAACGGAAAGAGCTCTCCGGGCTCACACCGGTTCCATGTCTTACTACCTGTGTGACCTCAGGGAGGTCAGTTCATCTCTCTGAGCTTCCGTTCACTCATCATGTAACATGGATAACAACATCTTTATAAGACAGCATCTTCTTTATAAAAAATAAAAACAAAACGTTGCCAGGGGGAGGGACCTCTGTTGAGTGCCTTGTAAGCATACCTTATTGCGTGTGTTTTCAGTACTCAAGCCGTATTTGTGGATGGTGAGTAGAGAAAACTTTCCGCATTTAAAAATAAACTGCCTTATAAGGCTGGATGAAAGGACAGACAGATGGACAGAGTTTTAAAAAGAAAAGAAATACATCAGCTGCTGTTTCCCAGCCCCCCAAGGGCTTTGCCCCAGGAGGGGACATGTATCGTGCCCTTGGAGCTGCTTGTGTGATTAGCGTGAGACCAGGTTTCTGGCCCAGCAGTGCCATGAAGGGTGTCTTCACGTCTCCTGCTTTAGGGAGAATTCAGGAGCTGCGCTAGCCTGGGGTGAGAAGAGCAGCTTCCTAAACTTGACCTCTTCTCCAGGCACGGCTACATGGTGCTGCTGGTCTTTTAACAGTATCATTTTAATTTTGAAGGCCAGTGATGTGATCACACATACCCTAGAACTGCCGACACAGGCTACGCCCAGGACGTGCTCCCTTAACAATTGTTTCTGCTCACAGAGGTAATGACTCATGACAAAGGGCCCTTAGGAAATTCACATCTTATCAGGGAAACCCTTCCCTTGACTAAGTCTTGTCAATCAGATTTCATTCCAGGAGCAGCGCTTGGAACAGGTGATAAGATCTCAAATCAGGCACAGCTGCCCGGCCAGTTGACCTTGATTGCCCTGTGCTGAAAACCAGGCCAGAAATCACTTGGGAGCCTTTCCGTACATCCCCCCCACCCCAGAAGCTGCTGCTGGCTCGTATGGTGACCAGGTGCCAAAAGCACCAGGTGCCTTGGTGCTTTTCTTCTCCCGTCTTATTTCATCTTCACGCTCCGTGAGCCGTGTGGCGCTCACCTCCTTCAGTAGCTGAGGAAATTGAGGTTTCAAAGGGTCAGGGGAGTTGCCGAGGGTCCCGCAGCTGGTAAGTACAGAGGTTAGGGCTGTTTGGGTCCCGGCTCTGTGTACTTCCCACCACACCTGACTAACATTGCCAGCCAGAAAGCCGAAAACCAACTCCAGCCTTCTATTTTTGTCTTACGCATTCCCACCCATTCCAATTTTGGGTCCACGTGGACTGAGTTTGACCATGTGATTCCCCAGCTCCCTGCAAATTAGAAGTTGCAAAACAGGTAGAAGGAGGGGAGCCGTTAGAAGCCAGCAGAGTTACAGGATGTCCAGAGAAGAACCATCACTGGTCGTGGCATCGGCCCAGAGCTGGTGGCTGGCTCTGCCCCCGGGGAGAGGCACTGGGGCCCTGTGTTCCTCACAGAGCAGGGAGGTGCACCTTCCTCCCATCCCCATCTTCAGTTCTTTCCCAAGCCACCCTCTTGGCTTATTCTTCTAATCAGACTTTAAATGTTTTTGTTAACATTTTCCACATTTGCACACATAATCCGTATTAAATCATAAGTGTTTTTGCATGTAACTCCAGAGAATATTCTCCTCCATAATTATGGCATCATATATAATACCTAAGAGAAATCAGAATTATTCATTAATATTAATCAGAATAATTAACAATTCATTATTGATTTTTCATTAATATTAATTAATTATTCGGTAATACAATATCATCAAAAATATCCAGTCCATATTTCAGTTTTCCCACTTGTCCCCACAATGTCTTTTGTGGCCGTTTGGTTTTTGATTTTTTTGACAGGCTCCACTCAAGATTCATTTGTCACATTGAGTGCATTTACCACTTTTAGTTTCCTAGGGAGGCCATGAGAAATGACCACAAACTGGGGACCTAAAGCAGTAGAAGGTCTAGAGGCCGGAAGTCTGAAACCACGGCATTGGCAGGGCCGTGCTCCCTCCGTTCCTTCCCGCTTCCAGTTTCTGGTGGCGCCAGCTGTTCCTTGGCTGTGGCTGCATCCCTCCAATCTCTGCAAAGATCCTTTTTCCAAATAAGGTCACATTCACAGGTCCCAGGGATTGGGACGTGGACATATCTTTTGGGGGCCACCATTCAACCACTGCAGTCTCTTCAGTCTTTTTTAATCTAAAAGAGTCCCTCCACCTGTTTGTTTTCTGTGACGTTGACTTTTTTTGAAGAGTCCCGTAGGGTGTCCCACAGTCTAGGTATGTCTGATCACTTCCTCATGGTTAGATTCGGGCTTGCCGTTTTTTTGCAAGCACGGGTGATGTGTGTCCTCACTGGGCCACGTCCAGGGGTGCCTGATGTCAGGTTGTCCTACTGCTGGTGATGCCGTTTTTTATTGTGTTTTATTTTTATAAAAATAATTTTTTTTATTTTTAAAATAGGGCCGCCATTGTCGGGTGTCTGTGCGTTTCCTTTTGTAGTTCACAAGTGACTTGTAGGGTGACACTGAATATCTGGTTCCCTAGTAGTTAACAGTGGTTGCCCCAATTGATTACTGCCCTGATCGCTGTGTTCTGACTCTGTCATTCCTTCCGCACGTCACGTCTGGTGTTAGTGTAAGAAAGCACGTTTCCTCTCTTCTCCCTCTTCGTTCAGACTTTATTTTTAAATACCCACTATTTCTTAGACTTCTGAAGCTTTCATCTTTCTACCTGGGAGGCATTTTTGTAAAACTGTTTCATTTTCCCCTCTGAATACAGTTATCATCGTAATCTCTGTTTATCATGGGTGACTCTTCGAGCACCTCCACCTGCTTTATTACCCCCATTTTCCGTAAGGAGATTGAAACGTAAGTGTCATCATATGGTCTTGGCACTGCTGAGCCTTGAATTGGGGTCTGACTGATGCCATGTTTATGCTTTTAACCCCTAAGCTGCACCTCCATCGTAGTCAGGCATCTGAATGGCCTGAGTTGGGGGTCGGAGCTGCTTTCAAGCTGTGTCACTTTCCAGATGCATCTTAGGCGAAGGATGTGTAACTGATCATAGATACTAGCATATGAAGGCTAGAGAAGATTTTAATTTCCCCTCGTGTCTTCATTTTATGATTTTGGAGACTGAGGCTCAGGGAAGTTAATAATGTGTTTAAAGCGACACCATTAGGAGTGGCGGAGATCAGGCCAAAACAGAGCCCCGAATTCAGCTCATCCCAGTACAGGGTCTCCTTCCACTGCACCACATCCCCAGAAACTGAGAAATGGGTGTTTAGATATTTACTTAAATGTGGGCCCTTACACAGTGAATTTGAGCTGACTTGCCAAATACTTTAAATACAATTTAAATAGGAAATACGTTCATAAGAAGGAAAGGTGACCATGGAAAATATACGTGAAGGGTTACTGTATCATCCATTGGGTCCTAAACTTGTTCTGACCTCGTGGTGCGTGAGCTAAAGGGAAACGTGATTAAATACCGGGTTTATGCCCAAAAGGAAAAGTTCTGCCACTTCCTCAAAGGAAACAAAGCTTTTCTGCCTTGGTTTTTGCACAAGCTCACGGATATAATTGTTAGTTAAGGTAATTCCTGCGGCTGTAGTTACATATAAATTCCAGATTTCATGGGCTTAATTAACACTAGAAGTTAATTCTGTTCATGTGAAATCCAACGCCAGTGTCTGAGTGGTAGGTGGACCAACTCCCACAGGGACTGCAGGGGCCTGGCTTCTTCTTGTGGTCCCACGAGCTTCACTCAGCCTCACAAAGGAACAAGCACAGGCTCGGTCCCATGAGCTTCACTCAGCCTCACAAAGGAACAAGCACAGGGGAGGGTTTTCTGGGCCAATCAGGAAGTGCCCCGGGACACACAGCCACTCCTTGCTGCCTGGGAGGCTGATATGGTGTCTCTCACGTGCCTGGAGAGAGAGCAAACGGATCTGGTGGGCAGATCTCCGCACCCTGCCACAGGCTGTGCGCCCCCGAGGGCTCGCCTGCACTTCCACGGTCCACGGTAGACCCCGGCCAGCCACTCTGACCTCCACAGACTGAATGAGGTGGGCAGGCGGGTCTCCGAGTGGCGTGTGTGCTTATGTGACTTTTGCCCCACTTGACTTTGAATTTCCTAAAAGTAGGCATGAGTCTCATTCATCTTTAGCACCAGCACCTATCCTGTACCGGCCAGAGGAGCTCAGACCCTGAATGACGATTCAGAAGATTTGAAATGAATAACTGAATGTTGGTCCTCATTATACCAACTTGACATGCTTGACATGATTTCACACTCTCTCTGGAGAGTGTAAGACAAGAAACAGGACAAAAATTGCTTATACTTGGATTTGGAATTCATTTGTGGGGTGCAGGTGGGACGAGGGTATTAGGGTCTTGGCAACAGATTTGCTTTGCTAATTTTTGTTCCAGAGGAAAAAACAGTTTGGGTTTTAAAAATAGACCACAGGGTGTATTACAGGTTACCCACATAGAGAGCACTGGGTGTTTGAAGAAGAAAATACTTTATAAGTATAAAATGAGACTTTGATTTCGCGTGGTTACACGTTTTCTTTCTTTTTCTTTGCAGTGTTGTATCGAAAAGGCCCTCCATTTTACCATGCAAGGTTTGGAGTGATTTTTTTTTTATTGGAGTATAGTTGATTTACAGTGTTGTGTGTGTTTCTGCTGTACAGCGAAGTGATTCCGTTACACATACACATATATTCATTCTTTTTTAGTTTCTTTTCTCATTTTGGTTATCACAGAATAATTGAGTGGAGTTCCCTGGGCTATGCAGTGGGTCCTTGTTGGTTATCTATCTTGTACATATTAGTATGTGTGTGTTCATCCCAAGCTCATGATTTATTGGAGTGATTTGTAAATAAGTTAATGGCTTAAAGTGACAGGAGGAAATTTCTGAGCCCCAATTTAATTTTCAGAGGCACACAAATAATTAGGGTCAAATTCCTCCTGGTTTAATAGGAATAGATACTATATGTCTGTCCCTTATAAGTTGAAGTTGTTACACTATCTATAAAATAAATAGGTCAGGATAATTTATGTTTTAGCGTTAAGCATTGAGTCAATCTATGCAGTTACTACTATATAGTAATTATTCATCTTCATATCAGTGAGTGTTATTATCTAAACAGTTGAGTGAATTCACGGGTTTCACGCTGGGAGAAATATTTCTGTTCCTTTCCTGTAAGTGCTGAATCAGGCTTAGAGTTTGTAATGTAAAGTGTGAGTTTTTCATTAGTACTTTTCCCAGTAGTAGTCTAGGGGAATTCAGGATCAGATGCTGTGTGTTTTATTTTCTGTATTTTTGTTCTTGGTAGGACAAACAATGTTATTTTTATTTTATTTCAATATTTATTTATTTATTTTATTTTTGGCTGCATCGAGTCTTAGTCGCGGCACGCGGGATCCTCCGCTGTGATGCATGGGCTCCTCGTTTGCGGGGCTCGGGCTTCTCTCTAGTTGTGGTGCTTGGGCTCCAGAGCACGTGGGCTCTGTAGTTGTGGCACACGGGCTCTCTAGTTGTGGCTTGCATGGTCAGTAGTTGCAGCACGCGGTCTTATTTGCCCCGCGGCATGTGGGATCTTAGTTCCCTGACCAGGGATCGAACCCACGTCCCCTGCGTTGGAAGGTGGATTCTTAACCACTGGACCACCAGGGAAATCCCAAGCACTGTTCTTTGTAAATGGGTTGACTTCATGTTTTTTATTTTTAAAACACCTTTGCCTTGTTTTCCAGTTACTCTGTCATCATCGAGCTGGTGGATGACCGTTTGGAGGGTTCTCCTCGCAGACCTCTCAGCTGGCGGTCCCTGGCTGCCTTGAGCAGAGTTTCAGTCAGTGTCTCCAAGGTAACACCGCATCAGCTCTGGGGTTCACATGTCATTTAAATGGTTGGATTTTTCGTCTTAATTGTGGTAGAAGCATAAAAGTCACGTGTAGGGACCGCAGAGCATTTATGTGAACGAAGCTCTGGAAGCTGGTCCTCCTCTCCGTTTTTCCCCCCACCAGCTGGTGCACAGCTCCAGGGATGGAGCTCCGAGGTTTCCCATGGTGATGGGTGTCAGTGGGCATTGCCTTCCTTCCTGGGGGCAAGCCCAACCAGCACGTGCTCAGAATCCACTCCCACTCATTCACAGAGGACTCAAAAAACATTGACGTGTTTGTTTTCATAGGTAGCAGGTCTCTCAAAGAGAGAGAGGAAGGGAATTAATATTTATCGCTAAACACCTTATGTCTTTTCTCACTACCCTGTTATTATCCTCATCCAAAGGGTGAGGAATCAGAGTCAGAGATGTTGGGTGACCAATCCAAGAGCACACAGCTCATGAGCAGAGCTGGGATTCGAACCCAGAGCCACGTGACTGCCCCACCTGTGTTCTCCGATATCCCACTGCCGTCAAGTTAGGAGGGACATTTCGTCGCATACCAGGACTACGAAGAATGAAAGTTTTGTGTGTTCTCTGTTACTCAGTAACTCTCTGAGTTCTCCTTCCCACAGCTGCTGGAGGCGTGCAGGGCGCTGAGGCCGGAAGGGCCAGCAGGGCCAGATGGCAGCTGCCTGGGCGCAGGCTGCGTTGCTTAGGCTTTATCCTGTGCAAGTAACTTTGTCCTAGAGAAATAGGGGTCTAAACTGTTTCCAGTATTGAATATTTTAAATGCTGTGTTTATAATCAGCATATGTGCTCTGTTTGCATTCTCCTGCCGTGTCAACGATGACTGAACGGCAGGTGTTTGGTCCAGAGTGGGGCCTGGTTACGTTCCCGGGAGAAAACGGACATGCTTTGTGAGCTTCGAGTAGCACACACTGAGAGTGGGTGGAGGCGGCTGCGTTTCCTGCCCAGATTTGGATTTGTTTTGTGGGATACGGAGTTTGTTTTTCATGTCTCAATAGGAATTTATGCTGTGCTATTTGATTAAACCCTCCACCATGACTGACAAAGAAATGGAGTCACCAGAATGTCTGAAACAAATTAAAGTTCAGGTAGGTGAACTCGGAAACAAATTCACGTCGTCACAAAGGCTCTGCCCAGCATATCGCGTCCCTTGGAACCTGTGGTCCCGAGACAGGACGGGAAAAGCGTCTCGCCTCGGCAACGAGAGCCCTCTCAGGTCCTTCCCCTCTGAACCCAGCCTCGCTCCCCCTTAACCCTGTGGCCCCTTGTCCTGTGATGTCCTCTGGTTTCCGCCCCTGCCGGGAGCAGCCCAGACCTCTCCTGGGTCTCGGCCCCTGAAACAATAAGGGTCAGTGTTGGCTCGCCACCTCCTTGAACATCTTGTCTGGCTGCTGGGGGCCTGTGTTGGGCTGAGGCTCCCGCATCTTCCTGGCGGGATTTTCTCTGCCGGCACTGCCGACCCGCCATCCAGTTGCCCATCCCGCAGCAGGCCAGCCGTTGGTCCCCAGGGCCCAAGCGCCTCGTCCCCCTGTTTATCCTGCTCACACCCAATGGCTCAGCTCTTCATAAAATGCCAGTCGAGACCCACGTCTCCCTTCCCCGTGCTGCCCCAGACACACCGGCACCGTCACAGACCTGGTACTGTGTTGAACGGTGGGTTCGCACCAGCACTCCTGTTCCTGAAATGTGCTGGTAGGAGACCACAGCAAGGGTAGCTCTTAAAATCTTGGGGTGATTACTGTAGATGCTGTAGATGTTTCCACATAAGGTTTGTTTGCTACATTCACATTTCTCCAAATGTTTAGTTACAAGGAATGGGGAGCAGGTATCATCCTTGTACAGACAGCTCTCTACAAAATGTCTCTGCGATGCTGTGTGCCTGGCCTGTTCACGTTCGTTCATTTCTGTTTTTGCAATTCAGTCACCTTTGTATTTTGATTGGTTACAGGAGGTGATTCTAAGCCGTTGGGTTTCTTCACGGGAGAGGAGCGATCAAGACGAACTTTAACAACTCAGCCTCAGGTTTCTGATTTCACCAGCAAATATTACTGAGTCTCCTGTATAAGCCAAGTTCAGGGCGAGGTAAAGAGTCCTTTTATTGTAATTGCCCATTAATGTAAAAGTTTTAAAGAGCGTGGCACTCCCAGCACCGGAAAGTGTTAGTGTGTTAAAAATTGAAATTACCCAGGGAAGAAGAGCCCTGTGCGGGGACTACAGGTTCTGTCCTTGGATCGGTCACTCACTGACCCCGGGCCTCTCGCCTCAGGGCCTCGTCCTTTCTGCGAGGGGGCTGGACTAGGCCAGTCCCAAGAGGACCCTCCCAGCAACAGGCAACTTCTGTTACTCTCTGATTTTACCTGAAATGGTAGTTTCTCTCCAGGGGGCTCTGCAGTGTTCAGGGCACCACTAGGCACCTGCCTCTCTCATTACCCACGTCCAATCTGTCCTGGAAGAGGGGCCTCTGTCCACAGGTCTCCAGCTCTCCAGGAACTTCAGCCAGTTTCGCAAACATGGGAAATTCCATTCACTGTCTACCAAGGATTTCTGTACCATAGGAAGCATTTTAAAACACATTACCTCATTATTTAATTCTCAGTGAACTTATTGGTGGGCACATTGTGTAGAGTACACAACAACATTGTACAGGATGAGATAAGAATTGTATCTTGCTTCACTGAACTCGTTATAAAATAAAAATATGTGGTGAAACAATGATTGGAGATATATAGTGAATGCAATTAATATATGGTAAAACACAGTAAACGAAGCCCTTTTTTAAATTGTTTAGATGACAATGAAGAGTTGCCTGAGGGGCAGTGGGGGGTGGGGGGGATGGGCGGAGGGGACGGTGAACAATGTCTGAGATCCACCCAGCGCCCAAATTCACATCACTGGCCGGCAGCCTTCTCCTTGACACCAAGTGCCCCAGAAGCGGACGGCTGAGAACCATCTTGGGAAGCTGTGGGATGAAAACACCAAAATGGGCCTCTGTTTGCATTCCCTCGACCTTGGGCTTAGAGCTCCTGATGCCTGAAGATTCTGCTTGAGGTTGAGTGTTTAAGGGGTTGCTTCTCTTCTCCTCACGATACCGCTCTGGCAGCCAGACCGTTTCGTCGGCGTGATCTGCGTCTTACAGATTTGGAGTCCAGGTGGTGGAGCTCCCCTTCCTTCCCTGTTTCAGACCAGTAAGGCCCATCCGTTTGAAGGAGCCTGTGGCAACCTTCTTGCTCTTCATCAGTGATGAGAATAGTTGGTCAGCATTTTTACCGTCCACCTTGCTTACTCCAGGCTCCTTACACCACAGAAGACTTGGCTTTGAATCACCACTTTATCAAAACCTTGAAAGTCAGCAAAAAATTTCAAGAGCCGTTTCTTTCCTATTTCATTCATCATTTGTGATGACACTCGTTTCCAAGCCTAATCAGTGCATCGAATGCCTTTATGGTAAAAACTCTGCCATGAATCCTTCATCAAAGTTCAGTCACCCTGTCAGCTCTCCAGGTACTGTATCATCAGCTGATATGCTTTGAAGGTTGCGGTGACTCCTTGGAATAACGGCTACATTAAAGGTGTGTGAAAGCGGAAAGACCACAGTTATTATCCGTAACTGAAAGCTCTAGAAGGATGCCTAGAAGCATCGTCTTCCGTCAAAGAAGCCTTGTGTGAAAGATTCTCCTGCGTCATGTGTATGGTTTGAACACCGTGTAGCAGGCCATGCGCTTTGTTTTCAAAAAACAAAAAAAAGCTCAGGTTCATCAAAATGGGAAATTTGCTCTGCAGTACAGCCACCTTCGGGAATCTCAGGGGTTCACTGGGGGAGCTGCTGCAGCCTTATATGCAGCTGCAGTCAGGCTTACATAACTCTCCCAGACCTTCCAGGCTGGCTTTAAAACCGAAGTCCGCCACCAAATCCTCATTCCCCGTCACTTTTCTAACTCTCCATCTGTACCAGCGTGTGCTCAGTGGCATCACGCTGACTGGCTGTGCATCCTCCATACACGAATCTCACTAGCTTGATAAAAATAGCTCCCATGCTCCAGAGGACTGCGAGACTTTGTGGAACCCACGCATTTCACAAGTTGTGCTTTGTCACCCACCCAATGCAAAAACCATACACAGGAAAGGGACGCACGTACTTGGCCGAGGTTATATCTTTTATATGATCACCCTTCTCAATAGACTGTCGCTCCAGCTTTTTTTCCTAACAGAGGGGATTTCCTCAGCCTCTGAAACTCACCTGCTTTCTTCATGGACTTCTTCACTTCCAGAGGAGACAGTTTCACCTAATGAAGTGGGGAAAGTGAGGTGGTAACACACTAAACATCTAAACAGCGTACGTTCCCGGCAGTCGGCTGAGACAGCGGCGTGTGCTGCGGCCTCTGTTCGGTTCAGACACTCAGGACCTGAGTGATCTCGCTGTGGGCTCTTATGTATTCGTCATTTTTCACTTGGATCGCCAATATGGGCTAATGTTTTTTTGCAAACCATTACAGCCGATATTTGGATAGTGAGAGTCGAGATGGGGCAGATACCTCTGTGTTCTTGTTTAGCCCGTAGCAGCCTCTGAGTTCAGGGAGTGGGACGCTCCACAGGAGGAATAGGGAGGCTCAGAGGTGTGGCCGCCGTATGCCACCGCCAGGATGTCCACACGGGGGACTTGAACCAAGAGCCCTCGGTACCTCTGTGAGATCACCACAGCTGAAGTGACACCGGCCCAGAAAAATCATGTGAGTCAACAGAACAGCCCTGCTAGGGCTTATCCAGTGGAGGTTAGAGGGGAAGGCCACCCACCACTCCAGGCAGGGCCTGGGGTGTGCTGGCAACGCTGGGCAGTGGTCCCCACCTCAAGGTTGGGGTAGAGCCCGGGGTCCCTGTCACCAGGAACGTGCTGGTCCATGTCACTTGGCACACAGTGTCAGGGGTTCGCAGGTTCCATGAGGACCCTCTGTGGATCCAAGGTCAGGAACGTCGGTGCAGAGTGTGGTTCTTAGCTCGTAGTTTCCCCAGAGAGAATTTTATTGAAGTCAGTGTAGTGGAATGAGCCTTCTAGAAAGGAAACATTGAGATCTCAGCTCTGCCTCTCGTGGTTCTGTGACCTTGGACGATTTACTTGCCCTTATGAGCGTTGATTTTCTTATCTCTAAGATGGGCCGATGATACTGTTTATGACTCTCACCTCAATAAAAGAAAGTAAAAATAATGATATAATGTTAGTGGGAATTCCCTGGCGGTCCAGTGGTTAGGACTCAGCACTTGCACTGCCATGGGCCTGGGTTCAGCGTCTTGTCAGGGAACTGAGATCCTGCAAGCCACATGGCACTGCCAAAAAAATAATAGTGTTCCCCCAGCGGGTTGCTGGAGGATGCAGCGGGCTGGTCCTTACAGGGTGCTTTAAGCACAGAGCCTGGCCCGTAACACCCTTCAGCTCCGCAGCTGTGAGGGTTCATCTGGGGCAAGGAGGAGGCACCATGTCCTTACAGCCACAATGCACACTGCCTGTGACAGCTGCTGTTTACACGGGTGATTATCGTAGGTTGATTCTCCTGCCTTTGTAGAGGCTGGCCTTTTCTGACCTCAGCCCCAAACTATAAGGGAAAATGGTGATATCTGTGCCTTCACTGTTCTAAAATTCCCTCATAAAGAGATTCAATTCTATAAAATAATTCGTTTATATGTAACACTTGGCAGGGATTAAACCAACATGAATGGGACATAGTTTTAGGCAGGTTTACCAGGCTGGACCTGGTTAGGTTTCCTAGCATTTTTGAGCATAGTATACAGATCTGAAAGTTCATTGTTACCTATTGTTAAAGTTTTTATTTTGTCTTAATTATTTTACCTTTATTAAACCATTTTCATTTTCTTTAAAAAAAAAAAAAGTTGCTCTTTACTTGAATGTGGTTTTTAGTGTTCCCCTGTGGGGAAAGTACTTAGGCTAAAAAGAAATTAAATGTCTCTCCTCCCCATCACCCACCTCCCGTTTGTGATTTTTCCAACCGAATTGAATTTTTAAAAACCTGATTACAGGGACTTCCCTGGTGGCACAGTGGTTGAGAGTCCGCCTGCCAATGCAGGGGACACGAGTTCATGCCCCGGTCTGGGAAGATCCCACATGCTGCGGAGCGGCTGGGCCCGTGAGCCATGGCCACTGAGCCTGTGCTTCAGGAGCCTGTGCTCCGCAACGCGAGAAGCCACAACAGTGAGAGGCCCGCGTACCGCAAAAAAAAAAAAAAACCTGATTACAGACTCAATTATCCCATGAATGTTAATTTCCTTAAGACTGTAACTGAGGCCCATTTCTAAAATTGAGAGAGATTTAAATCCATGAGCTTATCTTAAATCTTTGGTCTTTTATATATAAGCTGAAAATTTTTAGTCTTTTTACCATTTTGTGAAATATACGCTTGCCTCAGTTAAGAATACATGATATGGAAAAGCAAATTTGTGAAGTTGTTAAACTAAGGCAGTACTTTTTATTTCAAAGTAATTCACTATGATTTCTTTTAAGTGAAAGTTTTTTAGCATTTAAAAATTTTTGGAATCTTTCCATTTTCAGAAGCAGTATTTCAAAGGTAGATATTCTTCTTCCTGACGTTTAGATGGCACATTCTGATAGAGTAGAAAGGGTGGAATCAGAAAAATCTGGGTCCAGGGCTTCCCTGGTGGCGCAGTGGTTGAGAGTCCGCCTGCCGATGCAGGGGACATGGGTTCGTGCCCCGGTCCGGGAGGATCCCACGTGCCGCGGAGCGGCTGGGCCCGTGAGCCATGGCCGCTGAGCCTGCACGTCCGGAGCCTGTGCTCTGCAACGGGAGAGGCCACAACAGTGAGAGGCCCGCGTACCGCAAAAAAAACACAAAACAAAACAAAAAAAAGAAAAACCTGGGTCCAAGAGTCCAGATCTACGCTAGGAAAACAGTGGTGACCTTGGGAACATTGCTTAATCCCTCTGAACCTCAGTTTCCTCACCTGTGAAGTGGGCATAATTACTAGCTCCTGAGTTTGTTTCGCAGACTAAATGAGATGGCCTGTGAAAGAATCTGGCACATTATAGGTGTGCTTTTTTCCCTTCCAGATGAACCAAAAGTATGAGCATTGACACAATTATTTCCTCTAGGAAGTAAAAAGCCTATTTTATGCCCTGGTAGGTAACACAGTAGAGGAGGAGGTGACAGAAAAAGTTCGAGGTAAAGTAGTGAAGACAGCTCTGGGGATGGGGGAGGGGTACCATGGTAAGCACTTCCTGCACGAAGGGAGCGAGGTGCAGCCATTGCGGGTGGCTTCTTGTTTTTTTTAATATTGTTTTTGGGTTTTCCTGGTTATAAGAGTAATCCATGCACGCTGTGGAGGCTTTGGAAAAATGCCTTCGTGTGGGCTACTTTAGTCTTGTGGATCGGTGACTCTGTGGCCTTGCTGTGAACGGGAGCCCAGCCGTCCATCATCCCAGGAGCGCTGACGGAGACAGATGTGTGCCCAGGGCTGCGCTCACCGCTGATGTGAAGGAGCGCACTTGGGCTGCCAGGTGGACCTCTGAGATTTCATCTGGGGTTGGAGTTGGTGCCAGTGCTAAGGATTCTCAGCTCACCCTTCTGCAGAGCTGAGCCACGTCGCCCATCTGTCTGTGGTATTCTGATGCCCCATTTCCTTTACTGGGGTATAAAGCCTGTAGGCCGGTACTGTGGTTTTGTGAGCAGGGCATTTGTAGCCTGCTGAAGTGAAAGAAGAAATACGAGGCCGACCGCTACCAAAGGCACCTCCAGGGTGTAGAGCAGCCCCGAAAATAGGGAGTGGGGATTGTTAAAGCTTTGTTTGAAAATCAAGGTCAAGCACTTGGAGAAAGTAGCATGAAATTAGCGTTTCTAATATTAACAATTGTTTTTTTTTTTTTTTTTTTGACTGCATTGGGTCTTCGTTGCTGCGCGCGCGCGGTCTTTCCCTAGTTGCGGCGAGCGGGGGCTACTCCTTGTTGCGGTGCACGGGCTTCTCATGGTGGTGGCTTCTCTTGCTGCAGAGCATAGGCTCTAGGCGCGCAGGCTTCAGTAGTTGTGGCGCGCACAGGCTTCAGTAGTTGTGGCATGCGGGCTTAGTAGTTGTGGCTTGCGGGCTCTAGAGTGCAGGCTTCAGTAGTTGTGGCACACGGGCTTCGTTGCTCTGTGGCATGTGGGATCTTCCCGGACCAGGGCTTGAACCCATGTCCCCTGCATTGGCAGGCAGATTGTTAACCACTGCGCCACCAGAGAAGTCCCAACAATTCTTATTTTAACTGTTTTATGACATGTTTCTTATCTCCTGTTCATATTTGAATGCTGATGAAAGCAGAATGCTTATCTTCTCGTAACGATAGCAAATTACTGACCCGGTTGCCGTGCACCCTGCGTGCCACTGGTCGCTTTCGGGTTGCTGGGTGCTGGAGGTAACTGCACAGGCTTTGCAGTCAAACCTGGTCTGAACCCTGGTTTTGCCACTGGGTGCCTTTGGGCAAGTCCGTTTCCCTTGTCATCTGTAAAATGGGCATGATGTCAGTACCTACCTCACAGGATGGTCTTAGAGATTAAAAGAGAAGAGTAAGAGGGCTTCCCTGGTAGCGCAGTGGTTGAGAGTCCGCCTGCCGATGCAGGGGACGCGGGTTCGTGCCCCGGTCCGGGAGGGTCCCACATGCCGCGGAGCGGCTGGGCCCGTGAGCCATGGCCGCTGAGCCTGCGCGTCCGGAGCCTGTGCTCTGCAACGGGAGAGGCCACAACAGTGAGAGGCCCGCGTACCGCAAAAAAAAAAAAAAAAAAAAAAAAAGAGTAAGAAGTGTTTACTCTGGTGTGGAGTCTTTTATGAATACGCGTTAATTGCAGCTGTTATGATTACTAATAATAGGGTAAAGAACTGGTCCAGGGAAGCAGAGTCCTAAGACAGAGCTTAAAGAGAATGGGGCAAATCGGAATATCCCCCAAACCCCACGCTCCTTTCATCTTTACCCGCTGAGGCCTTTACGATTCCTTGAACACAGAGTAGCAGGCAGGTTGTTTAAGGTGGTCTCATTTTCCAGGTAGGAAGTTTTGTATTTCTTAAAGAACAGTCCTAAAACTTAACAAACGCAAATGTTGAGCTGCCTGCATTTTTTCCCACTGAAGTCGCTCGTGTGGAACACTGACCAGTGCCTCTTTGGAAACAAGCTTGAAGAATCTGTAGCAAGTTTTCGGAATATCTTTATTACTGAGTAACTATTGCTACCTTGAAGATGGGTTTGGTTTTTGGAAATTAGGCATCATTCGGTGCCCACGCTGAGGAATAAGATTAGGTGGATAGTATATCACGTTTGGTCAAAAACAAGAGTCCTGGAAGCAGTTTCCAAAGAGGAATCCTGAAATGTTTTGATCACTGGCTATTTAAAGTCTGATTACCTGGGTGTAAAAATTCTAATGTGCTTGTTAACAATCCTTGTGGTTACTCATCTCAGTCGTCCCCTTCCTTCCTCCTCCTGAAGGTATGAGAGAAAGAAGACGGACTTGCATCATGTCCTTTCTGAACTCTGCACCTAGAGTGGGCAGAGGAGGTGATTCGCTGTGGTAACTCCAACACCCCAACTCCCCACCTCAGGCCAGGGGAACAGCTTGATTGAGGAACTGCCAATCCTGTTTGTGCGTGTAGACACAGAAAGGCTGACCCAGGAGGAGTGCATGGTTCCCGGCTCAGATTCTGAGACCTTTTTTCTTTTTTTATTTTTTTAACTATTATTGATTGTCAAAAGGTTACCATGTGCTTTTTATATAAAAACAATGAGGTGAAGGCAGTCATTACTTCATAAACCGTAAGGGTCTCTTCCTACAAATCCCCAATTTCTGGATTCACAGTGAAAGGTGAATTTGTTCCCTACTTAATTTATAGGAAGAGTTCTCATTGCTCTGTGAAAAGAAGATGCTGCCACTTTACGCTGTAACGTGGACCCCAAACTACTGTGAAAACAATTTTAGTTGTGGTGCCTACGATTTTGAAAACCCAGGACCATTTTTATTCATTCCGTAAATTCTTACACTGCAGTAAGCTGACATATGTGTAAAGGGAAGCCGTCTAGCTCTTTTTTATTAACCACAGTTGAAGACATGTAGAGGCCCAGTAGCTGTTCCAGGCGGGAACCCCCAGACATCACTTCCTGTCTGCTCTCAGGTGCAATGCGCGCTCAGCGTGAGCTGCTTCCCGGATGTGGGCTTGTCTGGGGACCAGGGGGCTCGATGACGTAGAAGCCGTGCTCTTCTATCATGCGGTAGAGCATGATGTACTTGGAAGCCTTCCTCGTCCTCGGGATCACGAACTTCTCCGTGAACTCGTCCCGGTCCAGCCGCTCCTCGCCCTGTGTGGCCAGGACGCAGTTAATGAACTTGAGGGCGTAGCTGTAGCAGTTGTGGTGGTCTTCTTCGTACCTTATGGGGCAAGGGCGTCGAGAAGACAAGGCTTAGCCCTGAGCTGCCCAAGGCCTTTCATAATTTTAACCTCGCTGCAAGCTGGGCCCCCATGTGTGCTGGCCCCCTTGATGACAGTGTCCAGAGGTGCAGTTCAGAGGGACACTTGGCATCTGGGGCTATTTCTGCTTGCAGCTTAAGTACAGCTAGGACTCACCGAGATGTCCAGAGTGGTGACTCAAGTTGCATATAGGCCCCAATTTGGAGAACTTAATTTCACTGAAATTCTAGATTCTCGAAGTGGAATTCCATGTCTGAGTTTTATGATATCCTACAGTGTCTAAACTTATTTCAGGGGAAGCCTCAGAACCATTTAAGTCCACAGGTATGCTCTGTATCTTCTACAGTGATAAGGGGGCAAGGAATCGATAAATTAATTTCAAACTTGCTGAAACTTAAAATGGGGGGAGCTTTAGATAGGTTTACATTTTGAACCTCATTTAAGATTGTTTTGTTTTAAGGGAATATAATACTGTGGGTTTTGCTGTACGTATTATTAAATGTCAAGTGTGTAAAAGAGTCAAATAAGTAAAATAACTAGAGTACTAAGGTCTGGTCCCTTCAGCTCTTAGAGTGCTGTGGTTCTATTGGGGAAATGTGTGCTGGCTCACCTCTGCAGGAACCCCAAGTAATTCAGCCCCTGCTTAATTCTGTTACAGACGCTACTATCTCAATACAGGCTGAACATGAAAGTCAGTGCAGCTTAGCATCTGTGATGGCACCTGGTGGTGAGTGAGGGCCCTGTCCTACCTGTGAGGCAGCCAGGCCCCCGTGGTGGAGAAGTCTTCCAGGTACTTGTCCCACTGGTCCATCAGTCCCAACATGCCGGGCTGCAGGAGCGGGATGCTCACGCTCTGCCCCCAGCCTGCTTTGTCTCGCTGGACACCGTGCACCGTGTAATTATACACGACTCCTGCCGCCAAAACCAAAATCACACGGAGGCGTCAGGGGAAACGCACCCCGGTGAACGGGACAGCAGCCACCTGCTAACTGCACACAACAGGAGCCCAGACAGCACTTCCCAATTGCAGTCCGAGAGCTCTCGAACCCCCTCCTCCAGGGAGCCTCTGCCTCCTTGCTCTCAGCACCCGAGGTTGTCCCAGAGAAACGAGACAGTAATAGGTGCTGGGGTGATCATCTCCAGATATTTTTGTTGAAGTTCTCTGTCTACAAAGGCGTCCGTCTCACTTCCTTAAATCAGCAGTACATTTCTCCTGACAAAGACTGGTGCAGATTTGACTGTTCGTGACAGTCAGTGAGTTCAAAACCCAGTCCTAGGTTTCTGTTCACGGTTCTCCTGCCTCAAGGGAGCAGCAAGGGCTGTTATCAGACTTCACTTGTCGGACCTGATCGCAGCCGCAAGTGGCTGGCCTCGCTCACCATTCCCAGGCCTGCACCCTCCTGCTGGCGGCACTCCCCAGGCCTTTTCCTGCAGACTGTGCCCTCCAAGCTAAATCTGGCCAAAGGAACCGTTTTATTTAAATGTGCTGCTTTTCTGAGTTTTTAAAGCAAACTTTCGCAGGCCCTACCGCACGCTCAGGTGCTGTGTCCCCCCAGTTTACCCCTGGTGTTCCTGCTTGGCCCCTGGAGACCCCAAGTATGAGGACCCAGTGGCAGTGGGCTGAGTACAGCAATGGGAGCAGAGGGTCCGCTTCTAACGCAAGATGAGGTCTTGGACAGCTCAACCTCTCTGGATGTCTGTTTCTTCCTCTCTTAAAAACTAACAAAAAACATACAGGTTTGCAATGTTTTTAATGTTTTCTCAGCTCTTGGCTGAGAAAACATTAAAGAGCTTTCAGATACTCAGCACTGTTAGTGATGTTGCCACGTTACTTTTTCTGTAGAAATACTGCTCTCTTCTAACCAGGTATTGGGGGAACTTTTTAAGCTATGAAAGTGCACTTACCATTTGTGTTGGTTATCCCCACGTGAAGATCAGACCTTCCGTCATACTCCCTAGAAGAAACAAGAGCGTTTTTGTCCTCTCATTTGCACACACTAGGCGCGTGGAATTGGTATTTAAAGTGGGAGGAGAACAGTGGGCCTCCCCTCTTGGCCGGTGCCAGAGGCCAGGTTAGTGGAAAGGCCAAGAGTACGTGTGAGGTAGAAAACAGTGCCCTGCACCCACTCTGGATTTTCTTGGCCCCCGCAGTCCTAAAGGTGAGTGTGCTGGAAGGCCAGCCCTGCTGGAGCGCAATGTCAGCATGACGCCTGGCTCTGCAGCAGAGGGGCCCACCCGGCTGTCAGCTGTTGAGGAAGCTCCTGATTCTTTCCTCCTTAAGTGTGAGAGGGCAGCCTGTTCCTCAGGCCAACGTGGGTGAGAGGGTCCTGAAAGCACCTCAGTGGACTTCTACCTTTGAAACTAATATGGTCTTGAAGCCCGTGGCCACACTCACTTTTCCTGGACAGCCCTTCTTTCCTGAAATTATTCTTCCCCCGAGGCTGTGCATCAGATGTAAAACTCCAGGTAATTTAACCTCTATATATGATCCCAGGCTATCACTTATTTGCCCCGAGACTTTCTCACCTATAAGATGGAAATAGCATTAAGCCTCCTAGCAAGCTGGTTGTAAGAGTAAAATGCCTATTGAGTGCTACCACGTAGAGGTGCCACATAAGTTAGGTAATTTTTAAATGACGCGCTCCTTTGTCAGACCACAGTTCTGAATGTTTGGTTCCTCGATAAACCAAGCAGTCCCGGGGTTTACAATGGCCAAGGACACAAATGGCTGCCCCACCTCTTCGGAGCAATCCCCCCAGGCCGTCTTGTTGCAGCCACTGTGAGTTTTCTGAGACCCTGTGGGTTCAGAGGTTGAGAATGAAGCTGGGAAAAACAGTAAGTCTTGGGTGGCCGATCACGGTGCTGGACCTGGATGTGTGCCATCCCCAGATCACTCCCTGCATGTACAGCCTCTCTGTTTCCTGCCTAAATCCCAGGCATTCCCTCTCACTCCCGCTCTCCTCCCTCTCCTTCAGTTATTTCTCATTCATGCAACATGTCAACTACGGGCCTGTCATTTGAAGTGAAGGGCTAGTGACACAACGGGAAATGAGGTCCCTGCCTCACAGGGTTTGCCTGCTTCCAGAGAAGACTTTTTTAGTTTTAGTTTAACAAGTTGTTAATAGATTGAGAAGTGTTACAGAAGCATGTGATGGGGCAGGGCCAGGGCCACCCCTATCCCATATGATAGTTTTGTACAGATTAAGAAAAGGTGCCCCTTCTTCCTGCAGATGCAGCTCTGCCCAGGGTGCTGCCCAGGGTGAGTGGAATGCAGGCTGAACTTCAGTACCCGCCACTGCCTTGGCCAGGGACCTTTGTGCAGTCCACAAGCTGCACAGCCCTATATGGCAGCCCTGAGGGATCCTCATCTAGTTAGATAGAGCCTCCGTGATTCCCTTGAGTCACTGCTGGTTCTCTTAAGAAGAGATGAAATTGTCTCAAGATGAGTTGTGAGAGTTGGTCCTGAGGGTTTAGAAACAGGATGAGAGGGGAAAAAATAGTCTGGAACTCAGCCTTCAAGGGACTGGTGGGCAGGGGGCTACTTGGGTTCTGCAGATCCTGGCCTGAGTTCCTGAGGGGGATAGGAAGATACCTAAGCACACGATGTATTTCAACACCACCACCTCCTTTCTGCTGCTGCCGAGGGAGGCCAGGCCTGTTAGTGTCACCACCACATCACAGAAGAGATGAATGCTTTTCAGGGGCTAGCCTGAAAGCCTGTCGCGTGTTGTGTCATTTCTGGAGAGCAGGGCTGCAGCTTGTTCACTGTGACATCCCTAGCATTTCCCACACACAGCTGCTCAGTGAGCACCTGTTGAGTGAACCAGCGTTACAGGAAATGAACTCTGAATTTTAAGCTCTGTTCAAAAGCTTTCGGAATCCAACCAGTTACTAACTCCAAGTTAGCGTGAATGAGGGGCCTTATAAAACAGTTTGGGCTTCACAAATCTGGTTAAGGTAGAAATGAAGGTTTTCCCAGTCACGTTCTGAGCTGAGTATGAAAATATTGGGACAGGAAGGAGCGTGTTGGTTCAACGTCGTGCCTGGCACCCGGGCCAGCTTTATCGGCCTTTTCGCTGACCGTCACAACTCTGCAAGGTCAGCGGGTCCTCATTTTACAGGTGAGGAACCAGAGACTCGGAGAGGGTCCTGGAGCTGGTCTGAATCAGGGTAGGAATGGGGGGCTTCTTGGCGTACAAGCCTGCACAGTCCCCTCTGCATCCCGCTGCCTGCCCGAGGAAGGGTCAGGAGTGCAGTCTGTTAAGCCCCTAGTGTTTGACCAATGCCTTGTACACACGTCGGTTCGTTTCATCCCCATAGGGACTGGAAGGAAATTGATTAAGGAAGTTAGCGAGCAGGGAAGTAGTCAACTCCAATTTTCTTATCCCAAACCGGCACTAGAGGGCACGAGGGACTCAGGAGGGTATGTTTCAAGGAGGCAGGAAGGTCTGGGCATCAGACCACAATAGTGAGCACGACACACTTCCCAAAGCTCACACCATTACTCATCACTGTTCTCTTGAAACCTAGCTTGTGCAGGGCCAGTTCCAATTCCACCTGTAAACTCAGGACTCTGAAGAAGGCACCATCCTTCCTTTTGATTTCTGAAATATTTCTTAAAGTCAGGTGACGTCTGCCATTGAAACAGACCAGCTCTAGTCTCAATTTCATGCACCTCCATGCAAAATAGTCTGTACGTGGCCATTCTTCAGGCTCTGTGCAGGGTACCTGCTTGTCACAAATGTTACAAACTAACTCGAAGTAAAGGTATTATTTTGATGAGATTAGCTGCTGGGTCATTTTCCCAGTTAGCCTCTTAGCACAAAATCTATGGGTAAAAAAAATCTCCAGGCTATCGATTCCTCTCTCTTAAAATTGCATAAGCAGGTTTGACCTTCGTATATTCTTGTACTTATCATTCCAGGAAAGTATGCACCCTTCTATTCTTATGAAACAAAAAGGCCTACATTTTAGGATTTAACACCAGACCACTGAAAAGATTATCCACCAAATCTCACACTGTATATAGCACGTTAGAAAAAGAAAGTTTAAGTGACTAAAACAGAGAAGGGAAGCTTTGCACATCCAATGCAACACATAAAACACTGTACCTAAGAAACGTCCCTTGAGTTGGTCTGAGGAGGAATGAACACTCTTCTTGATGCCCATCGGTAAACGGATTAGGGATGCTGACAGGTGCTTCCTCCAGCTTCCTGGAGCCCACGTCCTGCCGGCAGAGGGGGCAGCATGGCGGCACGCTGAAGCTGTAGATGTACTTTTGACAGTGGTTGAATTTGATAATAGGCTTCCCAGCCTCTGGGTGCTGCATGGCTTTCCCCTCCTGGGCAAGGAGGGGTGCGTTCCCCAGGACTTCCTTTTCCGCGTTACATGGCCAGCAAATGCCCTCCATCCGAGTAACCTGATAACAGTGATGTCATTCTGACTGGTGGCTTCAGAAGCCAAAACAGCTAGGGTTAACCTGTAACCAGGCCTCCCCATAAACAGGTGTCTTAAAGAGCCAGCTTCATTTGTGCTCACAACGTTTCTTTCTAGCCTTTGTACGTTTTGCAACAGTCGATAGCCAGCTCTTCCTCATTCTCCAAAGCCCTACCTTTCTGTGAAACCTTCCTCAGCTTCCCCCAGCATTCCCTTACGCTGGAAACAAACTATGTTTGTTTCCACCAGCGCTGTTATTTAATTTGTCTGTGAGCTTCTTGGAGTTAGTGACCCACAGTTACTTTTGGTTTTCTAGAATAGGTTATATCGTTTGGGTTTTGGATAAATAAATGGAATCCTTACTTTGAGGCGGTTTTTCTTTTGATATTTTATATTGTAGAAGGACTCATGCTCATAAAAAATTAACAGCACAGGGATAGGGATAGTGGTTACCCGAGGTGGTGGGTGCTGACTGGAAGAGGGCATGAGGGGGCCCTGGGGTCTGGGGTTGTGCTGATTCATTATCTAGGTGTTGATTATACGAGAATATTCAGTTTGTGAAAATACATCAAGCTGTACGTTTTACTATACGCACTTTATGATTCTTCAGTTTTAAAATAATTTTAAGCAGCTGCATAAGGATATGTGGAAAGAAAGGTAATGCCCCCCTCCCCATTTCTCATAGCATTTTTCCACCCACCATATTGTACTCCCGGGAGAAAACTGCAAGGTAAAATAAGTGAATATTTCCACATACTATCTTCAAACCCCAATGTTGTTTTACTGTATACTGTTTTGAAATTTGTGGTTTTCTCTCATCTTGGAAACTTTTTCACACTATCAGTTGTATAGGTCCAGCTCAGCCTTTCAGATGCCTGCAGAGGAGTCCAAAGTTTGGTGGCAACACACTTTCCTTAGCCAATCGCCTCCTGATGCCTGTGGTTCCAGAGAAAAGCGATCGTAGAGGGAAGACCCAGAGAGAAGGTGTCATGGCAGGTAAAGGCGCTTCAGAACGGTGTTTCCTAATGGGCATTTAAATAAGGCACGGTATGCTGAAGTGCAGAAAAGCACGTATTCAGTGTAATAATATGGAACGATGATCAGACTCACAGCAATAAAAGAGACCTTAGAAATCATTTCAACCAACTTTCTCTTGTTACAGCGAAGGCAGACAGGTTATAGCTAGACACGCAGCTCAGGTGACAAGGATCTGAGATTGTTCATTATTAATATAAACCACCGCTATTGTTCGATTGTTTGTGTGACCCAAGTTACTTTCAACTGAGAATATATTCATCTTCATGACACCAATACCAAGAGGTATTTTTAGTCCTCTGAAAAGAAACAGAGGAACCATGCCTTAATAAACATTTTTAATATGCTAGCATTCTTTTTTTTAAATCGTTTCTTGATCTTTTCAGTGAGCAGAGCAGGGTAAAAAAAGGTGCACACACACACATGCATACATGCACGCACATAAGGATTACATGCTGTTTCCAATTCAACTTCAGGACTAGTGTTTTTACTTAATCTCTTCTATATTACATTTGTATCTCTTTTCCTCCACACTGAAAACGCTGGTCTCAAGGATACAGGGCATGCTTTATCCCACTTTACACAATCTCAGAGTAGCAATAGTAATACCACCACCTCTAATTATGATTAGAGTGTTTTTTAAATTTTTGCACATACTCTCCCCATCTTCCTCTCATGTATTTAAATGGTTATCCTATTTCTTCACTGTCAAAGCATCTGCCATTGTAAACAATAACCTCTCCCCTCTAGCCCTCGCTAAGGCTTAGTTTTACACACAAATATCTTTTCATGCTCACTATTAGTCCTTTCCTCACTCTCTAATAATTATGAAGTTCATTCCTAGAAGATTCCTCAGGAAGGGCTCATAGGAAGGCTAGTTTCTGAGTTCTTTTTTTTTTTTAAATAAATTTATTTATTTATTTTTGGCTGTGTTGGGTCTTTGTTGCTGTGCGTGGGTTTTCTCTAGCTGCGGCAAGTGGGGGCTACTCTTCGTTGCTGTGCGCGGGCTTCTCATTGTGGTGGCTTCTCTTGTTGCGGAGCACGGGCTCTAGGCACGCAGGCTTCAGTAGTTGTGGCTCACGGGCTCAGTTGTTCCGTGGCATGTGGGTTCTTCCTGGACCAGGGCTCGAACCCGTGTCCCCTGCACTGGCACGTGGATTCTTAACCGCTGAACCACCAGGGAAGTCCTTCTCTGAGTTCTAGTATGTCGATAACTCATCTCTGTTCTTTAGGTCGGTTTTGCTGGATATAAAATCCTTGGCTCGCATTTTCTTTAATATGTTATTCCATTTTCTTCTGGTATAAAGCACTGCTGTCAAAAGTCTGATGACAAAACAATTTTCTTTCTCCTATAAGTCGTGTTCTTTTTTGCCAATATGCCCAAAGGATATTTCTTTTTTTTTTTTTAAAGATCAGTAATTTTATTATACGTCTTGATGTTGTTTTTTAGGTTGATTTATTCAGGCTTGTGGTATGTTCTGTGTAGTTTTTGAACTTATAAAACTTTATTTTTTTAAAAGTTACAGTCTATTTATAGTTATTATAAAATATTGGCTATATTCCCATTTTGTACAATATAGTCTTGTAGCTTATTTTATACCTAATAGTTTGTTCCTCTTAAACCCCTATCCCTATATTGCCCCTCCCCGCTTCCCCCTCCCCACTGGTAACCACTAGTTTGTTCTTTGTATCTGTGAGTCTGCTTCCTTTTTGTTATATTCTGTGGTGTGCTCTTTGAATATACAGTTTCGTATCTTTTTTATTTCAGGAAATTGTTCATAAATTATAATTTTGAGGATTTGTTCTGTTTCCTTAGTTTTGGTTTTGGTTTTCTTTTTTTGGGGGGGAGTATAGTTGTTTTAAAATGTTGTGTTAGTTTCTACTGTACAGCAAAACGAAGTAGAGTTCCCTGTGCTATATAGCAGGTTCTCATTAGTTGTCTATTCTATATATATTAGTGTATATATGTCAATCCAATCTCCCAATTCTGTTTTGATTTTCTTCTTCATGAAATTCTATTCTCTGTATGTTGGATCCCTTTTTCTATCTACAATATGCCTTACTTTTTTAAAAAAATTGAAACAAAATTTACATATAAAAATCACCCATTTAAAGTGTACAGTTCTGTGGTTTTTACCTAATCTAAGTTCAGAACATTTTTATCACTCCAAAAAAGAAACCTTGTACCTGTTAGCAGTCACTCCCCATTCTTCCCTCCTACTAACCCCTGGCGACCACTAGTCTGCTTCCTGTCAATGGATTTGTCTATTCTGGACATTTCATGTAAGTGGAATTATATGATATGGGGTCTTTTGTATCTGGTTTGTTTCACTTGGCATAATGTTTTCAAAGTTCATCCATGTTGTAGCATGTACTGGTTGTTCATTCCTTTTTTATGGCTGAATAATATACCGTTGTACAGAGGTACCACGTTTTGTATATCCTTTCATCAGTTGATGGACATTTGGATTGTTTCCATTTTGGGGCTATTATGAATAACACTGCTATAAACAAGTTTCATATTACTGTACAAGATTTTGTGTGGACATATGTTATCAATTCTCTTGATTATATACCCAGGAGTGGAATTTCTGGGTCACATAGTAACTCTGTATTTAACATTTTGAGCAACTGCCAAACTTTTTTTCAAAGTGGCTGCATCATTTTCCATTCCCACCAGCAATTTAAGAGGGTTCCAATTTCTCCCCATCACCAACACTTGTTATTGTCTGTATTTCTTGTTTTAACCTTCCTAGTGGGTTCGAATTGGTATCTCATTGTGGTTTTGACTTGCACTTCCTTAATGACTAATGATGCTGAGCATCTTTTTTTTTTTTTTTGCTGTATGCAGGCCTCTCACTGTTGTGGCCTCTCCCGTTGCGGAGCACAGGCTCCGGACGCGCAGGCTCAGTGGCCATGGCTCACAGGCCCAGCCGCTCCACGGCATGTGGGATCTTCCCGGACCAGCGCACGAACCCGTGTCCCCTGCATCGGTAGGCAGACTCTCAACCACTGTGCCACCAGGGAAGCCCTGATGCTGAGCATCTTTTCATGTGCCTGTTGGCCATTTGTATTTCTTCTTTGGAGAAATATCTATTCAAATGCTTTGCCCATTTTTTAATTGGGTTATTTGGGGTTTTTTTTATTGTTGATTTTGTTTTCTTTTTATATCTTTGCCTTTTTTTTGTATTTTTTGTTTCTTTATATATTCTGGATATACTATATATATTCTAAATACTATCTTTTCACTTTCTTGATGGTATTATTTGAAGCACAAATTTTTAAAAAATTGAGTAAGTCAAATGTATCCATTTTTTCTTTTGTTTCTTATGCTTTTGGTGTCCTATTTAAGAATCCATTGCCTAATCCAATGTCATGAAAATTTATGATTATGTTTTCTTCTAAAAGTTTTATACAGGGTCATATCATTTGCAAGTAAAGATAGTTTTACTTTTTCTTTTCCAATCTGAATAACTTTTATTTCTTTTTCTTGCCTAAGTGCCCTGGCTAGAAATTCCAGTATAATGTTGAATAGAAGTGTTAAGAATAAACATCCTTACCTTGTGCCTCATTTTAGAGGGAAAAGTTCTAGTCTTTCACCATTGAGTCTGATGTTAACTGTGGGGTTTTGGTAGATGATCTTATCAAGTTAAGGAAGTTCCTTTCTCTTCCTAGTTTTTTTGAGTGTTTTTGTTATGAAAGGGTGTTGGATTTTGTCAGATGTTTTTTCCATTTCTATTGAAATGACCATATTTTTGTTTTCTATTTATATGGTTAGTTACATTGATTGATTTACATATGTTCAACGAATCTTGCACTCCGGGGATAAATCTCACATGGTCATGGTGTATAATCCTTTTTATATGCTGCTGCATTCCATTGGCTAGTATTTTGTTGAGGGTTTTTATAAAGTATATTGGTCTATAGTTTTCTTGTGATGTATTTGTCTGGTTTTTGTATCAAGGTGTAGTACTGGCTTCATAGAATGGGAAGTAGTTCCTCTTCTGTTTTTTGTAAGCATCTGTAAAGGATTAGTGTTAATTCTTCTTTGAATGTTTAATAGAATTCACCAGTGAAGCCATTGGTTTGGGGATTTTCTTTGTGGGAAGTTTTTTGATTACTAATTCAGTCTCTTGTTAGAGGTCTATTCATATTTTCTACTTCTTGAGTCAGTTTCAGTAGTTTGTGTGTCTAATCCAAATATGACGTGAAGAGAATGGCACTTCAGCTCCAAGTTCTTCCCCCAACCCTGAAACCCATAATCCCAGTCTAATCATGAGGAAAACATGAGATAAATCCCAGTTGAGGGATATTCTGCAAAATATCTCACCAGAACTTCTCAGAGCTGTCATGATCATCAAAAATTAGGAGATTCTCAGAAACTGCCATCCCAAGAGAAGCCAAGGAGACAGGATGACTAGATGCAACGTGGTGTCCTGGATGGGATCCCGGGACAGAAAAAGGTATAAACTAATGAAATCCGAATAAAGTATGGGCTTTGGTTTATAATAACATATTAGTGTTTCAACATACATTGCCATATTGATACAAGATGTTAATAATAGGAGAAACTGGATGTGGAGTGTATGGGACGTCTCTGCTATCTTCACAACTTTTCTGCAAATCTAAGACTATTCTAAAATAAAAGGCATGTTTTAAAATGGGAGCAAATACTTCCTCATATAATAAAGGCTGAGAAAATTAATCGTTGGAAGATCTTCAGTATAAGAAATACTAAAAGAGTTCTTCTGGCTGAATAAAAATGATCCTAGATGGAAACATGGAATGGTTGAAAGAAATGAAGAATACCACATTTTAAAACAACATTCATTACAATATGTTGTTGGGTTTAAACATATGCAGAAGTAAAATATATGATAACAATAGTACAAAATGGAATAGGAGAGTTAATGGAGTTATCATAGGTTTTTTGCATTGTTGAGGAAGTGGTACTAGTACTAATTTAAGGCACTAGTACTTTAGTAAATTCACAGACACATATTGTAATCTCTAGGGTAATCGTTAAAAGAATAATTTTTAGGGGCTTCCCTGGTGGCGCAGTGGTTGAGAATCTGCCTGCCAATGCAGGGGACACGGGTTCGAGCCCTGGTCTGGGAAGATCCCACATGCCTTGGAGCAACTAAGCCCGTGCGCCACAACTACTGAGCCTGCACGTCTGGAGCCTGTGCTCCACGAGAGGCCACGATAGTGAGAGGCCCACACACCGCGATGAAGAGTGGCCCCTGGTTGCCGCAACTAGAGAAAGCCCACGCACAGAAATGAAGACCCAACACAGCCAAAAATAAATAATTATAATTTAAAAAAAGAATAATTTTTAAATGATAATTAAAAGTGTATAATCAGGGCTTGCCTGGTGGCACAGTGGTTGAGAGTCCGCCTGCCGATGCAGGGGACCACGGGTTCGTGCCCCGGTCCAGGAAGATCCCACATGCCGCGGAGCGGCTGGGCCTGTGAGCCATGGCCACTGAGCTGCGCGTCCGGAGCCTGTGCTCCGCAAGGGGAGAGGCCGGAACAGTGAGAGGCCTGCGTACCGCAAAAAAAAAAAAAAGTGTATAATCAATAAAGAAAAATATGGAATAAATGAAAATACTTAATCCAAAGGAATACAAGAAAGGAGAATAAATAACAGATTATATGAATGGAAAATTAATAGCAGGGTGGTAAATTTAAATCCAACTGTATTACATTTAATGTAAATGGTCTAAATAATCCAATTCAAAACAAAGACTATCAGGATTTTAAAATTAATCAACTATATGCCATCTACAGGAGATACAGTTTAGATATAAAAATACCAGGTAAGTTGAAAATAAAAGGATGGAAAAAGATATACCATACAAAGACTATCTGAAAGAAAGCTGATATGATTATATTAATATCAGACAAAGTACACTTTTAAATTAAAAATTTCTGGACACATTCTAACACATTCTTTCACTGATATAACACTGCCCTAATTAACGTGCAACTAAGCACAAAGAAGGACATTTCTTAGTGATGTGTTGAAACAAAAAAAAGCTAAAGCAATCTTAAATTTGTCTGAACCTAAAACACAGCTTCAAAATATATAAATCAGATGTTGACCAAACCAAAAGGAGAATAGACAATTCCACAATGGGATTACACTAGAAATCAGTAAGGAAAAGATAACTAGAAAGTCCTCAGTTGTTTGGAAATTAAGCAGAACACTTCTAAATAACATACGCGTCAAAGAATGGAAATTAGAAAATATTTGAACTGAAGGATAAGGAAAATATGACATAAAAACTTGTGGAACACAATTAAAATGTGCTTAGAGGGAAAATTATAGCTTTAAATAGTTAAAAAAGTAGAACATTTGAAAACTGGTGATCTAAATTTCCATCTCAGGAAGCCAGAAACAATAGCATTGTGAATTCAAAGAACATAGAAAAAGAAAATAGTAAAGATATGAGCAGAAATCACTGAAATAGAAAAAAACATGTACAATAGAGAAAATGAATAAAGCCAAAATCTTGTCCATTGAAAAGATTAAAAACATTGATAAATTTCTAGTAAAATGGATTTTAAAAAGAGATAAAACACCAATTATTAATATCAGTAATGAAAGGAGACACCATTACAGATCATTTTTTAAAAGAACATATTATTAACAACTCCATGTTTCATAATTTAGATGAAATGGACTAATTCACTTGGGGGAAAAAAAGCTTCCCAAACCTGATAGAAGATAAAATCTGAATAGCCCTATATGTAATACAGAATTAAACCTTTAATAAAAAATCTTATGACGTTATGTGCAGGCTGAGATGGCTTCAGTGGTATGTTCTTCCAAATATTTAAGGAAAAAATTAATAGCTATATTACAGACTTTTCCAAGGAATAGAAAAGAGGGAAGACTTCCAAACTCACTTTATGAGGCCAGCACATCTCAGGTACAAAACTTGACATGGACATTACAAAAAAGGAACACTACATACCAATATGTCTTATGAATAAGGATGCAAAACTCCTAAACACAATATTAACAAATAGAATCTGATGATTTATAGAAAGAATAATATATCATGGCCAAGTGGGGGTATAGCCAAGGAATCTGAGGTTGGTTTAACATTCAAAAATCAATCAGTATAGTTCAACACATTAACCGAATAAAGGATAAGACATGGTTTTCTCAATGGATGGTTTTCTCAATAGATGGGGGGGAAAAAACAGATTTGATTTAAAAAACAAGACATATTCATGATTAAAAACTCTAAGAAAACTAGAATGATAAAGAAACTGCCTTAATTTGATAATGGATAGTTTCAAAAACTCTAGGGCTAACATTTTAATTAATGATGAAATATTAAATACTTTCCGTGAACTCAAGAACAAGACAAGGTGTCCACTATTACCACTTCTATTTACACTTGCACTGAGATTTTCAGTAGTGCAATAAGACAAGAAAAATAAAGGATATGAAGGTTGAAAATAAAGTGAAACTGTCATTATTTGTTGATGGCATGATTGTGTGTGTAGAGAATACAAAAGAAACAATTAAAATTAATACATGAGTGTAGTATGGAGCAAGCAACAAACAATTAGGACATTAAAAAAAATATCATTTAAAACAGTATCAAAAAAACTCATCTAGGTACCTGGGAATAAATCTAATAAAAGTTGTTGAAGACTTGTACACTGAAAACTACAAATTTTCCAATATTCTTCCTAAGTTTCTGAGAGAAATTTCAAAAGGTCTAAGTAATTGGAGGTATATACCATGCTCATTCATCAGAAGACAATATTTTTACAGCAAAGTAAAAACAACATACAGCTGTGTATAACAACATGGGTAGATCTCACGGAATGTTGGTCAAAAGAAGAAAGACAAGAGAGTACATAGTGAATTATTTCATTTATATGAAAGTGAAGAAAAATTGAAACAATTGTTCAAAGAATTGAACAATTGGGAGGTATTGACTGGGCAGTGGCATAAAGGAGCCCTCTGGAGTGTTGATAAAGTTCTTTATATTGATCTAGTTACTGGTTTCATGAGCTATACATACGTAAAAATTCACATATGTATTTTGTGCACTTCCCTGTACTTTGCTATTATCTCAAGTTTTTACAATTTAAAAAAGAAATTTTGAAAAAAGCAATGGGAAACTACTGAGCGGTTAATAGAGGTGAATGACATGATACAATTTATGTTTTAAAAACAGGTTTTGTGGGCTTCCCTGGTGGCGCAGTGGTTAAGAATCCGCCTTCCAATGAAGGGGACACAGATTTGAGCCCTCGTCCGGGAAGATCCCACATGCCCCGGGGCAGCTAAGCCCCGTGCGCCACAACTACTGAGCCTGCGCTCTGGAGCCTGTGCTCCACAACAAGAGAAGCCACAGCAACGGGAAGCCCACGCACCGCAACGAAGAGTAGCCCCGGCTCGCCGCAACTAGAGCAGTACCGCGTGCAGCAACAAAGACCCAACGCAGCCAAAAATAAATAAGGTAAAATTAATTATTATTTTTTAAAAAACAGGTTTTGTGTGACAGACTAGAAAAGGGCAGGAGCAGAAGCCAGAAGACCAGTTAAGAGGCCAGTGCATGGGCCCAGGCAAGGAGTGCCACTTGCTTAGACAGGAACCATGACGGTGGAAATGGAGAGAAGAGGGACGCTTTGGAGACGGGTGTGGAAGCAGGCTCTGCAGGATGTAGTCAACCAGAGGAAAGTGTCACGAATGTCTTTTGGGGTTTCCACCAGAGGAAATGGAAGATGAACAGTTGAGGAATGCCAGGAAAGAAAATGAGGTCTAAATCTTGGGGTGAGAATGGAGATTTTGAAGAAGAGCAAAATCTTTGGATTTTACCCAGGAGAGGGTTAAGGAATTCCTTAAGTGGGAGGCGAGGCTTGGCGGGAACAGCTGAGGCCGGGTTTGAGAAAGGGACCTAGGGAGGGTTTGGGTGGGTAGGAGTATTTGGGATTAAGGTGCGCAGCGGAGAGGCGGGAGCTTGGCCTCGGGAGGGGTGCGGTAATTCTAGGCCTTGAGAAGCCGCTAAGAAATGCAGTTGGAGAAAGGGGCAGACCCATAGGAACTAATGGTCGGCACCCGGGATAAAACCCGCAGGACTGGGAGGCTAGCCAGGACCCGCCTAGGGGGTTTGAAAATACCGGATTAGGAGTGCCCGAGATTGGGGGTCGACCCAGCCTCACCCCTGGGGCGGAACCAATTGTGACGGCGGCGAGGTTTGCTGCCGGCGCTACAAAGGTGCCGCACGGCGACGACGGCGTGCGCCTGCGTGACGCGGCCGCGCGGGATGGGCAGGGCCGAGGCCTAGGCGGCGACGAGAGCGAGAGGCTGCGGCGGGACGGCGGCTCTAACACCCGACCGCCATGAGCACCAAGCAGGTCACTTGCAGGTCAGTGCGAGGCGCCGCAGGTCCTTACCCGGGTGCGCCCCAGTCCTGCGTCAGGGAAACAAGCCGGAGCGGGGTCGTGGAAAGTGGCTCCCGGTTCGGGGTACGGCTTCCGCAGGCGAGGCGGGCGCGGCGGCCGAAGCCTGGGGCCCGGCGGCAGGAGCCTGGGACCCGGCGGTGCGTGGCCGAGCCTCGTGGCGACATCTGGACGAAGCCAGCGCGGGCGGCTGGAAGGAAGGAGTGCTGGTGGGGTCCTGGAGGCTGGGCCAGGAGGGTTTAGCTGGAAAAGGTGATTTGGAGTTGAGTAAAGGGGCACCAGGAGGTGGTTTACAGATGGAGATACCACGCAGGTGTAGGCTGTTAATCGTCGGTGAGGGCCTCAAAGAAGCTGGGGCCCCGAAAGCGGCCTTGGTTTCCTAAGAGTTTGGAGAATTCCGATGCAGCGTAAACTTGCAGAGTTAGCGAGTTAAGAATTGCTGTGTGGAAAATAGCATTTACTGGAAGTTTGTTCATTGCCCCGCATATTCGCAAGTCATTTATACTCGTCACCAGTCTTCACTACTAGGCAGACATTATTCCTATTTTGCATTGCAGGAATCTCAGGCTAACGGAGGTTGAGATTCTCATCTTACTGAGAGACCCATTTCCGTGGAGAAATACAACATTAATGGGTGGCTGGTTGTAGAAAATTCAAAGCCGGGTGGCTGCACTGCCCCTGTTAAATACAAATAACTTGACGAGTAACACCCTCATTCCTTGCTAAGCGTGTGGCTTGAAGGTACTGGGATCCTAGTCTTATTGGACCTGGAAAGTACGATTTTTCTTTTCATAATTGGTTTAAGTCTGTGTGGGAAACATTGATTAGGGGGGAAAAAACCAGCCCACAGTTGTATGGCTTGATTGTGTAATGAGCAGTTTATTTAATTATCATCTGTGTTGTTACTTTTTTTCGTTAGTATGAATAGTTGAGACAGTGTAATGTAAAAAGTTTCCTGTTAGCATTAGTCTATATTAACCGTTCAGTCAGTTTATGCAAGGCCTAGGTGACGTATAATTTAGCAGTTGTCAGAAATTTGCACGTGTCTGTAGAAAAGAGTTTTACTAGGTTATTTGTAATAGAAGGTCTTTTGTGAAGACCTTTGTGTATGTTTATTTTTATTTGTATAAAGTTCCCCCTGTTGGAGCAATATTCTTAGTCATTGTGGACTGTATAGCAACTTTTGGTTACTGCTCCTCAGATGCGGCCACATAATGGTGCACGTTTATATGATGCTTTGTAATTGAATCTCAACTCTGTGTGGTAATCTAATTTTACAGATAAGGAAAGCTTATGCTCAGGCTTGAACCTTGCCCCTAATTCACATCTAACTGCAGGAACAAAAATGTAAATCAGGATCATCTTGGGTTTTCTCCTTCTATACTAGGAGATGGCCTGACCTAAAAGCTTTAATTCTGTTTTTCCCAAATAGGGGTGTCCTGCAGGAAATTGGTGCAGAGAAACTAGAGTGGGTTGGAACGTTGGGAAGGAATCAATTCTGTTTAAGTACTAACTGTTGTTCGTTGCAGGGGTTTGCAGTGTGCTGGGTGCTCTTTGAGGTTCTTTACAAACGTGTCGCATGTAATCCAGCAACATGCACCATTCCGCAGATCATAAAACCAAGCCTCGGCATTGAGGTGACTTGCCAAGGTTATTCAGCTTCCAGGTGGCAGATATGTGGCATCAGAATTTATGCTCTTGTAGACCCTATGGCTCCCAGATAAGTTTCGGAAATGCTAAATTAAAGTTTCTTTATACAGGAATTTTCAAAGCTTTTAATATGGTCATATGAAAGGAAAACTCAGCCAAAACCATAAGGAAAATAAAGGTTACTTGCAAAGAGATGTGAAGGAGTTGGGCCTCACAAGGGCTGCCTTGCCAAATAAAAAACAGAACACATATTTAAGCAGGACAAACGACCATATTACCAAGCGTACCGGGTTTACGTTAGTGTGCTCGTGATGGGAAAGCTCTTCTCACTTGATTATCTTATTCACTGAAGTCATTATCTCCACACATTGGTAACTTACATGAAATGATCCAGGTATGATTTATTTGGGGGACCAGATCTAAACTGGGTGGTTTGCTGTTTTTGGTTTATGTCAGGGTGCAAACTGTTTTTTCGTTTGTTTTCCTTGCTGTGGGGTGTGATATACTTGCTTATTCTGAATGTCAGCTGGACAGGGAGTTTGTTTTGCTTCCATTCTAATACGAATTATTTCTCTCAGAGAGATGGATGTGAAATGTTAGGATTCCGAGACTTAATGACCAAGATACTGCATATTTATTGCCTGGAATGCAAGAATGGCCCCTCACACAGTTGTGCTATCAGTCAGCTCCCCTGATGTCTTGACAGTCCACTCTATCCAGAATTTCAATCTGGGGATCCTTCTTTGCTGATTCTTTTTCCAAACCATCTCCCTGTGTCTTCCAGTCTGTTTTCAAAGCCCTGGTGCAGGCCTTTATTATTGCTTGGTAACCAGTTTGTTTGTCCTCCTCTTCAGTGTGATGGAGGTCCCTTTGTTTTCTAATCAGTAGTACAAGACCTAGAATTACAGTTTCCTGAGAGTCGGGCCTAGAGCTTTTGACTCATTGAAAGTCACAAAATATGGGGCATCTTGTGGCCAGTGAGTGGGAGGAGGAGCTTCAGCTCCAGACTTGGGCAGTTTTGGATTCTGATTCTGGTATCACAGTCTCTTTATCTGTAAAATTGGGATAGTCATGCCTAACCAGCAGCGTTGGTTAAGAGATAAGATAACAACGACTAACCATCCTAAGAGCATTTATGGTGTGTTAGGCTAAGCACTGACATGCAGTCTGTGAAGTACAACTATATCATATTACAGATGGGGAAAAAGGTTTGGAGATTTAATTAATTTGCTCAAGGTCACAGGAAGCTCTCTGACCTCAGAGTCTTCCTTTACCCACTACACTGTACTTTATTTCATCCCCACCTCTTATCAGTTATTTCAAGCCTACTACCATGCCTCGCATTAGCTGTGTCCCCCTTAATGGATCTTTTGTCACAAGCGGTACGGCCATAGAATTTAAGTCTGTGAAATTATGTGCGAAAACAGAAAGGAAGGCGACACTGAGAATGCGAATTACCCATATACCTGGAAACGATTTGCAAAAGTGTTTTGCTAGAGGCAGGCACCGTTGAAAGACCTGCAAGAAACCAGATTGATTCTGTTTGGTTCAGCCGTCAGGCACAGCGAGAGCCGCTGGCGGTTCTGTGGCCAGTAGTGAACCTCATATCCTTTGCAGCGTATAATAGCCACACCATCTGAAACGGTCTTTGGGGTCACCCAGGATAACAGATGACTTTGGAGTGTCCCCTAGAAAGAATCTCCCTGCTCTGAGTCTCCAGCCATGCACTTCCCCCCTCATACTAGCAACAGCCCACACTCCTCCCCAGCTCCTGTCTCAGTCTTCTCTCTAGGAAGATATAAGGTATGGTTTGGCCATAGGGAAGGGTGAGCAGTTGGAAGTTTATTACAGGGTGTAACATGAAAAGGGCCTGGATTAAGTTTAGTATAACCTAGATGCTGAGGAATCGCTATAAGCGGATGACAGAGATGCCCCGAAGGACAGGCAGGATGCGCTCAGGGAAGTTTTGTGTTTGTCACTGGGGAGTGGAAATGGTGACATATGCTACAAAAATAGGACTGGCTGGCTCTACCTCTTATAAACACTTATTTCACACCCACCTTTGTTGAAGGCAGTGATGGTGGCCTAGAAGTTATTTTTGAACCTGTTAAGATTTCAGCTCAGTCACTTACAGAAGTAAAATGGCTTGCATGAAGTCACCAGCTTATAAGTGACAAAACTAGAAGCTTTAGGTGGTGGTTAAATATTTTGGATTTTTGATGGGAAGGATAGTGCAGTTTGGAAGGCAAGTTTTCTGAATAGGACTTCCTCTTGCATGCCTGGTTAACAGGTAGTATCTGGTAGAGAAGCTGTGGTAGTCTCTTATCCTGATTCTTTCAGGAAATCTTGTCTAGTTCTCCAAAAGAAATTATTAATGAAGTATTTGTTAGATCTCTCTTTTGTGAACCTGTTTATGTAACCAGTGTGAACCTGTTCTCTTCCACTCTTTGTGAGTTTACTAATCCTGATCATCGGACTTGGCTCTTGGCACTGATTTTCTTTATTTTTTTACTTTTATACCTTCAAAGATTACCATACTTGAGGATGATTGGAACAATGTCACAGTGTTGAGTAGCATTTCTCAAGAAGAATTACCAGACTGTTTAGAAGCGTAATAAACTTTCGTGTCCGGGATCCCAAGACCACCCCTACAGCTAGTGATTGGCTAGAATGACCCATGGGACTTAGTGCATAGTCCTACTCAAGGCTAAGATTGATCACAGTGAGTAGTGAGGAGTCAGATGGATCACAAGGGAGAAGGACTCAGGCGGCATCTGGAGGAGCCCATGTGCAGGCTTCCTGCCCTCACTTCCTCCCATAAAGGGTCACAGCACACTCTTCCTCCCGCAGCAGAAATGCAGCAGCAACATGTGCCCAGGGAAGCCCACTAGAGATCCAGTGCCCTGGACGGTCACCCTCTGCCCAGCAGGTACCCAAGCCAGGCTCCCAGAAGGAAAGCAGGTGTTCAGCGTAAACCACATTGTACACAGTATAGGCACAGTGAGCCACTTCGATCACTTAGAGACAGTTTATATCAGTGTAGGGAACTGTTTACCAGCCAAGTCCCAGGTGCTATAAGAAGGGCCTTGCCTCGTAAGCAGGCTCAGACCTGCTCTATTAACTCTGCTGCATACTTTTTAAATCGGTATTGTGACAAGATTCTTTTCATATAGGCCTTTTTTTTTAAGTTTCTAACAAGAATACCCTTCGTTTGCCAGATTCTGAGCCTTTTTTCTTTCTTTTTAAGTAAATCTGCAGCAGCCTTATAGCAAGTTACTACACAATCTCTGATTTAGTGGAAGACTCCCAGTGGGTGTTGCCTGGGAAAAGCATAACTGACCACCTAGAAGAGACCCTATAGGACGCCACCTTGGTATAGTCACTTACGTCACAGGTCCAGTCATCTTTGTAGGCTCAGAAACTTGATTCTGTTGGTGTATTTAGAGATGGCTCATGCTACCCAAACTCAGTAGAAACTGACATACAAAGTAGAATACCCTTTTAACATTTCCCGGGAGAAAAGAAATTGTCAGGTGGGCCTGGTCAGCACTTCTGCTTTTGGGGAGATAGACAGGTGGAGAAAGTTAGAAGTGTGCTTAGGCAGCAAGGAGGGATGGAAGGGCTTCAAAACCTGTGGTCTCCAGCTCAGCAGCCTCCCAGGCCCATTGTAGGGCCGAGGTGCAGCATGACTTGCCACCTGTGTTCTCTGGTCCCCTTTCTCTGGGAGGGACAGGCCGGGCCTTCTGACCTTCCTTAGAGTCAGCTCCCTTTCCCAACGTTTGAACGTTGTCAGTAGTTCTCCAGTTCCAGGCACAACCACATAATTGGTTAGGTTTAGGCCTTCTGTGTTCAGTCGCATTTGGTGATGTTCCAGCTGCGTCTTCCTCAAGTTATTCCCAGGGTTTTTTTCCCCCCCTTGATGTATACTTGATGTACAATATTATGTAAGTTACAGGTGTACAATATAGTGATTCATAGTTGTTTAAGATTATACTCCATTTATATTTCTTATAGAATATCGGCTATATTCCCCATGTCATACAGTATATCCTTGTAGCTCATTTTATACCTAATAGTTTGTTCTACTTAACCCCCTACCCCTATATTGCCCCTCCCCCTTCCCTCTTCCTACTGGTAACCACGAGTTTGTTCTCTGTATCTGTGAGTCTGCTTCTTTTTTGTTACATTCACTAGTTTGTTATATTTTTTAGATTCCACATATAAGTGATAACATACAGTATTTGTCAGGCTTATTTCACATAATGCCCTCCAAGTTCATCTGTGTTGCTCCAGATGGCAAGATTTCATTCTTTTTACTGGCTGAGTAGTAGTCCGTTGTATATACGTATACCACATCTTCTTTATCCATTCCTCTGTTGATGGACATTTAGGTTGCTTCCACATCTTGGAAATTGTAAATAATATTGCTGTGAACATTGGGGTGCGTGCATCTTTTCAGATTAGTGCTTTGCATGTATCTTTTCAAATTAGTGTTTTGGAGGTTTTTTTATATACCCAGGAGTGGAATTGCTGGGTCACATGGTGGTTCTTTTTAGTTAGTTGGGAAACGTATGTACTGTTTTCCACAGTGGCTGCACCATTCTACATTCCCACCAACAGTGTAGGAGGGTTCCCTTTTCTCCATACCCTCACCAACATTTGTTGTTTGTGTTCTTTTTTATGATAGCTATTCTGACCGGTGTGAAGTGATCTCTCACTGTGGTTTTGATTTGCATTTCCCTGATGATTAGTGATGTTGAGCATCTTTTCATGTGCACGTTGGCCAGCTGCATGTCCTCTTTGGAAAAACGTCTATTCAGGTTTTCTGCCCATCTTTTTTAATCAGGTGTTTTGTTTTTTTTTGATGTTGAGTTGTATGAGCTGTTTATATATTTTGGATATTAACCCCTTACCAAATCATTTGCAAATATTTTCTCCCCTTCAGTAGGTTGTGTTTTCATTTTGTCGATGGTTTCCTTTGCTGTGCAGAAGCTTTTATGTTTAGTTTGTTTATTTTTTATTTTATTTCCTTTGCTTTAGGGGACAGATCCAAAAAAATATTGCTACGATTGATGTCAAAGAGTGTTCAGCCTATGTTTTCCTCTAGGAGTTTTATGGTTTCCAGTCTTAAATTTACGTCTTTAATCCATTTCGAGTTTATTTTTGTGTGTGGCGTTAACCGGATGTTCCCAACCATGTGTTCAAGAGCCCCAGCTCTCTTGGGTCAGGGGCCCCAAGTTGGGAAGCGCTATACCGTGGAGCTGCCAAGAAAGCGCACTGTGGGCTGGAGCGGTGGGAAGGTTTCTTGGTCCAGCCGGGACTCGTGCTGGTCATGAAGGAAGGTGGGTTATCACAGTTAAGTACAGTGAAAGATGGGGTACAGTGTTGCAGAAAGGGGCCACGGTATGGACAGAGGCAGACTGACAGGAAAATCAGTTTTGGTGGGAAAAGGTCAGGGCTGTCTTGGGAAGACCAGAGCTGGGGTCCCCTACTCAGCAATTAGATCTTCTCTGAGTCGTCACACCTCTCTGAGCCTCAGCTTTCCTGTCTGCATCATGGGTATAGAGCTAATATTCCTCAGAGTAGTATCAGGATTAAGTGAGATAGAGAAGTGAAAGTGCTAGACAGAGCGGTGATGGCACTGCTTGTTGGAGTTGTTGTATTTTTCCTCATTTCATATATTTCTGATCACACACTTGTTCAGAGGGAGGGAGGGCCCTCCTTGCCCCGAAGTCTTCATTCAAAAGGTATGTGTTATCCCTCGCTAAAAAGATAAACTGTCACAGCCATACGGGAGAGGGGAGAAATGGGTGAAACCAGAGTGCTTGGGAGTTGATAAGGTGAAAGCTGGTGTGGAAACATCTTGGGAGTTACCCTACCACTGTCTGCTTTTGTATATGTTTGAGACTTCCCATGGTGTATTTTTTAAGTTAAAACATGGGTTCACAGATAAAGCCCCTTTACAGAGCAACCTCCTGACGGGCTCCTCTCACCTACACTTCCAGCCTCTCCAGTCTGTCTTCGCCCTGCAGCTCCAGTGGCCTTTCTGCAAGAGGCCTAGGAAGGGGGTTTAGTGTGTCTCAGGGCTTGACTTGGGCCCCTTGTCCCTTATTGGGAGGTGCACTCATCACTATTCCAGCTGCCCCAGTCAGGCCTGATCCTCCATCTGTCTCAGCAGGCCTGCCACACCCTCGTGGGGCCTCACTTCCCTGCCTTTCTGTGTGTTTCTGGCACATACTCCTCCCGCCCATCGGCACCCGGGCATTCTGTAGACTGCTTGGCTAGGTGGCCCCTGGGCCAGCTCCCCCTTCTCTCTGCCTCGGTCCGTGGACTGTGACTCCTCAGCCCTCTGCGTGCATTGTGATAAGGCCCAGGTCCCTCTTGTAACTAACTGTCAGCTTAATCGGCAGCGTTTTTTTACTAAACTAATAAGAGCTGAACTTTGGGGGTACCCACTGTGAGATAGGTATTGTACTGAGCATTTATGTGTTTTTTTTTTTTTTTTATGTGGTTTTTTTTAAACCATACTCTCTCCAGTATTCGATACTTATCGTAATTTTTTTTTAAATAAATTTATTTATTTTTGGCTGCGTTGGGTCTTTGTTGCTATGCGCGGGCTTTTCTCTAGTTGCGGCGAGCGGGGGCTACCCATCATTGCAGTGCGCGGGCTTCTCACTGCGGTGGCTTCTCGTTGCGGAGCACGGGCTGTAGGCACGCAGGCTTCAGTAGGTGGCTTGCGGGCTCAGTAGTTGTGGCTTGCACGCTCAGTACTTGTGGCACACGGGCTTAGTTGCTCCGTGGCATGTGTGATCTTCCCGGACCAGGGCTCAAACCGGTGTCCCCTGCATTGGCAGGCGGATTCTTAACCACTGTGCCGCCAGGGAAGCCCTTCATAATCTTTTAAAACTAAAGCAACCATTTACTATTACAAAAGCAGTATATGTTCATGGTAGAAATATTAGAAAGTACAGATCAACAAAAATAAGAAAATACCATGGGGGAAGGGTAAGCTGGGACAAAGTGAGAGAGTGGCGTGGACACATATACACTAGCAAATGTAAAATAGATAGCTAGTGGGAAGCAGCCGCATAGCACAGGGAGATCAGCTCGGTAGTTTGTGACCACCTAAAGGGGTGGGATAGGGAGGGTGGGAGGGAGATGCAAGAGGGAGGAGATATGGGGATATATGTATATGTATAACTTATTCACTTTGTTATAAAGCAGAAACTAACACACCATTGTAAAGCATTTATACTCGAATAAAGGTGTTAAAAAAAAACAAAAAAAACACCATATGCCTTACCCTCAAGGATTGCCACTTGTAAAAAGGCTATTGTCGGGCTTCCCTGGTGGCGCAGTGGTTGAGAGCCCGCCTGCCAATGCAGGGGACACGGGTTTGTGCCCCGGTCCGGGAGGATCCCACATGCCGCGGAGGGGCTGGGCCCGTGAGCCATGGCCGCTGAGCCTGCGCATCCGGAGCCTGTGCTCCGCAACGGGAGAGGCCACAACAGTGAGAGGCCTGCGTACCGCAAAAAAAAAAAAAAAAAGGCTATTGTCTGTCTTTCCACATTGTTAAAATGCAGATGTGTGCATGTGTGTAGTTAGTGTTTACCAAAATGAGAGCATACTGTATGTGCTGTTTTAAAATTTTTTAATTGTGGTAAAATGTGCATAACATAAATGTACCCTCTTAACCATTTTTAAGTGTCCAGTTCAGTGGCATTAAGGACATTCACATTGTCGTGCAGCCGTCACCACCATCCACCTCCAGAGCTCTTTTCATCTTCCCAACCTAAAACTGTGTCCCCTTTAAACACTGACTCCTCATTCTGCCTCCCCCAACCCGACAACACCCATTCTCCCTCTCTCTCTGAATCTGACTATTCTAAGCACCTCTCATAAGTGGAATCACACGGTGCTGTCTTCCTGTGTCAGGCTTCCGTCAGTTGGCGTAACATCTTCAAGGTTCATCCCTGTTGTAGCACAAGTCAGACTTTTGTAGACCACATTTTGTTTATCTATTCGTCCTCTGATGGACGCTTGGATTGTTTTCACCTTTTGGCTACTGTGAATAATGCACTCTGAACAGGGGTGTACAAATACTTGAGTTCTTGCTTTCAGTTCTTCTGTGTATATACCCAAGAGTGGAATTGCTCAGTCATGTGGTAATTCTATTTTTAATTTTTTGAGGAACCGTTGTACTGTTTTACGTAGCGGTTACACCATTTTACTGTATATTCTGTTATATAATATGCTTTTCTCAGTTAATAATCTTCAACTTTCCATGTCAATAAATTACCTGATACCTAGTCGGTACTCAGATTTCCCCATTTGTCCCACAGATGTTTCTTACAGCTGGTTTGTCCAAACCAGAATATAATCCAGGGCCAAATATTGCATTGGTTATTACTTACCTTATATTCTGTCTACTAATCTAGTGCAGTTTCCTCCTTTTTAAATTTTCTTCTTTTAACAGCTTTATTGAAGTATAATTTACATACCATATGTAGGGACTGTGTCTATACGTAGCCTATATAGGCTGTATAATCTTTATAAGGACCATTCTGTTCCTATAGATTTGCCCCTTTTTTAACACTACTTATAAATGGATTCATACAACGTGGTCTTTTGTGTCTGACTTATTTCACTTACTGTAGTGTGTTTGCATCTCATCCTTGTAGCATGTATCATTATTCCTTCCTTTTTATTGCCAAATAATATCCCGTTGTATGGATATATTACATTTTGTTTATCCGTTCACCAGTTGATGGAATTGTCAGTTTTCACTTTTTGACTATTATGAATAATGTTGCTATGAACATTCATGTATTATACACATATTTGTGTGAACATATGTTTTCATTTCTCTTGGGTAAACACCTAGGACTGGAATTGTTGAGTCATATGGTAAATTTATGTTTACGTTTTTAAGAAACCACCAAATCATTTTCCAGACCCAGGCCCCCTCCCCTTATTTTTTTCCATGACGCCTCGTTGGTAAAGAGATCTGGCCCACCTGCTGCCTCTTCTTTTGTATTTATCTGGTTGCTTCCTCATGAGGTCTTTTAGCTTGTTCCCAATCCCCTGTATTTCCTATAAACTAGAAGTTAGATCTGAAGTTTTGTTGGATTCAAGTTAAGTGTTTTTGGCTAGGATACATGGCAGGTTATGTTGTATACTTCATTCATATTGGGTAACATCAGCAGACATGTAATGTTTGAGGTTTTTCGTTTTTTGTTTTTCCATATAGATACTGGGTCCAGCATTATTTGTTGAATTACCTTGACACGTTTATCAAAAGTTAATTGATTGTGCATGTGTGATTCTATTGACAAGCTTTTTTTTTTTTTTTTTTTTTTGCGGTACGCGGGCCTCTCACTGTTATGGCCTCTCCGGTTGCAGAGCACAGGCTCAGCGGCCATGGCTCACGTGCGCAGCCGCTCCATGGCATGTGGGATCTTCCCGGACCGGGGCATGAACCCGTGTCCCCTGCATCGGCAGGCAGACTCTCAACCACTGCGCCACCAGGGAAGCCCCCGTTATCCTTTTTAAATATAGCAGTGTGTACATGTCAGTCCCAAACTCCCTAACTATTCCTTCCCTCCACCCTTCCCCCCGGTAACCAAAAGTTCGTTCTCTGAGTCTGTGAGTTGTTTTGTTTTGTAAATACGTTCATTTGTATCATTTCTTTTTCGATTCCACATATAAGCCGTATCATGTGATATTTCTCTTTCCCTGTCTGACTTTACTTCATTCAGTGTGACAATCTCTAGGTCCATCATGTTGCTGCAAATGGCATTATTTCATTCTTTTTTATGGCTGAGTAATGTTCCATTGTATATATGTACCACATCTTCTTAATCCATTCCTCTGTCGATGAACATTCAGGTCGCTTCCATGTCTTGGCTATTGTAAACAGTGCTGCAATCAACGTTGGGGTGCATGTATCCTTTCGGACCATGTTTTTCTCCAGATATATGCCCAGGAGTGGGATTGCAGGGTCATATGGTAGCTGTGTTTTTAGTTTTCTAAGGAACCTCCATGCTGTTCTCCATTAGTGGCTGCACCAATTTACACTCCTACCTACAGTGCAAGAGGGTTCCCTTCTCTCCACACCCTCTCAAGCATTTATTGTTTGTGGATTTTTTGATGATAGCCTGTCACAGCTGGTTTTAAAGTCCTTGTCTGCTGAGTCCATCATCTGTCATTCCTGTTAATTGACTAATTTTTCTCCTGGCTATGGGTCACATTTTCCTGCTTTTTGGTATGTCTAGTAATTTTTGATTGGACGCCAAACATTGTGAGTATTTTTGAGCATTTGGATTTTTTGGTCTTCCTTCAAAGAATGTTAAAGTTTGTTTTAGTTGACAGTAAGTTATTTGCTATCAGCTAGATCGTTTTGAAGCTTGTTTTTTAAAAAAAAATGTTTATTAGGGCAGGTCTAAAATCTCTTTATTTGGGGACTTGTTTACCCTTAATGCCAAGGCATGTCCCTCTACAGTTTCCTCTGAGTATTCAGCCAGGCCTCTCTGCTCTGGCTGGACAGAACTAGAATGCCTCCCAGTTGTTCTTTCAGGGCCAGAATTGGACAACTTAGTGGAACATTCTTATATGTGTCTCCTGTTGCTCCACTATCTTTTTTGAGCCTCACCACAGTTTATAGTAGAGTAGGCAGTGTAATTTTTGTTTTATAGGTAAAGGTAGGAAGGCCCAGGGGAGTTGGTTTTGTGACTTGCTTACACGTGGCACAGCTAGATCTCGAGCCTGGGTCTCTGACTCCTTTACAACCATACCCTTTAAAATCCATGAGAACAGAGCAGTCTTTCAGTGTGCATTTTCTCAGTCATGAGGCTCACATTTTACGTATGTGGCCTATCTTAAATCAAGAGGATATATCTTAAGACAAATGCATGGGATCATTTTTCTTCCAGAAAAGCTGTCATTGAAATAGATGTGGTGCATCTAAAATCACTGTCTTGGGCTTCCCTGGTGGTGCAGTGGTTGAGAGTCCACCTGCCTATGCAAGGGACACGGGTTTGTGCCCCAGTCCGGGAAGATCCCACATGCCACAGAGCGGCTAGGCCCGTGAGCCATGGCCGCTGAGCCTCCGTGTCTGGATCCTGTGCTCCACAACAGGAGAGGCCACAACAGTGAGAGGCCCGCGTACCGCAACAACAACAACAACAAAAGTTTTATGCCTCTGCTTGTCTCATCAGGTATTTTATGCATGGTGTGTGTCGGGAAGGAAACCAGTGCCTGTTCTCACATGACTTGGCAAACAGCAAGCCATCTACCATCTGCAAGTACTACCAGAAGGGCTGTTGCGCCTACGGAACTCGTTGCAGGCAAGCACCCGCTTCTATCGCCAGCTGTTACACTGAGTTCACTACCTTCACGGATTTAAATCCTGGGTCTTGATGATGGGAAAACTTTAGTTTAAAAGTAATGTTACAAAAATAATTTTGAAACCTCAAATTTAGTACCATAAAAATTTTAATTTTTCAAAGTCACTTTTCATGTCTATTCTTATGAGTCTATAGTTATAAATTTGCCCTCAGAGTATACATAAGATTTTCTATCTTGCCTTTTTTTAACATGTCATAAGCTCCTTCCAGTGCTGCTACTTTATGTCTTACCTGTAATTTTATAATTCTTCATAATGTTGACGTACCATCATTTTATTAACTATCCCTGTATTAGATACTTAAGGGGCTTCCAGTTTTTTGCTGTGAGTGCAGTGAACATTTATGAGCATGTACTGACATCTGTAGGCAAGTTTTGTAACTTCTAGACAGGAGAAAATTCCAAAACCTGTTCCTGTGCTGTTGTAGTGAAGGGCTGATCTGCTTTCCTGGGCTGCAGAGCTCCCTTCAGTCCTTCCTCAGTGCTGCCTGGGATGTGGGAAGTTGGCCCACTCAGCCCTCCCCCTGCCAGTGGGCGCCCCCAAGAGACAGTCCAGGAGAAGCCAGTCAGTCAGCATCTCCAGAACCGTTGGGCTCTCTTTGTGTGGTCTGGGCAGTGCATCTGTCCCACCCAAGTCCCACAGGACACTTAAGTGGAGGTGATAGCAGTGTACTACTCACTCTGAATTGCCGGGTAATTCTTACTAATTGATAAGACTTTTATCAGTTAAAATACAGGAAACGATTGTCTCATTGTCCCCGTCTACAGATGGAGCAGAAGGAGGGATGTTCCAGGTCTGGGGAATGCGGGAGGCATGTGCATGTGGTGTGTCCGTAATGCATCTGCTCTGTGTTTTGTTCAGGTACGATCACACGAGGCCCTCTGCTGCAGCTGGTGGGGCCATGGGCACTGTTCCCCACGGGGTGCCCTCCCTGGGTTTCCACAGTCCTCACCCTCCTTCCGACCTCACTGCATCAATCGTGAAAACTAACTTACACGAGCCTGGGAAACGTGAAAAGAGGACATTGGTACTTAGAGACCGAAGTGAGTGAGCAGAACCCTTCTGTTGCCTTTTTGAACAGCACTCTTGCTTTCCTTGGCCTTCTCTTGTCAAGGGGGCTCCTAACCTCACACCCAGAACAGTCCTGAGAACGGGCCACATCTGGCTGCAGGGCGTTCAGATGACGCATTAGGCCTCGTGTCCGTGGTGGGGCAGAGCGCCAGGTTTGCCTGGCAACACATTGAAAGTGGCCTTTTTGTCACCATGTAACTGTCATCTGCATAGCGTGGTTGCCCAACTCTGAGAAGCACCAAGCTGTTCATTTCAAAGCTACATGTTTTGTTGAAGAGCACGTTTCACTGTTTGTCTTCTTGGTCAGTTCATAGTCTTAGTTCTTAGGCTGAGCCAGTTCCATCTTTGGAAATAGAATAGCACGTTCAGGTTTGGGGAGTGATCTGTACCCTGGAGCAGGGTTTGCGTGGGTAGAAGGCTACAAATCGTAGTTGTTTTTATTGGCTGGTCCTCACCAGGTGAAGGGGTTTCTACTTCTGGAAGTTGTTCAGCATAAGATAGGCAGATCCCATCTTAAGCAAACAATAAATCCATTGCGTCAGATATATCCCCTCGGAAAATGTTAGAAGCTTGATGGGTAGGCAGCAGCTCCCGTGTGAGAAGCGGGTGGGTGGCCGAAGGACAGTTTGACTCTGGCCTCAGGACCCAGAGACTTGCTCCAGATTTTCATTCTCCTTCACTTTAAAAAGATTGGTAGGGCTTCCCTGGTGGCGCAGTGGTTGAGAGTCCGCCTGCCGATGCAGGGAACACGGGTTCGTGCCCCGGTCCGGGAGGATCCCATGTGCCGCGGAGCGGCTGGGCCCGTGAGCCATGGCCGCTGAGCCTGTGCGTCCGGAGCCTGTGCTCCGCAACGGGAGAGGCCACAACAGTGAGAGGCCCGCGAACCGCAAAAAAAAAAAAAAAGATTGGTAACTTTACTGGTAAAAAGGAAAAACCACTGTATTCTATTGACCTCATTCTGAATTCCTTTTGACTTTGTTTTCTTTTAAATTTTTTTTTTTTAAGTGTAACTGGTCCATGTGTTGAGATTTCCATACTTGGCATTTTTAAAAAGGAACTTTAGTGTTATTTTAAATAAATATATCATGGTCTGCTTTGCTATTTCCCTATGTTGCCAATTATGTTTTTTGTTTTTTTTATTATGATTCTAAGTAATATCACTCTGAACATTTTTTCTTTTATTTTTCCCCTCTTGACCTGTTTTTTTCCATACATCCCAAGAGTGAAATTCCCAAAGTCAGGGTTAATTTGTCAGGTTTTGACTGATTGCTTACCAGAAGGGTTGGGCCAGTTTTCATATGTGTGTGTGTGTGTGTGTGTGTGTGTTTGTGTGTGTGTGCCGTGTGTTTTATTTTAAGATCTCTCTGGCATGGCTGAAGAAAAGACTTGCCCAAGTGTGGTGAGTAATCCCGGAGGCTGCAGCGACCTGCAGAACAGCCCGGAGCTGAAGCCGCTTTCCTACCTAGAAGCGATCAGGAGTGGTCTCGACAGCTTGGAAGCTAGCAGCTCCTACAGCAGCGAGCAGCAGCTGTGTCCCTACGCAGCTGCCGGGGAGTGCCGATTTGGGGATGCTTGTGTCTACCTGCATGGGGAAGTATGTGAAATCTGTAGGTTACAAGTCCTGCACCCCTTCGACCCAGAGCAAAGGAAAACTCACGAGAAGGTACAGTTGCAAGCCTTTACGGGAACTCTTTTTAAGGAATTTGAAGTGCACTAAGTGACAGAATTGGTATTTCTGTAAGCATCTTTCTGCCAGTAATACCTGCATTGTGTACCTGGCCAGCCAGGCCGAGTTCTGGAGAATTTGAGGAGTTCGGTGTCGGAAGGGACCTTGCAGGTCATTAGGCTCCCGTGTTTGTGCGGGCTTCTGCTCAGCACAGAGCTGTGGAGGTTGTCTGAACCCTCTGCCGTCCCCCGGGGGGTGTTCAGGTGAGCACGGGTTAGCGCTTCCCTCCTCCCCAGGGACATGACATCCGGGTGCTGTGCGGTGGGTTCGGCTCGTGTGTGCATCCCCTGTGCGAGGGCCTGGGTCCTAGGTCCTTTGCATTGATTCTGGGGCCTGATGCGTGGTGCTGCGCAGGGGACATGCTCTGTTCACCTGCCTCCTGAGTGTGAAGGGATTCGTTCAGTAACCGGTTCTCGTAGGAAGAAGTGATGCTGCTGACCTCTGACCCTGGCCTGTCAGCCTGATGTTTTAGATTAAGGGTTATTTGGCATTAACGGTGTTGGTGTTGGGAAAGGCGGTACCCAGAGGGGCAAGGAGACCAGGGTCCCAGTCTTTGGGACCTCCTTGACCCCACAGTGGCCCTCTAATCTTCTTGGGCCTCTGGTCTCGGCTTTAAATTGGAAGTGACCGTGGAGCAGTGCCGACAGGCGGGGGGCGACCCAGTGGTGGTCTTGAGAGAGCTTTGTGTCCCGAATGCAGGGCATGGCCGGGCCTGCCGGAAGCAGCCACAGTCCCCGTTCCTTCCCGATCCTGGTTTGTACTGTGTGGCCGGCAGTCATTCTGGGCTCTCACCACTCCCCAGCCCAGAACCAAAGGTTTCCTTCCCCCTTCCCTGTACTTCAGATCTGCATGTCAACATTCGAACACGAGATGGAGAAGGCCTTTGCCTTCCAGGCGAGTCAGGACAAAGCGTGCAGCATCTGCATGGAGGTTATCCTCGAGAAAGCGTCAGCCTCAGAGCGGAGGTTCGGGATCCTTTCCAACTGCAACCACACGTATTGCCTGTCCTGCATCCGGCAGTGGAGGTGTGCCAAGCAGTTTGAGAACCCAATCATCAAGTAGGTGCAGCAGGGTTCTTACCTATAGAATCTGGGAGAAGGTTTGATCGGGGATTTTCTTCATCCACAGGGAAGCCTTCCCTTGTCCTCCACAGGTGAGTGGTGAGTCCTTGAGCAAGGACTTGAGCAAGTCGCAGACCCTCCCTGAGCCCAACTGTCTCTTCCTTTAAAAAGGAAGGTGACAATTCCTGCCAGGCATTTAGGGTGTTGGGGGGACACTCAGCAGGGATCCTCTGTGTGAGAAGGCCCATTTGCCTCTGGCACAGTTACTGGTGGTCCGCCCGTAGGCCGATTGCCTTTTTTTCTTTAATCTGTAACGTAGGGCTTATTTGAGGACTAAATGGAATAGTGCATGTAACACATTTCACATTAATGTCTGATACATGGGAGGTACTCAGTGAGCCAACACAGGGTTTTATCCCCCAGCCTTATTGAGAGATAACTGACACACAACATCATAGGATTCTCAAATTCCGCAGTGGCGTGGGAGAAAAGCTAAGTCGTAGTGAGAAGTTACCGCGGGCTGTGTACTGTCAGAAACTTCACATACATTAAGTCGTAATTCTCTCAGAGACCCTCTGATCATCATTCTCATTTTATGTATAGGGAAACTCAGGTATGGTGAGGTCAAGTAACTTGCCTGAAGTCACACATTCGTGTGGTAAAACGACAGCTTTATTGAGATAAAAATGTACAATTCAGGGCTTCCCTGGTGGCGCAGTGGTTGAGAGTCCGCCTGCCGATGCAGGGGACACGGGTGCGTGCCCCGGTCCGGGAAGATCCCACATGCCGTGGAGCGGCTGGGCCCGTGAGCCATGGCCACTGAGCCTGCGCGTCCGGAGCCTGTGCTCCGCAACGGGAGAGGCCACAACAGTGAGAGGCCTGCGTACCGCAAAAAAAAAAAAAAAAAAAAAAAAGTACAATTCAGGTTTTTTTTTAATATATATATATTCTTAGTTGTGCAGCTGTTGTTACTATAGCCTAATTTTAGAACATTTTCATCATCTTAAAAAGAAACCTCTGCCTACAGTCACTGCCTGTTCATCCCTCTTTCCAGCCCCTGGCAACCACTGATCTCCTCTTTCTCTATGAATTTACCTGTTCTGGACATTTCATATAAATGGAATCATACGATATTGTGCCCTTTGTGTCTGGCTTCTTTCACTCAGCATGTTTTCAGAGTTCACCGATATTGTAGCATGGATCAGTACTCCATTCTTTTATTTTTTTTTTTTCTTTCGGTACGCGGGCCTCTCACCGCTGTGGCCTCTCCCGTTGCGGAGCACAGGCTCCGGATGTGCAGGCTCAGTGGCCATGGCTCACGGGCCCAGCCGCTCCGCGGCATGTGGGATCTTCCCGGACCGGGGCACGAACCCGTGTCCCCTGCATCGGCAGGCGGACTCTCAACCACTGTGCCACCAGGGAAGCCCCTCCATTCTTTTTTAGTGATTATAAATAATATTCCGTTGTATGGCTAGACCACATTTTGTTTATGCATTCATCAGTTGATGGACATTTGGGTTGTTTCCACCTTTTGGCTATTATGGCTAGTGTGCCTATGAACATTTGTGTATTTGTTTGAATACTATTTTCAGAACTTTTGGGTATACCCTTAGGAGTGGAGTTGCTGGGCATATGGGAACTCTGTGTTTAACATTTTGAGAAACTGCCAGACTGCCATCCATAGTGGCTGGACCATTTTACGTCCCCGTCAGCAACATAGGAGGATTCGTTTCTCCGCATTCTTGCCAGCACTTAGTTGGTCTTGATTTCTGATGTTAGCCATCCTTGCAGGTGTGAAGTGATACCTTAGTGTGGTTTTGATTTGCATTTCCCTGATAACTAATGGTACTGAACATCTTTTTCTGTGTTTATTGGCCATTTTGGAGAAATGCCTACTCAAATCCTTTCCCCATTTTAAAATTAGGTTGTCTTTTTTATTGTTGAGAAGAACACGTTTCAACAGTAAATTAGGTTAGAGGACTGCGTTTGTACCTTTTAGAATTCCGGGGTGGGAAAAACACCTGGAGCGGTCATGCATTTGAGCACAAGGTTTAGTGGTGGAGTATGCACAGGATTTGTAACTGAATCTCTCCCTTACTAACCTGATTCTTACTTCAGGTCTTGTCCGGAGTGCCGTGTGATATCAGAGTTTGTAATTCCAAGTGTGTATTGGGTAGAAGATCAGAATAAAAAGAACGAGTTGATTGAAGCTTTCAAACAGGGAATGGGGTAAGTGCTCTGCGCTCAAGCGTGATCTGGTGGGGGCCTGGCTCTTGTTTCCATCTTTGCTTCATGCAGGGCCTGCCCTGTGGGGAGGCCACTCAGTGTCTTTTCTCTCGGGCAGCATGCTGGGCTCTGGGGACACAGAGATGAGCAAGCACGGCTGTGGTGAAGTGGACTTGCTTAACGGTTTTGTTTTGTTTGTTTTTTTGCTTTTTATAAATTTATTTATTTTTGGCTGTGTTGGGTCTTCGTTTCTGTGCGAGGGCTTTCTCCAGTTACGGCGAGCGGGGGCCACTCTTCATCGCGGTGCGCGGGCCTCTCTCTCACTGTCGCGGCCTCTCCCGTTGCGGAGCACAGGCTCCAGACGCGCAGGCTCAGTAGTTGTGGTTCACGGGCCTAGTTGCTCCGCGGCATGTGGGATCTTCCCAGACCAGGGCTCGAACCCATGTCCCCTGCATTGGCAGGCAGATTCCCAACCACTGCGCCACCAGGGAAGCCCTGCTAAACGGTTTTTAAGCTGAGCAGTGTCCCTTAGAAATCCTGCTTGTAGTGCTAAGATAGCCTTTTTATCTCTGATCATTCGTTCAACAAATAGAGATGAAAAATCTGTCTGATAGGCCTTTTCTAGTTGCTGGAGATACAGCATTAAACAAACTAGACAAAAATCCCAGCCCTCACACAGTTCACATTCTACTGAAGGAAAAAAATAAGAATAATAAGAAACAAACAAAAAAATAGGAAAATGTTTATTATATGGTGGGGCTAAGGAGTGAAATAAGCCTGGGAATGGGGATAGGAAATGAGGGGATTGCAGTTTCCATGCTGGAGCCCAGAGGACACCTCAGTAAGGCGACCTGTGAGCAGAGATCTTGAGGAGGCAAGGCGGCGAGCCATGTCCATGTGACTGAGAAGAGCGCTCAGAGGGACGGCGCTGTCACTGCAGAGAAAGCTCTGAGGCTGGAGCGTGTCTGCCTTGTTCGGAACAGCAAGGCGGAGCTGCAGGAGAGAAGCAGGTGGGGAGAACACTGGAGACGAGGACAGGGGGAGTGGGGTGAATTGTGTCGGGCTCTGTACGTCATTGGATAGACTAGCTTTTTTATTCTGGCTGAGGTGGACAGCCGTCATACGATTTTGACCAGAGGAGTGACATGATATGATATATTCTGAAAGGATCACTGTGGCTGAACCACTGAGAATATATTGAAAGAGGAGGCAAAAGTGGAAATGGGGAGACCAGTCAGGCTGTTACAACAGTCCAGGCGAGATGTGGCAGGGCTTGGACCAGGGTAGGAGGCATGGAGGTGATGGCAAGTGGTCAGATTCTGGACCTGTTTAGAAGAACTGGGATGGATTTGCTGATGCGTTGAATATGGCGGAGGATTCAGATTTCACTTCCAGTGTTAACCACTTGTCATTTCTTTGCTGCACTTCTATCTTTGTTGGCCAGTTTCCTCTTTCAGTTATCCGTTTTTTGTAAAATGTCTTGTGGATGTGTCACTGGGCAACAAGGAGGCAACACAGCTCCACTGAATAACAGATGCACAGTGACCAGTCACCGACAGACTTGGGAGGAGAGTTAAGGTGGTCAGTCACTGACCATGGCGCACGTGTGCTGTTCGTATGGTGGTTTGGACTGAAGAGCTGACAGTGTGTGCTTCACATGGTCACTCACAGTGGTGTGTTGTGGTGACAGAAATTTGAACTGTGTTGCTGGGGGACCAGTGGCACTTAACGAAACCATGGTGGATTCATTTCCTGTGGCTGCTGTAACATTACCACACACTGGGTGCTCAAACACCAGACATCTGTTCTTTCACACTTGTGGAGGCTGGAAGTCCAATATCCAGGTGTGGGCAAGGGTGGCTCCTCCTGGAGGCTCTGAGGGAGAATTTGTTCCAGGCCCCTCTCCTGGCTTCTGGGCGCAGCGTAACTCCAGTCTCTGCCTTTGTCTGCTCTGTGTCTCTCTCTCCCCTCTGACTCGTGTAAGGGTCTCTCGTAAGACCCTCCCATTAATCCAGGATGATCTCATCTTGAGATCCTTAACTCCATCAGCAAAGATCCTTTCTCCAAATAGAGTCACATTCACAGGTAGCAGGGCTTAGGATTTTGAGCTGTCTTTTGGGGGCCGCTATTCAACTCACCGTACATGGTGTATCAGTCTGTTCCAGATTAACAGCAGACTGGGTGGCTTATAAACAGCAGGCATTTATTTCTCACAGATCTGGAGGCTAGGAAGTCCAAGATCAAGGTGCCAGCATGGTCGGGTTCTAGTGAGGGCCAGCGTCCTCTCACTGCGTCCTCACATGGTGGAAGGGGTGAAGGAGCTCACCGGCTCTCTTACGAGAACACTAATGCCATTCGTGAGGGCTTCACCCTCATGACTTAATCACCTGTCTCCTAATTCTATCCCACTGGACATTAGGATTTCAGTATATGAATTTTAGGGGGATCCAAACATTCAGACCATAGCACATGACCAGAACCTTGCAAAGCAAGGGCTGCCTGTTTACCCCGGTTGTTCTGTGCCCCTGCTGATGGATACCTCTGCTGTTTCTGCTGTGTTAGCTATTTTGAATATTGTTTAGAATTCATTTTAACTTGCATCTTTTTAGCTTATCTCTTTTTTTTTAAATGGTTTTTTCTTGGGATTACAATATACTCCTAATATTTTAGTCAGAATTAATGTTCCTGCTGCCTTATATAATATGCAGTTACTTCCTCATTACCATCTTTGTGCTACAGATATAATGCATATCATACATTATTAGAACTGCACAAGGTAATAATTTTTTATTATTTAGGTATAATTGACAAAATTATGAGGTACTTTAAAGTGTACCTCATGGTAACTGGATCTACATTGTGAAAGGAGCCCCCGTCTAGCTAATTAACGCATCCATTGCCTCACAGTTTTCTTTTCTACCGTCTTAGCAATAGTGTTGTCAACCAGAGTCAGTGTTTTATCTTTATTCATCTTAATAGGTGATAGTCTGCACCCTTTCACCAACCTCTCCCTATTTTCCCTGCACCCTTGCCTCTTGCAACCACTTTTCTACTGTTTCTATGAGGTTTTTTTTTTTTAGATTCCCACATAAAAGTGATGCCATCCAGTATTTGTCTTTCTGTGACTTATTTCACTTAGCATAATGCCCTCAAGGTCCATCCATGTTGTCACAAGTGGCAGGATTTCCTTCTTTCTTGTGGCTGAATAATATTCCATTTTGTGTGTGTGTGTATATATACACACAGTCACATACCACATATTCTTTATCCATTCATCTGTTAAACAACTTTTTATATGCTGGATATCGTGAATAATGCTGCAGTGAACATGGGGGTGCAGGTATCTCTTCTAACAAGTGTAAGGTGATATCTAATTGTGGTTTTGATTTGCATTTCCCTGATGATTAGTGAGATTGAGCATCTTTTTATGTGCCTGATGGCCAATTTGTGTGTCTTCTTTGAAAAACTGTCTCTTCAGTTCCTCTGCCCATTGAATCTGATTGGTTTTTTTTTTGCTACTGAGTTGTATGAGTTCTTTGTACATTTTGGATATTCACCCCTTATCAGATAGGTGACTTGCACATATTTTCTCCCATTCAGTAGGTTGTCTTTTCATTTTGTGATGGTTTCCTTTGTTCTGCAGAAGCTTTTTAGTTTCATGTGGTCCCTCTTGTTTAATTTTGCTTTTGTTGCCTTTGCTCTCAGTGTTAAATCCAAAAAATCATCTCCAAGACAGATGTCAGGGAGCTTGTTGCCTATGCTTTCATGTCTTACATTCAAGCCTTTAATCCACTTTGAGTTAATTTTTATGGTACAAGATTGTGGTCCAGTTTCATACTTTTGCATGTGGCTGTCCAGTTTTCCCAGCACCATTTTTTGAAGAGACTGTCCTTTCCTCATTGCATATTCTTGGCTCCTTTGTTGTAAATTAATTGACCATATATGAACAGGTTTATTTATGGGCTTTCTATGGTGTTCTATTGATCTGTCTGGTTCAGTACCATACTGTTTTGATCACTATAGCTTTGTAAACTAATTTGAAATCAGGACGTGCAGTGCCTCCAACTTTGTTCTTCTTAGGATTGCTTTAGCTGTTCAGGACTTTGTGGGTCTGTACAAATTTTAGGATTGTTTTTTCTATTTCTGTGAAAAATGCCATTGGAATTTTGGTGGAGATTGCTTGCTCTGGGTGGTATGGACATTTTAACAGAATTCTTCTAATCCGTATGCATGGAGTATCTTCCCATTTATATGTTGTCTTTGATTTCATTCATCAGTGTCTTGCAGTTTTCAGGTGTATGACTCTTTAACCTCCTTGGTGTTTCTAGGTATTTTATTCTTTTTGATGCAGTTGTAAATGGTATTGTTTTAATTTCTCTTTCTGATGATACTTCATTGGTAGTATATGAAAAAACAACTGATTTTTGGATATTGATTTTGTATCCTGCAACTTTACTATAATGTATGGGATGTAATATTTACATGCATTAGAACCTCACAAGGTAATAACTTTTGCCTTAAAACTTGTCAGATATATAATATTTCCAGTGCTCTGTCATTTGGTATGTAATTCGTTCCAATTGATACAGTTGCCCTTCAGCCTCAAGAACTGCCTTTAACATTTTTGCTGATCTGCTGGTGATGAGTTTGAAGGTTTTCTTTTTATCAGAAATGGGTTTTTTTTCCCCCCATTCTTGAAAGATATTTTCATTGAATTTATTGGTCTAATTGGTCTTATTCACATGTTTGCCACCTTTTTCAATGAGTAAAATTCTGAGATGATAGTTTGGGGTTTTCCCTTCTCTTCTTTCAGCACTTTGCAAATGTCGTTCCACTGTATAATCTGGCCTCTGTAGTTTCTGATAAGTCATGTGTGATTCAGATTGTAGTATGTCATTTTTCTGGGTCTTTATCCTGGTTTTCAGCAGTTTGATACTTTGCCTAGGAGTGATTTTTTTCATATTTTACTGCTTGTTTTTCTCTGAATTTGTAAGTTTATATTATTCACCAAATTTAGAGAAATTCTGGCCATTGTTTCATCACATTTTTTACTACACTGCTTTTCTTCTGGGATTCTAATTACAGGTGATAGACTTTTTTATATTGTCCTATAAGTTTCAGGCTCTGTTCTTTTTTTTTTTGTCCAGTCTTCTTTCCTCTCTGCTCATGTTCTTGAACACATGTATAGTAGCTGATTTGAAATCCTTGTTATCTTGAAGTTAGACTCTGTTGATTGTCCTTTAAGAATGGGTCACATTTTACTGATTCTTCATTGAGTTGAGTCATTTTGGATTGTAACCTAGACACTGTAAATCTGACTTGTAGAGACTCTGGATTCTGTTAGGTTCATTTATAAAACGTTAATGTTTTTGTTTTAATAGGCAGAGAAATTGTTTTGACTCAAACTCTTGGGCAGCAGTTCAAATCTCAGTTCAGTTTTTTTATCCTTAGCTGAGTTGCCTTGAGCCTGCTGCATTGATGTGTGGGTTAGGGACTGGCCTGGGATTTGGGAGGGAGGACTTAGTATGCAGTATTTGGATGGGCCCCTCTCAGGCCCTTTTCTTTGGGGGACTGTTTCCTCTCTTCCAGTGGTTGATTTCCACCAACTCTTTTTGTTCTTCAGCCCAGAAAGACTTGATTTTTCCACTGGAGTTTTAGCCACCCCACGTAGATACTTGCCCGCAGCCTGCTCTAGGTTAAGTGCTATTTTTTCTTAAAAAGATAACTCAGTCTCTTGCCATTCCATTCTTCCAGGTGTCTAATCTCTTGAAGAATCCTACTTCTGTTCACTCTCCAGTGCCTTCAGGTCTTTTAAGAGTGTCTGTATTTCTAGTTCATCTGCAGGAAGGGTACTAAAAGCGAAACTGTATATTATCTTTTTAAATAGTTCCTTTAAGTTGCATATTGATTACTAAAGGCTTGATATCTTCTTGTTTTACCATTTTTACCTCCTGCGATGTTCTTGTGTGTCCACCAGAGGGCAGGAGTGGCAAGGCAGAGGGGTCCAGCCTGCAGAAAGGAGCTCTGCTGCAGTTCTCCGAAAAGTCACGTTATTGCTGTTTGGGTCTTCCTGGCCTTGCTTTCTGTTGATGACAGTGTTTTCATGCATTCTACAGACATTTACTGAGCTGCAGGCCAGGTTCCCTCAAGCTAAACACCAATGTGGGATATAGAGTAAAAATCAGTCATGGGAGATTACAGAAGGACAATTATGATACAGGTTATCTGGTGACAGATTCATCATGAGAGGCCGGAGCCAGATGTCACAATAGAGAAGGCACCTGGGAGTGTCAGGGAAAGCAGGATGGGGATGGGACCCTGAGCCCTGAAGCATGAATAGTTCGTGTGTCGGGGTTGGGGGCTGGGATGGCAGATGCGATGACATGGATGCAGAATGGTGCAGATTTTGTGTTTGGGGAGCAGTGGGCGTGGTCCCTGGGGTTGAAAGAAGTGTATCGAAGGATGTGGAACCTACAGGGACGCAGGCACAAGTCTGAAGGGGCCTTGAGTGGTCTTTAAGAACAGGACGACAAGGGACACACTGTTTGGGGAAGCTCCTCTGAGGTGTGTGAAGAGAGTAGAACCTGGTGAGAAGGCCAGTTGAGACTGGACCACAGCAGGCAGGCAGGCAACAGAGGATGGTGCCCCGAACGCGTCAACGGTGTGGGAACCGAGAAGATGGTCGACTGGGGAGGTGCTTTGTAGGCAGAAGTCACAATTGGATGTGGGCGCTGAGAACAGAGATGGAGTAGGAGTGATCTGGAGGCTTATGTCCCTGGTAACCAGATAAGGCTGGGGGAGGGAGGCGATCATTTTGGGGTGGGGACCAGAGAATAATGTTTTGAACCTGACGAGTTTGTTAAAGCCAGCGTCCCGCAGACCCTGTTAAGAACTTGCCACTTGAGCGGTCATTTGAAGATCTGCTCAGAACCTTGGGGACAGTGGGCCATGATGGCGTCTGGTCCACAGACTTTGCTCAAATCCACTCCCCGGTCACCTGTGCTTGAGTCACACCTGGTGGAAATGGACAGCTGCTGGGGAGCTTTTCTTTGTGCTGCTCTGAGGCCTGCCTCAGGGGCTTTCACCACTGTCTTTGCCGTTGTCCCCTCGTCTGAGAAAACAGGGAACACTGACATCAAGAAGGTCCCTTCCTTGTCTGCCACCGCCACGTACCCCATCCCCGCAGCAGCCTGCCCTTTCTGCTGGGATTTGGCTTCATTTCTGCACCTTCCCCGCTCTTCTGGCTTCTCGGGCATCTCTTCCTCTGCAACGTGGGATCACTTACGATTACATAAGCCAAATTTCATTTCAGCGGGAAGGAATGGGAGTTGTCTGTTTGGTTCTGAGTTTCCTCAGGAGCAGGGGTTCGTAACATAGGGGTCTGTAGCTAGAAACTGAAGATGGGGGGGAAATCTTTTTTTAACTTTCTGGTAACTGTATTTTGTAGACCTGTGTGTCTTCTTCTATGCATTTAAAAACATTGTTCCGAGAAGGGTTCTGTAGCACATAGAGTTACGAAGCCCTGCTCTGGAGGGTGGGGAACAAGGAAGATTGGAATGAGACTTGTAACTTTAGGCAGCTGCTAAAGCCTGCTGCTTTCCCTGTGACCCCTAAGTGAAGGCTTCCTGTGGTCACCTTGGCGTCACTGCTGGCCAGGAGGAAGGAGAACTTTCCTGGGTGAACCTCCTGTTGGGACTTTGAGCTGAGGCAAGTAGCCCAGCTTCAGAACCTTGGCGCCCAGACAGCTGGCCCAGAGGACTGCTCAGGCCTACCTGCCCCTGGAGGCCTTTGGAGCACTGCAGGCTCAAAACACAGTGGGGGCCCCGTGGCAGCATATCGTGGAGCAGGCACCGTCCAGCTTGGAAATCGGCATCCAGCCCCTCCGACCTGAGGCTGACCTGGCTCTGACAGGGATGGAGGAAGACAGTGGTTCACCTGCACCCCAGATCTTCCCACTGTTCTTCTGATCCTTTCTTTCTGCTTTTCAGAAAAAAAGCTTGTAAATACTTTGAGCAAGGCAAAGGGACCTGCCCATTTGGAAGCAAATGCCTTTACCGCCATGCTTACCCTGATGGGCGGCTAGCAGAACCAGAGAAACCTCGGAAACAGCTCAGTTCTGAAGGCACCGTGAGGGTAAGGACTTCGCCATCTCTAGTCAGGAACACCCACCTGTAGGCATTTCCGGGGACTGCTCCTGGCCCCTCCTCGTAGCTTTGGCAGAAGGGCATGTGGTAGGCAAACAGAATAGAAGCTACTCAGCTTTCACGTTGCCTTTAGCAATAACCAAGCATGTTTGCTGGCTGGTTTTGCAGTTCTTTAATTCGGTGCGGCTCTGGGATTTCATTGAGAACCGAGAAAGCCAGCATGTCCACAACACTGAAGACGTCGACATGACAGAGCTTGGGGACCTCTTCATGCACCTCTCCGGAGTGGAGTCATCAGAACCCTGAAGAGTAGGTGGTCGCCCTGCGTCTTCGGCTCCACCAGCCGAGGCTTCCCCAAGCCAGGGTGTGCAGAGCTTCCTTCACGGCAGCCTGGGGTGGCGTGTCACTTGAATTTGAGTGGGGTTGTATTTAATCTTGGTCTCATCCACTCCATTATTACAGCCATGGGAAGAGTGAGGATATAAAATAACCTGAACACATATATGGAATTGCTGCTTCCCTAGTTGCTGTTTATGTTAGTTGCACCTCAAACTCCTCAGGGGGGCCGGCTGACCAGCCAGCGTTTTCACTGATTGATTCAGACCAGCCTGGCTCCCGTCCTCGAGGACCGTGCGCCGCCCCTAAAGCAGCAGATTCATTTATCTTACCAAAGGATTCCTGTGTGGTGAACCTCCCTAGTATACTGAAATAGTGTGGGCAACACTGGATTTGTATTTGCTTTTCAAAAACCAAGTGAGCGCTGCACACCTCAGCACAAAACTCGACTTAGGGCTCTGCAGTGTCCCAAATCAGGGGAGAAGTCTTGTTGCAGGACGTTCAGCAGACAGGTATAAACCTTCTTACCTGGGGGGGGGGGGGGGGGGGGGGGGGGGGGCTCTTGAAGTAACAGGAAGCAGAAATATGGCCCCTCTTTTCCGGTTTGTGGTAGGGTAGGGTCACAATCGGAGTAATCTTGCACACGTGCCTCCAGGGAAAAACTCACCTGCTGGCTTGTGCCCCGAGGGTTCATGTATGTTCTTATCTGTAAAACCTGGCTTTGATTTTAAATTTTATAAAAACAGCACCCAAGAACAGTTTCTGGTTCTTATCTAGCGGTGGTCCTGAAGAGAGTACAAGTCTTCTGTCATCAGTAGTGATTTTAATTGAAGGAGCATAACCTTGTGAATCAGAACACAATCCAAGCCGAAATTATCTATTTTTATAGACAGCTGTAGACACCAAATGTTTTATAAATGCATTAAAGAAGAAAGTCTCCTCTTTACCTGAGTTTGGAGTTCTTAAGTAAGTAAGTGAAGGGTGACAAAGGCTGAATTCAATTCCCAGCAGAGGCTCTGGGCCCATTTCCTGTTTCTTGACTTCTGCTCCCAAAGGCATGAACAAAATGGAGTTCAAGCTGTGAGCTCAGGATTACTTTAAAAGGAGGAAACAGCCATTAAACCCTACATTTAATTTATTTTATTAAAATAACAAATTGAATAACTGTATTTTGTCAGGCGCAATAAAAACAAAATTAAACCCAAGAAAACCTGTGTTCCTGGCTTCCTTGATACGATGTGATGTAGGGACAAGGCTGGCGGGGCAGGGGTGGGGGGGCCCGCCCCCGCCCCATAGGGGCAGCTCCTGGAAGACAAATTCAGCACAATGGAAGACTGCTCCCTGAGAGGGCGGAGACTGGGAGGGGCAGGCCAAGCACCTCTTCTGGAAAACCATCCCAAAGCACTAGAGACCTTCAAGAAAAGGCAGTGTCCCCAAAGTCAAGTCCATAGTACCAAAGCAGGCTCCTCCAGACTGCCATGGTCTCGACAGTCCTGGGCTGTTTGGTGCATTATGTGCAAAAACTACCTGTTTGGTGCCACACCACGTATCTCTGAAGAGAAGTCCTGTGATAAGCGTTCCTCGTAGGAGCTGATTTCCAAAATCCACATGTCCCCACGTCACGGCTGGTTTGCCTGCTACCTACCTGCATTTCCCCTCTGAGTGCTTTTTCTTGCCCTAAAAATACTCGAACAGATGGCAGCCACCGGTGCATCTGAAGGAGGCTCAGCTCATGAGCACAGGGGTTGTGGGGGAGCAGGACAAACCAACACTGCAAATGGCTTCCTCCTCCCAGGGCCAGAGGGGTAGAAAAGGCAACGTGAAGTTAAGGCCCCGTGAGTGGTCTAGAAGGTCCTTAGCAGCAGCTTCTCTAAAAACGAGCTCTGTCCCCACAGAAAGGTGATGCCTGCTGACTTCCCTTCCCACCTGGTGGCCTGAGTGCAGGTGCAGAGTCAACTAGAAGACAGGCAATCTAGGGGATGTGGTCAGCGTGCAGGCATTGATGTCCTCGGTATGGGCCGCCCGGTGCAGGGATGGCTCAGAAGCGCTCCGGTTGATTTTCGGTAGAGAGTGTTGGAGCAGCTCAATGGAAGACAGGATCTGAAACAAGGCCATAAAATGCTCTCATGGCAGGGGACAGGGCATTCTGCAGCAGCAGCTTTCAATCTGGGCCAAAGACACAGGCTGTTCTCCCCACCCCCACCTGCATCATCTTGTGCAGAACACAAGTCCCTCCCTATAGAACAAACAGCAAGAAGCTTCTCTCCTTGTTTGTATCACTAAGAACTCCTGCTTTAATCAGTTCTAGCACCTTGAGCCAAGTCTTACCTGGGGAAAAAGAGGCCTCTCTTCCTTAACTTTCTTCACACAGTCGGCTACCAGCCTCTTCATTGCTTTGGGGCAGTTCTTGTACAGCTTACTAAGGTCTGGGGAGGCGTACCCTCGGCCTACCATGAAGATGATCTAAGGGAGAGAAAGCAGTTGAGGGAACAGGTGGATGAACAACAGTGAAAGCAGCACCTTCCACCCTGTGTTGCTCAGACGGGCAGAGCCCGGGGGCTTCCACGGCGAGCGGGTCGTTGAGCACCAGTGACGCACCTGATCGCGGTTGCTGATGTGGGAGTAGGGCAGCTCCCCCGTCATAAGCTCGTACAGCACGATGCCGTAAGAGTAGACGTCAGACTGGAAGCTGAACGGGTTATTGTCCTGCATTCGAATCACCTCTGGGGCCTACGGGGACAAAGTGCATCTGTCACCATCTGTGCCCCACAGATATGCAGGAGCCAGGCTGTCCCTTGGGCTGGGTATGAAAGTCCCCGCCTCAGCCCTGCTGTAGCTCTTTCCCAAAAGGCTCCCACTCTCAGGCTCAAAGGAGCTCAGGAATCCTGTCTCTGAGATCCAGCACTCCCCATCACCTAACTCCCCCCAAGCTGTGCTTCAGCACTTCCTCATCACCAGGAAACCCAAATTTGCCCAGGGGCTGCCAACACTACACAGGTGTCACCGAGGTGGTCGGGAAATGTAGAGAAATGCCTGAAGCCTGCATACAGACCTCCCATCACATCACCCCTCCTGGCCCTGCACCCTGCTAGAGGGAGCCCAGCCGCCTCACCATCCACAAGATGGAGCCGGTGGGTTGTTCAACCTGCTGAGAACCACTCCAGCGCGACTTCACTGTTGCCAAACCAAAGTCTCCAATTTTCACCGTCAGGCCTTCATGGAGAAATATATCTCAATGCCTGTTAAGGACTGTGGTTTTAAAAGAATGGTCAAGTTACTTTTGAAAAACTTCCCCAAGTTCTTAACTAGCACCATCTCTCGGCCTCCCATCCGCCCCAGCCTTCTCTGCACTGGATTTGCTAGTGCTTTAGAACGCGGCTCCTTCCAGGAGGTGCTCCGGGCACCAGATTCTCTGGCTCCAGCCGCAACAAGCCAGTTTGCCCCCCACTGCTGCTGCTGCCTCCATTTACACACCTAGGAGCCGGGTCTCTGGCCTTGTGACATTGCCACATAACGTAGGTGCCTTTACGCCCCAAGACTCTGAGCATGGCCTGCATCCTGCCCTCCAATGGCTAACGGAAACACCCTGAGTCCTGAATGCTGTCTGCCTGAAGGCATTTCTCACAGGATAGGTACCACTTGGTGACTTCGAAATCAAAACCAAACACCTCAGTTCTGAGTAAAGAAGCCAGGCAGTTTAAGGCCGACCTGTGTGATCTGCTGATGCCCAGTAGTTCATACCTCCTTAAAATCGGTGGTGTCTGCCTTCATGGTATAATATGTTGGTCCCCAAAAACCCACCACTAAAAGGTATCCTGTGTCTCAGACCCATGCCCAAAATAGCACATCCCATCATGCGACCCAACACAACTGCTGTGCCTCTCACTGGCCAAGAAGCAAAGTGTAGCTGTAATGCCGTACTCCCTTCAAAGAGAAAGGCTGGTGGAGGGAGGCAGATGTAAAATTGTTACATTTCACACTCTACAGCAAGAAAAACACCTTTATTCATTCCTTCTGTAAAAGCACATTATGTCTTGGAAAGGGTTGATTCCAACAGTAATCTCTGAGGAAACCATTTCTGTGCATTCAAGAAACAATTTTAAGTAGTAATTTTTAAAATCTTGCAACTTTTGGCTTGCAGCTACTGTCTGACCAGATATACAGTCCACAAACTAGAAGTAAGCATAAAAGACAAAAGGCCCATTCTCCCAAGTTAAATTTAGTAATAAAGAGCATTTAAAAATTGGCCTGTTTCAAGCATAACCCAAACGGTATCTCAACTTTCATGGAACTCTTTCCAGAGTCACTTTTGCTGAGGTAAACTTTAAAAGTGTCCTAAGTTTAGAACTGAGCAGTCAGATGAAACTACCACCAAAGGATACTGTTGGATTTCATGTCTCTGTGGATGATGTTCTTTGCATGCAAGTAGCTGTGAAGGGAAAATAAGTCTATTAAAACCAGTTTGAGAGATATTGGTAGAAAGCAGCTTCAAATTACATCTAAGAAGTAAACCACTTGAAGGCCTGACTCCTAGCTGAGAAGTCACTTTCGGGGATTGGCCCTGCACTGGTTCAGCCTGGTCCACGTCAGGACTTATAACCTGAAAGTGAGGCCACAGCACAAACAGGGAAGGTCTTCTTTCAGCATCAGTTTTATTCAAAAAGTAATTCCAACAACCAAAATATCCATCAACTGATGAACAAATAAAACGCTGTATACAATGGGATATTCTTCAGCCATAGAAAGGAATGGAATACTGATACACACTACAACATGGATGAATCTCTCAAAAACACGCCAAGTGAAACAAGCCAGACACAAAAGACTTCATCTAGTATCTTGAAAATCTTCTAAAGTTAGTGGTGATGGTTTACACCTCCGTGAACATACTAAAAAAACTGAATTGTACACTTTAAAGGGGTGAATTTTAAAAGTGAATTTCATCTCTAAAAAATAACTGACTAGTCATTTCTGGAAATGTACACAATGCAAATTCCATATGACTTTTAAAAATACAACATGAGATTTTATAAACCACTTGCAAGCACAGCTTTAGTTAAGCTCCTAGTCGTCGGGGGGTATGAGGAGTTCCCCCTGCTCCACATTAGGGGTACTTCAAAGGAAAAGTTTGAGAAGCACTGCCCTGGCTTAGCCAAGAATGAAACGCACACGCACACCCCTTTCACAGAGAAATGTGTCAAAGCACAAAGACCCAAAACAATAGTATTTAATGGAGGTGCTATGGATCACCTTAATTTAAGCATTCTCCAAAAGGAAAAATTACACAGAACGTGACACCTGGTCAAACCTTTACGTGGAATAAGCACACTTGATGGGCTATGCCTCAGACACGATGCCCACCAGAAGGTGGCAACCCGCACTGTGTTGAGTGTTTGGCTGAATTTTTTTTTTTTTTTTTTTTTTTTTTTTTGGCGGTACGCGGGTCTTTCACTGTTGTAGCCTCTCCCGCTGTGGAGCACAGGCTCTGGACGCGCAGGCTCAGTGACCATGGCTCACAGGCCCAGCCGCTCCACGGCATGTGGGATCTTCCCGGACCGGGGCACGAACCCATGCCCCCTGCATCGGCAGACGGACTCCCAACCACTGCGTCACCAGGGAAGCCCCTGTCTGGCTGAATTTTAAGGGCGGTTGCTGGAACCTGAATCTGAGCCCTAAGGGGGTAGCCTCAGCTTGGGCAATAAACCTGAATTTCTTGTTCCTTTGGCCCACCACACAGGTTCATTTCCAGCTGTGCAAAAATATCACAGAAGTCACTTAATGGGCTTGGCTTTTCCTAATCTTGGTTCTGATGTAGGGACAAGTTGATCCTTGGACCCCAGATTTTCTACGCGTCAGGCCATTCACTCACTCCATTCCCTGAGCCGTCTGCCGGGCAATGTCAATCAACTGGAACATCTGGAACTTGGTCTCCTGGACGTGCAGGTGTTTATAGAGGCTGCTGCCCTCGCACCACTGGGTCACAATTGCCAGGTTGTCCTTCGTCATGTACCCCATGAAGAGCAGGATGTTCACGTGCCGGGTTTTGCTGGAGAAGGGAGGGGAGGAGAGAGGAAAGGCTCTGAACCTTCCGCTGCTGCAGAACAGGGAGATCTAGTCTGCTTTCCCACTGTCTCCGACCAGACCCTGCATGTTCCTGACACCACCCATGCTTACAGTCCAGGGGCTGGCAAAGCAAACACAGCCGATTGCTGATGAACCAGCTGGTGTTATGAGCGGACAGAGGGGCTGCCGTCACTGCCCTCAGTGCTGGCCTTGATCGTACAGAGGACGTTCTCTTTCATCAGCATATATTCACCAATCTCCCCACAGGGGTCACAAGGACCCCTCATCTATGGAATCCATCATTATTCAGTTTATTCCTACAAGTGTAAACAGTGACTCAAAGACTTCAAAACTGACGGTTTTGAAGTCCAAATTAAGGCAACTTAGCTATAAAGAGTTTTTGTAAATAAATGTGAAAACAGAACCCATCTCTCCCTACATCAAAACAAAACCCAGAGATAGAACCTGGGCTGTTCTATCAGTGTAGTGAGCCCAGAGACCTGAGGCAGTGGAAGGGGGTATGCTCATCAAAGGGGGCTCTTCTAAAGGCTTAATAAGCGCATAAGCTGGAAGAAACCTTCCGCTCCTTTTCACTCATGAGGGAGTTGTTTCAACCATAGGACTCCACAGTGAACACTCACCACCAGTCCCAGCCATCAGCCCTCAGAGACAGGTCATGATACCATGCAGCCTACTTCCTCTGCGGTGCTTGTACCAGCATCCACGCCCCGTCCCTGCCACACCAAGGGACAGGCCAGCTTTCTACTCACCGAAGGACAGCCACTTCATTCCTGAAGGCCTGGAACTGCTCTGGTGTGGGGTCAACAACCTTTAGAATCTTTACTGCAACGTCTCCTGCAAATTAGTTTACAGTGAGCGCAGTTGAATGATCTTACTTTGTTATTTTTCATGTACACTAGATCTGAAGAAGATATAATTAATCACTTATTCAAAAATCATATACCTACACAGATGGAACAAATACTATGCAAATTTCTGAATTATCAAGTAGCTTAAAAAGTTAGATTATACTACTATCCTTAAAATACCGCCCCCACAGGCCTTGAACCAGCTTGGTTTAAACTGTTCCTGTCAAGCCTGGCATCCCCAGCAGTGAGGTCATGTGTGACAGGTCACAGCCTGGGCCTGTGAAGATGACATCAGCAGATGGATATGAATGGCCCAGCAAATACTGAGTCTTCGGGGCCAGGAGGCTGGGGCCGGGAAGCAGGCCAGTTAGTAAACAGTTGATGCTAAATTCAGCAGCCACATTTCAATGAGACCTGAGAAGCTCCCTTGTACAAATTCAAAGACATATATTGAAATTAACCGTCTCGGCCTTCAGTGCCGTTAGAAAGTAATCCTAATGATTAATACTGATTGCTTACTATACCCTGGCACTGTCTGCTCTCACGGGTATTACCTCCTTTAATCCTCGTAGCTGCTCTATGACATTAATACTGTCGTCCTCATCTTACAAAAGCAACAAACTGAAGTTTAGTTACTTGGCCAAAGTCATATAGCCAAAAGAAAGTGCTGGAGCCAGGATCAGAACCCTAGTCTGACTCCAATACCTGTACTTCTAACTAAAATACTGACTACTGACTGTCAATCACTGTGAGTAAAAACCAGCCTCTTCATGTAACTTCAGAAACATCCAGGGATCAATTCTACTTTACAGGTGCTACCGATTTAGAAGCCACTTTCAGAAGTGTTATGTCATACTTATAATAGTTGTAAAGCTAGTAAATTACCTGAAGCCCCATTAGGACCTCAGCTTTTCATGACAAATAACTTTACTAAATACAATCATCAAACAAAGTAGGAGTTAAGTTCAGTGGCACTTGGAGGTGACTTAGTTCCTCCACGACTGAGCATGTGCCCTTGGCAGCACCCCCCTGCAGCCTGCTGGAGCACTCATTCCACTTTTGGGGAGCACCAGATGGTACAGAGATGGTTCTTACGATAGGTCCCTAACTGTTGCCCTGTGATCTCTGTTTGTATCATCTAAAGCTAAAATCCCCACTTAGCAGCAGCTTCCAAATTGGTTCTTATCCAGTTCACTGGCACATGAACTTACTGAGGGCCCAGGGCTGCCTGGAAGGTGCTGCTGACTTTGGATGGCAGAGCTGCATGTGCTATATTCAGAGCTACCTTATAACTAGGAAGATGGAGCTGGTAAACTATGCAGCCCCAACCTCAAGTTCCTTATGACTGAGTAGAGGGACAGGAGTCTTTTGCATAATTGCCTATTCTGGAGCAGTCAGAGCCAAGACAGGATTGGGGTCGGGGGATGACAGAGGAGGGGAGTAAATATCTTGGCAGAGAGGATATAGAAAAGTTTTCTGAAGGAAATGCGATATAAGCCAAAGGAAGGGGCTGTTCTAGACTTGGTACACCAGAAACAAAGGTGAGGTAAGGGGGATGAGAGAAACGCCAAGTTGTGTTTGGGAAACTCTAACATAGCATGTGATTTGACACCTGTAGGACAGGAGGGAGGCCAGGGAGGAGGAGTCTGCTACAAGAATGCAGGTGCAATGCAGGCACATTGGTGACAGCAGGGATAAAAAGGAGGAGATGGAGGCAAGAAACCCTGTGAAGGTGAACTGACTCAATGTGGCAGTCAACTGAGAGGAAGGGCCAGGAGATGGCCAGGCAATAGATGGGGGTTTAAAGGGACAGGCTGGAGATAGGTATGCAGAAGAAAGACTTGGGGAGATGCTGGATGGTCCCTCAGAAGGGGCTGCTTCCTAGTTCATGAGCCTAGTTTTGCAAGCCCTTCCCTTTCTCACAGCTTTTCTCTGGGCATGCTCCAGTCGTCGCTGAACTCACCCTCAGCGTCACCCATTTTGGACCTGATCAGTAATGCAACCTCAGACCTCAGATGATCCATCAGCAGCCAAAGCCTGTTCACAGTGACTCGCTCTGACCTGCTGTCAGCTGAACATCCTCCACCTCTAGCCTCTACTTTCTGGACTCGTGAACAAGACACATTCCTGTTAAAAGTTCATCCTGGGGCTTCTCCGGTGGCTGGTTGAGAGTCCGCCTGCCGATGCAGGGGACGTGGGTTCATGCCCCGATACGGGAGGATCCCACATGCCGCGGAGCGGCTGGGCCCGGGAGCCATGGCCGCTGGCTGAGCCTGCGCTTCCGGAGCCTGTGCTCCGCAACGGGAGAGGCCACAACAGTGAGAGGCCCGCGTACCGCCAAAAAAAAAAAAAAAAAAGTTCATCCTTTCTTTGTTCTATCATCATAGACACTTCAAATCCTCCCATCTTTCTAAATCCAAATTCTATTATCCAAATCTGCATGACACTGCTGTGTAAGTCATCCACAATACCTGAGTCATGCAAGTCACTAATGGGAAGACTGAACAGGGTCAAACTAAAAACAGAGCCCACGGCACCATAGGGATCCAGAGGCCAGGCAGCTCACGGTTAACAGTTATGGTAACAGATTATGTGCACTTTCTTACTGAAACCCAGAGACCATACTCTGCGTTACAGCACACCCTCATTTGTATGTGTACCCTCCAAGGACTGCCATACCAGCGATTCAGTCTGGTAGGAACAATGGGCAAACACCATAGGAAAACCAATTTCAACTCCTATACAAAATGGTTTTCTACTGGTAGGAAATGCCCAGAGCTAGACTGACTTTTCAGGTAACTCATGAGCTCCCTTATCACTCTGGTTTTCAGGACAAGGCTGGGCAAACCTCCTAAAGGTCTTGCACAATCTGAGACCTCCATTTCACCCAAATGATATCCAAAGTCTTTATGGCACCTTATAACCCACACCCCAGACCTCACTGCTATTAGCCTCTCCCTCTCTCATTCTACTAAAGCCATTCAGACCTCCCTGAGTTCCTCCGACAGGCCAGGTGAGTGGCCCATTTTGCATCTGCTGTTGCTGCTTCCCAAATGCCACTTCCTCAGCAGACTCCTCCCTAACCAATCTACTAAAAACTATGAACCAGGCCTGCCACTCTATACCTGCTTTCCTCCATTTTTCTCCTTAGCACTTAGGACACACTATCTCCTTTGCTTTTCTTGGTTATTATGCCCACCAGAATATCAACTCCGTAAGAGAAAGAATTTTTATCTGTTTTGCTCAGGGCTTCATTCCTAGCCCCTAGAAAAATACTTGGCATTAGAAGAATGCTCACGAAACACTGGCTGAAGAAATGAGTGAATTCTAACAACTGTCAGCAAGGCAAGTTATGAATTGAAAAGCTGTCTGTTTGAAGCTCTGGAGTTAGAAGTGGCCACAGCCTCTAGCAGGAATACCGGGGACTTAGTTGCTCAGCAGTCCTCGGCACCAAGCACATCATGACTAAGTCCACCTCTCCAGCATTCCATGCAATAGGCATTCAGCAACACTGCTTAATAACTACATGAAGTACTCATTATTTGTCAAACCAGAACTTCTTACTTTCCCTTCACAGTAAAGTCAGAGGCAAATGTAGTACAAGCAAGTTAAGATACATGGCTATTGGGTATCATGTTTTTAATAACATATTAATATTATTCATCTACCATTGAAGAGGGAAGAGCTATTATCACTGGTGAATTTCAAATGTTTTTATCCTTTTTTTTTTGCGGTACGCGGGCCTCTCACTGTTGTGGCCTCTCCCACTGCGGAGCACAGGCTCCGGACGCAGGCTCAGTGGTCATGGCTCACGGGCCCAGCCGCTCCGCGGCATGTGGGATCTTCCCGGACCGGGGCACAAACCCGTGTCCCCTGCATCGGCAGGCGGACTCTCAACCACTGCCCCCCCAGGGAAGCCCTGTTTTTACCTTTTTAAACACCAATTAATTTCCCTGCTTTAATCATCTGAGATTGTCTAAAACTTATTATACACACCCCTGCTTTCTAGAATGGAAACAGAATGAACACCATTCCTCCACTTCTTATTGACTCAGTCAAAATGACAAACCTCAGCCTTAGGCTGGGCTGGGGATCCCCACAGATGGTTATACCAGGCTGCTGACTTCACACTGTGGCCCAAGAGTGTTCTCAGGTTTGGGGATCTACTCTTGAGGGGGCTGCTGCCTTCTTCTCATGCTGTAAGTGACCTCGCTGCTAACAGTCTGAGAGCTTCAAGTGCTATATTCATCTCTTTTAATGTGTTGTTTGTAATTAGCAGAGGCTGCCAAATCAGACCTCAAATTCATGCCCCAAAGGACACTCTGCACTTGGGCCCAAAAGGGTCTCTTCTGTACATAAAGTAAGTGCGCTGATTAGTTCATGGATCTGAGGCCTCCACTTTGGCTGCTTTAAGACCTTTTCTGTTCACAGCCGACGGGCAGAATTGGCGGCGGCGGGGGGGGGGGGGGGGGGGAAATCACCAAAACAGCTGTAATTTTTAATAAATTGAATAAAACGTTCTATTATTTATAGGAATTAGAAAAGCAATAGGGGGGAAAAAAGGAAGCAAATATAGCACAAAATACTCAATCTAGAAATTACGCTTTCCTTGACCCTCTCATATTCCTCTTCATTCACAGACCACGGCTTGCTTTCTGAGGGGCTAAAAGTCCACTGCTCCTCGCCCCTCTGACTTTTGACACTCTTAAGTTAGAAAAAGTAGAATCCTAAAGCATTAGATGTTAGCTACATCCTGACAGTTGTCTTTATGGAAGGAACACTATAGCAGATACATCTCCTTACCATCATCTAAAAGTTCGAGATTGAGACAAAACGGAAGCTCAAGGCAGTACTGTGGCAAATCTAATGCTCTGAAAAACTATGAACCCCCAAATAAAAGTGCTCAATCAAAGGAAGCTTAAATTTGGGTGCAATTTAAACTGCATGTATTGGCTTTTAGCTGAGGCTTAAAAACGGATAAAAATGATAAAATGCTCCTAATGGAAGCATTAAAAGCAGTGTTTTCTGCTCCACTTCCTGCAATTACTTATAGCCTTCTTGTCTCAGATACAAGCACTCAATCTCACAAAATTGTGTTTTTCTTTTCTAAGGGATCACCAAGACATTTATGACATCTATGTAGAAAATATTCTGCAACAGCATAATTTCTCAGTGACCCAGGAGGCAGGCCAGTAGTATATTAGACGCAATTTTTGAAAGAAAAGGAATCACCCTACATATATCTACAAACGTTCAGTCCTTTGCCAGTTCCTGCAAAGAACGAGAAATTTGTCAGATGATTAGTTATAAGTGGAAAATCCACAGTGTTTCTCAGTTTTTAACAACTTGAATTTTAATGCTCTAATGTATTTTACGCTCATAACTTTGTCCATTTATGTATAAAGATAAATACGGTGGCATCCAAAGTAGAAACACAGGCATCTAGGCACCCTAGGTTTTGTGTGTGGTTTTGTTGTTGTTTGCTTTATTAAAATCTGAATTTAGAAGAGATGTCTTTTGGGGAACATGTAGCATTTTCCAGAAAAAAGACTATTTTCTGGCTGACATCCTGAAGCCAGAGGCATTAAAAACCTGACAGAAATGTTAAGTATGTTGACAAAATACAGAAGCTTTGGCTACAGACCTTAAAATAGAAAGTTTCTTCCAAGTGACAAAGTGTTTCCATTAAAATAAGAATGTCAACTCCCCACAGATTCAAGAATTAAGTCTGTGCATTCCTGTTTATCTAGAGATTCCCACAACCAATCCCAGGGCAGAGCAAAGAATATCGGTTTTAGGAGGCTCCTGGCTTTCCTGTGCACAACTGTTTGACCATGGGTATGTGAGTTCCCCCTCTTGGGGACCTTGGTTTTCTGGCATGTAAAATCTCTAAGGTCCTTTCCAGTTTTAAGTTTCCAGAATCCATGCCCCTCCTAATAGCAACAGACTCTTAAACACATTTAAGGAGTTTCAAAGCATGTTCCTCCCAGGTGCACACTGTATTTAATCAGTTTTTAAGAGACTGTGACATTTCACTATGGTGCTCAACTCTTTTTCACCAATTTCTCATTATCCTGAAAACGTTTTCATACCAATTATAGCATTGTTGAGTCTTAGAACAGTATGAAACGTCACTGAGATACCATTAAGTTCAATCTTCAGATGCAATCAAGTACCCTTGGAGAGTGCTGCTGTGAGCCTGCCTGGCACTCTCTGGACTGAAATGTGACTTCACCCTGGTAGTAAAGGAAGGGCCCCAAACTTACCATGCCACTTGCCCTTATAAACAGTCCCAAAGGAGCCTGACCCAATCCGAGTGGAGAGCATCACTTCACTGGCTTCTATCTCCCAGTAATAGCTTGAATCTCTCTGTCCACGAGGCCTCTAAAACAAGCAGAGATCACTGTTATACTTCATGGACTGCTAAAAGTCTGTTTAACGAGGGTGTCAAAGAAAAGATCAACCCAACTCCATCCATTCCCATATCTTTTAAAGATAGACATATTAACTATAATTCCAGTTTTTGTCTTTTGAGAAAATACCGTTTTAGTTGTGCCCTGCCTTGCAACAAACCAGCAAGTTTTCCAATGTAAGCATGCCAAAAATGGCATTGATATTTATAATGTATTCATTTAATTAGAGTCCCCCAACCCTAAAATTAAAGGCATTCTCATTTCTGACTAAGCTTTTCTTATTGAACCCTAACATGCAAGAGGTACTGTTAACCATACTCACAATTTTATTTTTCTCCTGGGTGCTGGATCCCGGTGCCCGCTCTCTCTGTGCCGGCACAGGGGTTTTGGGCTGTGACCAGCCTGTTGGGCTCAGATTGTTGGGACTGCTGGACAAGGCTGAAGGTGAAGCTTAATAGACAAGACAAACAGAATTCACACATGGGTAAGCCAACAGAAGATGCACAGCATAAAGAGAAAAAGCCCATGACTATTTGCTAAATGACTTAGACAAGTACCTGATTCACCGTGACTTCGAATTGCATCCTGAAACAGAAAAGGAAAGCTGGTCAATTTCTGCACTAGAAAAGATGTTCTCTGGGGGAGGGAAAGGGAGAAGGATTTACAGGAGCAAAGTTGATTATAAAATCTCTAAAACACCAAAGGTCTAATTACATACTCTAACTTTTCTTTGATTAAATTCATCAAATGTCTGTGGCCAATATCTCCAAGATCGTTATCATCAAATATTAGGAGGACTGATGCTAATTTCTCATATACAATAAAGCAGCATTCTTTTTTCTCTCTAGAAAGCAATGCACACTGCAGACTGATACTCTTTAAAGGAAGGCTGGCAAAGTTACTATCAAGGTGAGATCCTTCCAGTGGCTGGGGATCTTGCTCCACTGAAGCTCAAAAAAATAATAATAAAATATTTTTAATGAGGGGTTCAGTGGCAAGTTCACTGTTACTCCTCTAGGAGTTGGATTTGCTATGGGTAAGCACCACGACTACATATTTTATCCAAACCTAAAACCATAGAAAGCCGGAAGGACCGTAAATCCCCTAATCTAAAACCTACATTTTACATATAAGAAAACACATATGAACAGATAAAGGAACATGGCGAGTGTCACACAGCCAGTAGGTGGCAGAAACAGAACTAAAAATCACCACCCACGGATCTCAGCCATGAGCTCATTCATCACAAAATGCTCCTCAGATCTTATGGGTAAGCTCTGAAACTAGTTACATTCTACTCAGGTGAGAGGTCAAAGGCTACCTTGAGAATTTATTAAACTGTTTAGTTGGAACAGTTTAAATCACAGGGCTCTCCATGAGACCTAAATCCTCATTTTTATAAATCCTCACTTGGAGTATATAAATAACAATAATAGAAAAACACCTGGTCCCCATATCCTCAAAGAGGATTATTTCTCTTGGAAGTCTTACTCTGTTCTCTTTGTGTAACCACAGTAAAGACAGGATCCTTTTTTTCACACAACTGTTACCAGAATGCTCACACTCTATGACATCTTTACAAGAGACAAGAAGAATCACAGGCCAAGCTGCGCCTCCCCCACTTTCACAGCCCCACCCAAACATCCTCAGAATTTACCAATAAAGCCTGGTTCTGGGGTTCTCAAACCTGGCCAGTCTTCAGAATCACCAGGAGAGGTGTTTAAGAATACAGATTCCCAAGCCCCTCCACCCCACTATGACTGATTTAAGTATGTCTGGGAGGGAAGGCGGGAAACCTAGGAATCTGCATGCTTTTAAGTATGACAGGATGACTGCCAGGTAGATAAAACTCTGTCCAAAATAACTTGAATTTCAGTAGAATATTTAGCAGCTGTAGCTTTATTATTCAACTAATCTATTCTTTGTTTTTAGTCAAAGCGTGGCACAATGTATTGTTACTGACCAGAAGTACATTCCCATGCACTAGGATTTTTTCTTAATGTTGTAATTTTCTTCCCTGTATCCACTTACATACCTCATACTTAATTCTGTGCTAATTTCTACAGCTGGACTGATTTATCATCATCTCAAAATCTAAATATTAGTTAAAGAGAACTAAGATGGTTTAAACAAAGCAAGAAAGTGTACTTTTAAAATGCTGAATCATATGTGATTTTTAAAAAACAGGAATCAAAATTTGGTCCGCTTCTAAAGTACAGAGAGGATTAAGCACCACAGATGTGCTAGTTATTCTATAATAAAACTTCAAGAATTTTCACTTTTCATGTTCCCTCTAAGTATCAGAGTGTTTATACACGACTAAATCACATATCAGAAGAAAAGTAACTGGTATATTACTGTATTATTATCAGGGCTAGTGACAATACAATAGAGACAATAAAACTCATAGCTTGCATACACATGACCCCCTCACAATAATCTTGTGATAACCAAAGTGCCCCCAAATGACAAGTTTAGGCCCCACATTCGAAAGCCAACTCTTTTGTTGAGCCCCTCCCACATCTGATCGGTAGGACAAGCATGTCGAAAATGATCTGAGGTCTGACTGAGGTAAGCTGTGCCTGAGGTAGTGGGTGGCCCTGAGGTTTTTCAAGGAACAATTCATGATGTAGACAGAGCACAGCTGTCTTTGATAAAAGCTTATCAAAGGATTTTCAGGGCATACCAACCAAACTGACATATTTTGTTTCTAAACAAAATATAAATAGAATAGTGATGCTGTTGAGTAACAGCTAAACAAATCTAGCATTAGTCTTTAGTTGAAAATGATTTTTAAAAAAAATTTTTAATACCCTTGGCCTCAAAATCTCACTTGAGAAACTGATTTCACCTATCAACAATACCACATAGTTATTTTTTTATTCCCAAATATGCTATTGCCAAAAAAGAAAACATGAGACCAAGTCTGACAAGAAACATAAATTTTAGTGATTGTTTCATTTTTGACAGGCTACTGTCTGACAGTCTTAGCAATCCTGCTACTTTACAAGAAAGCAAAGGCATGAAGAAGAATACCTACTCTTCCCCTCAAACAAAATCGTCTGGACCACGCCCTGGGAGAAGCATTCAGGCTGTTATTCTAGTCCAAAGCAATGAGAAATAAGAAGAATAAAGAACAAAGGAAGTATTTTAAGTGTATTCAGTTGTTAATAAAGATGAACTAGAAAGCAAACCAAACAGAACATACAATAAAGCCAAGAAAAGAAAAAGCAGTTTGAAAACACTAGCTTTGCGCATTTATATCTTCCTAAATACCTGCTTATTAAAATCCTGTGACTCCACCCTCTTATTTCTAAATAAAATCACTTAAAAGTCTTTCAGAGAGTTTGTAGTCCTCTATCACTATTATTTTCTTTGCCACATGAAAAAGAAACTACTCTTTATGTATCTTATTCACTAGCTCACTGAAATCCTATTCAAATCTAACATGGAAACAGTTCAAATGTTAACATTTCTTCAGGAAGTTTCAGTTCTCCATTTGAATGATATACCAACCAGATTAATTAAGCTAGTCTCAAGATGCAGTGAATAAGAAATTCAAAAAGTCCAGAGACCTGACAAAGTGCTGCAACATTCCTTATCAGGTTTGAAACCCAAAACTCTCTTGACACAACCCTCAACCCCACCCAAATAACTAACTGACACTCTTCACCACCCGCAAAGGACCCTATTACCTCAATCATCCTGCTGTCCACGGGCAAGGTGGTGCTGACCATGTGGACATTAGGTGTGGACGTCGACCTTTGCCTCTGAGAGAGGGAACCTTCAGAGGAGGGGCTGGAGGTGTTGAATGTGAAAGCGTGGGGTGTGGAGTATCTGTGCTGGGAACTAGGTGAAAAGGAGAAAGAAAATTCCATGGTTGACACTCAGGCCTCTGTATTGGTAAAGTCTTTCAACTACCTATTTTCTGTTTCTTCTGTTTAGATGCCTTTGCATGCAAATTTTTAAAAAGTAAATAATATATGTGCTCAGAATTCATGTGAAAAGAAATAATACGTTATAAGTTTTCTTCTATTTAATAAATCACCTCTACAGGATACTCCGAATTTTTAGACCGTCTCTGGGAAAGAACAGATTAGCATTTGTCAACCAATACTACCCCCTACTAAAGCTAGATGGAACTTGCCCAGGTTAGTTTAGAGACTAAATTAGAAAACTTTAAGGAAGATTTTTTAGTAGATGGTTAGATCTGCCAAGCATGTCTGCAAACAGGCCAGCATTTTATCCACTGTGCATTCTCTCCCCCCATAAACAGCTCACAAAATCAATTAATGTGAATTCAGTTTTTAGGTTTCAATACCTAACCGTGAAATTTATCACTGGACTCTTTTACCCAACGCCACTCTCCCACCAACCAAACTGGGAACACGCATTAGGGATAACATTTTCATTATTTGCTCCAAAGATTACTCGGGAGTTTTGTTTAGATTCAAGTAGCACCATGCATAGATTCAAAAGATAAAAGACTTTTTTTCTAAGAGAAATTGCTCTATCACAATTGCCTTTCCAGGCAATTCAACATTAATGCCTTCAGAGGCCTGGTTTCTTCTACCTAAATCTTCAGAAGCAAGTACAGTTTTTCAGTCAGGTTTGCTTTTCAAATTATCAAGAAAAATAAAAGTCATATACAAATATATCCAGATATCACTTCAGTACAAATTCCTTGTTCTGAGATATACTGCCTTTAACAATTTCCATGAGTCTTACAAAGGCCAGTAAATATTATATGATTATATATAAATTAAAGTCAGATATTTTGGACAAAGATGTAGATTTATTTTAGGTTCCAAATTCATGTGTAACAGTAAGGCATGTGGACTCAACAAAACTCTGATTTTAAAGCTGGAAAACAGAGTAAAGACAAATTATGTGCAAACTCACAGGCACATTAAAACAGATATTCATATTAAAAATCTAATTAGATTCTTTTCAAGATAGCAGTTTATTCAATATTGGGTTGGCCAAAAAGTTCGTTCAGGTTTTGCCGTAAGATGTTATGGAAAACCCCGAACGAACTTTTTGGCCAATCCAATACCATGGTTTTAGCAATGCAAGGCCATAATAAGCATTTCAAAGTTGAGGGTTTTATTCTTACCAAACCATTGTATATCGTTTTGGGATGCTTCCCCTGAGGCTCATTGCATACTGAGGAAGGCAAAATCTCAAACTCTTTAAAATGTAATGAGATACAAGGGACATGCTAGGATAATAGAATAAATTGTAGTCAGAGTCACTTTCCAGAGTTTAAGAACTAGAGGACCACAGAGAAAAAGTTCTGTTTTGCTCTAACGCCAATGCTGAGTTCCACAGAAGCAGCAAAGGGTTTACACAGAGAAAGGAGGGAACGCAAGGGAACTCTTGTATTCATGCTTTCAATCCCACCTGCCCCAATAAAACTTTCCAAAAGCTCTATTTACAATAGCCCGGAGATGGAAACAACCTAAGCGCCCATCATCGGATGAATGGATAAAGAAGATGTGGCACATATACACAATGGAATATTACTCAGCCTTAAAAAGAAATGAAATTGAGCTATTTGTAATGAGATGGATAGACCTAGAGTCTGTCATACAGAGTGAAGTCAGAAAGAAAAAGACAAATACCGTATGCTAACACATATATATGGAATTTAAGGGGAAAAAATGTCATGAAGAACCTAGGGGTAAGACAGGAATAAAGACGCAGACCTACTGGAGAACGGACTTGAGGATATGGGGAGGGGGAAGGGTGAGTTTTGACAGGGCGAGAGAGAGTCATGGACATATACACACTAACAAACGTAGTAAGGTAGATAGCTAGGGGGAAGCAGCCGCAAGGCACAGGGATATTAGCTCGGTGCTTTGTGACAGCCTGGAGGGGTGGGATGGGGAGAGTGGGAGGGAGGGAGACGCAAGAGGGAAGACATATGGGAACATATGTATATGTATAGCTGATTCACTTTGTTATAAAGCAGAAACTAACACACCATTGTAAAGCAATTATACCCCAATAAAGATGTTTTAAAAAAAAAACAAAAAACTTTCCAAAAGAAAAGCAGTAGGTAAAAAAAAAATACCTAACAGGCATCCGGGAGACAGACTCTCGCATCCGACGCATTGTCAAAGAAGGCAGTGCTGGGAACCCACTATCACCAACAATGGAATTTGGGAACAGCCTAAATGAAATCAGAGGAAGACTGGTTTATAGACCTGCAGTAGTAATTTTACAGTCAGTCTGCCTGGCCTTGCAAACTCACAGCTACTCAAACTCAACTTTTCCTGGTCACATTTTACTGGACCATTTCAGGCTACCCAGGGTAAGGGGGTACCCAAGTGACCGGGTTTGAATGACTACAGAATGTGAACAATCTTGACCGGCCAATGAGCACAGAGTCTCTCTAGTGTGCATTTCTAGGGAATACTGGCCAAATGTCCAGCCATATCAAAATAACGTGTTCTTTTAAGCTAGAGTAGGGCAATTCATAACCTGTATCACATAGAGCTTTTCAGAAACATTCTGTCTTAGAAACGCACAAATGAAAAGACAGAAATATGAAGGATAGATCACCTTCAGCACCAAAAGTCATAAATAAGAGGAAAAGTGATATTAACATTAACTGGGCATCTTCCCTCCATGAGATGAGCACTTGGTGCCCGGTAAGTTCACATGTTATCTCAGTTAAGCCTCAAAAGAACACTGCAGGGCTTCCCTGGTGGCGCAGTGGTTGAGAGTCCGCCTGCCGATGCAGGGGATGTGGGTTTGTGCCCCGGTCCAGGAGGATCCCACATGCCGCGGAGCGGCTGGGCCCGTGAGCCATGGCCGCTGAGCCTGCGCGTCCGGAGCCTGTGCTCCACAACGGGAGTCTACAACAGTGAGAGGCCCGCGTACCACAAAAAAAAAAGAACACTGCAACCACGGTAATACCCCCGTTTTTCAGATGAGTGAGCTGAGGCTCAGAGGGGATTACAGATAGTTAATGACAACATTGAGATTTTGACCGATGTCTGCTGGACTCCAAAGTTTGTGCTGTTTATGCTACCCAAGCTCTCTTTGCAAAAGCAACACGTGACTACCACGTAAGCAAAAAAGATGTTCCCGTGGTAGTTTAATGATAACGTTTCCTTAGTTTTTCTGGTACCTTCAAAATAGGATAAAAGTTCACCTTTGACTTTTCATATCCCTGTTAATAGTTTTTAAGAGGTTCTTTGGAATAGGTAACTTTTAATTTAAACCTTACTAAAAAAAACCAGTTTGTCTATATGGAATATATTTTAGTAACTGGTTTGTCTCCTGAGGGATACATGTGTTTTTTAAGGTTTACTGTAATATCATTTTAAGACTAATGTTTTCCCTAGTTTGAGGTGAAGAAAACAGCACCAACCACACTTTCTGCTCCTTCTCGATGTCAGAGGTCTGTTCAGTGTTGTTTAAGAGTAGACAGAGTACTGTCTACTAGCAACCTAGTAAAAAAAAATGGGGGGGGGGGGGGGGATGGGGGTTCATATCCCTCTGCTCTTTGCCTTACTGAAGCACAGTATATCAATCTCTATTTGACAGGTAATACTCCTACCAACTCGTTTTAGAGTGTTATATACCACCTTAAAACTTGCTAGTTTCAGAACTGTCATGTTTCTAAAGTAGATCGTTTCCAGATCATGATAATTCACTTAATAAGTCTAAAACCCAGACTTGTCAGTCAAATATACAGTATGCATCCTCAAAAGGGGTTTATATCTCCCTGCCCCCTTATATTCTTTGAAAAAAGAACAATGCCTTACAAGAGTTGTCTGATATTACTCCAGTCCACACACATAGTAGGTACTTTGGTGCTACAATGCTCGTGAAACTTGTAGCCACAAGTCTGACATCTAAACCCATTTAGCAGGAACTTCTGACAGATGTCACAGAAGGCAAGTTTCAGGAAGGTCTTCCGAGCCTGGAACAAGAACAGAGGTGTAAATTATACTGAATAAACAACAAAATAATTTCCTTCTTGACCCCCAAGAGGTTTTATGAGAATGGAGAATCACACGTCCAACATTTGTAAAATTCATACACAGAAATTAAAGTACATCTGTGATCTAATGACACCTAAATTGCTTTACCGTAAACAATGGCACAGCTTTAAACAATCCAACAACATATATACTTATTATCTCTGAGAAATTCCTATTGTGCCAGCCAAAGCACCCAGCATACCACAAAGAGAGAAGAGATCTACAACTTACAAAGTTGTGTGTTGTGAGTGGAACATGATCCAGGAAATCTACTTGAAGTTCCTCTCCAATCAACGAGGCAGCATCAGTATTCCAATCTAAACGTGCTTTTTTACTAAAGAGGATTTTAAAAAACATAATATGAAAGGGAAACACTTAAATGAGGTGAAAGAGTTGAATACCAGTAATAACAACAGCTACCATTTAGCTCATGCTACATAAACATAAAACTTAACTTAAATCCCATACAACACTGACATTTAATTCATACAACAAACCTATAAGGACTTCCCTAGTGGCGCAATGGATAAGACTCCGTGCTCCCAATGCAGGGGGCCCAGGTTTGATCCCTGCTCAGGGAACTAGATCCCACATGCATGCTGCAACTAAGAGTTCACATGCCGCAACTAAGGAGCCCGCCTGCCACAACTAAGACCCAGTACACCCAAATAAATATGAAAAAAACAAAAAACCTATGAAGTGGACATTATTATCCCCATCTTAGAAATGAGAGAAATGGGGCTCTAAGAAGGTAACTTGCTCAAGGCCACACACAGAGTGTAAGGGGCTATTTGGAATCCAGGTCAGTCAGACTCCAAAGCTTGTACTCTTAGAATAAAGTTTTTTTAAAACAATGAAATAAAACAATCTCATGATAAAGGAAACATGCAATAAACTGGACTTTATAACATTAAAATCCTATAAAAATCCTAAAATCCTACAAAATGGGTTACAAATATTGCTACAGTAGCAAAATTTAATCACTAGCCTACTTCAATCTAGAAAATACATAAATAGAAAGGAATCACAAATAAAATGCACTTTTCTATGAAGATTGGGCTCAAATCTGTAGAACTGTCTGCAGAGTCTATACATATAAATTGATGAAAGACTCAACTGTCTTAAAATTTACTCTGAAACCACTCTTACTGTGCCTAAACAAGACAGAAAAATAGGTACATTTAAGTAAAAATTAATTCCCAGTTCCTTCCTCATGTCTTATCTAGTTTATCTGGCCCATTTCCTGAAGGAAGAATATTCTCAGGTAGGGAGAGAACACCACATACACAGCACCATTTTAACCTCTCCCTTCACCTTCGAGAAGTCTATTAGAGCCACCTTTCTCATTACATGGCAGTAAATAATCCATCCCTTAATATATTTCCCTATACAAGGTCTGGGAAACCCAACATTACTCCAAAGTCCTGTTTTGCCCTAATGAAGAGGGAGAGGGTCAGTCCTGTTTCCTGATCAGTCTTGAGGTGCCATCCATCCAAAAGAGAACCTAGGGTAGCTTCAAACAAATACAGCGTGGACAAGAGTGGCTCAAGCCCCTCACTGTCTCAGAGTCTCTCTAGTCTTTAGGGAGCGCCAGGCACTGGCTTGGGGACCAACCTGGGACTGTACCCACATGAAACTGGCATCTGCTTCAAAGATTTTGCACTTCAGCAAAAAGCCCCTAAGCTGAGAGGAATAACATAAACAGATGAATTTATGCTCACCCTTTTTGTTGCAGCAAAAATAGAAATGAAACTTTTCTGATAAACAAGGAAAATAAACAATGAACAGGCTGGGGAAACAGCATAAACAGGACTGAAAGAGTTAAGCAATCTTGGTTATTCTTTAGCTGTTACTACTAACAAACACTTGTAGCTAGACTTGTCCTTCACAAAGCTAAACAAAGCTAATTACTCTCTGATTCCATATGAATTGTTCCCTGCACCTGGCATTTATTCTGGCTGCATTCTTTTGTAGCAAATCACCCCTTGTAGATGTTTACATTCATAAAGTAGGTCACCCGGCTGATAACCCAGAGATAAATGGACCCAATTACCAGACTGCCTGATGCCAAGGGTGACTGTTTTAAAATACTGCAAGAAGAATACAAGACCTTCACCACTTTCATCCTTATCACTTACCTGGACTGCTAGTTCCACCTGTAACACCCCCTGTAATTCCCCAGGACAGGGGGACACAGTTCTTCAGGCTCTAGCCTGCTGTGTCTTCCCTTTGCCTGGCAAAGAAAATGAAAAGCTTCTCTATTTCTTACCTTCCAAATCTCTGTCTCTGTATTTTTATTCGGCATCAGTGAACAGGGAGCCAACTTCTGGCAACATTTTGAGTACTCATTACCTAGGCTAGTCTCTCAAACTAGGGAGCCCCTTGAAATATAAAAGATGTAAGCTAAAGATCAGTAACAGAACTAGCACTTTCCAAGAAGAAGGTAAAATTAAGGTTGTTATCCCAGATTTGGGGGGAAACAGTAACAGGTAACAGTCACAGATGGCTCTGATGCTACGGGGTATTACTCCTAGACTTTGAGGCGATGCCTCTATCTTGCTACCACCATTAGGAATAGGATGAACTACACTGATCCTCCTTGAAGCAGAAATTCTCCTGCATCTTTTAGCCCTGTATCTGTCAAACTGCTGGGATTCAGTAAATATTAACTTAATAAAAATGAGTGAATTATAAAAGTTAATCTCTTAAAGACAGTATTCTTTAACTATGAATAATAATGAAACACTTTCTGAGTACCCGCTCTGTTAACTGCATTATAGCAAACACAAAAATCTTGCTCTCGAGAAACATACCATCTGACATTACTGTTTCCTTCTATGGAAACACTACCCAACAACTAACATGTATTTTATATTCCAATGCAATGTTCAAGCAAAATTTTCAAGTTCTTGGTATCTTATTTTTCTGAATTGTCTCTTTATAAACAAGGGTATTCAAATATTCACTATTCTATAGGAAGCGAGTACAATTTTTTTTTATGGAAACACTTATTATTTGAAGCTAGGAAATCCTTACTAGTATGAAGGAAGAGCTGGCTGACTTTTGAGTTCTTACCCCTTGTGTTCGTGGAGAAGTCTGAAAACTGCACAGCACTCTGGTTGCAGGCCCCTCACCTTGAGAGCTTTCATAAGGCAGTCTTGCAAGCTCATTCCATTCCGCACATTGACCTACAAACAAAGGATCACCTTTAGAACCAACACAGGCTGCACAAGCACATCCCTTGGAAAGGTGAATACAGAAATAAATACAGAAATAAATGTAAGGGTATATGTAGAAGATTTTATGACAGCATTGCTTGTACAGTTGATCCTTCAACAACATGGCTCTCAACTGCACAGGTCCACTTACACGTGGATTTTTTTCAATAGGAAATACTACAGTACTACATGATTTGTGGTTTGTTGAATCCGAGGATATGGAACAGCAGATACAGAGCACACATACCAAGGGATGACTGTTAAGTTATACTCGGATTTTCAAGTGCACACAGGGTTGGCGCCCGTAATCCCCTTAGTTGTTCAAGGGTCAACAATAATGGCAAACACACACACAGAGGAAGTACCCAGAATGTCCAGCAATAGGTAAGTGCTTGAATAAAGTACAGAACATCTGTACGTGTCACACGGTGCTGCTAATATATTACTTATAATGACTCGTCAGAGGGTGTTCATATTAACTGGGGAAAGTATTTTTCAGAAAAATACAAAGAGTAAGATTATTTAAAGGGTGGGGAACCTATATATGTTTATATATGTTATATGAGTGTGAAAAGATACTCAGCTGTTACCCCTATGAGAAAGTGGTTGGGAGAGAGAAATGATCAACTTTCCCTTTCTACATCTCTAATTTGTTTGACTCAATGAAATGTTCATGCAAGCATAAATATCCGCCAGAAAGGAAAATAAGCCAACCCAACCTATAAACAAACATGAGTTCTTCTGATCAAAACTTTGTATTTCAACCTATTTTCATCAAAATGGCTGATATTCCTAACAAAAATTCCATCTCACATGCACTTCACACTAGGGAGGGCAAGCAGGAAGTGGAGGAAATAAACCCTCTGCCCTGCTGTCAGGACAAACATCACTGCTAGTTTAAATAAATCTGCACACCCATTCCAGACAGCCTTAGCAGTATACGCCCCTTCACATCCCCCTGTACCCAATCCTCAAAAACTCAGCAGGCACTCAGAAGCCTAACAGAGGGACGTCCCTGGTGGTCCAGTGGAAAAGAATCCGCCTTCCAATGCAGGGGACGCGGGTTTGATCCCCGGTCAGGTAACTAGGATCCCACATGCCGCGTGGCAACTAAGCCCGCGCGCCGCAACTACTGAGCTCATGCACCTCAACTAGAGAGCCTGCGTCCTGCAAACTACAGAGCCCACGGGCTCGGGAAGCCACGCGCCCTGGAGCCTGTGCGCCACAACTAGAGAAGAGAAAACACTGCACCCCACAACTAGAGAGAGAAGCCTGCGTGCCGCAACGAAGAGCCCACACACTGCAACGAGAGATCCTGCATGCCTTAGGACTTCCCTGGTGGTGCAGTGGTTAAGAATCCACATGCCAATGCAGGGGATAAAGGATCGATCCCTGGTCCAGGAAGATCCCACATGCCGCAGAGCAACTAAGCCCACGAGGCACAACTACTGAGCCGGCGTGCCTAGAGCCCGTGCTCCACAACAAGAGAAGCCACCGTAACGAGAAGCCCACACACTGCGACGAAGGGTAGCCCCCGCTCACCACAGCTAGAGAAAGCCCGCATGCGGCAACAAAGACCCAACGCAGCCACAAATAATTAATTAAAAAATAAAAAACATAAAAAGATCCTGCATGCCTCAGTGAAGATCCCACATGCCACAACTAAGACCCGATGCAGCCAAAAATAAACTAAATAAATAAATAAATCTTTAAAAAAAAAAAGCCTAACATAAAGTGTGAGTGCCAGGGTGCTAATAATGGCAACTATATAAAAATTTCACCGAAGCTCTTAAGCATTTCAATAAAAGCCCTATACATTTTGTTTTTAAAGCCAATAAAGTTAATCAAAAGTAAGGCAACTAGACAGTATGGGCTGCAGAGAGAGCAGAATGTAGATTAGCAGTGCTTGCAAACTGCCCAAAGTAGAGTCCTTCCACTGGGTGAAAGTGTGACAGCTGACAGTGGCCAACCCAGCCCCTTCCCAGACGGAAGTGAGTGATGTGTGTACTTATTTTAAAGGTTTAAAATATTTTTAAATATTCATTTACAGTGTTTCACAAGTTTATTTTAAAGGTTTCTTGAAGCAGTGATACCCTTAGAAATATCCCACTAACTTCCAGCTTCCAGACACAAAACAACAAAGTAAAGGGAGAGAGAATGATCTGAACTATGAATACACCAAAAATAAGGACAATGAAAAGTAAATCAACACACACATTAATAGAATCATGACCTGTATCAAACACTGTGCAGTAGTACTTTGAAAACCGTAAAGTGATATCTGTGCTATTTAATCTTCATTAAAAGTCACAGCTCCAAGAGCTAAACAGTTCTTTAAATATCTTCTAATCCAGTGGGGTTCCCAAATGTGGCTGATATTACAATCATCTGAGGAGCCTGTGAAAATATTTTCCTGGCCTGCCCCCTCTAACACATCCATCTGATTCAGTCATCTTGAATGAAGCTCAGGAATCTGTATTTTAAACTGCTTCTCGGGTGATTCCAGTGGTAATTAATGGGCCTCAGCTATGATCCAATCACTCATCCAATAATAATTAACAGCAGCAGTTAGTCAAAGAGAAACATGTTTACAAAACAAATGACAAGAAAAATTCAAAAAACAAGCAACTACTAATTATTCTAAAATTATTTAAATCAGACGTAGATCCTCTCTATCACTCTTCTCTCTACAACTCCCCATGGACACAGGTTGTAATCAGCTAAATCTGACTAATCTCTGGAGCCCACTAAGTGATTATGATAGTCATTCTGGGCTCCAGCAGTGAAGCAACCTGGGGATGATTAGAAACAGCTGCCTGGCCATGCTGGTCAGCAAGTGACTCCTTCCTCCTTCAATGCTCCCCTGAAGCTGGGTGCCTAGTGAAAGAAGGTGGTTCTTCCAGAGACACACAGTCCATCTCTGGTCAAAGAAACAGAAGAAACTAACTTTCTCTGACAGAACCTTCTCAAAAGCTGTCGGAGAAGTCAAGCTTCCAAATCAGTCATCCCCAACCACCAGCTGTGCTCAAATGAAGGCTGTCAAGTATACACAAATGCCGGACTTCCCTGGTGACGCAGTGTTTAAGAATCCACCCGCCCATGCAGGGGACACGGGTTCGAGCCCTGGTCCAGGAAGATCCCACATGCCGTGGAGCAACTAAGCCCGTGTGCCACAACTACTGAGCCTGCACTCTAGAGCCCACGAGCCACAACTACTGAGCCCACACGCCATAACTACTGAAGCCCACACGCTCTAGAACCCATGTGCCACAACTACTGAGCCCGTGTACTGCAACTACTGAAGCCCACGTGCCTAGAGCCCGTGCTCTGCAACGAGAAGCCCCCACTCGCCACAACTAGAGAAAACCCATGCACAGCAACGAAGAACCAACACAGCCAAAAATAAAAATTTAAAAATTTTTTAAAAAAGGATACACAGATATAGAAAACACTCAGAAATAATCATAACTGCCATTTTACTTATGAACATGTAGTCAGCATGAGCCTCATTTCATAAAGGTCAGGAAACAGAGGCTAAAAATATTATGTAATTTGTTTAGATGATACAGCTTATAAAAGGCAATACAGGGATTTAAATTTGGGCCTTGTTGTCTTAAAGGCCCATACACTTAATTATTACGCCAAACTAAGTTTCCCACTCTTCCAGGCAAACTGGTAGATGGGGCTGGAGAAAATAGTGGCAGTAATGCCCAGAAGCAGCACCAGATGATCTTCAGCTTCCCATCACATTCAGACTTCCCACCTGGGCTCTCCACTTAAGGTAAGAAAGAAAATTACTGAGAAATAATGGGTAAAAATCACTTTGCAAATGAAAGACTACTGTTGAAAGATAAGGGGATTATTATTACTATTTATTTTGCCAGCCATTAAACTTTCATTTGTAGGAAAGGGAACAAAAATAAATTTACTCACACTTTAAAATGCCTTTGAGTTTTGCCTTCAGTTCAAAATGTACCTAAATGTACAACACTATAACCGGAAGGCTCTTTAGGGTCACAAAAGAAGTGTAAAGGAAGTTTTAGTAAAGTGGAGAAGTTGAACTGTTAGAAACAAACTGAGAAAATTTGGACTATACTTGCCAACCTTGGAACCTTGCCTCGCCTAGGTACACAGAATAAACAAAATGCACTGCTTTTACACAAAAAACAGAGGGTGGGAAAGGAGGAGGTGTGGACGTTTTGAAGGAAGGTTTTCACAAATGTCCCAGGCCAAGCAAAATTAGCACAACTTCACTTTTCAGTTTCAACCAGGTGTTTTTTTTTCCCCCCTCCCAGGATAGTAAGAAATTTTTTGAGCAGTAATTTCTTAGAAAAGTTGAGATTTTGTGTCAGAAACTATGCAGGAATAACTGGCTAGTTTAGTGCCCTTGGAAAACAGCTGTGATTTTTAAGCTACCTCCAGCTTTGCCACAAGTCCTAGGAAATTTACCAAAATAATTTTTTTCTAGGTAATTTTATTTCCTTCAATATACCTGTAATACCAAAAAATTTTTAAATGAACAGTTTGCTTTAGTATCAGAACAAAACAATTTTTTAATCACCAGAAATGTCTAAGGGAATTTTTCAAAGAACCCTTTGAAATACATCCCCATAAGAATGTACTATTTTCACCTCACACCAGTGAGAATGGCCATCATCAAAAAATCTACAAACAATAAATGCTGGAGAGGGCGTGGAGAAAAGGGAACCCTCCTACACTGTTGGGGGGAATAAAATTAGTACAGCCACTATGGAGAACAGTATGGAGATTACTTTAAAAACTAGAAATAGAGCTACCCTATGATCCAGCAATCCCACTCCTGGGCATATATCTGAAGAAAACCGCAATTCAAAAAGATACATGCACCCCAATGTTCATTGCAGAACTATTTACAATAGTCAGGACATAAAAGCAACCTAAATGTCCAACAGCAGAGGAATGGATAAAGAAAATGTGGTACATATATACAATGGAATATTACTCAGCCATAACAAAGAACGAAATAATGCCATTTGCCGCAACGTTGATGGACCTAGAGATTATCACATTGAGTGAAGTCAGACAGAGAAAGATAAATATCATATGATATTGCTTATATGTGGAATCTAAAAAAAGGGTACAGGGCTTCCCTGGTGACGCAGTGGTTGAGAGTCCACCTGCTGATGCAGGAGACACGGGTTCGTGCCCCAGTCCGGGAAGATCCCACATGCCGCGGAGCGGCTGGGCCCGTAAGCCATGGCCGCTGAGCCTGCACGTCGGGAGCCTGTGCTCCACAACGGGAGAGGCCACAACAGTGAGAGGCCTGTGTACCGCAAAAAAAAAAAAATAATAAATAAGAGTGTACTATCTGTTTAGAGGAAATGTCAGTAAAGAAGACATTTCAGGCAAGACAAACAACAGAATGAAGGCCAAGAGCTGGGATAAAGCAAGGGGTGTGAAAAGAACATAAAGCAATAAAATCTGCAACTGGAAAGCCAATTAACAAAGACCCTAAGTGGAATCCTATTACACTGCTGGTGGGAATGTAAATTACTGCACACACTATGGAAAAGAGTATGGAGGTTCCTTAAAAAACTAAAACTAGGGACTTCCCTGGTGGTGCAGTGGTTAAAGAATCCACCTGCCAATGCAGGGGACATGGGTTTGAGCCCTGGTCCAGGAAGATCCCACATGCTGCGGAGCAACTAAGCCCATACACCACAACTACTAAGCTCTAGAGCCCTTGAGCCAGAACTACTGAGCCCGCACACCACAACTACTGAAGCTCGCGTGCCCTAGAGCCCACACTCCACAACATTAGAAGCCACTGCAATGACAAGACCACACACTGCAAACGAAGAGTAGTCTTCGCTCGCCACAACTAGAAAAACAAAGCCTGCATGCAGCAACAAAGACCCAACATGGCCAAAAATAAAAAAATAAATAAATTTATTAAAAACACAAACAAAACTAATACTAGAGTTACCATATGATCCAGCAATCCCACTCCTGGGCATCTATCCAGAAAAGATGAAAACTCTAATTCGAAAAGATACATGCACCCCAGTTGACAGCAGCACTATTTACAATAGGCAAGACATGGAAACAACCCCAATGCCCACCAATGGAATATTACTCAGCCATAAAAAAGAAATGAAATATTGCCACTGAAGAGTACCATACTGGGATTTCCCTGGTGGTCCCATGGTTAAGACACCGAGCTCCCAATGCAAGGGGCCCGGGTTCAATTCCCGGTCAGGGAACTAGACCCCGCATGTCGCAACTAAAGATCCCGTGTGCCGCAACTAAGACCCAGCACAGCCAAATAAATAAATACTTAAAAAAAAAAAAAAAAAAGAATACCATACCAAGTGAAGTCAGACAGAAAAAACAAATATTATATGATTATCACTTAAATGTGGAATCTAGAATACAGATGAACCTATACACAAAATCAAAATAGACTCACAGTCATAGAAAACAAACTTACTGTTACCAAAGGGGAAAGGTGGGATAAATTAGGAGTATGGGATTAAAAGACACAAACTACTATACATAAAATAGATAAGCAACAAGGATTTACTGTATAACACAAAGAACTGTTCAGTATCTTGTAATAACCTATAATGGAAAAAATCTGAAATTTTATATATATATATATATATCGGAATCACTTTATACCTGAAACTAACACAATATCATAAATCAACTATACCTCAATTAAAAACAAAAAAACAGGTACAACTACAAAACACTGAAATAAAATTTTAAAATAAAGACTCAAGGTGACAGTGAAGATTTTGCCTGCCTATAAGATGGGCAACATGATCCATAACGTTTTCTATAGGGTGATGGACAACTACATTTTCTGAGAGGAATGTTCACGTACCACTGTTCTTTGCTTGTTTGGCAAAAAAACACGGATAGTGTTGCTTGTCTTAGAAGGGTCCGTAAGTTTGCCATCATCTGATGCCCGACGCTGATAGCCAAACTGCTGAACTATTGTAGGGGAGATGCAGCTGGGGCCATCAAACACAGCGTCTTTGAATCCAAAACCATTGCTGATCGTCTTCCAGGCCCCCTGTATGTGCTCCATTGATGCAGCTTACACAATACTTAAACCTGGTAAAAATAAATAGACAAATAATTAGAATTCCTGAATAAAAGTAATTAACAATACAATATACAGAGTAATTGTGAAAACAGTAGTATGTGGGCTTTCTTGTAGGTGACATCTTCTGCTTAAATAAATTACTCAGAAAACTTCTATTTTAGTGTATTTCCATAGAATATTTCATAGACAACTCAAAAATTAACAAAATGGGGATTAGAGATCTAAAGACTCATCAAGGGTTATACCACCCGTTAAAAGCCAACCTGGAACTATAAGCCCAGGTCTCTTGACTTCTTATTCTAATATTGGGTGGGCCAAAAGGTTCGTTCGTTTTTTTCCATAAGATGGCTCTAGTAGCACTTAGTTGTCTTTAACTTCATTTGAAACAATTTTGTTAGATTGTATGTGACAGCTGTCATATCAGCGTGCATTTAAAACTAGACATCAGGGGCTTCCCTGGTGGCGCAATGGCTGAGAGGTCCGCCTGCCAACGCAGGGGACACAGGTTCGTGCCCCGGTCCGGGAAGATCCCACATGCCGTGGAGCGGCTGGGCCCGTGAGCCATGGCCGCTGAACCTGCGCGTCTGAAGCCTGTGCTCAGCAACGGGAGAGGCCACAACAGTGAGAGGCCCACGTATCGCAAAAAATAAATAAAAATAAAAAAAATAAAACAAGACATCAAAATTGGTGAATTTTTGTGTAGCCATTTTAATATTGAAGATGGAAGGAAAAGAGCAACATTTTTGGCATATTATGCTTTATTATTTCAAAAAAGGTAAAAATGCAACTGAAATGCCAAAAAAAGATTTGTGCAGTATATGGAGAAGGTGCTGTTACTGATCAGACGTGTCAAAAGCGATTTGTGAAGTTCCGTGCTGGAGATTTCTCACTGGACGATGCTCCACAGTCGGGCAGACCAGTTGAAGTTGACAGTGATCAAATCGAGACAGTAATTGAGATCAACGTTATACTACGTGGGAAATGGCCGACATACTCAAAATATCCAAATCAAGCACTGAAAATCATTTGCACCAGCTTGGTTATGTTCATCGATTTGATGTTTGGGTTCCACACAAGTTGAGCGAACAAAACCTTCTTGACTATATTTCCGCATGCAATTCTCTACTTAAACGTAATGAAAATGTTCCATTTTTGTTGCTGTTGTTGTTTTTGTTTTTTGCAGTATGCGGGCCGCCGTGGCCTCTCCCGCTGCAGAGCGCAGGCTCATCGGCCATGGCTCACGGGCCCAGCCGCTCCGCGGCACGTGGGATCCTCCCGGACCGGGGCACGAACCCGTGTCCCCTGCATCAGCAGGTGGACTCCCAACCACTGCGCCACCAGGGAAGCCCAAACGTTCCGTTTTTAAAACAAATTGCGACAGGCAATGAAAAGTGGATACTGTACAATAACACAGAATGAAAGAGATTGCGGGGCAAGTGAAATGAACCACCACCAACCACACCAAAGGCTGGTCTTCATCCAAAGAAGGTGATGTTGTGTATGTGGTGGGATTGGAAGGGAGTTCTCTATCATGAGCTCCTTCTGGAAAACCAAACGATTAATTCCAACAAGTACTGCTCCCAATTAGACCAACTGAAACCAGCACTCGACAAAAAGCGTCCAGAATTAGTCAACAGAAAACGCATAATCTTCCATCAGGATAACGCAAGACTGCATGTTTCTTTGATGACCAGGCAAAAACTGTCACCTCTTGGCTGGGAAGTTCTGATTCATGCGCTGTATTCACCAGACATTGCACCTTCAGATTTCCATTTATTTAGGTCTTTACAAAATTCTCTTAATGGAAAAAATTTCAATTCCCTGAAAGACTGTAAAAGGCACCTGGAACAGTTCTTTGCTCAAAAATATAAAGAGTTTTGGGAAGATGCAATTATGAAGTTGCCTGAAAAATTGGCAGACGGTAGCTGAACAAAAGGGGGAATATGCCGCTCAATAAAGTTCTTGGTGAAAATGAAAAATATGTCTTTTACTTTTACTTAAAAACCGAAAGCACTTTTTGGTCAACCCAATACTTTTTCAATTCCACTTCTCTCCTTTTGTTACTGTATATTAAGTATGAGCAACTATACTTGAGTATGAATAACAATTAGTACTATGAGAAATTAAAAAAAAAAAGTGTAAGCCATAACTTTCTGCCTTTGAAGAAGGAAAAGAAACTAGTATTCTAGGATGTGTGTTAGACACTTAATATATAATCTCATTTAATCTGTGTAAGGACCCCAAAAGATTTTAAATCCCTTCCTCCAACCACCCTTTATTTTTTAAACAAATAAGGCACAGAAAAACCATGCTACTTGCCCAAGAACACCCAGGTGATAGGTAAAATAACCAGATTCTGTATCTGTTTGTATTTAAAAGTACACGAACTTTCCAACATAACATTCGGAGTTCAGTTTTAGTGCAGAAACAAACCTTATAAACCAAAGCAAGGAGAGACAGCTACCTAACAAAAAATAATCAAATGTTTTAATTGGTCAACAAGAAAACTGCAATGAAAGTCCATAGACAGTCACACAATGACAATAAGTCAGATACTCTGCAGTAAGGACGTGCAATGCCCTGACGCTGACTGGGAATCAGCAACCATGCATAAGTGAGAGATATTTATTTCCTCCTGTAGAAAACAGTGAGGTTGACAGGGAATCCCATCCTTCCCAAGCCTTACTCCTTCAGAAACTTGTTTTATCTTATTATTAGCATTATTAGCAATAGTTACCTTTTACTAGGTGCCTACTATTATGAAACAGTATATGCTGCATACATCCCACTCATATTACCCAACCTGATCCTTAGAGGATACTCTAGGTAGGAATTACATCCCCATTTTTATAGTTGAGCTTTAGCGGGCAGAGGAGGGATTCAGAATTGAGCAGCTCTATCTGACTCCAAAGCCCTTAACCTTCTCATATATAACAGTGACACTTGAAATCATTTAGTCAGAGCTAAAATGGCCTAGAGTTAATCCAAACGTCTTGTTCTTAACCAGCAGTTTCTGTCTGAATACCCACTATGTACTATGCTCTTTCTCACATCACATGCCTGAAGCAAAAGGGGACAACACATATTAACTATTCTTAGCTGACAGCTGAGAAAACTAGAAAAGTTTAGAGACTTAAGATCACTACCTGGCATTACTCTCACAGTCTTGGCTCAACTTTTTTGGAGGAGAATATGGTAAGAAACTATTAAAGTTTTGAAATGTTCTTAAAGACTGATCTGGTAATTCAATATCACTCTAGGAATGTATCCTACAGAAGTATAAGGCAAGTGTATATATATGTATAAACATCTTCATTAGAGCATTGTTCATATCCTTAAAAAATTGGGGAGAACACCAAATACTTAACAATAGGGAATTAAACAAATCATGCTAATTCCCACGTGATAAGTAAAGTAGATCTGTAGGTGCAAAGGTGGAAAAAGCTACCCAAGACAAAACAAAAAATGACAAATGTAGTTTGAACCTCTTTCATACTAATCTAGAAAGAGGGAGGGAAATCTAGAATCATAAAGAAGTGAGAGGGGGGCTTCCCTGGTGGTGCAGCGGTTAGGAATCCGCCTGCCAATGCACGGGACATGGGTTTGAGCCCTGGTCCGGGAAGATCCCACATGCCGCGGAGCAACTAAGCCCGTGTGCCACAACTACTGAAGCCTACACGCCTAGAGCCTGTGCTCCACAACAAGCAAAGCCACCGCAATGAGAAGCCCGTGCACCGCAACGAAGAGTAGCCCCCGCTCGCTGCAACTAGAGAAAAGCCTGCGCACAGCAATGAAGACCCAACGCAGCCAAAAATTAAAAAATAAGTAAAATAAATACATTTTTTAAAAAAGTAACACAAACCTATTTAAAAAATAAAAATAAATAAAGAAGTGAGAAAATATAGAATAATAAAGTACCAATATTTCAGCAAGATGATTAAGGAATTTTAACTTTTTATATATCTTTTTGCTTTTTTATTTTACTATTTGCTACAAACATCTATAAGCCTATTTTATTTATGCAAGGGGGAGGGGCAGGACAAAATCCTACAGCCTTCAAGTGGCAGGGCCATGACGCACTGCCTCCCATTTCTGGCACCTCTACCCAAGCCCCAACACACTCCTAACTCTAAAAGCTAAACTTCTTTCTGAACATGTCAAGCTTCACACCTCAGCACTTCTGAACTTCCTGTTCCCTTCATCTAGAAGGCGAAAACCTCCAAAAACAAGCAAGTTGGCTTTTTCACATCATTAAGGTCTTCACTTAAAAGATCCCTTTAGAGACACCTTCTCTCTCCAACCTAGTCAGAAGACCGCACTCCCCTACCGCCATCAAATAACCTTTATTTTCTTCATGCCACTTACCACTAATGTTAACTGTCTACAGATTTTGGTCAGTACCTCCCACCCCCTTTCTGCTCCATGCCAAGCTTGCCAGTACCTCCTGCCAATCTTGTTCACTACTGTATTCTTAGCCCTTAATACAGTACCTGGAACACAAGCACTCAAATATTTATTAAATGAATTCAGCTAGGAGCCAGAATAATGCTGCAAAAAATATAATTTTTTTAATAGAAAAGACCTGTCAAGAAGTAGTAAATGTGAATTAAATCTCCAGTTGGTAGTACGCCTTTAAAAAATACCTTTTATTCAGCAAAAGACAAACTGCAATAAATTGCATTCTGTATTTAATTGTGAGGGAAGACTGTATTACAATCTATTGGTTAAAGAACCCACTTACAAGACTTAACTGTAGACTAAGTCCAAGATCATAGTTATTTTATGACAAATTCTAAGTTTTGTAGGCACTTGGAAAATAACAGTGCTGGTGCGTAGTAGAGAACATACTACAATAACTGTTCATAAAAACTGATAAAATAAATGCAAATCCAGCTTAATTCTCAAGTTTTTGATTATCATTCATAATTTTTAATTTTCCATGTCTATATCAAGACCACTTACAGGCTGAGAAGCACACGAAGGTAGTGCCTCCCAACCTTTTTCATTTCCCTCGTAGAAAATGATGGATCCGATTTGTAAGGTATGCCTACATAAGCAGACAAGCCCAGAAAGGCCAAGGCCCCTACCAGTTGCCCCAGGACTGACCTGTTTATCATAGGAAGCTCTAAGGCAAGGTACTCTGTTATCAATTAACAAGAAAGGGTACACATCTAAAAACAAGAAAGAAGCATCTTCTAAAAACCATACAGCAGGACTTCCCTGGTAGCACAGTGGTTAAGAATCCGCCCACCAATGCAGGGGTCACGGGTTTGATCCCTGCTCCAGGAAGATCCCACATGCCACGGACCAACTGGGCCCGTGTGCCACAACTACTGGGCCTGTGCTCTAGAGCCCATGAGCCGCAACTACTGAAGCCCGCGCACCTAGAGCCTGTGCTCCACAACAAGAGAAGCCACCACAATGAGAAGCACATGCACCACAACGAAGAGTAGCCCCCACTCGCCTCAACTAGAGAAAGCCCACACGCAGGAACGAAGACCCAACACAGCCAAAAATAAATAAATAAAGAGAGGAAATTGTTCATGTTCAGAGCAATTTTTAAAAAAAGATAACTTCGGTAACAAAAAGTTATATGGAATCTAATTTTAAAAGCTCATTTCTGTCCAATGATTAAAAAGTAATCTTTTTAAAATAACTTCACATATACAAAACAGTAGCTTTATTATGACAAAACTTCGCTGACCTTAAACACTTACATGTTTATAGTTATATATGGTGAGACAGCCTGAGAATTTGTATTCAACAGACGACACATTTACCTTTTACCAGAAAGGACACAGCATGTTCATAATTTCACTTATTATGATAGCGAAATTCTATAAATTTAGGAAGTCTGCAATTTACTTAACATGAATTCTTCTAGCCTATTCTAGAATAGGATATTCTAAAACACTCTAGAATAGGCTAGGCTCAACTGGTTTTCAAGCTGCTTCCTTCTGCATTCAGCCCTCCTCTCCTCCAACCACCCCCATTACAGAGCACCTCAGAAATCAAAAAGCCTAGATCCTACTCTACTTTGCTTCCTCCACTACTCTTCCATTAAACATTTGCCACAAAGGGCTTAACCCCAGATTCAGTCTCTGAAAGACACCAGGGGATGGATATCTTATGACAGAAAACGGGACAACTCATTAATTGCTAGATATCTTAGCTTTCTGTAGTCACACACTCAACATTTGTCAATCATGAGTAGATCAAAATTTCTCTAAATTTATTTTTTTTAGCACAATTTCTGAAGCTGGCAGGTTCCATAGGTTCACCAAAGTTTCCCTTTTATTGACTTCATGCTTCATTCTGTCACACAGGAGTTTGAAGATACATTCACTTTAGCCATGTAATTCATGATTTTTTACAGTTTGAACTTTTTTCAAAGCTACATCTTTCTATACCAAAATGTCAGTTTTTATTATCATAGTTCACCTCTCATAATCATTCAACCTCATTTATTCTCTACATGAATATTCCTTTTTAGAAAGTTAGAGAATGATACCTTTTCTACATCTAAGTTAAAAAGTGGTTTATAAATTCTAAATAGTACTGAGTTTGGGAGCAAACAAAATAACCAAAATAGAAAGACACATAGCCCTGAATTATGCAGCAAGGGGACTCAAGGAAGAGTCAAAGACCAAACCCCTGAATCTTGAGGTCCATTTCAGTTGCCTTCTTTGGGCCCTTTTGGTTGGTGCAGTAGTGCTCCACCTTAGAAAGTTTTGCTTTCTGCAGTTTCAGTTACCAGTGGTCAACCATGGTCTGAAAATACTACATGGAAAATTCCAGAATGAACAATTCCTAAGTTTTAAATTGCATGCTTTTCTAAGCTTTTTGATTTCTAAGTCGTGTCATGAAAACTCACACCAACCCGCTCCCTCCTGCCTGGGATGTAAATCACCCCTTTGTCCAGCATATCCACACAGTACTCTACCTGCCCTTTAGTCATTTAGCAGCCTTCTGGGTTATCAGATGGGCTCTCAGTATGGCAGTACGTGTGTTTAAGCAGCCCTTATTTTACTTAACAATGACCCAAAAGTGCAAGAGTAGTGATGCTGGAAATTCGGATATTCTCATACTGTGCCTAATTTATAAATTGAACTTTATCATAGGTATATATGTATAGGATAAAATAGCACAGAGTTCAGTACTATCTGCAGTTTCAGACATCCACTGGGGGGGTCTTGGAAAGTATCCCTCACAGATAAGGAGGAACTACCATATAACTAAAAGAGCACCCAATATGTTTCGAACAAGGACAGAATAAGTACCTTCTTAATAGCCAGCTTCTTCAAGGAAGACTTCAAAAACTCAAGTCTCTTTCTTTCCTAGACTGTAACTCAGCACTTTTTCAAGCTGTAGAGAATGACCCATAAGTGTTCAGAAAATCATTTTGGTGAGTCATGACCAGCTTTCTTAAAAAATAAGGCAGAGCACAATATATCCACATAGTACAGGTAAGTACTATTTTGAGAAAACTTTAATTCAGGTACACACACATTATAAAATGTATTCCTTAGTGTGGAACACTACTAAGTTTGAAAGCAATTCGTGTAATTCTAAAGCCCAGAATTCCTACCAGAGCTTCCACTGATTTCCCAAATGCATTTATCCACACAAAAAACATCTTCTTGCACTGAATGATAAATTTTTTTAAGGATCCATCTAGTCTTAAATTGTCTTTCTTAGCTCTACCAGTGAACTCTCTTCATGTGTGTGCTAATTCCACCTTACGTTACATTTTAAAATAGTCATTTCTGACGATCCAAAACCTATGGGATGCAGCAAAAGCAGTTCTAAGAGGAAAGTTTTTAGCAATACAAGCCTACCTCAAGAAACAAGAAGAATCTCAAATAAACAATCTAATCTTACACCTAAAGGAGCTAGAGAAAGAAGAAGAAACAAAACCCAAAGTTAGTAGAAGGAAAGAAATCATAAAGATCAGAGCAGAAATAAATGAAATAGAAACAAAGAAAATAACAGCAAAGATCAATAAAACTAAAAGCTGGTTCTTTGAAAAGGTAAACAAAATTGAAAAACCATTAGCCAGACTCATCAAGAAAAAGAGGAAGGGCTTCCCTGGTGGCGCAGTGGTTGAGAATCCGCCTGCTGATGCAGGGGACATGGGTTTGTGCCCCAGTCCGGGAAGATCCCACATGCCGTGGAGCGGCTGGGCCCGTGAGCCATGGCCGCTGAGCCGGCGCGTCCAGAGCCTGTGCTCCACAACAGGAGAGGCCACAACAGTGAGAGGCCCGCGTATCGCAAAAAAAAAAAAAAAAAAAAAAAGAGGGAGAGGACTCAGATCAATAAAATTAGAAATGAAAAAGGAGAAGTTACAACAGACACCACAGAAATACAAAGCATCCTAAGGGACTACTACGAGCAACTCTATGCCAATAAAATGGACAACCTAGAAGAAATGGACAAATTCTTAGAAAGGTATAACCTTCCAAGTCTGAACCAAGAAGAAACAGAAAATATGAAGAGAACCATCACAAGTAATGAAATTGAAACTGTGATTAAAAACCTTCGAACAAACAGAAGTCCAGGACCAGATGGCTTCACAGGTGAATTCTATCAAACACTTATGGAAGAGCTAACACCCATCCTTCTCAAACTCTTCCAAAAAACTGCAGAGGAAGGAACATTCCCAAACTCATTCTATGAGGCCACCATCACCCTGATACTAAAACCAGACAAAGATACTACAAAAAAAGAAAATTCCAGACCAATATCACTAATGAATACAGATGCAAAAATCCTCAACAAAATACTAGCAAACAGAATCCAACAACACATTAAAAGGATCATATACCACGATCAAGTGGGATTTATCCCAGGGATGCAAGGATTCTTCATCATATGCAAATCAATCAATATGATACACCATATTAACAAATGGAAGAAGAAAAACCATCTTCTTGGTTTTACATGAGGTTTACATGATCATCTCCATAGATGCAGAAAAAGCTTTCGACAAAATTCAACACCCATTTATGATAAAAACTCTCCAGAAAGTGGGCAAAGAGGGAACCTACCTCAACATAATAAAGGCCATATACGACAAACCCACAGCAAACATCGTTCTCAATGGTGAAAAACTGAAAGCATTTCCTCTAAGATCAGGAACAAGACAAGGATGTCCACTCTCACCACTATTATTCAACATAGTTTTGGAAGTCCTAGCCACGGCAATCAGAGAAGAAAAAGAAATAAAAGGAATACACATTGGAAAAGAAAATATAAGACCGTCACTGTTTGCAGATGACGTGATACTATACACAGAGAATCCTAAAGATGCCGCCAGAAAACTACTAGAGCTAATCAATGAATTTGGCAAAGTTGCAGGATACAAAATTAATGCACAGAAATCTCTTGCATTCTTATACACTAATGATGAAAAATCTGAAAGAGAAATTAAGGAAACACTCCCATTTACCATTGCAACAAGAAGAATAAAATACCTAGGAATAAACCTACCTAGGGAGACAAAAGACCTGTATGCAGAAAACCATAAGACACTGATGAAAGAAATTAAAGATGATACAAACAGATTCAGAGATATACCATGTTATTGGATTGGAAGAATCAAATTGTGAAAATGACTATACTACCCAAAGCAATCTACAGATTCATTACAATCCCTATCAAATTACCAATGGCATTTTTTTACACAACTAGAACAAAAAATCTTAGAATTTGTATGGAGACACAAAAGACCCCAACTAGCCAAAGTAGTCTTGAGGGGAAAAAACGGAGCTGGAGGAATCAGACTCCCTGACTTCAGACTATATACTACAAAGCTACAGTAATCAAGACAATATGGTACTGGCACAAAAACAGGAATATAGATCAATGGAACAGGATAGAAAGCCCAGAGATAAACCCACACACCTATGCTCAACTAATCTATGACAAAGGAGGCAAGGATATACAATGGAGAAAAGACAGTCTCTTCAATAAGTGGTGCTGGGAAAACTGGACAGCTACATGTAAAAGAATGAAATTAGAACACGCCCTAACACTATACACAAAAATAAACTCAAAATAGATTTGAGACCTAAATGTAAAACCGGACACTATAAAACTCTTAGAGGAAAACATAGGAAGAACACTCTGACATAAATCACAGCAAGATCTTTTTTGATCCACCTCCTAGAGTAATGGAAATAAAACCAAAAATAAACAAATGGGACCTAATGAAACTTCAAAGCTTTTGTACAGCAAAGGAAAACATAAACAAGACAAAAAGACAACCCTCAGAATGGGAGAAAATATTTGCAAACAAATCAACAAAGGATTAATCTCCCAAATATATAAACAGCTCATGCAGCTCAATATTTAAAAAAAAAAAACAACCCAATCAAAAAATGGGCAGAAGACCTAAACAGACATTTCTCCAAAGAAGACATACAGATGGTCAAGAAGCACATGAAAAGCTGCTCAACATCACTAATTATTAGAGAAATGCAAACCAAAACTACAATGAGCTATCACCTCACACCTGTTAGAATGGGCATCATCAGAAAATCGACAAACAACAAATGCTGGAGAGGGTGTGGAGAAAAGGGAACCCCCTTGCACTGTTGGTGGGAATGTAAATTGATACAGTCACTATGGAGAACAGTATGAAGGTTCCTTAAAAAACTAAAAATAGAATTACCATATGACCCAGCAATCCCACTACTAGGCATATACCCAGAAAAAGCATAATTCAAAAAGACACATGCACCCCAATGTTCATTGCAGCACTATTTACAAAAGCCAGGTCACAGAAACAACCTATATGCCCATCGACAGATGAATAGATAAAGAAGATGTGGTACATATATACAATGAACTATTACTCGGCCATAAAAAGGAATGAAATTGGGTCATTTGTAGACACGTGGATGAATCTAGAGACTGTCATACAGAGTGAAGTAACTCAGAAAGAGAAAAACAAATACCGTGTATTAACGCATGCACGTGGAACCTAGAAAAATGGTACTGATGAACCAGTCTGCAGGGCAGAAACTGAGACACAGATGTAGAGAACAAACGTATAGGCACCAAGGGGGGAAAGTGGCGGGGTGGGGGGGTTTGAACTAAGAGATCAGGATTGACATGTATACACTAATATGTATAAAATGGATAACTAATGAGAACCTGCTGTATAAAAAAATAAAATTCAAAAAAAAGAAATAAAAATACAAGATTAATATAAAAAAATAGTCATTTCTGCTACTTCATGTGATTCTTCCACTTTTCACATATTGCACTGCCAAGTAGACTCAAAAAACCTCAGTATACTAAGTTTTCATTCTTTCCTCAGGTACCATTAGTTATTCTGTGACTTTATTTATCATTCAAATTTACTGTGAAGATATCTACTTTAATGGATTCACTGACAGTAACCTGAGACCATTCTCTAATGCTTATTAGGTTACATGGTTCACTAACTTTTAAATATGACATTTTTAAGGCACAGAACTTATATACCCATGGTTCTCACACTATGACATCTCATTTACTAAATTATTTTACCCTATGTAGAAGTTTCAGCATTTTGTTCTCTCTCAAAATAGCCATTCCTCTTTACCTTTTCATTTATCACTTCTTATAATGATCTTTATTGCTGTAAGGTCTTGTTTCCTGTTCTTTTCTGCTTTTAAAAGAAAATACCAAATAAGAGTGTGATGTTACATCTATTTCACTGAACTTAATGTAGATTCCACTCCCAATTTAAACCCTTCTCCAAAGTGCACACAACAAAGATTATACTCACTCACAGTCTTGTAACTTTCTTTTTAACCTTCTCTTCTTGATCTTCAGAGATCCAGTCTCTGTATAGCATGAGAACCTTCAAAGGTACAAAGTAGGTTTCTGGAAGTCTTCTTTTGAGGGGAGCCCCTGAGTAGAATTCTATACACCTCTATTGAGGCTTTGAGTCCTCTGTGATGTTCTTCAGGTAAAATTTTCCCCATAAAGCCTCCCTTCTTTGCTCCCTTATTCATAAAGAATTTACCACTCCCTCCTGTTTTTTATGTTATTCACATGTATATTAATAGCCCTTCCCACCCTGAACTGTAATTATTTATTTACATGTCTGCCTCCCTACCTGACTATAAGCTCCTTGAGGATAGAGTACATGCATGCTTCTTTGTTCTCCTTTGTTTCCCCAGAACTTAGCAGGACATGTGACTCACAGTAGCTATTCAACCAAGACTTCAAAACCAATGTGATGGTAGTTGCAGAATCCATAATACATTAAATTTATGTAAATTATTAAGGAAAATGGCTATTTTAATATGTAATATAAAATTATAAACAGAAGCAAGCATTCATGAAAAACACAAATACTAACAAAAACTAGCTATCTGAACAATAACAATAGTGGTTTGCTCTGTTTTGACATCTGCCAAAACTCACTAGGAAACAAGATATAGTCACCAAATAATTAATTTCTTAAAATTCTGTACCAACTAAATAGTAAAAATGATAGTAATATTAACTAACAGCTACTGAGTTCTTGACATTTCAGTATGTACAATACTACTGAGTAGATACTACAGTATATATTATTGAATTTTTCACATATCATTATGTTAGTATCAGTTCTTTAAACATAGTATCTCATTTAAGCCTCCCAAGAACTCTATGAAAGATACTATTATCCTGATTTTGGAGATGAGGAAACTGAAGACCACAAACGTTAAATAAAATTATCCAAGATTACACAGTAAGCTAGAGAGCCAAGATTACTGACAGAATATCTAAGGTCAAAAGTACTCACAAGTTTTACCAGAGCTTTATCACACCATCATTCTTTATTCTTAAGGCAGATAAGATCAGTGCAGTTGTGAGACAGGCTGTTGCTCAGATGAGGTGCCAGATTTCAACCTTGTGGCTGCCTGCTCTAGCTTCCTGCTACTGGCTCTTTCCTTCCACTCTGGTCATTTGTTTTTATTACACTTTTATTTAAGATGATATAATTAAATTTGGGCAGGGGAACAGAGGAGAAAAGTTATCCATAGCCTTATTCATCCTAACAAAACATTTTTTTGATATCATCTTCTAATATTAGAAGCACAATACATGGACATCTGCTCAAAATATACTTCCACCTTCTATTAGCTGTGTGGCCTTTTGCCAAATTGCTTAACTTCCCCCACACCAATTTTCTCACTCAATCTCTCATGCAATAAACATTACTGAGCAACTATTATGTACCAGTCACTGCTTTACTCTAGATGCTTGGGTTAATTCAGTGAATTAGAGACAAAGACCCCTGATCTCAGGAGAAGCATAACTTCCAGTGGAGGACACACAATGAAGTGAATTATATAACATGACAGTGGATGATAAGTGCTGGGGGAAAGGAGACAAGTTGCAATTTACATAATGAGGTCAGAGTAGGCCTCATTGAGGAGGTAAGAGCTGAGATCACAAGTCAGTGAGTTTGACTTGCAAGTAGCTGGGGGGGACAGTCAAGGCAGAAGGATCAGCCAGTGAAAACCCTAAAGCAGGAGTGTCCTGTGTACAAGGAATAGCAAAGAGATCACGGAGTTCAGTGAAGTGAGAGGACAGCTGGGGGAGGAGGAACAATGTGGTTAACATACTGTTTTGCAGGTCACCGCTGTAAGGACTCTGCCTTTTACTGAGTGAAATGGGAAGCCACTGAAAAGTTCTGAGCAGAGGAGACACACAATCTGCCTAAGGTCTTAAAAGGCCTAGTCCAGCTGCTATATTGCAAATAAACTACGTAGGCAGTAAACACACAATTATGGAGTTCAAAAGATGTCTGCGCTGAAGGATTAACTGTAAAAAGGGATAATAATACTCACTGAGTTGTCATGAAAATTGTTCAACAATGTTTGTAAAGTATTTAGCACTGTGCCTGACACTGATATTGTTATAGCTTCTGCCTCAGACAAGGACACTCAGCATAGGAAATGAGAGGGTAGAAAATGAGCCTATGCCTCAATGAGCCTCGTACACAGCATCAGCCTAAAAGAAAGGGATTCTAAATCACATGAAGGGGACAGTCCTGCTAGCTGAGCCATGGACCTTTTGCTATTTAGCAATGGTGTCTTTGGGGCTAATTGTGGCCTTAATCCTTGTCCATATGTGTACATGTGCACAACTGCAGTCTAAATCCACATCCTATGTTATACATTATTCTCCTTCCAATTTTAAATATTTCAGTTATTTGTCTAATCATATACCCCATTGTGTTGGATGTAATTCATCCTTAACCTACTTTTTAATATCTTTATATTAGAGTATAATTGCTTTACAATGTTGTGTTAGTTTCTGCTGTACAACAAAGTCAATCAGTTATATGTAAACATATATCCCCATATCCCCTCCCTCTTGAGCCTCTCTCCCACCCTCCCTACGCACCCCTCTAGGTCGTCACAAAGCATCAAGCTGATCTCCCTGTGCTACGCAGCAGCTTCCCAGTAGCCATACATTTTACATTTGGTAGTGTATATATGTTGATGCTACTCTCTCACTTCGTCCCAGCTTACCCTTCCCCGTCCCCGTGTCCTCAAGTCCATTCTCTACGTCTGTGTCTTTATTCCTGCCCTGCCACTAGGTTCATCAGTACGATTTTTTTAGATTCCATATATGTACGTTACCATATAGTATTTGCTTTTCTCTTTCTGACTTCACTCTGTATGACAGATTCTAGGTCCATCCACCTCACTACAAACAACTCAATTTTGTTCCTTTTATTCCATTGTATATATGCATCCTTAACCTATTTTTAAGTCACATATTTTTTCAGATTTAAAAATCTCTGAAATCAGAACACATCTTAAAAACAATGCTGTGGCTTCCCTGGTGGCGCAGTGGTTGGGGGTCCGCCTGCCGATGCAGGGGACGCGGGTTCGTGTCCCGGTCCGGGAGGATCCCACGTGCCGCAGAGCGGCTGGGCCTATGAGCCATGGCCGGTGGGCCTGCGCGTCTGGAACCTGTGCTTTGCAATGGGAGAGGCCACAACAGTGAGGGGCCCGCGTACCGCAAAAAAAAAAAAAAAAAACAAACAATGCTGTGCCTTATTTATCCTAACAGAGAACCTTAAATGAACACCTCAGATATACAGGTATTTTGCTTAGCAACTAGGTGTGAGATTACTGGGTCAAAAGATAAGAATTACGGATGAGTGCTGCTACTGTCATGTTTTCAATATTTTAAAATTGGTCTGGGGTGAATTTTTGTTTTTAAGATAAGCTTATTTGCTGAAGCAACTGGCTGCTATTTATTTTCTCTGATCTTTTTTTTTTTTGAGGCGGGGGAGTAAGGTAAGTTTAACCAGGAAAAGGAAGGTTGTGTTGTTTCATTTTCTTAGAACTGACAAAGGTTTCTAAAAGTTTAGAGAGGGTAAAGATACTGACTGATAAAGGCAACACCAGTGGGTGTAACTTTAAGAATTTCACATTAGGTCAGCTTTCCAACAGCAGGTTAGGTGTTAAGTGAGATTATTTTGTGTTTTTTTTATACTCTATCGAAGAAAAGTAGAACTCAACAGCCTAATTCCCAAAGAGCTCTCTGAAACCCTTCTAAAAAGGTGCCCGCCTAGGGGCTTCCCTAGTGGCGCAGTGGTTGAGAGTCTGCCTGCCGATGCAGAGGACACGGGTTCTTGCCCAGGTCTGGGAGGATCCCACATGCCGCGGAGCGGCTGGGCCCGTGAGCCATGGCCACTGAGTCTGCACATCCGGAGCCTGTGCCCCGCAACGGGAGAGGCCACAACAGTGAGAGGCCCGCGTACCGCAAAAAAAAAAAAAAGGTGGCCCCGGTCTTTATTCCTGGAAAAGGTAAAAGGGAGGGTCTCTAGACTGGGGGATTTCAGGTACAGTTGAGAGCATGGATGCTATACTGAAAACTATGAATGCTTAAATACGAAGACCAAACAGCCTCTTCCATAGCTGGGCAACCAGGCGCAAAAAAACTGACATTAGTTCCCCTACCTTATAATGAAGCTCAAAGACAGCAAGCCTAACCCAAGCATTCCAATCAGCTGTTTAATACTGTCCTTTTAAAAATAGACTGCCAAGGATTACACGACATTTTAGGAAAGCTTCTAACATGTATGATAGAGACCAAAACACACAGGCAACACACACACACACCTGAATGACTTCAGCTATCATATTAACTGGAATTATCAGAACGTAGTCCATCAAATGCCTATCACATTAAATTTTACAATAATGGGGTAACAGAAAATTCTACTAACTTCTACAGAAAAAAAAAAAAAAATACAAGGGATCGGGAATCAGAATGGCTTCAAATTTCTCAACCCTGCAAGCTAGAAGACATAATGAAGCAAAGTCATCTAAATTCTGAAGGAAAAGTATTTCCAATTTAGAATAATCAGCAAAACTATTGTAGTAGAAAGATATTTTCTGCCATTCATTACCAAAAATATTTTACCCTTCACTATCCCTGTCTCGAGGGATTTTTTACATGAATAAGAGTAAATCAAGAACGAGATGGCATATAGGAAAAAGGGGATCCAACACAAGAAAGAAACTAACAAAATCCCCAAGAGGTCAGTGGAGGGAAATCTCTGGATGATATCTGTGCATCAAGAACAAGAATCCATAATTTTGTGACCCTTTCTAGCAACCTCAAACTATCACCAACAACACTCACCAAGACGATGCCTTTTTCTTTTCTTCACAGACAGAGAGAGGGGAGAGAGGAAAGGGTGGGGTAGAGAAGTGGGGGGAAAGAAGGGATGGAAGGAAACAGCTCACATTTTTAAAGTTTTACATGATCCTGTACTCTCCTTTTTTTAATTGAAGTACAGCTGACTTACAGTGTTGTGTTAATTTCTGCTATACAACAAAGTGATTCAATTATACATATATATACATTCTTTTTTGTATTCTTTTCCATTATGGTTTATCACAGGATATTGATTGAATACAGTTCCCTATGCTATATAATAGGACCTTGTTGTTTATCCATTCTATATATAATAGTTTGCATCTGCTAACCCCAAACTCCCACTCCATCCCTCCCCCACCCCCTTGGCAACCACAGGTCTGTTCTCTGTCTGTGAGTCTGTTTCTGTTTCGTATATAAGTTCATTTGTGTCATATTTTAGATTCCACATATAAGTGATATTATATGGTATTTATCTCTTTCTTACTTCACTTAGTATGATAATCTCTAAGTCCATCCATGTTGCTGCAAATGGCATTATTTCGTTCCTTTTTATTGCTCCACTGTGTGTGTGTGTGTGTGTGTGTGTGTGTGTGTGTGTGTGTGTGTATTTTCTTTACCCACTCATCTGTCGATGGACACTTGGGTTGTTTCCATGTCTTGGCTATTGTGAATAGTGCTGCTATGAACATAGGGGTGCATGTATTTTTTTGAATTATAGTTTTATCCAGATATCTGCCCAGGAGTGGGATTGCTGGATCACATGGCAACTCTATTTTTAGTTTTTTAAGGCACCTCCATACTATTTTCCATAGTGGCTGCATCAACTTACATTCCCACCAACAGTGTAGGAGGGTTCCCTTTTCTCCACACCCTCTCCAGCATTTGTTATTTGCAGACTTTTTAACGATGGCCATTCTGACCGGTGTGAGGTGGTACCTCACTGTAGTTTTGATTTGCATTTCTCTAATAATTAGCGATGTTGAGCATCTTTTCATGTGCCTGCAGGCAGGCCATCTATATGTTTTCTTTGGAGAAATGTCTATTTAGGTCTTTTGCCCATTTTTCAATTGGGTTGTTTGTTTGCTGTTGAGTTGTATGAGATGTTTGTACATTTTGGAAATTAAGCCCTTGTCAGTCGCGTCATTTGCAAATATTTTCTCCCATTCTGTAAGTTATCTTTTCATGTTATTTGTGGTTTCCTTTGCTGTACAAAAGCTTGTAAGTTTGTTTACGTCCCGTTTATTTTTGCTTTTATTTATACTGCCTTGGGAGACTGACCTAAGAAAACATCGGTACACTTTATGACATGATCCTATGCCCCTTTAAACACATTCTCCCTTGTAGAGGAGTTAGTGAGACCTGTGCTGGGTCTTGAGACATTCTGGGTGGTTGATCAACATGAACAGAATAGTCAGTCTAGCAGTATACGGTTTCCCAAAGCATGGGCCATACGTTATTCATGGTTTACAAAAATTATTTTAGAGGATTTGTGGACATGACATAAAATAACATTAAATCAATCAGAAAAAGATTATGATAAGGAAGCATTATCAGTTTGGTATCTTTAATACCTCTATAACACTTCTTAATCTCCCTTTTTAATTAAAAAATATAGTTTTCAAACTCAAAGCCACTACAGACCCTAATATTCAACTACAAATTAATACTGTTTTTATTTTATTAAAATAGCAGCAAAGGAATGTAGTACTATATGTGATTCCTATTCTCCTGGCAGCTTCTTCTGGATTCTTTTTTTTTTTACATCTTTATTGGAGTATAATTGCTTTACAACGGTGTGCTAGTTTCTGCTTTATAACAAAGTGAATCAGTTATACATATACATATGTTCCCATCTCTCTTCCCCCTTGCGTCTCCCTCCCTCCCACCCTCCCTGTGGATTCATTTTGACTGTGTATTTTGGACGTGCTTATAACATAGTTCCCTCCATTTTTGTGCAAAAGAAGTCAACACAAGAGAGTGAGTCACAACCATCCACCCTTGATACATCACTACATTTCCAGCAAAGAAGCTTGCACCTGCTTTGCTCCTGCAATTTAGGATGAGGCTATCACCTAGCCTTTATCTCTATAACTCAACAGCCTCAAACTACTTCACTTTTTTTAAAGTTCCAGAGAATCCCCTGGCAGTCAGTCCAGTGGTTAGGACTCCGCAGTGGGCACAAGTTGGATCCCTGGTAGGGGAACTAAGATCCTGCAAACCTCAGCATGGCCAAAAAAAAAACAGTGAGCTATTTAAGAGAAAATATTAAATAAGCACTACTATAGGTGGTTCTCTGTTCTAGTAAAAGTTAGGAAGATGATACTTGAATGACTGAAGTTGTGAAAAACTAGTCTAGCAGAGACTATACATTCTTTAAATTAATGACCTTGTACTCTGCCATTACTTATCTATCAGGCTTTTAAGCAAGTCTGATCAATAAAACGCTAGTAATCAAATCTAGAGTGTTTCTCAGCCTAATGCTCCTTCTCCCTTCCTCCTAAAGAAACTTTGATTATACTGCACTTCCAGGGGTTTCTTCTGTCTCCAACTGTATCTCCTCTACCTTGTTTATTGGCTTCTAGTCTTCCTCCTGCTCCAACCATGGATGTACCTCAAGGCTTCTATGTTGCTATACTTTCTTAGTATTCCACAGCCTTTCCAACCTGCCTACATACATTGCCTCCATCAATGAAAAGTGTGGTGGACAACTCTATGCTGTCTCCCAATCCCACACTCCTCTTTTGAGAACATCCTTCCTTCACCCATAGGAATAAGCCCTGAGCAGTGATGTTTACATTTTTATATTCATGATCCTGCCCCTTTAGAACCCACTACAACTGAATGGAGCAAGGATCCAAGCTGGGAACTTGATCTGGAATTGAGAGAATATATAAACTCAGAAGGTATAAGAATGTTGGTCCATGGAGGTCCAAAGCAGTAAAAGCAAGTTTGCTGTTAAGACAGCAATATTCTCCAAACTGACCTACAGATTCAATACAAGCCCTAACAGAATAGGCTTCTTTACCAGCTTCTTTGTAGAAACTGACAAGCTAAAATGCATACGGAAATTGACCCTAAAATGCATATGGAAACTCAAGGGAGCCAAAACAGCCAAAATAATCTTAAAAAGAACAAAATTCGAGGACTCATACTTCCCAATTTCAAAACTTATTACACAAAGCTACAGTAATCAAAACAGTGTGGAACGGGCATAAGGATAGACATATAGATCAGCAGAACTGAACTGAGAAGGGTGCCAAACAATTCAGATATCCACATGCAAAAGAATGAAGCTGTACCCCTACTTAAGAGCATATACAAAAATTAACCCAATGGATGAAGACCTAAATAATGTAAGAGCTAAAACCATAAAACTATAAAACACTTAAAAGAAAACAAAGGAGTAAATCTTGATGACCTTGAATTTGGCAGTGGTTTTTAAGATATAACACTAAAAGCACAAGCAACAAAAGAAAAACAGATAGGGACTTCCCTGGTGGTCCAGTGGATAAGACTCCATGCTCCCAGTGCAGGGGACCCAGGTTCGATCCCTGGTCAGGGAACTAGATCACACATGCATGCTGCAACTAAAATCCAGCACAGCCAAATAAATAAGTAAACAAAATATTTTTTTAAAAAAAGGTAAATTGGACTTCAACAAACTTAAAAACTTTTCTGCTTCAAAGAACACTATAAAGAAAGTAAAAAGACAACCCAAAGAACGAGGAAAAAATATTTGCAAATCATGTATCTGGTAAGCGACCTGCATTTAGAATACAAATATTCTATAGACTACAGAATAAAGAATTCTTAGAACTCAATAATAAAAAAAACCCCACAATTTAAAAACAGGCAAAGGATCAGCACATTTTTCCAAAAAAGATACAAGAAACAGCCAAGAAGAACATGAAAAGGTGCAACATTACTAATCAGTAAGGAAATGAAAATCAAAAACACAATGAGATAGCACTTCACATGGCTATTATCAAAAAGAAAGAAAGAAAAAGAGAAGGAGGGAGGCATTGGCAAGGATATAGAAAAACTGGAACTCTTGTGCATTGCTGATGGGAATGTAAAATGGTGTAGCTGCTACAGGAAACAGTATGGCAGTTCCTCAAATATTAAAATTAGAATTACTATTGAATATATGATCCAGCAAGTTCACATCTGGATGTAGACCCAGAAGAATTGAAAGCAGGAACTCAAAATATTTGCACACCCACGTTCACAGTATTATTCACAACAGCCAAAATGTGGACACAAGCCAAGTGTCCACTGACCAATGAATTGATAACAAAATATGCTATATACATACAAGGAAGTATCATTCAGCCTTAAAAAGCAAGGAGATTCTGGACGTCCCTGGTGGCACAGTGGTTATGAATCCATCTGCCAGTGCAGGGGACACGGCTTCGAGTCCTGGTCCGGGAAGATCCCACATGCTGCAGAGCAACTAAGCCCATGTGCCACAATTACTGAAGCCCACACGCCTAGAGCCGGTGCTCCACAACAAGAGAAGCCACCACAATGAGAAGCCCACGTGCAGCAACGAAGAGCAGCCCCCGTTCACCGCAACTAGAGAAAGCCCGCGTGCAGCAACGAAGACCCAACGTAACCAAAAATTAATTAAAAAAAGACTAGCCAGATTAAAAAAAAAAAAGGCAAGGATATTCTGATATATGCTACAACTTGGATGAACCTTGAGGACATTATGCTAAGTGAACCAAGCCAGTGATAAACGGACAAATATTTTATGATTCCACTTACATGACGTACCTAGAGTAGTCAAATTCATAAAGAAAGAAAGTAGGATTTAAAACAAAGAAAGTAGGATGGTAGTTGGCAGGAACAGGAGGGGAGAGTGGGGTGGGGAGTTTAAGGGTACAGAGTTTCAGTATGGGATGATGAAAAAGTTCTGGAGATGGATGGTGGTGATGGGTGCAACATATTGTATATGTACTTAATGCCACTGAACTATGCGGTAATTTATATTATGTGTATGGTACATGGTGGTAAATTTCTGTTATGTATATTTTACCACAATAAATTTTCTAAAAAGAATGTTTATAGTTGCCTAAACCTACATGTCATTAAAAAAAAAGATAGCATGTTGATCATTACTAGTCAAAACACCATTAAAGTCATCGATACTAAATTTGGAGGCACTGGGAAAGCCCATGCATCTCCATGGACCTTGTGGCTTCATCTTAAAAATAAGGTATGAAGGACTAAATCAGACCTGCTTCTAGTTTGCACTCTCAGGACCCCTGTGAACTCCAAATGTTATATAAAAAAAAAAATCCTCCCTGGAATTCCCTGGGAGTCCAGTGGTTAAGACACTGTGCTTCCACTGCAGGGGGCACAGGTTCAGTCCCTGGCAGGGGAACTAAGATCCCGCAAGCCGCACTGTGCAGCCAAAAAAAAAACTCTGGTTATTTCTATTTCAATATTTCCAAATAAAACCTAATAAATTATTCTTTAACCTTTCAAAAGTCTGCCCAGAGCAACAAAAATCATCAGGCTTCTCTCTCTCCTGCAGACTGGAATTATAGGACTTCAGGGTAGACTTGCAGGTTATTAGAACCTTAGGACATCAGAATGTTCATAGCAGCATTACTCCTAATAGCCAAAAGGTAGAAACAGCCCAAATGCCCACCAACTGAAGAATGAATAACTAAAATGTGGTATAATCTTCCCTAGGTATCTGCAAGGGATTGGTTTCAGGACCCCCTGCAGATAACAAAGTCCAAGGATGCTCAAGCACCTTATATAAAACGGCATAGTATTTGCATATAATCTATACACATCCTTCCATACACTTTAAATCATCTCTAGATTCTTTACAATACCTAATACAATGTAAATGCTACGTAAATAGTTGCCGATAGGTGACAAATTAAAGTTTTGCTTTTTGGAACTTTCTGGTAATGCCTTCAGGTAAACAGCATTTCCCAGGGAAGCTCTTCAGAGTAGAGCCCCAAACATGACTTCACATCTCACTGGCCTCCAGTGAGTGACTCTGACCAAATCATTATGTCCAAATGGTTGGCCTTTACTGACTGACTGAAGCTAATCAGTCTCTCCACTAGAGCTAAAGATGGGGTCAATCTCATTAAAATGGCTCAAATGAATGGCTAGGTAATAAGGATAAGGGCTGACAGTTCCTCAGAGAAAAATATGGGATACAGTTACAATAAAAGGGGGAAACAGAAACAAACAACACGTGTTCACTTCACTGGTTAACAGGTGTTCACTGGTTTACAGGTGACAATCAGCAAGATCAAGGGATTAAAGGAAGGAGCTTAGAGAAATCCTTAAATTGACCTACTGTACATACTCTTAAAGGTACAATCAAAACTCAGGTGATACAATTAAATTCAAGCTTCTCAGATATTGCCGCTGTTTATAAAACACACACACGTGACCAATCAGGCAAGCAACATGGGTCTTTTCTTAAGCCCTTGTAGCTCTGTTTAGCAAATCTCAAGGGAAGATACTTGAGCATGCAGGGGACAAGATACCAGACGTTTTCTTGTTCAGTGACTTCTCTGGAACACATCTATCTCCAGGACCAGGAAAATAAAATTTCCAGAAAGTGAAATATGAGAAAATATAAAAGGAACAGACTGGGCTTCCCTGGTGGCGCAGTGGTTGAGAGTCCGCCTGCCGATGCAGGGGACACGGGTTCTTGCCCAGGTCCAGGAGGATCCCACATGCCACGGAGCGGCTGGGCCCATAAGCCATGGTCACTGAGCCTGCGCTCCGCAACGGGAGAGGCCACAACAGTGAGAGGCCCGCGTACCGCAAAAAAAAAAAAAGGAACAGACTTGACAGATAAAGGAAAACAAAACCCAGCATCTTTTAGGCATCTACTATGAGCTACGCAACACCCTGAGCAGACAGGTGTTCATATGCTGTTTCATTTAATCCACATAACCTCAAGTTACCTGCCTCCTCTGCAAAATATGGAGTTGGAAGAGATGACCTATAATGATCCTTCTAGCTCTAACACATTATGATGATTCTAGTGCCATGAAAATCTAACATATGTTAAACTTTTCTGATATAGAATATCCTTCCCTAGCTTTCCAAACAGACTATACTTCAACTTTCTCTTAATGATTTATAAGTTACTATGAGTAACCTCTGGCTATCTACAGAATATAAATATAGTAGATTTTCCTAAGAAAACAATTTTACTCAGACTTGAGTGAGGGAGGTTAATAACGTAACTAATATTTTAAAATATTTTTATAATACACCTGTTTTGAAGTAAAATTCAAAAACCAAAGATTTAAGATAAAACATGACTTCAAAGAACTTTCAGGTTTAAAGAGTAGCCATTTAATCTAATTTTAGTGGTAGTTTGATGGAAAAGTTTCAAAACAATAATGATAATGAATGGAACAGAAAACAGAGTTCTGTGTCTCCTTTCTACTCTTCAGGTATTTCTTACACTCTGGTTGTGCCACTTCTGACTTGATAGTATTTACACCTCTATGGACTCCCCTACTCCTCAGCAGTTGCTATTGACAACCCAATATGAGAAAGAGAGATAATCAAGCCTAGGTATTAAGGAGCACAACAGAAGAGAAAGAACCTAGCCTACTAGGCTAGAAAGGGCCTAGCCTACTGAGTAATGAAAAGGCTTCAGGACAGGCTTATGTGCATGGTCAAAGCTACATTCCAGAAGATTAAGGCTACCAAAAATCCAACATTCCTGTAAGCAAGGTCCTCCTACACACTTGGTCTACAAAACTGTACAGGCTCTTACGGTAAAATTTTTTAACACCCAAATTATAAATTCTTAAACTGCATGAGAACAGTGACTCAGCTTTGATAACCTCTGTATACTTAACTCCTAGAAGAGTACTTGTTGAATGACTAAATAAACTGAGCTTGCACTTTGAAGTCAAAGAGACCTGTTGATGAGTAACCTTTTTGGCTGTGTGAACTTCGGCAAAAAACATCCAAACCTTAATTTCTTCATCTGTAAAGTAAGCACAACTATATTTTAAGAGGTGGCTATGAGTAGTAAATGTAACACTACAAACTATGAAAAATTCACTGTCTGGTACACAGTGGTCACTTAATCCATGACAGCTATTACCACACGATAGCTATATTATTATTTTCGGTAATAATAGTGCTTATCCACACAACAAAGTAACCTAGATATGATCCTTGATTCCTTTAGTATTTTCCTCACCCACCACATTTAATCATCCATCATGTACTGTCAGACCCTCCAAAATCCAACTACTTTAACCCAACCCAACCAATCTGACCTAAAGCACCATTTTCTCTTGCCTAGATTACACCAGGAGTCACAATGTCCACTCTGAAAGCCTCTAAATCTATTCTCTACTGAGAAACCTTAAAACACAAATCTGGTCACACTATTGCTCCACTAAAATCCTTATTTTAAGTGTGACTGGTTCCCTATCACACTCAAAATACAACCCAAATTCTTTAACTATGACCTACAAGGCCTTACGTGACGACCTGGCCTCTATCTTCCTTCTCCACCTTATCTCCTACCCTTCTCTCTCTTGTTCACTTTATTTCTGTCATACTGGCCTTCTCGTTGCTAGTCACTTCTCGTCAATCATGTTTCCACACAAATGTCACTCCTCAAAGGGGACCACCTTGACCATCCTGTTTTACGTGTATCCTGCCCCTCCCCATCATTCTTCTCTCTTTACCCAGCTTTGTTGTTTTCATAATACTTTATTACCATCTAATTAATACTTTGAAATTATATTAGATATCTGCCTAGCCAATGATTGTCTGCCTACCCTACTAGATAGTATGCTCCAAGAAGCTAAGTTCAGTTCATCCTAAAAACCCCATCACCTCTAACAGTGTCTAGCATACAACTGGCCGTTAAAGACACATCCTGAATGAGTAACAAATGCTGGCACCTGGGTCCAATGGGTTCTGAGTTCTAACAGAAATCATCAGTGCATTTATTAACCACACTATGCTGCGGGGCTACACCCTAGGACCAGAACACTGACAAAAGTGGAATTCTGCAACTGTAGAGTCGGCACAGTGTAACTGCTGGCTGGCAGTCAGCTAAATTCATTACAGCAGCTCCATCAGAGAAATCCCAGACAAAAACCAGCTGATTAGAGCCAGCTGAAGCCATTATGTAATTCTATGCTTGAGTTATTTCCAAAGTTTGATTTACTTAGTATTGTTTGGCATTTTTCTTCATAGTTGTTTTATTTTAAAAATAAAACCAAGCACCATTCTTGTTCACCTGCTCTGTCACACTAAACTGTAAATGTGTTCCACCTACACACACATCCATTTGTCCTAAATATACACTACTGAAAATAAAACGTCGTTTTAAACCACAGTGCCCCTTCTAAAGAAATGTAGAAGTGTGTTTTTAAACATGCCTAAGATCATGTAGAATGCAAAAGAATGTGTAGAAAGAGGATTTCAGATGGAAGGAGGGGATTGCTCAGCTTAAAGGAAATAACAATAATTAACAAATATTTGGAGTAGATGTCTCTAAACAAGAATGCTTTCTTAAGCATAACCAAATTATAGTTTAGATTCTTGGATGTTAATCTAAAATATTCTTCATATACATAAGTTGTCAACCATGAAACCGATCAGCAAAATTAAAGAGGAAAACAAACTCAATTTCAGAAAGTACAAAAGCTAAAATCTGGGAAAACTGCTACATTTTCACATCAGGTTTGCAAATGATTCTAGAATCAGACAGTAGTCACCACTTTTTCTGTATTTGCTATGGGCCAAATACCATAGGCCATAATGTTGTAGCCCTAAAAATAAGTCTCCATCTTAGCAAATGATGAAGCCGATTTCTCAATGAATAAAAACAAGTGACTGTTGAATGTCAACAAGTTTTACATGCCACACCTAATTAGATGATTAAAATGATAAAGTTCTCAAACTCTTTTTTAAATAATTCAACTATAGGAATGTTTTTAAAAACTCAGCTTTTACAGCAAATTCATATTTTTTAAAATCAAGAACACATTCCTGGGGGTTTCCATGAACAATATGCACCAGGACAGCCAAGCAGGAAGCGCTGAAGAAAGAGAACAAACAGAATTTTCATCTTACACTTTCAAGAAATAAGTTTATCTTTTTGAAAGTCTAAACACTGGTAAAGCAAGGTACAAATCCTCCCCATAATATTGCACTTTTGTCATCAGGCAACAAATCAAATGGGCAGTAAGAGCACAGTACCTACCACTCAACTCCCAGGCATTAACAGAGAAGTCACAAACATTCTCTCAGCTAAGGCAAAAAGCTTTACTGTATTTCCAAAGTCTGCAGAGTTCTGAGCACTCTTTCCACAATTCTCATGCCCCAATCTACACAAAACACCATGTGACTGAGAAACTGGTTATAGCAGGAAGGGACACTCTTGGATATGCAAACAAAGTAAGAGAGTAGTAAATATAAGAGCCACACTATGTTTGTGAAAACTGACAAGAATTTCAGAGAAATCCAGTTATTTCCTAGTACAATTCCTAACAAGTGATACTACAAAGGACACTTGAATAGTTTTTTTATTCTAAACTCAAAATCCAGAATACCAGGTTGTGATAAAGGCATTTTAAAGGCAACACATTCATTTCAGCCTTCTCACCCTGTGACCCAGCTCTAGCAATAATTTCAGTGAACTGCTGCATTCAGAGGCATTTCTAAAAATGAATAAATAGCACCAGATTAATAAAATAGTAATTATTAAGAGATTCATTATGCTGGGAGAGTCTTGTTTTTTGCTCTTTTACTTTACCAGACGCTATAAAAAACATTTTGAAAGCAAGACTGTTTCAGGTGCAAGATTATTAGGGAGCAGCACACGTACGAAGTACTATTAAAGAGCCTCAGGACAAGTCAAATCTGATAAGACCACAATTATGAAAATACCAGTACTTAGGGTATAATTTTTTTAAGCGATGTGAGTCCTATGCTTAAGGTCCATCTACCACCTTAAAGCCTAATCTGAGGCATACATGTTTGACTGGAAATGTTACTCTATCAACTTCTGGAGATACCTCAGCAGAGCACTCACTCAACATTCCTCATCCATTGTCTTGTCACAGTTACTCTCCCGAAGGGTTAGACACCTTTGGACCATGGTAAGAAAAACCAATTATAACCACCCTGATTAATTCAGGAAGCTCTTCAGGAGTTCTGTGTGCAAGAATCAAAAAGTCCTGAAACTTCTGCCTAAAAGAGTCAAGAGGCAGTTGGGCAAACTCCAGGCTAAGGTTGACTTTGTTTCACCCTCTCCCTACCTCAGCCAAGCCAAACAGCCAAATAAATTTTACTATCCCCTCCTGACTAGGGAAACACACACACACACACACACACACACACAAAATCTAAGTATTTTCACACAGAGACATTGTGAATTTTCTTCAAAATGCCTCAGCAAATCAGCATTTAAAATTAATCTAAAAAAAGCCCTCACTTTTGAGTTTTTATTCAAATACTACTATCTTTTATTTCACTCAAAAATATTAAAGTGGTAGAGCAAAAAACACCTATGGCAGCTAGCACTTTGGCGTTGAATGAGATTTTAAAGAAATTCTTAATCTACCTAAACTCTAGTTTCTGAGAATGCAGCAATGCATTCTGTGGTTGAGACTGACTGCAGATAGTTTACTTCAAACAGGACAACTTAAAATTTTACAGAACTTTACAGTTTATTCCTCTCCACTATCTCATAGTGCTGTTAGAATTAAACAGACTAAAAGCAGGTATTATTCCTCTTTGTAAATAAAGAAAATGTGAAGTTCAAAAGATCTAGTGACAGTAAGGGAAGCAAAACAAACAATTCAGGTCCTCAGACTCTTAAATTGCAGCTCTATTTTAACACACTGATTTAAAACAAAAAATAATCATTTAACATTGTTACTATTATACTACTTTGAAATAATTACTGTTTATTGTTTATAAGTGATCCATCAGACCTGTATGTGGAAGAAAGGAAAATATGTTTTGTATATCATAAGCAATTTAAATTTACTTCATATTTAAGAGATTTTTATGTCATTTCTAAATAATAAATCATTTACCTTAGAGCGGTTGTATTACTAATGCTTTTTCTCACATGACCTTTCTTCTTATCCACTAAATGATACAGAATAGAGAATGTATGAAATATATAATAATAATATATCATAATGTATGAAATATAATATATAATCTTTTATTCAGAAAGCTAACTCTTATTTAAGACAAAAATAATGAAGTCTAAATTGCTTTTTACACCTCTGTAGCTCGGGGGTTAGAGCACTGGTCTTGTAAATTGCCTTTAAGTCATTCTTCTTTATCTTCAATCCAAAATTTTTCTCCCCAGAGTTGGTAATAAATACAGCTTAGATAAAATAAAATCTCCATGTAATTAGAAGACTGCTGAACTACAAACCATGACTCACTATTTCTGAAGATTAGTCAATACAAGAGAATTCCTATACATCAAAATAACCTGGGCACTGCCCTAGAGTTAAAATTCTGTTGTAATATTATCTAGCTGCTGTGAGTTTCTCCTTGGTTTGAAAGCAGAGAAAGGAGGAGGAGGAACTGGTAGCAAGACCTTTAAAAGACTACGACTGGTATAACTGACCTGAATCCACTACGGTGTCTACAGTTTTAAATAGCCTTTGATTTACGACACCTAAACTTAAGATTTACTTGTATTTCATTCTCCTCTACTCAGCATGTTTTATAATATGTGAGAGTTAAATAACACGTGAAACACACAGTGTTGGCCTGAGACAGTAAATGTTCCCTATTATCATGATATACGACAATCAGGAACTCTTCTAGATAGCCCTTACACCTCCAGCCTGGGTTTTTCTGAGTTAAAAGCCTAAAGCTCCTAACCGCTACTGGTACTGTCTTCCAAAATTAAGTCCCAGGTTGCAAAATACAGATCAATTGTTAAGCTCTCACATTACTTGGGGGAATAACACTGGCCATATGCCATCTTGTTCATCTGATCTTTGCAAATTGTCTCCATATTCCCAGAGATCCTCTGCAGAGACTGCACGGAGTAATAATTCCAGATACTTTACCCATTAGTCTGTAACTCGGAACCTGTGAGTAACATCGGCACGCTCCTAAATTACCTACAATTAACCAATGTAACTTTTTGGAAAACACCTCTCTCTCTGCTTGAATTTATCATTTCCTCAAAAAGCCTGTTTTTTTTCCCCATGATAGGAGAAATTAGACAAGATTTACTATCAAAGAGATAAATCAAATGCTATGTACAACTTACAGTGACAATGCTTAAAAGACATGTAAAATACCCTCTTTCACTGTTCTTTAAGTAAAGTACAGTTAGAAGTAGCTCTATTAACTATATATAGTATACAACTTTATCTGAAGTATTTGTCAATTTATATTTTAATCAGTTAATTAAAATATTCTAACTCTGTATCTTCCTGGTAAATCAGAAAATTAGAAAATAGGCTAAGAGTATAGAGTAGGAGAAATGGTAGCAATGAAATAAACTTAGTTCATTGATTTTTAATAACTCCAACAGCCATTCTGATCAGAACACTAACACTATTCCAAAGACTTGTGTCTACTCAGTTTTGATTACTTAATCGTCTAATGAATCTTTAAAAATTACAAAAGCCAACAAATCATTTCAGAAATCTTTCCACTAAGCTCACTCTTCAGAGTTATTACCTATCATATAAAATTCTAAGCATCTTAAACATTCTCATAAGAACTGGCAAAATTTGCACAGAAATCTTTCCAGAGAGGGAAGTCTCCCCATTAAATGGTAAATGTTTAAGATAAAACATTAGACGGGTATCCCCAATCACTCCAAACCTTAGATTAAAGGCTTCAGTGTGAGCCCACAATTGTTTTATACAAGTGATTAAAAGTTCCTAGAACTTTATGAAACATTGATTAGTGGTGGAGAGAAACACATTTTGGAAAGAATACTTTTTTTTTTTTAATTTATTTTTGGCTGCATTAGGTCTTCATTGCTGCATGTGGGCTTTCTTCAGTTGCACTGAGCAGGGGCTACTCTTTGTTGCAGTGCATGGGCTTCTTACTGCGGTGGCTTCTCTTGTTGCGGAGCACCGGCTCTAGGCGCGCAGGCTTCAGTAGTTGTGGCACACGGACTCAGTAGTTGTGACACACGGGCTTAGTTGCTCCATGGCATGTGGGATCTTCCCGGACCAGGGCTTGAACCGGTGTCCTCTGCATTGGCAGGCAGATTCTTAACCACTGCGCCACCAGGGAAGCCCCAAGAAGAATACTTCGTAAAGTGCTATTTTAAACTAAATCCCTAAATTAAATATGTAAGATTTGAAGAAAAGTTTTCACATACAAAGTCATAACAAACTGATTCCTTATCATCTTACAGAAAAAAAGTAATGGAAGTAATTATTTCTACTCAAGTCAAAAAGAGTTTAGGAAAGACAACTCTTCAGAAGGGATACCTCTGAAGGCTCTATGAAAAGTAAGTACTTGGGAAAGGCAAATTTGCTTAAGACTTGATCCCGGCCCTCAATAAATTTATAATTTAGATGAAGAAGTAATACAGGGATGAAGTGGGGTTAATCATCTAAGGCCTATAAGAAGGAAATGGAACTACTCTAAGTCATAAAGAAAATTATAAGGCAGACGGCATTCCCAGAAACCTAACAAAAACAGTAAGTTTGCACCACATCTAGAATTTAAATTCTAAGGTGCTGATAGGATGTAGGATGAAGTCAAAACTAACCCAGAAAATCTCTCTCTCTAATCTCTCCTTAAGTAGATGGCCTATATTTAGGGTATTTACTCCGTCTCTGTGTTTCTTCCTCTTTAAAATAAGGATCACAATGTACCTACATCTTCAGGCTGATGGGAAGATTAAATGAATTAAGGTAGGGCTTCCCTGGTGGCGCAGTGGTTAAGAATCTGCCTGCCAATGCAGGGGACAAGGGTTCGAGCCCTGGTCTGGGAAGATCCCACATTCCGCGGAGCAACTAAGCCCGTGAGCCACAACTACTGAGCCTGCACGTCTGGAGCCTGTGCTCCATAACAGGAGAGGCCGTGACGGTGAGAGGCCCGCGCACCGTGATGAAGAGTGGCCTCCGCTCGCCACAACTGGAGAAAGCCCTCGCACAGAAACAAAAGACCCAACACAGCCAAAAATAAATAAATACATTTATTAAAAAAAAAAAGAAAAAAAATGAATTAAGGTAAAACTCTCAAAAGAACCTGGCATATAGTAGTTAAGTCAACAAAGGTAAGCTATTATCTTTACAGACCTTTTTTAAAAAATGTATCTTTAGACACAACAATCACACTCAATTGTGAGATGGTCAAACTATAAGGCTTGGGAGAATTGAGAATGACAAAAGAATAGATTCACTTTCTTCAACTGCAATCAAAATCTCACAAGAACATAGACTCAGTATGAGGAATGGTGGCTAAAATTGCCTGCATTATTAAAACACTTTTTTTGGCAGGGCAAAAACACAGATGAATACTCGTTTTTTGTTTGGTTGTTTTGTTTGTTTTTGCCGCACCAGGCGGCTTCCGGGACCTTAGCTCCTTGACCAGGGACTGAACACTGGGCAGTGAGACAGCAAGAGTCCGAACCACTGGATCGCCAGGGAATTTCCTACTCGTATTTTAATGTATTTATAATGCGACTTCACTCTTCATTTCTCCTTTAAGCTCATGCCTTTGTTCAATCCAGCCTTGGTCCATCTGAGAGACTGGGTGATCAATTTTTCAAGATTACTCCAAGCTTCCTTCAAGGATTAAGTGTTTTGTTTTGTTTTGTTTTAATTCAGTTGGTCACACAACACTGGAAAAAACCCAACCTCACACATAAAAAGTTTCTGCTGAACAGAAACGCTCAAACACTTAAATAAAATGTCGTCTTGTCCAAGCTAGGAAACAATAATATGTCTAGTTTGGAAATGGCTTAACTACAGTTTCCCAACCAGTTCAAAAGGGCACTCTGATGCACTGCAAGGTGGTGTGTGTGTCAATATTTTGAGTTTTCTCACCCCTCTTTCTCAATTTCTGAGCACAAACTGGTAACTTCATCAGATGACTGGCCAGCATACACGAACATGAAAAAATGTGATACTCTACCCTTCTAATAGCAAGCAGGACCACCGGAGTTTAGAAAAGAGTCTAACTTTTTAAAAGGATAATTAATTTCAAAACAAGTTAATCAGCTAGTCCAAACAATTATGTTAAAGCAATCAGTTCCACAATGAAAGACATCTGGAGCCAATTTTATTTTTAACTCTTACTTTTTCATTATTTTCATTTTAAGTCACTTTGTCTGAACTCTTTTTTAACCCAAGTTTTACTTTTCATCTCCAAATCAGTCATTGCTTCTTCATTTAGGCAGCAACTGCTCATTTTTAAATGAAAAGAGCCATTTACAAAGTAAAACCATTAACACAAGCATGAAAATACATCAATGCACAAATAAAATATGGTTTAGGAATGATCACTTTGATGGCTGGGTAATAATGAAGTAAAAAACGCCTAGTCAGTGGAAGGGGATGGAGAGGAAATAAAAACCACGCAGAGGGGCTTCCCTGGTGGCGCAGTGGTTTAGAGTCCGCCTGCCGATGCAGGGGACACGGGTTTATGCCCCGTTCCGGAAGGATCCCACATGCCGCGCAGTGGCTGGGCCCATGAGCCATGGCCGCTGAGCCTGCGCGTCCGGAGCCTGTGCTCCGCAACGGGAGAGGCCACAGCAGTGAGAGGCCTGCGTACCGCAAAAAAAAAAAAAAAACACGCAGACATCTCATCCTGCTAATAAGTTAATGCCTGAAAACACTGACTTAACCTTGTACCAATAATTTCTGTTCCACGTAAAAGGCATCAATTTCAGTGGCAAGTCCTGCATAATTAACAAGTGACTTAAAAAACAGCATTAGCTTTCCTCAAAAATAAAGACATGAAATATAAAATAAGTGAATCCACTATTCTGCACACTAGCATCTCTCAATTGGACAGACACTGAGATTTATCCTCAAGATAGGAGGTACTCCTCCAGGTTTACAATCTTGCCAAAGCTATTTCAAGAAGTAACCATCTGATTCGGCCATTTCTCCTACAATTCATTCTGGAGTCAATGGCTTTCATACACAGAAAGATTCCCTACTCTTCAATGATACCCCCAAAGGTAATCAATCACCTTGCTTGTTTTAAGAACTAGTAACAATTACAATAAGGTAAACCTGTAAAACTGATAGTATCACTTGTTTCCCAGAAAATATTTTAAATCAACTTTTCAAGAATAATTTTCTTAAAACAAGGAAATGTACAGAAGTTTTCTCTGTAAATTAGACCATTGAATCATTAAAGCCCTAAATTATACCCAGCTACTTTGCCACAGGAGCAAAAAAACAAAATACGAAAATGTAACCTATGTAATTATACACCAAAGTCTGAATGCCTTAAGGAAAAGAACTATACGCATTTCCTATATCTTGTTATACTCCATCATCCAGTATAGTACCTCGCACAAAATTAGATGCTTAAATATCAGAATAAAATATTAATGGAGAAAAGCTATAATTACAATATTTACCCTAATTCTTTTCCATGGATATTGAATCACTATCTACCACATAAAAGTACTGATATATACAATCTAAAGAACCAGAATGCCTCTCTGTATACTGCAACCTGGCAGAGAACTGAGTGGAAAAGTATAAGGAGCACTATCATTTAACAATTTCTAAGAACCTATTTCAACTGCTAATTGCTTCGAAGAATATAAAGTTCAGAAAGACAGACCTTGCCTTCCAAGAGTTTTTAAAGTAGAAGAAAAAAAATCATCATTTCCCAAAGACTATGTGCTTTCCCAAAGACTATGAGCTTTCAGGATGACAAAGAGGCCTACAACAAGATGTGACAGCTTTTTTGTGTGTGACAGCTTTTTTGTGTGTGGTGATGGGGCGGAGAGGCGTAACTTCTTAAGAAAACGATAAGAATTTGGAGCATGGAAAGGTCACTTATAGCTCAAGTGGAGGAAGAGGTAGACACTAAAGAATGATTTCATTGTAGTATTTGAACTTGAAGGGGTAGCATTTTAATAGACGCATGTAAATGTTTTTCTTTATAAAAATGGAGTCTTATTGTACATATTTTAGTACCCTACTTTTTTCACTTACTATATCTTACCACCCAGGATTAACTGAAATCACCTTTTACAGGTTAACTGAATACATTTTAGATTAAAAGGGGATGAGGGTAGGGACTTCCCTGGTGGTCCAGTGTAAGACTCCTTGCTTCCAATGCAAGGAGCTCGGGTCTGATCCCTGGTTGGGGAGCTAAGATCCCACATGCCACGCGGCCGCCAAGAAAATTAAAGAAAAAAAAAGTGGGGGCGGGAATGAGGGTACAAAGAAGGTAACTACAACAACTGTATGTACCAGCTTACCAAAAAACTTTTTTTTCAAAAAATGAGTCACTAATTGTGTAATTAATTTATCTCTTTCAAGAACATTGTATACAAATACATTTATAAGGAAGGAAAAAGTCCATGCGATGCAAATACAGCCAGCTTCCTAACCTTCTGGTTTGACCATTCGATCTAATCAGCAGTGAGAAAAAAGCCTAGAGCCACTTCATATCCATTAAGACAGTTACTATCAAAAAACAGAAAATAACAAGTGTTAGCAAGGATGCAGAGAAGTTGCAACTCTCACGCATTGCTGGTGGGAATATATAATGGTTCAGTTGCTGTGGAAAATAATTTGGCAGTTCCTCAAAAGGTTAAACAGAATTACCATATGATCAGCAATTCCACTCCTGGGTATATACTAAAAAGAAATAAAAGCAGAGACTCAAATAGATACTTGTAAACCAGTGTTCATAGCATCAATATTCACAAAAGCCAAAAGGTGGAACCCAAGAGCCCATCAACTATTGAATGGATAAATAAAATACTTTATGTGTGCACACATGGGAGCATACACATACACACACACACACACACACACACACACATACATAATGGAATATTATTCAACCACAAAAAGGAATAAAATTCTCACATACAATATAATATGGACGAACCCTGAAAACACAGTAAGTGAAATAAACCAGATACAAAATTATAAATATTGTGTGATTCCCCTTATATGAGATACTTGGACTAGGCAAATTCACAGAGAGTAAGTAGAACAGAGTTTACCAGAGGGTGGAGGTAGGGAGGAATGAGGAGTTATTCTATAATTGTTACAGGGTTCTTCTGTTTGGGATGATGAAAAAGTTCTGGAAAAAGATTAGTGGTCATGGTTGCACAACACTATGAATGCACTTAATGCCACTGAGTAATACACTTAAATATGGTTAAAATAGTATATTTCATACTTTGTATAAGTTACCACCACCGCCGCCACCACCCCCAAAAAAAGCCGAAAGGGTCCATTTTGCATTGTCAGACAGCTAGATAAATACTAGTCGTGAAGGACATTATCTATTCTCACATTCACACTTCTCTAATTCCAGTCCAGACTAAGATCAAGGAAGGCAGAAGAGTATCATTTATCCCCTCATTCTCTCTGGCTGAAACTTTCCTCCACATATAAAGCCTATGAATGCAGAAGAAAATAGCCAGTATGGCAAGAGTGGCTTGAACCAATGAGTGAGCTGCCAAAGCAGGCAAATGTCCTCAAGGAGCTGGCAGTGAGAACCCAGAGCACTCTACTGATAAAGCAAAACAGACACGGTAATTCCTCCGACAGATGTCTAAGTTACAAAGTTCTGAGTATGAGTTTAATAAGTAGTATACCCTTTTAATTGTAAGCATTTGTGTGGTGGGCAGTAGGAAGGAACTAAATCCACAGGTGATTAACCTGTGAATCTCTACTCATGCAATTAATGTTTATTACATAATCAAGAGAAAGTTTTAAGAACTAGAGATTTATAAATAAGACATGGCTCAGCTCTAAGGAGATTAAGTTTAGCCAGAGATGTAAGACATCTATACAAAAAATTCAATTCAATAAACATCATTTAGCACCTTACATTCAACAAATTGAACTGAAATCAGGGGGGCCAGCCACTGTGCTAAACTCTGGGTATTCAAAGATGATTAAGATACAGTCCTCCGAGAAAAGATGAGAGGTAAACAAACACTTTAATAAAATATCAATATGTCACAATAAATACATATAAAGTCTACAGTGCATAGTACCGAAAAGTACATACAGAAACCCTGTTAAGTTTAAATAAAAGGTCTTATTATAAAACCTAATATTAAATGTGGTAATTTAGATTCAATACTTTCACCAAAGCACACAGGCCTGGTCCCTCAGCCTCTCAAATTTTTTCACAAATATCAATAAAGAAGGACTTGCACATTGACTAGAAAGCATTAATCTGAGTTGATAACCTAATGGGATGATAAGCTCACAAATGACTATATGATAAAGACCATAAGAAAAATAAATGCAAGGGTTTTAAGGTGGGGTTCAAAGAAGGAAACAATGAGTGAGAAGAAGAGAAAAAGATCGGGAAATGATATTTAGAAGATGGTGTTCAAAATGACTCTTAAAAGAGGAACAGATAAAAGTGAGGAAATCCTGTGAATCTCTCCTCATTAGATAAGGTCGCTGAAGGCAGGAACTTGCCTAATTCACCCTCCACCACACTAGCCTTCTGCACCTACTTAGGTGCTAAAAAAAAAAATGGCTTCTGAATTCCACTGAAGATAGTAAGAGGAATCCACATTAGCAAGACATAGAAGCAAGAACTGTATGCTTAGTCTGAAAAGCAATGGAGACTCTTGGACAATTTGCCAAAGGAAGTAAGGCCAGCACGTCTACGCTTGAATATTCTTGTATCATCACAAAACAGGAAACATAAGAACCCCATAACATATTTCCCTCCATGAAAAAAAGCTGGCTATCTGGGAAACAAAGGGGAAAGCAGAATTACTCTGCACAGCATAACTTTCTGTATTCTTTGAATTTTGTAGCATGTGACTGTACTATCTATACAAAAAATCAATGAAACTCAATTTTTAAGATTCTACACATTTAAAAAGTGAATCTGGCAATAATGCGAAAAGTGTACTGGCATGGGAAAAAATAAGAAAAAGAAGTTCAATTCAGAAGTTCTAACAACAGTCAAGGCAAATACAGCATAAAAGCCTGAACTAATCTGGAGGAAGTAGAAAACAGGTGAAAGAAGCTCAAAAATATAGTTGTCAGTGTAATCTGAGAGTGACTGAATGGTTTGGAGGGACATAAAGGCCCACACCACGAATAGAATTTAACTTTATTATATGTATTTTTCTATTATAAGCCAATATATTCAGAGAATATGAAGAGTATAAAGAGGAACATTATCCGTATTTCTACTGTTTAACAACCACTGTTAACATCTACATGTGTTTTCTTCCTATGGGTAGGTTTTGAGTTTTTTTAAAAAGCTTGAGATATAATTTACATACCATACACCTCACCCATTTAAAGTGTACAATTCAATGGCTTTTATTATACTCACAGAGTTGTGCATTCACCTCCACAATCAATTTTAGAAATTTTTCAATACTTCAAAAAAGAAACCCCTGTCACAGTCACTCCCCACTGCCCACTCCCTCCAGCCACTGGCAACCACTAATCTACTTTCTCTGCAGATTTGCCTATTCTGGACACTTCATATAAAAGGAATCATACAATATGTGGCCTTTTCTAAATAGCTTCTTTCATTTAATATAATGTTTGCAAGGTTTATACATGTTGGAGAATGTACCAGTACATCATTCCTTTTTATTACTAATATTCCACTGTACTGTTTCATTTTTTAACACAACTGTAATCATTTGGATATAGCATTTCCCGCGTCATAAATGCTTCATATACGCCACAGTTAGTGAAAAGCATAAGGCCCCATAAGTGGCTGTACCACAGTTTACTTAATCATTTTCTCATTGTTGTACATTTGAACTTTTTCTAGTTTTTTCTACTGTAAACAAACTTCCTTAAATGCAAATGGGAGTTCCTTTCTGAATGATCTATCTGGATCCAGGGAAATGCCTCTCCCCAAAACTCTGAGCTTCCTAATGAGATTTGCCACACAGAACAAGAATCATGTTCTAAGGAAGACTCAGTATTTCATCTACCCCAAACCTAGGTAAAGGACAGATGTTAAAAGCTATCCGAGATTGAAAAGTATGCCTCCATAAAACCCAGATTATGAATGTCATAACTTTAAAGACCTATTAACAAAGTTAAAACATTAACTACCTTGATTCTTCCATCAGAAATGTTTATGGGTGGAGAAAGGTAAATACTTTGTCCAAATATGATGCCTAGAAAGAAGGAGCTTCAAAGAAATCAGACTACTTTTGCCTTCCCTAGCAGGCTGGAAGAAAATAAATAGGAGACAACATCTTGACTACAACAGTAAAGATGTACTTATCTTGCTACTGGATCATACTAAGTGGAACCCAACAGGTAGAAAGATGTCATCGGTATAGTCTACAAGGGTCCTCAGAAGCAATTAGACATATTTGGTTCCCTAAAACACTGTCATTGCCTGCAGCTTCCCATTCATTAACCAAAAATGTAAACAGTCTCTAAATCACAAAGGTTTTGATTCCAAACTAGTTTTAGGGTTGTTAATCCCCACCCAGTAAAATCCCTTAGAATCTGATCTAAAAATAAAACTCTGTGTCAAGTGTTCCTCAAGAAAAACTTTGTACACTGATTGGAATGTGAAGCAATTAACACACTTCTTGAGTGATTTGCCAAAGAGACTTGAGATAGCCTGGGCCAAAACCAGTAACAAAGGAACAACACCCATTTGACATTTTCCTTGGTTAAACTGACATTCTAGGAGTAGTTTTAGAAGAAAAGCTAACAGATCTGAAGTTAACTATTAAAATCACTGCGAGCTACACAAGTATTTTCTGGGAGAAAAGGAGGAACAGAATGACTCAAGCACCGTAAAATTAAAGATGAAAATTTTGATATGTAATTAAGGAATTTTTACTCACAACTTTAAGGCAATACCCAGACATTACTATCCTGAGGATTACAGGCAAGGTAGTTAAGCCCTATACCAGAAATACTAAGTGAATTATAACACAAGTATCTAGTATCACATTTTCAACCTGGTCAGTTTAGCAAATAAGCATTCTTATACATCCATACACATACATAAACATAAACACACTCTCACACACACACCCCAACCTAAATCCTAAACAACCTTATCCTAAATGAACCCAAGTGTTCTTTGGATTTCCCAATTAATTTAGCCGAGGTGAGCAATTTTCCAACTACAGACATTTGTTATGGAGAACTGACAACCATGACACGCACAATTTAAAAAACAGAAGACCTTTTAATAAGTCAAAGCTCGATTTTGTGGTTTCATTAAGCCCCATCCCGCTGTGACATTAGTCCACTGCCTTTCAAAGGCAATATTTAAAATTCTCTTCTGCAAGTCAACATTAAGGCATGCTGTTTGGCTAACAAGCTCCTCCCAAGACCAGGATTATTATATATGGCCTACTATGTTAACATGCAAACAAAAGCACGCTCCCATGTAACATTTTTCTACTTTAAGCAATAGGTTATTAACCAAGTTTTACCTGGAATTAAAATGTGATAGAATCATGCACCTACTACTAACAGGCTATTTGAAATAGTAATTTCAAGTTATTAATTATATTTTCCATTTAATAAATAATCTGGTGCTTCTGGAAAAGTCAAATTCAACTTCCAAGAAGTTGTTTCATCTTTGGATTTCACAGACGGCATGTTTTAAACTAAAAGCAACCAGTCTCAAAGCAGTTATAATACAATACTTAATGTTTAACCTTTCTCCATTTCATCTTTTAGATACTTTTCATCATAAGTGACCAGCTTAACCTACTTCTCACTGTTTTCTTCTGCTAAACCAAATCCCATAAAATATGTTCTAATGTATTTCACTCAAGCCGTCTATTTTGAAGGCATGCACATCTTTTAAACTCTTTGACAAGAGTTTAACAAGACTAAGCAGTTCCACTACAACTTACGATCACAAACACCGCATACCTAAAAGATAAACTTTTACAACAGAAAGAGTAACGGGTTAATTTTCCCAAGTATCCAGTGTTCAACTGGGTCAAACTGTCTCTGTTGCATTTTCAACAGCTTATCCCTTGAAGTGATATGGGTGAAAACAAGCCAAAAGGTTCTCCAGTGGTATATAATCATCACAACCCAAGAAAGATTTAGGAACTGCTAGATTAAGTCCGTTAATACCATAATAATCACTTTAGCATAAACATTAATCACAATACAGATCTTTGGGGAAAATTATGTTCATAGAGCTGAAGACTTTATAACAGAATTGGAATCCACGGAATCAATCCAAAGGAACAGTTTACTATATAAAACATTTACTTAACTAAAAATATACTCACTTGCATTCTACAATTTTTCAGATGTTTCATATAATCTGCCAATTTCTAAATGAGTGGGGAGCATGGTTTACATTGTCAACAGCCACTGAAAATGTAGTATTAGTAGAGTGTACTACATTTATAAAATCAACATTTTTGTTAGCAAGTGTAACTTTAGAAGAAACGTTTCCAAGAATCCCTAGGAATATGAGTTCCGTTCGTTCACCACAATGCAAGTACAAAACATTTGACATAAAGCCCGTATCAAAATGTTCTTAACTGGGTTTAACAAAGTCAATCTGTGCAATTACTATCAGCTTTAACATCAACAGAAGGAGGAAATAAAGTTATCAGCAAGAAAAGAGAATTAGCAACACTCGTTTAAAATAATCCCAATTAAATCAACTAGTTCACTATCTTCAACAAAGATCCTTCCCAAGCTAGCCAACTTTTGTTTCAGACCCTAATCTCCCACCACTTCCTTCCTGCACCCCAGACTGCTTGCTGCTCCCCAAACTCCTGCACGTCTCCGTGCCTCTGTACCAGCTGTTCCAACTTAGCATGCTCCCCCCCCTCCTCCTCACCTGATGAGCACTTACTCATCAGCCCAAACCTCAGCACAAAAGTCCCCTCCAGTCTACAAGCTTCCTCAACTCCCCCAGGCAAAACCAGTTGTTCCAAATTCCCAAGACACTTGGTAAATCCATCCTAATCACAGCGCACAGTGTTCATGCCTCGGGAGCTAACAGAGGGCAGACTCCCTCCAGCCCGGAGAGGACGAATCAGGCAGAAATGATGAACGTGCGCTGAATCCATTCCCTACTTAGACTGGGTGATCCTCTAGAACCCGGCCACATCTCGAGGAGACACAGGAGACCCTATCATTCTTCCCGCCAGAGAATGAATACCAGGGGGGCACACCCAGAGCCCTTGAAAGAGAACAATGAATGAACAGAGCCGCCTCGCCTCTCCTGATGTCCAAACTCCTCTCTCTGGGCATCGACTAGCTCTGCAGAGCCTCTGCAGCTGCAGAACTGAGGCGTCCTGGAAGCTCTCACTTCACACACAAGAGCCCTGTATCTTCATTCCAAAGGCATCCCGGGGCCAATCGTCAGTATAAGCACCGCAAACGTCTCATTAGGTACCCGCAGAGTCCTGAGACCCAAGGGGAGGCCCCTATGCCTTTGTGGTGGGGCATCGACCTATTTCCTCCTCCCGTCCCTGACTGCTCTCATCTTCCGGAAAAGGGTGTCACTTGAGAGAAGATGCAAGCCCCGGTCCCCAACTCCGTGGCCAAAAAAACATTAGCCCATCTGAGTGACAACACAGATCCGAGACAGCTCTGGGCGGTTTTTCTCGTGGCCAAAATATAAGGAATGTACACCGGGTACAGGGGTAGTGCCGGCACGTTTCCCCAAAACACTAGGAAACCTGAGTGGGGATGTGGGAACTCGGCTCGCCGGCCATGACACCGGGCCCCAGGGCCCCCGCCCGCCCAGCGCCACCCGGGGTGACAGCGGCCTGGCCCGGGCCCTCCGCCCGGCAGCCGCGGGGCCGCTCCGTCAGCGCCGCCTTGGCCGGGCCTCCGGGGAACCCGGCCCCCTCAGCCCCGCCGCCGCCCGGCTCCCCCGGCATCCCGGGCCCGGCCCTGCAGCCTACCTGAGGGAGCCCGGCCGCCTCTGTGTCCAGTCGTCCGGCAGTGGCGTCTGGTCCGCTCCTCCTCCCCGCGGCGGGCGAGGGAGCGGGAGGCGGTCACATTCGGCGCGTCCCCAGCCCAGGGGACGGGGCCCCGGGCAGCCCTCGCATCGTCGCTCTCGCACTCCGCACCTCAGGGCACACACCCCAAAGCCCGGCCAGCTGGCCCTCTTCGGGGCCCAAGAAGAGCGGTAGGGAAGCCTTCGCTTCTCACGCTCTTTCTCGTCTTACTCCCGCCATCTAAGATGGCGGCCCCAGTGCCCGCACTGAAGACGCTTTCGGGCGGCCCCGGCAAGCGAGCCCTCCACTCGGTGCGCCTCCTCCCGACCTGCAACGCCACCAGCTCTCTGCTTCTGCGCGAGCTCGCCTGGCGGCGGACTTCAAATTTGGCTCGGGTATCCATCGCTCTGGCCTGAACTCGGGCCCCGCCTCCCAGGGGGCGTGGCCTTGCCATCTAGCTGGTCGCCATTTCGGAGCCGTGAAGGCAGTAGGGCGGGTCCTCCCTGGCCCCGGGCTGGCAATCGGGAAGGGCCAGGGTTTGGCTGACCCGAAGGAGCCTGAGAATTGGCGGGGGGAGGAAGGCCAGCTTGCCGGCATCGCGAGGCCCAGAGATAACCAGACGTGCCAGAGGACGCATAGCATAGAGGACCGTGTCCACCTTTGGCCCGTCCTCCCTGGAATCGTACACAAGTGGCAAATCGCAACCCATCATGCGGGAAAGTCCCTAAACTTTTCTGAGTCTCAGTTTCCTCACCTGTAAATTGAGGGTTCCTTTTCCCCCGTCAGACTGGCAAAAAGTTTAAAAGACTGATAATATCCAGTCTGGTGCAAGATGTGTGGAAAACCTGCTGTGTACCTTCGTCCAACGCTGGCAGGAATGGATATCGGGAGGGCAATTTGGCGTTATCTATGGAAATTTTAGTGTATATAGTATTCCTCCCAGCAAGTCCACTTCTAGGCACCCATGCTAGAGAAATAGGTACACATACGCACAAAAAGGCACCTGCTAAGATGTTTATTACCATGTTGTTTGTGTTAGAGATAACACTGGAAAAAATGTGGATTAATTAAATAGGAAACAGGTTAAATAAAGTGTGCTAGCTACACAGTACAGGATATCCATCTGTTAAAAAGAATGAGCTAGGGCTTCCCTGGTGGCGCAGTGGTTGGGAGTCCGCCTGCCGATGCAGGGGACACGGGTTCGTGCCCCGGTCTGGGAGGATCCCACGTGCCGCGGAGCGGCTGGGCCCGTGAGCCATGGCCGCTGAGCCTGCGTGTCCGGAGCCTGTCCTCCGCAACGGGAGAGGCCACAGCGGTGAGAGGCCCGCGTAACGCATAAAAAAAAAAAAAAAAAAAAAAAAGAATGAGCTAGATCTATGTACTGATTTTTTTTTAATCCAGGACATTAAATTTTAAAAAGTAGAACAGATACAGAATGATTTTATTCATTGAAACACAGGCACACAAAGCTACCCAATACCATGTACAAGTCATTCATTTAAATTTTTATTGCAAGCCTATTGTGTACCACACATTGCTCTGGGTATTGGGAAGTCAACAGTAATCAAAAGCTCTGTTTTGCAGAGATGGGAAACCCAAAGAAAGCATAAATAATAAATTCAGGTAGTAATATGTACAGTATAAAGGGAAATGAAGGGACTTCCCTGGTGGTCCAGTGGTTAAGAATTCACCTTCCAGTGCAGGGGACGCAGGTTCCATCCCTGGTCGGGGAGCTAGATCCCACATGCGACGGGGTAACTAAGCCTGCATGCCACAACTAGAGAGAAGCCTGCGCCGCAACGAAAGATCCCACGTGCCGCAAGGAAAATTCCCACGTGTGGCAACTAAGACCTGACACAGCCAAATAAATAAATATTAAAAAAAATAAATAGAGGGAAATGAAGATGAAGAGGAGATAATGACAGGAGTATGTGGACCTGTATATAAATACATAAATATATAAATACATAATAAAATAATATATAAATATGTAAATACACATAAATATACATAAATGCAGGGGAAAGACTGGAAGGCATTGAACATGTAGGGACCATGAAGGGATTTTTTTTTTTTTAATTAGGAATAATGATGTTACCTGCCAGGGTTCTTGGCCTCCTTAATCAATAGAAATTGATCAGAGGCCAGACAAGAAATTCAAGCAAGGCTTTATTGGGTCCCCTGCTGCAGCAAGGGGGAGTGAAAACAAGCTCACTCCCCAGGTGGGTGGTGAGGTGTTTCCTTATAAGGGATGAGGGTAGGGGTGGGTCCAGGGTCAGGCTGGATGGGGTGCTTAGGTGGTCTGCCCACCCCACTCGTGGTGCTGTGTGCAGGGGGCATGCGAAGTACCCTGCTTTTGCTCCCGACACCTCAGAAGCGGCAGTTGGGTTTTTGGTCGTTTGTATCTTGTTCTCTATAATTTGCCCCAACTGCATGCACGCAGTTATTTTTAGTCCCTTATAGTTTCTTTGTATTTTGTCCAGGTGTAAGCACTGCAGCAAAGGGTCCCAGGTCCCAGATCACATTTCCCAGCCTGTCTCACAGGATTAAGTGAGATAAAACATGAAAAGCACTTAGCACAGAGCCTGGGGGTTGAGGCTGACTGCCAAGGTTCAAATTTGGACTCTGCCCCTTCCTCATCTGTGACTTGGATAAGTCATTTAAACCTCAGTTCCTCATCTGTAATGAAAAAGCATAGCACTCACCTATTAAGGGTTGTAAGGATTTAGTGAGTTTAAGATGTAAAGCACTTGGAACAGTGCCTGGTTCACATTAAACATTATAGAAGTGTTAGCTGTAATTATCATAGTTAACTCTTATCATCCTATCATTACTGCTTAGGGCAGAGCAGCAAACCACACTTGCCGACCCCTAGGCCATTCCTTTCTTCAGCCACCCCCAGCTGGTATTTGCCCAGTACTTCACAGCTTAGAAAGTTGGAGTCTGTGCCTCATTCAAACTTCCCAGCTCACCAGTAAGAGTGGCTACTTCATTTTTTCAAAAATAATTTATTGAGGTGAAGTACACATAACATGAAATTAGCCATTTTTTTAAATTTTATTTTATTTGGCTGCATCGTGTCTTAGTTGCAGCATGCAAGATCTTCATTGCAACATGTGGAATCTTTCGTTGTGGCGCTCAGGCTCAGTAGTTGTGGCATGTGGGCTCAGTAGTTGTGGCACACAGGCTTAGTTGCCCTGCAGCATGTGGGAGCTTAGTTCCCCAAGCAGGGATGGAACCTGTGTCCCCAGCACTGGAAGGCGGAGGCTTAACCGCTGGACCACCAGGGAAGTCCCGGAATCAGCCATTTTAAAGTAAACAACTCAGTAGCATTTAGTACATTCACAATGTTATCCAACCACCACCTCTACTTCCAATATATTTCCATCACTCCAAAGTAAAGCCCCTTACCCTTTAAGCAGTTTCTCCCCCTCCCATCCCCACCAAGCCCCTGACCACCACCACTATGTGTTCTATCACTATGGATTTCTCTGTTCTGGATATTTCATATAAATGGAATCATATAATATGTGACCTTTTGCTCTGGTTTCTTTCACTTAGCATAATGTTTTCAAAGTTAATCCCCGTGGCTGCACATAGCAGTACTTCATTCCTTTTTATGGCTGAGTATGTAAGTATATACCACAGTTTGTTTATCCATTATCCGTCAATGGACATTTGGGCTGTTTCTATCTTTCAGCTCTTGTGCATAGTGCTGCTGTGAGCATGCATGTACATGTACTTGTTTGAGTACCTGTTTTCAGTTTTTTTCAGGCATATACATAGGAGTGGAACTGCTGGGCCATCTTGCACTCCACTAGGTTGCATGTCCCCTACTTTGCAGACCTCCGGTTTGGTGGTAGGAGAAGTCAGGAGAGCTAGAATTCCTAGGAAAGGTCTCAGAAGACGAACGGAAGTGGGGAAAGGAATGAGTCAGAAACGGCTTGAAGAATGGACATGCCATGAGCTCAGGTCAAAGAGAAGAGGGAAAGAATGGGAGGGGTCCATTGGTGGGGGAAGGGGATGAGGGTAGGCTAACCTGGAAACTTTCCTGGGTGTTGGAATGTTCTACTTCTTAATTTGGGAGGTGGTTGCATGAGTGTGTAGATATACATATGTATGTAGAAATGGCTGTATGTAGTTTTCTATACATTTGTTACACCTCAGTACAGAAAAGATGGGCAATAAGGTCTCCAAACCTGGCCAAAAAGGGTGCATTTTTCAGAAGAAAGAAAAACTTCACAAATAACAGCTACCATTTATGGAGCCTCTTCATGTGATCAGGCATCTTTCACAATCTTCAATACACATCACAACTTAAAAGGCCTGATCTTCAAATGAGGAGCCCCTCAGAGAGGGTACTTAATCTACAGACAAAGCTGGGAAGTGGTGGAGTGGGGGTCAGGACCCGTTCCTCTGTTCATTCCTCATCCAGTCGCTGAAGATTTCTGTTGTGTCTAGTATGTGCCAGGCCCCATGTTAGCTCTGGGCCCATGGCAGCGAATAAGCCACAGTCTCTGCCCTCAAGGACTTTAGGGTCACAGCGGGGCAGACAAGCAGCGAACAGGTAAACCAACACATCAAAGTGAGACTCAGGATTGTAGTAAATCCGTGAAGGGAATGACCAGAGAACAAAGGAATGGGGGGCAGTGTGCCTTTAGACTCAGGGGCCAAGGAAGGCCTTTCTCAGGAGGAGGTGATAGTTAAGCTGGGCACTGGAGGTGAGAAAGAGTCGGGAGAAGGGCATTCTAAGCAGCTGGAATAGCACGTGAAGGGCCATGAGTGGGAAAGGAGTGTAGGCCAGTGTGGTCAGAACACAGCCAAGGAGGGGGAGCTGGGGCTGGCGCAGTGGGGACTGGACAGAGGATGGAGTCACAGCAGCCTGACTCCCACGCCTGTGCCCTTTCCATGCCATCCTACCTCTCCAGCGAGTTTAATTTTAGTCACAGATGAGTTGGACGTGTGGGCCCAGCCTGGGCTGGGTGCTGGAGAGACAGAGCCATGTAAACAGACAGTTAGTTACCCCACCGGCTGGTCCAAATGTGCTCGAACGGCGAGGAGCTGCCTGCGTTCTGTGGGAGGGCACCCAGGGGAAGGGGGCAATGACCGGTTCTGCCTGGGAGGGTCAGGGAGGCCTCTGCAGAGGCAACCTTGAAGCTGAGTCTTAAAGGAAGAGTCAGAGTTTTCCAGACTGAGAATGGAGGGTGGACAGGGCAGGAGGTGGGAACGATGTGGGCCAAAGTGTAGAGGTGTGACTTACGTTTGGGAAACCGCAAGCAGCCCTCGGGTGCCCAGAGAGAATGGTGAAGGGGAGACCTGGAGGGCAAAGGATGTCTGGCCACAGTCAACCTCCCTCAGGCCATAACAGGGCAGTCTGTAATGGGGAGGTAAGGAGCTGCCTCCTCGGGGGGGTCAACCACAATACACGCTGTGGAGTCACGTGCAGGAAAGCCTAGTGCAGTCATCTTGGAAACCAGCAACAATTAAGGCCTGGACGCCCTCGGAGATTACTTGGGGCTTATAAACTGCAACAATCTCTACGTAAGTCAATCTGGCAATATCAGAATCACAAATGCGTAAACCTTTTCCCCCAGAAATTCTCCTTCCGGGAATTTATCCTACAGAGGGACTTGTAAATGTGTGAAATGATGTGTATATGGAAAGATGTCCAAGAAATTCTGTTGAATGAAAGAAAAAGAACCAAGGGACAAAACAGCATGAACAGGGCTTCCCTGGTGACGCAGTGGTTGAGAGTCTGCCTGCCAATGCAGGGGACAAGGGTTCATGCCCCGGTCCAGGAAGATCCCACATGCCGCGGAGCGGCTGCGCCCGTGAGCCATGGCCGCTGAGCCTGCGCATCCGGAGCCTGTGCTCCGCAATGGGAGAGGCCGCAACAGTGAGAGGCCCGCATACCACACACAAAAAAAATAAATAAAATAAAATAAAACAGCATGAACTGTATGCCACTTTTTGTGAAAAGGAAAACATTTGCTGGTAAAGGCTTAAATTAACTGGGAAGGACACACAAAATACTACCACTGGTGATCACAGGCTAGGGGGAGGGTGGGATCCCAGTAGATGAAGTACCAGAGTGGAAAAAATTGTTTTCACTGCCTAACTTTTTATAATTTTTATTTCTTTCTTTTTCTTTCTTTGTTACTTTTTTGTTTTTTCTTTTTAATTTAATCTTTGGTTTCTTTTGTATATCTTTTTTTTTAATTTATTTTATTTTATTCATTTTGGGTTGTGTTGGGTCTTCGTTGCTGTGCGCGGGCTTTCTCTAGCTGCAGCGAGCGGGGGCTACTCTTCATTGCGGTGCGTGGGCTTCTCATTGTGGTGGCTTCTCTTGTTGCAGATCATGGGATCTAGGCGCACGGGCTTCAGTAGTTGTGGCACGTGGGCTCAGAAGTTGTGGCTCGTGGGCTCTAGAGCACAGGCTCAGTAGTTGTGGAGCATGGGCTTAGTTGCTCCGCGGCATGTGGGATCTTCCCTGATCAGGGCTCGAACCCGTGTCCCCTGCATTGGCAGGTGGATTCTTAACCACTGCGCCACCAGGGAAGCCCCTCTTTTGTATATCTTATTTTTACTTGTTTAGTTTTCTTATCTTTTTTCTTAAACATTTTATAGTTGCAAATCGTTGAACCATGTGAGCACGTTACCCACTCAAAAATTTAATTAAAAATAAACAAGCCTGGGGGCTTCCCTGGTGGCGCAGTGGTTGGGAGTCCGCCTACCGATGCAGGGGACACGGGTTCGTGCCCCGGTCTGGGAGGATCCCACATGCCGTGGAGCGGCTGGGCCCGTGAGCCATGGCCGCTGAGCCTGCGCGTCCGGAGCCTGTGCTCCGCAGCGGGAGAGGCCACAGCGATGAGGCCTGCGTACCGCAAAAAAAAAAAAAACAAAACAGGCCCCTCACCCACAAACTTAGCGTGACCCTCACCAGGACACCAATCACCCAGGACTCCAGGGCTAGGCCTGAGGCAGTGCCCTCTGGGATGCCTGGGCCCCTGGATGCCTGACCAGCTTCTCCACACTTCCCAGGACCACATACTTTTCTACTCTAGCTCCTCAGCTACAGGGCCTGGAGATAAAAGGGGCCCTGACTACACAACCACACCTACAGTGTCTGCTGGGGGGTCCACCTGCCTTTTGAGCATGGCCGTCGCACAGCCTCCAAGGGCCTCTCCCACCACCTCCCTCAGGTGATGTAGGAGTAAAAACACTTGCCTTTAAGGGTTATTGGGAAGAAAGTAAATGGGAATGTGGCACGCAGTAGGTACCCTGGCACACAGTGGGTGATCAGGGAGCACTGCCCCTCATCCCCTCTCCCACACCTCTTCCTGACTTCCTGCTTTCTGCCCTCAACGGACAAGTCTGCCAGGTCTTGGAAAAGGAAAACACCCGTACTTTCAAATGTCCCTTTCCCCCTTCCAGTTACCACCGTAATTCTTTCTCCCCTTTTAGGGTCAAATTTATCCAAAAATGGTCTAGACTCAGGCTCAATTTTCTCACCCGTCCCTCCACAAAGCCCCAGTCTCCTCGTCACTGAGCGCGCCCTCCAGAAGGCTTTCCCAAGCCCAGGCCTCAGTGCCCTTTATGACGTTTGGTAAAGGGCGTCATCCCCTTCCTGTTGAAATTCTGCCTCTGCCTGACGTCTCCTGTCACAGGACCGGCCACCATTCTCCTCTCAGGCCTGTGGAAACCAGAGCACGTGGCAAAGCAGCTCGTGCTATTCCCTCTGCTGGAAACGCTCTTCCCCACTCTCCATCCCAGCTCCAGGGCCCCGTCTCCACAGAGCCGCCTCTGGCACCTGCAACCTTCAGTGTTCTGTCCTTTCTCTGCATTTTTGTGCATTTCCTGCTTCAGCCCCACACTTCATCGGGCTGCCTTTTCTCAGGCTCTCACTGCTTCAACTGGCAGAAAAGGCCTGAGGTTTGGAACCAGACACTGAATTTCCATCTCCTTATCCTTTTAGCTGGGTGCCTCTGGGCCAGGCAAACAAGCCGATACACCTTTCTGAGAGGTTTTCTTATCTGTGCACAGGGATAATAAAGGCCCACCTCACAGGGCTTGGGCGAGGCTGACATCCTTATTAAAGCATCTTATCTTGTGTTCATGAGGGGCAGGGTGGGTGGCATGGGCATGAGATTGGGGAAGTCACACAAGGCCCCTTGAACTCAGAAGGCCCAGCACTTGGGGTTTAATGCTCTGTGGTCTCTATCGTGAAATTCGTTTCTTTTTTTAATCTTGAAATTCTTGATAATTTCATCTCTGAATTTGTGTTTTGGTAAGTGAATCTGATGGGACAATGGAGCCTGCACCCAGGGCTATGGAGCCGCCGCTCGCACATAGTCATGTCTCCTGCCTCCCAGGGGTTCTTGGACGCCTGCTTCCCTTCCTTTCTGGCACTTCCCTCCTGACCAGCCTCCAGGTCTCCAACCCCACCCAGCGACCTTTGCCATCCTTGTCCTCCAGCCCCGGAATGGACTCCTGCAGCCAGGAGGCCCACGTGGGCCCCTCTTGGGGTCTGCACTCACGCTGTGAGCATCCCCACACCTCAGGGAGCCCGGTGTTTAATAGCAGATACAGAACGCCAAGACAGGTCTAGAGAAAGGAAAAAGTTCTACATTTTAGTACCTTTAATGGCAACTTTTCCTGCTTCATGAACGAGAGCCCCACACTTTCACTTTGCACTGGGCCCCAGAAATTATGTAGGTGACCCTGGAGAGAGGCCAGCAGGGTTATATGGCCCTGGAGGGGTCTTAAAAATCGCCAGTGCATCCTGCAGGTTTAACCTGGAGCCTTATCATTCCAGTCGCCCCACTGTGTAACAAGCCACTGTGAACTTAGGGGTGTAAACGTGGTCTGCTTTGTTATGCTCACAGATTCTGTGGCGTAGGAATGCAGACAGGGCCTAGCAGGGATGGCTTGTCTCACAATTTCTGGGACCTCAGGAGGAAGGACTCCAGTGGCTAGAGGTGATCTGGATGGCTGAGGGCTGGACCAGCTGGGGCTGGAGGGTCCACTTCCAAGATGGTTTCCTTACTCCTATGTCTGGTACGTCCATGGGGATGTCTGGAAGGCGTGTGTGTGTGTGTGGATGTGTGTGTGTGTGTGTGTGTGTGTGTGTGTGTGTGTCGGGGAGGGAGGGGGGCGGTGGATGTTGGCCAGGACAGTCTGCCTGAGCACCTCCTGGCCTTTCCAGCATGGCAGCCTGAGGGTAGTCGGAATTCCTACCTGGCAGCTCAGAGCACCAGCAATCGATGCAGAAGCTGCACCATCTTTTATGACCTGGTCACCCAGGATCACGTATGGCGTACTGCACTGGCTGAAGTATTCACAAGCCTTCCCAGATTCAACAGCAGGGAACACAGACTCCATCTCTTGAAGGGGGACTGACAAGGTTACAGAAACTCACATGCGATGGGAGATATTGTTGCAGCCTTCTTTGAAAAGTACAATCAGCTACAACTATGATTTAAGTTTTAAAATAACTTGTGGTTATCTTGTGAAGAGCATCATTAGTTTGCATTATGCTTGTGACGGGATTTTGATTTAAAAGCATCGTATTCATTACATTCAACAAAGCAGTTTGTTAAATATGAGCGTTTAAAACACATCATTGCCATTTTTTAATATCTGCTTTGGCATTTCTACATTTAAAACTATAAATAACGGGAGCTTCAAAAAATGCAAGTGTCTCGGGTCTCTCTCAATCTCCAGAACAAGGATCTAATTATTTATTTTTGTAATATTCTACTACCCTGATCCCCCAGCGTGTAGCACTGAGCACACAGTTGGTGCTTAATATTCAGCAATTTCACTATTCACTAAGACAGAAGAGAAACTGTGGCTCCTGCTTTGAGGCAAATCTAAAGGAACAAGACGTACTGGATGACTAAAACTTTAATTTCAGGTTGTTTCACTGTCACCATTATCCAGAGTCTAAAATGGGTACAATTTCTTCACTGGCTTGGCTTGGCTGATTCTACAGGGAGAATGAAAGCCAGATGATCAGGACCACAGATGTGCTTGTGTTGCTTTGTTTTGCATAAATCATGTGGACAATCATCTCAGTTCTCCAGTTCACTCTCCATTACCTACAGCGCCGTTTATTTCAATGAACGTTTACTGAGCATGCTGGGGGCCACATGCTGAGCTAGCCACTGGAGATGTAGAGATGCCCAGAGTGGTCCATGCCCTCAAGGGGCTTACTGTGCAGTTGGGGGAGGGGGAGGAACAAATGAAATACAGCCACATGCAAGCAACTCAAACATGATGGTGTGTACGGGGCTTGGCCTTTCCCAGAGCACTTGACTCAGCCTGGCCACTGTGATTGGTTCAGGGATGGACATACGACCCAACTGGATCCTATCAAAGTGAAGCTCAGGATTTTTGAGGAAGCTCCCATATACATCTTCTGAGTTTTTCCCCTGGATTTGAACCCTGAGGCAAGGGAAGGCTGGGGATGTCTCGGCTACCTTTACACCTTTACAGAGCTGAGCCTGGAGTCCTGCAGGAGCCTGCTGACCTCTGCTGAGCACTGAAACCAACCAGACCTGAGCTTTTCAGTTCCATGCAGCATGATATTCCCTTTTTCTGAACCTAAAACCACTGAGTTAGTTTTCCCATTACTTGTAATAGAGTCCTAATAGATGCTCACGTGATTACCTGTTGATTTCTTCTCTGGCAATATTGACAGTCGGTTAAGGTCATTTCTCTTTCTTTTTCTGAAAAGAAATCTCCTAGAACATGGAAATCACTGGAGGCTATGCACACACTTCCAGAGGGAGAGGGTCTGTGAACTGAAGGACCACCGAGGGAGAAGCCACCCAGCATCTTTTGGCCCTCAGCAGCTCTGTGCTCTCAGACAGCCTGCTTCACCTGGCCAACCTCCGAGGCTCTTGCGGATTTACGGTTTGATACTGGAGAGCCTAACTGGCCATCTTCACCAGACTAGGTCCAGCATGTTGTGAGAACTTGGGAATTATTGTTATTATTACATTATTAGCACTGTCTGTGTCCTTTTTTTTAAGTAGGCATTGGCCTCCTAACTTTGAGTAGGTGGGAACTGAGGGGCCTTTTTTATTGGGATCCTCTGGTATTCAGCTTCCACCTGTACCCCTTCACCTACCTCTCCGAAAGGGAAAGACTTAGAGATGGTACCAGAGGTCAACCTTAACTAGAAGCTTCTGACACCAGATTCGTAGAAATCAGGCCTGTGTGTGCAGCCCTTTTCTCAGCCTCAAATATGGTTTGCACACTTCAAATTCTAAATATTGTTTTCTCATAGCTCATTTCCTCATTATGGTTCTGGGCAACTTCGGTTTTATCTTTCTCCTCGGACCACTCCTCGTAATGTTGGTGTCCAGTCCACATTTGCTCTATCAGGAAAGTCAATGCTTTTCTTCAGAAACCATTTCGGAAGGCAAACAACTCCAAAGCAAGTCGGTCAACATAGAAAGGAAATTAACAGCAACAGGAATAGCTGACAGTGATTGAGAGCTAACTATGTCTCAGGCATAATGCCGTAAGGCATATGGCAGCAAATCCTATGAATCTGAGATGTGTGCCAGTATCATCTTGTTTCACACGCAAGGGAACTTAGGCAGGGACATGCTGCTAACAGCGGGTGAGCTCTGGGCAGAATCCAAGCAGTCCAACCCTACCCTCCTCTATTTTTAAGAAGATAACTATTTATTTTGATATAATTTCAAACAAAGAGAAAATTCACAATACTACTATAAGGAACTCGCATATGTAGAACCTGCATTTTTAATCATTACACTATATTTGTTCAATGAATAAATAGGTACTCAAACATAGCAAGTAGCTAATCTTAATTAAGAAAACACCAGGGCTTCCCTGGTGGCGCAGTGGTTGAGAGTTCGCCTGCCAATGCAGGGGACACGGGTTCGTGCCCCGGTCCGGGAAGATCCCACATGCCGCGGGGCAGCTGAGCCTGCGCGTCCGGAGCCTGCGCGTCCGGAGCCTGTGCTCCGTGACGGGAGAGGCCACAACAGTGAGAGGCCCGCGTACCGGAAAAAAAAAAAAGAAAACACCAACATACCCACGATGAAAATCCAAAACAAAGATTAATCTTGGATGAAAGTCCCGAAGCTGAAGAGGGAGACGAAGGGTGTCTAATATTTTTTGTACAATTCTTACTCATTTCTGTATTTATCCTTCCTGAGGTTTACTTACAGCAATAAATAGATTCACAAAAGCTTAGCACTTAGAAATCTTAGAGACCCTGCAGTGCAAGCCCCTCTCCCACCTCCCACATTTAGCAGATGGGTGGGAGCTGGCTTTAAGCAGCAACTAGGGCGCTCTGCTTCCCAAGCAGCCATGGGAGCCGCGAGCCCAGGGCCTTTAGAACTGGATCACCTCACATGGAAGCCCCACCCTGTCACTTACAGCCTGTGTGACCTTAGACAAGGCCTAACCTCACAGAACCTTGGTTTCCTTGCCAGTAAACGGCGCTAAGAATGCTGACCTCGGGAGGTTATGGAGAGAATTTAATGAGATAAGCTTGCAAAGAGCTTGACATTTAGCAGGGATCCAATAAATATCCCTTTTCTCTACTTTTTTTTTTTTGGGGGGGGCCAAGCCAAGCAGCTTGTGAAAGCACTGGGTCCAAACCACTGGACTGCCAGGAAATTCCCTCTACCTTTTCAAATAGCTTTTTCCATACTTCAGATGATTTCTCTAGAATAGAGTCCTAGAAGTAGAATTATACTGGGCCAACTGGAAGAAACATTTATATGACCCTTGATCTGTATTGCCAACTTCTTTTCCAAAAGGGTCCTGCCACTGGTGGCATGTGAGATTGCCAGTTTCACCATTTCTTTGCCAGACTAAGATTTTTTTTCCCCCTTTTTAGGTATTAGAAAAAGAAAAGTATTGTATCATTGTGTTAAGTTGTATATCTTCCATTAATTGGCAGGTGAATATTTCCCCACATCTACATTCCCTGTTTTCTGACTTGCTTGTTCGTGACCTTTGACTATTGGGGTACTGGCACTTTTTTTCTTATCAATATGTGTGAATTATTTTTTACAATAAAGAAATTAAGTTCGTATATACTGACTGCAAACATTTGTTCCTAGTCTTTTCTTTGCTTTTTATTTTGAAGCTGATGGGAATTCCCTGGCGGTCCAGTGGTTAGGACTCAGTGCTTTCACTGCCGGGGCCTGGGTTCAATCCCTGGTCAGGGAACTAAGATGCTGCAAGCGGTATGGTGAGGCCAAAATAAATAAATAAAAAATAAGTCTTTTTATTTGAAGATGTTTCATTTATTTTTAGTGATTTTTGTTGTTATTGCTGTGGTATTTTTGGAGGTTTGTAAGCCACGGAAGTGTTTCATCTGTATTTTGATGTTTCTCTTTATAATTTGTTCTTTAAATTTTAAGCTGCCCCATTTGGGAGTTAGATACTCTTGAGGAATCAAATGTTATGGATTGAACTGTATCCCTCCAAAAGAGATGTTGAGGCCCTGACCTTCCAGAACCTGCGAACGTGGCTTTATTTGGCAATAGAGTCTTTGTAGACATAATCAAGCTGAGACGAGGTTATACTGGAGTAGGGTGGGCACTACCCCAATATGACTGGTATCCTGAGAAGAAGAGAAGACAGAGACATACAGAGAGAAGGCCATGTGACAACAAGAGCAGAGACTGGGGTGATGCAGCTACAAGCCAACGACTGCCGACCACCACCAGAAGCTAAGAGAAGGGCAAGGAAGGATGCTACCCAGAGTCTCAGAGGGAGCACGGCCCTGCTGACACCTTGATTTCACACTTCTGGCCTCTAGAACTGTGAGAGAATAAATTTCTGTTGTTTTAAACCTCCCAGTTTGTGCTACTTTGTTATGGCAGCCCTAGAAACTACGCCAAATTAAAGACAAATTTTCCTATTAAAATTGGACCCAAGGAGAACTGGACAGAAATTATCCCATGATAAATGTGGAAGTGCCAGACATATAGAAGAAAAGTGATGTTTTCCTACTACCATCTGGAAAAAAGAGGGGGGCGGATTTTGACCTCTACCTTGTAATTTACCTTAAATTACACTGAAATAAACCCCAAATGACTGAAAGATTTAAATGTAACAAATGAAACTAGAGGCATTCTAGAGGAAAACATGTGAAATAAAATGCTTTTTCAGGGCAGGGAAGGCATTTCTAGGCATTAGACAAATGCCAGAAGCTGTAAAAGGAAAAGTTGACACTGAACCACGTAAAAGTCAACTTTCAGCACAGTAATAAATACCTTCAGCAAAATCAAAGATCAAATGGCTGGGAAACAATATTTGCAACTCAATTCACAGACAAAGGATTGGTTTCTTTAATAAAGAGAGCTCCAAAAATCAGTAAGAAAAGACCAAATAAGAGAAACTACACTGAGAGACCACTTCTCACCTATCAGCTTGGGCAAAGTCAAAAAACATTTGCTGGGGCTTCCCTGGTGGCGCAGTGGTTGAGAGTCTGCCTGCCGATGCAGGGGACACGGGTTCGTGCCCCGGTCCGGGAGGATCCCACCTGCCGCAGAGCGGCTAGGCCCATAAGCCTGCGCGTCCGGAGCCTGTGCTCTGCAGCGGGAGAGGCCACAACAGTGAGAGGCTTGCGTACCGCAAAAAAAAAAAAAAAAAAAGCATTTGCTAATTACCTCCCAAACATATTCAGTGTATTCTTGACTGAGAAAAGCAGAAGGTTAAGATCACAGTCTCTGGGTGACCTCTTAAGATTCTTTGCAGTGTTGGGACTCTATGATTATCATAATTGTCCTTGTCATTATTTTTACCTATTAGCATTAGCTGAGTGTCAAGACATCAGTGGTACTTGAAAAAGCAACTCTAGCAATGGTTAACTAAAGTGTAATGGTTAACTGCCTGGGTCTGATTCTTGGTTCTGCCATTTTTTAGCTGTATGACCCTGAGTAAGTGGTTTAACTTTGAGCCTCGGTTTCCTCATCTATAAAATGGGGATGATGTAATGCCTACTTCATAGGGTTGTTTTGAAGAATTTATGAGTTGATATATGTAAAGCATCTAGAACAGTGTCTGGCACATGGTAAGTACCATGTAAGTGTTAGCAATTATTATCACCATGGGGTGACCCTAAAGTCTGTAAATATAGAGAATTTTATTATGTATAATCAATAAACCACTTATTCTGAAAATTCCTATGTGTTTCCAGATTTGGTGGCCACTCTATATATGCTAGATACTTTTAAATACATTATCTTTTTTAATCTTCCCTATAGTCCTGTAAGATTTGCTTTACTATCTCCATCTCACTAATAAGAAAACAAGGGATCACAGAGGTAAAGTTACCTTTCCAGGGTCACACAGCTGCAAGGGCCCCGGCCAAGATTCAGATGTAAGTTTGCTCAGGTTATTTCTACTCCATCTCAGGCCATCCCCTACAGAGTGTCCAGAGGCACCCTTTGGTCCACTGAGAGTGGAAAATTTCAGCCCAGTTCCAGATGGCAGGCCCCAACAGGATAGCAGGCTCCTCCCTGGCTCCGACGCTGCCGCCTACCCCGCTGATTTACAGAGAAAGTGGGGAGCATTCCCCATACTCCAAGTGGAGAGAGAGGCAGACTGCTGGCTCCGCCCCCTGAGAACTTGCGGGTTGGGGGGAGGGGAGGGGGAGGGGGGGGGGGGAAGGCATGTGGGGGAGGGGTGGGGCGAGGCATGTTGGGAAGGGCTCAGAGGCCAAAAGAGAGTCGCTGGGCTCGCTGTTACAGTCTGGCATAAACAGTGCCAGCGATTTCCTCCAACTCTGCTGCTCGGGTGTGGGCCCCAGAGTCTCTTAGATGCCTCCAGCCGCGCTTGTTCTACCGGCCGATCAACGCGTGCGAAGTGTGCAGTGCGACCTGTTTCGTAAATAGATCTCATTTGGGCTGTGACTTTGAAAGCCAGCCAAAGGCCCCAACCTAAAATAGTCAGCCTACTGCCCTGTTATTTTCACGGCTTAAAAAAACAAAAAAACAAACAAAAAAAAACCCTTCCAAAGCATAGCATGTATATTTTTATCACAGGCCTGCTTAGAATAGCAACACCTATTTACTTGGAGGGAGGAGACTGCGGGGCGACTTTCCGCGCTTCGGTTATTATCCAGACCCGGGGACCCAGTGCACTCAGTCCACAGAAGAGGGTCCTCCCCATCACAGGGCCAGTCCAGCGGCCTCTCCAGCCTTCACCCCTCACCCCAGTACACAATCCATATCCTGGCCCCCACGCACCTCACTTTCTACACTGCTCCTGGGCCTCCAGGTCATGACCACAGGCCTTGCTTTCATGCTGGTTGCCTCCCCTCAACCCTCAGACTGTGTGCAGCCTTCACCCTTTGCTTCTCTCCGTGGCCGGAGTGTGGCTCGTCTGTGGCCTGTGGCTCACGACCTAAGGAGCATCCATCAGCCATGAATAATCCTAATCACAACTGAATTTTTAGGGAGCACTCACTGGCTGCCAAGAACCATGCTAAGCATTTCTCCCCTATTATCTCACTGAATTTTTAGGCCTGTTCTGTGAGGTTCCGTTTTGCAGAAGGGAAAACGGAAATTTCGCTGAGCTGCCCAGGGTCACACAGTCAGAGGACAGGCTGGGAGACCTGAACCCAGCTGAATGGCTCCCAGTGCTGTGAGCTCTACATAATTCTCTCATCATTGTAGCTTTTTATTACATGCAGATGATATTATCCCATTTTGTATAACACGTATTTGTGACCATCTGCTAACATGACGCCAAAATGCTACTTCTGCGGAGGGGCAGGGAGTGAAAGTTTGAGACATTTTTTACTTGTTTCTTTAAATGTTCCTGTTTATTTTTTTATGAGCACGTATCTGTTACATTATCAGAAAAACAAACAATAGTTTGAGAAAAACAGATAGAAGCAAGCCCTCAGCATCTCTGGTAGAGGTAGTGTGTGTAGTGGCTAACAGCCCACACACTCAGGAGCCAGGCGCCCCTAGCATTGCCACTTCCCAGGTGTGTGACCTTGGGTAATTCATCTAGCATCTCTGTGCCTGTTTCCTCACTCATGGAATGGAGGCTAAAAATAACATCTACCTCATAGGCGGGGCAGGAGGATAAACCTGTTAAAAGTGCTCGAGGCAGTGTCTGGCACACCCTAAGGACTCCAGAAGAGCTTGACACCATGAAGCACCTCAGATTGTAGAGGGAAGGCAAGGAGGTGCAAAAGCAAAGGTCCTCAGGGACCCAGCAGGCATGGGGAGGTCAGCAGCTGTCAGTACTCCAAGGGGTAAGGCTTGTGGCAATCGGCAGAGTGCAAAATTGTGGCTGGAAGGGGCTGCAGTGTTTTAAGATCCAATGCATTTTCTGAAAGAGCTATAACTCCAGGATTTTATTAAAAGTCCCTTAAGGTTTAATGTTGCCTCAAATTGAACAACACAAAGAAGAACCTGCAGAGCCCTTTGGCCCCAGGCTGCCAGCCTGCAGCCTCGCTCCCATGGGCCTTCTGCTTCAATGGTGCTGGCTCCCCAGAGGAACCCTGACACCCAGCAGCTGACAGTGAGAGGCGCGATGAGTAACAGACACCTGTGTTTGGAGGGAAGCGGCACCAGCTAACTAGGCAGGGATCCTCATCTCCATTTCACAGATGACGTAACTGAAGGTCAGGGAGGGATAGCAATTTACCCAAGGTCCTGCATCACAGTGTCTTATAGAGCCAGGATTCAAACCCAGGAACTTCTGATGCCACAGCCTGTGTTTCTAGGGCTATTTATGAGTCTCGTCCTTTCCTTCTCTAACAGTTCCTCCAACATCAGCTTTCTGACAACAGTAATTAAGAAAAGAAATTTGGGGACTTCCCAGGTGGTGCAGTGGTTAAGAATCCGCCTGCCAATGCAGGGGACACGGGTTTGAGCCCTGGTCCAGGAAGATCCCACATGCCGCGAAGCAACGAAGCCCGTGCGCCACAGCTACTGTGCTCTAGAGCCCATGAGCCACAACTACTGAGCCTGTGAGCCACAACTACTGAAGCCCGCGCGCCTAGAGCCCGTGCACCGCAACGAAGAGTAGCCCCGCTCACCGCAACTGGAGAAATCCCACGCGCAGCAACAAAGACCCCACGCAGCCAAAAATAAATTAATTAATTTTTTTAAAAATGGGGGAATGGTATTGCCCACAGTACCAGCTCAATTAAAAAAAAGGAAAAAAGAAAAAAATTTCTCCCTGTAGCATTTTTTCTCTTAATTTTTTTTTTGCCTTGATATAAAAACCGTTGACTCCAACATCATCTCTAAATGAAATGAGGTTTTCTCCACAGGGCATACAAATGGTTAGATTAAAGGTTTAGCTGGCCGCACACGCTGGCGCTGGCTTGCAGTCATCTGCCTCTACTCAGCATCTCTCTGAACACGTCAGCAACCGTTCTTGAGGTGCCCACTTTCCAAGAAGGACTCTGCTAACTGTTAAGAAACTAATCAGAGCCCTGCAAGCACGAGAGGCTAAAGCTGGGTGGAGATGAGGATGCAAAGAGGACTTGTATCCAGTCAGCCCCCGCTGCACGCCAGGCATGCTGACTCTTCCCAACAACACACTTCTAAATTATTGTGAAACCTCCTGGGGGTTTCCTGTGATGTGGGTATTACTATCCCCATTTTATAGCTGATAGATCCAAAGGTCTGAAAGAAGAAGGAATTCCCTCAAGATTATGTTCGTTGTAAGAGAGAAGTTACATCTCTCTAGACTCTCGCTCCTCCATGCATGGTCCCTGGACCAGCCACATCGGAATCACCTGGGAGCTTGTTAGAAACAGATAGTATCGGGCCCACCCCAGATCTGCCGGTCAGAAGCTGCATTTTTACAGGACACTGCAGGAGTCTCACGCACACCAATGTCTGAGAGGTGCTGCCCTAACTAACCCCTTCCCCCCCAAGTCCTCTGTCTCCTGTGCATTTCAAATTCTGTGCTGGGGTACAGTTGGCAGCTTTCTGCTCTTTATTCCCTAAGTTCAAAAGTACTTTGGCATCAAACCTGAGAGTTGAAAGAAAATCCTAAACATAAGTACCACAAATCAGCATTTGTGCATCATTTCTTTAACGGTAGCTTACCCAGGACTGAGGGAGTTTCTTGGGATGCAGGATTTTCAGCGTTAAAACTGGGGCAGTTCTTGGCAAACTGGGATGGCTGGTCACCATATCCCTATTCCCAGCCTCTCAAACACAGGTAATTCCTTTCGTATAGTAGTTCTCAGCCCTGGATGCACCTTAGAATCACCTGGGGAGATCTGAAAAAAACAAATGCCTGCTCACTAACCCAGATGAATTAAATCAGAACCTCTGCGGGTAGGTCTGGCCACTGATACGTTAAAAAAGACTCCCCGTGTGCTTTGAATGCACAGGGTCTAGAGCCACTGTTCCTGCCTAAAGTTATTTTTTTGCTCTGAGTAGCACATTTTTCAGGAACATGAAGAACTGACTGAAGGAAGGAAAAGGGGGAAGGGACTCGCCCTTACTGGGTCCATGCCTCTCATGCTGGTTAGCACCCAAGTGCCAGAAGCCGAGCTACCTGTGAACTAGGAGTTATTTGTGTCCATTATGCAGATAAGAACACTGAGGGTGAGAGAAGTATCTCACCCAAGTTCACACAACTAGGAAATGGTGAACTGTGACTTCAGGTCTGTCTTCTTTTATAACCCCGGGAGGATGTTCTACACACTACCTCCAAGATACCTAGATTTTAACTTTGCCATTGATCATGAAGAGATTCTGAGAATGGTCTGCTGCAGAGTAGAAGATGAGGCCCACCTGTACAGGTGGACTATTTTCACGCTGGAAATTCCTTCACCATGGAGTCTTTCCCCTGAATCTTATAAAACCCAGGTAGACCCAGCAATCCCACTCCTTGGTGCCTACCCAAGAGAATGTTCATAGCAGCATTGTTTATAATAGCCAAAAGGTAGAAACAAGTCAAATATCCATCAACTGATGAATGGATAAAATGTGGTATCACTGTATAATAGAATATTATTTGGCAATAAAAAGTATTGATACATGCCACAACATGGATGAACCTTGAAAACATTGTGCTAAGTGAGAGAAGCCTGACACAGAAGGCCACAGACTGTAAGGTTCCATTTACATAAATGTCCAGAATAGGCAAATAGAGACAAAAGAGTAGATTAGTGGTTGCCAGGGGCTGGGGTGGGGAGGGGAGAAGGGAGGAATGGGAGAGATTGCTAATGAACATGGGGCTTTTTTGGGGGTGATGAAATGTTCTGGAATCAGTGTGATGGTTGTACAACTGTGAGTATCCTAAAACTACCGAATTATACACTTTAAAAGAGAGGATTTTAGGGTATGTGAATTCTCTCTCAATCTGCTAACAGGAGTTCTCATCCATAGCTGGTGGGAAAGCAAAATGGAGCAGACACTGTTGAAAACTGGAAGTTTCTAGTAAGGCTAAACTTACACCTACCATATCATATAGCAGTTCTACTCCTGCATACATTCCCAAGACAAACGAGTACTTAAGTCCATCCAAGGACACGTACAAGAATGTTCCTAGCAGCTTTGTTCATAATAGCCCCAAACTGGATGCAACCCGAATATCCATGCCGAGGAGAACAGATAAATAAACTGTGCTGTATTCATACAATGGATACCACAGAGCACGACAAAGGGACTACTTACTGCTACCTGCCAGACAAAAATGAATCTCACTGATATGATGTTGAGCATTAAGAAGCCAGACAAAAGAGCCCATCCGCTATGATTTCATTCCTATGAAGTTCAAGAATATGCAGAACTAATGGATGACGATAGAAGTCAGAGGAGCATAGACTGGGAAGAGGCACGAGGGAGCTGGTTAGGGAGCTGCAGGTGTTATACATCTTGATCTGGGTATTTGTGGATTGGGGCTGCACATCTGTAAGGATCACTGGGTTATACATGGAAGATCCATGTGCTTCGTGAACTTCACCATGTGTACGTACGTCATACCTAAAAAGTCCAGAAGCTCCTCAGCCAATGGTGGCCTTGTTCTGGGGTTCACTGACTGACCCTGGATGTCTGCACAGTGGACTGAAGAGGGCACAGACTGTGGAGACAGGTGGACCTGGATTCCAGTCCAGCTCTGCCCCCGTCTAGTCCCATGACCTTGGGCAAGTCACTCAACATTTCTCAGCTTCATGAAATGAGGAAGCAATCTCTAACAGGGACGGCCTTGAGCGTTAAGAGAAAAAATACATGGCAAGTCCCGAGCACAGGGCTCAGCCCAGGAGAGAACAGACGAATCCCAAGTGGTCAATAAACGGTGGCTCATACAAGACAGCTGCTCTGTCAGAAGGATGCAGAATCGCAGCCTTCTGGCAGGAACAGGGGCAGATGAGTGGGCACAGCCAGGACAGTTTATGAAACTTGTCCGGGTTGTCTGCCCTGTTGAAGAGACCACCAGGAGAGATCACACGAAAAGCCAAGGAGGGGGCTTCCCTGGTGGCGCAGTGGTTGAAAGTCCGCCTGTCGATGCAGGGGACACGGGTTTGTGCCCCGGTCGGGGAAGGTCCCACATGCCGCGGAGCGGCTGGGCCCGTGAGCCATGGCCGCTGAGCCTGCACGTCCGGAGCCTGTGCTCCGCAACGGGAGGAGCCACAGCAGTGAGAGGCCCGCGTACCGCAGAAAAAAAAAAAAAGCCAAGGAGTGACAGAAGAGAGGCCCAGTGTCCTAGGGCCCCAGCTGAGCCCAGCTTCCGAGCTGTCCCCACCAAGGTGCAGCCATGTGAGTGAGCCGTCCTGCAGGAGGGTCCGGAGGATCACCGCCCCAGCCAACATGATGTGGAGCTGAGCCGGTCCGTCCACAGAACTGGGAGATCATGAACTGTTGCTGTTTTAGACTTTGGAGTGATTGCTATTCAGCCATAGACAGCCCATACAGGAATTGCTATCCAAGGGGGGGCTCCAATAAACAGCACTGAAAACATGGGACACTGGCTTAGGAACAGGGCAATGGGCAGAGGCTAGGGGGCCTTGAAGAGATTGTTACTGGAATGTGGAAGAATGTGAGAAATTGTTACGGGAGCCTGACCAAAGGGGACGCGACTTACGTACTGACAGAAAAATGTAGTAAAACTGTTCCCTGTAATAACGTGGAAAACAGAAAGTACAGTTCATAGCCTTGTTTTGGCTGAGGAGATTCAAGGCAGAATGTTGAAAGAATCAAACTGGTTCGTTTTAGCTGAGGGACGGATGGAGGATGAGCTAAAGAAAGAGCTGTTCCGTATCACAGAGGAATCTATAGGAAACGCTCCTTGCCTCAAGCTTGTTAGGTTGGAAAATGAGACCGTTTCTCATTCCCAACATCTATAGCCCAGTAAAGATTCTCAAAGGAAATAAGAACCTGGGGGAGGGAAGGAACCTGGTGGCAAAGATCAAATACAGGGTGCTTCCCGTGAAATGTGGCCTCCGGGTCAAGATCAGATGAAGGATGCAGATACAACAGACTTTCTTGAGAACTCAGATGCATTTCAGGGTACGGCATAGGTAGAGCCTCTCAGCTAGACAACAGGCTTCTAAGAACCTCTGAAGGCGTATCCCTCAGCGCTTGCATGTGGTCCAAAGGGTCTGTCTCAGAAAGAAATGTTAAGTGTGGCTTTTGTCTAATGGAGTAGGTCATTTGATACACAGGAAATGCACAAAAGCTTTCATTTTACTAATTTGGACTGAGGGGAACAGAGACATTATATGTATATAGTTGTACCTAAGTATCCATGGGGGATTCATTCTAGGACCCCTGTGGATACCAAAATCCACAGATACTCAAGTCCCTTATATACGCGATGGCCTACTATTTGTATATAACCTAGGCACATCTTCCCGTATACTTTAAATCCTCTCTGGATTACTTATGATACCTAATAAAATGTAAATGCTATATAAGTAGTTGTAAATACAACGTAAATGCTGTGTAAATGCTTGTTGGAGGGGCAGTGCACCGGCTGTCCCGAGAATCTGTCTCTAGCTTCTACAGTGTTTGGACAGAACACCACCAGGGACGCCCCTTCTTCCAGCCTCCAACCACCCTCCAACTTTTTTCCCAGCCACAACCTTAGGCACCAACCTCTCAGCCAGCCTCGGCTTCAGGGACAAACCAACACCATATTCGGAGTTTCTCTCCGTATTGAGGATCAGCGGAGCTCCCACATTCCTCAGGATTATTTCCGTGCGGTGGAGGCCACAATCAACCACCCGGTCAACACGCGCCTGCGCGCCTCCCACATCCAGCTCTCTCTGGGCTTCTAGTTCCACCGAGACCACGTGGCTCTGGAGGGCGTGGACCACTTCTTGGGCAAGTTGGTGCAGGAGAAACGCGAGGCTGCAGAGGGTCTCTTGCAGATGCAAAACCGGCGTGGCTGCCGCACACGCTTCCGGGACACACAGAAGCCTCCCAAGACGAGTGGGGTAAAACCTGAAACGCTGTGGAAGTCGCCACAGTCCTGGAGAAGAAGCTGAACCGAGCCCTCTTGGATCTGCATTCTCTGAGTTCTGACCCCCCCCATCTCTGTGAGTTCCTGGAGAGCCACTTCCTGGATGAGGAGGTGAAACTCATCAGGAAGAAGGGCGACCACCTGACTAACCTCCGCAGGCTGGCCGGCTCCCAGGTTGGGCTGGACGAGTATCTCTTTGAAAGGATCACCCTCCACTACGGCTAGAAGCCTCTGGAGCCCAGCGGACTTTGACGACCCCTCTGACAAACCCCTGGTGCCAGGGCTTCTGCCTGCCGCCACTAGGCAGCTTTTTAACCAGCCTGGAGCCCTCTCCCGCACCGCAGAGCAAATGGAAACAATAAAGCTTTTTGCAGGAAAAAAAAATGGTTGGAGTGCAGCAAATTCAAGTTTGCTTTTTGGAAATTCTGGAATTTTTTTTCCAAAGATTTTCGGCTTGTGGATGGTTGAATCTGCAGATGCAGAACATGTGCACATGGAGGGCCAATTGTATGTGTGTGTATATGTAAAGTAAAAATACAGGGACTTCCCTGGTGGCGCAGTGGTTAAGAATCCGCCTGCCATTGCAGGGGACACGGGTTCGAGCCCTGGTCAGGGAAGATCGCATATGCGGCGGAGCGACTAAGCCTGTCCGCCACAGCTACTGAGACTGTGCTCTAGAGCCCGCGAGCCACAACTACTACTGAAGCCTGCGCACCTAGAGCCTGTGCTCCACAGCTAAGACAAGCCAGCACAATGAGAAGCCCTCGCACTGCAACGAAGAGCAGCCCCCACTCAGCAACAAAAAAACCCAACGCAGCCAAAAATAAATAAATAAATTTATTTAAAAAATAAACATATAAGGTACATATACATATATACACACATTATATGTACTTTTATGGGTGAAGGGTGTCAAAAGGTAAAAAAAATAAATTTTTAAGAAAGGAACAGGGGCTTCCCTGGTGGCGCAGTGGTTGAGAGTCCGCCTGCCGATGCAGGGGACGCGGGTTCGTGCCCCGGTCCGGGAAGATCCCACATGCCACGGAGCAGCTGGGCTCGTGGGCCACGGCTGCTGAGCCTCCGCGTCTGGAGCCTGTGCTCCGCAACGGGAGAGGCCACAACAGTGAGAGGCCCGCATACCGCAAAAAAAAAAAAAAAAAAAAAAGAAAGGAACAGAAACATTATAAAACAAAATGTAGCCTCTATGACTTTCAACTGCCTAAAGACAGGAATCAGGCAAACATGAACCATTTCTTAAGTAAAACAAGGATGACTCAGAGGCCAAGAGCCAAATAGAGCCATTCCCAGGGAGCAGACCTGGGCCCCGATCAACATACATTCCCTAGCCCTGGAGCATGGAGAATGGTACCCAGAAGAATTTCCGAATTGTGATGGACCTATGACTGCCCTGTCTTCCCTTCTGGATGCGAGTGTACACTGTGACGCTGCACCCCCTGTCTCATTTTAATATGTTGGGTGCGTGAGGGCAGATAACTTGTCTCTGGTCCACAGGTCTTCAGATCAAGAGGACCCTTGCCCAAGTGCCTCATCAACAATTGGATGAGAAACCAGACTTCTGGCCTGCCCTTGAGGCTGAAATAGGATGAGAGTTTGGGGGTTACGGAAAGTGGGGGAAAACATTCATTCTGCACGAGAGAGGGAGCTTGAGGACGAGATAGGAGACTGTGGTGGCTAGTCTCCAAAGACGGTCCCAAAGGAATCAGGCAACCCGGTGTTCATGCCTTTGTGCGGTCCCTTCCCATGCTATATCTGGCCTGGTCCAGTGACCTATTTAACCAACAGAGGCAGCAGAGTGATGCAGTGCCAGCTAGGGACCCATGAATTAAGGGGACCTGGCAGTTTCAGCTTTTGCAGTTTGAGGAGCCCTGAGCTGCTATATAAGAAGTCTGGCTCCCTTGTACCAGAAGGACTGTGGGAGGGAAAGGCCTTAGGGAGATGGGGAGGCTCTGAAATGCCTTGGAAAGAGACAGAGCTTCCGGCTTCCCAGTCCTGCTGAGGCCAGACTTCTAGCCATCCCCACCAAGCCGCTAGACGTGAGAGCACCATCTTGGGTGTTCCAGTTGAGTCCCCAGTGGACTACCCCTATGTGACGTCAGGTGGAGCAGAACTGACCCCAGATGATCCCAGTCAACCCACAGAATCCTGAGAGATGATAAAGTGGTGGCTTTTTTAAGCCTCTAAATTGTGACATAATTTGCTATGCAGCAATAGCTAAAACCCAATCCAAAATTAAAGAACAAGCAAGCCCACTCAAGGTATCCATATAATCGGCTTCCTGAGGCAGAGACCCAAGTGGAGGGGACTTCCCAGCAGTCCCGAGGTTAAGACGCCGCACTTACAATGCAGGGGGTGCAGGTTTGATCCCTGGTTGGGGAACTAAGATCCCACATGCCTCATGGTGCGGCCAAAAAAAAAAACCAAAAAACAGAGAGCAGAGTGGAGAAGGGTGGAGAGGGGATTTGGAAAGAGAGAGAAGGTCAGAGTAAGATGAAAATAGGGCCAAGGACTACTCCCTGAGGGACCCAACAATTCATAGTTAAGCCTTTGCAGGAGATCGAGCCTGCAGAGGGGATAGAGAGCGGGCAGCCAGAGAGGCAGAGAACGCTAGGTTTGTTCACTGTCAGGGAAGCCAAGAGCAGAAGGTGATGGGAGGAGGGAATGGTCCACCGAATCTCACACCGCTCAGATGGCAAGTCAAAGGAGGATGAAGGATCCATTGAGATTGTGGCCTTCAGGAAAGCCATTTAAGTCCGCCTTGGGCTTAGTCCTGCACTCCCTCCCTTAGTAGGTAGCACTAAATGAGGGGGTCTGTGAAACCAGAACTGGCAAAGGAGCTGGGGCTGTTCCCAAAAAGTGAAAATCCAAATTGCCGGTAAACCCATGAAAAGGTGCTCAACCTCCTTAGTCATCAGGGAAATGTAAATTCAAACCACAATGAAATTCCATTTCACACCCACCAGACTGACTATAAATAAAAAGCCTAACAATACCAGGATCTGGCAAGGATGTTGAGCAAGTGGAACTCTCAGGCGTTGTTGGTAGGAATGTAAGTTGGTTCAACCATCTTGGCGACAGTTTGATACTAACTAGTGTGGTTGAGGACGTGCACAGTGTGTTGGGCCAGGTTCCCTGGGACGCAGAGTCTGAGGAGGAGGTTTGCACACAGGAGCTTTACTGGAGGGCGCTCTCAGGAACACCACCAGCAAGGGAGTGGGCTAGACCTTCAGAACTGTTCTGAGTTGATAGTGGGGGGTCAGGCCCTTGTACCCCTGATTAGGCTACTCATTGGCTGGGGCTGCCCCCAAGCAGGGGTCCTAAATGTAGACAAGGCAGCCCCATTCATAAGACTCCGAACTCCCAATGCAGAGGGCCCAGGTTCGATCTCTGGTTGGGGAACTAGATCCCACACGCCGCAACTAAGAGCCCGCATGCTGCAGTGAAGATCCCATGTGCCGCAACTAAGACCCAGAGCAGCCAAAACAAACAAACAAATAAATAAATATTTTTTTAATTAAAAAAAAACACGATGGTCCCATCCATTAAAAGGCAAGACTCCTGATGGCTGGTGCCTCAGTCCCGCGGGAGATCAGGGTGCACACCACAGCATTCACTACAGTTCCATACCATCTGGATCTCCTGCTTCATAAGTTAACACCATCTGAGAACATCTCCAGGATTCTGATCCATCTGTTTTTCTGGGAAACTTATAGTTAGCGGAATTAGCTACAGCTCTCACACTCCAGCTGGTATAGTCATTATCTCCCTCCTTACTACCTGTTCTAGACCCCCTAACCATCAGCTGGCTCCTCTGCTGGTCAAGGTGGCGTACCTGGCCAGACAGCCCAGACCTTCATCCCTGAGATGTCTGAGACCCTGGTCACCGTGCTCGTCTTAGTTATGGCTGCTGCATCTGTCTATTTACCATCAAAATCGGTCAAAGAAGAACCAAGAAACACTCAAGAGGGTCACCTGGAGTGTCGAATGTATTTGTCTCTGTCCTGGTGTGTAACAGCAGCCCTGTCTCCTGCTGATGTCACAGTCAATTCACCCACCAGGAGGGTGACTCCTCTTCTTGCTTGCTGGTCTCTTGGCACAAGGAGCCTGAAGCAATCAGGTAGCCGCTATGGCTGAAAGTTTAGTGGGATTCTTGTGTATCCTGGTGGAAGCATCCCCCTGCTGGGAACCCAGACCTCAAGGCCTAGAGCTGTGAGGATGGGAAGCCCACATTCTCCCAGTGGCTCATTCGGAGTACGAGGAAAGGAGTAACTCTTACTTCTACCTGCTGATCCCTAGGTCTGCTTCTTCTATGTACTGTAGGCAGCACCCAGTCACGGTTTTGGTTTAAGGTGAATTGTGGAAGAGGATGCTCCATCCACACAGAGTATCTTTTCACAAGTTGGTGCCTCAGTTGCATCTCTTTTTTCTAGCTAAAGTGTTTCCTTTTTAGACCTATCAAACTTTTTTTTTTTGCGGTACGCGGGCCTCTCACTGTTGTGGCGTCTCCCATTGTGGAGCACAGGCTCCGGATGCGCAGGCTCAGCGGCCATGGCTCATGGGCCCAGCTGCTTCGCAGCACGTGCGATCTTCCTGGACTGGGGCACGAACCCGTGTCCCCTGCATCGGCAGGCGGACTCTCAACCACTGCGCCACCAGGGAAGCCCTATCAAACATTTTTAATATAATTCTTTTTTTAAAATAAATTTGTTTTTGGCTGCGTTGGGTCTTTGTTTCTGCGCACGGGCTTTCTTTAGCTGCAGTGAGTGGGGGCCACTCTGCATTGTGGTGCGCGGCCTTCTCATTGTGGTGGCTTCTCTTGTTGGGGAGCACGGGCTCTAGGCCCACGGGCTTCAGTATTTGTGGCTCACGGGCTCTAGAGTGCAGGCTCAGTAGTTGTGGCGCATGGGCTTAGTTGCTCCGCGGTTTGTGGGATCTTCCCAGGCCAGGGCTCGAACCTGTGTCCCCTACATTGGCAGGTGGATTCTTAACCACTGTGCCACCAGGGAAGCCCAACAATTCTTTAATATACAAACTTCACAACAGCATCCACAGAACAGGGTGGGGGGGGGGTGCGGAGGGGATTATGAAGGGGAAGGGCAGGTTTTCAGGTTCCTGACTGCTTCCCTCACCCCTATTGCCTGTGAGAACATGGTCTTCACAGAAGACAAGTCAGTTCAGCCAGGGGCCGGGGGCCACACAGCACACTCTAAGGTGGCCTGAGTGTAGCCGGCGCCTCCAAAATAACATCATCACCACCTCTCGGGAAAGCCAGATCCAGTTAGGAGACAAGAGGAAAGTGGTTGTTACTGAGAGCAACCTATCATTCCTCAGCATTCTGCTGATCATGCCTTTGGGGCACAGAATAGAGTTTTCTAGAGACGGCTGGATTGGAAAGAGCTAAAATCCTCCTGGGAGAAGAAGAGAAATTGAATGTGAGCCTACCTCCTACCAGGATGTCTTGCCTGTGACTCTAGAAAGCTAGCATCTTGGTCTGCTCAGATGTTTGCAAGGGGAAGGAATGACAGAGCCTTTGGCCCAACAGGGCTGGAAGTCTTGCCAGGTATTGACAAAGAAAGCCTCCAGGCAGGCCAGGGAGTCTGTGGGAAGCAGCATTTGGCCAGTGGTCCTCAAGGGAGCCTGGTAGTACATTAGCTTTCAGGAAGAATTTATTGCATGTGTGGAAGAGAGAAAGGATTCAAGTCAGAGAGTATTAAGAACTAAATACCTCCTTCTTACAGGTCTGTGGGGGTAGAAATGAGATAATACTTCTGGGTTGGGGAGAGACCCAAAACCTGTTATCTTTTGGGGGCCCAGTTTGACTGGCTTGGATGTACGTTTTAGCCTCAAATTCCTCGTAAGTCCAAAGCCTCCCCCAAATCAGCAGTTCCTGGGCAATGTGGTGTGTGATGAGTCCAGTGGGTCCCATGGTCATACGTCTACTGCTGCACCTTCTTTGCTGTAAAGTGAGTCCCTCGGTCCAAGGTGATGTTTTCTGAGACCAAATGGCGGTGGATCAAACACTCTGCAAATCTTTAGATTGGCCGAGAACGTGTAACCAGGAAAGGTAACTTCATACCCAAAATATGTGTCAGTCCCACCCAAGACAAAGTGCTTCTTGGTAGAAGACGTCCAATGTAATCAACGTGCTACCAAGTGACTGGTGGGTTCCTTGAAGGGTGGTGCCATATTGGCAGCTCCATGTTAATCCTTGTTGCTGGAAAAGTGGACGTTCAGAAGTGGCAGTAGCCAGATCCTTCTTAGTGAACGCAGAGCTTCTACCCCTGCCACATAACCTCCATTCATGTGGCTATTGTGGCAAAACTGGGGTGACCAGTGACAGAAGCTGACTGCTGACCTAGCTGAATCACTCTTTCTGCTTGGTTGATCAGTACCTCTTCAATGATGAATGCTTTCCATGGACACCAACATGTGGTGCAAAGACCTTCACACTTTGTGTCCATCCCTGTGGGTTCACACACATCCCTCTTTCCCAGGCCTCTTTGTCCCCAGTCTTCTAATACTTATCCTTCCTTCTTTCCCCACTGCCCATGAGGTCTGTATTTATTCTTACCTCAGACCGCTTCTCTTGTCCACAGAGTGGATGCCCACGTACACTGCCCAAAGCCCTGCCCACTGGGAAGATTCCACCTTATTTATTGTCTTTCAGGGTCACTTCGGAATGAGGCTGCAGTGTGGCCATCCTCTATTTTCAGCTTCTACCCACATACCAAACAGATCCATCTGTGGATCAAGCTTGGCCCTTTCCCTCCTTATCAGGTGGCCATGGGGGTCCCATGCAGCCACAGGTGTGAGATGAAGGGGATGTGTTGGTGCAGTGCTGGTGGATGACATGGGGGTCTCGGCCATCTGCCTGGGCAGCTTACTTGTACCCTCTGCCCTACTTGTGCCCCATCCGAGATGTGCCATCTGACTTTGGATTGTTGTCACGCCCACCTGACCTCATGACATGGTAGGTCTGACAGATCCCAGCTTGTGAGGGGCTGTTTGGGCTGCAGGGTCACTTCATGTTCCATGGTCAGGTGCACCGTCTCTGCCAGGGCCCACCCCAGGAGGACTTTCTCAAATGGTGATAATTCTGTGCTGTAGAGTGAACAGCCTTTCTCCAGAACTCTAGGGATCTGGGTTGTGATATTCCCATCAGGGCTTGCCATAAAAACGTGGCACCTTTTCCCTCTAACACTATAGGTTCTCCCAGGTTCTATGGCCCAAGAGGCAGAACTGCTTGCAGGACAGCCTGGCTCTTCTGCAGAGCTCTTTTCTGCCCGGGACCTGCTCAGAGATGGCAGCCTTCCACATCACTCAGAAAATAGGTTGGATCAAAATTTCCAAGTATCAGGACTTCCCTGGTGGTGCAGTGGTTAAGAATCCACCTGCCGATGCAGGGGATGAGGGTTCGATCCCTGGTCTGGGAAGATCCCACATGCTGTGGAACTACTAGGCCTGTGTGCCACAACTACTGAGCCCACGCGCCTAGAGCCTGTGGTCTGCAACAAGAGAAGCCATGGCAATGAGAAGCCCGCGCACTGCAACGAAGACCCAATGCAGACAAAAATAAATAAAATTAAAAAAATAAAATTCCCAAGTATCAGGTACGCCAACCCCAGCCTGCAGAGGTCTACCAGCACGCTGGGCTTCCTTCTGGACGGTGGGAGGTACAAGATGCAATCAGATGTCCTTTACTTTGGAGAGGTTATCCCAGCATGCTCCAGACCACGGAACCCCCCAAACTATTGATGTGATGAGCCCCTGAAACTTAGAAGTGTTAACTAACCATCTTCTAGAGTGCTTGAATTCTTGTACGGTTTATCTACTACCCTCTGGAACCATGTCTTGTTCTTCGAGTCCTCGTCACACTATTTCACCAACAGAATGGAACAATGTGCTGTTTTGCAGAATGTCCAGGTAGTCCACTCCCTTCTGACTGTAGTAGGACAGAGGGCAGGAGAGTTAACATAGGCTGAGCTGGACAGTAAATGTGTACTGTTGTCTGCCCCACATAAAAGTGAACAGTTTCTGGTCCTTTTTCCTGTTAGGATGTAAAGAATGTATAAGCCAGATCAATGGTTGGATACCATGAACTTGGAGCTATGTTAACGTTTAGCAAGGCTACCACATCCAACACAGCAACTGCAGTTGGGGCTACTATGGGCTTGGGTTTGCAGTAGTTCAGTGTCAGCCTCCAGGAACCACCTGGTTTTTGCCTGGGTCAGAGTCATGAATTAAAAGGGGGGACAGATGGTGACCACTACCCCTGAATCCTTTGGCTCTTACATAGAGATCTCTGAAGAAAGTATTCTTAGACCCATTCGGCAGATGAGGAAACTGAAGCTTAAAGAGTTAAAAAAAAAATAGTTTACTTATTATAAAACTTCCTGCTTTGTCAAACCAAAGCATTTGCACTTAACCACTAAGCTACCCAATCAACAGCTGTAAATAGAGTTCATTTAGGAAAGTGAAAAACAAGATCTCACTGAATTGCTACATGTCCAAACACATCCATCATGTTTTTGTTAGTTTTCCTAACAAGTCTAATTTTGGAATCAGAGGGGGCAAATTCTACCTAATTTCTTAAGAGTAGAAAATCAAACTCAGTTGAGAAAGTTTTGTTAGCTTTTATTCCTGGCAGCTTTTGGATGAGCTATATTTCCTAAGCTGTATGCCAGGATGTTTCCTCATTTGATTTTTCCAGGACATGATGGAAAGAAAAAAAAAAGAAAAAGAAAAAGAGTTGCCACCCCAAATTAAAATATTCCCTTCCATGAGGAACAATGAAGCATGAGTCTGCCTAGAGCCGACAGTGACTCTTTTGTGCAAATGATGAAGCAGCCCCAAGGTACGACTACCCTCTGTGTCTTCATAGGCGAGTCACCTCGTGGGTCTCAGTTTCCTCATCTATACAATGGGAATAGTAATAGTCTCTATCTCATAGGATTGCTGTGTCTTGTTCATCTTTCAGTCCCTAAAATACCTGGCACAAAATAGAATTCAATGAATATATGCTGGGTTTTCCTGGTGGCGCAGTGGTTGGGAGTCCGCCTGCCGATGCAGGGGACACGGGTTCATGCCCCAGTCCGGGAAGATCCCACATGCCGCGGAGCGGCTGGAGCCGTGAGCCATGGCCGCTGAGCCCGCGTGTCCGGAGGCTGTGCTCCGCAACGGGAGAGGCCACAACAGTGAGAGGCCCGGGTACCACAAAAAAAAAAAAAAAAAAAAAAAAGTCATTTAAAAAATGGAGGCACTAGAGTTAATTATGATTGTTCTCTTGGCCACCTAACTCTTCCCCTGTGTTTTCAATTTTTTGCCATCATAAATAATGCTGCCACCAATATTTGCATATACACTTTTCCCAAATTTCAAATTATGTTATTCAGATAGGTTCTCAGAAGGGGGGCTGCTGGATCGAAGGGCAGAAACATTTTTATGGCTCCTGCTAGGTGTTGCCAGGCTGCTCTTCCAAAGAGTGGCCACTGGTTTCCACTGCAACTAACTATTAGAAAGACTGCCAGTTTCCAAACAGCCTCCCCAGGGTGAGGGATTATGATTTAAAATAGTTTTGCTAATTTAATGGAGAAAATAAGTTACCTTCCTGCTGTTTTAATTTTAATTACATTATTAGAGACAATTAACAGCCTCTCCCCTTGAAAAATAAACTAGTAAATATTTATTCTTTTGTAAACTGGGTTGGGAGGAAAGTTCTGGACTTCTCACCATTTAACTTCTTTGGGCTCCAGTTTCTTCATCTACAAAATGGAGTGATACCAGAGTGACTGTGAAATCAAGTGAGACAAAGTATGGGAAAGCTCTTATTAACAATGCATTCTGTGTGTAGGTGTTACTATCACCCACCCCCACTTAGCTTCAAATGTACCTATCTACTAATTTATTTTAAAACGTTCTGAAAACAACAACAACCACCAACAACTTTCTGTTTTGTAAACAATCCAGAAAACCTCCAATCACAACCCAAATCTTGAAAAGCCGTCTTTTTTTGTGATGTGGTACCTTCGAAGGCTGTGGGCAAAGCCGCTTTTTATTTTTTCAGTTTGGTATTTTGTTCTTTTTTCTTTCCTTTTCTTTCTTTTCTTTTCTTCCCTCCCCTCCCCTCCCCTTCCCTCCCCTTCCCTCCCCTTCCCTTTTCTTTTCTTTTCTTAGAAACACTACGACCGTGTTTGGAGTTTTCTGGAGAAGGTCCCTCAGTCCAGGCCCTCGGATATCACTACCTGACTCTAGCAGGCAAAGAGCTCCGCGATGCGAGGGCGCAGCCTCCCGGGCTCTGCCGACCCTCCCTTGCCTTGGAAGAAGAGCACTTCTCATCAGGAAAGGTCAAGGACGCTCTCAGAACCAACAGAGACGCTTCATGTGCCAGAAGCGGACCTCGGGCCCACCTGGCAGGTACAGGAGCCAGAACACACTTGCTGACCCACTCTCAAGAATCGACCTGCTCAATGTCTTTCTCCGTTGCCAGGAAACCTCGCTTTCCCGCGGCTCACCAGTTAGAGCTCCCTCTTGCGTCCATGCCCTGTAATAGCACTTTCAGTTGAGCGAAGAACAAAGATTTTTTGTTTTTAATACTTGATTTCAGTCATTTTTATTGTGCAATATAATATGCAGAAAAGTATCCAAGACATACTCACATCTTGAAAAATAGTTATTAAGTAAACCCCGGGTGGCCACCACCTAGGTAAAGAAACAGCATTGCCAGCACCTGGGACACATTCAAACACCCTTCCCCCACCACACTACTCTCTCTACAGATAAACCTCTCCCAATGCTTCGGGAATCCCTTTTTCGCTTTCCTTCATGGTTTGATTACCTGTACATGTGCCCTAAACAATATAGCTCTGGGTTTGTCTGCGGACTTTATATAAATAAAACCGCATGGTTTTACTCAATATTATAAGTTCCATCTGTGTTGCTGTGTACAGGTGGAGTGCATTCATTCTCATTGCTGGGTAACTTTCCAGTACGTGACTGTGCTACAGTTTATTCTCCTGTTGATGGACGTTGGGCTGTTTCTAGTTTGGGAGTATTTTGAACAGTGCTGCTGTCTCAGAGTGAAATTGCCCAGCAACAGAATGTGTATCTCTGACTTTACTAGATAATGCCAAACGATTTTCTGAAGTGATTGAACAAATAAATGTTCCCACCTGGCATCGGATGTTCGTTCCCAGTGCTCCATGGGGCTACAGTTGATTATTGGCAGACACGAGAATTTTTCCAATCTGGTGAACGTGTAGTGGTATCTCATTGTCATTTTAATTTGTATTTCCTGGTAATTAATCAGATCAAGCACATTTCCCTATGTTTACTGCCCAGTTGGATTTCCTCTTATTTGGAGTGTCATTAAATTTTGTATCCATTTTCTTTTGGGTTGTTTGTGTTTGTAGCAGAAATCTGTAGTTCCTGCACTTTGCCAGTCTCTCTCTGCCTCTCTCTGCCTGGCCTCTCCCAATGGCCAGCTTGGGCTTTCTCACTGCAGGAGGGCTTAGGACAGTCAGATTTCTTACACGGAGCCTGAATTCCACTAGGAAAAGCAGAAGCTGCCAGGCCTCTTAAAGGTTTGGCCTGGGTTAGTCGCATGTCACTTCTGCTCCATTCCATTGGTCAAGGTAAGTCACAATTCCATCTGAGAGTCAGGGGTTGAGGAAACAGACGCCCCCCCGGCCCCGCCCCACCCCCCAATGGCGGAAGCAGCACATGTGCAAAAGGAGGGGAGAGATGGTTGGGGTCCATGTGGGGAGACTCGTCACCTTGTGACCGGGTTCTGTTGAGTGCTGAGCCTGGATTAGTTGGTTTACAACCTCTGTGGCTGTGTCAGAGAGACCCAGAAAGGGAAAAAGTAAGAAAAGATGCTGGGGGACAACCAGTGCCCCTGCCACATGCCCAGCCCTGAATCAGTGACTAGGATGTGACGACTGGCTAAAGCCCCTCAGTACCCACCGCCAGAGCAAGTGTGCGGTTGACCCTCCCAGAATCCATTAGATGCAGGTTTCTGCGGGGGGTTTTTTGGTGGTAAAAACACATAACATAAAATTTACCATTTAACCATTTTTACGTATATAATTCAGTGGCATTTCTAAATTCACAGTGTCTTATAATCATCACCACTATCCATTTCCAGAACTTTCTCATCACTCTAAACAAACTCTGTACCCATCATGCAAAAACCGCCTCTCTCACCCTCCCCATCTCTGGTAACTTCCGTGATACTTTTTGTCTCTGTGAATTTGCCTATTCCAGTATCTCATATAAGTGGATCTCATATCTCATACAATATTTGTCCTTTTATGACTGGTTTATTTCACTTGACATAGTGTCCTTAAGGCCCATCCATGTTGTAGCAGGTGTCAGAATTTCATTCCTTTTTATGGCTGAACAATATTCCATTGTGTGTGTAGAGCACATTTTGTTTATCCATTCACTCATCCGTTGATGGACACCTGAGTTGCTTCCCCATTTTAGCCGCTGTGAATAATGTGCTGTGAACATGGGTGTGTAAATACCTGTTTGAGTCCCTGTTTTCAATTCTTTTGAGTATATATCTAGGAGTGGGATTGCTGGGTTCTATGTTTAACTTTTCGAGAAACTGATAAACTGTTTTCCACAGTGGTTGCACCATTTTTTTTTATATTCCCACCAGCAGGGCACAAGTGTTTCAATTTCTCCACAGCCTCACCAAGACTTGTTATTTTCCCTTTTTTTTTTTTTTTTTAACGTAATAGCCATTATAATGGGTGTGAAGTGGTATCTCATTGTTTGTTTTGATTTTCGTTTCCCTAATGACAAATGATACTGAGCAAAGCAGATTGCCCTCCCTAACGTGAGTAGGCCTCATCCAATCCGCTGAAAACCTGCCTTCTTGTGCTTACTGGCTATTTTAAAAACATCTTCTTTGGAGAAATGTCCATTCAATTCCGTTGCTTTTTTTTCTCTCATTTTTGAATTGGGTGGTTTATTTTGTTGTTGAGTTGTAGGAGTTTTATATATATATATATATATATATATATATATAGTCTGGATGTTAAACCCTTATCAGATGACTTGCAATAACTTTCTGTCCTACGGGGGTTGTCTTTTCACTCTTGATAGTCTCCTCTGATGCACAAAAGAGGTTTAGTCTTCAAAGGAAAATTGCAGTGGCAGAAAAAACACCGGGCAAATACCAAATACTGGCTACAACCAAGTGACCCCAACTGGAGCTCCGGATCATCCTGGACTCCTTTTTTCCCTTCACTTCATTCATTCATTCACTTGCTTAATCACTCATTCATTTATTTATCGAACAAACTCAGAGCCTAGTTGAGAAGACCAATATGGACATAGAGGACTACCGTGCTGCATGTTGAGAACGCCAGCCATGGGGAAAGGCCGGGGGGCTGCGGTGGGAGCACACTTCCAGCCATACAGTGGATTAGACCTTCATGTCTCCAAATTTACCCTTCTGCTCTGCTCCTATCGCCCCTCTAGTCTCATTCCATTAGTCTGGGCCCTCTGAGAAGCTAGCACAGGATGAGGTGAAATATGGAAGGATGTCCTTAGGGAAAACACCTATGGGAGAGAAAAAGGGAGGGAGGGGAAGGCTGGGATGACGCAAATCTAGCCCCAGGGGAAGAAGACAGGGAAGGAGGGTCAGGTGGAAGGGTTTTGTCTGCTGGATATGCTAAGGAGAGTTCGGCCGGCGTCAGGGAGTCCTCAAGCTGAAGTCAACTGTCAGGGGAGTCCTGTGTCTCCCAGGAAAGGGCCTGCTTAGTATGTCTCCTGAGTCAACGGCGAAGAGCATCCCACAGGAAGCATGGCCTCGGGGCACACAGAGAGCACAGCAGCCCTTGGTCCATTATCTTCCCCGTAGTTGGAGGTCATGCTCATTCGCATGGCCCCCACAGGGCCACCAGAGTGATCTTTCTAAAATGCAATCTCACCATGCCACTCCTCTGCTCAAACACCTTCCATCGCTCCCCACTGTCCTCAGGCTAAAGCCCAGCTCCTTACCCCAGCTCTCAAGGTTCTTCAGGGGGAAGCAGGCCATTTGCCCTGTGTGGTGTCTTGCCCACTAATCCTCACTCCTACCCAGCCATGCTGGACTGATACCTGTTGCCCCCCAGACATGCTGTCCTTTCACTCCTCCATGCCTTTGCCCACCTTGGGCCCTCTGCCCACAAAGCCCTTCCCTACATCTTCCTCGCAAAGCCTAGCCTCCACGTCAAGTACCTTCCCCAGCTTCCCAGGCTCAGTCAGCAGCATCCCCTGGCTCCATCTCTGGTCCTGCCTGGGTCCTCTGGAGTAGACGGAGGATTCCTGGGGCCATGTCAGGAGAAGGAGACAACTGCCACAGCACTGCTGGGCTTCCCTCTTTTCCTCCCAGTGCAAGCTGGCTTGGATGGCCTCGAAATACCCTCATACCCGTGTCCTCCTCTGCTGTGGTCACAGCAGAAACCCAGTGCCCAGTGTCCAGGGCAACCAGAGATAGAAGCCCAGCCCATCCAAGCCCTGCTCCACCGCCCCACTTTGCAACCCTGCCTTCCTGGACTCAGGATTCAATGCTTTATTTTTAGACCACTTGTTGGACTGGGGCTCCAGGAATCTGCCTGACGCCTGGGGTGTAACCAGACCCCACTGGTACTGGCCTTGAGCTGTAGCTCGGCAGAGAAGCAGTGAGGGGTTCCAAGGGCAGTGCTGGGGGCTGGGGCCCCAGGGAGGCAGCACACTAGGGCAGGCAGACCCTCCACTGAGATCTGGAGGTGGGGGTCTTTCTCTCCCAGCGCATGAGGGGCCCCTAAACCTGACCCACCTGAGCCCCTCCTTTGACACCTGGGCCCAGAAAGCCCAAGGATACCAGCAGCAGTTCGAACTCACATCTTCACAGGCAGTCACCCTTAGGTCAGGTATCGGCTCCCTCGGCCCCCTCTCTTCCCCGCTCCACACTGTTCTACACCGGGCTGAGTTTGCCTGCCTGCCCCTGAGGGCCTTAATATGTGCCTCTGCCCAAATCAAGTACCTCTACTCTGTGCCAGAGATGCAATCATCTCACATAACCCTCACCACACACTGTGAGGTGGGCGCTGCTGGGATCCCCATTGTACAGATGAGGAAACTGAGGCTGGGACAGGGAAAGCTAACCACACTGCCCTCAAGTCAGCAAGTTCGTTTCTATTGTGAAACCTTGCATGCTGTTTGTTCATTTGATAAATATCTTATCTGTGCACTCCAGGCTCCCTTTTGAGGAAAGTAAGTTATACACAAGTGCTTGAAATCCAAACCTCAGAAACTAACTTTCCGTGTCTTAGTTTTCCTGTCTGTACAATGGGGATCGTGGACAGGTGCTACCTCTCAGGGTGGTGATGAGGATGAAACGACACGGTGTATGCAGAGTGCTTGGCTCCACATCCAGCACAGAACAAGTACTGAACAAATGTTAGCTGCGGATATTATCTTCTAAGTATAGACGGATTATTCCGTAAAGCGTGAAATACCCAGTGGCTGGAAATGATGCTTAGGGAGAGTATGTAGGAACGGAAAAATGCTTATTATATATGAAAGAGAAAAGGGCCCAAAATAAAAATAAATGCCCTCATGCACTAAAAAGACTCACAGGAAACACACCAAAATACCATCTGTGGTGGATTTTGGTTCTGGGATTTGGGGCAATTTTTTTTCTAACAAAATGTAAAAAGAGGTAATACATCACTAAGAAGAAGCACAGTTCTCTTCACACTGATACTCAGGTGCAGTGCAATCCCAGCAGAGCTCCCAGCGGCTTCCCTGCAGAAGTGGACAAGCTGATCCCAAAACTTGTGTGGAAATGCAAGGGACCCAGAACAGCCAAAACAATCTTGAAAACGAGGGACAAAGTTGGAAGGCTGGGCCCCAGGTGCTGCTGTCAGGGCTGAGCTGAGAGCCGAATGTTGAGATAACATAGCCATGACTATCAGGAACATTCCCTACTCGTGGGTCATTTGTTCTGTTGAAAGAAGGCCTTAAGCTTCATTGACAGAGGCGTCTTAGCACAGAGCAGAAAAATCCTTGCAGTACAAGGTGCTTTGGGAGGTAGCAAGCCTTTCATCCCTTGAGGTGTGGGAGCTGAGTTGGAAAACCCCCCAAATGAGAGAATGTAAAAGTCCTGAGGAGTTCTTTAGTCTCACGGTTTCCAAATGATAAAATTTTCACCAGACCACAGTGACTTGAGGGCAAAGGACACAGAGTGAGATTTCCATAAAGCTTCATTTTTCATTTTAAGCCCCATTTTGTTTCTGATGACAATTTCCCTGCTTTTCTGATGCGGGACGATCCTTTCTGTTATAAAATGATGCTGACAGTTGATGTTTTTTGCTATTTTTATTTCCTTAATTGGCAAGATAAGGAGTTGGCAGCCCTCCTTTTCTCACTTTATAAAAATATTCTGGGGGACTCCCCTGGTGGCGCAGTGGTTAAGAATCCGCCTGCCAATGCAGGGGACACTGGTTCGAGCCCTGGTCTGGGAAGATTCCACATGCTGCGGAGCAACTAGGCCCGCAAGCCATAACTACTGAGCCCGTGTGCCACAACTACTGAAGCCCGCATGCCTAAAGCCCGTGCTCCGTAACAAGAGAAGCCACCGCAATGAGAAGCCCACTCACCGCAACTAGAGAAAGCCCGTGCACAGCAACGAAGACCCAATGCCAGCCAAAAATAAATAAATAAAATAAATTTTTTAAAAATTAAAAAACAATTCTGTAAGTCTGAGAACTCCCAAATCTGGGAAATACTGGGAATAAACTGCAGCTGCCTCAGGGATGCTCTGCCTGGGGCGGGAGACTGCGCTAGCCAAGCTCTGTCAGAACACAGGCTTGGGTTCCACTCACAGCTCTGTCACTGACTTGCTGTGGGAACTTGACAAGTTACTACAACTCCTCGAGTCTCTGTTTCTCCATCTGCAAAAGGAGGATGATAGGATGATGTACACATCTCAAGGCTGTTGTGAGAATTAAACCACATAACGGACCTGGACAATCACAGACACTTGAGAAAGTGTCTTTCAGAGTCCACGAGCTCAGTAAAGGTCCCCATTTTTTTCTTCGGCAAGTCAAAGAGTTGTCACTTCTTCAATTATTCTTTACACCCCCACTCTAGTTTCTTCTTCCGTGTATTCTCTAGTTTGTCACTGTCACTCTTGATATATGAATCTAGAACATATTCTACTGGCGTGGTCTGGCTGTGTACAAGAGAGAACCTACTATCACCTCCTTCAGTCTAGACTCTATACCTCCACTAACACAACCCGAGTTTGCAATGGATTTTTCTGTGCTCTTATCTCACTTCTTTGGTATTTGTTGAGCTGAGAATACCTAACAGCTCCAGATCTTTTTCACAAGAACGTTTGCAAAACCCTGCCTCCTATTCCAAACCTCTGCAATTGAAGTCTTGGACCTAAAACGAGGGGCTTTTTGCATTTATTCCCTTTTACACTTTGTCCAGTAGGACAAGGTGCCCCCTCTGACTAGATGGGGTCAAAGAAGACCTCAAATGTATTCTCACACTCAAGAAACTGAAAGGAATATTTAGCTGACTCTTTTTAGTCCAGGGAAGAGAATGTTTATTTGAATCTTAATGGAGTCCAAGGACAGCAGGTCTGGCACTAGGTAATAGGAAGACCTGGATGCTGTGGATTTAGTTCCCCCAAATCTCACCTGTATTGGGTTCACCCCAGGGGCCTGACGTGGTACTTCCCTGCCTCAGGGCAGTGGACCATCTGTCTGTCCCGGGATGGCCTGGGGACTTGAAAGAATTCACAAGCCCCGACTAATTACACCTTGCAGAGCCCAGAGGTCTCCCACTGTCTCCTGAGAGGAGTGATGTCCCAGGATCCTCCCGCTGATCCAGGCCCCGGGAAGGGCACAGGCCCGCACCCACCCTCTCCTGCCATCCTGGCAGCTGGGTTGCATGCCAACACTGCCTGAGGGACACCTTGGCCCAGCTGGTGCCAATGTTCAGACCACATGGAAGGCAAAGCGCTCTCTTTATTGCTCTAGCTTGGCCCACCAGCGTGTCTCCCAGGACGCTGCTCTGTCCTCGTGGGCTGAAAGGATGCAGTGGTGGTCACACCGGGGCCTGGCCTGGCTGCCCACCTGGCACTGGCCTCAGTCGGTCTTCCTGAAGCCTGGAAGGCAAAGCCCACAGGATGGCATGAGATTCTGAAAGCAGTCAGGCCTCCTCCCCACCATTACCCCAGATGCCCAAATGTCCCTCATAGCTGGGATAAGGCAGTCATGACCCACAGCCATTGCAACAAATTTCCCCTTTATGCATGAGATGGATTAAAGGAGACAAAAGTTCATGACACGGAGGCACACAGCCCCTGGTCTCTCAGTTTTGTGATTTAATGGTAGACACAGAGCTGCTGGTCAAGAAAGGGGATGGGGATCTCCTTTAGCCTGCCCAGCCACCCTAGCTGTGTGATTCTGGGCAAGTCACTCTACCTCTCTGATGAATGTAACTGACTAATGAGTTTCCTCATCAGCCAAGTGTAAGATAACTGAAACCCCCTCTCACCCCCAGCTGGGCAAATAAAATCACAAAAAAGATACTGTTTGGAGAGATGCAAAGTTCTATGAGAGAATGAGGAATACCCAGGTCCCCTCCACTTTCCTACAATGGTTCAGACTTAAGGACTTTTACATCCATTCCTCACTTGATTTTCACAACACCTTTGTGCTGTAGGTATTATTACACCCATTTTCCAGTTGAGGAAACTGAGGCTAAAAGAGGCTCTAGAGCCCCAGAAATGCTAAATTGAAGGAGGCAGGACTTGAACCCAAGCCCATGACTCCAGGCCCTGTGCTCTTTCCAGTATGCTAAGCCTCATTTGCAACAGAAGACCCTGGCAGGGAGAGAAAGTGAACATAGAAGAATGTAAAAGTTACCTATCAGCCTAAACTTCTGAAAGAGGGGAATGAAGCCATGCAGGACGCTGTGGATCCGGTACACTGTCAAGAACGGAGGAGAAAAAGGTGATGGAGCTCTGTGTCCCCTCGAAGGAATCGGGGCCAGACCTCCCCCTGCCTGCCCTTGAACAAAGGTCTAACCCGTAAAAACAAAGCTCTGATGGTGGAATTTCAGGCTGCAGGTTAAGCTTAGATAATGGTATTGAGTACTTATTATTAAAAACAACCATGAGCAGCAATAACAATGCCAGGAAGCTCAGAGAATTCAGTACCTCACTCCATTAACTGCCTTGTTTTCAGTATCTGGCTAATTCTGTTTGTTTGCCACTTTAAACTGTCTTTGTTGTATTTTTATGGAGCTGCCCATTTTTTCCATGGGGTTTTGCCAACGACCTCACATTGACCTTGAAAGCAGTCAGGAAGCAAACACGAGCATAAAGAAATCTTTATAAAAAGTTTAGGTCGTGGCTTTCCAGCCCTTGGCGAGCCCCTGCGGCCAGCCCAGCCGCTGCCCTCCCAGAGACAGGGTGCGAGGGTCTTACCCAGGCCAAAGTAGATGCCAACGGTCTCCAAGGAGGCGAAGGTGAGCAGCCCGACCCCAAGGGACATGAACCAGTCTGCAGGGGCAGCGGGGGAGAGAATGGTCATCCTGCAAGTCTGGACCTCTGCCCCCTGTTCTCACCCCCCCACACACACTCACCTTTATAATAGTGATAACACACCAGCAAGGCCCCAATGGCAAAGCAGAGGAGGACGAAATGGAAAAACTCATCTGTAAAGGCAGAGGTGAAGATTACTGTTTGCTTCTTTCTCTCTTTTTAATTAACTAAAATATTCCTGTCTCTGCTCAAAGGGAGCTTTATTCAGAGAAGCTGCTCCTGACCAGCCCAACTAAAACAGCACCCCAAGCCCCACCCGTTTCAGCCCTCACCTCACTTTATTATTTTTCTAACACTTATCACCACTCAACTTGCTGGATTTTCACTGCTGTGTTTATCCTCTGACCCACTCTGTAGGATGGTGGTTGGGGATTTTGCCCATGATCTAAAGCGGCGCCAGGCATGCAGAGGTGTCCGACGCCTTATTTGTCGAATGATGCTAAATACAATTGTAAAAAATGCACGTGCCTAGTTTAAAAGTTTCCCATTGCTCCATTCTCCCTTCCTAATCCAACTCCTTAAAAGCAAGCAGTGATTGACAAAACTTTTCCAAGTATATACATGCACATTCAAAAAAAACAAAAGCAGGATCGGTTTGTGTACCTGCTGCTCTATGGTTTGTTTTCCTCTCTTTGATAGATTGGGGCCATCCTTTCTATCTCCGAGCATATACAGATCTGCCCTGTTCTTTTATATATATATATAAATTTATTTATGTATTTATTTTTGGCTGCGTTGGGTCTTCGTTGCTGCGTGTGGGCTTTCTCTAGTTGTGGCGAGCGGGGGCTACTCTTCGTTATGGTGTGCGGGCTTCTCATTGCGGTGGCTTCTCTTGTTGTGGAGCACGGGCTCTAGGTGTGCGGGCTCAGTAGTTGTGGCTCGTGGGCTCTAGAGCGCAGGCTCAGTAGTTGTGGCGCACGGGCTTACTTGCTCCGCGCCATGTGGGATCTTCCCAGGCCGGGCTCGAACCTGTGTCCCCTGCATTGGCAGGTGGATTCTTAACCACTGCGCCACCAGGGAAGCCCCTGCCCTGTTCTTTCTGATGGCTGCATAGTGTTCCATGGCATAAACTTACCCTAATTTATGTAACTAGTCTCCCACTGAGGAAGCTAGAAGGGACTGATTTTCTGCACCAAACATCACCGCACATGAATGTGTCTATGCCCTTGTGCGTGCATTTCCGTGGGCCTGGTGCCCAGAAGCAGCATTGCAGGCTCTTCCTAGTAGTTAATGGAGGTAGAGAAAGTAGCTGGGAGGCAGTGCCCATGCCCTGGGCAGGAATTCAGGGATGGTTTGTGAAGGAGGCCCCCCTGCCCTTTGCCAGGCGCTGCGGGAGTCATCAGGGGAGAGAACACAGGGGCCTTGACCCAGGCAGAGGGCTGTGATAGGGAAGATGCCAAAAAGGTTTTTTTTTTTTTTTTTTTTTTTTTTTTTTTTTTTTTTTTTGCGGTACGCGGGCCTCTCACTGTTGTGGCCTCTCCCGTTGCGGAGCACAGGCTCCGGACGTGCAGGCTCAGCGGCCATGGCTCACAGGCTCAACTGCTCCATGGCATGTGGGATCTTCCCAGACCGGGGCACGAACCCGCGTCCCCTGCATCGGCAGGCAGACTCTCAACCACTGCGCCACCAGGGAAGCCCACCAAAAAGGTTTTTAAAAGAAGAAAGAGAGGACAATTCAGAGACGGTTCCCTGGAACGAGGCAGGCTCTCTGAGTGGCCAAGGCTGCTGGGAATGTGTCCTACTTTAGTCCAGTTTGGCCACTGATGTGCTGTGAACTTTGGACAAGTGTCCTGACTCCCTTGAGCCTCAGCGTTCTCATTGATAAATCAAGGAGAGCAACCTCTACACCACTGACGGAGGGATGGATGGGGGTCTTGGAGGGGAAAGTCCTTTGTAAATGGTAAGCAGAGTGAGACTACGTATCACTGCTGTCAGGCGGCATGTGGAAGGCAAGTGAACAGAAGTGAGGAGGGTATTTCTGGTTTTGTTTTTGTTATTTTTTTTCGGGGGGGAAAATCAAAAGATTATTTCTAGAACATTCTTGGCTCTGAAATCAATTTGTCCTTTAGGGGAAAAAAAGATGTCACGCAGAACTAGACTTAACGTCTAAGAAAGCATCAGGCTTAGGTCTGTTCAGAGATGTGACAGAGTGGGGGTGAAAACTCTTTCCTCACCCAAATCTTCAGGAATGCAAAATGAATTCCTAGCAGAGAATTTCTCCCTGATCTTTCCCCCATTTTCTTATGAGTAAATACTTAGAAAATACAAGTGTTTTTAAAAAGAGAGAGACTGCAGAGAAATGTAAGACCAAACAGAGGGCTGGACGGGTAGGGCAGCTTAGTTTGAAAGAGCAAAAAATTAGAAATAACCTAAACATCTATCAAGTGGGGAATGGTAAATACATTATAAGGTACCCACACTGTGGAATTGGATGCAGTTGTAAGATGTCATAAGCATTCAGGACTCACCATATCTGGGGCAGGGATTAATGGAAGAAAGAGAGTTTGAGGTAAGCCTTAAGGATAGCCAAGGCAGTAGGAGTTGGATGAAAGGGAAGATTTTGTGTGTGCGTGTGTGTGTGTGTGTGTGTGTGTGTGCGTGCGCGCGTGCGCATATTCACGTGCCATGAGACAGGTAAGAAGGTGGGACCAAGGCACAGACCCAGTACAGTGAAGGCTTCAACCAGGTGAGCGCAGGGTAAGTGAATTTCTGGGAAGAGAACTTCAAGTTTTAGGGAACTAGAAGTTTTGGGGGCTGAAGAGATCAGGCCTGGATAAGGACTCCAAGGTGTATTGGAGCCAAGAGGGACCTAGGGGATCACCCTTGTCTGTTTTTTCTGATTTCAGCCATCCACACACCACCTTTGTGGGTTTTGCCCTTTCTACGTAGCACTGCTTATGACCTTCACGATTTCTTGCTACCCAAGGACCACCTGTACTATTTACTTAAAGTTTTTCTTTAAGCAGATTCTTATTTTTCCTTAAATAGATTTACTTGAAAAGGAAACTTCATGTCACAACACTAAGTGGAAAACTAGGATCCCATGTCTTAAGAACAAACACAAGGCCCATAAAGCAAGACGGTGAAGGTCTGCCCGCCGCTGCCTGCAGATGGCTCTGCGCACAGTCCTGATCTCTGTGTCCGGAGGGCAGTGAGCAAGGGTCAGGGTGGCACTAAAGGCCCAGGGGCTCCAAGCAGAGAAAGAGAGGGGAAAGGGCAGTCACCTTCTCACTTGGGGGTATAATGCCATGTCCTGAAGCAACCTGGACATGGCCTGCGCTTTGGGAATCTCGGTTTTAGTGGGATGAGGCTCACTTCACAGCCCGGGACAGCTCGACAGCACGTCCCGGTTCATGTAGCTTGATGGAGGCAGAGCCAGGGGCTCGGACACAGGTCTCCCACTCCCTAAAGGCGGGCTTTTGAACAACTCAAAATATTTCTAGAGGGCTTCCCTGGTGGTCCCGTGGTAAAGAATCCGCCTGCCAATGCAGGGGACGTGGGTTCGATCCCTGGTCGGGGAACTAAGATCCCACATGCCGCAAGGCAGCTAAGCCCGCGCACCGCAACTACTGAGCCTGCACTCTAGAGCCCGTGCCCTGGAACAAGAGAAGCCACTGCAATGAGAAGCCCACGCACCGCAACGAAGAGGAGCCCCCTCTCGCCACAATTAGAGAAAGCCTGCACACGTATACCCAACACAGCCAAAAATAAATAAATAAATTTATATATAAAAAACAAAACAAAAACTATGGTCTCGGGAGTTCCCTGGTGGCATAGTGGTTAGGATTCCAGGCTTTCACTGCTGGGACCCGAGTTCAATCCCTGGTCAGTGGACTAAAAAGATTCCACATGCCTCGCAATGTGGCCAAAAAAACCCCCCAAAAAAACATGGCCTCCTTTCCCAGCCTTACCCTCCTCCCTGAAGCCCCCACGATTCCAGGCCTGGAGTCGAGGCAGCCCCTCCGGTTCTCATCACTCCTTCCCTAGAGTCCCGTCTAATCTAACCTCACAGCTTCCTCGGCCCAGCCTGTTCCCAGCTCCCCATTATGGCCATAAGGTCTGGAGGGCGTTTATCATGCTAGTGACTCGGCATACAGCAGAAAGAGCACAGGACCAGGATCCAAGCCCAAGTCGTGTCACTCACTAGCTGTAAGACCACTCCCCGTCCTTGAGCCTCAGTTTCTATATCTGCAAAACAGGAAACATCGTACCACCTTCTCAAGGTGACTCTAAGCTGAGGATTTTGCAAACCGCAGGGCCCACAGCAGAGACGGGCCATGATTACTGTCGTTCCAGGCCACCAGCTGACTTTCTACCCAGAGAAATCTGGACCAGACAAAAGCAGCAGCCCTGGAACCCCAAGTTCCTTACCATCCTTCTTTATATTTAGTCTTCTTAACTGAGAGGGCTCCACTTCTCCTTGGGAACAAGAGAGAGACGAGGGTTTAACTCTGACACGGTATAGCTGGTGGGATTCTCGCTCCCCTGCCTCACTGAGAATGGCTCTCCCAGGTTCTATTTCCTGGATCAGAGGGCACTCACTGCAGGACCGGTCAGGGCAAAGCTTGAAGGTGGGGTGGCTGTCCTTGGACCTCCACTGATGCCCTCCTCCTCCACAGGCATGTGTCTGTTCTGTTCCATGTCCCCTGAGCCCGGAGGCCCCTTTCCTGGATCACAGTGACACTCTGGCTGGTGACGGCATTGCTGCTGGGACTGATCTCCCTCCCCCCCCAGGCTGCCTGTGGTTCTGTCCCAGCCCCTGGAATCCAGGCCGCCTCCCACTCCCCTCTTGGAGCTTGCATATTTACCACTCTCTGGATTAGAGCCTCTCCTTCGGAGTCCTGGAAATTAGAAACTCAACATTAGTGCCCAGGCCAGCTTGGGGCCTTAACGAGTGCCACAGGTGACTTCTGAAAACGCCCCTGTTGAATTCTCCAGCCCCCAGGGGATCTTTCTATCTATAGATTGTTATTAATAACCCCTTTGTTCTTGCCTGGACCCCCTTTCTAACCCCACTGGCCCCCTGTCTCATGCTACAGCCAGCCCCGCCTGCTTGCTGAGCCCAGGTCAGAGCCCCAGGCCCCAAGCAGACTTGGAGTCCCATCTCTCATAGCCGTGCACCTGATAGCACCTGCCTCTTTTGGGGGAAAGACGGTGCCCAGACCTCGTTCAACACCAGTACCAACGACCCCTCTCCCCTAAAAGACACTCACCTGATTCCTCAGATGGCACCACCTCCCCGGGGGCACCTGCACAGAAGGGAAATCAGTGACTGCATATTCATATCCTCTGGGTGGGGAGAAGTTACACTGCAGAGAGACTTCCCATTGATCTGCAGGGGGCACTGGAGCAAACTGGAGGGTTCCTCTTTCATCTAAAGGGGCAGGCACCACCCCACAGTCCCCGAAAGCTGCCGCAGCAATGCCTGCCCCATGTTACAGGTCTTCTAATTTCCCACGAGAAGCCAGAAATCCAGGTTTTTATACAAACTTCTTGACTATAAAAAAAAGCTGGCAATTCATATTCCATCGAAGCAAAGATATCATGGTTTGTGAGAATGACGTCATTTTATGGAAGGAAAACTACTGCCAATTATAACTGCAAGTTGCCAGTGATTTTAAGAGGCACCCTGATTTCACAGATCTCCAGATGTGAAAAACTGTTAGTTGTAGACGTGATGAAATACATTAAGAACAGTAATAATAATAAAGATACTCTGTGGGCCAGATAATATACATCTGTACACACAGGCCACCAGTTCGCAATCTGTGCCTGTTTATTCCTATCCAGATGCAGGTGAGGACACTTCGCCACGTGGCTCCAGCCCCACCAGGCCCTGAGCTTGTGGAAGCCAAGCTGGGTTGTACCATGGGGGCCCTGGCCCCTGACCCCAGTGTGGAGCTCCTGTCTGGGCTGCCTAGGGTGAATCGAGCCCTATACCTGCCCTGAGGTGCAGCCTTCCCTTTAATCTGGCCTGGGTGGCCCTCCCACCTCATTCACACTCTGGTTTTTTTTTTTTAATATTTATTTACTTAGGCTGCACTGGGTCTTAGTTGTGGCACGCAGGAACTTTAGTTGTGGCATGCAGACTCTTAGCTGTGGCATACATAAGGGATCTAGTTCCCCAACCAGGGATCGAACCCGGGCCCCCTGCATTGGGAACGCGGAGTGTTTCCCACTGAACCACCAGGGAAGTCCCCACCCTCTGGTTCTTGGCGTCTACTCTATTCCCAGTGACTTCTCTCCTAGCCTGTCACCTTCTTCCCCTCAAGGGGAGGCAGGAGTTCCCACTCTGTACACTTCCGCCCTCCAGATCAGCCCCAGGACACAAACACCTGAAGGGGGCACTCAGCTCATGGCAATAAACACTCAGTATGCTGAACTGTCTTTAGGCTAATGTGCAAACAGGAGCCAGTGTCTGCGAGTGACCAGAGGGGCCAGCACCAAGGGTACAGAAGGCAAACCAAGAACGGCATGAAATGAGACTCCGGCCGTGTAATTACCAAATACCTCTGGTGTCTCGGGAGGGGGGAGGTGGGGCGGGGAATTCATTACTTGGGGGAATTAATTCACAAATACGTGACAATATCTACGTTTTCTACAGTGAACATGACTTACTTTTTGATGAGAAAAAAACATTAAAAATGTATGTATATGTAACAGTTTCTCTCTCATTTTACACTCAGTGAAAACTTTCTTACACTACTTAATTAACAACATTTTAAAAAATTAGATAGTACCTGTTTTTGTTTAAAAAAAAAGAAAAAGAAAATCAGAAAATTCAGATGAAAGAAAATAGTATGGAGATTACTCACAATGCTGCCACCCAGTGGCAGCCACTGGTAATACCTTGATGCAGAATATTAAGGTATTTCATTTCCATTTCTTTGAATGTATTTGTGTTTCCCGTTGTATTTCTTGGGTTATTATCTGGCATTAGGAGACTAAGCAGATTATGTAAATGTTGGATTAAACAAAGTTAAACAGGTTTTCTTATCTGGCAGTGTTCATTTATGAGGCTTTTTGGCAAACTGGTTCATTCCTACAAACTCCTCCATCTCATCAAAGTGCTACCAAGCAAAGTGCCATAATATTTATATCTGCTCGCTGTAAAAATCATGATGCTTAGAGACAATTACTCCGTAATTTGAGTTTTGTAGAAATCGGGTCCTTAATTTTCCCTTGCATGCTTAAACAACCCAGTATTCCAAGAGAGAGGGTACTGATTAAGTTCCATCTTGCTGGTTGGAAAGCAGAGGCCCAGAAAGGTTGGGTGACTGGTCACAGTCAACCTGCAAGTCAGGGTTATAGATCAGAAGAGATTCCAGGACAGTCTGACTGTGGCAGAAAATGCCTGCCCCCACCTCCATCTGCCCATGTTATAACCACTCACCTTGCCACATCTCCTATATCTGCCCAGGACTTTGAGCTCATGAAACACCCTCATCACCTTGTTTCCTCCCAACAAAGCCCTAAGCCTTCATGTCCTTTGTTTAATTCTGTTTCCCCCAAAGCCACTGGACAGACAATCACCTTCATAGAGTTGAAGCTCATCCTTCAAAATGTCAGGCTCCCCATGCTCAGCACCTGGGTGTAGACAAAGCCTGTTAGTCAGCTCCCCCCAGTTACAGCATCCCAGAGTGGCTTCTCTCTCCTGGTGTCGGAAGCCTTAAAAAGTAACATAGTCTTTGCGCTGGGGGTGAGGTGGGCGCTCTTCAAGAGGCAAGACAGCTGCACAAGAGCTTTCCTGCTGCTCTGTCTGACGCCCCTCACACGCCCCGAGGTGACTGTGTTCCGCTGACTAAAGAAGAATTGGGGGCCTGAGAGGACCTGGGCCTCGTTCAAAGTCAGTAATAAGAGTTGCCATTTTTTGAGCACTTACTATGTACCAACACTGAACTAAGTAATTTATAGTTAATATTTCATTTGATCCTCTTGGAAATGCTGTGAAGAAGGTATTAATGCCTCTCCCTCCCCATTTTACAGATAAGGAAACTGAGGCTCACAAAAGTTAAGTTATTTGCTGAAAGTCACACAGTCAGGAAGCAGAAATTCCAGGGTTCAAACCCAGGTCTGTCACCAAGGCCTGCATTTCTAATCATTTTTATCTCCAAAAATAGAACCCAGAGCTCAGCTCCAGAGTCATGAGAGCATTTATTAAACACCTATGTGTGCCAGGATCTGTACTAGGCATTAATCCAGGCTCTTTCCCCCAAGTTCTTTTCTTCCCACAATCAATTTAGGCTAACATTTATTAAAGTTTTTTTTTTAAAAAACAAAATTATATTCTTCTGGTTATAAAGATAAAAAAGATTATTGTAAAATATCTATGGTATAAGTCAATTCAAAAAAAAACAAGAAAATGAAAATCACCCATAATTTAACCATCCAGAGATAACCACTATTAACATTTTGATATTCTTCCTTCCAGTCTTGTTTACAATCATGTATGTGTGAATTTTTACAAAGTGTATATGAGATCAAATGAATTCTATGATTTGAATTTCTCTTTTTCACTTTAGAGATGTATGAAGACCAGAGCTCTGACCAGGACAGGGTGTAGCATCACTGCTCTATGTTGCTGTTGTTGGACGTTAGGTTGTTTCTATTGTTGCCCTACTATAAATAACACTGCAAGGAACAAATTTTCACACGGGGGACTTCCCTGGTGGTGCAGTGGTTAAGAATCTGCCTGCCAATGCAGGGGACACAGGTTCAAGCCCTGGTCCAGGAAGATCTCACATGCCACACAGCAACTAAGCCCATGCGCCACAACTACTGAGTCTGTGCTCTAGAGCCTGTGAGCCACAACTATTGAGCGCGTGTGCCACAACTACTGAAGCCCTCACACCTAGAGCCCGTGCACGGCAATGAAGAGTAGCCCTCGCTCGCCACAACTAGGGAAAGCCCGAGCGCAGCAACGAAGACCCAACGCAGCCAAAAATAAATAAATAAATAAATAGATGTATTTATTTATTTAAAAAAAAAATCTTCACACGGACATGCTCAGGCCCACTGAGAAATTCAACCATCAGCCAAGTGGGCAAAGGAGAAATGGCGAGGCCTACTGCCTACTGGGTGAGCTGCCCCTGCGGGGGAGACCAGCCCCCGTCTCTGCCAACGTTTTCCAGTTACTCAGGGGCGCTAGTCCTCATTGCTGCTCTTTGCAGGGAACAAACACAAGCTGTGGGAGAACCTCAGCCTGGATCGAGCCTGGAATACCTCATTCTGGTGTCGGTTCTCAAAATTTAGTTTATGTGAGGCGAGTGGTCTGGGGGAAGAATTCTGCTTTGAGGGTTAGGGGACAGGAACTGCCATGAACTTTCTGTGTGACCTCAGACAAATCACTTACTATGTTCAACACGGCTTTCACGAAGATGAGACAAGGCCCTGTGAAGTATCGTGTTACTGAGGTGCTTTCCCTCCTGCCCAGTGTGGGGGCTGCACCAACTGTGATGCCACCACCGCCACGCTGACTCTGGGTTTGCTCGTGCTCTGTCTCCCACCTGGAATGCCCTTCCCACTTGCTCCCTTATCCTGAAGCTTAAGCTGATGTCACACCTCCTGGAGAAGGGCTTTTCCAGCTGCCCCAGCGCACACGCACCTTGTCCACCCTCCTCTGGGGTTTCTATAGCATCAACTGTCTGTGCTTGACACAGTGGGCATGAGGGTCCCTGGTGGTGCTCATCCCTCCAACCACCTTGAGCTCCTGAAGGACGAGGCCTGGGTATCACTGTCCTAAGGCTGCCCCGCCTGCAGCAGGAGTTTGATTAAAGCCTTGAAGAATGACCGCGTTGTTGGCACTCTTGGATTGGTCAGCATTCTGGAGATTCAGGCCTAGGAGTTTCTGGCTTCAGGTCCAGAGGACTCCCTTTTCCTCAGGATGACCAAGAGGGCCCCAGCAGTCCCGATGTTCCTCAGCGGGCTTGGGGACCTCCTGGTCTATCATGGATAAATTTTTTAATTATAGGAAACCAAGTTAACTGTGCTTAAAAATCAGTGCGGGAAAAAAAAACAATCAGTGCGTATGTGATCTCAACTAGGCACAGAAAAAGAGGTATCAGGAAGTACATCAAGATAACAACAGCAGTATTTATCTCAAGAGATGGGATTTTGAGTGGCTTCTATTTTCTTCTTTTCTGTATTTTACAAATATCAATGCCCCCAAAAGGCTTTTTCATCATATTTTGCAAAATATCAAACAATACAGAAAATAAGAAAGCAAAAATTACTCCAAATTCTATCCAACAGGGACAATCTCTATTAACATTCACATGAATATTATTTTAGCTTTCTCCATGATATAGTAATAATTTTTTTTTTTTTTTTTCTGTACGCGGACCTCTCACTGTTGTGGCCTCTCCTGTTGTGGAGCACAGCCTCTGGACGCACAGGCTCAGCAGCCATGGCTCACGGGCCCAGCTGCTCTGCGGCATGTGGGATCTTCCCGGACCGGGACACGAACCCACGTCCCCTGCATTGGCAGGCGGACTCTCAACCACTGTGCCACCAGGGAAGCCCCATAAGATATAATTTTAAAAACTTGTTCAAGGATTGATTTTTTTCCTTTTCCATTATGGTTTATTACAGGATACTGAATATAGTTCCCTATGCATAATATATAATTTTTAATAAAAGGTATTGTAGAATTGTATGCTGTCAAGAATGAGGATAATTTTTCTGTGTTCTAATTCAATTGTTTAAGAAATTAACTCTGGCAGAAAGAATCACGTTTGTTTCTGGTGTCCCGAGTATCCATCACTGAGCCTGGCACATAGTTGATGCTCAATAAATATTTATTGAATAAATGTAAGGAGATACACTAATATGTGTTTAGTGGTTATCTAACAGAGCAAAGGATGATTTTTTTCCTTCTTTCTACTTCTTTGTATGTTCCATATTTTCTACAAATTGCCCATGTGTAATCTTTCATAATGAAAAAACGTTTGAATTTAAAAATAACAGGATAGGGACTTCCCTAGTGGCACAGTGGTTGGGACTCCATGCTCCCAATGAGGGGTGCCCAGGTTCGATCCCTGGTCAGGGAACTAGATCCCACATGCATGCTGTGATTAAGAGTTCACACGCCACAACTAAGGAGCCGGCAAGCCTCAACTAAGGAGCCCGCGAGCCACAACTAAGATCCAGCATAACCAAATAAATAAATATTTTAAAAAACCCAAACAGGATACATTAAGAACAAAAAGCTGGGCTTCCCTGGTGGCGCAGTGGTTGAGAGTCTGCCTGCCGATGCAGGGGACACGGGTTCGTGCCCCAGTCCGGGAAGATCACACATGCTGTGGAGCGGATGGGGCCGTGAGCCACGACTGCTGAGCCTGCGCATCCGGAGCCTGTGCTCCACAACGGGAGAGGCCACAACAGTGAGAGGCCCGCGTACCGCAAAAAACAAAATCAAAAACAAAAAAAAGAACAAAAAGCTATGTAGGGAGAGTGGTGCTGCATGCTAGACTCTGAGTTAGGGCCCTAACGTGGAGGAAGGTGGGGGGCTGCTGGGAGGCACTCAGGCTTGGGGCCCAAGGACTAATGGTCACCGTCTGAGCCTGAAGAATGGGCAGGGTCTGAGTTCCAGCAGCAGGCCAACCAGGGTAGGACCAGAGACCAGGATCCTGAATGTCAGTCTGTCTCAATGCTTCTAGGACTCCATGTTTATTTTCCTGCTGCTTTCTTTTAAGTGTTCAGTTTTGTTAACTACGTCCAGTCCCATGTGTATGTACTCTGGAGACCAGAAGGAAGGAACTTATGGCCACACTTGGGGGAGAACATTTGTGGGGGAGCAGCAACTCCTGAGGGTCAGAATCAGAAGACAGAACGTCCCTTCCCACCTAGGGAGGACAAACAAAGGGACAGAATCCCGTGTTGTAGCCCTCCTGCCTCTGGAAGCTCTTCTAGAACTAAACCTCACTGGCCTCGGTTTCCTCACCTGTAAAATGGGAATAACAACAATGCCTTCCTCATGGGTTGCTGAGTATTAACTGAGTTATTCCACATAAAGTGCTTGGAACGCTACCTGGCACGAAGTAAGTGCTCAATAAATGCTAGCTGTGATGTTGCTGCTGCTATAAATTCAGCCTTACCTTTTGAGTTAAAAGAATAAAAGTAGAGAGACATCCTGCTTCTTTTCAGAGAATAATGCGGCAATTTGTAATCAAAGTCCAATTAGAGATGCTCATCCCTCTAAACCCATTAAAGTGCTTGTGGGAGTAGATATGTAGGACTTGATTTGTATGAAAAATTCAAAAAGTAAAGGCTTTTGTGCAAGGATGCTCTTGAGCATGACAAACTGGGGTGGGAGGGGGGAAATCTTAACAATAGCAGTTACTTTTAGAGCTATTACTATCTGATAGGTGCTAAGCCTTTGCACCTGTAGCATGTAATCCTCACAGGTATCCTATGAGATAACTTTTGTTACCAACCCCATCTTATGCATGAGGACTCCAGGGCATACAGGGTTCAGCAATTTACCCAAGGACGCTTAGCTAGTTAGTGGCAAAGAAAGGGTATGAACCTGCAGGCTGCTTGAATGGACACATGCACTGCCCCTGATTCCAAAGTGCTCCTACGAAACTTATACGTTCCTTTACATGAGATGCAGTCACTTGAGGGGCTACTTGGGAAACATGAAAAATAGCTGCTAAGATATTATGGAATAACATGGCAAAATGCTTAGGATAAGATAGCAAAAAAAATTGTAAACCAAAGACAAAATTGTCTATACGGTAATTTTTTGGGTTCTTTTTTTTTGGCCACACTACGTGGCATATGGGATCTTAGTTCCCTGACCAGGCATCAAACACGTGGCCCCTGCAGTGGAAGCACGGATTCTAAACCACTGGACCACCAGGGAAGTCCCTATATGGTAGTTATAACTGTGTACAAGTTACATGTACAGAGAGGCAAGCTCTGGAAGGGAACATGGAAAAAGAGAGCTGCAGTACCGAGGTGGGAGGTTCAGGAGACTGGTTTTTCTTCTTTTCTCTTTTTTTAAAATTTTTTTGGCTGCATTGGCTTTTTGTTGCTGTGCACAGGCTTTCTCTAGCTGTGATGAGCGGGGTCTACTCTTCGTTGCGGTGTGCAGGCTTCTCATTGCGGTGGCTTCTCTTGTTGCGGAGCTCAATCTCTAGGCGTGTGGGCTTCAGTAGTTGTGGCACACGGGCTCAGTAGTTGTAGCTCGTGGGCTTAGTTGCTCCACGGCATGTGGGATCTTCCCAGACCAGGGCTTGAACCCGTGTGCCCTGCTTTGGCAGGCAGATTCTTAACCACTGCGCCACCAGGGAAGTCCAGGAGATCGGTTTTTCCATGTAAATGCTTGTCTTTAATATTTTAATATAGATTTATTTAATGAAATCATTGCTTTACCTGAGGAGGAGGATGAAGAGGAGGAAGACTTGCCTCTCTCATCTTGGTCTTGAGAATAGAGCTCAGCCTCCTTGTCTTGCTTGTGGAAATCCGTCTCTCCATCTGGGAGGCACACATAGGCAAGGATGAGTGTTTCCTGCCCTTCCCACCCCAGAGACCACCCAGGCCTCCCCAGGGGTCTACTTGGATGTGGGGAGCCAGGAGTGACTGGATTCACTGGGACACTCTTCCCAAACCCCTAGGGCCAATGGGAGGTACAGGAGACCAGGGATCTCAGAGGCCCTAGAGGCTCTAGGAAGGCCAAAGGCAGACTTTTCTCTGAATGTGGAGCCCAGAGAGGGGCTTCTAAGCCCTCCATCCTTCCCAAGAGACCACTACACTGTGTAGAGCAGTTGCCAATTTAAAATTCTCTGTAAATTACAGGGCAGGTGGGATACGATCAAGCCCTAAACCTTCACATTCCCCATTCTGGGGCCATGCAGGACGCTTCCCACCTTCTGAGGACACTCCCTAGTGCAAGTCCAAGCCCCCAGAGCCTCTGAGATTTGGGGAGCAACTGAGGGTCCACACAGCTAGAGAGTACTGGGGGACAGACTGGACCAAGCACACACATGTGCATGTGTGTAAAGTCACTACTTCTCTAGAGGTTTTGACCGTAACTTGGGCCATTCATTGTGCCACATGAGCTGAGCAGGGTCTTCTGTTCCACCTACTGCTGGACTTCACCTCCCATGCGGCTTTGCCCAGAGCGTCAGAGAGAGCAAACATACGGTCTAGATCTTCTGATTCTCCGTGGACTCGACTGTGGTCCTGAAGTGATCCTGAAGTCTCCATGGCCTCCCCTGTTGGAATAACAATAGTAATTAATATTACCTTAGTTAATATGTTTAATATATAAAGAGCTTGGCAAATAAATAAGAAAAATATAAACATCCAATATTCAAAGGTACAAGAACAATTTATGAAAAAAGAAATACACAATTAGGGAAATTTGAATAATGATCACCTTTTGATACTATTAAGAGCTTATTTTTTAAAAAAGAGACTTTAGTTTTTACAGCAGTTCTAGGTTCACAGCAAGATTGAGTGGAAGGTAAAAAAAAAAAAAAAAAAAAAAAAATTGAGTGGAAGGTACAAAGGTTGCCCATATATCCCCTGCTCCTAAACGTGCATAGCCTCCCCTGTTATCAACATCCTCCATTAGAGAATTTATTTTTTTAGGTGTCATATTTATATTGAAGTTATATTTATTTAAAGTATTCTTACATTTAGAGATAAATACTGCAATGTTTATGATGAAATTATATGATGTCTAGGACATGCTTCAAAATAATCTGATTATTTGAATAAGGGAGTTGGAGGGCGTAGGTGGGGGTCCAAATATAACAAACACGACCACGAGTTAATAATTGTTGGAGCTATAACAAAATATAAATAGTAGATCTCTGAGTGGTAGCATTATGGGTATTTTTACTTTGCCTTTTCTAAATTTTTAGCAGTATTGCTTTTTTCTTTTCCTTGTTTTTTCTTTTTCCACTATAGTTTATTACAAGATATTGAGTATAGTTCTCTGTGCTATACAGTAAATCCTTGTTATTTATCTATTTTATATATGGTGGTGTGCATCTGTTAATCCCATACTCCTAATTTCTCTCTCCCCCCATTTCCCCTTTGGTAACTGTAAGTTTGTTTTCTATGTCAGTATTTCTTTTGTTACAATAAAATAACCAATAATTTTTCATTACTTAAAAATGTAATATACCACCTTATATCAGTACAGTACTTAACAGTTTTACAAAGGGCTTATGTGTCTGTAATTCCATCTGAGCCTGATCACAAACCAGTCTGTTAGGAATTGGAATTAATTACTTCACACCTGAATTGTAGTTTCTAGACAACAAAACTTCCCCAAAGATTGTTTCACTTGACTTCACTGTGCTCCGCGACGGGAGAGGCCACAACGGTGAGAGGCCCGCGTACCGCCAAAAAAAAAAAGTTGGGAAGGCATGGGCAGTGGAACACAGAATTACGCAGTGATTCCACAATACAGATAAAACAGATGTCAAAATCTCAAGGGCCTAGGTAATGGGCAGAATGTGGCAAAATTATTAGGAAGTGATACATTTTGAGTACTTATTAAACTTTTTTTAACATAAATTAGTTATTTATACATTTATAGAATTTAATTTAATAATGGTTGTGTTTAACAACCGATTCCCAGCTCTGGGCTTATAAACTTCTGTGCCTTCTACCTTCTCTCTCCTGCTTTTTGTATGCTGGAATGCAGACATGGGGTGGAGAATAACTTCAATCACGCAAACTGAGCCAACACCCCAGGGAATCCCTGAGCAACAAGGCAAAGGAACCTGGGCCCTGAAAGGCCTCACGCACAAAGCCGTCTGTGCACATGGACCTGTCTCTGGTCATTTATGTGCACAGGAAATGAGCTTCTCGCTTATGTAATCCCAGGGATTCGGTCTCTGTTACAGCATCTCAGCCACGCTGTTGCAGGCATTGTTCTGAAGCACCCCCCTGCCATTTCTTCTCCTCCCAGCTCTGAGACTAAGGCCTTAACTTCAAGAGGAGGTAGATTCACTCCTCTCTAACAAGTTTAGACCTTGGTTCCCAACCTCAACGCTCCCCACGTTTGGGACCAATGATCCTTTGCCGGTGTGTGCATTGTAAGGTGTTTAGCGGCCTCCCCACTGGATGCAGGTAACACCCCACCCAGTTGTTGTGACAATCAAAAATGTCACCAGACATTTCCAAATGTCTCCTGGGGGCAAAAATCACCCCTACTTGGGAACCACTGGTCCAGAGAACCTACTCTTTTTTTAAAAGTTTAATTTAATTAAACATTTTTATTGAGGTATAATGCTCATATAACATTATATTAGTTTCAAGGGTACAACATGATGATTCAATATTTGTATATGTTGCAAAATGATCACCACAGTAGTCTCGTTAGCATCTGTCACCATACATCGTTAACACAATTTTTTTTCTTGTGATGACAACTTTTAAGGTCTGTTCTCTTAGCAACTTTGAAATATGCAGTACAGTATTATGAACTATGGTCACCATGCCATACATTACATGCCCAGGACTTTTTTATTGTGTAACTAGAAGTTTGTACCTTTTGACCCCCTTCACCTGTTTCACCCACCCCCAACCCCCCATCTCTGGCAACCACCCATCTCTTCTCTGTATCTAAGACTTTGCGGGGGTTTTGTTTGTTTTTAGTAGAGAATCTACTCTTAGTCCACCACAAGACCTTGACAAGGCAGCATCCTTCCCCGTGCCTCAGAGCTGGATTGCCTGGCTGTGAATCTGATCTGACACTTCTAGCTGTGGGATTCTGGGCCAGTCACTTAACCTCTTATGTGCCTCAGGTTTCCCGTCTGTAAAATGGGGACAATGATAGTGTTTACCTCATAGTATTGTTGTGAAAATGGCATGACTTAAAATCCATAAAGCACTCAGAACAATGCCTGGTATAGAGCAAGGGCTGAACAAATGCCAGCTGAGATGATGATCATTATTATGACAGGGCGCGGCAACAAGACAGCATGTGCTTTGGGGTGAGACTGACCAGGGTCCAACCCCACTTCAGTCACCTGTGCACGAGATGACCTTGGCAGGACAGGCTCCTTCTCCAAGCTCTAGTTACCTCAATTGTGAACTGGCGATGGCAGCACCTTAGAGAAGAAAGATGGCCAGTGCCTGCCCATAGGAGGACTTGGTGAGTGTGAGTTCCCTCTTCTACAGACCTCCTATGACCCCCGGACATTCGGGGTCCAGACCCAGCCCCACCCATCTCCCATCTCCTAGGGCCCAGGCTCCATTACCCCTTTCTAGAATAAAAATTCCTATTTCTCGGGGCAGAATTCAGCTAAGCATTAGGAGGTCACTAGCCAATAAAATGAATCGATATCCAGGTATGAATGACTGATAACCACAAGCCTTCAGGGCATATTTATATTTTGAAAAGGACTCTTTGTTCATAGCAGGTGTCCAGTATGTCTCACTGGCTGAGATCATCTCTCATGGTGGAATTTCAGGTGGAGTGGAGGAAGAGACTTAGAGCTGTATGGGGGCAAGAGAGCTGCTGGCTGACAGCAAATACACCGACAGTTCGCCAAGCTCATCCTACCTCTTTCCTGCTCTAGCTGTCTCGGTCACGTGGCAGCCCCTGGTGACACTCAGCATTTTCAAGCCTCCAGACTTCCACCCATGCCATTCTTCCTAGTTACCAAAATTGTATCTGACTTTCCAGGCACTGCGCAAATACCACCTCTTTCATGAAGCCCTCTGCTGGTTGTCTAACCAGTACCCACCCTCCTTACCCCCACTCCCTTATTCCTTCTCCCCCCTCCATCACCCCTGGACTTCTTTCTTGCAAGCAAAACTGAATTTTGTTCTTCCATATCAAGTAGATACTTGTTTTCCCAGCTAGGAGTGGCCATGTGATTCAGTTTTGGCCAAAAAGAAGTGAGAAGCCTGATGGGGTTCTGGGAAGGAGTTTTGCTTCTCCTGAGCAAAGAGGCCATCAGTGTTGGTGCTGTGTCTTGCCTCTCCTTTCTTTCTTGAACATGAGTGTGATGGCAGGAGCTACAGTGGCCATCTTGTGACCATGAAGAAAAGCCAAAGCAAATGTAGGGTCACTGAGCTGATGAGCCCTTGACAGCAGCTGCCTGCTTTCTTGTTATTTAAGAAAAATAAACCCCATTTTGTTTAAACCTCTATAGTCAGGATTCTCGGCATTTGTAGCTGAAAACAATTCTGACAGATACACCTTCCCTCCCCTACCTTCATACATTAATTGAGCACCTACTGTGTGCTAGCACTGGGGATACTGTGGTGAACAATTTGCAGCCCTGTCCTCAAGGAATTTCACAGTAGACCCAGGGGGTAGTCCCATGGGAGCCAAGGGGCCAAATCAAACCAGGGTCAGTCAGGGAAAGTTCCAGAAGGAGGGAACGCTGCGGGTGAGTTTGGAAGGGCCAGAGGAGCCATGTGCAAAGGCACAGAGGTGAGGGGCCTTGGCCCACATGGGAGACAGGTGGCACGAAGAAACTCCAAAGAAGGATGGGATTTGGGGGAGGCCCAGAGGGCACATTGCTCTCCTGAGCCTTCATCAGCTGTGCCTTGTTTCAGACTCTTCCTTCTTGAGGGAGGAGGCTTGTTGCACAACTGCCGGGGCCACTGTTCCTTGTTCACCTTCAGATCTCCAGTCAGGGCCCGGCAGAGGGTCTGACACACCCAGGGTGAGTCTCTTCCACTAGATCACTAACCAGGCAGGGTAGGGACCATGGCTGATTCATCTCTGTGTCACCTGTGCCCTGCACAGGGCCCAGCAGAAAGCAAAAAAGATGATACTGATGATGATGAAGACAATAACAAATAAGTGCTTCCTATCTACCAGGCAAGGGTCTGAGCACATGACACATGTGCCTCACATATGCCTCACCACAACTCTATCAGGGCTCACTGTGGTTGTGCTCATTTTATAGGTAAGAACATTGAGGCACAGAGAGGCAAGGTAACTTGCCCAGGGCCAGAGAGCTAGTAAGTGGTTGAGCAAGGGTAGTCGCTCAGCCCTTGTTGATGCTGGCACCTCTTCCCAGGCCTCTGTCATTAGCACCAGGAAAGAAGCCACTAACAGTCATCGAGTGTTATGCAAATGATGCTGACTTGGCTTCTATTTAGTTCTGGAGCCCTGAGCAAGTGTCCCCAGAGCCCAGGGAACCTCCTCGGGCAGTTTTTCAGCACACTGATCCATCAGGAGGGGAAATAGAACTATCATGGAGGCAGGACCTGAGGTAGCCCTGTTTCTCCTTTTAATGTCCTTGCCTCATCCTCCTCCACCCATATTTCTGCTGTAAGAAAGGATAAACAGAAATGTAAAAATTTTAAACTCTAAGATCAGTGTGTAGGGCAATGCTTAAGACAAAAGGACAGCACACTAGTGGTGGGACATCAGGCAGAGGGATTGCCGTGAGAGGCTTCTGAAAGTTCAAGTTCACAGCGTGTGACCGCCTTTGAGCCAAGATGGAACTCGGAATTGAGACAGGAGAAGTGAAGACAGAAGAAAGCAGAGAGAGGAAAGAGCACATGGCGCAATCCCCGTGATCTTATTTCACCCTTGCAAGTCTTATTTTACACAAAAAGAAACTGAGGTTCAAAGAGACAAATGACTTGTCCAAGGTCTCCCAGCTTACAGATGGACTCGAATCCATCCCCTGCCCTAACAGAGAACCCCCGTTCCCTGGCCCTGGTTAGAGGCCCGTAGGCCTCCCTCTTTCAGGTGCCCCCCACCCCCCCACCATCTGAGGCTGTTCCTACAAGGAAATGCAATGCTTAGCGCTTTTCTCCAAAAAGCCCAGCCCTGCTGAGTCACTGGTGGTGCCAGGGCCGCTGCACCCACAGGCTTTGCTAAACTGGATTTCCACTTCAGTTCAGCCCAGATTTCCTAAGCTCCTGCTATTACAAGGGCCTGGGTCCAAGGTGGGAGGGATAGTAGGGGACACCAGGCCATCACAGCCTCACAGAGCTTTCCCCGCTCAGCTCACTGGATCCTCACGCTAACCAGGCAGGAAGCAGGGTGGAGATCCGTGTCCTAGTTTACGGAAGGGGAAACTGAGCAATGGAGAGGAACTTGCACAGGATCGCACAGAGATTCAGGGGCAAGGCTGGCTCCAGAGCCCTGTCTCCTGATTCAGGGGCTGCCTCTCTTTCTCGGGTGTCCCACCTTGGAGGAGGGGGCTTACTAAGATTGAGTTGGATTTTAACATGTGGCCAAAGTGGGATGAAGGTTTAGTGGAGGGGGTGGGTGGCAGTGGGCTGGTGAAGGGGTAGGAACCCCGTGAGGCTGGGGAATCATCCAGGGCCTTGAACGCTTGGCTAATGGCCAACTTTCCCCACAGGTGGACTGAAACTTCACCCCTGAGGGCCATCAATGTTGGACCAGCTCAGTTAAACACGCCCAGGGCAGGAAATGGGATGGGAGGCCCTGGGAACAGAAACAGCAGCTAAGAGGGGGACAGAGCCGACAGAGGGGTGGAAACTTACTGATTTTGCCCACCTGGCATCAAAGCCCCTTCTGGTGATTGCAGCAAAGGAGAAAGTCAGAGCCCTGGATAATCTCCAGCTTCCCAGCCACCCCAAACAAGCATGTGCCCTAATTCCAAGCACATCCTTGTCAGGCAGACACTGCTCCAGGACAACCGTATGGGAACTCTGGAGGGGTGACTGCCCTCCACCCAGGCTAGACCATCAGCTTCTCCCTCCCGGGAATCGGTCTTGTGACGTGAGTGACACAAAGTCCTCAATCTGTGGGCACTGGTCTCCCCTGAGACAGGGCCCTCCGTATCCTCCCAAGAAAGTTCTGTTATGGTAGCCTGTGGTGGTTTCTGTTACTTGCAACCAAACCATTTGAGATGAGATGAATGCGGGGGGAGGGGCTCTGAGAGTGCAGGCAGAGCGAAGCGGAGCTCGCTGGGCAGGCCAGGGTCCATAGATTTCACTCCAGCCCCCAGGGCGGGACGGGCAGGGCCCCTGAGGCCCCCCGCCCCATTCGACGTGTTCTGTCTCAACTCCAGGCTGGGCTGGGGAGCTCCCGGGTTTCCCCAGCACTGTAACTGCCCAAGCCAGTTGTCCTGAAGATCTTGCCCTAGAGGCCTGCACACTTGCTGAGGACAGAGACCATCTTGGAGCTGGTTCAGCTCCTCACTGGTTTTCTATTTATTCTGTAACAAATTCCCACAAACTTAGAGGCTTAAAGCAACACCTGTATAGCATCTCACAGTTCTGTAGGTTAGAAGTCCAACACTGGTTCACTGGGCTAAAATCAAGGTGTCAGCAGGGATGCCTTCCTTCCTGCTCTAGGGGAAATCCGTTTCCTTGCTGCTGCTTTTTCTCCTTCCCCTTTCTCTCCCCCTCCTTCTTCATTTCCTTGCATTGTCCAGCTTCTAGAGGCCACCCACATTCTTGGCTTGTGGCCCCTTCTTCCATTTTCAAAGCCAGCAATGTCAGGTCAAGTCCTCACACTACACTGCTCTGACCTCTTCTGCCACCCTCTTCCACATTTAAGGACCCTTGTGATGACACTGGCCCCACCCAGGTCACCCAGGATCATCCCGTATGTGACGGCCAGCAGATGAGCAACCTCAATTCCATGTGCAATCTTCATTCCCCTCTGCTGTATAACCCAACAGAGTCGCAGTTTCCAGAGATCAGGACATAGGCACCTTTGGGGGCTATCACTCTGCTTATCAGAGTCTCTCCACCGCAGTGTGTGCCTCAGCCCGGAGCCCTCAGATGCTGACCATCTTCCTTCCTAACTTCTCTGACTCCACCACCCTCCTGGGCCCCTAAGCTCCAAAGGCAGGAAGGATGACACGGCTCCTCCCTCCACAGCCAGCCAAAGCCCAAGCCTGTCCCATCTTCCCTTCAAGAGGAGCTGGGTTCTCTACTCCCACTGCCTCCCTCCCAAGAGATCCTACAAGGGGATTGAGGGTTTGGGACTTGGTCATAACTGTGTTCCTGTCCCTGTTCCTTTGCTGCCAGACTCCACTCAGCTTCTATAAAATGGTGTGTTAGTATCTATCCTCCAGAGTGTTGCGGGGATAAAAGGCTATCATGTCCACAACAAGCCTAGAATACTGGCAACTTAATAAGTGAGAGTTTCCCCTTCCTTTCCCAGGATCAGTGTCTCTCAAATTTGGGTAATGGTCAGATGTCCTTGGGAGCACTGTTGACAGGGCAGATGCCCAGGACTCTCTCACTCAGAGCATCTGGTGTTCAGAACAAGGTTAGGGTTAGGGTGTGGCTCAGGGAAATCCGTACTGTTAACAAAGGCACCACATGCTAGGCAGAGTGTGGTCCACTGAGGCCGCCACAAACTCTCCCCTGAGTGTTACAACAGTCTCCCAACAGGCTTGTCTGTCTCTGGCCTCCCTCCTCCAAACATGTTGCTGCACTGCCCTGGCCTTCAGTTCCCACAAATGGAGAAGCTGGGCTGCACCCTGCAAGGTTCTTCCAGTTCGGACGTTCTAGGATACTAAAGCTCTGGTCCTGTTAAAGCAGTCAGGGTTCATCCACTCAATCGGCAAAGGCGCTCAGGGTTGATGTGACCCAGGGGAGGGCCCAGAAGAGCATGTTCTAACAGTAAGATACATACAGTATCTTGTGGGGCCCTTGAAATGCTCCAAGAAAAAAGTGGATTTTATGTTCAAAGAAGTTTGGGCAACACTGCTTTCCATAGCCCCCCACCCCACCCCGGAGCTGCATGAAGTGCAAGTTGTACATTAAAGGCTCTGAGAAGTCCTGCAGGATAGAAAGCTCTTTCACTCTAGTTAATCCAATCCTTCCCCAAACTACACAAGAGCATAGTCCTTTTCCCCAGAATGTGATTCAATGTCTTTTGATACAGCTTTGGGAAATGCCATCTGCTTCAATCCCTGCTGTGCCTGGGGCCCGTCTTTTTGTCCTAGAATCCAGGCCTGGGCACTCTCGCTGCCCCCTCTGGACACTGCCAGCTTCCCAGGTCCAGAGTTCCTCCACCCGTCAAGCAGGACAGTTGGGGAGGGGAATGAATCAGAAACAGACCCTGGGAAGCCAGAGGCATGGAACAGAAACCGTCTTTTCAGAGCTCCAGATCCCAAGGTATGGGTGGGAAGTCCTCTGGGCACCCTCAGGGCAGGGGCTGGGAGGAAAGAGAGTTAGCTGCTGTGAGACCAAGGGCCTGGCCGGGCCCTGCCACCAAGCCCTGGGCACATCGCTTCTCTCTTCTAGGTCCTTTTTCGCATTTTTGAGACAAAGAATAGTGTCACTCACCAAGGGTTTTGGAGCTCACCTGGGGCTGTGGACAGGACAGTACATAGTAAAATGACATGCTATTAGCCAATACTCTGTACTGAGAGGTATCTTGATTAAGTCACTCTAGCAGTGGGGTCTGACAGAGCCCACTCCAAATCGTGCCTCATCACTTTACTCCCCAGCTCGGTGACTTTGGGCAAATAACTTTACACTCTGAGCCTCAGTTTCCCTGTCTGTAAAATAGGGATTGTGTCACTATCTTGCAGCGTCGCTGTGAGGATTCAGATAAAATGGACTTAGATTCTGGGCTCCCTGGGATTAGGAATCACGTTTTTCTTGCTACTATATTCTAGCCCCTGGCTTAGAGAAAGTGCTTCAGAAAAAGAAGCCGTAAAGTGCTGGATTTAAGAGCTTAGAGAAATAATGTTACGCCAGCAGTGTCTCAGCATCTCCCCCTTCCCTTTATAAGATCCTCCACTTGCTCCCGTCCCCCTTCTTCTTCAGCCCGCTACACCTCCTGCCTCAGCCTCACCTCCCACCTCACCCCACTCCCCAGGCTTGGCCCTCTCTCTCTTTCCCCGAGCTTGAATTCCACATAGTTACAGCCAGGAGATCGAAGCTGAGGCCCAGAGAGGGAAAGGGGCTTCCCCACAGGCCACGAAGCAAATGATATGAACTCGGATCTGAGGCTGAAGTCCAAGCACAAGGGGACCCTCACAGAGGAAAAGAATGAAGACGCCACCGTTCCCACCTCCTCAGCCGTTTGTCTCAAGTCCATCCAGGCAATTTAATGGTGGGATAACAACCCAAACTGCTCAGCCAGCTGCCCACAAGCTGGACGGACCTGTCACGAATCTGGGTGAACCCTGTGGCCACAGCACATCCAAGGATGCAGCGAGGGCCTGAGAAGTGGGGATGGCACCGAAAGAAGAAGGTAAAAGGGACAAAAATCCAGTCTGTGCAGAAGGAGGATGGGTGGGCCCAGCTTGGAGGCTGTTCATACAGAAAGACCTAGGATTTTAAAAACACTCTCTGAAAGATAAGTACATTTTAGCACAAGCATCTGACTGGACTCTAGCACACAAGAGGTGCACAACCAATGTCTGTCAAAGTGAAATACGAGTCACCAAGGTGACAGAGCAACAAAGCAAAGCTAACACAGCCTTAGGTCATATTAACAGAAGCACAGAGTGTACTATGAGGAAGGTGACCTATACCTCACCAGCTCCTATCCTAGGCTCAATCCTAGGTCCTGAACAGAACAGAGTCTGGACAAACCAAGATAATCCAGAGGATGTGAGTGGTACGGAGACCACATCCAAGAGCAGTGGCCGGAGGAGCAGGGTGCTCAGCCTAGGGATAAGCACTGCATGAACAGACCTGGTCACTGTCCCCAGGTCTCTGCAAGGCTCCTCCAGGACAGGACGACCAGGTGGGGCTGTGAGCCCAGAGGGAGGGGTTGGGACCTTGGGGAGTCACCAGGGCAGATGCCAGCTCAATATGTAAAGGAATTTTCTAAAAATGAGAGCTGCTTTGAGTGGTCACGAGCACCCTGCCATGAGAGGTGGCAAGCGAAGGTGTGGCAGAGGTGGGCTTAGATGTCTTTAGTTCAGAACCTACTAGTCTCTCAAATAATAATCTCCAAAGCACAGGAGGAAAATATTAGGTCATTATTTCTACTTAAGTTTTAGCTAAAAGTAGTTAAGAGTATATAGCTCAGGGCTTCCCTGGTGGCGCAGTGGTTGAGAGTCTGCCTGCCGATGCAGGGGACACAGGTTCGTGCCCCGGTCCAGGAAGATCCCACATGCCGCGGAGCGGCTGGGCCCGTGAGCCATGGCTGCTGAGCCTGCGCTCCGCAACGGGAGAGGCCACAACAGTGAGAGGCCCGCGTACCGCAAAAAAAAAAAAAAAAGAGTCTGTAGCTCAACCCTGATGTGCACCCTTGGCCATATGTCAGACACCCAGTGCCATGTCCATTAAGTGGGGTCTCCAGAGGCCAAAGGCAGCCCACAATGCAGACAGGTTTGCTATGCCCATGTCTTCTGTTCCTTTACATTCAGCCTACGGCTGTATACTGCAGTGTCCTGGTGGCGGGTTCGGTGGAGCTGAGGATCAAACAACACAGCTGTAACTGAATCAATCCCTGTAGTGTGGACAAGTGACTTCTAAAAGTCCCTGCCAAGAAACCATGGGTGGAGATAACGCTAATCGAGAAAGTGCAAGCCAGCGACAGGAAAAGTGTAGGACAAACCCACCACTGTTCCTAGTTCAAGCCCTGCAACAGCCACCCTAACGTTGAAAACAATAAAGAATGGCATCTCACATACACATTATTGCTGACTGAAATCACAGTAAGAAAACTCCTTGAAAGGTGGACTTCTGTCCACTACTGTTGGTGATGAAATTCACTCCGAATATATACTGGGCCTTGAGACATTAGTTAATTGTCACAGTACTTGTATATAATTTCTAAATCCATATATATATATATATATATATATATATATACACACACACACACATATGTTGTGGGCACCTAAACATTTTTCTTTTTTTTTTTTTAATTAATTAATTTATTTTTGGCTGTGTTGGGTCTTCGTTTCTGTGCGTGGGCTTTCTCTAGTTGCAGCGAGCGGGGGCCACTCTTCATCGCGGTGCGTGGGCCTCTCACTGTCGCAGCCTCTCGTTGCGGAGCACAGGCTCCAGACGCGCAGGCTCAGTAGTTGTGGCTCACGGGCCTAGCTGCTCCGCGGCATGTGGGATCCTCCCAGACCAGGGCTCGAACCCATGTCCCCTACATTGGCAGGCAGATTCTCAACCACTGCGCCACCAGGGAAGCCCTAAACATTTTTCTTGAGCAGAGAGTGACATCAAAAAGTGTGACGGGGCTTCCCTGGTGGCGCAGTGGTTGGGAGTCCGCCTGCCGATGCAGGGGACGCGGGTTCATGCCCCGGTCCGGGAGGATCCCACATGCCGCGGAGCGGCTGGGCCCGCCAGAGCGGCTGGGCCCGTAAGCCATGGTCGCTGAGCCTGCGCGTCCGGAGACTGTGCTCCGCAATGGGAGAGGCCACAGCAGTGGGAGGCCCACGTACCGCAAAAAAAAAAAAAAAAAAAGTGTGACAAACACACAAAAAAAGTGTGACAAACACTGCTCCGGATTCTTAGACCCAGCTAGACACTAGGGGGATGCTATTCCCTGTTTAGGTTTGGGGGTCTAATCAGATGTTTCGGATTTAGAGACGAAGAAAAACCAGGAGGGAGTGTGCTCCTCAATAAACTTTTTGAGGCCCCCAAAATGTTTGAAGAGGAATGGGAAGAAACCAAAAACTCTGAAAAGAATTTTCCCTGGCTCTGACTCTCCAAGGTGGGTGTCTCGTTAAACAGCCAGTGCCAGGCCAGGCTCTTCTTTCTCAGCCTCTCAGGCCAGTTTCTCTCTGTCTCTGTCTCTTCTCGCTCTCTTTTCATCTTTTTCTCTTGGTCTTTCACATTCCCTCCCTCTCTCTCTCTCTCTCACACACACACACACACACACACACACACACACACACACACAGACAGACAATTGACAATAGCAAAAACCAGAAAGGAGGCACCCAGTGAAAGAGAAAGAGCTTTCTGGCTCTTGAATATCAGACAGACCTGGACTCAGTTCCTAGCTCTACCCACCACTGACTGTGAGATCACTGCAAGTCTCACCCATTCTGGGAGCCTCAGAATCCTCCCCTGGAATGGGCACGCCTACAACTCAACAATAATATGACATCCTAATTTTAAAATGGCCAAAGGATTTCAACAGACATTTCTCTAAAGATGTACAAATGGTCAATAGCACATGGAAAGTTGCTCGGCATCATTAGTCATTACGGAAATGCAAATCAAAACCATAATGAGATACTTCACATGTGCTAGGATGGCTAAAATAAGAAATACAGACAATAACAAGTTCTGAAGAGGACGTGGAAAATTTGGAGACTTAACGTATTGTCAGTGGGAATGTAATATGGTGCAGCCGCTTTGGAAAACAGTTTGAGCTCCTTACAATGTTAAACATAGTTTCACCGTAAGACCTAGCAAGTCCTTAGTATTATATCCAAGAGAACTGACAACCTGTGTCCACACAAAGACTTGTACATGAATGTTCACAGCAGCGTCATTCATAATAGCCAAAAAGTGGAAACCACCCAAATGTCCATCAACTGATGGATGGATAAACAAGATGTGATATAATCATACAGTACAATATTATTCACCCAAAACGAGGAATGAAGTGCTGACACACGCTAAAACATGCATAGACCTTGAAAACATTATGCTAAGTGAAAGAAGCCAGTCAGAAGAGATCCCCTTTTGTATGACTGCATTTACATGAATTGTCCAGAATAATCAGATCCATAGAGACAGAAAGTGGATTAGCGGTTGCCAGGGAGAAGGGGATATGGTGAGTGACTGCTAAAGGGTATGGGGCTTACTTGGGGAGGATAAAAATGTTCTAAATTGGACAGGGGTGATGGTTCACAACTTGGTGAATAAACTGAAAACCACAGGCTTGTACACTTTTAAAAGGGTGAACTTTATGGCATGTGAATGATATCTCCATAAGGTTATTTTCTTTAAAAAAAAAAAGACAACTTCCCACATACAGCTGTTATGAAAGTGAAATGAGTGGTCCCTGGTCCTGGCATGTGGCCAGCGTGTGAGAGATGTCTCCCTAAGAAGGTGGCCTGGTGAGGAGTTCAAGGAACAGGGACGCTAGCCTTTTAGAGGGCTGCACCAAGTTCTGGGAGATCCAGAGACAGGAGAGGGGTTCGTTATTACAGATCCGCTTGGCTTGGACTCTGAACAGGACACACACACACTCCTGACTTCACTTTTCTCTCAGTTTCTAAACAAACCAGGTCAAAATGATAAGCACAACCCCATAATCTTTCTTGTCCCCCATAAAAGGAAAATGGGTTGGCTTCCGGCCCAAAGGCTACCTCTGAGGAGAGAAGCCGGGATGCTCTGAGCACAGGTGGGTCCTCCAGACTCGGGATGACGGCCTGGGGGACCGGGGTGGCTGGGGGCTTCCTCTAGGCCGCACCCTCCACCCCGTGAGCCTCTGACTTAAGCGGGTCTCCCAGCGCCTTCAGCTCTCTGTTCAGCACTTTTCCCCCAGAGATGCCTTTGAGCCCGAGGCCAGGGCAGCTTCTGGGGGCAACAGGAGGGCGGCAGCCTTCACTCGCCGGTCAAAGCGCAGAGGCCGGGCGTCTGTGAGGAAACACCCTCCAGAGCTGTAAGTCCCACGAGGGCAGAGGGGGAGAAGCCTTCCGAAGCTAGGGGGACCCTTCACCTCACGAACGGGACGGGTCACCTGCGGGGGCGGGGCACGGGCTGGCTGGAGGCTCACAGCACCCCTGGAGAACTTCACCCTCCCCTGATTTTCCAGAGATGGAGACACAGGCGCTCACCCAGCTGGGAAGCCACTGAACTGGGACTCAAACCCAGGCCCACAGGTAACCACAAAATGTCAGGCCTGTTGAAGAGCCTGTTCCTCCCCAGTTCTCTTAAAAATCACCCCCAACCCGCCTCTCACGCTCCGCGTGCCCCTTACCTGTGTTCCCGAGGCCGGTGTGGGCTGGAGGCTAGCGGCGCTCAGACTCAGGGGGCGGGCGGGGCGGGGCCGGGAAGAGGGCAGAGAGGCGGGGCCGCCCCCATGACAGGCAGGGGCGGGACGTGACGTCGCCCTGGGCCCCACGCTCACCCGCCCACGCGCCCACGCTCAGCCGGGGGGCCCTCCTTCCTGCGGTGCTGTAGGCGCCAGGCCTTCCTGTCTGAACTGACTGCCCCCCGGATGTGCCAGGAGGGCAGATGGGCGGCTGCAAACCCCAACCCGCCCCGGGCCGGGGCCATGCCCTCTGACTTAAGGGGTGGTTACGTGGGGGCAGTCGTACCACCCTGACGGTGCCAGGCTCTGGGCGGGGAGGAGGTGGCGTGTCCCAGATGCTCCCCACCCGCCTGGGTGAGGCCGACTCAGGGCCCAGCCATGTGGGCCAACCGGATGCTCCCCCAGAGGAGTGAGGTGGGGCTGGCAGCATAAGAGGAGGCCCTGGGGCTCAGGGCTGGGTGGGGGGACTCCTGTGGGTGGGGCTGGCAGTGCCCTCTCCTGGTGAGGAAACTGGGCAAAGGCTACAACATCCACTGCCTTGTGGATCCCAACAGGGTAGGGGGTGGGGACTGACCTCTCAAAGCTGAGGCCGGTCCTCTCACTCACCTCTCAAACACTCTGGAAGCAGGACAGTAAACAAGTCCTACACTGCCATGGGGAGCACCCTGAGGGAGACAGGCCACGACAGCCCCCATGCGGGCAAGGCCCAGGGAGTGATGGGTTCCCAGGAGGGCTTCATGGAAGAGGAGTCATCTAAGCTCAGGAGTCACCCTTGGAGTCATCCTTGACCCTTTGCTCTCTCATACTCTGGTTCTGACCTATCTGGAAAACCCTGTTGTCCCCACCTTCAACATATTCTGAATCCAGCCTCTTCGTTCCATCGGCTTGGCAACCACCTTGGTCTGGCCACCACATCACTAGTCTCTATGCTCCTGTCTGTTCTCATCATGGCAACCAGAGGGATCTGGTTTAAAACTCAAGTCAGCTCATGTCCCTCCTCTGCTCAGCACCCTCCCAGGGTTCACACCTTACTCCCTCCCGTATTTACACAGCCCTGTATGATGTGCCACTCACTCCTTGCTCTCTCTGATCTTGATTTCTATGACTTCCTCTCTCACTCCGCCCCAGCCACCCAGGAATGTGCCCCAAGCACTCCAGTCAGGCTTCCTCCTCAGGGCCTTTGCACTGGCTGTTCCCTCTGCCTAGAATGCTTTTCCCTAGACAGCCACCTGGCTCCTTCCCTCACTTTTTCAGGTCTCTCTACTCAAATGTCACCTTCTCCAAGAAGCCTTCCCTGACACCCTGTATACAGTAGTAACCGCCTGCACCACCTTTCCCTCGCATCCTGCTTTACTGCCCACTGTCTGACACACCGTATATTTTCTTGTTCTGCATATTTCCTTCTTATGTATTGGTTTGTTCCAGGATGTGGGACAGTGTCCAACACATAGTAGGTGCTCAATAAATTTTGTTGAATGAGTGACCTGAAAGGGTAGCCCAAGATGCGTTCCAAGAGTATTTGAGGCAGAGGGAACCAAGTGTGGAAAGGTTTAGAGGTAACAGGCACTAATGTGTTGAGGATCTGTGAATAATTCAGTACAGCAGGAGAGTGGGGGGCTTGGGGGCTGGAGCAGGGGAGAAGGGAAAGCAAGAGAGGCCTCAGAAGCCAGACCAAGGAGGCCAGACCTTATCGTGAGGGTGATAGGGACACGATCAAATCTTACGTTTCAGGCAATGATTTGGCTGCCGTACTGTAGACTGGCAGGCAAGACATGAGGGGCAGGAACCTGGTAAGCATGAGCCGTGGCAGGGCAGCTGAGTACTAGGAACAAGGTCACTGCGCTGTCCAAAACAGTAGCCACCAGCCACGTGTGGTTATGGAGCCCTTGAAATGTGCTGGTCAGAATTGAGGTGTACTTTAAGTGTAAAATACACACTGGATTTCCAAGTCTTGGCACGAGAAAAAAGAATACACAATAGCTCCTTAATGACTTTTGTACTGATCACCTGTTAAAAAGATAATATTTGAATATAGTTGGGTTAAACTATATTATTAAAATTAGTTTCACCTGCTTCTTTTTGCTATTTTTAATGATGCTACTGGAAAAATTTTTTTAATTTTGTACACAGAGCTCACAATATATTTCTATTGGACACTGTCGATTTAGAGGGTAGAATGGACAGGGCTTGGTGGCTATGGACTGTGCAGGTGAGGGAGACCTTTGGTCTAATTGCAAGTCTCCTCTCCCATCCAATTGCTCCTTTTTGATGATATCATGCAGGCCAGAGGCATAGAGAACGAGCCACAGAGGAGAGCCAAGAGGGTTAGTTTTCATCGCAACATAAGCACACACACACAAGTCATATCTTCACAGTAAAAACTACCTAGAAATGAAATAGGTTGACAGAATAGGCAATGAGACCTCCATCCCTGGAAGAAGAAACTTGAGAACAACCATTAAACGAGGGAAAGGAAGTTGAACTAATTAGCTATTCTCAAAGTGTGGGTCCTGGACCAGCAGTATCAGCATCACCTGGAAACTAGAAATGCAAATTCTCGAGTCCCACCCTAGTCCTAATGAATCAGAAACTCTGGAGATGGGACCGCAATTTGTATTTTAACAGCCCCCCCACCCCCACCCCGTGGTGATGCTATGCTTGTTCATGTTTAAGAACCACGGGTCTAAATAATAATACTTCCTACCACTTAAAGGTTTCAGTGACGGGCACATAGTGCTCATAAGAGCCAGTCATGACCTTGTGTTTGCCTCCTTCTGGTCCCAGGTTAGGGTACTTCCCCTCTCTGAGCAAATAGGAGTTCACCTCCTGCAGCATCTGGCACAGGGTGGAGGCACAATCTCAGGGCATTTCCTACCTCTCTGCCATGGGTGGATCTCCAGGGCCCCGACAGAGCTGCCAGAGGCGCAAGGCAGGTCCAGCTCAGCTCCATCCTGAGGTGACCTCACTGCCCTGCATGTGTGTGTGTATGTGGGGGGGGGGGGTTGATTCATGGGGCAAAACCCCACCATCCTGTGGCCACAGCTGACAGCCCCAGGGAGCCAGCTCAGCAGCTGAGTGTGGCATCTGGCTTCCCTGCATTCTAGAACTGACAGCCAGGGGGGCCCCCCTGACTCAGCAGGCATGTGAATTCTGGAGGCAACAGTTACACAGCTTGGCCTCAGTCTCCACATCCATAAAAATGGGGAGACAGCAGTCCCAATCCATGGTGAGATTATTTGTATGAAGTACTCAGGGCAGTGCCTGGACACAGTCGGCCCTCCCCAGGCCTTGACACTCTTGTGATGAGGCCCTGGGATCCCTCAGGCTGATGGGAACTCCCCAGAGACTTCTTGGATCTGAGAATGATACCCTGTGGGTGTAGAGGGCAAAGAATGTGCCCCTACTATGAGCACCCTGGAGCCTGGTTCTTGACATGAGTTTTTACTTACTCAGCAAATGGATGCCTCTGAGGGCAGGGCCTGTCTTAACCACATTAAAACATTTATCAAATGAATGCTCTAAATCAGGGACTATCACCCATTTCATGGATGAGAAAAGTGAGAATCAGAGGGGTGAATGATTGCTCAAGGTGATGTAACTGGGATGTGGCTAAGTCAGGACTTGAATCCCGGTTTCCTTGACTTCAAAGGCAGGACTTTTTTCACTCCTCCATGGAGAAACTCCAACCTAACCTCATTTAGAAGCCCCTGTATGTGTCATTTAAATCCATGTTTGAAGAGGTAGCCTCTGGCCTAGATTGGACTCTTTGCCACTCCATATTCTTTGGGAAACAATGGCTGTATCTGATGCAATTTGAGATGGAGTTTAAAATATTCCTAAATCTAGCTTAAGCCTGACTCACCCTGGGCCTCTGGATCTCAGTGGTTTCAACTGTTGGTTCTAAGGAAAACCTCTGCAGCTGAAGGCAGAAGTTGGACCTGGTCATCCTGAAAGTCCTCTGACTCTCAGATGCCAGTGTCTCAATGCCTCTTCTAAAGAACAAGGACTAAAGTTAAATTTTTTTTAAAAAGGGGGGGTGGCGGGGAAAAGGTCAACCCTAGCTCATTCTGACAAATGCAAAATGAGGGTTCAGACTCAATTTAAGTGGCTTTCAAACTTCCTTTTTCTTTTTTTAAGCAGGAAGATCCTTTTAACAAATAAAATTTAAGACGTTCTAGCAGATCAGAATGGACTTCTTTCTAGTTCAAGTGGGGATCTTGGGGCTATTGATGGAAGCACCTGCTCAGCATCACCTTGCAGGCAGCCACTGGACTGCCCACTGAGAACCCAAAGGCTCCAGGGAACCCAGTTTGACAACCACTGGAGGGCAGCAACGCAAACTATCCCTGGAAATCTCTTTTTTTTTTTTTTTTTTGGAAATCTCTTTGAGGGGGACAAATAGGTCCAGAAAATATTCCCTTTGGTTTCTAGGGGAAACTACCTCTGCTTGGCCACATTTTCTTAAAATTAAACTTTTTGAGATAATTATTTGAGATCACCACATGCAGTTTTAAGAAAGAACACAGAGACCCCCATGTACTCTTTCCCAAGCTTCACCCAATGGGAACATCTTGAAAAACTATAGTACAATTTCCCAACCACGATATTGACGCTGATACCATCAAAATACGGAACATTTCCATCACCACAAGGACCCCTCATGCTGCCCTTTTATAGCCACACCCACTTTCCTTCTCACTCCTCCCCTCCCTGATCCCCGGCAACCACTAATCTCTTCTCTATTTCTATAATTTTATTTCAAGAAAGTTATAGAAAAGGAACCATACCGTTTGTAACCTTTTGCTATTGGCTTTTTTCACTCAGTGTTAATTCTCTGTAGATTCATCCAGGTTGTTGTATCAGCAGCCTGTTCCTTCTCATTGCTGAGTAATACTCCATGGTACACAGGTAGGGCCCACCCCACCCAGGGCTGCTGGACCCGGTACAGAGGTTAACAGGGAACCTGGCCTCATCTTGAGGGCCTACTGTGAGCTAGCTTGAGTCCAGCACACAGCGGGAGGTTTTAAGAAGGGGTAGGATGCGTTCCTGTCTCCATGCTCCTTATAGCCCATCCAGGAAGCAAAACATGTGAAGTGCCACAGTTGTGGAATTCAGAGCCAAGTGCATTTCGTGAACACGCTTCTAACAAAGTAATTGCCAACAGACATCTTTGACACGATCTGGGAAACCTGAATATAGACTAAATATTAGATTATTTATGGGTTTTTGTTATTTTTGTTAGGTGTGACGTTGGCACAGCAGTTATGTAAAAATACCATCTGTTGGCATGGCAGGCTGAAGCGATTACTAGTGACAGGACATTGCGTTTGGTATTTGCTTTAAGCACTCCAGCCTCGGGAAAAATGGGGGAGGGGGAGAGAGGAAGCACGACTGACCAACATTGACAGTAGCGGAAGCTGGGTGATTCGTACGTTGGAATTCATTATATTGTTCTTCCTACTTCTGTGTACGTTAGGATATTTCCATTTAAAAAAGGTCTTGGAAATGGCCATCATCAAAAAATCTAGAAACAATAAATGCTGGAGAGGGTGTGGAGAAAAGGGGACACTCTTGCACTGCTGGTGGGAATGTGAATTGGTTCAGCCACTATGGAGAACAGTATGGAGGTTCCTTAAAAAACTACAAATAGAATTACCATATGACCCAGCAATCCCACTACTGGGCATATACCCTGAGAAAACCAAAATTCAAAAAGAGTCATGTACCAAAATGTTCATTGCAGCTCTATTTACAATAGCCCGGAGATGGAAAGAACCTAAGTGCCCATCATCGGACGAATGGATAAAGAAGATGTGGCACATATACACAATGGAATATTACTCAGCCTTAAAAAGAAATGAAATTGAGTTATTTGTAATGAGATGGATAGACCTAGAGTCTGTCATACAGAGTGAAGTAAGTCAGAAAGAAAAAGACAAATACCGTATGCTAACACATATATATGGAATTTAAGGGAAAAAAATGTCATGAAGAACCTAGGGATAAGACAGGAATAGAGGCGCAGACCTACTGGAGAACGGACTTGAGGATATGGGGAGGGGGAAGGGTGAGTTTTGACAGGGCGAGAGAGAGTCATGGACATATACACACTAACAAACGTAGTAAGGTAGATAGCTAGGGGGAAGCAGCCGCAAGGCACAGGGATTTTAGCTCGGGGCTTTGGGACAGCCTGGAGGGGTGGGATGGGGAGAGTGGGAAGGAGGGAGACACAAAAGGGAAGACACATGGGAGCATATGTATATGTATAGCTGATTCACTTTGTTATAAAGCAGAAACTAACACACCATTGTAAAGCAATTATACCCCAATAAAGATGTTAAAAAAAAAAAAAAAAAAAGGTCTTGGAGCATGCTGTGTTACTGGACTTACATTCCACATCTGGAGAGGGGCGGTCTTGTCCTACCATAGTGTCTGGACTGTGGTTTCCATTGCTTTGCTTGAAGCCAGTATTTAGCGACCAGACACCAGGAGACTCCTGGCTGCAACTGCTGTTGTGGAATCTCCCACTTTGGATTGTATCAGCCTTGGTCATCCCATTCTAGTGCTGTCTGGTTTGCAAGTATAGTTCTGCTCTTGAGGAGGTGTCACGAATCTCTGTAAATAAATGTGTGAGTTGTTAACCTTTATGATGAATAGAAAGACTGGAAGGAAGAGAGGGAGGTAGAAAAGAAGAAGGGAGGAAGGAAGTAGGGAGGGAGGGAGATTTTTTAAAAGGCTCTTGCGAGCATCTTGAGATGCAAGACCCAAATGTTTGAAACGGGCTCACCTGTGCTGGAAGGACCCAGAGCCTTCAGCCTGGGAATTCTCCTAAGAGCTCGGGCAGTGACTCACCTGTGAGCGATGTCTGAGCGGACTCAAGCCTGGGCAGATGTCACAGGACGCATCTGTCCTGTAGGCGTGAGGGGCAGACCCAGGGCACCTGATGATGGAGCCTGAGGTTGTGAGTATATAGGCATTCGTGTCTGGAACGCTGGCCCGGTTCTCTGCCTGGAGGATGTACTGCTCCTCAAGGCCTGGCTCACACGTCCCATCCCTCTCCTCTGTGTCCCCACAATCCTTCCCTTGACCATCATACATCAGCATATGTCTCCCCTACAAGGTGTAACGATAATAAAAACAACCAATAGCTACCATTCGCTGCAGGTTTGCCATGTGCCAGGAATTCTGCCAAGAGCTTTGCCTTATTGGGTGGGTGCTATTATTTCCATTTTATAGACGTGGAAACTGAGGCTCAGAGGGACTGAGTCACTTGCCCGAGGCCCCACAGCTAGAGGTGACTCAAATTCAGCTCTGTCTTCTCACTAAGTAGTTGTTCTTAACCACATCCCTGATCAGCTTTCCTCTATACCCCCCTGTGCTTAGCACACGGCCTGGCTCTTTGGTAAGTGCTGACAGGAATACTCACTGCTTGGATCCTTGGCTCCCCCCACAGGCTGGGGGGCTGTCACCCTCTCCCAGCAACCTGCCTGCCTCGTTCACTCCTAAAAGATGTGATAGAACAAGAGTTCAAACTTGTTTGCTTCAAGCCACAAAAATCTTTCTCCATCCCAGAAAGAAGTGGTTTAGTATTATGAATAGCCCTCAAGTGGTTCAGTATTTTAAATAGCTGGGAGACCCCAATTTGAGTGCTGGCTCTAGCTGTGTGACCTCAGCCAAATCACTTAACCTCTCTGAGTCTCAGCTTCTTCATAGGTCAAATGGAGAAATCACCTGCCCCACAGAGACAGCACCTGAGAGTACTAAGCAAGTGTTCCTTTTTTAGTTCTCCAGGAGGAGGCCAAAGGATTCCTTTAGTGCCCCTCTGAGGTGGACTGGCATCTCACAACTTGGAATACCAGGAGATGGGCAGAAGCCCCTGCTGAGGTCCAGACAGAAGAAGTGGGACCCAGAGGGAGCAGCCCAGCCTCTCACACGGCCGAGTGAGATGACTCCTGGGGCAGGGGCTGTTTCTGGGGGGGACGGGAGTGGTTCTGCTGCCTGGGCCTTCTCCTCAGGCAACACCTCAAGCCCTGGCCATGTACGAGTGGGGAGAAGCATTTGCCAATAAATTCCATCTTCAGACCCCTGTGGGGCACCTCCTGGGGGGAGGGTCCAGGAATGAACCAGTCCTGCCCCCCATGCTAGGGGTATAGCGGGCACATGGCCACCAGAATAAAGACTACATTTCCCAGTGCCCTAATACCTATGGGTGGCCAATGGGTTGTAAGTGAAGTATCAGCTTCTGAGAACTTTCCTTAAAACACATCTGGCAAATTGCCCCTTTTCTCTTCTCCTCAATCCAACTAGATGGAACGTCGGTGTGTGACAGGAGTCACAGTAGCAATATTTGACTATAAGATGATCTTGGGCAGTTTAGTTATAGTGAGAGGAGGAATCTAAACAGCAACAGGATAAGTCAGAAAACAAAGAACAATGTCTTCAAAGTGCTGAAAGAAAACATCAACTTAAAATCCTAAATCCACCTAAATATTTAAGAGCAAAGGCTTAATAAAGACAATTGTCAGGCAAAAAACTGACAAAGTTTATCATTCCCAGATTCTTGCTCAAAGAACTTTCCTCATTCCCTAGATGAGGAAAAAAGAAATTGAATATGGAAGTAAAGAATCAAAGAAGGAATTGCTGGGCTTCCCTGGTGGCGCAGTGGTTGAGAGTCCACCTACCGGTGCAGGGGACGCGGGTTCATGCCCCGGTCCGGGAGGATCCCACATGCTGCGGAGCGGCTGGGCCTGTGAGCCATGGCCGCTGAGCCTGCGCGCCCGAAGCCTGTACTCCGCGACAGGAGAGGCCATGGCAGTGAGAGGCCCGCGTACCGCAAAAAAAGAGAAGGAATTGTTAGCAAAGAAATTGGTAAACATAGGTAAATCTAAGTAAGTGCTCTCTAAAATAATAATAAACAACTTGAGATGTATAAACAAAAGGTAGAATCCAAATTCATATTAAACAATAATATATATCAGACTGGAATTATTAGAGTTAAAGCATTTTAAGATCCTCATATTATTCAGGAGGAAGGTAGAGGTATTGATTAACTTACAAATTAAATTAAGTTATAAATGATTTAAATTACAAGTTTAAATTGTTTTTAATAAAAATTTAAATCTAATTTTTAAAAATTAATTTGTTGGGCTTCCCTGGTGGCGCAGTGGTTGAGTCCGCCTGCTGACGTAGGGGACGCGGGTTCGTGCCCCGGTCCGGGAAGATCCCACATGCCACAGAGCGGCTAGGCCCATGAGCCATGGCCGCTGAGCCTGCGCGTCCGGAGCCTGTTTTCCGCAACGGGAGAGGCCACAACGGTGAGAGGCCCGCGTACCGCCAAAAAATAAATAAATAAAATAAATAATCAAGTTGTACTCTTAGGATTTTTGCACTTTGATGTATGTATGGTAGATTTCAATTTAAAAAAATTTTTTAAACCTTTAAAAAAAAAGAATATAAGTGAGGATAAAAGTCGACCAACCATATCAGTAATCACGACGAATATAAATGGAGCAGAGTTGCCACTTCAACAAATTGGACTTAAAATATTTAATCTAGCCATCTCAGCTCGCTGTAGCAAAGGTAAATTATTTTAAACTTCTAATTTTGATACAAATTATCAACTCAAATAAAGTGGCAGAAATAATACATAGAGTCCCATGTACCCTTCACCCAGGTTCTCCCAATGGTGACATCTTATATAACTGTACTACAATATCAAAGCCAGGAAATTGACACTGATACAGTACCATTAACTAGACTATCAGCCTTACTCCATTTTCACCATTTTTTATATGCATTCATTTGTATGCACAGTTTCTATGCATTTTAGCTCATGTATAGATTCATATAACCACCACCATCATCAAGATACAGAGCTGATTCACCACCACAAGGAAATTACTTTGTGCTATAAACCTTTATATTTGTGGACATTTTAATAAATGATGCTGAGGCAACTGGGTAACCATTTGGAAAAAGTAAAATTAGATCCATATCTTCTACCATACAGAAGAATAACATATTTTTTAATTGCATGGCAAAAATCATCATAAAGTCAAAGACAACTGACAAACTGGAATAAAACGTTTGCAAAATATACCATATATAAATATACCACATATAAAGAAGACTTCACGATTGACAGGACTTCCAGTTTTAACACCAACACACAAAGAGCTTGGAAGCCATCATTCCCATCCTTGCAACAAGAAAAGGCTGAACAAACTGAAAATCAACAACTTTTCTTAGACCCAACTGAGAAGTGAGGTCGAAGGGCAAACACCACCCCAAAATTTAAAGAGGCAGGAGAATCTCGAAAGTTACAGCTGAGATCTGCTTCCCTATAGCAAAAGCCACTGGAGCCATAAGCTGGTAGGAACACTTTTATGGCAATTTTGACAAACTGAGGGAGGCTGACTGGGAACTAGCGGGAGAGTGAGAAACTCCTGGGGCCACAGCCTTAAGGGAGCCCCCCACACTTTTGTGGGTTTTACCTCCAGGCACCTCACTAAGTTCTCATAATGAAGAGAGCTCCCCTCTGAGTTCTGAGAAGGGGAGGCAAAGAGTAACCTCTGCGAAATACACCCAGAGTGTTCTCCATAACAAAGACCTACTCTCCAGGAAAAAAGTCTTTACAAATCCTTATCCCACCTGTTTTTGGTGATTATAAATAAAGCTGCTATGAACATTTATGTACAAGTATTAGTGTGAATATATGCTTTCATTTTTCTTGGATAAATACCTGAGTGTAATTGCTGGGTCATATGATAAGCATACTTTATAAGAAACTGCCAAACTGTTTTCTAGAGTGGCTGTGTCATTATTTATTCTATTTCTATAACATACCCAAATCTGTCCACTTCTTCCCACCTTCACCACTACTCCCCTCATGCAGCCCCCATCACACTTGACTGCACGACTGACTGCTCAGCAGTCACAGGGGTCTTTCCAAAACACCAATCATGTCACCTCCTTGCTTAATGCCCTCCAGTGGCTCCCTAGAGATATGACATAAAATCCTAACTAACTCCTCAGCTTGGCCTGAAAGGCTGCAAATGATCTGGTTCCTGCCCACCTCTCTGACCTCACTTCCTCCTATACTTGTTCCCACCTCAGGACCTTTGTACTTGCTGTTCTCTCTGTCTGAGGAGCTCTTCCTGCAAAACTTTGCCCAGCTGCCTCCTTTCCTCTGTTCAGGTCTTAGCCCAAATGTCTCTTCCTCAAAAAAGGCCCTCCCTGAGTAACATGGCTAAAGTTGCCCCTCCACACCCAGGCACTCTCTATGCCCTCACCCTCTTTTGTTTTCTGTATAGCTCTTATTTTCCTTATCTAATCGCTTACTTCCTTAATGCTCACATCCTCCATTAGAATGTATGGTCCCCAAGGGGCAGAGGCTGTGTGTGTCTCGTCCCCTGCTGTGTCCCTACTGTCCAGATATGCACTGTCCACTATGGTAGCCACTAGCTGTAGGTGGCTCTTTAAAGTTAATTAAAAGTAAATAGAAATATGTATTCCATTCCTCAATCATACTAAGTCACATTTAATTTAAGCCACATTTCAAGTGCTCCATAGCCACATGTGACTGATGGCCACCATAATGGACAGGGCAGATGTATAAAATCTCCAACACTGCAGAAAGTTCTGTTGGACAGTGCCACTCTAGAGCCCAGGAACCCATGATAACTGGTACCCAAGAAGTGTGTTATAAAATAAAGATTAATTTTATCCCTATCTTATGGGTGAGAAGAACATAGCTCAGAGAGCTTGTGTCATTACCCCAAGTCCACACAGCCAGGAAGCAGCCTGGCAGAGATTTGAACCCAGGGTTGTCTTGCACATGCGACTCACTTTCCCAAGAGCCAGCAGCCTCCTGGCTGTTTGGAGCAGTTCTGCCACTCTCCTCGTCCTCCTACAGATTCTCCCACCCTGAGCTTGTACCTACCTGGGGAGAAACTGTGCACAGCTTCATTCTGGGTAAGAACTGTTGCCCAGTCTGGGGTCAGTCCTGATTCCATCCCAGATTCACTGGCCATGTGACCTGCAGCAAGTCCCTTTGCCTCTCTGGGCCTCAGCTGTGTAGCTATAAAATGAGGAAACTGGCCGTGATGTCCTGAGGGTTGGAGGTGGCAGGCAGGAGGCCTGGGGCGATAGGGTCCACTCCATATCCTGTCTGGCTTTGGGGTGGACCGCATGCGGAGCAGGGTGGGGGTGGAAGTGCTTTGGTTGGCTTGACCTACAATAGCAGCTCCTGTTCCTTGAATGCCTACAGATGAGAAAGCTGAGGCTTAGAGAGGTCAAGTAACTTGGCTAAGGCCTCACAGCAGCAGAACTGACGGAGGTGGGGTTCGAACCTGAGACTCTCTGTTACCATGCCTGTGTCTCGCGAGCAGGGTTGAGGCCCACAGGAATCATAGAGAGAGGCTGTCCGGTGATAGGTGGTGAGCTTCACGTCTGTGGGAGTGTGCAAGCCGGTGATGGGCCGTCTGCAGGGCTGGCGCCGGGCCGAGACCACAGAGCTACTGGCGGGCCCCTCCCGCCTCCCGCCTCCCGCCTCCCGCCTCCCGCAGCGGCGGCCAAGGCAGAGGCGAGCGCTGCGCCGCGGGGCGGGGCGGGGCGGGGGCGGCTATTTCTGTTAGCTGAGCGCAGCCCGCGTGCGGCGGGGGAGGGGGCCGCGCCGCGCCGCCATATTCCTTCCCGTCGGCGGCCCCGCGGCGCAGACACCATGAGCACCGCCGCCTTCCACATCTCCAGCCTCCTGGAGAAGATGACGTCCAGCGACAAGGACTTCAGGTGCGCCCGCTGCCCGGCCCCCGCCTCTCCGCCCCTCCGCCCCGCCCTGAACCCCCGGCCTTGCCCTCCCGGAGCGCCGGCCCTCCCCCGGGACCCTGCAGACCCCATCTCTGCTCCTCGCAGCGGGCTCCACTCCTGCCCCCGAGACGCCCCCTCCCCGCCTCTGCGCCCGGCGGAAGCTCGGGCTGAGTTCAACGCGGATTGCTTGCCCTGTCCTCTCCGGGACTCCAGCCCAGCTGCGTCTCCCACCGTGCAAACTTCAGCCCCTGCCTGCCGTCCCGCGTCTGAACCGCAGCTTGCCCCTCTACACGCTTCCTCTGCCTCTCCTCTCTCCACTTATGCCCAGCCCGCATCTCTCCCCGCATTTGATGGGCCCTGGCTCTCCTCTTCAACCCTCACTGAAGCCCTCGGCCTCTCCTTGGGGATCCCAGCGCCTGCCTCTTCTTCTCCGCATTGAAACTCGCGCCCCTCCCAGGACTACAAACCCCAGGGCTGACTTTTTCACTCGTACCCTCAGCTCTGCTCTCTTCTCAACATCACCCCGCGCCTCCTCCCCGCACTTCATAGGGGCACCCTTTCCCCGCCTCCCTGGTTTGCTCTGACACCACCTGAGGGAGGGGGCTGGGCTGAGTGGCTTAGCAGACAGAGGTAGGTGATGGTTCTGGTGGGGGCTTATAGGTTTTGTGGGCCACTCCCTTTCTGGCCCAGTCCCCTCTTCCTCAGGGGAGACTGAGGCCCAGAGAGGGAAAAGGACTGGTCCATAATCACACAGCCAGTTCTGTGCTGTAAGGAGTCCTCAGAGAGGATATAGCCCGTTGAACATTCTGTCACTTTACTCGCCCCCCCCCGACCCCCCCGCCATTTTACAGGTAAGGAGAGTGAGGCTCAGAGGCGAGAAGGGCCCAGGTGCAGTCACAAAGCTAGGAAGTGGAGAATCGAGGTGCACAGCCAGGACAGTCTAACACAGAGGATGAGATCTCAGCAAGGCCCCCTGACAGCTAAGGATACCCAGGCCCTGCCCTCCTGGTCTGACCCCTGCCTTCGGCAGTTTATTCCTCAGCACCGCTCAAGAGGCCTTGCTTTAGTAGAGCCTCTGAGCCAGAGTCCTGGGTTCAGATCCTGCCTCCGGCCACTTACTGGTTGTGTGACTGTGGATAAGCTGCTTAACCCCTCTGAGCCTCAGCTTCTGTTTCTGTGAAATGAGGATAATAACAGAACCCACCTAGAGGGTTGGTGTGAAGATGAAATGAGTTAATACATGCGGGATGCTTAGATTAGTGTCTGGCACCAGGTAAGCGCTTAATAGATTGACACTGTTGTGATTTTGGGCACATCAGAAATCTGCCAGTCCCCTCCCCTGTCTGGCCTTTACCTGGAAGTTCTTTGTCTGCCCCGTCATTTCCCCCCTTCACCAGGCTAGCTGCTACTCAGGTGTCACCTCTTTGGGATGCCTCCTGATACCCAGGCAGGGTTAGGCACCTCCCCCGGCCCATATTTCTGCTGCATAACTTTTTAAGCCTGGGAGACCCAGAGCTCCTGGACCTCTGGACTGTGCAGTCTCCTTTTGTGTCCAGAGCATGTTCTGGGTACACAGGCGGTGCTCAGTGAATGTTTTCTGTGTCCCAGGCTCCCTGCTGTCCAGTGTAATCTCATTCAGTCTTCCTGTCTGCCTGGGTGGTAGTGATTGTTCTTCCTGTTCTCCAGAGGCTTAGAGAGGTGAAGTGACTTGCCCAAGGTCACACAGCCCGCCAGTCGCCGAGGGGATTTGCACCACTGTCTAGGCCCTCAGGTCCAGGCTCCAGGAGAGGGAATTGGCCCTGCCAGCTGGAGCCTGAGAAGCGCTTCCAGTCTGCTCTGCCAGCGGCCCTGAGAACACTTAAAACCACCCCAAGCATATGAGGATGATATCTATTTTTAAAGTCCAAATACCAGGGGGCCTGACCAGCTGTCCAGGCACCCATGTGGCCGAGTATTTCAGTTGAGTCGCCTCTAGGGTTTCTCTGGAATGAAACTGAGACTGTGTCCTCTAGCTCCTGGAGGCCGGACGGTGACTGCAAGTGGGGGTCCCAGGCAGGTGGAGGAAGCCTTCGATCCCTGTTGTCCTGGGCCCCCACTCTGTGGGCAGGCGGCTGCTCTACTCCCACTCAGACTTCAACAGTGAAATGGGTAAATTGAGGGGTCTTGCATGAATTCCTACATCATTTATTGAAAACATAGTAGTATTGGTTGAGGAGCCAGGAGACCTGACCGGTGTGCTTCTTTTCCCAACTTGCTGTGTGATACTGGGTGGTTCATGCAACCTCTCTGAGCCTAGCTGCCTACATGCCAAAAGCTGCTTGTCCTATTAAACCTTCCAAAGGTGTTACGAGGTGGGGCAAAGAAAATTCCCATTTTTATAAATGGAAAAATTGAGGCTGAGAGAGGAGTCAGTTGTTCAAGGTCACCCAGGTGATAAGTGTATGGCCAGTATATTTACTTAAAGCCAAACTTCGGTGCCCACACTCTTATCTACCAAATGATACCCTTTCCTGTATATGCCCCCTTTACGGACTGCCACACACATTATACACGCATATGTGAGAGCTGTGTTTGCAGGACTCTGGGGTGTCAGAAGTGCTGGTGAGTATTTCAGAAGGATTAGTTTCTGAGTTTGGATTTCCACACAGCTGGTTGGCTCTGAGCCCTGTTAGGGGCTGGTCCTAACCCTCCTTCCCCTTCTGCCCTTACCCTGCCCCCTCAGGGCCTCTTTGGACCTGTTGTTTGCTGGCCTGGAGTCCCAGAGATGAACTGACAGGCCTCTGTGAGTTCACAGTTCAACAGGGGGGACACTGGTGACCAAGCTTGCAGTGCAGTGTGAGAGATTGCTGTAATGGAGGGGTGCAGAGTATCTGAGAGGGTCCTATCCAGGGGGACCAAGTGTGCTTAGAGATTGTGGGTGGAGGATAGGGCAGGGTGATGAGAGGAGTCTTCCCTGAGACTAGGACATTTGAGCTGGGCCCTTGACAGGTGAATGGGAGTTCAATAGGTGGAGAAGAAAGAGAGAGACAGGAGGCCATCTTGAGCAAAGGAGTCCATCCCTTGGGTTGCCAGGGCTGAGCTGGGTCTCCATGGACTGCAGCAGAAACTCAGCTTCAAGGCCCTGCCTGCCTTCTCTGAACATCCCTTCAGCTGGACAGACTTAGGAGTGCATGTGGCTACCCCTGGCCTTGTCCTGGCTCAGATCCAAACCTCATCCTTCATCTTACCTTGGCTGCTAGTCCTGAGGTGGCCAGGCCCACAGGTGGGCATGGTCAGCCCTGCCACCCACTTCTTGCCTCCAGCCCAGCCTCCTTTCTTCTCTCAGGCTTGAGGCTTATCCCAGCTGTTAAAAATAAACAGCTATGACACCGACAAGTGCCCTCCTGCCTAAGGGGCCCTAGGGGCCACTGTGACATCCAGCAGCAGGTCTGAGCCTGCAGAGATGAGGCTGGAATCCCACTGTGACTGATTTTGCCATAGCAGGCTTGGTGGGGCAGAGGGAGCGGGTTCTTGGTTGACTTGCTCAAGCTAGAAAGCAAGGCTGGTGTGAAGAGGCCTGGTTGGGGAGCAAAAGCTGGACGCTTTCTTTGGGGCCGCCACTCTCTGATGCGGACTTCACAGCATCTCTCCTCTCTGCTGTCAAGTGCCTGCAGGAGCCAGTAAACGGCTGCAGTGGCCTGGGAGAACCTGCTGACCTGGGGAGTGTGCATCTACCTACAGAGGGCAGCCGCCACTGCCTCGAGCCAGTTATAGTCACCAGAGGACTGTTGGCCCCAGCTGTATTCAAATATTATGTTTCAAGAGAATCTGGAGTCTCGCGACTCCAGACTTCTAATTTTTAAATGTCAATAAATAATTCAAATTTTCGAAGAACATTTGCTAGGTGGACACAGCCGAGGGCTGCCAGTTTAAGACTGCTCTCCCCTCCTGATCTTGGCAGGAATGGTGCTCCACGTTGCTACGGCAGCCCCAGCTCTCCGTGACCTTCCAGCTCAGACTCCACTGCAATTTCAAATGCCGGGGACAGGGCATCCGGCCACACGGATCTGCCCAGCTGTGAGTGGGTGGTCCTTGACGCTGATGCCCACCCTGGGTCTGCAAGCTGTGGCTGGGGACTGCTCAGCCATTGCCATCTATGTCTAAGATATGCCTGTTGCCTGTCAACCTGGCCTGGGGCGTTAGTTCTCAGAGTGTGGTCCCCGCCCCTCAGCCTTATCTGGGAACTTGTTAGAAATGCATAATTTGGGGCCCCATCTCAGACTTTCTGATTCAGAAACCCTGGGGCCCAGCAGCGTTTGGCAAGCCCTGCAGGTGATTCTGATGCTGGCTACGGTTTGAGACCCGCTGGTGTGAGGGCAGGGCTGAGTGATTCTTTGAGGTCGGGTGGGCTGGGCGGGGCTAGTCCCCCTCCACCTGTCAGGTAGAGAGGCTTCCTGCTGACACCTGACTCGGTTGCAAGGTTTGTGTTTGACCTTCTAGCCCGAATGAGACGCAAATGACGTGACATTATAATCATGGCGGGACACTTAACTGAGTGCCCACTGTGTGCTAAGCACACCCCATACATTGTCTTCTTTTATCTTCCATACAGCCCCACAAGGCAGGTACCGTTCTCATCCCCACTTTTCAGACAGGTTAAATAAGGCTCAGAGAGGTGAAGTAACTTGCCCAAGTTCACATTTGCATAAATGGCAGAAGCAGGAGCTATGTGCTTTGGAGGTCCTAAGCCTTTAGCTGGGATGCTGTGTGTCTGAGTCTGCCACCTTGGCCCAGTCGGTGTCTCACACACGCGTTGCCTTGTGGTAGCCCAACTGTGCCCACAGCCCAGATAATCTATTGCCCTTGACTTCCCCTGACCCTTTGTATCAAGGTCTGCTTCTGGGGAACTCTGAGGTACTGCCCAAATCACCGGGGCCCAGGAGCTGCTCGGCAATCCTCCTCCGTCCTCCCTGCCCAGGTTCATGGCTACCAGTGACCTGATGTCAGAGCTGCAGAAGGACTCCATCCAGCTGGATGAGGACAGCGAACGCAAGGTGGTAAAGATGCTTCTCAGGCTTCTGGAGGACAAGAACGGGGAGGTGCAGAACCTGGCGGTCAAGTGGTGAGTGTCGACCCTGGTGGTGATGGGAGGGTCCCTGACCCTTTGGGGTACAGCCTCTGAGAGAAGAATTGCTGAGCGTCTGTTGGAGCCCCAGTGGAGCTGGACAGTGACTTGGTGTAGGTTCCCCCAGAAGTACACCCTGTGGCAAGGATTCAGGTATAAGTTTACTAGGAAAGAGATCCCAGGAAACTAGGTAGGGGGGGTGGAGAAGTGAGGCAGGGAAGGAAGAAAAGCAATAAAGCATCAAGCAAGTTTCTCCTGTGGGTGAGTGGAGCTTACCCCTGCTGGGGATCCCTGGCACACAGTGTAGGACATGCACCTTGGAGTGTTCCCACCTGCCAGCTTTCCTTGGTTGAGGGCTGCTCCTGGGGTAGGTGAAGCGTTATGCATTCCTTGGCATCTCCAGCCAGGGAAAGCCCCTCAGCACAGATGCAGGTGTTGGCAGCTGAAAGGTCAGGCTGGCATGCACAGGAGTGGTGGGGGTGAAAGAACGCGGCGGGGGTGGGCGCGTTTGCCATAGGCGTCATGAGGTGTCGTTCTGAGACCTTTGCCAGTTTACCCCCAGAGCTGAAAAAAGCAAGGTGGGGTATGTGCAGGGCATGTGTGTGTGTGACGGGGTAAGCCGGGGACTGAGGAATGGCGGGGGGTCAACAGAATTGGGGCACTGCCTCTCCAACAGTACTCTGTGGGCTGGATCCAGGTGTTCTGGGTGGGTAGTGAATTTCAGCTTGATCCCAAGAGCACAGGAATTCAGTAAAGAGTTTCATGCAGGAACAAGACGTGCTCAGCTTTGTGGTCCGGGAGCATCCCTCTAACGGTGGAATTGAGATCAGGTGGACTGGTTTCCTACTAGCAGAAGCAAAACCCCTTTTTATAACACATGGTCTGAAATACTCTTTTCTTATCACGAAATGAAATTCATGCATAATAGAATCTGCCTTTACACATGATTACAAAACAGTTTATATAATGCCTTAAACCGGAGCATAAAGGACAAATAGGAGGAACGCTGTTGATGGTAAAATAGTATGTGTTTCACTGTGTAAGTGCTCAGGCACGTTGACGGTAGACGTGTCATGAAATCGTGAGAAGCCTGCACCTGAGGTAGGCTCGCCAAGGCAGGAAGCAGGTGGAGACAGGTGTAGACGTTGGGGACTCAGCACAGGCAGCATTGATCTTACGAGATTTTCTGAAATGGTGACCGTGTCCCGGTAAAGTTTCCCAGGACAATAAAGTACAGTCTTCCTTCGAGTTACCTGATAACTACATTTTGGGAAATTTTAGAGTATATTAAAATATTAATATTTTAATATATTAAAATAGTGCAGAAAAGTACTTTGTGTTTATATGTAAAATGAAATTAGGTTTTTGACTCAGATTATACAAAGGCTTTCTACCTGTGTGAATGCCCAGTGGGATGTTAGAAACTCCAGCAGGACATGGAACATGGTTTTGCAATATTGTCTTTCTATCATCCCCGACCTCCCCAACCCAAACCCCCCCTCCCCCATCCCCTCAATAAAAGGCAGACGTGCCGTCTCATTAGTTGTGATGAACATAACTAATAGAAGCCCCCCCCCCAGTAAATATCCAAAACGCCCCTCAGGGCAGAATCACCCCTACTGAGAACCAGTGCTATAGAAGGTAGAGTGGAAAGACCTGTGATTACCTAGAGGAAGAGGTCAAGAGTTTGCAAAGTGGTGTGCATTGCGGCCACCTGGGACCCTTGTTTAAACTGTGTGCTCCCCACCCAGGGATTCTAATTCAGGAGTGGGCTGGGGTGGGCAGGTGAGGATGTAGCGCCCGGGAATCTGCATTCTAATGCACACTGTCATCTGAGAACCACTCTTAGGTCAGAGGTTCTCAGCCTTGACTGCATGTTAGAATCACCTGGGGAATTAAAAAAAAAATCCCCAGCTCCAGGCCACACCTGAAGCCAACTAACTGAGACACTCTGGGGCTGGCACCTGGGTAACCATTTCTTAAAAGGCCCCAGGTGATGGCAATGCCCATTGAAGGCTGAGAAGCAGTGTGGTGCAGTTTTTAAACGTTCACGTGCGTTCGAATCGCCTGGGGGTCCGGTAGCTGTCGGGTAGGACCTGACCTGCTGCATCTCTGCGTCTCCAGGTAGTGCTGATCTGTGACCGCACTTGGAGAAGCAAGCCTCTAAGGCAGGTTCTCAAAGTGTGGTCCCTGGACCGTCAGCATCTACTGCGAACTTGCTAGAAATGTAAATTCTCAAGCCCCACCTAGAACCCTTAAGTCTGAAAAGCTGGGGTGGGGCCCAACAATCTGTGTTGTATGTGTTTTTTTTTTTTTGGTTACGTTGGGTCTTCATTGCTTCATGTGGGCTTTTTTTCCTAGCTGTGGCGAGCAGGGGCTACTCTTCGTTTGCAGCGCATGAGCTTCTCATTGCAGTAGCTTCTCGTTGTGGAGCGCGGGCTCAGTAGTTGTGGCGCATGGGCTTAGTTGCTCTGCGGCATGTGGGATTTTCCCAGACCAGGGCTCAAACCCGTGTCCCCTGCATTGGCAGGTGGATTCTTAACCATTGTGCCACCAGGGAAGTCCCACAATCTGTTTTAACAAGTCCTGTAGGGGATTCTGATACACGGGCAAGTTTGAGAACCCTACTCTTGGGCATTCCTTGGTTTCCAGCTGAGGTTGCCGGGTTCGATGGTTTGGCCATATACTGAGATGTAAAACCCAAGAGGAGATGCAGGTTTGGGAGGTGCCAGGAATGATGTTGGCATACCCAGACGGTACCTTTCTTTCTGGCAAAATAGGAAGTCCCCTGTTGATCTGGGGCCTTTTCCTCAGCACATGTGGCCCCACAGACATGAGGGGATATAAGGGGCAGCCCGACTCGAGCTGAGCCTGGGCTTTTGGACCTCCTCCCTCCCTCCCTCCATACTCAGCCTGGGTCCTCTGGTGGGCAAAGTGAAGGAGTACCAGGTGGAGACCATCGTGGATGCCCTCTGTGCCAACATGCGGTCAGACAAGGAGCAGCTCCGAGACATCGCTGGCATCGGCCTCAAGACCGTCCTGTCGGAGCTCCCCCCTGCAGCCACAGGTACTCAGGTCTTAGGGACTCGGTGCTATTGCTATTTGTCCTAGTTTATGATTGAAGAAGCTGAGGCTCAGTGAGGTGAAAGGACTTACCCAAGGTCAGCCAGCTAATAAGTGGCAGAGAATTCAGACCCAGATCTGTTAAACTTCATGGCTCTGTTTCAGGGATGCTTTTAGCTGCAAGTAGCGAAGTCTAACTAATGGCAGCTTGAAGAAGTAGGGGATTACTTTTCTCACATAACTCTGAAGGGATCAGCCACTCCATTTTTACAGCCATTCAGAAGCTCATTTAGGACAGGGCTGAAGTCTCTACGCATGTCTCTTGCCCTTTATAAGAAAAGCACATGTTTCCCTAGAAGACTTTGACCTGTATCTCAATGGCCAGAACATGGTCACCTGGCCTCTCCAAGCAGCAAAGGAGTCTAGGAAAGAAGTGCTTAACTTTTCCCACCTCCCCATTGGAAGGCAAAGGGCAAAGGGGTCAGGTGTGGGGTGAGCCAGCCAGCAGGTCCACCCTCGGTTCTTTAGCTCCCCGGCTGTCTCCTTTAGTTTGGTCTGACTCTGCGTCAAACCTTGGACCACGCCACCCCTGGCTTCCCTGGTCAGCAGGATTTGAGGGATGTGGGCTCAGGAACACAACCAGAGCAAAGGCCGACCACAGGTGGAGGCCAGCCCTGGGCCTCACCGCACCCACCTTGTGCTCTGTGCAGGCTCTGGCCTGGCCGCCAGTGTGTGCCGGAAGATCACAGGCCAGCTCACCAGTGCCATCGCCCAGCAGGAGGACGTGGCTGTGCAGCTGGAAGCCCTGGACATCCTCTCTGACATGCTGAGCAGGTGCGGGAGGCCACCCTGGGCAAGGAGGACAGGGGGACAGGGAGGGTCTCAAATTCACAGAGCCAGCACTTACTGTACGCCAGTCCCTGTGCTAGGGCTCTTTAATCGTACCAGCAGTGTCCCAGGAGAACTCATTTGTCACCATTTTCTGGGCTCTGAGAGGTGATGTGGCCTGTCTGCAGGCACAGTCAATAAATGGCAGAACCTAGGTGTTGAATTCAGGTCTCTCCATAGCTGGAGCCCACGTGTGTTCATCCTCTCCGTCGGCCCTTCTTTCTCTTTTTCTTCTTCTCTTGGATTAGTATAGCTGGGCCTTGGTTTTAAATTGCACTACACATTTTTAAAGTATTCATTCATTCAGCCTCTCAAGATTTGAGCACCTACTGGAAAAATGTCAGGTGCTGGACTAGTTCTGGGAATATGGAGTTGGCTGGGTCTTGGCGGCCCCTAAGGAAAAGCTCACAGGCACATAAACCTGTGAATGGAGTAAGAACAACAATACGGCTAAGAGCAGGGCCTGCAGGAGCTCAGAGGAGGAGCCCTTAACCCAGCTGGGGGGTGGGGAATCTTCCTAGAGAGGGTCCAGCCAGCTGAGCCTTCAAGGGTGGGCAGGACTTGGCCAGGCGTGGGTGAGCATAAGGGGGACCCCGTATGGGGGACCTGCCTTCGGCCCAGAGGGCAAAGACCAGAGAGACATGAGGTCCTGGGGGTTGTGCAAGGCAGTCATGGGGTGTCATGAGGAGGGGCTGGTGTGGAGAGATAAGGGCTGGGAGGGTGGGGCAGTTGACTGAAGATTCTACTGAAAGTGTGAGGGGCTCATGGAGGGGTTCTCGGCAGGCATGAGGAATGCCCTGGGTGTATTTGTGTGTTTTAGACTGATCTTTCTATGTGCAGAGTGCACGGAAGATGGGAGGGGCTTGAATGGGCAGGGAAACTGCTTAGAAGGCTTCTGCAGGCAGGTGAATTCAGGTTGTATTTAGGAGGTGGACTCCACAGTGCTTGGAGTGGATGAGAGGCAAAGACTCAAGGCTGACACCCAGGGGTCTGGCTTTCCTAACTGTGGGCACAGACACAGGGCCACTGCCGTGTAGGTGCACTCCAGGAGCAGTGTCGGGGTGGGCGTGATGGTTTCCGTTTGGAACATGTTGAATTTGAGGTGCCTGGGAGGTACCCACTCAACCGAAAACTCCATAGGGCAGGACTGAGGGCCAGAGTCCGTCTTGCTCTCCCGAGTTTCCAGCCCAGGCCCTGTCACACAGTAGGTGAACACATAAATAAATGAAACCCAGGAGAGAGGTCTGGGCTGGACAGAGAGATATGGGAGGGTGAGGTCAATGTGTTGGTGTAGAGGGAGAGAAGAAAAGGTTTCAGGACACATGGGACAGGAAAAGCACAGGCCTGGTTTGAAGGTGGGAAAGAAGCTGCTGCAGGGGGCTGCGTTCTATCTGTGCAGAAACCATTCTCTGGTGTTCCCTCTTGCCTTGAGCCCGGAGCTCAGCTTATCTAAAGGGCATTGGGGAGCCACTGAAGGAGTTAGGCAGAGGCACACTTATTTATTTATTTACTTATTTGCGGTACGCGGGCCTCTCACTGTTGTGGCCTCTCCCGCTGCGGAGCACAGGCTCCGGATGCGCAGGCTCAGCGGCCATGGCTCACGGGCCCAGCCGCTCCGCGGCATGTGGGATCTTCCCGGACCGGGGCACGAACCCGTGTCCCCTGCATTGGCAGGTGGACTCTAAACCACTGCGCCACCAGGGAAGCCTGAGGCCCACTTTAGATCACTCTGGCCTCAGTGATGGGGAGGGTGAGGGTCCTTGGGTTGTCATAATGGGGGAGGCGGCCAGGCACCCATGGGGAGAGGGGCAGTGCCTGGCCCAGGCTGCCCGCCGGGGGGGGCCTCGCACGACACCCCTTCCTTCCGGCTCCCCAGGCTGGGCGCCCCGCTGGGCGCCTTCCACGCCAGCCTCCTGCAGTGTCTGCTTCCGCAGCTGAGCAGTCCGCGCCTGGCCGTGCGCAAGCGGGCCGTTGGGGCGCTCGGCCATCTGGCGGCCGCCTGCAGCACCGACCTCTTCGTCGAGCTTGCGGACCACCTGCTGGACCGGCTGCCCGGCCCACGCGCGCCCGCGAGCCCCGCGGCGATCCGCACCCTGATCCAGTGCCTGGGCAGCGTTGGCCGCCAGGCAGGCCACCGGCTCGGTAAGGGGGCGGGGCCCCACGTGAGGGGGCGGGGCCGACTACGGGGATCCCGGGAGAGGGGCGGGACCTGGGCTGAGGGGGTGGGGCCCGGGTGAGCAGCTTCTGGTTAGGGGGCGTGGTTGAGGTGGGGAGGGTCGGTGGCGGTGCTGAAGCGCCTGAAGAGGAAGAGGGCTCGAGAGGCAGCCAGGTGGGCCCTGAGCTCAACCTGCTTCTGAGCCCTACCCAGAGGCTCGCGAGGGTAATTATAAGTCATGCCTCCAAAGGGATGATGTATGTACAATAAACCGCACTACTTAAAGTGTACAATTCAGTGTGTTTTGACCTTTTCACGCACTTGTGAAACTACCACCGCAATCAAGATGCACAACATTTCCATCACCCCCAAAAGTTTCCTTGTGCCTCTTTGTAGTCCATCCACCCTCTGCCCCACCCTAGGCAACCACTGACCTGCTTTCTGTCACCAGAGATGAGTTTTGTAGAAATGGAATCCTGCAATCAGTTTTGAATTTATTCTCAAACACCTTGGAGTTAGTTCGGGCTAGAACAGGGCAGTGTAAGTAGAGTGGCCACGGTCTGCCCTCCCTCCCCTCTGGCTCGCTCACTGCAGGGGACCTTAAAAGCACACATGGAGGCCCCAGCCTGCAGTCCGTACTCTGTCCACATCCCCCCAAACAGCAGCCACCCTCGGGAGCATGGACCTGGCCAAGAGAACTGCACAGGACCGGACAGGGTTCAGGGTGGGGAAGGGTACGGCTGGAGAGGAGCTAGGGCAGAATCCGTATAAAGCCCCGGGGGCAGTGGGGGGGGCCCCTCTTGCCTGGTTTGTAAGGGCAGTGCCTGCCTCCCCACTTTCCTTGCCCAGGTCTACAACCTAGCGCAGGAAATAAGGCAAGAACATGAGTGATAGTTTCAACAACAGATGCTACTTACTGAGTGCCTGCTTCGTGCCAGGACCTGGGTGGAGATCTTTATCTGAATCTTACCGTTAACCTTGACAAACTCTCTGGCTGGTAGGCATTGTTATCCCTACTGTGAGGATGAGTGGTCTGAGGTTAAAGAATGTTGCGATGTGCCCAAGGTCCCATAGCTTATAGGGTGCTGAGTCAGGGCTAGAACCCACATCTGCTTGACTTTGAAGCCTCTGATTAACATTGCAGTGGCCAGGACTGCAGGTGCAGGTACAGGCTGAATGCTGTGGGCTGGGGGAGCCCTGGAGATGGTCTGGCCTCACCTTGCCTTGCCTCAGTGACCCACTTGGCCCTGCAGGGACCCATCTGGACCGACTGGTGCCCCTGGTGGAGGAGTTCTGCAACTTGGATGATGATGAGCTTCGGGAGTCCTGCCTCCAGGCATTCGAGGCCTTCCTGAGGAAGTAGGTGCAACAGGGGTGCTGGAAAACGGGGGCCCTGGGGTTTCTTTGAGAAGTTGGTGGGGATGGTGTGGGGGCAGGATGCTGGCCTCAGAGCAGTCAGGTCTCAGGACTCACCACTGGGCCCCATCCCCAACCCTGTCTTGCCTGGGTCCAGCAGAGCCTCCCGCATCCCACCCCACAGGTGCCCCAAGGAGATGGGCCCCCACGTGCCCAGCGTGACCAGCCTCTGCCTCCAGTACATAAAGCACGACCCCAACTATAACTATGACAGTGACGAGGAAGAGGAGCAGATGGAGACAGAGGACAGTGAGTTCAGTGAGCAGGGTGAGTGGCCAACTTGTCCTTGGGCTGGTGGGTGGAAATGGGTGCAGCCTTCCCGGGAATCCCCCAGCCAAAGACAGGGGCCACATCTGGTGCCCCCATCCTGATCCCAGCTCTTCCTCAGGCTCCAGCCCTGCCCTTGGAAATCTGGATCCTCTGTGGTACCGACACTCTCTGATTGCACAGATCACAAGATAGTAGTAATTGCTGTTGTTTATTGAACATCTCCTGATGTCCTCTATGCTATTTTCTTTTTAAATATTTATTTGTTTTTTTTGGGCTGTGTCAGGTCTTAGTTGCGACACGTGGAATCTTTCATTGTGGCGCTCGGGCTTCTCTCTAGTTGTGGCGCGCGGGCTTAGTTGCCCCACGGCATGTGGGATCTTAGTTCCCCGACCAGGGATCGAATCCACGTCCCCCACTTTGGAATGTGGATTCTTAACCACTGGACTAGCAGGGAGGTCCCCTGAGTACTCTCTTACTTCATGTTCCTTATAATGACCCTGGGAAACCAGATATTTATTATCATCCCCATATTTCAGACAAGGAGATTGAGACTTAATGAGAAGAGATTTGCCTGAGATAACACAGCTAGGAAGTGTCGTAGCTGGGACTTGGAGCCATGTTTGCCAGACTCCCCCACCTCGTGCTGCCATCTCTGTACCCTTTTAGTTACGGCTTCCAAGAGCCATTGCTTTAACCCAGCAGAGTGAAGCTCTAGGGGTGGAATGATTGGCACTGACAGGGAGAGATACCTGGATGGGGGATGGACTCAATGGCTTCTTTGCTTCTGTGCCTGTGGGTCTGTCTGTCACTCAGAGGGAAGGCCCTGGGCCCTGGAGGCATTGATGGAGGTGAAGGCCTTAGGTCCTGATGGGTACTCAGAGCGAGATGCAGTGGTAGGAGATGAGATTGGACAGGCATTTTGGGCTCAAATGCCCGGCCAAGGAGATTGGGCATTTTCTTGTTAGTAACAGGGAGCTCTGGATGTTTCTTCATGGGTGACATAGGGTGGAGATAACAAGGGTCCATCAGAGGGGACACATCTGCTAAGCTGACAAGACACATCTGGGGGACCATCCATCTGGCCCACTGTGGCTTGTCCAGATGCAGTGCTCTGAGAGTCTGAGTTCTCTGCAGGGCAGCGTGGGTAGGAATATGCTGGCCTTTGAGCCTGTGCCTGGGGGTGTCCCTAGGGAGGACCGTCCCCCTCTGAGCCTCATGTGTGTCTCCCAGATGTATGAGTTGGCTTTGTGGGCCTCATTCATCTCTGCTGTTTCTAGCTGTGTGTCCTCAGGAGAGTCTTCGTCCTCTCTGAGCCTTATATGTATCATCTATAAAAGGGGGCTCAAGACACCTTCATTCCTGAGGCATGGTGAAGACTTGAGCTCTGATCTCTTGGGGGAGCTTGGAGAGTGGAGATACACACAAACACAGCTTTTCCTTAATTGTTAGTCCTGCTTGGAAGCTGGAATCAGGACTCTGTCTGGGGCAGGGGAGCTATCACCTTTCCCTTCTGAAATCCCAGTAAATGAAACATCACGCAGCCAGTCCTGAAACCAAAGGTTGGGTCTTGTGCCCCAAATGGATTCCCTAAATCCTCACTGGAAGCTTGGGAGTCAGTTTTTCCCTGGTGTAGTCAATACAACCAAGAGTCTGGAGGCAGCGGGAGGACCCTGGCCTACCTCCAGCTGGTTCCCTGCTTGACGCCACCCCTAGCACAGGGCGGGTGTTCATTAACGGGTAGTGACCATGGAAAGGTGAGGCCCCGGCGGAGCCCTCCTCACTGCCCCCTCACTTCTGACCCTTCCATCCTGGGAGACCGCCCTGGGTGGTGCGCAGGGCTCCATGGGTGTCTGGTTCCCGCCCCAGAGAGCGAGGACGAGTACAGCGACGATGATGACATGAGCTGGAAGGTGCGCCGGGCAGCGGCCAAGTGCCTGGCGGCCCTGATCAGCTCTCGGCCCGACCTGCTGACCAACTTCCACTGCACCCTGGCGCCCGTGCTCATCCGCCGCTTCAGGGAACGCGAGGAGAACGTCAAGGCGGACGTGTTCGGGGCTTACATTGTGCTGCTGCGGCAGACGCGGCCCCCGAAGGGATGGCTGGAGGCTGTGGAGGAGCCCACCCAGTCATGCAGCAGCCTCCAGATGCTGCGAGGACAGGTGTGCCTGCCCGCCCTCCCCCTGCCCCTCCCTCCTGCTCACCACCCTTCGCTCTTCCATCCCCCCACCCTCCCACCGCCCCCCATCTCTCCACCCACTGGATTGTGCGTACCGAACACCTGCTGTGTGCCCGGCCCTGTGTATGAAGTGGCGGGGCACAACAGGGGGCAAGACAGATGAAGTCCCTGCCCCTGGACCACACAGTCTCGGGCAGATAGCCAACAGCACGAGGAGGGTTCCAGGCCACAGCAAGGGGGTTCAGTTTTATTCTAAGAGGGTAGATGCCACGGGAGGGGAATTATGGGATCCCACTCACATTTGAAAAGGCTCACGCTGGCTGCTGTGTGGGGAATGGATTGTAACGGGCTGGAGGCCGCTGCAGCTGTGCAGGTGAAAGGGCTTGGTGCCTTGGGCAGGGGACAGGGGGACAGGTGGGCGGACTTGAGAGATAGTTTTGGGGTTTGCAGATGGATGTGAAAGGCAAGAGGCAGGGAGGTGTCATGTGAGTTCGGGGCTCTGGCTAAAAATAGTGCAGTCCCTGACATGGTGGAGGGTGGAGCGGGGGCATGTCTAGAGTTCTGTTCTGGACATTTATGTTCGAAGCCCTCGTTGGATGCCGGAGTAGAGGTGTCTGGCGGGCAGTCGGCACACAAGTCTCGTGTCAGAGATGTAGATCTAGGAGTCATTGCTTCAGGGGAATCCTCAACTCGGAAGTGGATGAGCTCCCTGGGGAGGGAATCTCGCTGGAGGAGGGAAGGGGGCCCCAGTGCTTCACCCTCACCAGGTGTAGGAGTGAGAACCACACTGCCCGGTGACCTTGAGCAAGTTACTTCAACTCTGTGCCTGTTTCCCATCTGTCAGCTGGGCACAGGACTAGTACCCACCTCAGAAGGTGAGTGTGGAATCAGGTGCCTGGTACAGAGCAAGTGATGGGAAGCTTGGGGTGGAATGATCCTCTCCACGCTGGGGGTCCTCCATGGGCAGGTGCCCGGGCCGAGTCCCCCAGTAGTGGGTGGGGTGTGGAGGTTCCTGGGTGGTCACTGACCTCCGCCCTCCATCCACAGGTGCCTCTTGTGATTAAGGCCCTGCAGAAGCAGCTTAAAGATCGGAGTGTCAGGGCCCGCCAGGGTTGCTTCAGCCTCCTCACCGAGCTGGCAGGCGTCCTCCCGGGCAGCCTGGCAGAGCACATGCCCGTGCTGGTAGCAGGTAGGATGGACTGGAACCCAGTGTCTGCTGTTCTGGGCTTCTTCCTGAACCCAGACCCCAGCCCCCAATCCCTGAGAGTGCCCCTGTTCAGCAACCTACAGTGGCTCCCCACTGCCAGCAGTGAAAACAGGGCCGGGGTGCAGGCCCCATGTTCTGTTTTTAAATAGGTTTCCTGGCCTGTGTCCTCAGCCCTGGCCCTGGCCAAGCCCTGACCTCATAGAATCCGCTGCATGAGATCCCAGGTGCCTGGGTCCAGCTCAGACGCCTGAGGGTACTCCACCCCTGCATCCAGGGAGGGCTGAGTTGGGTCAGGGTCTGTGGCCTGGTAACCTTGCCTCCCACCCCCCCCCACCTCCCCACCCCCAGGCATCGTCTTCTCGCTGGCGGACCGCTCCAGCTCCTCCACCATCCGGATGGATGCCCTGGCTTTCCTGCAGGGGCTGCTGGGCACAGAGCCGGCTGAGGCCTTCCACCCCCAGCTGCCCGCTCTCCTGCCACCTGTGATGGCCTGCGTGGCTGACCCTTTCTACAAGATTGCAGCCGAGGCCCTGCTGGTGCTCCAGGAGCTGGTGAGGGCCCTGTGGCCGCTGGACGGGCCTCGGATGCTGGACCCCGAGCCCTACATTGGAGAGATGTCCGCGGCCACCCTGGCACGGCTTCGTGCCACCGACCTGGACCAGGAGGTGAAGGAGCGGGCCATCTCCTGCATGGGCCACCTCGTGGGCCACCTGGGTGACCGGCTCGGGGATAACCTGGAGCCGTCACTCTTGCTTCTCCTGGACCGCCTGCGGAATGAGATCACCCGGCTTTCTGCCGTCAAGGCGCTGACACTGGTGGCTGTGTCCCCACTGCGGATCGACCTGCAGCCCATACTAGCCGAGGCGCTGCCCATTCTGGCCTCGTTCCTGCGGAAGAACCAGCGGGCGCTGCGGCTGGCCACACTGGCCGCCCTGGCCGCCCTAGCCCAGAGTCAGGGCCTCGGCCTCCCGCCATCCGCCGTGCGAGCCGTGCTGGCCGAGCTGCCCTCCCTTGTCAGTGAGAACGACATGCACGTGGCCCAGCTGGCTGTGGACTTCCTCGCCACCGTGACCCGCGCCCAGCCAGACTCGTTGGCCGAGGTCAGCGGCCCTGTGCTGGCAGAGCTGCTGCGTTTGCTGCGCTCGCCCCTCCTGCCGGCCGGTGTGCTAGCGGCCGCCGAAGGCTTCCTACAGGCCCTGGTGGGGACCCGGCCGCCGTGTGTGGACTACGCCGAGCTCGTTGGCCTGCTCACGGCGCCCGTTTACGAGCAGGTGGCGGACGGCGGGCCCGGCCTGCACAAGCAGGTGTTCCACTCGCTGGCTCGGTGCGTGGCGGCCCTCGCGGTGGCCTGTCCCCAGGAGGTGGCGGGCACAGTCAACCGCCTGGTCTCCGATGCCAGGTCGCCCAGCTCGAGCCCAGGGGTCAAGGTCCTGGCGTTCCTGTCGCTGGCCGAGGTGGGCCAGGTGGCCGGGCCAGGTCCCCAGCGGGAGCTGAAGGCGGTGCTCCTGGAAGCCTTGGGCTCGCCCAGCGAGGACGTGAGGGCAGCTGCCTCCTACGCGCTGGGCCGCGTGGGTGCGGGGAACCTGCCTGACTTCCTGCCCTTCCTGCTGGGGCAGATGGAGGCCGAGCCCCGGCGGCGGTACCTGCTGCTACACTCGCTCCGGGAGGCCCTGGGGGCCGCCCAGCCCGACAGCCTGAAGCCCTACACCGAGGACATCTGGGCCCTGCTGTTCCAGCGCTGCGAGGGCGCCGAGGAGGGCACCCGGGGGGTGGTGGCCGAGTGCCTCGGGAAGCTGGTCCTCGTGAACCCTCCTTTCCTCCTGCCGCGGTTCCGGAAGCAACTTGCTGCAGGTAGGGGCACAGGGGTGGGCAAAGGCAGCCCAGATCGGAGGTGGGCAGAGGTCCACATAGGGTGAACTTGTCCAGGTAGTCAGGTCTGAGAGTCACAGTGTTGACAAGGTTCAAGGCAGAGGAGCCATTAAAAACAGTGTTTCCTGAGATTTAAAGGCCTCTTCCTGTGGGACCGTCTGGGATGGAGGGGACAGAATCCTTGATGTGTCCTTCCAACAAATAAACTTTTCGCGATGCCACTTGTTGTGGACAGCAGCCTTGTGCTCCAGGTGAGGGTTAGTAAAGGCAGTTCTCTGAGGGGCCAGAAATGGCAGCCTGCAGAATGCAGCTGTGTCGGGCTAGCATGAGGCAGGAGCAAATGTAAACATGGGCTAGGATTGGATGCCAGGCCCCGGGGTGTGGAGAGGGCCAGGGAAGGGGTGAGGAAGGCAGGTCTTATGTTCTGGGGTTAGGGCGCGTCGGGGTGTTCTGCAGCTCAGGGGGGAAGAAAGCGGGCAGGTGGACTGTGGGCTCTTAGGCAGGTGAAAGCCCCTGAGGGCGAAAGGCCTCCAGGCCTTGAGCTAGTCCCCTGGTCCCCGTAGGGTCAGTGCTGTGTTAGTTGACATAATGCAGCCAAAGTGCTTGGTATAGTGGGTGGTACCTAATTAGTATTGCTAGTATCCACTGTTGCTGCTGTGTCAGTGATTCCAGTTAAGCCCTTCCTGGGTTGCTGGTATACAAGCAGCAGCTCTGGGCCCTCACCGCTGTGTGGGCAGGACAACCACGTTGAGGACCTCACCTGTTAACACTGCACAGGGCTCTTCACGAGGAACCTTGGGAGGCAAGAGTCTTGGGATGAGGGGCAGCCCTGCCTTTTCTAAGTTCAGATTTGTTTAGACCTCGTGCCCGCTGTTGAACCAGCTAACCAGTCACATTTCCTATTTACTGCTGGCTGCTGGGATGCTTAGAGCCGAATCAGCGGCCTGCTTCTAGCAAGTTCATAGGACTTTCTAGTTGCCTCTCGCTGCATGCCCCTCACTCTGGTTTCCATTTCACTTTGTCCTTGGCCTCGTTCTTCTTAATTCAGTTAATCCTCTTCTATGTGTATTACCTTTATCACCCACCCTGAATCTTCTTAGGAGCCAGTCAGGATGGAAAGAGAAAAGGAAAAAACTACAAGTCTGAAGTCAGTAACTCACTCACTCATACCCTAGCATCAGATTGTAAACTTTCTGCTGAGTCTTGAACTGCAGTCTTGGATGGAAACAGCCTTAACCCATTCAGTGCTGTGTGCCGGAGGGGTGGAAGCTGCCAACTAATCTCCTTCACCCTAATGGGAAGTGTACTCCCTTCCCTTTCTGCCGCTTCTCTACTCAGAAAGCAAGCAGAAAAGCAAAATTAAGTGAGTTCAGCCTGCTTGAAGCATAACTGCTCCCTCCTTGGAGAAGCCTACAGAGAGGGCTCAGAAGCAGCTGGTGAATTCTGGACCTGCTGGGTGACGTTAGATGTGAATTTAACCATTCCAGTCTCTCCTCGTGTAAAATGGAGATTAAGAAGAATTTTTATTAATTATTGTTACTAATATTATATGATTTTTTTTTTTTTTTTTGTGGTACGCGGGCCTCTCACTGCTGTGGCCTCTTCCGCTGCGGAGCACAGGCTCCGGACGCGCAGGCTCAGCGGCCATGGCTCACGGGCCCAGCTGCTCCGCAGCATGTGGGATCCTCCCGGACCGGGGCACGAACCTATGTCCCCTGCATCGGCAGGCGGACTCTCCACCACAGTGCCACCAGGGAAGCCCTATGTGATTTTTTATTATTATCAACCGGTGACTAGGATTAATTAATCCTGAGGATTAATTGAGATAATGTGTCTGAAAACTAGGATGCAGCCCCAAGGCCTGGGCAGAGAGGTCTTTCTTCGGCTTGAGCCCTGTCCTGGGTTCTCGTCCGTTCCTGTCCTTGGTGTGGCTGCCTGAGAGCTGGCAGTTTTACGCTCTCAGCCGAAGTAGGAAGAATTCAGGGGCGATTCTGGGCTGCCAAGGAAAGTGGTAGCATCAGCTTCCCCAGAGATGTGCGGGGCGTTTCGTGTGGGGAGGAGACGTGGTTCTGTCTCCCACGGAGGCGAGGGGAGCCTCAGCGCCCTCCGGCCTGCGGGTGTCCGGGACCCGCCGCGCCAGCCCCAAGTGCCCCCTCCCGTCCTGCAGGTCAGCCACACACCCGCTGCACCGTCATCACAGCCCTCAAGTTCCTCATCTCGGACCAGCCGCACCCCATCGACCCCATCCTGAAGACCTTCGTTGGTGAGTGCCCCCGCCCCTCTGCCCCCTTTGGTCACCTCCACCCTGTTCTTGGGCTTGAGCTGATTTTTCTTTTTTTTTTAATTTTTATTGGAGTATAATTGATTTACAATGCTGTGTTAGTTTCAGGTGCACAGCAAAGTGAATCAGTTATACCTATATCTCTGCCCACTCTTTTTTTAAAGATTCTTTTCCATATAGGCCATTACAGAGTATTGAGTAGAGTTCCCTGTGCTCTACAGCAGGTTCTTATTAGTTATCTATTTTACATATAGGAGTGGGTATACGTCCATCCCAATCTCCCAATTTATCCCTCCCCACCAGCCCCTTGGTAACCATACGTTTGCTTTTGACATTTGTAAGTCTGTTCTTGTTTTGTAGATAAGTTCATTTGTATTGTTTTGTTTTTTATAAATTTATTTATTTATTTTTGGCTGCATCAGGTCTTCGTTGTTGCGTGCAGGCTTTCCCTAGTTGCAGCGAGCGGGGGCTACTCTTCTTTGTGGTGCACGGGCTTCTAGTTGTGATGGCTTCTCTTGTTGCAGAGCATGGGCTCTAGGTGTGTGGGCTTCAGTGTTGTGGCACGTGGACTCAGTAGTTGTGGCTTGCGGGCTCTAGAGGACAGGCTCGGTAGTTGGGGTGCATGGGCTTTGTTGCTCCGTGGCACGTGGGATCTTCCTGGACCAGGGCTGGAACCCATGTCCCCTGCATTGGCAGGCGGATTCTTAACCACCGTGCCACCAGGGAAGCCCTTGTATTGTTTTTTAAAATTAGATTCCATGTATGAGCGATATCATATAATATTTGTCTTTCTGTGTCTGATTTACTTTACTCAGTATGACAATCTCTAGGTCCATCCATATTGCTGCAAATGGCATTATTTTGTTCTTTTTTATGGCTGAGTAATATTCCATTGTATATATGTACCACATCTTCTTTATGCACTCCTATGTCTGTGCACATTTAGGTTGCTTCCATGTCCTGGCTGTTGTAAATAGTGCTGCAGTGAACATTGGGGTGCATGTATATTTACAAATTATGGTTTTCTCTGGGTATATGCCCAGTAGCAGGATTGCTGGGTCATATGGTAGTTCTGTTTTTAGCTTTTTAAGGAACCTCCATACTGTTTTCCATAGTGGCTGCACCAATTTACATTCCCACCAACAGTGTGGGAGGGTTCCCTTTTCTCCACACCCGTTCCAGCATTTATTGTTTGTAGATTTTTTGATGATGGCCATTCTGACGGGTGTGGCGTGATACCTCATTGTATTTTTTTTTTTTTTTTTTTTTTTGCGGTACGTGGGCCTCTCACTGCTGCTCCCATTGCGGAGCACAGGCTCCGGACATGCAGGCTCAGCGGCCATGGCTCACGGGCCCAGCCGCTCTGCGGCATGTGGGGTCCTCGCGGACCGGGGCACGAACCCGTGTCCCCTGCATCGGCAGGCGGACTCTCAACCACTGTGCCACCAGGGAAGCCCCATGAATAAGTATTTTTAAGCCTATTGAAATATTTTCTTCCTCATCAAATTTTTGCCCACTAAGTTTTGCATCCATTGTGGTTTCTTGCCTGAATAAATGATTACTGACAGTTGCTAAATGACAACTTTCTAATTCCAGCCTTCCTCCCATATTTATTAGTTTGCATTTTGTTCTCAGAAGTAACTTTTCCTTTTCCCCCATTTATTTATTCATTGATTTGTTCATATCATTATAGACTCAGGGATTTGTATTTCACTCAATGGGTTATAATCTATTGCTGTCTTTATTTTGATTCCCAAGATTGTCTCACATTTAGCCAGTGGGAGCCCTTCAAGCTGCTGCTTATGTTCTGTTGATATGTTTCCATCATTCTTTGAGCATCTCCTTACCTTTTGGCACGATAAAGTGCTCCCAACCCATCTTGAACCTTTCCTGCCCCAGCCCTGGAATCAACCATTTCTCCAAGGAGCCTGATTCCTTTTAGTGGAGAATAGTATTCAGAATCCAAGATCTGAGCACTAGGTGTGCTCATTGCTACTGGGGTGCCATTACTTCGAGGCCCTCTCAGCAGACAGAATCAGGAAATCTAAGTATGTATGACTTTATGTACATAGTCAGACACACATATATATTCCAGTCCAACACCACAGGGTTCATGCTAGCCTTTTCCCTTTCTATATACCCTTCTGTTACAGGAGAAACCCAGCTCCTGAGATACTTATTCACTTAATCCTGGAATACACAGAAGGTAGTCATGAGAATTGCTAACCCTTATCTGTGAAAAATCAGTATTTGTTTATAATTTTGTCTTTAGCCTGAGGGCATCTTGTCCCAATGCTTTGGAAGTTACTTAGGTGAGTTGTTTTCTCCTTCATAACCTGGGTGGTTATATTAATCATTTGAAATACAGTTGGTTTTTTTTTTAGGGATCCCTCCCATTCTTGATTTTATTTATTTATTGAATATATAAAACATTAACATAGTTATTAAACAGTCTAACCTGTACGAAAAGAAATGCTGTGTGATTTTGTGTAAGTCTCTTCACCTCTCTTATCTTCAGCATTCTCATCTGAAATAAAATCAAGTTAACATTTATAGAGTCCTCACCTGGTGCTCTGCTGTGTGCTTTGTAGACATCACCACATTTTTTTTTTTTTTTTTTTTTCCACCACATTTTTAATCCTAAAACCAGTCCTACAGTGTAGGTACTACTGTTACACCCATTTTACAGTTGAGGACATTGAGGCTGTCCAAGGTGCCACAGGACGTGGTCAAGCCTGGATCTGAACCTAGGCCAGACTCAAGTCCGCATTCTTATCTGGACTTTGAAGGTTTGTTGCGCAGAGTAGATGCTCAGAACACATTTGTCCCCGTCCAGCCAGGTCTGCACGGCTCCCGTTAACCAGATAAGCACGGTGGGGTGGGGGTGGTTTGTGTTTGGCTGTGCTGCCCCCCACACCACCTCTGGTCTTTCCGCCAGGAGAGTTCATGGAGAGCCTGCAGGACCCAGACCTGAATGTGCGCCGGGCCACCCTGGCTTTCTTCAACTCCGCCGTGCACAACAAGCCCTCACTGGTCCGTGACCTGCTGGACGACATCCTGCCCCTCCTCTACCAGGAGACGAAGATCCGCCGGGACCTCATCCGAGAGGTGAAGCCGTGGGAGGACAGAGCCGGGAGCCCTTGGGTCTGACTCCTGCGGCTGGGGCGAGGGTTAGGGTCAAGCTCATCAGAGCAGGTCTGGCCCACAGGGTCAGGTTTGCCCCTCCACTTCCCAGCTGTGTGACCCTGGCCGGGGCAACGCGATCCTCTCTAAACCTCAGTTTCTCCTCACGGGCAAAGGGAGGGAAATAACCGTGTCCACATTATAGGGTTGTTGAGAAGATTTTTAATGAGTTAAATCCTACAAGTGCTCAGAACTGCTCCTGGCACGCAGTCGGTGCTCAGTAAACGTCAGCAACTCTTGGTTGTTTTTTTTTTTTGCGGTACGCGGGCCTCTCACTGCTGTGGCCTTTCCCGTTGCGGAGCACAGGCTCCGGACGCGCAGGCTCAGCGGCCATGGCTCACGGGCCCAGCCGCTCCGCGGCATGTGGGATCTTCCCGGACCAGGGGCACGAACCTGCGTCCCCTGCATCGGCAGGAGGACTCTCAACCACTGCGCCACCAGGGAAGCCCCAGCAACTCTTGTTATCACTCGACATTGAGCAGGTGTTCGTGGAGCACCAGCCCTGCGTCCAGGCGCCAGGACCAGACATGAGGCACCAGGGAGCTCATGGCCTCCTGAAGGAGAGGGAGGGATACCCTCTCTGCTGATTATTTAAGTTACTTAGAGCACTTGGTGAAGTTAGGATTTAAGAGGCAGAGATTAAAAGTGATTGAACAGCCAAGTCATCGCACAATATAATGAGAAGGGCTGAACCACCTGGCATTGCTGAGGAGGATGTGACTCTGTTTAGAGGGGTTAGGAAAGTTTTCCAAAAGGAGGGGACATTTGAGCTGGGCTTTGAGGGGTAAGAAGGAGTTACCATTAAGAGCAGAGCCTTCTGGTTATAACTTCAGAGAGACCTGGGGTTTTAATTCTGGTTGAGCTATTTACTAGCTTGGGCTAGTGTCCTTGGGCAAGTTAGTTAACCTTTCTGAGCCTTAGTTTCCTCATATATTAAATGGAGTTAATAGTAACACTGTCTTCCTGGGACTGTTGAATGAGTCACATGTCATCTGTCAAGCACTCAGCACAGGGCCTGGCACATCATAACTGCTCAGTAGATTCTAATCATTGTAATTATAATTACTGTTACTATTATTATCAAAAGTCATCGTGGGCTGAGCAAAGGCATGGAGACTTAAGGGCCTAAGGCATGATTTGGGGATGGGACGCAGTACTGAACAGCAGAGGGGGAGGGGTGCAGCAGGAACCTGGGAAGGTGTCCTTATGCCCTGGGGTCACAGCCCCCAGCCCGCTGTCATCCCTCCCTCCTGCAGGTGGAGATGGGGCCCTTTAAGCACACGGTGGACGATGGGCTGGATGTGCGGAAGGCAGCCTTCGAGTGCATGTACTCGCTGCTCGAGAGCTGCCTGGGCCAGCTGGACATCTGCGAGTTCCTGAACCACGTGGAGGACGGCCTGAAGGACCACTATGACATCCGGGTAGGACGAGCCCCCTGCCGGACCCAGGCCCATGCCGCAGCGGGAGGACAGCCAGGCGCCACAGGGCCCACTTCCTGTTTGTCCCCCACCCCTGCCCCAGGCGCCCCCATGAAAACAGCTGCTTTGTTCTTTAACAATAAGAAAAAGAACTCACGTCTCACACCTTTGGTGGGAGTCTACACTGGGCAAGCTCTTGGGAGGATGGTTTGACCAGAACTAGAAAAATGTAGAATTTAGAAACATTTTAATTTTGGGGGGAATTTTTTTTAACATCTTTATTGGAGTATAATTTCTTTACAATGGTGTGTTAGTTTCTGCTTTATAACAAAGTGAATCAGCTATACAAATACATATATCCCCATACCTTAGAAACATTTTAAAATTTAGAATTCTTAGACACTCCATGAACTGACTTCATGGAACTGACTCAAAAATACAAATACATTCAGAGTTTTATGTGAGAGATGGTTCTCCACAGCTTTCTGGGAGTTGGGAAAGGCTGGCAGCTACCAAAATGTCCACTCATGGGGAGCTGGCTCAGTAAACCGGGTCCCTCCAGCCATGGATGGGATCCTGGCAGCATTACAAGGACGGAGAGGGATCTCTGTGCTGGCATGGAAGGTGGCCAAGACTCACTGTTAGGTGATAAGTGAGTTGTAGAAGTTTGGGCCATTTTTTTATTACCTGTGAGGGAGACAGGTTTTACTTTCTATCCTTGTAGCTTTTTAAAATACATACAATGAACATGAATCATTTTTGTAACAAAAAACCAGTGTAAAATAATCAAAAGGAATTATGCTTGTCTTAAAGGGTTTTGACAATCTAAAAGTGAATAGGAAAGTGAGTAGTAATCGCCAAAAAGTTCCACTCCACCTAGAGAGAACCACTGTTGTAAATCTCAGTCTTTCCCGGGAAAATGCACAAAAACATTCCTTAATTTCGTCAACCAATATCTGGTGAGTGCCAGTACACACAGGTCAGTGTGGCAGGCAGGCAGGCTGGCTGCTAGAGCTTGGGCTTGAGCTCCAGACCTCTGCTTTTCCCCAGGGCCTGCTCCTTTCTGTCCTGGGCCATTTCACCAAGAACTGTCTCCTTCCTCCTGGGCAGATGCTGACCTTCATCATGCTCGCCCGACTAGCTACCCTGTGTCCTGTGCCTGTCCTGCAGAGGGTGGACCGGCTCATTGAGCCCCTCAGGGCCACCTGTACCGCTAAGGTAAGCCCCCTGCCCAGCCCTGGGCGCACCTGCTGGGTTCTCTGCAGATCGTTCATGGTTACTGTTTACTGAGAATCTCCTGCAGTACAGGTGGTGTATGAAGTGGTTTATTTGATCATTATCATTGCCCTACAGAGTACTTATTCTTAGCATTATACACACAGGGAAACAAAGGTTCAGAGAGGTTAAGTTATTGACTGAGGCTACACAGTTAGTAAATTGCAGAGCTGGGATTCAAACCTAGCTCTTTCTTTCACTCATTAAACACTTCCTGAGTGTTGGGCCTTGTGCAAGGTACTAGGGATGCAACATTGAACATGGTGGACTCCCTCCTCTCACATCCCAATTGGGAAACTGAGTCAGACCCTTAGAAAGATAGAAGTCACTGACTGATTCATTGATTGGTATAGGGCAGTTAGCCTGGAGTGCCTCAAGGTCCGGTGAGGATCTGGGGCAGAAGGCTCACGGAAAGCTGTCACGTGGAGAACAGAGCCTGTCACACCTAGTAAATGCCTGCTGAATGCAAAACTAATTTGGGTTTGGAAGAGTAGTAATTAACCACAAAGAAAGCAGAGTATTTTAGATTGGAGCTTAAAGAGGGGTCACAGCTCTTAGGGGGCAGAGCCGTTGGAACCCAGGACTGTCCAGCCCCAGTGCCAAGCTTTTCGCCTCTACCTGAGCCTCTTCGGGGAAGGGCCTGAGTGTTGTCTGGGCTGAGTGTCCTGAGAGCAGAGCAGAAGGGATCTGGACTTTATTGCAGAAGCAGTGGGGAAATTCCTGAGATTCTGTGAATAAGCGGGAGAAGGAGGGGATAAAGCACTGGAAAGCAGGCGAGGCAGCTTTGGAAGTCTACTCCCCAGCCTGTCTGCACAGTGGGCGGCAGAGGCAAGGACGTGACCGGGGGTAAGAGGCCAGCTGGAAGGCTGTCACAGCAACCCATTCATGAAGTCCGGTGGTGCCAAGAGCCTGCTTTAAGCGCAGTAAATAAAGATAGGAGATGGCGCGTGAGCTGGGGAGGATGACAGGTGACCAGGGAAATGCAAGGCCGTGTTCAATAAAGGATGGCTCGTTGTTCATTGCTTCCCACCTTAGGTCAAAGCTGGTTCTGTGAAGCAGGAATTTGAGAAGCAAGATGAACTGAAGCGCTCCGCGATGAGGGCAGTGGCCGCCCTGCTGACCATCCCAGAAGTGGGGAAGAGCCCCATCATGGCTGACTTCTCGTCCCAAATTCGATCCAACCCCGAGCTGGCTGCCCTCTTTGAAAGCATCCAGAAGGATTCTGCTTCAGCCCCCAGCACAGACTCCATGGAGCTCAGCTAGTGCCCCCCCCAGCCCCTGGGGACCCCAACTCACAAGGAGGCCCACTGAAGCCAGAGCCTCACCCTCCCAGCACCACAGGCCTCTAACTTTTGCCCCTTATCCATCTCACTGGGGCCCTCCCTCTCCTGGTCGGGCACCTTCTCCAGGGACCTCAGTCAGAGCTGCAAGGCTGCCAACAGTTGGGCCCTTTTAACTCAGGACAGTTATTCAAAGCGGGTGTGGTAGTTCTTCCAAAGCTTCCACGGAAGATGGATGTGACTTCACACAGGTCAGCCTGGCTCCTTCAAACTGGGGGTCCCAGCCTCAGCGAGTACTTAGTATTTAGAAATACTTGTGCTCACAGCTGCAAAAAGCTTAGGAGGCAGCTGGATGCCTTCCTCCCCGCTGTCCCAGATGTGTCATTCACACTACGCCCACGTTTTCACCTGATCTGACGTGCCAAAAATTAGTGCTTTGGCTGGGCATCTTAAAAACTCAGGTACCTCTCTGAGCTATTCACACTTTAGAATCCAAAATGCTTTATTTCTCATTGGCAGTGATAAATCAGGAATGTGTATTATTTTTGCAGAGGTAGGTGAGTGGGGTAGGGAATTAGATGTAATTTTTTTTCTAATCCCAAAACTCTTAGGTAGCAAACTGAGAGACAGGAAAGCACAAATGAAAAAGTACAAACCACCTTTCATGTCCCCCCATCGAGGTGTAACCAGGTGGCTTGTGAACGTGTACTTTCTAGTTTTTAGTATCAAGGACACAGAAACATTAAGCGACAGGCCAAAGAATTTTCTGCTATCCCAGGTTAATAAAGGACAGATCCTCAACTGTCACTGTTTTCTCTGCACAGTTCCTCTACTCAGTAGTCAAGACTATCAGAATGCTCCCCACGTCATTTCAAAGAAGTCGCACAATGACCAACAATTTACTCAAACGTCTCAGACTGAGTTTTGAACAGGAGCCAATGTGTAAGGCATTTATCTACTGAACTAAGGGCCTTAAATCCAACCTTGTGCTATAGAGTGCCACATGCCCTGTTCCTTGTGACCTGTGCTGCCACTTAATAATACCATGTCTTGGGAAAATGGCCTCTTAGCCTCAAAAAACAGCTGAATTCTAGGTACTGTTGACTAAGGTCTAGGACTGTAGTTGAAAAGGAAACTTGATTGTCCTCAATCTTCACAAGAACCACACAGGGTAATTCCTCACTTTATAAAGCGAGGCTAAAAATGACTACTTGCTCCAAGATGCAAGGTCCTTCACCAGGGGTCTCAGAACCTACCGTGGTCTGAGGGCCACATCTTCCCGAGCCCACCTGGAGCTGACCAAGGCTGCTCTGGGCACCTGAGGCCTGGGCCCCATGAAGGAAGGATCACGTATCCTTTACAAACGCCTTCCAAACAGAAGGTTCCACAGAGCACAAACCGGCAAAAGAGCAATCTCTGTGACAAGCTGTCAAACAAACTGAAGAGTAAAACCAAAGGGGAAATGCCAGATGGCCGTTTTACGGTTTTATTAAACAAAACGTGCACACGAGCTGTTTATTCATTTTCTTCGCTGCGCAGCCTGGCGTTGGGATTGGTGACTCTGATGGCCAGCTGGGCTGCTCTCTCCACAATGGCTTTGCGGTTCTTGGAGGAGACGTTGTGCGCGATCTCGGCACAGTAAGACCTGGAAGAGAGTCGGCACGTAAGGAGGCCATCCTGGAAAACACACTTACGTGTTCCACCGGGAAGGCAATAGCCCTGGTCACTCTGCTTCCAGAGCTACAGCACTGAAGTGGGGGGAGCTGCTAACTCCCCTAATTTCACGGCACTAGCAACACGGCTCTGAAGTGTTCCCTGGTAATGATCCCTCTCGTTTAACCCTCCCAGCGGCCTTGTAATCCAGGTAGCACCTCCATTTTACAGACGAGGAAACCAAGGCCCACAAAGTGGAGGTGAATTCCCAAGTCACACACAGGCCAGGATTGCTCAGCCCCAGACTCCAGGTTCAAAGGTTCTCCCTCAGTCCTTTGAACCAGCCTGCCCAGCTCAAGGCGGTCTCAGGGAGCTTGGACTTGCCCGTGAAAAGCTTTGCTTCTGCAAAGCAACCAACAGCAAAACCCAGCAGCCTGATTAAGCCAAGGGCTCCCCAGCCCAGACCGTAAACATTTTACCTGTTTGCTGCAGACAAAATCAACTTGAAAAGTAACAATGCCTAAACTCACCCAGTGAATGACAACACCTAACATTTCCTGAGCTGGTGCCAGGTACCGTTCTATTCATTCCTTCACAGCCACACCACACCCCAGTTTGACAACAGATTGGCCTCATCAGCACATTTCAGTAAGGAAGTGATTTATGAAGCCATCAACACTGAATTAAGAAGACACTCTACCCCAGGAGGAATTTCAGCAGAGAGAGGAGTAAGACTAGGGAGTGATTAAACAAGGCGGTGGGCAGTTCTTTTTAAGAACTCTGCAGGAAAACAGCTTCAAAGCAAGAGACAAACCAATCCAGACAGAGAACTTCTTCTGTTTTATGTAAAGAAGTCCACTCAAGTCCAATATCTTAAAACATTTCCCCAATCTTTATTTCCAAGGAGACTTAAGTTGCATCATACATTTTTCAAAAACTCCCCAAGTCCTCATCCATGTGTATTTAATAATCACAATCACACTGCACAGACTTCAAATACTTTCCCCTCTGCTTGGGCGTTTTCCATACACGACAACCGTTTTTAACGTACACACGACATTCCAGCCGGCGCTTGTAACCCCACCATTCACCAGTTACACATAGTGCAGTTACTGCTGCAACGATCAGCTTACAGTTTCCCTACTTTTCAATTATTTCAAGATAAATGCCCAGAAATGGAACTTGTGAATTAAATTAGATCCAGAGTATTTCTGTGCCTCTTGATACAAACTGCCAAGCTGCTATTAAAAAGACTTATCTTATGGCAACCAACTACATCTGCACAGCAATCATCTCTGCTACACAAAAGATATTAAACTGCATCTTTCTGTCACAATTCTCTATCGACCTGCTTACTGCAGTTTGGGCCTCCAACATTAATTCCTATGCTCATCCTTTCTAAAGAGTATCTGCAGCATTTCAATGCCTGGCTAGATTTCTGAAAGTGAGAATAATGGTCGTTTATTACTCGTGTCTACAATTACTACAGGTAAAAGATCTTTGTAAACATACGTACACACAGATCTTACTGGTCACTCTCCCCATGTCCTTTCTGACTCATCAAGAAAATGCAGGTTTTTTAGCTCCTGTTCAACAGGAAGGGAAGAAAACAAACTGTCCTCTGCTTAACCAAAAATTACCATTCCCCCCAATCCAGATTAAAATTGCGTCTAAATCACTACCCATGAGAAATCTTTTCTCATCCCACTGCCCTAGTCTGGCCCTAAGCAGACCAAAAGTCTCTTACACACAGAGCTCGCCAACTGTCTAAATTTCTCAAAATGCTAAAATAATGCTGTGAACCCCCATACCCTCTTGCACCCCTACAACTCTGTGTAAGCTGTCCTCTCTGCCTGCAGCCTTCCCCCCATTTCTCCACTTCAGATCACAGCCCAAAATGAGGCAGCAATTCCTCTCTACTCCTATAGCCTTCTGGAAATACCTGTGGCCACAGTGTAAAGTGTCCCTTAGATCTGAGGCTACATTTCACCCCCCACCCCCATCCCCGGCATAAGTAATGTTCTGAAAATGACTGCCAGAGGCTACGGCAGGAGCCGCGCTGTCAAGCTGAAGCAAAGCCACTTTTACTCTTCCGGTCCTGGTCTCTACACTTTTCAGGCCAGCTCCCAACCCACATCTCTCCAGCAAAGGAAGCACTCTGCAGTCCCCAACAAGCATCACCCAAGCTCCTGAGGACATAGCACTCCTCCAGACGCGTTCCAGAAGGTCCGGAGTCCCTGCCCAAACTGCTCACACACGCAGGCTTCTGACACCTGAACCCAGAGGTGGGACCCAGCTCACTTGTTGCACATCAGCAGCACTTCAAGCTCCTTGACGTTGTGGACCAGGAACTTCCGGAAGCCGCTGGGCAGCATGTGCTTTGTTTTCTTGTTGCTCCCGTAACCGATGTTGGGCATCAAGATCTGGCCCTTGAATCTCCTGCGCACCCTGTTGTCAATGCCTCTGGGTTTCCGCCAGTTCCGCTGAAAGAAAACACACGGTTAGTGTCTGTGAAGACGCCAACTCTTCCTTTCGGAGAAGAAAGGGACCAGATGAAAAGGAAACGTGCCGAACAGTAGTTGTCTCCAGGGAACAGGATTTCACTACATTTTTTCTGGTGGAAAAAAATAGGAGCTCCTGCATCTGACCAGCAGGAATACAGATCCAAACTCACACTCCTTCCAAGCAAAGGAAAAGCAGACTACATACCCATGGGATGCGAGGAGACCATGTATAAAGTAAGGTGAAAAGCATGGCTTTTAACATCGCAATCAACACCTAAGTTTTCTCGTCTATGAAATAAGCGTAATCTATCTCTCATATTGTCATAAGGCCACCTGAAATATAACAAATATAAGCCTCTAGACACCTCAAAACAGGCAAGTGTCCCTTGCCATTTAAATTTCAATTTACACATCAAGAGACTGAGCGCCAATAAGGCAGAGACACCTGGGATTCTAGAGAATTCTACCACCACCCACAGACCAGTTCACCTACCAGAGGTCATCTGAGTTGGGGATGTGAGAAACCCAACAGCCGGTTTAGGAACCCCTTTCTTCACCCCAACACACACTTCCGTCCTGGGCCACATACCTTAATTTTGACATATCGGTCTGACTGGTGCCGGATGAACTTCTTGGTCCTCTTTTTGACGATCTTGGGCTTCACGAGGGGTCTGAGGGCAGCCATGATGCCTTCAAGAAACAGGCAAGAGACCATGTCAAAGATGAGTCTTGGAAGGAGGCTTTCCCACCCTGCCTGGGGCCTGTTGCAGAGTATCTTCCAATCACCAGCTACGGAGCAAACTGGGAATGGAATGGGTACCTCTGCCAGGCTTGCTTTCCCTCCCGACTCCGAAGCTGGCAGAATACTAGCCATTCTCCAGACGCGGTCCTGGGAGGTCAGGGGTCACCTTGCCCAGTCAAAGCCAAGAAAGAATGCCGACAGCTAACCGAAAACAAATTAACCACAAAGGGAAATTTTGCAAAAGGGCAGCAAATCTCATTCTACAAAGTGTCCCGGCCCTGAGATGGCCCAATTGCAGGCTTTGGGCAATCTTCGTGAACCTGAATCTCAGTTTTCTCACCTTTCAAATGGAGATATTGCACACTGAACACCTGCAGTGCGCGGACCACAAGAGATGTGCGGTAAAGAGAAACCTGCAATTCCCCTAGGGTGCTGCTGCTCTATGACACCCTCAAAAGATACACAAAACCGTCATGTGCTTCTAAGATGCCTTCCAAGCCCTGGAACGTTCTGTTCCACCTGACCATCATCCGAATACCAGCTTTAAAAAGTTACGTTCCTCAAGACGCCCTTTTCGGCTACCTTATCTTTTCTACCGCAGCACTCTTTTTGTTCTCTTCACGGCCACCAATTTCTTTGTTGAGCACACAGCAGTTACTCAGTAAATCTGTCCAATAAATGAACTTCCCCCGACCCCCAATGATTTCCTCGAAGACCAGGATATGGCTTCACGTTCCCAGAGATCCTGACCCGCTACCAGAATTTCGGTCAAATGAATTATTCGACTCGCAGCTCGATTTTTGGGTTTTTTTTGGCAGTTCCGCCGCAGAGGCAACCCCAGAAGCAAAAACTGAAAAGGAGGGAGCGTGGAGCAGCGGACATAGAAGAATACACGTGGGCAGACATCGCTGAGCGAGGTGTCCCAGGGCCGTAAGGCCGGAACCCCCTCAGTCTTGCCACGGCCCCCAGGAGCCCCCTTAGTCTAGCCCCAACCGGCGCCCTGCGCCCCCAGGACTCCAACAAGCTGTCCGCAGCTCTGACCCCAGGCGGCCTCCGTAGGAGAGCAAGCGGCCCTGGGAAGCGAAGCTCCATCACCCTCCAGACCGCTTCGCTCTGTGCCTGTACGTGGTCCAGCCAACCGACAAGAGCCATGCCCGCCCACACGAGTGCTCGGAAGGACGGGCCTCCTCGGCAGGGAGCGATGGGGCCAGATGGAGACCGCAGAGACGAGGATGGCCAACGATTAACACTCACCGAGTAGGAGATGGCGGCCACCTCCGTAGGCACCGCCGGGGAAAAGAGGGGGAGGTAACGCGCGAGGCTGATGGGACTTCGCCTTTGGGTCCTGGCAGGGAAAAGGAGAGCACTTTCGGCTTCTGGTCCTTCAAAGATACTATAGACAAGCCAGAGAAATAATAGTGAAAAAATTCGAGGATACTTGTGTTTTCCTAGATGTTAATATCTAGGAGTAGCGCTAAAACTTTTCATGCCTGCCGTTTGGACTACGTAAAAACTTGGAATTGTTTTTGAGCTCTTAAGACCTGGTGAGGAGGCATCCACTTCCGCCAGGAATTGAAGCCGCTCCTCCGGAGGATAATCCAGCTTTTAGAATACTGCCTCCCGCGTTTCTTCTTCCGAAGTGCGCCTCTTAGTGGCCAGGAGGGAACAAAACAGCGACATTTTAATAATTCTCTCACGTGAATTTATAAATAGCAATGAGACTGTAACAGCTCTCGTTCAGTGGACCTCGCACAGTTCCATGAGGTAGTTCTATTAGTTTTCCCATTTTACATATGTAGAGAGTGAAGTATGGAGATTTGACGCCAAAAAAAAAAAAAAAAAAAAAAAAAAACACTTCTAACCATTGGGCTAGACTGCCTCATTTTAAATTGTTCTTTGTTTTATTTTAGTTTTTTGTTTTTTTTTTTTGCGGTACGCGGGCGTCTCACCGTTGTGGCCTCTCCCGCTGCGGAGCACAGGCTCCGGACGCGCAGGCTCAGCGGCCATGGCTCACGGGCCCAGCCGCTCCGCGGCATGTGGGATCCTCCCGGACCGGGGCACAAACCCGTGTCCCCTGCATCGGCAGGCGGACTCTCAACCACTGCGCCACCAGGGAAGCCCTAGCTTTTGTTTTGAAGGTTATTGTGAAAATCAAATTTCAAGAGAGGGGAAACAATAAAACAAAAAAACGGCCCTTGATTCCAGAGCCCGAACACGATAGGGATGTCATGTCATCCATCAGTGATCTGTGGTAGAGTAGTTTCAGGGCCAGATGGAGACAGAAGCTGAAGTGGATGGTGTTGTTGACTTCGTAATGGGTGAGAAGGGAAGGGAGCAAGTGTTGACAACTCCTTCGTGAGATTTTGACTGTGAAGGGGAGTTTGAGGAGAGCCAGAGACATGAAACGTGAAATGCGAAGGGAATGTCTTGTCCAACATCACACAGCTGGCACACCGTAGGGTTGAGACTGCACCACACCTCACGAGACCATGCCACACCTCACGAATCCTGCTTGCCCTGTGGGCCGTGGAAGTCAACTGGGATGCTGAGCACGGAGGCACTGTGCTAACAGCAGTCCACAGGGTGTGTGTTGTGAAGGAAAATGTCTTGATGTGGGGGTCAGGTGGGCGAATCAGGGGAAGGGCTCACGAACCAGTGTGCTTGCACTTGTGAAAGGCCCAAGAGTTTTAGAAGTAGTGACCCAAATGGCTCATTCTTTGGGGGATGAGGGACACTTATTTCAAGAGAAGGGCACAGGGGTACCCACATTGCCTGCTGCTTCCTGGTGGGCCCTGAGATCCAGGATGAGAGGCTGGAGGTGCCATGCAGGCATCCCCGTCAAAACCCCAGGCAATGTGTGTTTTTTTCCCAGGCTCAGGACCCCAGCTTGCCAACATCCCTCTGGCCACAGCTCCTGAGCAGGAAATCACATCAGCTGGATCACAGGTGACATGAGAAAAACTCCAACGTGGTTTATTTCAAAAGGACAGAGGTCAGGAGAGGGAAATGCTCAAAACCCACATCTTTCCCTGGACACATCCACCCTCTGAGACACTGCACGCTTTGAGTCTGGAGAGAGCTGGCCCGGGCCTTCCCACTGAAACGACTTCTCTTGTTTGGCTTTTTGATACCGTCCCTGCGTCTACGGCTCTGGGCTGCTAGCTATACCGGCCCCCGGCCCCAGGATGGCTAGGTTTGGTGACACTTGGGCCAGTCTAGTTGATGTGGTAGATCTTGGGGGCATCGTAATAGGCATAGGTCATGTAGTTCATGTCCTTAATGGGCCACCAGTGTTCGGGATGGTAGGTGGCTGAGTAGGCCTGGGACCGGTGTTGGACACAACTGAAGAGCGCCAGGCTCCGGTCCACGGTCACAGTGGGCAGGTAGAGCTTCAGCTTGTCCAGGAGGTGACCCGGCCAGAAGAAATTGGGATGGGTTAGCTGCGGACCACCGGGCCTCTTCGCCTTCAGCTTCCTGGAGAAGGAGAAGACAACGGGACGGTTGTCATGGAGACAGGTGGCGGCTGGGGCTGCTTCCCAGCGGAGCCCGCCCGCTGTGAGCAGAGTGGAGGTGCAGCACCGTGCTAAGCCCTCTAGTACTCAGCCCTCCCGACAGTGCTGTGCAGTGGGCTCTATTGTCCCATCTGCCTCACCAGCGAGGACCTGGAGGCCTAAGGAGGCTGAGTTATTTCTCCAAGACCACACAAGCCAGCAAGTGGCAGGGCACAGGCTTGAGTGCCAGTCTGCTGCCTCTGAACCCAAACCCTTAAGTGCACACTGTCTGCTCTGCAGAGGCGTTTTAATGTGCTGTTCGGAATGCAGCCTCTGGAGCCAGCACAGCTGGGTCCGAATCCCTGCTCCACCACTTAATAGAGATGTGACTTTGAGCAAGATAGTCAAACTTCCTGGACCTCAGTTTCCTCTTCTGCAAAATGGGAATGCTAAGAGTAACTTTATAGGGTTGTTGAGAGGATTTACGTGAGTTAACATCTGGAGAGCAGTGTCTGCCTAGCACTCCTAAGTGTCATTTTATGCCCCTCAGCTCCTGGGCACTGAGTCCCAGATGCAGTGCTACCGTGTACCCTGCAACATGCGAGTCCTGGGCACCTTCCTCCTACCCGCCCCCCTCCCAGAGTTAGATGATCACTACAGACCTGGTGAATTCCTCAAACTTCTTAAAGCTGACTTTCTTCAGCATGTTCCTAGTGGAGAAGAGAGAGAGAGGTATCTTTTCAGGAGACAGGAAATCCAGGTCAGTGGGGCTTTGGGGAGTAGGTCAGTGTGACAGGGGGTCCACTTCTGAGTCCAGACCAGAGCTCTGAAAGGAGAACTTCTTCTACCTGGGTGGGGCCCTGACTCTGTCCCCCATGCTCCAGTGGAACACACAGTGCGCTGGGGTGTCTAGACCTCTGGGCCCCTATTGGTCAGGCAGACAGGATGATAGCCCTGGGCTCAAGGCCTGGCTGGCTGGGTGACTTGGGGCAAGTCACTCCCCTTGTGGAGCCTCGGGTTTCTCATTTCCCAGCACAGAGACCTCCCAGATGGTTATGAGACATGCTCAGTAATCTGAGTCCTTTTGGGGCCCCTGACTCCCACTTGCCTTCCAGAGCTGAATCCAGCCTTGAGGACAAGGGTGGTGAAAGCTAACGCCCCAAACCTCAGGCCTGGCAGACATCACTAATCACCACAGCACGCTTTCCCAGCAAGCCTGCGTCTGGCTCCAGAATCTTTCACAATGTATTCAAAGAAGCCAATGAAACCAGTCCACCCCTGCCCCGGGGGACATCTATCCTTTATAACTGTGGCCCACCTAAGCAGGACAAAAGTCACCTTCTCAGGTTCCCTAGGTTCATGGCTCAGGAACTGGTGGCAGCCACTCAGGGGCTGGAAGGCAGTCACTAGGGGATCAGAAAGGACTCTCTAGGCCACCAGCTGCCCGGCTCATGCTCAGCTCTTCCCAACCAGGGCTGTGGACAGCCCCACCTGCAGACCTAGCCCACTCCTGCACTGGAGAACGCCATGACGGGGCAGGCTAAAACAACAACAACAATCGGTGCTCGAGTGCTAACTGCTAAGAAGCTTACTTGCATTTCTCATTGGTCCTCACTGTGTGTGGAATAGCTGTTGTGCCCATTTTACAGAGGAACATACTGAGGCTCAGTGAGTAAGGTAACTTGTCCATTTAACCGCTGGCCTGTTGGATTTCCACTTGGCTCTGCTGCATCCCACCCTCGCTGTTCTGGCCAGACTACCCTAGCAGGCAGCTGGCAGTGACCTACGGTGTGGTTCCATCTTGGACCCCTCCCCCCTTCATGGTATCTGGTCAGCTGCCCGCCCCCTCCTCCTGCACTCTGCAGGGATGCTGCCGTTCTCCACTCTGCACTGATGCTGGTTCATAGCCTGCCCTCGGGTCACCTCCTGACAAAGGAGGACATTTTCTTAGAGAGGACTTGGGATCTGAGGGTCAGGGGGAGGCCCCAGTGCAGAGTTCTGTTCTCCTCCTGGGGGGCTGCAAGCCCACCTTTTGCCAGAGAAGGCAGGACAGAGAAGGGGCTGCCATCACTGTCCTTTGCAGGGGCCCTGACACCCAGCCCCGTTTCTCTAAGAAGTCCCTCTTTTTAACCTTTTCCAGAGAGCTTGAGGTCACGTAGGATGTGGTCAGGAGGGTGGCTGCGTGGGAACGAGGCAAGGCGGCTGCAGAGACACGTGCCCGGGGACACATGGCCAGTCCATGGTGATCAGTTGGGTTGGACATGCCAGGTTAGGACACAGACACTGGCACAACGTGACCCCCAGCCCCCCAGCAAAGGGGCAGCAGTGGGACAGGAGCGCAGGCGGGGGAGGAGGGGCCGACACTCAGCTTCTCAGCCTTCTGAGCCACAGGTTTGGAAACGCCCTGGGATCGGAGCGGGGCCTGGTTCGGACTGAAGATCTTCAGGTCCGAGTAGTAGCCTCCCGGTTGCCGGATTGGACGCACCTCGTCCTTCTGGAAAATGATCTTGTCCCCCGGGTACATCAGGGCTGTGAGCAGCAAGAGAAATACGGCCTGTCAGCCCAAGACCCCTCCCCATACCGAGGCTTTGGGGCAGAGCGGGGGGTTTGTCTGTTTGTTTTAACAAATTCACATTTTTGTTTGAAAAGATTTTTCTTATATACATTAAAAAATTTTTATTGCTAAATCACTGTAGATTCACAGCACATTGCAAACAGTAGTGCAGAGCGTCCCGCAGGCCCTGTCCCAGCCTCCCCTACGGTGGTGTGTGCGTCACGGCAGCACGCTGTCGGGAAGCACGGCTGGCGCGGTACCGCTCACAGGACCACAGGTGAGGGTGCCTGTTCACAGCTAGGGCAGCAGTGGCCCCGAGGCCTGGGGGTAGTTAGGACGGAGCGCTGCCCTACACCCCACTCTGCAGGGGCGCCCTGGTCAGAAGTCCAGGAGGAGGACGGGAGGGCTCACCCAAGACTTCACTAGATTAACTTAGACCCTGTCGCTGGCAGTTTTCTCCTCGTAAAGAACGTAAGAAGCACTGGGCTGGGGCTCCGCCCTCCTGCAGCTGCTGAGCAGGGCTTGTCCTAAGATGGTGACACACAAACATCTCATGTTCTGGACACAGTGATGGAGGGTTATTCTCCAGGTTATTAATGCTGGTTATTGGGGCGGGGAGGGCAGGGATTGCGGAGCTGAGAAGGGAGGGGAGGGAAGGAGGAGACGTGCCATGTCAACATTTTTTAAAGGTTTAAATGATTTTTGAAAATTACATTTAAAAAAAAAAATATATATATATAGGGGCTTCCCTGGTGTCGCAGTGGTTCGTGCCCCAGTCCGGGAAGATCCCACATGCCGTGGAGCGGCTGGGCCTGTGAGCCATGGCCGCTGAGCCTGCGCGTCCGGAGCCTGCGCTCCGCAACGGGAGAGGCCACAACAGTGAGAGGCCCGCGTACCGCAAAAAAAAAAAAAAAAATATATATATATATATATATACACACACACATATGACTTTAAAAATGACTTACATAAATAATTTTGTGTACATAGTAAAGAAAGACTGCCCTTGTGAAAGGACAGTCACTAAAATATTATTGCTGGTCAACTCAGGCTGGGGGGATTTTTATTTTTATGTTTTCAAAAAATATAAGTGAGCATGGATTATCTATAAAATCAGGGGGAGAAAAATAATAAAGCTATATTCAGTGGGGACGGGAAATGCCTCGATGTTCTGGAGTTCCGGCCCATAAGCTTGAGACCTTGAACACAAGCTCTAGCCTTGAACACAGACCTGGAAATCCCCGTGTTTGTGCTTCTTGGGCCACAGCAGATCACGCCTCTGTCATAAGGACAGCCAACAGATAGTGGCCAGGACAGTGGTCAGAGATGGACCAGTGTCTTTTCCATCTAGACCAATCAGAAGCAAAAGGAAGGCCACCCACAGATGCCCGTGTGCCCATGGGTGGTGGGATCCTGCAGACAGGTGAAGCTCACCTGTATGCGGACCCAGGAGCCAGCAAAAGCCAGTGGTGGAGAGAATCAGTAGAGGCTCGATCCTCTGGTGGGGACAGACCAAGGGGCACGTCCGGGGAAAAGACCTAGCCCACAGGAGCCTTCGGGTACCTGGCAAGCATGCTGGTATTTTAGAAGACACAGCTGCAGCTCCACCGCTAGCCAAGACCAGGGGATGTAAATGATCCAGGCAGACAAGGCTCCACAAGGGAGGAGGAAGGAACGATGATGTGGTGAAAAGTTGGTGTCCAGAGCAGTGGGGTCTCCTACTGTCTCTGCCCTCCCCACCCAGGCGGGCAGCAAGTGGCCGCCCAAGCAAGGGGTGGGCAGCGTGGGCAGCAGACAATGACCGTTTAGGCTGGTTGGCCTGTGTTCCTGAAGGCCCTTGGCCACTTCCCCTTGTATAGACCTGTTATGGGCTGACTTGTGTCCTCCCAAATTCATATACTGAAGCCCTAACTCCCAGAATCTCAGAATTTGTATTTGGAAATAGGGCCTTTCAAGAGGTGATTAAGCTAAAATGAGGCTGTTACGATGGGTCTGAATCCAATCTGACTGGTATCCTTAGAAGAGGAAATCTGGACACACAGAGAGACAGCAGGGGTGCATGTGTACACGGAAAACACCATGTGAAGAGACAGCCAGAGGGTGGCCACCTGCAGGCTAAGGAGAGAGACCTCAGAGGAAACCAGCCCTGCTGGCACCTTGATCTTGGACTTCTAGCCTCCAGAACTGTGAGAAAATACATTTCTGCTGTTTAAGCCCCCTGTCTGTGGTATTCTGTTATGGCAGTTCTGGCAAACTAATACAAGACCCAAGGCCCTGTACATTTAGCACGTGTTTCCCTCCATCTGGGGGAAAAGATGGAAACAATCAATTGTGACTGTCAACTCTTGTTCTCAGGTAAGTCACACTACTCTCTGGGGGCCCCCTTTTTTGAGAAAGCTACATGCCCAGTATGGCCACAGCTCCTTCCTGCAGAGTTCCTATGGGAAAACCTCTGCCCTCAAGTGCAGCTCACTCCATGTTTTTAAAGCACAGACAGTGACCTGCCCATTAAATAAATAAACTCATAAATGTGGGATGCCGGCATTGCTACATGGTCAGCAGGGGGTTATGGGGACACTCCCCTGTCCCATGTCTCAGAAGCACACACCCAGAGATGTGGAGGGTTCAGCTCTGCTTGCATGTGTGAAAACACAATCCTTCCCCCACGCAGAGGGCAGAACCAGTAGGAAATCTCAGGGTGGAGGCCTGTGGTCTGAGCAGAGAGCAAAGGGCCTCAGCAGAACCTGTCTCCCGGTGCCTTCTTCCCTCCGTGTGATAGAAGCACCAAGAAACAGGCCTGGCCTAGACAAGTGGTTTGGAGCACCCAATGCATCATAGCAGTTACCACTTCCAGCCAGACTCCCTCTCTGAAATCGGGATCCTTTCTTTGTGCCCAACCTCTGGCTCCCTCACCTGGAACTCCTGGCCTGGCGCTTCCTGCTCTAGACTGGGGAACCCAGACCTCCAGGCCTGTGAAGCCTGCAGCCCTGCAGGGCTGTAAAATCCCATCTAAGAGCGAACCGGGCGGGGCTGTTCCTCCCTCCACCACCAACATCCCCCACCCCCACCGCCCGGCCCCGCAATGTCCCCACCACAGGCCGCAGCGGCGTGCTTTGATGTGTGTCAGCTGGAGAAGGACAGACCTCAGGTGGACGCCATCCTCGCCCTGGCTGTGGGCCCCCTTGGCACCTTCCGGAGGACCAGCCCCGAGGCCCTTACCTCTCATGAGGACGTCCTCGGTCAGTGGGAGGCTGTAGGATTTGCAGAGCTTCCAGCACTGCAGGTAGACCAGAAAGGTGCTGGTGCGCGACCTGTTGATCACCGCCTCCATCTCCCCGTGGATGGTGGACAGGAGGCAGTGCTCATCAAAGTGCTTGTTCCCGCTGTGCTCCGTGTACTGGATGGAGGGGATGGTGAGCTGTGGAGAGAGCAGAGGCTGGCACTCACCCCTCCTCACCTCCTGGCCCAAGGCAGACGTAGAGCCTCATATACCTCTCCCGCCGGGCCCCCGTGAGGGGCAACAGCAAAGAAGGCAGGTTCTGAAGTCTGGCTTGGGAGGAAAAATCACACGTGGTCAAGGTGATCCCCGGAAGAGCATCTGAATGGTCAGCGTGTGCGGTTCTGTGTGCACAGCCCCTTACACGGAAGCGCACACACAACTGTATCATACATACACTAGGCCCTAGAGGTGTCCTGTTGAAACATTACATTCAACTGTCTGGCTGTGTGAGAATTTAAATTAGGTGCAGCCACCTGTGACTTTGAAGTGGAAGCCACGTGTTAAGGATGACAGAGCAAGGTATTGAAGGTATAGAAGAGGCCTGGGGAGCGTACAGCCACTTTTGGCCTTATTTCTTTGTAAGGAAAGAAAAAGTCTATCTTTTTAAAGCTTCTAAGATCAGAATCAGCTGTTAATGGAGGTCATTGCTTACCTTAGTATGTATTATGAAGAAATGATTAAATAGCTATTTTGAGTATGAGAATACATATTTTTTGGCCGTGCCACGAGGCATGTGGGATCTTAGTTCCCCAACCAGGGATCGAACCCGTGCCCCCTGCATTGGGAGCGTGGAGTCTTAACCACTGGGCCACCAGGGAAGTCTGAGAATGAATTTTTTATTTATTTAATTTTTTTAAGGTTTTTTTTTTTTTTTTTTCTTATTTTTTTGGCTGCATCAGGTCTTAGTTGCAGCACGTGGAATCTTCACTGGGGCATGCGGGATCTTTCGTTGCAGTGCGCGGGCTTCTCTCTAGTTGCGGCATGTGGGTTTTCTCTACCTAGTTGTGGCACATGGGCTCCAGGGCACGTGGGCTCTGTAGTTTGCAGCACGCAGGCTCTCTAGCTGAGGTGCGTGAGCTCAGTAGTTATGGCGTGCGGGCTTAGTTGCCCCGTGGCATGTGGGATCTTAGTTCTCTGACCAGGGATCAAACCCACATCCCCTGCATTGGAAGGTGGATTCACTACTGGACCACCAGGGAAATCCCCTGAGAGTGCATTTTAAAATAGAAATCTCTTATTCTAATTAGACCAAAGTAGTTTCTGATGTCTACTTGAATCACTGCTCTGATGTAGTCAACTATTAACAAAATTTTCCTTGTTTTTGTTAAAAAATAAATAAATACAATAAAATCAGAATCAGCAAAGTATAGCTTATAGGTCAAATCTGGCCTATCACTTGCTTTTATAAATAAAGTTTTATTGGCACACAGCCATACTCATCTGTTTAGCTGTTGTCTGTGGCTGCTTCCATGCTACAATGGCAGAGCCGAGTTGTTGTGACAGAGACCACATGGTCTGCAAAGCCTAAAACGTTTATTATCTGGGCCTTTACAGGGAAAGTTTGCTGATCCTTGCTCTAACATTCTGGGTTTTCTCATCATGCAACTTAATCAGATCTTAGTCAATATAACACTTACCAATACCTGACATTTTATTTTATATATGTATATATATACATACATACTTATACTATAAAAAGTATATAGTAGAGGGACTTCCCTGGTGGCTCAGTGGTTAAGAATCCATCTGCCAATTCAGGGGATGTGGGTTCGAGCCCTGGTCCGGAAAGATCCCACATGCCGCATGCACCACAACTACTGAAGCCCGTGCACCTACAGCCCGTGCTCCGCAACAAGAGAAGCCGCCGCAATGAGAAGCCCACACACTGCAATGAAGAGTAGCCCCCACTCGCTGCAACTAGAGAAAACCCATGCGCAGCAAGGAAGACCCCAAGCAACCAAAAAGAAACAAAAAAAGTATATAGTAGAAAATATTTATTGATAGTATTATATTAGTACTGTCTGCCTCCCTGACTAGACTCTCAGCTTCCTGGGGCCTGGGGCTGTTTTGTTCTAGGCAGCACCTAGAACGGTGCCTGACACATCACAGGCTCTCGATAAATATTTATTGGATGAATTAACTCATGTAATCAGTTATTCCCTTCCTTCACTCGTCACATTGTTTCTGGAGTGTCTACTCAGCGCCAGGCCCCAGGCCAGGTTCCTGGATTCCAGCTGTGATAAAGATGCAGCCCGGGGCTCAGGATGCGAAGTCATAATTAAAGAGTTGGAGGAAGGGGATACTTTCAGATGCATCATCTCGTTTTATCTTCACAGAAACCTTGTGAGGTAAGTGCCATTCTTACATACAGAAGAGGCAACAGGGAGGTAAGGAAGCCCCCCTACTAAGAGCTCCCCAGGCCAGAAGGTGATGCAGGGGCAGTGGATTTGAACCCAGGCCTGCCCAGTCTCCAAGCCCCATCCCTCCCCTGTTGGCGGGGGCACCTTGCTCTGCTGCTTCTTCTCGCGGTACCCCTTGCCCACATCGTCCATCTCCTCCAGGGTCGTGGGCCGTGCCTCCATCTCGGTGTCGACCACGGGCATGGTCAGCAGGTCCATCTTGAGAGGCTCTGGGGCTAAATTCACCTGCTGCTTCTTGGATGGACTCTGTGGGGAACCACTGTCCTTGGCAGATCTATAGTCTAGGAGCAGAGGGAAGAGACAGAGGAAGGAGGAACTGAGAGGGTGCCCAGCCATGGAATCCATCAAGCAGTTAACCAATGTCACCAAGCAGGTGCCCACGTGTCCGGTCAGTGCCATCTGAGGTGCACCTTGAAGGTGTCCCTTCTTCAGTCTCCAGTGTGGCCACCTCCTCCGTCACCTGCACCGTGACCACAAGCCCTCCTGTTGCCATTCTTATCCTCTAGCATCCTGTTTCTAGGCCTCCACTGTCCTGGGAAGAAATGAAATCCTGGCCCTGCCACCTTTTAGTTTTGAGACTGTGGACAGGTGTTCAGCCTCTCCAAGCTTCAGCGTCCTCCTTGCAAAGCATGAGTAGTAGCCCTGACCTCCCAGGACTGGAAGGAGAAAATGACCTAATGCTGTGGGTAAATGAGGGTAAAGCTTTGCAGCCCACAGGGGGTGCCCCAAAGCCACTGCCTTCTCCCTTGTAAGCCAGGCGTCCAGACTCTTGATGCTACTGCCCCTTTAAGCAAAGCAAGAGATACCCAAGTCCGCTTACCTTGCCCACTGCTGCTCTCCAGGGAAAAGGAACTCAGTGAGGACACTGAGATAGCACCGGCCAAGCAGATACCTGCTCTTGGCTCTTAGGGAATAATAGGTCCCAAATACCTTTGCTGCAAACGTGTACCAGCACGTTTGTGTCTGGGGCAGTCTGATCATTCACCAAATAACTTGCACCCAACTACGCGGATAACGATAAGCTTTGGTAATGCATAATGACAAGGCAAAAAGAGTGTGGGTGGGAAAGCCCACCCAGCTCGAGGAGACCTCAAGGATGCACCAGACACAAAGGGTACAGGATCTCATTACAGTGGGGACACTCAGGTTCCCTGGGGTTCTGAGAGGGACGGAGACTGTGCCTGGGGTGACGGTGTCTCGGCCTGGAGGCTTGTTGAGACCTGAGGTCAGAAATCTCGCTACCCTGTGGGACTGAGGAGGGGATGCGCTAAGCGAGGCGTCTCTAAAAGAACCTACCCGTGAGGACGCTAAGCACCCAGCTCCGTGTAACCTTGAACTCCAGAGACCCCGCCCAAATCTTCACCTCCGTAAGGAAACCCCTCTGCTGCCCTCCCAGGGCTTTTACATGACCTCAGGGAGGGCAAGGAGGTCCCCCCACGTCCACCCTCACAAAAGTGTCTGAAATTAAATTCCTGCCAACCTGAGGGTGGGGACAAAGCAAGATTTGTTTCATTTAGAAGAAGAGAGAGGTGTTTATATTTGAGGAGGACTCTGGAATGGTGGGTAGTAGTCAAGGGAGGGCTTTAATTTTATCTATAGTTCAAAAAAATTTTTTTTACAATAGTGGCACTAACAATAAAAAAACAAACAAACAAAAAACATGATGTACCCTGTGTTGTAAATTCATAGGCAGAGCTACGGCTGGTTCATTTCTAACTTGCCTCTGTGCTTCCTCTGGATAGATGTGGCTTCACAAGCACACAGCTTGGCAAATGGAACTTGAGCTGTACACAACCTATACAACTGTTCACAGCAGCCCTGCTAATATCCCTGATAGTAGAACACCAAAGTAGGTTTTCCAGTAAACTCTAAACATGTACTAATTCTAGTTTCTGAATTCTAGTTAACTTTTTATCAATAATATGTAGATTAATAGTGGGAAGGCTTGGACCCACATACAAATGGAAAGGCTTGCCCTTTGGGTCAGTCTCAGCCTATCAGGTGGGCTTTGATGGGCTAAAACCACCCTTTGAGAATCCTCCTTTAAGGATAGGGTTGGACCCCATTCATCTTCGAATGGACCCGGTAGCTGGGCACTCAAGAGAATATCTACCCCGCGGTTGATCTCTGGGCCTGGAAATACCAGAGGGAGGCTTGGCCCACCTATAGTAAGCCAGAGGTGGAGAACACACTCAAGTGAGCCAAGGCTGCCTCCATCACACTGGCTCCCAGGATGCGGAAGTGGAGACACGGGGGTGGAGGTGGATATGTACACTCTGTTGCAGTCGCCAGGGTGCTTTTCTGCTGAGCCGAAGACCACTGCTTGCAGGTGCTGGCCAGGTTATCCACAGTGATGCTGTTGTGCTTTCCCAGAGAGCTGAGACAGATCACGATGTCCTCCACCTCCTGGCTTTTCAGAGGGACTCCAACCTGAGGAGAGAAGAGAAGCCCCAAGGCGGGCGGGCAAGCTCCAAACTTCCTGCCAGGACAGCCAGCCTGGCCTCACCTCCCCGTCTAGTTTCATCCTCAGCCACTCCCAGCTCACACCCAAGGTCTCTGCCCAGGAGCTCAGAGCCCTTCCCCGGGGCCCTGAACACACCCTACACGTTCTCACCCTCTGCCTTTACTCAGACATTTCCCACTTCCTGCCTGAAAAACTCCTATCCCTCCTTCAAAACCCAGTCCAGACATATCGTCATCTTTGCAGAGTCTGTTACTTCTTCCTCTGGCCTCCCTCCCCACTCCATTCCAATCTCAATGACAGCCTTCCTGTGCTGGGCTGGAAGAAGGATTTTACGTCTGTCATCCCTGTCCATGAGGGACACATAAGCCTCCCTGAACTGAAGTAAAAAAGAATCGGAAATCTGATACACATTACTCCTTTAAGGATGGTGAGCAACTTCGGAGAAGTAAAATGCTTGCCAGCAATATCGAATATTCAAGAAGAAAAGCTTTAAAGGAAATACAACTTCGTCAGCTTCTTTAGACTGTAGATATTATTCACTGAGCTTTACTTAAAGAAGATCAGAACTCACCTGGTGCTAAAGGATTTAATGTTTTATCCTTTGGGTTACATTGATTAACAACCCTTTATTTGTTGTTGTTTTAAATGCTTTCAAATGTTGTTTCGATAATTACACGTCATAAAATGATAGTGGGAAAACTGGTGATGATTTAAGACCATAAAAGATGTAGCATTCCCCTTCCTAAAGTTTTTTTAAAAGCTATCTTGTATTCAAAATATATAAAAGCTTAATTCACCCAGACCAGGAGTCAGCAAACTTTTTCTGGAAAGGGCCAGATAGTAAATATTTTTAGGCTCTGGGAGCCACGTGATCTCTGTCATCGCTACTCAACTCGGCCCTCCTAGCATGAAAGCAGCCATGACGATATGTAGAATAATGAGTGTAGCTGTGTTCCAATAAAACTTTATTTACAGGAAAAAAAACTTTATTTACAAAAACAAGAGACTGGCTGGATTTGACTCCTGGGCCATAGTTAGCAAACCTCTGCTAGACCGACAGAAGGGATGAGGGGAATGTTCTATGTCTGAGGGATCCAGTGGAGGAACCACTCACCACATGTGACTATTGAGCACTCCAACTATAGCTGCTGTGACTGAGGAACTGGATTTTTATTTATTTACAACTAATTTGAATTTTTGAATAACCTGTGAAAGTGTGGTCCGTGGACCTGTACCACAGGCATCGCTGGGAGCCTGTTAGAATGCAGCATCTTGGGGGGACTTCCCTGGCGGTCCAGTGGTTAGGACTCCGCGCTTCCACTGCATTTTAACAAGAAGCTGCATTTTAACAAGATGGAAGCTGAGAGAGAAGCTGCATTTTAACAAGACCCCGGGTGAGTCATATGCCAATGACGGTTCCAGAAGTTCTAGAAGGTTCTAGAGGCAGGACTGAAGGCCCAGCTCTCTCTGTGCTCAGTTCTGGCGTGATTCTCCAAGCAGCTGGCGGGTTATGGGGCTGACTCCACAGACTTCCCACTCAGCTAGGGCCTTTCAAGGTCAGGTCGGTGCAGGGTGGCCTTAGGGGTCTGATGGGGCCTCAGGTTAAGCCACATATACCAGTGCGGCTTTATAAGTAATACGGCTGATAGTCGGAGCAGGATCTGGGGAGGGGGCAGCGGGGGGGAGGGTGGTGCACGGGCACCCTCCATCCCCCAGTCAGGCCAGCCTCGGGGGCGGGGGAGGCGCTTACCGCCTTCAGAGCCGTGATGAACTCCTCCCTGGAGATCCTCTGTTTCTTGCCCTGCTCCACCTTGTGAAATATCTCCTGGATCTTGATCTTGTGGCTGCACAGGTAAGAGTACAAGGCCGACAGGGCAGAGGGTTTGGGCAGTTGTAGCTGGGGCACCTGCCGGTGGAGGGGTCGCGGGCTTTTCTTCTGAAAAAGGCAAGAGAGTGGGGTAGAGTTTGGGGGAGACAGGCCGATGGAGCTAGATCCCCAGAGTTAGAAATGGGAGAGAGAGAGTCTGAGCCACCCTGAACAGACAGCAAGGGGGAGGGCAAGGAGCGCTGGATTCCGGCAGGTGCGTCCTGCCACGGGACGCCTGGGGGATCTGGCTTCTGTGGGCCTCCAATTTCCCATAAGAAACAAGAGGCTTGGACAATATGAGAAGTAAAACTTTATTCTTATCCACATCTCTCCTGTCAGACCAGTCAGTATTATAATTGCACTGGGCTCTCGGTGCACATTCATGCCCCAGCCCGGAGCTTCCTACTGCCGCTGCCCTCACCTCCCAGCCTCTGCCCCTTCTGGGCCTCCTGCCTGGAACACCTCTCCTTCTTTCTCTTCCTATCCAAATCCTACTCCTCCATTTCCAGGTGAACGGGAATGCAGTTAGCCCTCCGGGTCCACGGGCTCCACATCCACGGATTTAACCAACCACAGATAGAAAATATTCCCCCCCAAAATTCCAGAAGGTTCCAAAAAGCAAAACTTGAATTTGTCATGGCTGTTGGCTGTCAACTATTTACATAAAATTTCCATTGCATTTATATGGCATTTACGTTATATTAGGTATTCTAAGTAATCTAGATATGATTTATCCTCCTTATACGGAGGATGCTTGGGGATTATATACAAATACTCTGCCCTTTTATATACGGGACTTGGGCATCTTCAGATGTTGGTATCTGTGGGGTTCCCCCCAACAGATGCCGAGGGAGACTGTACTTAGGAATAATGTTCCTTTACTTTGGTGCAGCACTTGGACAGTTTACAAAGGGCCTTGCTGTTCCCTAGCTTATAGCCCCTCAGGGTATTAGAGTCTATTCATGGCCTGTGGCAAACTGTAGAGTCCTTAATCTGCTCTGTCCACCTCTGCCGCTAGCACGGGAACACCTTGAGAGCACGACCGTGTCTTATTTAGCTACATACCCCACCTCCTATCCTTGTACTCAACAAAGCCCCCGGCCCTCTGCAGGTAGGCAGTGACGGTTTGCTGAATGAAGGAAACAATGCTGTGAATTCGGTATTAGGTATTAGTTTCCCTTTTTTTACAAGTGAAGAAACAGGCTGAGAGGTGAAGTGACCTCCCCGGGCTCACACAGCAGGTAAGCGGTGGAGCTGGGTTTCTAACCCAAGACCTGTGCTTATACCTAGATGCTGTGCTGCCGGCAGGAAAGCGTGTGCTGGACCCATGAAAGTTGGCTTTTGACTATGATTACACCAAGGACTGACTCTGAAGTTTGGGGGCCGACCCAGATGACATCAGTAAGTCTGCAATAATAATAAAAATGGCAAACATTTATTGAGTGCTCACGATACGCTCAGCACTGTCTCAGGCACCACATATAAATGAGTCCATTTAGATGTCACAGTGGCCCTAGGAATTAGGCACAATGGTTATCCCCACTGAACAGCTGAGGAAACTGAGGCCCAGATCATACAGCTAGGAAGGAGCAGAGCTGGGTTTAAACCCAAGTTACCTGACCTCTTATGCCAGCTTTACCTGAACTGGGAGAAATTTCAAGTGTCTGTATTGTAAGGAGATGTCCCATACAGTGTCTGTATTGCAAAGAGTTGGAAGATGAGGGCTTTGGTTACTGACTGCCATTTACTATCCCTATGGGCTTGGACAATGTATGGCCTCACTGAGCTTCTATTTTCATATTTATAAAAGGGACTTATATGTATAATATATATAAATACATATACAAATTTATAAAAAATTTTCTTCCAACCTCCCAGCTGTGATCCTCACAGTAGCCCTGTGAGCACCTGCTGGCACATACAGTCCCTCAACAAATGAATGAACCAATGAATGAACAGTGAGTATTCAAAATGCCCCACAGATGAATGCCAGGGATGATTCCTCCCGGGGTGGTTTTAAGATATAGTCACAAATTCTTCAACCGTCCTCCCTTTTAAGGTGGAGCTCAACCCCCTTCCCCTCGAATGTGGGCAGTATTTAGTGACTTGCTCCTGACAGACTGTGGTGGAAGTGATGGTGTGAAACTTCTGAAACTGAGACCTCCTGAGATGAGGTTATAAAAGGCATTGCAGCCTCCTCCTTGCTCTCTTGGACTGTTCGCTCTGGGGGAAGCCGGCTGCCATGTGGTTAGGACACTCGAGCAGCCCTGGGAGAGGCCCATGTGGCCAGGAACTGAGGCCTCCTGCCAGCAGCCAGCTTGGAAGCAGGTCATCCTGCCCAGTCAAGCCTTCAGGTGTCTGTGGCCCAGGCCAGCATCTTGAGATGAGAGCTTGAGCCAGTGCCATCCAGCTAAGCTCCTCCCAGCTTCCTCATTCTCAGAAGCAGTGACATAATGAACATCTGTTGCTCTAAGTCACCTTGCGGGTATTTGTTATGCAGCAATAGATAACAAATACACCTTTTTAGGACTTCTGTTTGCTCCCCTGGGACTGGGAGGGGGATGGTGGGTGGGGGTGGGGGTAAAAGATCCCCATCCTGCTTAATTCAAGGGAGTGAAATGACAGCATGCCCCTAACACCCGAAGTGTCCGCATCTGGCAACTGGGGCTGCTCACCTCGGTGTCTCTGGGAGTGGCCAGCTGGCCCATCAGCCGGGCCTCGCGCTCCTTGTGGCTCTCGTGTAGGACCTTGGCTTCCGAAGGCGTGAGTCTGGACTTGTTCTGCAGCCACCTCTCTATGCTGCCAAATGACTCCAGGTCCTGCCGAACCCTCAGCCTCTGGGTCAGCCAGGCCCTTGGGTCCTCTGGCTGTTCTTGGGTGTCCCCAACTTCCAGGGCTTTGGAGCTGGGGGTGGGCTCAGGGGGAGCCTGGGGGTGGGGGGTGGGATTGACGGGCATCAGAGCCTCCTTTCGAGGCAAGAAGATGATCCTCCGGCGGCTCTGAGGCAGGTGGAAGTCCTCCCGCTTGAACTGCTTGAAGCAGTGGGCGATGACCGCGTCAGGGTTGAACACGAGCTCCTTGCTGGCACTTCCATCGTCAACCAAGGACTCAGACTGGTACAACCCTGGAAGAGGGTTAGAACGTGAGTTCCTTTCAGGAAGAGGACCAAAGGAGTCAGGAAGGAGACATGCTTCAGCGCCAGGCTGGGCATCAGGGCACCTGGGTTCCAGGCCTGGCGTTATTGTTGCCTCGCTATGCTGATGAAAATAATTACATCTAACGTGACTGGGCAATCCCAACGGCAGGCACTATGCTAAGAGATTTATATGCGTTCTCATGAAACTTCTTAGATTCTAATCTTACTCCACCCCACTCCCCCCGCCCCCAGTACTCCTTGGCAATCAGAATGATCTTTTTAAAATGCCATTCTGATCTGGTCTGATCAACTGAGGCAGCCTAGTGCCGTAAAGCGCAGAGGATTTGCAGCCAGAACGCTCCGGTCTGAGTTCCGGCCCTGCCGCTTACTGGGGCCATGATCACTTATCCTTGCAGGGTCTCAATTTTTTCATCTGTAAAATGGGGATAATGACCTTATTGAGTGGTGGAGATGTTTAGGGTCAGCCCAGTTTGTTCATAATAAGTGCACTGTTATTATTTTTTTATATACTTACCCTCCCCCCATTTTGAAATACTTCCATGACTTTTCATAGTCCTCAAAATAAAGTCCCATGACCCTCGTCCGCCAACCTTTCCTGCCTCATCACTTGCCTGTCTTTCCTTACCCTGTCCAGACGTCTTGGCATTCTCTCTGTTCCCTGAATGATCCAAGCCCCATCCTGCCTAAGGGTTCCGCACACGCTGCTCCCCCTGCCAGGAATGCTCCCTCCCCCATCCATCGCCTCCTCGCTCCTCCTCATTCTCCACGTGTCAGACCAAATGTTCACTCTCCAGCTTCAGGCTGTGTTGTATCCTCATGTTATCTCTGTACTTTTCCTTCAGACCACTTATCATAAGTATGTAAATCAAGGGTTGCAAACTGGCAGCCCTCATACTGAATGAGGCTTAGGGTCCTGTTCTGCTTGACATACTTGTTTGCTTAAACTTTTCCAGTTTGCACTGCGTTAGGCTGGGGCATGCGCTCTGCAGCTTGCCATAGGCCTCGCCATTCCCTATCGTCTCACATGCAGCTCATTTCATTCAGTAAGGGCTTGGTTCAGGCAGACAGTTGCATTTGAAACCTCTGGTGCAATTATTTGGTTTATGTTTTTCCAATACACTGTGAACCGAGATCTCATCTCTCTTGTTCCCTGCTGGAGTCCCAGCACCTCCACGGTGCCAACATATAGTGGGAGCTCGGTAGATATCTGGTGAGTCAAGTGGACAGACGTAACAGGTTGGCATCATGATTTACACCCATTTTTACAGGTAAGGACACCGAGGCCCAGAGAGGCCCAAGGTCACACAGCTGATTAGTAGCAGAGCTGGGACGTGAATTTGGTTTGTCTGGCCCCAGAGCTCAACTCTTAGCCATTACTTGATATTACCCCAGGCTGTCACCTAATCCTGCTGAGTCTCAATTCTTTTATGCCTAAAATGATATAAACTCTCCTCTAGCAACCTTCCGAAGCTATTATGAAGATCAAATGAATAACAGGTGTGGGAATGTTCTGAAATTCAGAAGGGATACAGCATTATTATTAAAAATATTGTCACCATCATTTTCCTTCTAAAACCCAAACTCTCCTGCTTAAAACCGTTCTATTGCTCCCAGCTGCCTCTAGAATAAAGTTCAATCTCCTTAACTTAGCCCCACCTGTCCCACCCACTCCTGCCAACCCCTCTAATTTCTCCAGCTCCTTCTCTCATTCCTTCTGCCTCACCTTGTATTTGTACCTAAACTAAGCTGACTGTGGTTCCGTAGTTCCCCCCTCCTGCCCCCTCCCAAACTGTGCTCTTTCCTGTCTTTGAAACACGCTTCTGTCTCTCCCCTGTTCACTTGATTATTCCCTACCTAGCCTTTGAGGCTCAGCTCAGGCATTACGGTCGCCTGAAGCACCCCAGGCTCTCCCTCGTCCCCCTCTTGGTCCCCATAGCCCCTATGCTTAGCCCCCTCGTAGCATTTACCATATTTTTCTGGATGAAGATACTTTTCTTTCCCAACAGCCTGTGAGTTTCCCAATGGCGAGAACTGTGTCTTACTTCCTGTGCGTCCCCGGTACCCAGCCTGGCACAAAGTGAACAGTCAGTACATTTGTTAAGTCTCTTTACAATGCCCATGTATTCCTTTCATACAATAATTAAAGTGTGTATACATCAATGTGGACAGAAGTAAGTACTTCTCAACAACCCATTTATCATTTCTTTGAGGACAAGATGTTTGGTACGACTGAAAATTTAGTCATTCATCAAACCAGCATTTACTGAAAGTTACCCAGTGCTTGGTACTGGCTGGGTGCCCAACAGGCAGTGTGCTGGCACAGAACAAGGTGGGGTAACCAGAGGGGTTACAAGGTGGTTTCAGTCAGGGGAGAGACGCTGACCGAGGGATCTGGGAGGTCATCGTGCAGTAGGGAACGTTGAGTGTGCTTTCAGAATGAGTTGGGTTTCAAGGGATAGAGGGGCCAGCATGGGGATCGATCAGGGTGGGGTTTAGGGACTTCAGGGTTACTAAACTGTTTCACAAATTAGAAGCACATTGTGTGTGAAGGAGGAGGTTAATGGAAGAAAATACAGTTGGAGTGATCTCCAGCACCAGGTTCAGGGGTTTAAACTGTACTCTGCAGACCGTGGGAACGCATTCAAAACATGCTCCTCACTGGTCTCGCCTCTTCCACTTGTGCGCCCCCTAGACCCCAAATCCATGATCTGCCTTTAGCCAGAGGCATCACTTCCCCCTCTGAAACCCTGCAATGGCTTCACTGAAATGGCTTCTCCTGCTCTTAGAGTAAACGACGCTCTTTCACAATGGCCTGCAAAGCTACCTTGCTGGGACTCGGTTCCTGTTTCCTCCCTAACCTCCCCCTACGCTCCTTCCCTTCCATAGTGAAGGCTGCAGGCCCACCAAGCTTGCATGCTAGTAGTCTTTGGGGTCCTCTGTCCGTTGATAGAAAAGTGAGGCGGGCTCTTCGAATAAAAGAGGTCACCATGTGGTTGTGGGTAGAGCCTGTGTGAAAATGTTCCCCAGGGATTAATGAGGCAAGCTCTCAGCGGCCAACTAGTCCGTCCCATTGCCTGCCCAGGTCAGGGAACTCTTTCTACAACGCCCCTGCGGACTTTGCCTGTTTGTATACCTCCAGTGACAGGGTGTTCTCTACTTAACATTGTGAGTGCCTAATTCTAACTGCTAGAAAAGACTTCTTTATATTGACCCAGAATTTGTTTCCCTGGAATTTCTACGACCCTTGGTCCTAGTCCTCTCCCACCGATGCCCCAGAAAACACATTTGTTCCCTCTTTTCTGGGACAGCCCTTCAGGTGTCTGGAGACAATTCAATACTTCCTTGAAATTCTCTCCTTTCCTCTTGGCTTCTGATACAAATCTTTCCCTAAGTTCCATCCTACCTCTCTGGCCACTTGTTCTTGGCTTCTCTTTTCCTACCCACTCCTAAAATGTAGATAGTCTCCAGGCTTACACTTGGGCACTCTTTTTTTTTTTTCCCCCCCGAACACTCTCCTCCACTCTCATTTCTATGGCCCTCCATATGCAGAGGACACCCATACCCATATTTATGACTTGGAATTAGCGCCAACTTTCTACATACAGTTGCTCCTAAAGCATCTCAACTTGTACGGCCTACAAGGATCTCCAACCCAACCAAGACTGAACTCTTTCCAAGTTCCCCATCCAATCAGCCCCCTCTAGCCTGGCACCTTTCCCTCACCTCCCAGTGTCTTTGGCCTGGGAATTTGGGACAGTCCCAGATCGCCCCACTCTCAACATTGTGAGTTTGCCAAGTCAGACTCTGCATTTGCTGACGCTCCCAATCCAATCCTGTCATTCTCAGTGGCCTCCCCATCTCCTGGCTCGCAAGATCTCTCCTGATCTTCTCCCTTCTGACCCCTCTTGCCTCTCATCTCCAGCAACACTCAAACTACCAGCAGTTTTCTGAAGACCCCATGTCTCTGGGCCTCTGTGCATGCTGTTCCCTTGGTCTGGAATACCTTTCCTCCCCCTTTTGGCTTGGATAACTCCTTGTATCCTTAATTGAAGCTCCAGTGTAAAGAGCTCTCCAGGACCTTGGAACCATTCCTCCCCATCCTCTGCACTTAGCAGACCTCTTACTCCTGGGTGTCACCCCTGGACCCTTCTTCTGTAAGTATCCATTTATCTGGCTTTCACCTCTGAAGTTGCAGCGCTTGTCAAAGACAGCAGGCTATCACCAAAATTTTGAAGACTGCTGGTCTTCTCCATGCCCTTCTCCTATACTGAACACACTAATGTCTAGCGAAGAAGTAGGGCCAGCCAGAGGGCCTGGACACCTTTCCCGGGCCCATGGGTTGGGCCGCTGGTTCCAAGCCAAAGCAACTCGGCCTGCTCCTCCAGCCCGGGCAAGGAAATCTGAGAAACATGCACGACCTGCCCCCGATTCCCTGGCAACCCCGCACCCAGAGAGAGGACGACACAATGAGATATCCGTCCCTGTCGTAGTCCTCACCCCACTTGCACCCGTCCACCCGGGGGTTGAGGGCTTCCTGGAGCTGGCGTTGATTCCTGGGAGCTTAGGGTGAACTTACGGAGCAGAGACCGGAACACAGCCTCGTACTCTTCAGAATAGTCCGTGGTCGCGGCGCCGGAAGCGGGTGCTGAAAAGAGTGTGTGAACGTGCGTGTGGGCGTGTGTGTCTGTGTGTGCTTGCTTGCGCGGGGGTATGGGGTACCAGAAAAACAGTAACACCAAGTTTGCAAGAGACCCGTGACTTGCAGAGCTTGGACGCAACTGTTGCCGAGACTACGGACGCCCCGCGCTGATTGGCTGGATGCCGCCACGTGGCCGGAGGCCCGCGGGGAGAGGATCCGCCCGAGGGAGAGACGCTGACAGTCTCGCTCCCTTCGAGGGTCCTGGGAGGGGACTTGGAGTAAGCCGCGAGGAAATGGTGCAGAGCATCCGGCTCCGCAAAAGACAGGATTTCTTAGGTTGGCCCAGTGGCCCTTGAATCTGGAGTAATAAATCCCAGGTTTTCCTGTAAGCCGTAGGGTCTTCAGCAGGTCTCTACATGTTTAGGGCCGTGTTCTCTCACCCAAAGAACAGGGGCTCCCTCCTCCAGAGGTAACCCGAGAGAGTCGTGGCCAAATAGAGGCAGTGTTTTTGGTATGCTTTGTCCCTGAAAGACAGGGTGCCATGGTTTGGAATTATAGAACCTGAGAACTGGAGTATTAATAATATTTGAAATGTCCATTGACTGATGAATGGATAGACAAAAGGTGGTCTATCCAAACGACGTTATATTATTTAGTCATAAAAAGGAATGAGGTATTGACACATGCTGCTGAGACAGGCTGGCACCTGGGACCCTTTGCGGCAGTGCTTACACCTGGACAGGTGTCTCCTCGAGTAAGAAACTATATAAGGGATGAAAAATAACTGCACATATGTGCAGCTGTGGCCAATTATGAACAACATGATACAAAAAGAGCAAAACCCAACGGCCGCTTCTGAGGCGTGGGGAGCAAAAGCAGGGTACTGCGCAGGCCCCCTGCACACAGCACCACGAGGGGAGTGGGCAGACCACCTAAGCCCCCCTCCAGTCCGACCCATGGGTCAGCCTCTACCCTTGCTCCATTTAAGGGACCTGCTCACCCGCCTCCACCCAAGAAGCGAGCAAGGGAACTTATTTGTTTTCACTCCCTCCTGCCGCAGCACTAGTTCCAATAAAGCCTTGCCTGAATTTCTCATCTGGCCTCTTATCAATTTCTGTTGATTAAAGAGTCTAAGAACCTGGGTCGGTAATACTGCAACACGTACGAACCTTCAAAATACACTGAGTGAAAGAAGCCAGATACAAAAGGCCACAGGTTATATGATTCCATTTGTAAGAAATGCCCAGAACTGGCAAATCTATAGACAGAAAGCAGACGAGTGGTTGCCAGAGGCTGGGGGAGGGAGGGATCGTTGGGTTTGACTGCTAATAGGTAAGGGGTTTCTCGTTGGGGTGATGGAAATATCTTGGAGTTAGTGATGACGGTTGCACAACACTGTGAATTGTACACTTTAAAAAATGGTTAGATCAATTTTATGTTATGTGGATTTTGTCTCAAAGAAGTTAGAAAAGACCCAAACACGTGAGTTCTCACTCTGCATAAGGTACCATCCTTACTGAAATGCATTATTTTTGTGACCCTCTCAACAACCTGAGGTCGTCACTCAGACCATCCCTATGGGCCTCATTAATGCAGCACTTTTGTAAGCCAGGCTCCATTTAAGCAATTTCATACATTAATAATCATAATTGTGTGAGGTAGGCATCACTGATCCATTCTCAACAGATGAGGAAACGGATACAGAGGCCAGGCAACCTCACCTGCAGGAAAGGGGAAAAGCCTGGCCTGGCTGCTGCACAGCTCCCCTGCTGCACCCCCAGGCCCACAGTCTTGATGGAGATGCTGGGCCGGGACTGGACAGCAGGTCCCACTGCCACACCACACCTGAGGCCCCAAGCTTGCTGCCTGCCCTACCCTCTGACCCCAGGTACGGCCAGGATTGCAGGGGCCCCTCTGGACTCTTTGCTGCAGTGTTGGGCACCCTGTCCCCACACCTTACCCCTTTTGTTACCTTTCATTATTGCTTGTCTCTTCTCTCTCCCATGAGGGTCTCTACAGAGCCTTTTCATCTTTGTGCCCCTCCCTGGCACAGAGCTTTGCACTTAGTGAATGCTACTCTGATATCTGTTAAATAAAAACGTGATGGGAGGTTATGAAGTGATGTTTGCCTTGGAAGTGTGGCCAGTTTTCCTGTTCCTGGATTTTGAAGGATGGTCAAAGTCTATCCTTCTCTAAAAAATGAATCTCACTCACTATAGTGGAAACAACCAACTAGCTCTGCAGCACACTGTATCCTGATTCTGTTCACACTCTACCCTACATCAGAGGTAGTTTCCCTAACAATTTATTTTTCATTTATTCGATCAACTTAATTTCCAAATTATGCCTTAAAATGACAGTGGATAATCGAGATTTAATAACTTAGATTTTTGTTTGTTTTGTGAGTTCCTTCTAAAGTAAATGTTTCAGTATTTGAGCGATACCATTATAATACCTGTTTTTAAAATGGCATAAGGGCTTCCCTGGTGGCGCAGTGGTTGAGAGTCTGCCTGCCGATGCAGGAGACACGTGTTCGTGCCCCGGTCCGGGAAGATCCCACATGCCGTCGAGCGGCTGGGCCCATGAGCCATGGCCGCTGAGCCTGCGCGTCCGGAGCCTGTGCTCCGCAACAGGAGAGGCCACAACAGTGAGAGGCCCGCGTACCGCAAAAAAAAAAAAAAAAAAAAAAAAAAGGCATAAAACTTAAAAGGTCCTGTCCTCCAGCTGGAAGATGGGAGATGGGTAAATGCTCGAGTTTTCACACAGGGATCAAGGTAAATGCGTGAGCCAGAAGCCAATGCTCTGCAACAGAATTACAGGCAGATATGCACATTAGGTTATCAAATGGTCAAATCTCCAACTCCTAAAAGCCAGCAGACAGTCATCAAGGACACAGAATGACAAAATAATCTTATTTTTCTTTGGAGGTTAGTGTTTTTTAATAAAAATACTTTCTTAATTAACTGCCTAATTTACCCTATCATATCTTTTCTGACATGTGTGGCTGAAAACTCTTTGCTTCTTCATGTAACAATTGTGTCATATCATTCTCTATAGAAGGACAACAGGAGGTCTAATCCTCCCTCAAGCAAGGTTGATAGAAATTTGCTTCATATTATTAATAACTGAGGAAAGTTTTTTTAAACTTCAAATCACATTTCATTATTGGAAAAGTCATATACATTTTCAAGATTGTTGTCAAATAACAATTTATTTTTAAAAAAAATCTCAGAACATGTCGTAGCACATTCAGTAGCAAAGATCTTCCGGTGGTACCCACATTAAGAAGACACGCATTAGGTTTCTAGTTGGGCTGATTAGAATCTATACACCTGGAAAGGCGGTTGTGCTTAGTGGAGCTTTTAAGAATCAAAGTGCAAAGCAATGCATAAAAACAAGCTTGAAAACGTCAAAGAGTTTTAAGATAGACTTAATTTTTCGTGATTTTCCCAAAGCCAGTCATGATATTTATTTAACTTGTGGTCTTCAGGGTGTACCTGGAAGAAATACAACACATTAGTAGACACAGGCCTTATCTAAGTTAGTCAGAAATACATTTTTTAAATTGGCTTTTTAAAGATAGGGTGGGGGAACAGTACCTTATGATAATATACCTGAAAATGATAACCTTTACCCTAATGAGATTCATGAATGGTTAAAATTATAGCTTACATCAAAGCAATCCTTTACAGTCTACAAAGTACTTTCCAATTTGGTACTGATCTTCACTGGGACTCAGTGTGGAGGGTGGTGATAACATGAGTCAAGTATTAATATGCCATTTTCCAGGAGCTTACAGACCCTGAGAGTTACATGGACTGCTCAGGTCACAATAAATGGTGAAGCAGGGATGGGCTTGGCCAGACCTCCCAGCTAAATGCTTTAGGGCAAGTCACAGACTAAGAGGGCAGTGTACAGGCTATGTGGCAGTGCCTATCAGCTGCCAGGATGCCACCCAGATGCCCGTGGGCTGGGCATACTCAAAAGAATGGGCAGCCGAAGTAGGACCCATGTACCACAAAAATAGTCTGAGACCACTAGAAGAAACCCGACAAGCATGCCCTCCAATCCTGCACCTGCCTGCTTCCCTTCAGTGGTGTGCTTTTGAAGGCGAGTAGACTGTGACAGGAGGAAAACCACATTAGGCCTAGAGACAGTACGTGAATGGAAATGACAGGAACAGGGCTAGAAGTGGCAAACCAGTGGAGGTCAGTCAGAGACCAGGGAGTCTTTGTGGACTTGGGGAAATCTATGGACCCTCTCCTGCTGTCAATAACCCCAAGCCACTACTGCCCCTCAAGCTTGGAACAAAGCTGGTTGTGACTGTAATGGCACGTGTGTCCAAGAAATAGTTCTAACCATAACGGTGGACTTACTTTACCTCAGAGACAAGATGTGCCGGAGACGGGCCTTACCTGCTTCCACTCATTGACACAAAAGATTCGGTAAGAGTCGTTGCCATATTTGCCAATCCCATGAAGCTCAATTGGATACCTCCACTGCTTTGTCAGATATTCATCTGAGAATACAACACCCACATATCAGGTCAGCCTCTAGGAAAAAAACACCTTCCCTGGAAAGGAGGAACAACAGAAAGGGACGGGAAAGAGTCTCTCCTAACAGCCTCACTTGTGGCTGCTTTCTTCTGAATTCCTGCAGCCACCGCCCCCGTCTGACCTGCTTGTCTGCCACTGACTAACCGTTATTGTATTGTGCTGACCTAACGAGACAGGGGTAATGTCCCTGAGGTCAACTGGACTTTCTGCTTCACTGACTTCTTCCTCTAATCCTGCCCACACGGCCTGACCTGGTGCTGCGCAAAGATTTACCCTGACCCTGGGTCAGCGGGAGACTGCACTTTGGGGCAAACGAACTGTGTTCAAATGCCTTCAGTGCTTGAGCCAAATGACCTCTCTTAATGTCGCAACTGAGGACATTAAAGTGTAAGGTGTGGCTCTCTTAAATAGGCACAATTTATGCTTTTCCCTTTGGGTATATGGGAAAGTACCTGAGAACTTGATAATGGTTTTTGCTCGAAGATCGTAGAGACCAAGAGGTTTAAGAAGTTCTGAAACATCTCTCCAGTTTGCAGTTCTCGCTACCTCAGCTGAAGGATACTTCTCCAGAAACTGCCAAAGCACAGGGATTGCCATTTTGCCTGGGAAGTAAAAGTAACTACGTGACTGCCAGCCTCCTGATGGGCTGATTTTAGGCTCACGTACTTCTTTATCTAGAAATCTCACATAGAGACGTTTTTTCTTTCTTTCTTTTTAAACCCCTGATGAGAAGACATCACCTAAATCAGCAACCACTCTCAGAGTCAAAACCCAACACCATCAACCAATTTGGTTAACTGTCCAAATTATGCCAAAACCTGGCCTTGTATGATATTGGTTTTTAAATAATCAGATCATCATATAACTAGTGTAAAAGCATACAGAACATAAGGTGCCAGCGACATTAAAGAAAGCACCCAATGAAAAAGAAATGCTTTTATACATGACACAGAGAGGAGGAAGGTTAAGTAACGGATTTTCATTGATGACTAAAAGTAATTTGGAAGTAGAACATAAATGAAAATCTGCTCTTTAATGCTAAAAAAGCTGTTGGATGTCATCTAGTCTATAGGTGAAGAGTTTGAGGACTGACTGAAAGAAGAAGGCCTTACCTGAGTTCAAAATCAAACTTGAGACCAGGTTTCCTGATCAATTCTCCTCATCACACTGTCTCTACTAAGACAAAGATTCAAAGAATCCACAAACCTGAGGTCCGGTTGAGGAATATAGTTGCAATGAGGAGCTTCCATGGATCATGGAAAAGTGTTTCTTGGATAAGATTAAAAGGTGACCGAGGAGGTGTCCACTTCTTAAAGGCCTTGCGTCGTGGGGGACTAAGAACTAAACAAACACACTGTATTAGAGGGGAACACTTGAAATAGGTTTAAAGTCTGGTTTTCTGATTGGAAAAGGGATACCTTCTTTGTTATATTTGCTGGAAAAATACAGGCTTGTTTTCCTTTTTTCTATTTGTGTCTGTGGGATGGCGTCTTCTGAAAAGGAAAGAGTGAATGAACATTGTTTACAGAATCTATGGTTTAGCCTAAAGAAATATTCAGGGCTGCAAATAACAACAACAACACACCACTACTATAAAACGTTCAGTTTAGCACTATTCTAAGCACTTCACAAAAATTAACCAGTTTAATCCTACTAATGACCTACGAGCAAGGTAGGTACTATTTTGTCTCCACTTTACAAATAAGGAAATTGAGGTACAGAGATGCTAGGTAACTTGCCCAAGGTCCCACAGCTAGTAAGTGTCAAGAGCTGAAATTCTAATCCAGGCAGTCTGGTTCCTGAGTCCATGCCTTTAACCACTGTTATACTAGTTCTCTATGATTTTTGTTCAGAGTTCACTACATTGAAAAATTGGAAATAATATAGAATATTTTAAATTATGACATTTGTACAATGTGGCTATTAAAATTTTGAGACTACATCATGAATTTTTCCCATGTCATTAATTTTTAAGTGATAAAAGCAATATTCAACATATGATCCCAATTTAACAAAAAAAGAAAAAATGTGATAGAGATTAGAATAAACCAAAATGGCATAATGGTATAATGGTTGTTGCTAGTTTTTCTTTTCTTTTAATTTTCCATATTTTCCAAATATTCTGCAGTGAATACTTTTACTAAAAAAAACAAAAAACAGGGCTTCCCTGATGGCGCAGTAGTTGAGAGTCCGCCTGCCGATGCAGGGGACACGGTTTTGTGCCCCGGTCCGGGAAGATCCCACATGCCGAGGAGCAGCTAGGCCCGTGAGCCATGGCCGCTGAGCCTGCGCGTCCGGAGCCTGTGCTCCGCAGCGGGAGAGGCCACAACAGTGAGAGGCCCGCGTACCGCAAAAAAAAAACACACCAAAAACCAAAAAACAAACAAAGAAAAGGATACAGATAAAACAGAACCTGCAGGAAAGCCTAAGATTTGGACCTTAGAACACCTAAAGCCACTATCTACTGGGAAGTTTAATTTAACAAAGACTCTTTGACCACAGTTATTAGGCTTTCAAGTTTCTAAAATCATCGCATTTAATACTCCCCATAGCCATACCCTCTAAATTTGAATGTCAGTTAATAATACCTTGCATTTGTCTAGCGTGAAGCCATCTTTTTCACTTCTCATTTTACAATATTCATGATGAGAAAAACAGGACTGGTGAGGGTTATTACCTGTGTTTTCCAGATGAAGACTCTAAGGCTTAGAAATTAAGCAACTATCTGAAAACAATAGTGGGATTGACTATAGATTGGGACAAGTATCCACGTCTCCAGATAATCAGTCTAGTGTTTTTTGCTATTCTAGTTTGAATAGGCAAAGCCCAGTGGAAAGTAAAAAAGAGTCAGAACAAAGGAAACTGCTCTTACTACCTACCTGATAATTTCTTCTGTGGGTTCCTATAGATAATTACTGACTAGCCCCCTTTATTACTAGGAGACTAAGCTCAATTTACGTGGCAATTTCTAACTAAGGCCCTTGGAAAGTCTTTACTACTCCATTGGATACCTATTACCTACAGTAAACGTACTTATGTTGAGAACTAGACTTCTTTATGCATAGGATGACTAGGATACTTCCATTTTAGTCACAAAAGGATGTTTCTGATATTTTATTTGCCCATTTTACTAGCAATAAATCTACATAAACCTCAAGGCTTTAGGAAGCTCAAGGTCTTTAAAGGACACATTGGAGAATTTTTATGCAGTTCCTAGGTGTACGTGGTCATCTTCTGTTCAAGGTAGAGAAATTCCAGGCACAGCAAAGACATAATAAAATCATGAGTGGGACCAAGAGCAGGAACCAACTCTAACCACCTGCTCTACTAATCTGTCCATGCTGGCTCCCCATAGGACTTTAAGTAAAATTACTATTCTTCTTTAAAGGAGTTATTCATTATACCATAATGGCATAATGAATAACTAATATAGGGTTGGTCAAAGGTCTCCTTTCTTTTATCTCTTATTCACTGAGGTATTATAAAGGCAAAAGTGCTAAGCTCTGAACTCTGTATTAAGAGCATATTACAAACAATAGATGAACTATGTGATTACAGTTTTGAATTACTTAGAGCGCTAAAGCATTTTAGAGAAGCATTACAATAGAAGATAAAAATGACTATGATATATACAAAATTAAATTGGAAGTCACACATCAGTAATAAGTAACAGGAGGGGTGCAAAGAGAAGATACTGACTATTCTCAACCAGTTTATGTATAAAAGGAGTCTTCCCCAAATCTTTTCACAAGTGAAACCTTTTTATTTCCCCTAAAGTTGTAAGATTATTGGCTGGAAAAAAGGGAAGAAGGGAGAGCACTGTGGAGGAGAGTCCCAGGTGTTGTACCAGGATGGTGGCAACGGTTAATGGCACAATTGCCCTCTGTTGGGGGCAGTAGCCAGCTGATTCTTTGCCGTACAAAAGGGCTTAAATATCAGTTACCCAAGGCACTAGGACCAACTGGTAGAATGTATCTGATATTTGGCCCTACTTCTTCATTCTATTCCCACATGCTAACTGGGTACAGGCATGAAGTGCAAAATCCTCATCACATGTTTAACAGCACTTTAGTGCACTGAATACCTTGGAATATTTTCGCAGAAGTAGAGTCTTTCTCCGTTTGTGAGCTGTTGTCCATTTCAGAGCCGCCTTTTGAAATGTCAATATGCAAATGCTCCTTCCTTTCCCCAACTTCTACTTCGGTTCTTATTTCCTCAGATTCTAAAAAGGTACCCTCACACTTCTTGTTGTGTCCTGCTCCTTCGGTTGAACGTAATTTGTTTATGATGCCAGAAGTGGTCTGTTCAAAATCTGATCCTGAACACAATGATTTTTCTTTACCAAGCCTCTCCTCTTCACTGGTCACAGTGAGGGTCTTGTCGCTCGCTCTGGCATCAGAGACGCAGCAAGTTCTCTCAAGCTGACTTTCTTGTGCAAGAGGTTCACTTTCAGCATCTGCTGCCTTATTATACACAGATGCTCTTTTTCTACTACTTTGAACAGGATCTGGAAGACTCCTCCGGCACCCTGTTTCAGTTTTCTCAATTTGAATCCCTTTCAAAACAGTCACCTTTCTTTTGGACTTTCTAACCTTTCTGGAGTCAGCATCATTAACACCACCATCTTCTTTCAAAAGCCAACGAATGGAAGTAAAGTTAGAGAGTCCTCTGCTGTCTTGCAATTCCAAACTAGCACCTGGCAAAGAAACCACATCTTTTTTCCACCTGCTTCGTGTCCTGAGGCTCCGGTTTGAATTGCTACTTTCGTTTTGCAGCTGGGATGGCAGAGCTGCCATGCTTTGGTCTTTACATCCTGACTTGATGCTCCTTTTATGAAGTACAGTAAAATCAAAATCTTCTGGCTTAAGAGAAGTCTCTCCACTTTTGTGAAGATAATTAGCAAGTGAACTTTTGGATCGGAACTTCAGTCCCTGTGGGCTAGAAAATGATATTAAAGAAAATTTATTGCTAGTTAATAAAAGTGACTTTAAAAAAAACCTGGACCACATTTCGGATTTTTTATTAATAATTTCCAAACTTTGCCACGGGCATTTGTCATTTAAAATTAAAAAAAGTGATCAAGTGATACTTTAAAATAGTCTCCTCTATGACAACAGAACATAATTTTACAAATATAGCTTAAGTGCAACCTTACCAGTAGCCATTCACAGTAGGAGAAAATGTAAGTATTTGTCCCCAAATCACCTGATGTAAGTAACCAGTGACAGTGAAGGAATAGAATCTGTAATGGTTTTATGGTAAAAACAGAAAAAAGCCAAAACTCCTGCTATGCTTTCCTACCACCTGTCTAGACAAAATTATTTGGCTGTGCTATCTTTACCATCTTGCATGCTCACCTGATGAAATATACGTCATATCTTCCTGCTGTTTTCCCAGATAACCTTTGCTTCACAACTCTTTCCCATCCACATGGTACAGACTTATGGCACTCTGTCATTGCGCTACCACCAAATTGAGCAGAAGCAATGGGTTCTTGTTGTAGCGAGGGATTACACTCACTGCTGCTTTTTATCACCATTTGTTTCTCATCTTCTCCCACTCTTTCTGATCCCAAAGCAACACCTTCCTCCCTGAAAAAAAAACAAACACCAAGTGATTAGCTCATTTAAAATTAATTAGACTCTGCTTATTAAATAACAGAGAAGGAACCACATGGACTATTTGGACTATGCGAGAGATTAAAATCAGTATGCCTCAGTCATGCTATGAGTATCTTCCTCCTCTCCAATATCTTCCTGTCCTCCAACTTGGTTAAAAAGAGTTGGAAATCTCTGCACAATGAAAAGCTCAAGCTACTTGCTAGAAAAATTTTTTTTTGTTGTTAATCATTGAATAGCTCTATTATAGAGATTTCTGGTGACACTTGGCATAAGTTTAAAATCATGAACCAATAGCTGAGCTCTTAACCCGGGGATCAACAGAACAGCTTAAATGAGTCAGTGAGACACCGTCCTCCCCCCGAAATAAGTGAGGTAAAATTTTTATATATATGTGCATTTTGGGGGCGGTGGGGGGACAGTGTCTATTACTTTCATCAGAGGTTGTAATCCTCTAAAAGGTAAAGAACACTTGATAAAGAATTTTCAAACTCTCTTTCATTCTTGATCCAATAACCTTCTGAGGTAGGTAGGATAAGGATTACTCTCATTTTATTGATAAAATTGAGTGACAGGAAGATTAAGTTATTTGCAGAACTGATTCCAGGACCTAGGTCTACTAAATCTTGGTCTAATACTTCTCCCCCTCTACTATTGTTGAAAAACTTCAGTAGAGTGTATCCTAATCACTTAATCATATTTACATTTTCAAAGTTGGATGAGTCTCTAGAGATGTCTAACCAACTTCTTTTCTACAAATAGGGAAACAAAGCATGAGCCAGTGACTAACTAGAATTAGAATCAAAGTCTTCTGATGCAATATGGGGTTAAATAATTTGGGGGATCTAGGTGGATCTTAAGAAATTATACCGTTCACAATTTTGGCGATAAGGAAACTGAATCCTGGTGAAAACAGCACGAACTTTAAAATCAACAGACTGGGTTCAAATCCCAGCTCTGCCATTTACTACCTATGGGGTCCAAGAGCAAGTTACTTAACCTGTCGAAGTCTCTTTCTCCATCTGTAAAAAGGAGGTAATACCTCTTTCACGGTAGTTCTGAGAATCACATGTTTTTTGGGGGGAAAAAAAAGTAGGTAAATCATCTTAGCCCCACACCGCACATACAAAAGTACTCAGTATTCCAGCCCTTGTTCGCAGGAACTAACCCTGCCGGCCTCCAAGTGTCCATCCACCCTAGGTAAGAAATGCCCACCCACCTTCTACTCCCCCGCTCCCATTTTACAGGTGGTGAAACTGAGGCCCGAAGGGGACAATAACTTGCCGGAGGTCACACGGCCGGTCGGGGACTAGGCGCTGGTTGGCGATGACCGAGGGGGCAGCTCCGCGGTCCCCCAGGCTCGGACTCTCCATCCCAGACGTGTCCCTCAAGCGGGCTCCGGCTGCAATAATAGGCCGAGAGGGTTCGTCGCTCTGGGTGTGGATCGGAGTAAGAGGCGAACACTTCTTCAGCTCGGAGCTCTAGGATGGAACCAAAACATGAAGGCAGTGAAAATCTGTGCGACTGCTCAGCCGCTTTCCGGCCGCCCCCCTCGACCACAGCCGCCATTTCCACGGCTCAGCCAATCAAGTCCTTTGTCGAGGAAGACGCACCGCCCCCTACCCATTCCGACCAATCGCGCGCGTCCTAGATATGAGGAGGCCTTCTAGCCAGCCTCCCGTTCCTTCTTTCTAGCCCTCCCTTGTAGACATGCGGACTCGGAGCTCTCTGCCTCGCGCGTAGCTCACTGCGCATGTGCGTTGCCGGGGTAGCGCCGGGAGACAAAGTGGCTCGAGGAGTTAGGCCTGTTGCTGAGGCAGGGAGGAGGGGCCCGAGGCGTGAGGGAAACCGCTATGAGGGCCGTGTTGACGTGGAGAGATAAAGCCGAGCAGTGGTGAGGAGCGGGGCAGTCCGGGAGGAGCGGGGGGCTGAGCCCCAGCGGGGATGGCGGGCGCTATGGCGTGAACCCTGGTGGTTGCCAAGGGTAACGGGCCTGCGGGCTGGGCTGAGGGCCCTGAGTCCCGGCTCTGGGCGACTGCAGGGTCGCCTTCCCACCGCTTTGCGAATGGAGAAACTGAGGCCTGGAGAGGGAACAAGGGGATGTACCACGCGTGAGGTAGTGGCCTGTGGAGGCGGCTTTACACGTAATCACAGTCTAATCTTGTCGTTCCTTTACTCAAAATCCATCCTGGGCTCATCATTGTTTTCCATCTTCACAACTTATGCCACTTCCGCGTATTACCTATACTCTTGTTTACTTAACCTTTTCTCTAACTTGTCCCACTTATTTTCCTTTAAACATGCTTTTACATTCTACAGGGAAACTTTATTACACCGTGTATGAAAACCAGTAGCAATTGCTGTAAATGTAAAATAACTGTAGAACTTAAAAGCAGGGAGAAACAAAACGGCGTTAACAAGTTGTAGCTAGATACTGTTGCTAGGGAACCTCTGAGCCTCAGGTGTAGTGTCTCTAGAGCTAGAGATTTAGCAAGTGTGGTTGGAGAGGTGCTTGAGTTGAATAGCATCAAAGCAAGACTTTCTCCTGTGTTTTGTTAGAAGGTTTGAAAGAGTATCGAAAGAGAATGACTTTCTCACTTTATGATTCACCGTTGTTTAATGTCCTATTCCATTTTTATCCCCCAAATGCGTCATATAACAACACATTTGGGGGCATACTGACTTATTGGGCACTTCTCCTCAGCCTGACTTTCAAAACTTCCTACATGATCTTTTCAGCTTCATTGTGAAGCCTCTGCTTTGGCTACTGGAACAGAGCCATTCCCTCTCTGTCTTTTCTTTGGCCTCTCTGTGTGAGGCCTTCATCTCTTCACAGTGAAATCCTAAACGTCCTTAAGCCTCTCTTTGGAGATGGTCGCTCTCTTTGTACTCTGCACCAGTAATAGCTAATGCTTACTTTGTACCAGGCACTGGCTAAGAACTTCATATCTTTTATCTCATTGTCACCTCACAACAGTACCTGACATAGGTACTATACTTATTTCTGTTTTACTTATGAGGCGACTGAAGCACAGAGTGGGTAAATAATTTGCCAGGGTCACACAGTGAGTAAGTGGTGGAGCCAGCTTTCTTCCTCACTCCAGAGCCAATGCTCTTAGCCACTGCATTAATTATTCCTGGTGTTACAGAGGCTGCAGACTCAAATGCCTGCAGGAATCAGGCAGGCAAAGTAAATGCAAGATGTTTATTTGCATCTTGAACACAAGGAATTGTTTGTTTTCCCTAGGAGTATTCTTCTTTTCTATACGGCACTTTTCTTGAAACGTATAGCCCTACAACTGTATCTTTCACTTCTACTTTTAATAGAGATTTGAGTAAAAAAAAAAAACTTTTTTTTTTACTTTTCTCTTAACTGTTATAAAAGTATTCATAGCACAAGCTACCGATAGCTAGCAGCTGAGCATTTGATTTTGCTGTCAGATACTGAGAAGTGGCAAGGACTGTGGCAAACTGGAGAGCGCATGCTCTGACTGAAAAGGACAACAGCTGCTCTGCTTCTCCTAGTTACCACCCTGCAGGAATTTGGCCCAGCGTGGCTCAGAGCTTCCTGTTTTCACCAGAAACCAGGGATCTGGGTTTTTATGTGAAATGTCCTAATTTTTAAATGTTGGCACCTAATCTGTAATATATATATATACAAAATAAAATACCATATGGGCCAAACAAAACGTTTGCTGGCCAAATATAGCCTGATTGGCTCCCAGTTTTCACCCCCTGGCATAGGATTTCGTTCATTCTTCTTTTGTGGTACTTAAGAGTCTGCTTAGTGCAAGAGTTTATGGGAAACTGTTGATCCCAGAAGTCTATAAACCCCTTAAAAGCAATGGCTATGTCTTACTCGTTTCCAAGGCTTATTCTAGAGCCTAGACAGTCGTTGTTGTGATTATTTCATGGACAGAGGTATTCATGAATGAATGAAGAGGTGAGTGAATGAGTGATGAATGAAGATTGGTTATTTGGGTTTTGGCCCATTACAGCTATTCTAGTGTAGGGGCTTTAGGGGTTCTAGAGACCAGCAATACTGATGGCAGCTACATATGCAAGTTGATAGCCCAGAATGAGACAAACCAAAAAACTATAAAAATAAGTAGTAGAACTCCAAAATCCCAGATGTCAAAGATTCTTCCTCCACACTGAAACAGCTCCGCCTGCTGGTCTGCCCTTTTGCTTCCGTCTAACCTTCGCGTAGCAGCAGGAATTCTCTTTTTTGAGTCCTGTTGCTGTGTGATCCGTTACTCCATCTCTCATCAACCCAGAGTGACTCCCCATTACCTTCCATGTCAGATTGTACACTTAATTAGGTGGTCCTTCCCCTGGCCCACCCTTCCCCTTTTGCTAAGATTTAAATTTATGCTTTTCAGTTCAGCTGTAAACTCCATTTTCCTGTCCAAAGGCCCTTCCCAAATGTTCTCTTATTCTTCTCTGAGCTCCTTCTTTTCTCCCTTCAAAGCAGTGCTCTAGATTCTTCTCAACCATGATGCCTTATTCCAGGCAGGCTGCCATCTGCTCTGCCCCTCATCCACAGCAGCTGTGGGCCAGACTGTTTACATGCCTTATCTTGTTTAATCTCCACAGCAGCCTTTGAGGTTGGAATTGTTACCCCATTTATAGATGAAGAAACTGAGACTTAATGAGGTAACAATTTGTTTAAGATTCAAATCAAGTTAGTGGGGGCTGGATCAGGTTGTGCAGGATTTGGAGAGGCACCTTGAGACTTCAGTTGACAGTGGGGTGGGCACAGGGTTGGTAGAGGACAGTTTGCAGGACCCACCCTCTGTCTCTCTGCAATGGAATCTGACAATGTCCGTTTTTCTTAAAAGGGGGCAGGTGGGGAGAGAGAGCCATCCTACTGTACTGTCTGCAGACGGGTAAGCTCCCCAGCCCTGGAAGTGTTCAAGCAGAGGCTGGATCCATCAATAGGGAGTTCCTGCCCTGGTAGGGGACTTGGGCTATATGACAGGGTCTAGGGTCTTTCCCAATAGTTTGGGAAAGTTTCTGTGGTCTTATGATGTAATTAAAGCCCAAGGGGTTCAAGATAAAAATCTCGTCAGTTTGTCAGTTATACTCATTTTGTGTCTAGGACAATGCCATGTACTGTGGGTCCACAAATGTCTAAAATAGGGTCATTACCCTGAAATTGCATATGACTGTAATTAAGGGGATAAGATAGTATCTGAAACAGTGTAAATACAGAAGATTATATAACTCTTAAGTTGAACTGTACAGATTCTAAGTACAATAAGAATTTGGATTGGGGTAAATCAGATGTGTATGTTATACTTTAGAAAAGCAAACTTCAAGAAATGCAGAGAAAATGAATTTTCACATCTGAAAGGAAGGTAGCTAAAGACTTGGCTCAAGTGAGATGCTCAGAAATGATTTGCTAATAATTCAGCCCAAAATGATCCTAGTGAAGAAGAAGCCACACGGGAACCACTTTGATGGGCTCAGATATGTACAAGGCAGGAAGGAAGCCACACGACCAAGATGACTGTGGAAGAGAGGTGCAGACCCCTCCCAAACCTCGTGCCTCACCAGCTCCCCACAGGAGGTGGTGCTTGTGTACCCTGCGAGGCGGGAGGGCAGCTCCCTAGCCTTGCTGTGTAGGTGAGGACCACAGCTCAGGCCGGAGGTCAGCCCTTCTGGCCCCAGCTCCCCCGGCTTTCCCCTCTCCCGCCCTGCTTCTCCGCAGAGTGTGAAACGCACCCAGTACGTCGTCCCCTAGGTTCTGAGAAAGAAAGCCTGAGAGACGGGAAGGCTCAGGTCTGTTACCACATAACAGCAAGGAAGCTGAAGGACTCGGGGTTTGTGTTTGCTTCTATCACGAGGGATGCCCAACTGGAGAGGGGTAGCAATCGCTGTGTTCCAGCTTCTCCATCAGCCAGCTGTATGACAGCAGACAGATGACTCGCCTGTGTACTTCAGTTTCCTCATCAGTAAAAATGGGCCAATAATGCCTGGCCTGTCTGAGGCATTATGTTAGCATAAGGTCAAATGAGATCATGTAAATTTACCCTCTTCAACAACTCTTAACTCTTGAGTATATGTGAAGAATTATTTTTATTAAAGGAAGCTTCTGAGGTCAATGGAGCCTATATAAGAACTCTGAATTCTATGTGTGATGCCTTGAGTAGATGATAACACTTTTTTTTTTTCCTGCTGATGAAACATGGAGACTCTTGCTAATTATTTTGTCAACTATGGCATATGCAAATAATAATTATAATGGAGGCCACAAGCATAGTGGTTAGAGCTTGGGCTGCAGAGTCAGACTGCTTGTGCTTGAATTCTGGCTCCACCTCTACTCAGTAGCAGTTTATTTTCAGGCAAGTTAGTTAACTTCTCTGTGCCTTAGTTTTCTCATCTGTAAAACAGATATAAGGTTGTTGTGAAAATTAAGTGAGTTAATACATGTAAAGCATTTAAACTGTACTTTGCACACGTAAATAAATGTGCTTAATAAATATTAGTCACTGTTGTTAAAGTATTGAGGGTGGCATAGATTTGTTATACTTGACAGTGATTCAGGAGAGTGGAAGGCCATATAGCACAGACTGTAAAGTCAGACCTGAGTTAAAATTCTGGCCCTTTCACTTGCTGTGTGATGTTGGGCAAGATACTTGACCTCTCTGAACTGTGGTGTCCTCAACCACAAAATTGAGTAGTAATTCTTACCTCATAGAATGCTTGTGAGGACAGAATAAAATAATGCATTTGAAGAGCTCAGCATTGGGTGTTTGTGGTAAATGCTCCAAGTAGTTACCAGGGTGTGGTTTTTTTTTTTGGCCGCACCGCGCGTGGCTTTTGGGATCTTATTTCCCTGACCAGGGATCAAGCCCGCGCCTTCGGCAATGAAATTGTGGAGTCTTAACCCCTGGACCGCCAGGGAATACTCCAGGGTGTATATTTTTCGATCACTCACAGGTGCCAGGTTAATTTATCCCATGCTCAGCTTTTACAATAGGCCATCTTGGCAGTGCTGTCTGACACATTCTTACTAGGGTCACCTGAACTAATGAAACCCTCTGCCTGGGGGCATTTGAGAATCTTTGTAATACGGCTCCAGCCTGTTTTTTCCAGCCTTATTGCTCCCTGTTGCCTTGCACATAGCCAAATGTTTCAGTCAAATTAGGTTATTTAGACATTTGCTATTCCCACTGTCTTGTCTTTGCTTGTTCTGTTTTCTGTGCCTGAAATGCTGCACCTACCCAGTCTCCTCCTGCATGTCTCAGAAGCCCTACCTTTTTCACATATTGTTTTCTCCAAATCAGAACACTGTGTCCACTCCTTGGAGTCCTACAATATATGCTTTAATGTGTCTCCTAAAGCCTCTATCACAGTATTATTCTATATTTCATCCAGTCTAAGAGGTCACTGATTGTAAAATATCATTATTTTACATACGACTAAGAAAGCAAAAAATGCTGCCAGTTAAACTGACACATCATCAATTATAAGACACATCCCCAAATTAGAAATGTTCAAATGTGAAAAAAACGTGTGCTTTACAATTGATGATGTGATTCTTTGTGGATGTCTGAGCATCCATCACCTTTCCTCAGGATGGTAATTTCCTTGAGGGCAGGGAGGGTCTGCGATTTACTCATCTTGTATCTCTTAGCTCCTAGCACCTAAGAGGCACTTGGTAAGTATCTGATTAATTGGAAAGAGTAATGTTTTTTTTTTTTTTCCGCCTGTGCCTCACGGCATGTGGAACTTCCCCACCCAGGGATCGAACCCGTGCCCCCTGCATTGGAAGCGTGGAGTCTTAACCACTGGACCACCAGGGAAGTCCAGTAATGATATTTTAATAAATGACCAACTTTTTCAGAGACCTGTGGATTTGCTAGCCCTCACACGTTCTCTCAGTTTGTGTAGCCTTCATGGTATTATTAGATGAGGTAGTGCCCTCCACTGTTTACTCTTTGAATCATGTCTGTCGTCTGGCTTCTGGACAGGTGGAAATTGGGACACAACAGCTAACTGCCAAGTGAATTGTGATTGAAGATGTGGTAGTTGAATGGAATTTGCAACCAAATGCAATTCTTAGCTATTATTTTTCTCCCTCAGACACAATCAGTGCTTCGTAATGGAAATAAAGTTTGCTTTCCCAGCTATTAGCAGACCTCATCATTTTGGTTCCTAATTGTCCTTTTGTCTTGTCTTGTCTCCCGTTTAGTGTATATGACCTTGCATTTAAGCCCGACGGAACCCAACTGATTTTGGCTGCAGGAAACAGATTACTGGTAGGATTTTGTCTGAGTTTCCTTTTTAAGTGCTTTTTTTCCTCTGCCTCTTATAAGTGCTCTGAAATTTGACCCTTTTTTTAAGATAAAAAAGGCAAGGTGGAAAAACCAGTCATTATTTTTTAATAGGGAAGGAAATGGGCTACTTAAAACAGGTAGGTAAACTGTCTATCAGATAGGAACCTGTGAACAATACCTCCTTTGGAGTCATTAATCTTTCCCTTTTTACTTTGAGACACCAAAGAAAGAGTTCAAAATAATTTAAATGCCTTTGAAAGTGAGCCTTTGTCAGTTCATATTTTGTCCCCCTGAAAAATTCAAACAACAGGCCTGAAGGGGCTCCCTCTGTGAGAAGCCAGATAGCCTGACCCCAGCTTTTAGGCACTGGCCTTCCTAAACAATTCCATATGGATGCTGTCCTATTTTTCATATTTTCAAAGAACGTAAGCTGTCTCTGGAACCTGTCCCAGTGTATAAAAGTAATTTTCAGAGAACTCTTTATGTTTGACCTAAAACCCTTTGCATGATCTCCCCTTCCTCCTGCGTAAGTCCGCTTCCTCTTGCTCTGTTGTCTCAAGATATGCAGACGGCCTGATCTCCATTCTGTGCATGGTAACTACATAATCTGAAAGCTGCGGGTAAATTGTTCTGCAGACTTCTTCTGTCCAGGGTAAACAATCCAAATCCTTTTAGGTTTTTCCCATAGGTTATCTTCTCCAACACTGACCATTTCTGGAGGGTTTTGCTTTTATTTCTCAGATGGTGTGTTTTTTAAATCTCCACATATTTATACACAGCTATAAAATCGTAAATGCACGTTACAGATGGGTTTTAAAACACTCCCTACAATTTGCAAACCCAGAGTTCAGGTCTGTGACTTCCAACTCTTGGTAGCAAGTATGAAACATCTCTCTGTGATGTTGGTAGTAGGGCAGGGCTACACTGGCATTTAATCATGCTCTAGCTGGGCTCTTTGTGCTGGCTCTATTAGGGAGGGCCTAGCTTGTTTGGTCATATATCCAAATACATGCAAGGGGGGTGAACTGTGTAGAGAAGTTTCACGGAGTGAAGTTTTGTTTCTCGAGCATTAATGGCACATTTCCGGCCATGTAATGGGCAGAATCAGAGCCTCTCCTTCTTGGGTTTCCCAACTTTAAGTCACATTCTTTCTGGTTTCTTGGTTCAGTTTTTACTTGGTGCAAATTTAGAATATTGACAAATGTGTTGTTTTGACAACAAAAATAGGAGCAGCAACCTGCAGGGATTCTGACTACTGGATGCCACGCGGGTAATCTGTACTTTTGTCTCTTTTTTGCCAGGTTTACGACACGTCTGATGGCACCTTACTTCAGCCCCTAAAGGGACACAAAGATACTGTGTACTGTGTGGCATATGCGAAGGATGGTAAGAGGCTGCTCTGGACTTAGTGTCTGTAATGGCCTCACAGCCGCTCATTTCTCTCCTTGGCTGCGCCTTCGTCGTGTTGAGTGAGCTCAAGTACAGCTTGCAGTTTCGGAAGATAGATAGTCTCTTAGACTTCAGTTCAGTCATTCAATTCAATTCAGTCATTCAAGTATTTATTGAGGCCCATCTGTGTGTCAGGCGTTGTTCTAGCTGCTTGAGATACTTCAGAGAGCAAAACAAAGAGTCCTGCCCTTATGGGGCTTTTATCTATGTGGCGGGGGTTGTGGGGGAAGGAGAGAGAGTATGAGGGAAGGCAAATAAGTAAATTGAACAGTACGGCGGAAGGTAGTGTTAGGAAGAAGAAAAAGTAGAACAGAATAAGGGGGATTGAGAGTGCTGTGTGGGCAGGGCATTGGGTACAGTGTTGAACAGGGTAGTCATGGTGGCTCATTGAGATGGGGACAGGCAAGCAAAGACTTGAAGGTGGGGAGGCAGGGAAATAACGACTGAGCATCTGGGGAAAGAGAGCTCCTCACAGAGGGAAGAGCCATTGCAGAGGCCCTCAGGTGGGGTGTGCCTTTCTGGGGCTGGGACAGAGAGAATCGGTGGGGAGCAATAGGGGAAGAGGGTAGAGAGGTAGCAGGTGTGGGCTGGCTGGATTCTGTTGGCTGTTGTAGAACTTTGGCTTTGATTCTCACTGAAAACAGGGAACCACTAAAGAGTTCTGAGCAGAGGAGAAATCTAATTGGATTTATATTTTAAAAGGATCCCTCCAGATGCTGTACGCCAAACAGCCTGCAAGGGCTGAGGGTTGGGCAGAAAGACGAGTGAAGAAGCGTCAGCCACTGGTGATGGCAGCTCAGACCCCTGTAGGAGCAGAGAAAGTGGGGAGCAGTGGTCAGAGTCTGGATACAGTTGGAAGGTGGAGCCAGTAGGATTGCCTGACAGAATGTGGGGCGTGAAGAAAGGAGTCGGGGGTGACTCCATGGTTTTTCACCTGAATGACTGAAAGGATGGAGTTGCCCTCCACTGAGATGGGGAAGGCTGCAGGCCGAGAAACTTACAGCAGGAGATCCGGAGTTCAGTTTCACACGTGTTGAGTTTGAGGAAAGTTGACGCGGTAGAGGTGGGGGCAGAATTGCTGGAACAGAGCTGCTGAGTGGGAAGAGGAGAAGGGATCCAGGGCAGAGGTGAGCATGGTGGGAAGTGGAGGATGTCACTGCAAGTGCTGGCAGCGGGGGCATGTCGTAGTAGGAGTCTAACAGAATTCTCTTCCGTTTTTTCAGTGAAATAGGAAGCAGCAACATCTGAGAGTGAGGATGGGGAAGGAGGTGTCCGAGAGTTGAGGAAAAAGAAAAAAGAGTACAACACCACCTAGTTGAGGGGCTGAGTGAATGGCCCCGGGAGGTATAGTGAGACCCTAGCTACATGAAGGGCCCACCCAAAGCTGGTGATCATGAATTGAAAGTGAGATCAGTGGTGCGATTGTGTCTTTTTCTCCATCACTTTGAGCTGCACAGATACAGGGACAGAGGAGGTGGAGAGTTGGATTTAACCAGAGTGGTAGGTTTACAAGCACCTCTGAAGATGCGGTGAGAGGGCAAGGGCAGAGGATGTATGCAAAGGAATGATTATATACATTGACCTTGAGTAATGAGGGGTGAGCAACCTTGTTGCTGAGTAATGAGGGGTGAGAGGACCACAAGGGGTGAGGGAGGTTCTAGTGGGGTTGAAGAGTCATTGGCGCTAGGGCACCAGGTGGGGTGAGAAAGAGGAGAGGTGGTGGTCACATCGGCTGCGTGAAACTGACATTGAGAGTTAAAAGTAAATCCGTGCTACGCACAGCATAGCATCAATGGGAAGAACATGGACTTTGGGATGAGACAGCTCCAACCCGAAAAGCTCTGTGAGTCTGAGGTGGTTATTGACCCTGTCCGAGTCTCGATTTCCTCACGTGTCAAGTGGATATAGGATTAGAGGTGGCCCTCTGTGACCACTGCCGAGAAGTCGCAGAATCGATGGTACAGTGCTTAAATGAACCATGGACATCATTCAGGCTCCAGGTTTTTAATTTCTTTTAGATGACAGACCTCTTTGAGAATCTCCTGAAAGCTACAGACCCCTCTCTAGAAAAATGCACCTACTTCATGTATACACACAATTTGGGGCACACAGTGTTAGTCTGATCTAGCCCAATCTCTTCATGTTACACCTACATAAAGATTTAGAGAAGTCACACGACTGGCTGAGGTCATACAATGAGGTAGTGGCAAAGACAACGCTAGTTCTTGCCTGGTAGTCAGGAGCCCTATGCCACGGTAGTCATATTTTTTTATGTGCGTGTTTGAGTTTAAGTTCAGAGTAGTACCGTGGGGAGACCTGTGAGGCCTCAGAGTCTATAAGCCTAGGGCGTCTTTGGCCTGCAGCACCATCAAGGCCCTTGAGGATCGTAGAGTGAGACCTGCCATCAGGGGCATTTGTCCGCGTTTTGCATAGTCCTGCCACACACATCTTCACGTTTGATCTCCCAGCAGCCCTCTGAAGGAGGCAGGGAAGGGATCGCAGCTCCTCTCACGGATCAGAAAACAGGCTTGGAGCGATTACGGGTGACGGTGGCAGAGCTGGGCCTGACCTGGATCCTCTGACTGCAGAGCCCTTGTTCTTTCTGGTGTATCATGCTGCCCCTCGTGACACTCATGTAATGATAAGGAAGTCTTTTCCCTTTGGATCTAGAAGTGAGGATACACTGAATTTGGTTTTGCTCTTTAAAAAATGATGATTTTGCTTGTTTCCGATTTCCCCCTAAAATTGAATAAGTATTTAATGAGCAACTATGATACAAAGGTGTATTAAGAGCTAGTTTTTCTTCAAGGAAAGCAATACAAGGCAATGTAAGGAAATAATAATAATAGCTACTTTTGTTTAGCATTCATTCTAGGCCAGGCACAGACCTAAGCACTTTAATCTCATTTAATCTTCATAACAACTGTGAGGTAAATACTGTTGTTGCGTCCACTTTTCACATGAGGAAATGAAGGCCTAGAGATGTTCAGTAGCTTGTTCCTGGTCCTGCAGCTGGTGGGTGACGTCACTGGGGATTCCAGCTCCGACTCTGAGCCCTTAGTCCACACTCTTCCTCACCTGCTGCCTGCCAGTGTAAGGGAGCAGTGACAGAAATAATAAATAAGAGCAGCTTCTATTATTTAGTATTTGCAGCAGTGTCACATGGCCCAAGCAGTGTGAAAATGAAAATCTCATCTGTCACTCTTTTGCTTAAAGTCTTTCTTTGGGATAGAGAGCAGGATCTTACTGTGGCCTCGAAGCCCCTAGAGATCCCTCCCCCACCCACCTCACCCTTTGCCCTTGATGTTCCATGCTGGCTGCCTCTCAGCTCCTCACACATGCAGGTTTTTCCTGCCTCAGGGCCTTTGCACATCTGTTTGACCCATATGGATGGGTCTCTCTCCTCTCGTTGCACCTGGCTAAGCTTTGCTCAACCTTTAGGTCTCAATGAAAGATACCATTCTCACAGAAACCTCCCTCACCAAAATTGGGTCCTCAGGTATTCTCTTTTATAGGGCCTGCTTTTTTTTCTCACTACGTCGTATTTGAATTGGATTAATTTAATTTAATGCCTACTTTTCCCACCAGACAAACTCTATGAAGGTGGACCGCATGTATGTTTTAATCACTACTTGATTCTGAGCACAGAACATGATGCTGGCATGTGATAGGCCCTCAGTACATCTTTGTTAGTGCCAGGCAGAGCAGGATATGAGCTCAAACTTCCTGACTCCAAAGTACTGCCACTCAGTACAGATAAGAAGAAGGGGTAGAGAAGCAACTGACACATACTAGGGACCTTAAGGAAGTCGTTTTCTAAGAAATACTCTGCAAAATGCTAGCCTAAATGAATGTGAAAATTTATTCTTTTTAAAAACACTTTTAGGCAAGCGCTTTGCTTCTGGATCAGCTGACAAAAGTGTTATTATCTGGACGTCAAAATTGGAAGGCATTCTGAAGTACACGTAAGTAACCGTTTAGGTTTACGGTATTATTAGTTTGCCTCTTACTGAGCTACTGTAGCAAAAGGCCCTTAGCAAAGCTATCAGGGAGGACTTTTTTCTCTGCAGTTGAACTTCAAGTGAAGTTGTGGGGTTGTGCGCTGGGAGGGTTGGGGAATGAGTAAGTGAGGGAACAGTTCTTGAGCACTGCTGGCTTAGCCAGCACTGGGCTAGGTGTTTTCGTGTAGCTCAGTTTAGTTAATCTGATATCGCACATTCCACCCCACCCCGACCTGTCCTTTTTCAAGAGCCTCACATCCAGCCACGGTTGACACCCTGAGACTTGGGGTCAGTGTGCTCCAGGCCCCTCTCAGTGCAGAGGCTCTCCTCCTCTTCTTCCCCATCCCTCCGCCTGGTTAACCCCTACTCACTCTGCACATCTCAGATGTTGCTTCTTCTGTGAAGACTTTCCTGCCCCTGGAGCCTTGATTGGGTCTCCTTCATGGTGCTTCTCACAGCTGTAGTTTTTCTTCTTTCGTTTGGCCATAACGTGTGGCATGTGGGATCTTAGTTCCCCAACCAGGGACTGAACCTGTGCCCCGAGCAGTGGGAGCATGGAGTCTTAACCACTGGACAGCCAGGGAAGTCCCTAACAGCTGTAGTTTTACACTTATTCTGGTGGCTGATTGATATCTCCCATCAGCCTGTAAGCTCCATGAGGGCAGACACTGCGTCTGTTTTGCTCATGCTGTGTCACTGGTGCCTACTGCAATGCCTGGCCTGTAGTAGGTACTCAACAAATGATCGTTTTTCTTTCTTTTTTTTTTTTTAAATTATTTATTTATTTATGGCTGTGTTGCGTCTTTGTTTCTGTGCGAGAGCTTTCTCTAGTTGCGGCAAGTGGGGGCCACTCTTCATCGCGGTGCATGGGCCTCTCACTATCGCAGCCTCTCTTGTTGCGGAGTACAGGCTCCAGACACGCAGGCTCAGTAATTGTGGCTCACGGGCCTAGTTGCTCCGCGGCATGTGGGATCTTCCCAGACCAGGGCTCGAACCCGTGTCCCCTGCATTGGCAGGCAGATTCTCAACCACTGCGTCACCAGGGAAGCCCGTTTTTCTTTTTAATTGTGGTAAAATACACATAACATATCATCCTAAGCATTTTTAAGTGTATGATTCGGTAGTGCTAAGTACATCCATGTTGTCGTGCAGCCAGTCTCCAGGACTATTTTTCATCTTGCAAAACTGAAGCTCCACACCCATTAAGCAGCCACTTCCATTCCCCGTCCCCCAGCCCTAGGCACCACCATTCTACTTTCTGTCTCTATGAATTTGACTACTCTGGGTACCGTATATAAGTGGAATCCTATGGTGTTTGTCCTTTTGTAACTGGTTTATTTCACTGAGCGTAATGTCCTCAAGGTTCCTGTGTCAGAACTCCCTTACATTTTAATGCTGAATAATATTCTGGTGTATGTACAGAGCATATTTTGTTTATCCATTCATCTGTTATTGACGGACATTTGGGTTACTTCCACCTCTTGGCTATTCAGAATAATGCTGCTGTGAACACCGATGTACAAATCAACAGATCAATATTTGAATGAATGAATGAATGAATGAGGTTGTAAGTAAAGTATTACCCAGAAGTGGAGGAATAAAACTCAGGTTGAGGGACTTCCCTGGTGGCACAGTGGTTAAGAATCCACCTGCCAATGCAGGGGACATGGGTTTGAGCCCTGGTCCGGGAAGATCCCACGTGCCGCAGAGCAACTAAGCCCGTGTGCCACAGCTACTGAGCCTGCACTCCAGAGCCCATGAGCCACAACTGCTGAGCCCGCGTGCCACAGCTAGTGAAGCCTGTGTGCCTAGAGCCCGTGCTCCACAGCAAGAGAAGCCACTGCGATGAGAAGCCCGCGCACCGCAACAAAGAGTAGCCCCCACTCACTGCAACTAGAGGAAGCCCGTATGCAGCAACGAAGACCCAGTACAGCCAAAAATCAAAATTAATTAATTAATTAAAAACAAAAAACAGGGCTTCCCTGGTGGCGCAGTGGTTGAGAGTCCGCCTGCCGATGCAGGGGACACGGGTTCGTGCCCCGGTCCGGGAAGATCCCACATGCTGTGGAGCGGCTAGGCCCTTGAACCATGGCCGCTGAGCCTGCGCGTCCGGAGCCTGTGCTCCGCAATGGGAGAGGCCACAACAGTGAGAGGCCCGCGTACCGCAAAAAAAACAAAAAAACAAAAAACAACTCAGGCTGAGATGCCCCGTGTGGTACGTGACTCACTCAGCTTTCATTGTTATCTCAGATGTTTCCAGATATTGGTCTAGTATTTTCATTGTACGTCCATCCTGTATTAATGAATGTATTTCCAGGCCTCCACAAAGCAATAAGTGTTAGGGCCATTAATATGGCACTTCTTATGTACCTGGTGCTAGGCAAGGTGGTTTACATGATTCTCTTACTAGATGGCACACCAGAGGTGTGCAGCACACTAGTCTTGGAGGAGGTGGCATTTAAGCTAGGCCAGTCTGATGGGTGGGTAATGTTTGAGAGAGGAAAATAGTGGGTTGGGGGTAGCCCAGGAGGGGAGAACTCATCCCTGTGCTTTTAATTGGTCACTTGCATCAGAGTTCCCGGTGTGGAGTCAGAGAGGCTGTGGACCCATCGTTAAAATCTTGAGCTGTAGCCACTGAAGCATTTGTGGTTTGCTGCATAATCATCTACATTTGTTTACTTCCCAGGCACAATGATTCTATCCAGTGTGTCTCCTACAACCCTGTTACCCACCAGCTGGCGTCCTGTTCCTCCAGTGACTTTGGTAGGTTCTGATTCCCAGTGCCTTGTCTGGGAATAACTGAAAATTGGCAAAAAGTGCTGAAATCTATCCAGAATATGGTGGTTTTGTCCTGAGAGAGTTAATGCCGTTCTACCTCCCTTCAATGGCTGAAGGGAGGCTGGCACTTGTTCTTTAAATTGTGTAGAAACCAGGAGAGTGAGTGATGGCACTGAGTCTGGTAAGAAGTCTGGGAGACAGCAGGAAGGGCCCTGGGAGGGAGATGGTGAGAGGGATGGGAGAGCACAGGCGTTAAGTTGGTGTTGCCACCTCTGGGAAGCCTTCCCCGCCCCACCCTGGCAGGGACAGTTCAGTTGTCCCCACTTCCGGGTCCCCCAGCATCCGTGTATGTGTGGAAAGCTTCGCTGTGCTTCTTGTGCGGCGTGTCCCCATTAGTTGTTCAGTGGCTGTGGCTGTCCTTCCTGAGGGGCTGAATGCCCCGAGGAGTTCACCCACCCCACACACGGCACTGGTGTGGTCCTGGCTCAGAGGAGAAGCAGTGAGACGTCAGCGAAGAGGCAGGAACGCGAACAGAGGCTTGCATGTTCTCCTTTTAAGGTCGATTCTTGCTTACAGCTCATAAGTTCCGTCTTCCTTGCTAAGAGATAGTGGTTACAACAGAACAGCCATTGTTGAAGTCAAGGAGCGAGAGATCTAATCCCTTTCAGTTTCCCTCCTGATCTAAGATGAATGCATCCCCCAGTCCATCCACTGATAGAGTTCTGAGGTTCCAAAGAGAGGATGTAATTGAAAGCGTGTTGTATAAATAAAAGGGGAAGGGACTGTCATTCATTAAAAATTTAGCATTTTCTCCATGTGAGGCATTGGTCTGGGTGCTTACTTTTGGGGTGAAAAAGACAAAATAGAATTCCTGCCCTCAAAGAGCTTGTGGTTGGGGGCAGGTAGGGAGGAAGAATTTGTAAAAATATATTATTAAGGAATAATATTTGTTGAATGTTTGTGATATGCTAGGCACTGTGCTGAGAGTTGAAACAAATTCCTGTGTGAGCTCTGTGACGACCTCTGAGGTCTGAGGTCAGGTATTATTCTCATCCCCACTCCACTGAGGAACAGAACTTGAGCTTAGAGTGGTCCAGTGACTCACTTGAGGTCACCTAGCGGGTAAGGGATGGACCCAGGGCTTGGACCTAGGCCGTGTGATTGCATCTAGAGTCTGCTCTGATCAGTGCTGCCTCAGGGGCCTGGAGGGTGTGGTTTCCTCCAGCAGGAGGCTCTGAGGGGGCCTCGGTGGACCACAGGTAAGGTGTGCATAGGCTGAAATGCTGGAGGAGGCATTCTGGGCAGGGGAGAGGGGAAGCACATTGTTTGATGTTGCGCCTTGCTGTGTAAATGCGTTTCTGCCCTAGGATTACCTCCTTGGCTGTGCTTCATGGCTCAGGCAAAGAGTAGAATTTGCTTTTGTTGCCCAGACCTATACCTGTTGTGGGCCACTGAGTCACTGGCAGGAGGGAGCAAGCCGAAGGTGACCAGTGTGCCAGGGACATGGCACAGCCCAGATAGGGTCAGGAGAGACTGGATTTTCAGAAGGCGTCATTCATTACTTTGAATGCTAAGTTGTACTCTGCTTGCAGTGTAATGATTATGAACAGTGAAGTTGCCATTTCTTTGGCTTAAACTCCTGAAAAGTTGGCTATCAATTCACCCATATATCTTCCTCTCTTTTTTCTTTTGAAATAATTATAGATTCACAGTAAGTTGCAAAGATAGTTGAGAGGTCTTATGTACCCTTCTTCCTGTTTCCCCAATGGATACATCTTATGTAACTGTTGTACGGTATCAAAATCAGGAGGTGGGGCCTGGCACAATGTGTGTATATAGTTCTGTCATTTCATCCCCTGTGTAGATTACCATCACCACAAAGATACTCCTTTACCCTCATCTCCCCCATCTCCTGTTAGCACTAACCCCTTGTACCTGGTAACCATTCATCTGTTCCCCATCTTTATATAAGATGGAATCATATAGCATATGACCTTTTGAGAGTGGCTTTTTAAACTCGGCATAAAACCCTGGAGATCCATCTAAATTGTAGTGTGTACCAATAGTTTGTTCCTTTTTGTTGCTGGGTAATGTTCCAACCAACCTCTCTTCTTTTATGTTATTTTGTGTTGAAGGCTTATGGTCTCCTGAACAGAAGTCTGTCTCTAAGCACAAATCTAGCAGCAAGATCACCTGCTGCAGGTAAGTTAAGGGCAGCTCTGAAGATCGTTTTTTGTTCCCCGCTCTGCAAACAGACTCTCAAAGTCTGGTTAGTTCACACAGTAGAGAAGGTCTTGTGCTACCTAGTTGGTTTGGGCCCCATGTTTCCTCTTTTCTTTTCTCGTGGTCTCCTTGATGGGAAGAACCTGTGCTTTTGATCGGCAAGCAAAAGAGAACTGCAGGTTGCTTTTGTGCAGTTGTCCAGCAGCAGGCCTCCCCAGCATCAAGCTGTGCTCAGTGGAGGCTCTGGGGACCTGAGGCTGTCCTGGTCCAGGCAGCACATGCGCTGGAGAAAGCTCGGGCTTTGATATTAGATCTGGATTCGAATCCACATTCAGTGGCTGACAGGCTCTGTGACCTCAGGAGGTTCCTTATTTGACAAATGGGGATTAAGATGCTGACTTGATGGGGCTGCTGTGAAATGCACACGAGCTAATGAGTTTAAAGCAAGCAGCGCGGTGCCTGCACACGGTAGACGCTCTCAAATGGTGGCTGCTTGCTGCCCAGCTTCTGAGTGTAGCCTTTCTTTCCATTCAGCATTTGTTAGGCACCTGTTCTAGAGGCTAGCAACAACCAAGACGCAGATTCTGTTCTTCAGGTGCACTGGAAGTGGGGGGAGGTTGAAATGGCGAGCGGGGAATGGAGGCTGACCCCGCAATGCAGGCAAAGCTGAGGGCCATCGTGGCAGTGCAGACAGAGACTATGGGCACCAAGAAGGTGCTCCCGCCTTCACATCTCACCCTCCACTCCAGGAAGAAATGGGACTCTCAGTTTGGCCCTCTGACTTTTACATCAGGGTCAGGATGAGCCCAGCCATTGCTGCCTCATCAGGTTGTTTCAACCAAGGTATCATCCTCGCAACTTTGACTTTCTCTGTGTTCCTTTCCCCTCCCCATGCCCGTTGTTGGTTGTTTGAACAGCTGGACAAATGACGGTCAGTACCTGGCTCTGGGGATGTTCAGCGGGGTCATCAGCATACGGAACAGAAACGGGGAGGAGAAGGTGAAGATTGAGCGGCCAGGGGGCTCCCTCTCCCCGCTGTGGTCCATCTGCTGGAGCCCTTCAAGGTGACCGCACAGCTGTCCTCCTCCTAGGACGGAAACCCTGTGGAGAAGGCCTTCCTCAGCGGGCTGAGTTCTTTCCCCCTGAGGGCTCCATGATTCAGAGGCTTCTCACCCCATTTGACTGATCTGTTTTGGAACCTATTCCATGTGAATGGAATTTTTAAAGAGCCCATCTTGAGTTTTGGAATGAATCCCAGAAATTTAGCTGAGCAGATGAGCTATCTAGACCAGCTCAGTGTGTGTGTGCGTGAGAGAGAGAGGGAGAGAGAGTATGTACGCATGTGACACAGGAGAGCCATTTCCTTAGGAATCGAGAGCTCACCTCTCTGCTGTGGCTTTATTTTGGTCTTTTCCGCCTTTCAGTTCTTCCCTCCAAGTCTGAGCAGAAGATGTGCTTTTTCATGAGCCTTTTTTACTTTTTCATGAGCCTATTTTGCTGCCCTTGTCAAAAAAAAATCAAAATTAAGTATAAATGTCCCCAAAGCCTATAGTTCCACAAACATTTGGCATCTACCTTCTCTAACCTTACACACGTTTTCCTTACTGCGCTCATGTGACTTTGATGGTGGACTAATAGCTTTACATCCTCTTTGTATAATTCTGTGATATTATTAAACCACCAATATCCCCCACAGAGTCCTCTGAAGGTACAGAACTTAATGTTTACCAGCCCAATGTCATTTTGCAGGTGGTGCCTACTTGATTTAGAAGGTAGTTTAATTTCACTGCTTTTCTTACATCAGATTATTATGCTTCTTCATGAATAATTTTGTCCAGCCCAGGGCTGTACCATGTATGTCTAATGCCTTCAGAGGCCATTAGCCTACCCCAGAGTTCCTGCTGTTTGATTTTTGTGGCCACAGATGACTTTGTGGCTTCAGGGTACCATTTTTAATTCATGAGAAGCAGGACACCCAGTGTACCTGGTTGCTGTCCTCTTCCGGGTGGGGTTCAGGGGCTCCTTGACAGGTTTTGAAATTACAGCTTTAGTGTAGTTCTAGGCAACGTGATTGTGAACAACCACTTACTGTCTGCAGCCGATGGGAGTGTTTCTGGATGAACAGAGAGAACGAGGATGCCGAGGAAGTCATTGTCAACAGATATTTTCAGGAAATCCCTTCCACTCTGAAGTCAGCAGTGTACAGTAGTCAGGGTAGTGAGGCAGAGGAGGAAGAGCCAGAGGAAGAGGACGACAGTCCCAGGGACGACAACTTGTGAGTGTGTCCCGAGGAGCGAGAACCCTCCTTGGAAGGGTCCAGCCCCCAGCGTAGACCTGCTGGGGCAGGTGCTGCTCCGAAGCTCCTTTCTAAAAGGGACCGGGGGCGGGGGTGTTGCTGGTTAAAGCTCCTCCAGCAAGGGGGACACTCTCTCAAAACTTGTGAGTTATAAAATTCTTCTTTGAGAGACTTGAGGAAATACTGAAAAGTCTAAGGGAGAAAGTTTGACTTTTCTATAAAACCCCATCCCCTGAGGAAACCACTGTTAGCATTTTAGTGTATTTCCTCTCAGGCTTTTAGTGTATTCATGTAATGAACCAAATCATATCGTACTTCCTTTTTTTCCACTTAACATCATAGAGTGCACTTTTTCCGGTAACATTAGCGGTCCTTTGAGAAACATGATTTTTAGTGCCTGCCTCGTGTGCCCTTGGCACGGCCGCCCAAGAGTTCAGTGAATGCTTCTTCTCTTACTGGACACTTTCTTAGCCTGTTTCCACGCCGCACCTCACCTTGTATTTGCTAGGACACGTATCAGAGAGGAGGCCCCCATCTTACCCGCAGTCCTCACACCAAATCCTCGCTGTCCAGCTGTCCTTCCTTCTTTTCAGTCGAGGTTACCTGTAGGGAAAACACTGCAGGCTGGAGTGTGGGAGCCAGGATATTCTGATTGGGCAAAAGTGATCGAGCTTAGGACTTTTCAAACTGTGTTCTGTGGTGCCTGGGGTTCCTTGGAAAAAGAAGGTGGGAGGTGGGGGACAAGGAAGGGAGGAAAGGGTGGGTTTCAGGTCCCTATCTGTGCTTCAGCCAGAGCAGACCCTTTAATTGTTAGCACAAGTGTTTGTTTTGGTAAGGAGTCCCACTGCCAGGGGAAAAAAGGGGAAAAGAAGGTTGAAAACCACCCATCCAGCTCGTGGGGCTGAACCCGACCCAGAGCTGTATGTGTTCTCCCCAAGAGGGCTCACTGTAGCCTGGGCCTCTGGATGTGTTTGGATTTCAGTGCCATTCACACAGAGTTCACCTGTGGGTCCGCTCCATCCCTCTCCATCTTTGTCTTTTTTCCCTTAGTTACGAATTAGTGCTATTTTGCCGCTCTTGGCTGGGTTTTGCAGGTAGGGCTGCACCATGCTTTGCCTGCATATCTCATGGTGCTGCCAGACGACCGCAAGGCCCTGGGCTCAAAAAGCTGGAATTAGTAAAGAAAGAGGAGGCAATATTAGGTGGGTTAAGACCAGGACTCAAGGGCTGGGAATGTCTCTCTCTTGAACTCGATTCCTGAGTAGCCTGATCCCCAGCCTTAGCTGAGGAGGTTTCTCCTGTGCTGGTCCTACAGCCCCAGTTCCTAGACACTGATCCTGATAGGCACTCAGTTTCAAAGACAGTTGTTGGTCTTTTTTTTTTTTGAATTAGATCCAGTCAACCTTTTCACCTGTGCAAAAACCCCAACTGTAAGAGAACCTAGTTTTAGGTGTTAATTTCCCTCTTGAGGAGAGGCAAGCCAAGTTCCCCTCTGTCCATTAAAAAAATCAGACGATCCATGCCTTCCCAGTGCAGAAGACATACCTCTTCACCATCTCCCCATGTTTTATAGTGTGTAAGAGAGAAGCACTCTTGGGTCTGCAACCTTGCTGTTTCTTAGCTTTGCTCCTAGGAAACTGAAATGAGAGGTTTCACCTCTTCATTGTGGCAGTGTCTTGGCACCACGAGCACCTGAGTGGTGGGGCATTCAGTGAAATAACAGATACCGGGAGGGCTGAATCTCACCTGGTCCCTTCCCATTGGACTGATTGATGGGTAGGCCCACATTACAACTTTTGGCCTCTGTACTCTTGTCCAACATTTGGCAATCTGGCAGCCTGGCCAGGGCTTTCTTTTTCCTGTTGTTTGTTAAACTGTCAGGCTACACTGAGATGTAGATGCTGATGAGGGCTACACTCCTGAGCAGGCCATGGCCCCACGTAACCTTTTTTGTCTTCTGTTGATTAGAGAGGAACATAATGACATCCTGGCTGTAGCTGATTGGGGACAGAAACTTTCCTTCTATCAGCTGAGTGGAAAACAGGTATGTAACTCTATACAAGCCCGATGGGAGAAACAGTTTCGGTCATGCCTGTTTTAGTGTATTTTCATGTTTGGAGATTGTATTAATAATAATTGTACATTATTTTTGTTAGGTCCTGTTTATTGAGCATTTACTATGATACCAGCTTCGGTGCTCAGTGCTATGCATACTTTATCTCATTTAATTCTTACAAAACCTTTTGAAGTAGGTACTTTGATCAACTTTTCAGAAATGAGTAGATAATACTTAGAGCAGTGAAATAAATATCATGTCCAAGGTCTCGCACTGCTAGTAAATGATGGCACCTGGGATTGAAACGCAGCTTGGTCTGTAAGGTCTTGGTTTTAGTCATGACCCTACCTTCCTGTATTTGACTTATTCACCTTGTGAACAGTTATGAGCAGCCACTAGGCCAGCCCTTCACCTATTAGGAGCTGCTGACATAGCGCTGTGTAAGTCATTGCCTCTGCTCTGCGAGAGCTCACAGGCTGGTGGGGATAGCCAGCAGTCCCCGTGCAGTGCGATCCATGGCATGAGAGAGAATTGTACAGATAGACAGCTATAGGGACACAAAAAAAGATGGCAGCACTGCTTGGTGGAGACTGGAGATTTTGTAGAGGTGAGCTTTGAGCAGGACAAGCAGGAGCTCGCTAGGCAGAGGACAGTGGGAATGGCGTTTCAGGCAGAGGAATAGCATCTGCAAAGGCAGGGAAGAATGAAAATATGTGACAGTTCAGGCGACAGTGATTTGTTCAGGGTGACTGGATCCCCAGACTTGTGGACAAAGATGGAGCTAGAAAGGAAGATGGGGACATGACTGTAAAGGACCTGACTAGTGAGAATAAGGAGTTTGAACATCATCTACTGTAAGTATTCAGGAGCCATAGATCCAGGGAGGGAGTGACGTGGTCAGATTCCCATTTCAGAAGATTTCCTTGTTTCTGTGGATGGTGGATTAAGGTAGAGAGAGCCTGGTAGTAGGAAAATCTGTTAGTAGGCAGAAGACACTGAGGATTAGAGCGAAGGTAGTGGGGGTGGCTTGAACCACATACAAGCAGGTGAGAATTACAGCCTGTTCAATGGAGCCTTTGTTGAACAACATCCTTACTCCTCAAAAAATGTCATGCTAGAAGGGAAAGGTATCAGGTATGTGTAGCCTACCTTTGGGGCCGTTTCTTCTACCTCATCTTACTGTTGGTCATTTCTTTTATAATTAAGTAAAGAAAAAATAAGGAGTGTTTTCTCAGTTTCCCATGGCTGATTTCCCCAAACCCTCATTTTTATCATCTTGCATCTAGCCCTGGCCCTATCTATTCCTCCACTTAATGTGTGTACATCATCATTCAACAAATATTTATTGCATATCTACTGTGTAGTGGACATCGGGTGTGGGTATTGGAAGTTCATGGGAACAAAAATCCACACTACACAGGAAAGGAATGGGGTCTCGTTGCTATAGTGACCACAAAGAAGAGCTCAACGTGGGGCCCAGGCCATGGGAGATATCTTGCATGTATGCAGCTCCAGAGCTCATGTTGTGGCCCTGAGTTTTTGAATGATAAGCAACCTTACTCTGCTGAGATAACTTGTTTGGGACAGTAAAATTGTTTCCTCAGTGGCTAAGTGTCTTCTAAATCTGGGAAGATTTAGAATTAAATATACAGTGATGAAGTAGATCAAATCTATACTTTTGTGTTAGGCTTAGGTATAATGTGTACTTTTGGCATTTTAAGTGTTTGTAATGTTTAAGGGGATCTGGCTTAATAATGACAATAGCTAACATTTACTGAGTTTCAGGCATTGTATAAACTCTTTATAACGTTAATTCTTTTAATCTTTATAACAACTCTATGAGGTAGACACTATTATCACCGCTTTACATCTAAGAAAATTGAGGCACAGAGAGGTTCAGTAATTACCCAAAGACACACAGTTTAGTTAGTGGTCAAGCCTGGATTGGAACCCAGGCAGACTGGTACTAGAATCCCTATTAGAATCTCTATCAGATTTGTCTTATGATGACCATTTAAAAGACATAATCTGGTAATCAGTTTTATTCTTCCAGGTTTTTTTTGGCCATACTGCACAGCTTGCAGGATCTTAGTTCCCCGAGCAGGGATTGAACCCAGGCCTGTGGCAGTGGAAGCGAACTCCCTTATTCTTCCAATTTTAAATTGAAAGATAAAAGAAATTTTTATTAAGTACCTAAGCAATATTGGAATGTTAAAGAGATTTATTATATTTTCTGGCTTGGGATTGTGGGGGAGGTCACTGAGCTTCTTGATTCTATACATCTATGTCTTTATTATTTCACCAAATATAGAAAATTTTTTGGTTATTGTTTCTTCAAATAACTTTTCTTCCCCATTCTCCCCTGTCCTTCTGGGACTCCAGTTATACATGTTAGACCTTTTGATATTGTTCTCCAGGTCACAGAGGCCCTGTTCATTTTTTAAATCTTTTTTTTCCCCTCTGATCTTGAGATTGGAGGATTTCTGTTTCTCAGTCTTCAACTTCACTGACTCTTCTGTCGTCTGTAATATTTCTCTTACGCCCATCCAGTGAATTTTTGTTTCAGTTATTGTATTTTTCAGCTCTAGAATTTCTATTTAGCTCTTCTTTTGTATTTGTTCATTCATTACGAGTATATTTTCCTTTATATTCTTGACCATAGTTAGAATGGCTTTTTTTTTTCTTTTTTTTTTTGGCTGTGCCACATGGTATGCGGGCTATTTGTTCCCTGACCAGGGATCGAACCCGTGCCTCCTCCTACAGTGGAAGCTCGGAGCCCTCACTACTGGACCGCCAGGGAATTCCCTAAAATAGTTACTTTTATTTTTTTTATTATTTATGTATTCTTTTTTTTTTTTTTTTTTTTTTGCGGTATGCAGGCCTTTCACTGTTGTGGCCTCTCCCGTTGCAGAGCACCGGCTCCAGACGTGCAGGCTCAGCGGCCATGGCTCACAGGCCCAGCCGCTCCACGGCATGTGGGATCTTTCTGGACTGGGGCACAAACCCGTGTCCCCTGCATCGGCAGGCAGACTCTCAACCACTGCACCACCAGGGAAGCCCTAAAATAGCTATTTTTAAATTCTCATCTGCTAATTCTAAATTCTGAATCATCTTGGGGTCAGTCTCTATTGGTTGTCTTTTCTCTTGAATATGGTTCACACTTATCTGCTTTTTGGAATTTTGGGTTATATTCTGAACATTGTGAATGATACAGCATAGGGAACATCTGTCATGTTCCTCTTAAGATTATTGTGTAGTTTGTTTTTTTTTTTTTTTCCTTAAGCAGGTAGTTAACTTTGCTGGACTCAACATTTAAATTGTACCTTTCCTGTGTGGGCAGCAGCTGGAGTGTCTGTTCACCTCTTCAGCCTTTGCTAGGCTGCTTGGCATCTGCCCCACATGTGGCGTGTCTAGTTCAAGGGGCTCCAGATATTCAGCAGTGTATGTGCGGGATTGGGGCTCCCCCTCTGCATCTGTCTCTTTTCTGGGATTTCCTACCTCAATTGCAAGCGGCTGTGGTCGCTCCAAGTTCTGTGCTCATCCATCAGGTCACTGACAGTGCCTGCCCTCAGGCAAAAAGCCATTAAAAAAATGAGAAACTCACCTAATGCCATTCCCTTCTTCCAGATGCATTTGTGTCTTACGTCTCTTTCTGCTTCTGGTTGCTCTCCACTGCCTCCAGGTGGTTGTAGTTTATAGTTGGTCCAGAGTTTACAGTTGTTACCTGTAGGAGAGTTGGTCCAGTGGCAACTAGTGAGCATCACCAGAAGCTGCACGCCTTCAGTGCCATGACTCATGCGATTTTTTAGTTTTCTCATTAGAGCTACTATCATATGTAAGTACGAGGGGAACTTTTGATTATTAGGCATTTGAAATTCTTAAAAAGGACAATTGAATATATTAAGTTAATAATTGCAGTTTAAATTAGTTTAAGGAAATTAACTAAGTTGTAAATGAGACTAAGGGATTTTATGGTCTGTTGAAAATTGAATTCCATAAAGTTTAATGAAAGACTCCTTTTCAGTTGGTTGCTTATTTTTAAATTTTATTTATTTATTTTTATTTTTGGCTGCTTTGGGTCTTTGTTGCTGGGCATGGGCTTTTCTCTAGTTGCGGCGAGTGGGGGCTACTCTTCGTTGTGGTGCATGGGCTTCTCATTGTGGTGGCTTCCCCCGTTGCAGAGCATGGGCTCCAGGCATGCGGGCTTCAGTAGTTGTGGCACGTGGGCACAGCAGTTGTGGCTCGCAGGCTCCAGAGCGCAGGCTCAGCAGTTGTGGCGCACGGGCTTAGCTGCTCTGCGGCATGTGGGATCCTCCCGGAGCAGGGCTCGAATCCGTGTCCCCAGCATCGGCAGGTGGATTCCTAACCACTGCGCCACCAGGGAAGCCCTGGTTGCTTGTTTTTACTAGGTTTATAAATAGGAAAATATTTGTAAGTTGAACAAATATTTGTAAGTTGAACAAAACTTGAGAAACAAGGATTTTAGAGTTATTTCTATAATAAAGTGATTATTAGTTTAATAATGATAATAAAAAATAATCTTTTGTCACAGAAGGCACACTCAGGGGCAGCAGAGGACCCGGGTGACAGTGAGGAGCGTGGGCTTTAGTGGGGAGACGTCAGGTTAAATGTGCAATTACAGAGCAGTGAGAGAAATGCTGTGGGAGAGGCCAGCACAGGGAGATGGGTCTTAATTAGGCCTTGGGTGAGCAGGGAGACTGGGGGATGCTTCCTGGAGGAGATGACACCTGGCAGAGAAGAAGAGGGAAAGGGCACTCTGGGCCAGGGCTGGGGTGGTGTGGAGAATGGCACCTGTCATGTCATCATGGAGGATTGAAAGAGCATGGGCCACTCAGGAAGCTAGAAGAAATTCATTTTGGCTGAGAGAAGGATCTTGGGAACAGAGCTCAGGAGCTTGACCTTCATTCTGAAAGCAGAGGGGGCGCCATCAGAAGTGAAAAAACAGTGCACAGAGTGGGAGAGAATTTTTACAAATTGCTTATCTGATAAGGGACTTGCATCTAGAATATGTAAAAAACTCCTACAACTCAATAGTAAGACAACCTAATTAAAAAATGGGAAAGGGATCTGAATAGACGTTTCTTCAAGCAAGATATACTTGTGGCCAGTAAGCACATGAAAAGATGTTCAACATCATTAGCTACCAGGGAAATGCAAGTCAAATTCACAATGAGACACCAGTTCACACCCAATAGGATGGAGAAATTGGAACCCTTATTTACTACTGATATAAATGTAAAATGGTACAACCAGCCACTTTAAAAAAGTCTGGTAGTTCCTAAAACGTTAAACATGAAGTTACTGTATGACCCAGCAATTATACTCCTAGGTATGCGTACCTAAGAAAGAGGAAAACATATGTCTACACAAAAATTTGTACACAAATATTCGTATCAGCATTATTCATAATAGCCAAAAATAGGGAGAACCCAAATGTCCATCAACTGATGAATGGATAAATAAAATGGGGAATATCCATACAATGGAATATTATCCAGCAATGGAAAGGAAAGAGGTACTGATACATACTACAACAAGGGTGAACCAGTCACGAAAGGTCACATATTTTATGATTCCATTTATATGAAATGTCCAAAATAGGCAAATCTATAGACACGAAGTAGATTAGTGGTTGCCTGGGGATGGAAAGAGGAGGGAATAGGGATTGACTGCTAACAGGTACAGGGTTTCTTTCTGGGGTATTGGAAATGTTCCAGAATTAGTGATGATGGTTGCACAACTCCAAATATATTAAAAGCCGATGAATTGTACACTTTAAGTGGGTGAATTGTATGGTATGTGAAATTCCTCAATAAGGTTGTTATAAAGAGAAGTTAGGATGAGTGTAGTTTCAGAATAAAGGACAGTTTTTAGAAAATTGAATGGACTTAGTCTTGTGAAATACAAAAAAAGGAAGGAAAGAAGGGAGGGAGGGAGGAAAGAAAAGGAAAAAGAGAAGAAGCTGAGGGGAATCCTGAACCCTAGTAAAGGCTGTGTGCGGAGGAAGGCCTATGGGAGAAAGACCATCTCGGGTGCAGATTGGCCGAGGAGCTAAGACACACCCCTGGAGCAGCTGGGTGGGACTGGGGAAGACACTGGAGGATTTGGCTGTGTCGAGGGGAGAGGTAGAGTGCTCCAGAGGACTGGCCTGCGTTCATGATGGAATCAGTCACACACGGGAGAATGCTGGCCAGCTCTCCCCAATCTTCCCAGCTCCCTCTAAAAGTTGGAGGGAAAAGCCCTTGATTGTGTTGTGATTATTATGAATTCAGAAGTAGATTTCCCTTGGTGTGTTCTCTTTCCTCAGATTGGGAAGGATCGGTCACTGAACTTTGACCCCTGCTGCCTCAGCTACTTTACTAAAGGGGAGTACATTTTGCTGGGGGGGTCAGACAAGCAAGTATCCCTTTTCACCAAGGATGGAGTGCGCCTCGGGACTGTTGGGGAGCAGAACTCCTGGGTGTGGACGTGTAAAGTGAAACCCGATTCCAACTATGTGGTAAGAAGGGGGAGTTCATTTGATGGGCCATTGCCAGAGTAGTCACTGAACATCAGCCATGTTTAGCCAGTCAGATCATTGACGCTCGTTCCTGACAAGCGGGAGGGTCGATGCTTTCTCCACAGAGAGCTGGGAATTGACAGTCTTTCTCTTCAGGTGGTAGGCTGCCAGGATGGCACCATTTCCTTCTACCAGCTTATTTTCAGCACAGTCCACGGACTCTACAAGGACCGATATGCCTACAGGGATAGCATGACTGATGTCATCGTGCAGCACCTGATCACCGAGCAGAAAGGTAAAAGGCAGGTATGGCCCCTCTGCCCTCCAGACACTGGGAAGAGGGGCAGGTTGAGAGGGCTCCTGACAGGGCAAATGAAATGGTAGGAAATGTTTCTCCTTGGTCTTTTGGAAACACACTGGACCACCAGCTCTTGCTTTTTTTTTTGTGGTGGGGTGTGGAGAGGATGTAGATGTCTTTGAAAGCAATAAACCCTCTCTCCAAAACAAAAAAAAAAAGAAAAAAGCACAGACTCAGAAAATTTCGCAGATAATACTGAGGGGAACGTGGGCTCCCTGGCTAAGGAGGGTAACGTATCACAAGTTAGAGCTGGGGGTTGGGGCTGACCTGCATGGGTCTCTGTGGACCTGTATCCTCTCTGGTCACAGTCCCTTCGGGGGTGCTGCTCTGTCAGCTCCGTGTCCACTCGCCTCCTGGCGGGTCCTTCTCCCAGAGATAAGCCCGCAGTGGGCTGCACAGGCTTGGTCAGAAGATCAGGGTTCCAGGCCTAGTGTAGTCAGTCTCCTCCTCTGTCCACCCAAGTGGCCATGCTGGTTAAATGCACTGACTTCAAGTGCATTCGTATCCAGATGTGCTGGCCACAGCACACTGCTGGGGGCCTGTGGGTAGGGATCCAGATCGACGGTTGTCCTGCAGATTCAGGTGGCATCCTCTGGTCCTCATCTGGGAGCAGCACCTCTGGTTGAAGATTCCAGCTATGATGGTGAGGGTGTAGCTACTTGGGTAGCTCCCCGGTTTCCTTCCTGAGGACATTTTCTCCACCTGGTCTGTAGCAAGAGTGTGAGACCCTAGTGTGTACCAGAAACTACCTTTGGTTCCCTGTTGTCAAGGGTGGTGGGTGGGAAGTGGCCAGAGGTGTAGGCCGTTACCCAGACGGGCTCCTGATCATCAGGGGCCATTAGTGCCATGCAGAGGAATTAGATTTATATTCAGCAAGTGATGGTAGCACAAAGAATTTTACTTTCCATAGCCAGTTGTAAGCTTTGGACCACAAACATTGTATACAATTTTGGATCTCAGTTTAGCAGAGCTGATTGTACATATTAGACACTCTGTAAAGATATTTTGATGAGAGTGTCTCCTTTAATTGCCAATAGCAGTAACTAAATGGTGGCTTTTAATTTCTCTGCCTTCTACCTTACTTACCAGCCTCTTGGTAGAGCTGGGTTTTTGTTTGTTTGTTTTTTCCTCTTTGACAGTTCGGATTAAATGCAAAGAGCTTGTCAAGAAAATTGCCATCTACAAAAATCGATTAGCTATCCAGCTGCCCGAGAAAATCCTCGTCTACGAGTTGTATTCAGATGACTCGTTGGACATGCGGTACCGGGTGAAGGAGAAGATTGTTAGGAAATTCGAATGTAACCTCCTGGTGGTGTGTGCCGACCACATCATCCTCTGCCAGGTGGGCAGCGGCGGCTGGGAGGGTGGGGCCGCATCCACTTCATGCTTCCTCCAAGAGTGGGGTACCCAGCTCACGGCTTTAAAATTGGTCACTGGGAAGCAGGGCCCTTTCCATCAAGCTCAGTGGCTATTCATTGCTTTCATTTTATTGGCATCTAGATGAGTCACACTCTACCAGAAAGTCATGGGCCATAAACTGGAAAATACTTTTTTGTATTGCAAAGCACTTTTTTAAACTGGGGTTGTATATATATTTTAATGACTTAAAGCATACATTGATATCCCACAAAAGGAGGATCAATATTTTTTGGTAAACATATACACCTAAAAATTTGTGATAACTTTCAGTTAAACAACAAAAAAAATTGTATCAACTCACAGTCGTAAAGGAAATTTTACTTCTGAGAACTTTTTTCACAGAAAAACATTTCTCAACTTAGAGCTTCCTAGAAATGTCTAGGTCAACGCCAGGCGGGTTTGGAAAGACTTCAAGAGAAGGCCAGCCCAGCATCTTTCTTGGAAGTAGAGGTGGATTTGGTTTCAAGAAACTAGGCCTGTTGGAAGTGATAAAATGGAAGAAATCCTTTAGGAATCACTGGATGTAAAATACTATTAAAATCTCTCTAAAAATCTAGAACTTCAGGCAGTTTAGGGGTACCACAGGTTATAGGATAGATGTGGCAAAAAGCTGTGCTTTTGGTTGCTGCCTCTGGCTGTGGCCGCCTGGAGGTCTGCTCAAGAACTGAGGCTGAGCTGGGCTTCGTGGGGAAAACTTGTGTGCAGGGGTAGTGGTGCCAGGCCGGGGGTCTAGATGGGGTTCAGTAAGTACTGAGCGTGTAGGTGTTTTTCATCCCTTAGGTGCAGGCAGACCTCCTTGGGAGGGCTGGGCATGCTTATTCTGTTGAATATCACGCAGAGCTGCACTTGCTTTCTAGGAGAAGCGGCTGCAGTGCCTGTCCTTCAGCGGAGTGAAGGAGCGGGAGTGGCAGATGGAGTCTCTCATTCGCTACATCAAGGTGATCGGCGGCCCCCCAGGAAGGGAGGGTCTGTTAGTCGGCCTGAAGAACGGACAGGTGAGTGCTCCCTCACGTCTCCCATCAGGCTGATTATCTGCAGGCGGACACTGGTGACCAGACTGGTTATGACCCTGAGGTGGGTTCCCTGGGGCAGGAGCAGGGCTCCCCTGCCTCACCCCACCCCCCACCCCAGGCACATTGGAGGGCATCCCAGAGTTCCATTTTATGAGGACAGCTTCAGGCCAAAGATGCTCCGACTCATAGCATGCCGAGTTCTGACAGAGTCGGCCCTGCAGCCTCTGGGCTGCCGTAGAGTGGGTTAGTGGATTTAAGGTCACCCAGAAAGTGGGAGACTTGTTAGAGATTCAGTTTCAGTGCCTTGCTAGAGAGGAAGGCAGAGCTCGTTCCTTAGGTCAGGTCCCGGTTAGAGCAATGAATGGATCAAGGCATGTGTTCTAGCTTGTATCCCAGAGGGTACTAGTCCTCACGCTGTTACTCGATGTTTAAGATAAATGGACCCTTTGCTCAAATAGATGTGGAAAATCTAGGTTACAAAACGTTAAGCAGATATGTGTGTGTGTGTGTGTGTGTGTGTGTGTGTGTGTGTGTGTGTGTGTGTGTGTGTGTGTGGTCTTTGCTCAGAAGAAGAAAGTTCTAAGTGGGTTACATGGAAATTTGAAAGGAAAAATATAACTGCATTAGCCTGAGAGTCAAGCTGTCTAGCAGATGGCTTGTGGCTGAGCCTTGTCAGGCCTTTCCTGGGGACGGAAGTCATGGAAGTTGAGATTGGCAGGGGCCACAGTGTAGCAACACCACGGGGAAGGAAAGCCAGCTTCCTTCTCTCTGTCGGCTATCACTTCCAGTGCGAGACTGGAGAGCATGGGCTTTGTGGGCAGGTGGACCTGGGGTCATGTTCATCTGTAGCTACTCACTAGCTGTGTGACCCTAGGCAGGTCACTTCACCTCTCTGAGGCTCAGGTTTTACAAATGAAGAGAATACCACATGTTTCACAGGGCTGTTAAAAATGGTCAATAACTGATAGCTATGTACATCATCAACTCCATCATCAAAATTCTCATCATCCCCACCACCAGCATCATCATCGTCATCTTGCTGTGGCTACACCAGATGTCTTGTTAGTGTTTACAGGCGCCTCTTCCCGTGGTAGTTTGTGACTCAGCTCTCGTTAGATGCTGTCTCCTAACCCTGCGGTTTGGGTGATGTTGTTAATAGTCCCCAGTCAAGCAGACACTCAAGTGAGTCGGTTGTGTCTTGGGGACTGTCATTACCTTGGCGACCTCTGACGGACCACACTCCCGGTCTCCTATGGAGAAAGCTCCGTTCTCTTTCTTTTGATGGGTCCTTTTCTCCACACAGAGCCTCTGGTGAAGTTAGTGGGAGTTGTTCTTGTAGAGCACACGGGTTCCAATGGCCTGGTGGTGCTCCAGGGTGTTGTTGCCTTGGGGACTCACAGTTTTCCTCTGAAATTTTGCCAGATCCTGAAGATCTTTGTGGACAGTCTCTTTGCCATCGTCCTGCTAAAGCAGGCCACAGCCGTGCGCTGCCTGGACATGAGCGCCTCCCGCAACAAGTTGGCCGTGGTGGATGAAAACGACACGTGCCTGGTGTATGACATCCACACCAAGGAGTTGCTATTTCAGGTGACCCCCAGGAGTGCCCAGGACGAGGTCCTTGCCTAGAGACCCTCCCCTGGCTTCCCAGTCCCTGCAGGAAGGGCTCACTCTGGCTCCCAGGCGGGCCTTCGGGGAGAGCAGTGAGGTGTAGCGTGTGGGGACCACACAGCAGCACAGAGTCCAAGAGGCCGGGCCCAGCCTGCACCTCGCACGCGAGCGGCGGGAGCTGGGCGAGCCTCGTGGACTTCGGTTTCCTCACAGGTAAGGTGGGCAAGTTACACCTTTCTTGTGAGGTTACTGTGAGCAGTAAATGAGTAATAATCAGTCTAAGTGGGGCTCATAGGTGGGCTCTCAGTAGGTGGGCTAATGTGAAGATGATTCTTTTGAAAAAGTCTGCTGCTCACCGGCTGGAGGCCTGCCTGTGTCTGCGAGTGCCCTGAGACACGGTCAGGAAACAGGACCGGTTTTGTCATCTGAAAGAAGGGAAGGGATGGGGGCAGCCCTTCCTCTGCTGTTTCCCAAGGATACTGTAAGAGCCAACAGGAGGTGGAGTGTGCGGGGGACAGTGGTTGCTTACCCACTGCTTGGTCCTGTGGCTGGAGGAGGGGTGTCCCCGGAGAAGAGCCACCCACAGGCTCCGTGCCCAGCGTCCACTGGCTTTCTGCTGGACTCGGTGCTGCTCTTTGCCTCTTTAGGGCTTTGTAAGCGGTCAGGGCCATTTGCCTGAGGCGGGTCCCTCCAGAGCTAAAGCCTCCCCTGACTGGCTTCCTCAGCCACTGCAGGTGTCCCTGTGTCATGGCAGATTGAGGACCCTTTATCAGGGCTCCTCCTTGTCCTCGGCAGCAGAATCAGCACAGCAGGGGGGGCGGCCTCAGTCGTTTGGAGGGGGACACCTGGCTACCACTAGCCCAAGGCGACTCCCCCATAGCAACTCGCCCCCATCACCGGGAGGCAGAGTGGTTTCAAGGAAAGAAAGAGCACAGGCTGTGCCTTCAGACAGACCTGCCTCCAGTCCCGCCTTCATCACTTACTGTGTGATCTCAAGCAAGGTAGTGAAGCTCTCTGAGCCTCAATTTCTCCTTACGTCTAACATGCAACTAGTACTTGCCCCCTCACAGAATTGCTGCTGGGCTCAATAAGGTACCGTAGAACCTAGCTCAGTGCCTGGCACAGAATAGGGCCCTCGGTGTTACGTCTCTTCTCTCCAGACTGAACACCCATCCCCTGGAGGTAGGTTAGCAGGCCCCCAGTTGTGAATCTGCGCCTGAGCCTTGAAGGAGTGGAAGGGTGTGTGTCCTTCCCGGTCCCCACTGAGGGTTCTGCAGGCAGCCAGGGAAGGTAATTCTCCAATCTTGCCAGGAGACACAAACATTCCCAGCTATCTTTTTTTCTCCTCTCAGCTGCCCCAGCCCCCTGCAAGCAAAAACAGCTATATTGTTTTTTTCTCATTATAAAAGTAATCCATGCTCATTATAAACGATTCAGGCATTGTATCAGATTCTAGGCAGGCAGATAGGTATGAACATCTGCTGGTCCCTGGGGCCCCAGAGCTGAGCAGAAAACTCTGGAGGGGAAGTGAGGGGGAGGGGTGCCTCCCAGGGAGACTGTAGTTTTTACGTGTGTGAATTGTCAATGCAGAGAGAATATATTATTTTCTAATTTTAAAAATAACTCACTGTTCTTTTTCTTATTATAAAAAACAATAGATGTTCATGGACTAAAAGAAAATTTCAGACAAACAGAAAATGTAGAAAATAAAAATTACCCACAATTCCACCCACCCTCAAACAATCCCTGTTAATTCTTTGGAATATACCCTTTTAAACCTTCTTCCATGACTAGCTTTGTATATTCATTCTTTAATAGAACTAGAACCCACCTTGCTGATTTTCTCACTTACTATGTAATTATTAATACTTGGGGATAATAATATTTTTTTCAAAAATAATGCTTGCTTATTAAAAAATTCCTACACACATAGTGCAAAGAGGAGCTTGCCTCTGTGTCCTGTCCATTATGTCCGATCCCCTTCTCCCCCAGTTCCCTACACCCCACTGTTGGCAACTTAGTGTGATTCAGGCTTTAAAAGGAGTCCTTGTCTGAGTGTAGGAATGGTGTCCACGCCCGGGGCTGTCACCCTCACCATCCCTGTTCCTCAGGAGCCGAACGCCAACAGTGTGGCCTGGAATACCCAGTGTGAGGACATGCTCTGCTTCTCTGGAGGCGGCTACCTCAACATCAAGGCCAGCACCTTCCCCGTGCACCAGCAGAAGCTGCAGGGCTTCGTGGTCGGCTACAACGGCTCCAGGATCTTCTGCCTCCACGCCTTTTCTATGTCGGCCGTGGAGGTGCCACAGGTAACCAGGGAGCCTGTCAGCTCTTAGCCGGGGCAGGGCAGATGAGACCAGGAAAGCCAGGCTCCTCGTGGTGCCTGGGAGGGACTGGGGGGGAGAGAGGGGAGAGAGACTAGAGTGGCAGCCGTGACAGCATGGAAGGCACTCTGGACTTGAACCTGAACCCCATCTCCACCCTTTGCAACCTGCGTGTCTTTGGGCAAACAGCTCAACCTCACTGAGCCTCCATTTCTTTCTGATCCTCCTTTCCTGGGAGGGGCGGGGAGGGGTATGCAAGGTTGTCTGGCAGCAGACAGCATGTTTTACTGAGAGCCGTGCGTGGGACAGAGTGGAACAAGCTGGCAAAGCTGGGAGTCCAGCTGGGAGTCCAGCAGGGCGTCCGCATGGCGTGTGAGGGGGTGGTGTGTGCGTGTGAGAGAGAATATGGGTGGGACAGGGCGTGGGAGCCGAGGTCTGTTGAGCCAGAAAGGGAGCGTGGGACTGTCTGCACCCGTCCCTCAAACCAGGAGGAGGCCAGAACAGATGTGGGGGGTTGGGGGGAGCTGGAGTCCAGAGCCACGGAGTAGTGGGGAGGGCAGAAACAGACAGGAGGGCAGAGATTGACGACCCAAGTTGGGGCTGGCCTAACCCCAGCGGCCCCAGCTTCCTGTCTTCTCCCCAAGGGAATCGCGCCCTCTGTAGAGCTGTTTTAAAATAGAGACAAGTGCCAAGGAGAGGCTAGCCCTCAATTTCCCATCCTCGAGAGAGAATCACTCTGTACGTTGAGGCTTGTGGGATCTTAGTTCCCCGACCAGGGATTGAAACCGGGCCCCTGGCAGTGAAAGCAGTAAGTCCTGATCACTGGACTACCAGGAA